>NC_062554.1:56413953-57890759 GCF_016906955.1 Phacochoerus africanus | reverse complement strand
AGGTGGAGAGACAAGCCATCTAAGGTCACCTCATTATTTAATGGCCTGTCTGAAACTGGAATCCAGTTCTTCTGATCCTTGATTTGCTCTTCTTTCCACTATATAAAATGGAAATACCCAAATCCTCTTTGCTGAGTCTGGCTGTTGAAAGTTATGAAGCATTATCTCCTGCCTTTCATGTCCTCCAGTAGTGTTTTAAGCCTCTTGCCATGGCAACCATCAAAATATTAAGCCCCTCAAAGCAGGATTGGAAAGGCAACTACAGTTCTGCTATTGTTCCTGGTGATGGATGGAATTGTGCAGAGCCAAGAATCAGTTATCACTGGTCCTCTTCCACTCAAGTGATGTAGAGCACAGAGCTGCTGGACCAAAATTCAATCTCGTCTAAGATGGCTTTGCTGTGATAGGTTCATGTTAGACACATAGCAAATAAAGACAGGCACGGGCATGGTAGTTTATAGCAGACCAATTTCTACTCTTCCTTTCTTTTTCCCCCCTTTCTCCTTCCCTCTCTTCCTTCCAAACTTCCTCTCTTTCTTTCTATGAGAATGGTAAGAGAGCCTCAAATCCAGGACAACTTTGAAATGGTTTCAGCCAAACAGATAAACTCAAGCCATCATTGTGCAAGCCTCCAAAAGATGAGACAACTGGACATAATAAGAAATGTAATAAGGAGTTCCCGTTGTGGCTCAGTGGTTAACGAATCCGACTAGGAACCATGAGGTTGCAGGTTCGATCCCCAGCCTCGCTCAGTGAGTTCAGGATCCGGTGTTGCCATGAGCTGTGGTGTAGGTTGCAGACGTGGCTTGGATCCCGAGTTGCTGTGGCTCTGGCGTAGGCTGGCAGCTACAGCTCCGATTAGACCCCTAGCCTGGGAACCTCCATATGCCATGGGTGCGGCCTGGAAAAAGACCACAAAAAAAAAAAAAGTAATAAAACTATATCCAGACCATTTGTTTTTGTCACCCTCCTTCTTTATCTTATTTTCCCACTTTTGATATCTTTAGCGATAAGCTTTGTGTGTATGCAATTGTGTATACGGAGATAGAGATTTGTAAAGACACTGAGTATATCTGCTACAGACAGGTGATGCTAGAAAGGCGGTCTGTTATTCATTGACCTCAGGTGACAGAAAGAAGCAGAAGGGGAGATATCTGAGATGATGGTAGCTAGCAGCAAGAAGGCCTAAGGGCCAATGCAATTTCTTTAAACCAAATAAAAAATTCATGGACGTGTGATATTTCAAAATAATTTCCCAGTTTGACATTATTCAAAAGAGGTCATTTCGAACAAGTTAGCGGAGGAAGGACTATCTCTTTTATAGCTGGGATTATAAACCAGCCCTGTGATTAGTGCCAGTGGACAAGTGTGTATATGTTGGGGGCGGGGGGGGGGGGAGGGGTGCAGGTATCCAGGCTGATGTTCTGTTCTCCCATCCAGATGTTGTGCCAGCTGTAGGGTCATGAGCCAGCTCGTGGACCCTACCTTCTCTACTTGTCTGATACATAGCTGGAGGCTTCTCTCTTTGGCTGCCCATCTGGCTCCTGGCACCAGGAAGTAAAATTATTATTATTTTTCCAAATGAAAGGCTTTGAATCACAGCTGTTAATTACCAGATGATTATTAAAAACACATATCGCCTACCGAGGTTTGAGAAGACAACTCATGCATGCTGACTGGCCCCCTCTCAGAGCTTCTTAGCTTCAAATGATGTGTGTGCTTCTTCAAAGAGCAAAATGTGATTTGACTATACATACAGGCAAATGCATAGAAGGGCGATGAAGAGACTCCAGGACACAATTTAGAGTCAGAAGGACATTTTTCTTCCTGCACAGTGTGTTCCAGAATCTCTAATTGCTTATCTTCACCCGATACCTGACTTGAATTACCTCCATTCTGGGCGGCCTTCTAGCACCTGCAGCCCCTCCAGTGGTGCTAAGGCCTGTGCACCAGTGATGCCTCAGAGGAAGAAAGAAAAAAAGGCCCAGCAGAAGGGCACTAATAAATTATAGATCTCAGCTGTCATTCTGGGTCGCTGGATCCCGGCTGAGGGACAGATGGAGGCTGCCTGAGCTGGCAGAGCCTGGGGGAGGGGATAGCGGCCAGTGAGAGTGGACTTTTCACATGTCTGGGGGAAATGATGGGGAATTATGGCTGGACAGGGACGAGGAGGCAGGCTGCGGGGCTTCGAGCTGGGAGATGGAGGAAGCGGAGGGGAGGAGCCCAGATGATTATGGGGCATCGCATGGGCTTTCTGTCTTAAATCCCAAATCCAGGGGACAACGTGGTCAGACCTGTAATCAAGAACCATCACGTGCTTTCTACATTCTCAGCGTGGCACTGGGCATGGTGGGGACGAGGGCCATCCGAGATGGGGCTTCTCTGCCGTGGAACTTACAGACTAGCGTGCCACAAAGACCACAGTAGATGAGCAAGCTCATGAACGGGGTAGACAGTAAGTGTCGAATTCAGGCATTCATCAAACATGAATGGGTGTGTGTGTGTTGGCGGGGGTGGGGTGGGGGGTGCGAGCACAGGTATCCAGGATACTCAGCACCACATGGATCACAAAACAGAAGAACACCAAGTAAGACCTCTGGTCTCTTGGAGCTAACTTGCTAGCAGGATGAGACAAAAAATTTCCAGGAAGTGAAATATACATAATGTTCTATGCAGATCAAAGCAATGGTGAAAAATAAATCAGAACACAGGAACGAGCTGCCTTGCGGGGTCAGTGGGCAGGAGTGGACCTAATTACAAGTAGTAGGACCAGGGCAGACATCACAGAAGAAAGGATTTGCAGGAGGTGAGGGACTGAGCTGCGCAGACCTCGGGAAGCATGTGCTGGGCTCAGGAAGCTGCCATAAAAGGGTTGAGATGGAAGCAAGCCTGGCCTATTCATTCTCCATTAAGTGGCCCCTGTGACTGAGGTGGAGTGAGTGACAGGGACAGTGGGGGTGGGGCAAAGGAAGTCAGGCGGGTAAAAGGGGAACCCGTGTACACGTAGGACTTTGAAGGCTTTTACAAATACTTTGGGTTTTGCTAGGAGGGAGACGGGAATCCACAACCGGTTGAAGGTGAAGAGAGAAAGGGGTGATCTGACTGCCACTCTGGCAAGACGCCGCTGGCCCCTGCATTGGTCCAAACTTTGGTGCAGCAGAATCATCCGCAGGGCTGCCTAAGACCTGTGCTGCTGAGCCCCGCCTCTTGAGGCAGTGGGTCTGGGGTCCAGACTGAGATTTTGATCACTCACAAGTTCTCAAGCGAGATTGTTGTCTCAGATCCTGAGGAGCACGTGTCCAGAACTGCCCGGAGAAAGAGTAGGAAGAAATGAAGACAAAAGCATCTGAACGCCTTCCTGGAGGAGGCAGACTGATCCAGGGCCCCGATGGAACAGGTAGGAATTGGGACGATAAAAGTCAGGATCATTACAGAAAAGAAGAATTACATGAGAAAACGCAGAGCACTGTGTTTTTTTCTTCCCATTTTATCTTCGGCTGGAAGGATGTAGGGCAGTTTCTAAAATGCAGAACATGATTATCTATGTGGAGCTCTTCCTATAGACGTTATCTTTTTAAAAATTGAAGTAAAGTTGATTTACAATACTGTGTTTGTACATTTTCAGATGTACAACAAAGTGATTTTCATATATCTTTTTTCGGATTATTTTCCATTATAGGTTGTTATCAGATAGTGAATATCGTTCCCTCTGCTATACAGTAAGTCCTTGTTGTCTATTTTATGTGTAGTTGTGTATATCTATTAATTCCACACTCCTAATTTATCCCTCCCCTGTTCTTTTCCCCTCCGATAAACTTAAGTTTGTTTTCCATGTCTGTGAGTCTGTTTCTGTTTTGTATAGAAATTCATTTGTATTATTTTTTTAGATCCCACATGTAAGTGGTATCATATACTATTTGTCTTCCTCTGTCTTATTTCTCTTAGTTGCAGTGGTATCATTTAATATTTGTCTTCCTCTGTCTTATTTCACTTAGTTGCCTCCAGTGTCCCCGTGGTTACTCTGCTGCTATGAGCTGGGTTATTCTGGTTTCCTGAGGTCACATATCCTAACTGGGCAGGAGGGTTTTTTTGGAGGGGTAACAACACTATGTATTTTAAAGGATATTTTTTTTCTTTCTAGTTCTAAAATCGTAAATTTAATGTGCATTAAAATTTCCACAGAAAAGAAGAATAATCCCCATTAACTCTAAAGAGGGAAGTGTTTCTGTACACACACCAGGAAGAGAGAAATGATGATAATATTATTGCTTAAGTAGTTAGGATGAACCAAAGGCTCATCTAAGTGTTCTCTCCACTCCCTGAACCTTCACGAAACCCTATAAAGTAGGCACTTCTTATCATCCCCATCTTATCCATAAGACATGGATGCAAAGGAAGGGTAAGTAATTTACATGAGATCTTATAGATAGTAAGTAGCAGAGATGAGATTTGAATGCAGGCAGCCTATTTCACAGTCCAGACTTTTAACTACTGTCATATACTTTCTCTGGCATCGAAATAGTTCATCAGCATCATGGCAGTCAGCACAATACTAAATTGTATTGGGAATGCAGAAAGATGTGGAAAGAGCCCAAACCTTCGGGTTAGACAAACTTGGGTCTGAATCTCAATATCGCCACTGTCACCAGCCGGCCAGCTTTATCTAAGAATCTAATTTATTTCCCCCCACTCCCTTCATCACTTACCCTAGATATTGGTTTAATGAATGAATGATTTTGGGGGTGAGGCTAGCTTTTGAAATTATCCATGTCTGAGTCCAAAGCACAAGAACTTTCTATGCTCTGGGACTTCCTCACAGAATAAATTAATACAGACTAGCTTAAAGCCTGGGGTTCTTCAGTCAGCATAAGCAAAGAGCTTGAGATTCAAAGACAGACATGCAGCATTTAACAAGGGGTATGGCTTCTGAGTCTCCACTTATTTATCCATAAATTTGATGTTACGTTACCACATGTGCTTATTGTAAGAATTAACTTATGGCAAGCACTAGCACTCTCCTGGCACAATGTAACATGCTGTAATTGGTAACTGCTCAGTTGCCTTCCTGATAAAAAGGTCATCTAAAGCTGTGCTACCTGCCGCCTGTGTTGATCACCCCTTTTTTGAATGGTGGCACTTTTTGGTCAAAGGAGGAAACCACTGAAACACCAGGGTGGTGGGTCTATGTTTCCCCCCAGAGAGGTTTTTAAGGATGCAGAGTAGACGAAAGATGAGTGAGAACATCAGTGTGAGACTACCTTATTAAACAAACAAAAAAAAAAAACAAAAAAAAAAGAAGAAGAAGAAGAAGAAGAAAAGAAAAGAAAAGAAAAAAGGAAATCCACCATCTGGCACACTCGGAATAAAGTAATTTCCCATTATTTCCAACTCACACCCTCAAGAGTGTGTCTTAAAGTTGAAGCTGTTGTTCTTTTCCACTTAGATCTTGGAGAGTGAATTTCCCAGTGGATGTAACACATGATACTTTGGCTGCTCAGCCCCCATTAGCACTGATAGAGCACAACAGGATGCTGCAAATAAGCAGGGTCCCCTTGGCCTCCGTAAATGCCTCCACACTTAGCAAGTAAGTGGCACGTTTAGCTTGGAATCATAGGAATGGAATGGTTTGTCAAGTTCCTACAGCACTCACAGGACCATCCAGGAACTCATCATTTCTCCAACTTGGCCCTCCTGAGGCCCTGTCCCCTCTATGATATTCAGCCTGCAAAGCTCAAGGGCCTCCTGCTTCTGTTATGAGCATCCTCCATGTGACTTCTGCATCCTTAATTGCAGCTTATACTGCTATGGATTATTAGGAGCTCTATCTTTACCTCTCTCCCTGAAAGTTTTCTCTGACATGATGGAGCTGGCACAGCCAAACAGCTCCCTCTCAAGGAGTACATGGCACGATTTCCCCTAGATTCAGAAGCAAACTGCTGACTCCTGCTTCTGGCCAAGACGGAGCGATAAGCACCAGACTACCTGCCCATCTGAAACAACAGCAGCAACAAGAGAGACAAAGTATATGAAAATAGTTCCCATGATGCTAGACATCAAGCTGTGAAGGATAGTGATCCCTGAGAGATGGAAAATAAATGGGGTGTACCCTACCCTGGTCCCAGCTTATGCCTGGAGAAAGCTCCCAGGCACAAGCAGGGAGGGGCAATGAGGGAGGGCCAGGTGGACTCTCAGAACTGAGCAGCTGAGGAACCATGGAGATGAGGGCAGTTAAGAGTTCTCAGACCACAATACCAGGAAGGAGAGACCTTCACAGACAGAACTCCAGAGATTGGTTGAAGTTCCCTTGAGTATTCAGCAGAGCAGTCAGTTCCTGTTTATGATGAAACTACCAAAGTTCAGGGAAGACTGAAGGGACTACTGCCCATATGTAGGGCCAGGAATACTGCCTATTCCTACCAGTCATGCAGGGAAACCTACGATCTATGAGATTCATCAGCATCTCTTCCACACTCAACATCCCATTGATTTCACCTAACAACTCTTAAATGTGAGATTCCCAAAGGAACTGAGTTTGCAGATAAACACCTTTCCACAAAGAGTAATACAAGCCCAGATGGCTTCATTGGTGAATTTCACCAAACATTTAATGAAAAAACAATTGCAATTATAAATTGAATCTTCCAGAAAGTTGAAGAGAAGGAAACCATTCCAAATTCATTCTATGAGCCCAGCATTACCTTGACACCAAAATTATAGATACCTTTTTTAAAAAAAGATAAAACTATAGACCCATATTCCCCATGAACATAGGTGCACAAACACTAAGCAAAATAGAATGTAAGCAAATCGAATCCAACAATTTATAAAAAGGATACATTGGGACCATGTAACTTTTCCTCTAGGAAACCAAGTTTGGTTTAATGGGAAAATTTTTTAAAAATGTAATTCACATTATTACCAAACTAAAATAAGGAAAGCATATGATTATCTCAGTAGGTAGAGAGGAGAGTCTTCGACAAAGTCTAACATTCATTCTCGATTAAGGAAAAACAAACAAAAAAACCCAACTCTCAGCAAATTAAGATAAGAAATTTCTCAACTGACAAAAAGTACATATGAAAAACTAGCTATCAGCATATCTAAAAGACTGAATGCTTTCCCCATAAAATAAGAAACCAGAAAAGGAAGTCTGTTTATATGATTTCTACTAAACATTATACTGGAGTTTCTAGCCAATGCACTAAGACAAGAAGTAGAAATAAAAGACATCTGGTTTGGAAAGAAAGGAGGAAAACTGTTATTTACAGGTGATATTATTGCCATTACAGAATATCTGATGAAATCCATCATAAAGTTAAAACAGCTAATGAGGGAAGCAGTGTTGCCTGATAACATATTCTATGCAAAATCAACTGGATTTCTATATACTAACAATGAATAATCTAAAATTTAAATTAAAATATTCATTCAAAAAAGTATTGAAAATTTAAATATTTAGGGCCAAATCTATCCAAGGATATCCAAGAGGACTATAAAACATAGCTGAAGGAACTTAAAGAAGATCTAGATAGAAGTATACACTGAGCTAGTCAGTCATGAGACTCATTATTGTTAAGATGGTATTTCTCTCAAAATAAATTCCTAGATTGAAGACAGCCCCACTCCAAATACCAGCAGCTCTTTTTAGTTTAATTTGACAAACTGATTTTAAAACCCATAAGGAAATGCAAAATGCACACAACAAACAAATCAATTTAGAAAAAGAAAATTTGGAGGCTCAATGATACCTGATTTGAAGACTTGCTATAAAGCTGCAGTAAACAAAATAGTGTAGCATAAAGGTAGAAAAAATAGATCAACGAAGCAAAATAAAGTCCAAAAATGGATCCACATTTCTAAGAATTAATTTTTTTAAAAGATGCTAAGGTGATTCAATGTAGAAAAAGATATATTTTTCCCCTACAAACGATGCTGGAACCATTAGTATTAATTAGATATTAACTGGTTAAAAAAATAGTTTCAATTCAGCTTTGCACTATATGCAAAAAATCAACTCAAAATAGATCAAAGACCTAAATGTAAAACCTTCTTGAAAAAAGCATGAGAGGAAATCTTTGTGACTTTGCTTTTTTTGGGTTTTTGGTTTGTTTTTTGTTTTGTTTTGTTTTGTTTTTTGTCTTTGTCTTTTTAGAGCCACATCCGAGGCATATGGAGGTTCCCAGGTCAGGGGTCCAACCGGAGCTACAGCTGTCGGCCCACACCACAGTCACAGTCACAGCCACATCCATGCCTGATCTGAACTGCGTCTGTGACCCACACCATAGCTCACAGCAACACCGGATCCTTAACCCACTGAGCCAGGGATGGAACCCAAAACCTCATGGTTCCTAGTCAGGTTTGTTAGCCACTGAGCCACAATGGGAACTCCTTTGTGACTTTGGATTAGGCAGCAATTTCTTAGATGTGACAGCAAGAGTACAATCTATAAATGAAAAAATAACGATACATTGGACTTCAGCAAAACTCAAAATTTCTCCTTTTACGGTCACTCTTAGGAAAACAAAAATAAAAGCCCCAGACTAGGAAAATATTTCAAGTCATATATTAGATAAAGAACTTATATTCAGAAAATATAGTAAACTTTCAAAATCAATAAGGAGAAAAACAATCCAATAAAAACCGTCAAAAGATTTGAATAGACACTTCACCAAGGAATACATACAATTAGCAAATAAGCACACAATAGATGCTGAGCATTATTAGTCATTAAGGAAATTCAACTTCAAACCATAATAAGATATCATTACACTCCTGTTAGAATGGCTATAATTAAAATTCCAAATGTTGGCAAGGATATGGAGGTACTAAAACATCTCTTAAACTGCTAGTGGGAATGCAAAGTGGTGCAACCATTTTGGAAAGCATTTGCATAAAAAGCTAGACATACACTTAAAAATATGATCCAGCAAGTCCACTCCTATCGGCTCAAGAGAAATAAAACTATGTGATCAAAGAGTTTTTATGAATGCTCCTAGCAGTTTTATTCCTACTTAAACAAAAACTAGCACCAACCCAGATATTTATCAACATGCGAATGGATAAACAAGTTGTGGTTTATTCATACAGTGGAATACCATTCAGCGATAAAAAAGAATGAACTGCTGATAAATGCAACCACACGCCTTAACCTCAACATAATTGTGCTGAGTAAAAGAAGTCCAACAAAAGTGAATACATGTATGATTTCAAATATATAAAAACTCTAGAAGATGCAGATTTATGATGACAGAAAGGAAATCAGTGGTTTCCCCGGGTGGGGAGGGGATGACAGGAGGGAGGGAACAAGGCAAAAGGAACAAGGAAACTTTTGACATGATTGATACATTCACTACCCTGGTTGTTGTGATTGGACCTCAACAGTATTCACATGTGCAGATATGTCAAAACTTAGCACGCTGCGCACTGAAATATGTAGAGTTTATTGTATATCAATTATACCCATAAAGCTATGATATATAAGAGATGATATAAAATAAAGATTGGTGGAGGAAAGAGTCTGAAATGCAAAAAAAAAAAGAAAAAAGAAAAATTTCCACCTATTTATCCCATTATCTTCTTCCGTCTGGGGTGTGCCATTCTCTGCAAGCCCACTTGCCTTTGAGAAGTGTTGCTGTGTTCATTGACACAGGGAACTGGAATTCCCATCGTGGCATAGCGGAAGCAAATCTGACTAGGAACCATGAGGTTGCAGGTTCGATCCCTGGCTTTGCTTAGTGGGTTAAGATGAGCTGTGGTGTAGATTGCAGACTCGGCTGGGATCTGGTGTTGCTGGGGTGTGGTGTAGGCTGGCCACTATGGCTCCAACTCCAATTAGACCCCTAGCCTGGGAAACTCCATATGCCACAAATGCAGCCCTAAAGAAAAAACAAAAAACAAAATGAAACAAAACAAAAACACAGGGAACTTATAGTTTCCATGGTTCAGTTTTGCTGTGCATAGAAACAGGAATTCTGTAAGCCTTTCCCTCTCTGCATTGCCTATTTCTCTCTATATTTATTGCTGACATGATATGCAGGCTACTTCTAATAGTCCCTGTGGTGTGTTGAAATGGATCTCCCCCCTACCCCCATAAAAATAATATTTTCAAGTCCTAACCCCTGGTACCCATTTACGGGAACTTTTCAGATATAATCTAGCTAAGATGTGGTGTTCTGGGCTGAATTGCTGCCCCAGAAAATCTATGTGTGAAAGCCCTAATCTCTAAGACCTCAAAAAGTGTTTGGAGGTAGGGCTTAGAAAAGTGGTGATTAAGTTAAAATGAGGCCAGAAGGGTGAGTCCTAAGGCAAGCTGATGTGTGTCCTTATAAGAAGAGGAACTCTGAATGCATTGAGAGACCTTAGAGGAAATTCAACAGAGGAAAGGCTGTGTGCGGACACGGCCATAGGGAACAGGGGCCATCAACCAGACAAGGAGAGAGACATCAGGAAAAAACTGTGGTATCTTTGACTTCTACCCTCCAGAACTGTGAAAAGACAAATTTCTGTGGCTTGTTTAAGCCAGCTAGCCTCGTCTTTTGTTATGGCAGCCCTAGCAGAGCCCTACAGGAGGTCCCCCCAGATCAGGGTGGTCCTTATGTCCAGGGACTGCTGTCTTTACAGGGAAAGGATGGGGGGATACAGAGAGAAGACCAAGTGAGGGTGGAAGTGGGTTCTGGGGTTCAGTGTCTATAAGCTAAAGAACAGCAGGGATTGTGTACCCCGGGCATGCCCTTCTCCCTTATCCTCCGTTTTAGCTCCTTTCCAAAGTACCTCGATAACTATCTGATGCACATTCCAGAGTTGTTTGACAAATATGAAAATCCCCCACCAAATGGAAGGTGTGAACGACTCGATGACCCTGAGCACTAGCCCAGGCCTCCTGCAGCCTAAGGATGGGTCATGTTGACCTGTGACACTGCCCTATGACTTCACCATCAGCCAATCACAAGCCAATTACTTACCCCTGCAGCTATGACCCCCAGCCAGCTTTTTAAAATGCTTTAAAATTTTGTTTGGGGGGTTCAGGCTTTTTGTGGGCACATGAGCCACCTGTTTCCTTGCATGGTGCTACAATAACATTTCTCTGCTCCAAATACACATTTCGGTTTGTTTGGCCTCACTGTGCATCAGGCACCTGAACTTGCACTAGCAATTTCTGGCCACCACTGGCAGGAAGGAGAAAGGCTGGCGTAGAATCTCCCTCACAACCTCTGGGAGGAATCAAACCTGCCCGCACCTTGATTCTGGACGTTTGGCCCCAGAGTCATGAGAGAATACATTTCTGTTGTTTTAAGGGACCCAGTTTGTGGTTACTTGTTATGGTGGCTCTAAAACTAACACAGCCTCCTGAACCCAAGTTTGCTTCCTTCTTTCAGTGATAGGAGATGCTTCTCCCTACCTCCAGTTTTAGCTGGGCATCCATCCAGGCATCTATAGACTACAGTCTCTGGGCTTCCTGCAGGGGTGGTCACATGACAATTTTGAGTCCTGGGCATAGGAGCTGTAAAGCTATCCATTATATGCCTCTGTTCTTCCTTACTAAGTGGAAACTGGTGATGGTTGGAACAAGCATGGAGACCAAGCATTGGAAATGACAGGACCATATGCAGCCTTCAGCCACTTAGTTCTGACTGTCAGGTGAGAGGCAATGGAATTCTATTTTTTCTTAAGCCACTGTACTGGGGGTGGGGTGGCCTGTTCCCCACCTAGTAACAACATATCTAATAACCATCCCTTCTTCTGTCCTGCATCAGAAGCTTCTAGAAGCTAGTGTTTGTTGTGAATCTTCAGAAACACCTGGCATAATTCCACATACAAACAATTCTTTCTTCTTTATATTATCCTTAAAAAGGTATTTATTAAGCAAGCAGGATTCTAGGATTGCTTCAGCTTGCAAAATGAAGGTGGCCATTTCAAAAAATGTCAAGGAGCATCAACCAGGGGAAATAGCATCGCTCAAACCACCAGCCTCCATTTCTTGGCCTCAAGAAGCAGCAAAGGCTGAGGGATTTGGGCATGTCTCTGCAGAGGGGCAGCTGCAACGTGGTACCTAGTGTCGCAAATATCAGAGGGTGACAGTAGCCTGGAGTGGATGAGAACAGGACAGCTCTCTGGGAAGATTAAATAAGACCTTCCATGCATGCTACTCCTAATGGTGGCATTTGCTTCATCTATAATGAAGCACATTTAAATGAATTCTACAATGAGGGGAGCGGACCTCTTTGGAAACAAAGACAAGAGGGTATGGTCACCAACCTGTAGTATAAAACATACTTTCTTGGGGGTTCCGAAAAAAAGGAAAACATATGGAAGAGAGGAAAGTCTTTCAGGGACTAGTTCTTTAAAAAATGGCAAAGAATGAACTGGGCTTAGAGAAGGTAAGAAAATCACCGGAGACACAATGCTGCTGGTGGCAGGAAGTGTTAATGAGGCATTTAACATTTGGACTTCGCTTAATAGCTGAGGCTAAGTTGAGACCGACTAGGCTGAACCATGTAGATAGGAGGAAACAATAAAGTAAATGGCTAGAAACAGAACTTTATCACTGTTAAGTGACAACAATACCCTTTTGTGCCTGGCGGATTGTTATCTTTCCTCTCTCTCTCTTCCTTGCCTGTATGGCATTGTGTAGTTTATATTTAGAACATGTACTCAACTATTTTCTATTTTGTGGCTCCCCAAATTTCCATTTCTTTATAATTACAAAGCCATTGGGTAGCACGGTGTTCTTATTTTCCCACACAAAGGCAGACTCAATGCTTAGCCTCGTGCTGGTTTTTTTTTTTTCCTTCTTACATTATTTATTCCATCTTTTCTTAATTGTTATTTCCCCAATACAATTTTTTTTTCTACTGTACAGCATGGTGACCCAGTTACACATACATGTGTAGATTCTTTTTTCTTAGAGTATCCTGCTCCATCATAAGTGACTAGACATAGTTCCCAGGGCTACACAGCAGAATCTCATTGCTAACCCATTCCAAAGGCAATAGTCTGCATCTATGAACCTCAAGCTCCTGAGATCCACCTCACTCCCTCCCCCTCCCCCTTGGCAATGCTGCTTTTCAGAGGCTCTGGGCAGCAGCTCCATGGAGTAGCAGGAACCTGCACACCAGCGTGAAGTCCTCATCACACTTGCATTTCACCCTGTCCTGAGCACACTCTCCACCCTTAGCCTCAGGATCCCATCTCCTCCTGCTTTGAGCTTGGTTTTCTCCTTCAGAATCGAGAAGCCATCATCCCTCTCACCTGCTTTTGCCCTACGTTCCCTGCTTCCCTGCCCCGTGCCTGGTGGAATGCCCCTGGCTCACTCTTTGGACACATCCTCTTTTGTATCTGTGCTCCTTTTTGTGACCTCATCCAGATTTATGGCTTTATTTATTTATTTTGTCTTTTTAGGGCTGCACCCACGGCATGTGGACGTTCCCAGGCTAGGGGTCGAATTGGATCTGTAGCTACTGCCCACAGCCACAGCAACACCAGATCCAAGCTGCATCTGCAACCTACACCACAGCTCAGAGCAATGCCAGGTCCTTAACCCGCTGAGAGAGGCCAGGGATCAAACCTGTGTCCTCAGGAATACTACTCAGATTCGTTTCCGCTGAGCCAAGATGGGAACGCTCCAGATTCATGGCTTTAAATGCCACATAGATGCCGTGACTCCCAGATGTGTCGATCCTACAAGACTTCCACTCGAAACCTCAGACTTAGGCAGCCAACTGCCAGTTCGCCATCTCTGAGTGAATGGCTAAGGGATGCCTCAAAGTCAGAGAAGGCCAGCTGGCCTTCCCCAACCAAGTTCCCCCAGCAACACTGTCCTTCTAGATGCTGGAGCCAAAAACCTTTAGTTCAGCTTGACTCCTGCCCTTCACCTAGTCCTTTAGAGAATCCTGTTGCTTTTGCCTGCAGACTGCAGTCCTGCCCTTCAACCAGTCCTTTGCCTGCAGTCCTGCCATTCAATCAATCCTTTAGGGAATCCTGCTGCTTTTGCCTACAGACTGACTAGAGCGTCTGACTTAGCATTTCCATTGCTTCTGCCGTGGTCTTTCTCTTGGATTATTGCAAACTGGTCCTCCAACAAATCTCCTTGTTCTACTTTTACCACCAGGAGTCAAAACTCAACAGAGCAGCCAGAGCGGTCCTTTGAAAACATGACTCAGCTTTTTCTCAGAAGTTGCCAGTGCATTTCCATTCACCTAGAGAAAAGCAGAAGCCTCTCCCGTGGCCTACTCTACTCTCTTTTGCATCAGTATTCATTTGTATTATTATTATTATTATTATTTTTAGGGCTGCTCCCGTAGCTTATGGAGATTCCCAGGCTAGAGGTCCAATTGGAGCTACAGCTGCTGGCCTGCACCACAGCCACAGCAATGCCAGATCCAAGCCACGACTGTGACCTACACCATAGCTCACGGCAATGGCAGATCTTTAACCCACTGAGCGAGGCCAGGGATCGAACTCGCAACCTCATGATTCCTAGTTGGATTCGTTTCCACTGTGCCACAATGGGAACTCCCATTTGTATTATTTTTCAGGTGCCACATACAGGTGATATCACACTGTCTTTCTCTGACTCATTTCGCTAAGTGCAGTACTCTCTAGGCCCACCCACGTTGCTGTGGAAAACAAAGGGAGGGACAAATCAGGAGTATAGGATTAACAGATGCCAACTACTATACATAAGAGAGATAGGCAACCAGGATATACTGTATAGCACAGGCAATGATACCCATTATCCTGCAATAACCTATAATAGAGTATAATCTGCAAAAATACTGAACCATTATGCTCTACACCTGAAACCGATGCAATATGATAAATCAACTATGCTTCAATAAAACAATAACAAACGCCTCTGCTCTGAGGTGGTGCCTCTCTCCCCTCGCCCTCTCCCCACCCCTCCCCCCTGTCCTCAGCACCTCCCATCCCCCCCTTGCTCACTTTGTACCAGCCACACCATCTTCCTTACTGTTCTCCAGCACAGCAGACAAGCTCTCATTTCAGGGCTCTTGCAGCCTCTTTTCCCTGTATAGAATGTGTCTTTTTTCCTCACAAAAGTTCATAACACTTCATCCATTGTAATCATTAGGCATTGATTCAAATAACACCTTTCCAAGTGAGACCACTGTGATAGTCCACTAGCAAAGTGCAGCCTACCACCCCATGCTTTGTCTCGCCCCGTCAGCTGCCCATCTGTATTTTTCTTCTTAGCACTTACATCTTCCAGCCTCTGCTTTCACTTGTTTAGGGTTTTTTTTTCTTTTTTTGTCTTTTTGCCTTTTCTAGGGCCGCTCCTGTGGCATATGGAGGGTCCCAGGCTAGGGGTCTAATCGCAGCTGTAGCCACCGACCTATGCCAGAGCCACAGCAATGCGGGATCCAAGCCGCCTCTGTGACCTACACCACAGCTCACGGCAATGCCAGATCCTCAACCCACTGAGCAAGGCCAGGGATCGAACCCACAACCTCATGGTTCCTAGTCGGATCGTTAACCACGGCACCACAACGGGAACTCCCCTTTTTTTAAAAAAAAATCTGTTTTCTACCCACTAAAATGTAAGCTCCCCAAGGACAAGGATTTTTGTTGTTTGTCTCATTGATGCATCCCCAGGGTTTAGAATCATTTGTAACACATAGAAGGTCCTCAGCAGAATTTTTGGTGAATGACTAAAACATGTGACTTCATAATGTATGTCATATTTACTGCATATAACCATTTCTCCAAGGTTGGTCACTTAGGTCATTTCCACTATTTTGTTGTTTTATAGAACATGGCGACAAATAGCCTTATATAAAAACCTTTTATTAATTCTATTTTGACCACCCTGGGATGTAATTCCATAAATGGGAACATCAGGTAAAATGATGTAGGTATTTTAATACCTTTGTTACATTCAGCCAAACTGCTTTTCAGCTTAATTTTCCAAGAGTAGTGTTTGAGAATACCCACTGCTAAGGTGGAGTCAGTATTTTTCTTACCTTGCTGATTTGTAAGGCATAAAGAGGCACATCTCAATCTTGTGTGAATATGAAATTCTTTGATGAAAAGTAATTTGAAATTTTTGCTATGTTCCTTGATCGTTAACCTCTTTTTAACTTGCTCTTTAGATCCTTTGGAAAAAAATTCATGTTTTTCTTATTGATTTTTGAAGTTCTTTATTATTAAAAATATTAAAAGTATTAAGATGTTTTATTAAAATTTTTATTCACGTTGTGTTTTTTGTCTCTCTCTCTTTTTTTTTATTTTTTTTTTTAGGGCTGCACCTTAAGCACATGGAGGTTCTCAGGCTAGGGGTCCAATAGGAGCTGTAGCTGCCGACTTATGCCACAGCCACAGCAACACAGGATCTGAGCTGTGTCTGTGACCTACATCACAGCTCACAGCAACACCGGATCCTTAACCCACTGAGCGAGGCCAGGGATCGAACCCTTGTCCTCATGAATGCTAGTTGGGTTCGTTAACCACTGAGGCACAACAGGAACTCCTCATATTGTTTTTAAATTGTATGATGTTCGAAATTCAGAAGGACTTAATTCTAATGTTGCCAAATTCATCAGTCTTTCCACCCTTATTATGCCATGGCTTTTCCACACAGATAAACCTATAAACATCCTTATATTTACTGCTAGTTTGACTGGTTTTGAAGTTTACTTTCTTCTCTGTAATCTATAATGTATTTTGGAGTTGGGCTCTGTATAGATTTTCTAATAGTGAAAAATCTACATTCCTTATTGACCACCTCTATCTTTCCTAACTTATTTCTGAAGTTGTCATATTCATACACAAACATCTTACATTTCATAAAAGTATTTCTGGACAATCGATTTTGTTACATAGACCCACCTATCGATTCTTACGCCAGAACGTTGCAGTTTATATCATGGTAGTTTTGTGGAATGACTTAAATAGGCAAGGCTGTTCCTCCCACCCTCCAGTGGGTTTCTCCTTGGAGGTTTTCTTGATTATAGCTAAAAAGTGAACATTATTCTCCCCTGACAGCTATTCCAACAAAACAAAACAAAACTATTAGTATTTTGCTTAGAATTGCCTTAAAACTATAAAGTCACTTGGGAAAAGCTGACATCTTAATAGTATTCAATCTTCTTGTCAGAAATATACTTCGTCTCTCCTTTTTTTTCCTTCAGTTTGTTGTTGTTGTTAATTCCATACTATTACACATCCTTCCAGACCCTTCCCTTGCTTCGGAATCAGAAAGCCCGTGTTTTAACCCACTTTCCTCCACTTGCTGGCTCTGTGACCTTGGACAGAATATTTGATCTTTCTAAATCTAGACGTTAATCCATAGATGGAGTTAAAGCAGTCACTGCTGATGAGATGGTCTTAACGATTAAATAGGAAAATTATGTTAAAAGCCCTTTGTGTGGAACGGGAAAGCCCCCACTAAATGCTGACTTTCAAAAAAAGCAGCATGCCTTTAGTGTTCACATCTTTGATTTTTATGGAGGAAAGGAGAGGACGTCAGTGGAGAAGCAGAGTCTGATAAATCAAGGTTCAAAGAATGGGCCACACCTGGGGAAGCAGGAATGGGAGACCTGACTTGAGGTCTCTGCTTCTGTGGTCTGAGTTGGATGGAGGGTGAAAGGATGAAGCCAGAGCTGAGGAAGAAGTTCTGGGGTGAT
The DNA here is from genome assembly GCF_016906955.1 of Phacochoerus africanus. NCBI lineage: Eukaryota > Metazoa > Chordata > Mammalia > Artiodactyla > Suidae > Phacochoerus > Phacochoerus africanus. Next base: position 57,873,120 of record NC_062554.1, on the reverse strand, counting down.
TGAGAAGCATGTGGGAAAGGGAGCTAGGCCCTTCCCATCAGGTTCCTCATGGTCCCGCAAACCCCTGGCTCAGAAAGACCCCGAGTTTGGCTTTGTGCTCTACCATTGCCATCCTGAAAAGCTTAATATTTTTGTTCTAATTATACTTACTTTAATAACAAAAAGTACATATAAAATGTCATTATAATTATATACCTAAGGTGATCTGTAATACATAGCCCTTAAACTTTTTTGAAAAATTAATAGGCAACAGAAATCAAATTCTTTTTTCCAACAAAGGATAATAATCACTCTCTTCAATTAATTTTAAGCCACCTTCTTTGAAATAGGAAAAGATTAGCTTGTTATCCCAGTTTCTTTCTAACCTGGTCGTGGGTGACACAGATGAGACCTGAAGATTAATTTATAGGGTTAACTCCACCCTATAAGCACCTAAACCATCTCTAGTCTTTAAATCTAGATGCTGAAAAGTGTAGTGTTTTTTGAACAAGCATCCTGCATCTTCATTCTGCATCGGGCCTGCACATGATTCAGCTTACCCAGTCCCCCCTCCATGGTGTGCCTGGCCTTCCATCTAGGAGTGGGGGTGAGGACCACCCTGTGTCTGTCAAGGACCTCCTCCCCCCAGACCCCGCTGGCACAGCATTAAATTAGGACCTGAAGAGGTGCCTACAGTGCACTTGCTGTGAAGCTGGAGGAAGAGCTGGAGCTTACACTTTGTCAGACATGTGAGTATTGGACACTGGGGCACAGTTAAAATATGGGTCGTGATTACAAGCTAACTGGAGACACAGCTCTCTAAAAGAAACAAGAGGATGAGCCTCAAGAAAGATGGGAATATCAGATGCACTCTTCTTGTCCATGATTCTGGATCTTGTGGTTCGTGGCAAAGCTGACACATCTGCTGATTTGCACCCCCTCTTCTTCCCACCCCAGTTTTTCTGGCACTAATTCTTTTCTTCTTAGAAGTGAATGAGGGGAGTAGAGGACTAACACATATCAAGCCTCAGTCATATGCCAGGCCTTGTGCTGGGGGCTTTCCACCCAATTCCTCATTTATTCCTCACAAGGACCCAGTGGATGGATCTTATTATCTCCCATTTTACAGATAAAGAAACTACTTTGGGCTCAGTGAATTAACCAAGCTGACCAAGTCACACCTATGGTAAGTGGCCAAAAAAAGGATCTAACGCCTGGTCTGCTGTCCCCATTTGCCTTGTCCTTTTTAGTGAAACAGAGACAGATGAAGCCATACTTCACCACTCTCTTCTAAGCACTGCTCTACATGCTTCCTATCTTTTGGGGCCTCTGAGAGTCTGAGCAGCTTCCATAAGTATTTGCAGCTGTTCAGTGGCCGAGTCAGGGTTCAGACCTAAAGATGTGGCTCCAAAGACAAAGCCTCAGGGATGCTGCCTCTCCTAAGACAGATTGGGGCAGGAGAGCAAAGTTGGCGACTGGATGGAGAGCAGATATGGAAAAGATCAAGGGTGATTTCCAGGTTTCATATCTGGGCATCAGGTGGGTTATTGGGTAATGAAATGTGACCTGTAGAAGGATGAGATGCAGGGTTTAGGGAGTGGTTGTGATATCATTGTGGGTGAGGAGTTAGAAGTGCCCAGAAGGTGCCCAGGAGGATGCTCTATAGTAATGGCACATTCCTTAAAGGGTTGCTGCCAAGACTGAATGAGTTCATCCATGAAAGTACTTAGAATGGTGCCTGGCACAGAAGTGTTTGTTGTCATTATGGCCCAGGAAACAACTGGGTCATCCTGGAGTTAAGAAGATTATTATGACCCAGTAAGCAATTGGGTCAAATGGAACTAAGAAAAGATATCTTGGCTAGAGATGCAAAATCAAGAAATCTGCACCTCTAGATGGTAACTGAAGTTGTGGGAGAAAAGGAGAAAGGATGGAATGAGAAGAGGGACCCCTTAGGACAAGCATCTTAAGAGAGACCCAAATCTTCTTTGAGGAATTGGATAGAGGCTGGCCATTAGAAAGCCATTTCTGAAGTTTCAACAACAGAGAAATCTTTCTTTATATTTTCAATAAAGCAGTGAGTCTCTGACCAAGCAACACTGTTCCTTGGATGGTAGCCAACAGAGTCAGAAATAAAAAATGAAATAGATTTAAACCAAACTCCTAGAGAAAGGGGACCACAGCTAAGCACACTACCCTGTTTGGCCCCTGAATAGAATGAATGTGACTTTGGGCTCAGCATCTGATACATTGATAATTTCCCAGCCCCTCATTAGCTCCCAACCTGAATGTGGTACCCAAGCCTGGGTCTAGCTCAAGACACTGAACATGTGTGCAGCAACACACATGCCCAGCACTTCCTCATTGCTACCTTGACTAGTGATGCCATGGAATTTCTCCTGAGCCCTAGGGCTCAATGCAGCCTTCCCTGAAAGCCTTTTGTGCTTCTCTGGGTTTGATCTCCCTAGTTCCCTACTCTTGCCTCTTTCTTAGCATTTATCCATCGAATAGAAACTTTCTATTTTTCTATCTTCCCTATTAGACTATAAGTTTATATCAGGGACAGTTTTACTCAGAGACCCAGGACCCAGCACAGTGCCTGACTATTGTAGTTGCTCAGAGGTTCTCATTTTAAACATTTATTCCTGGAAAGTGCATTTTTAATTTCAGCCTCTTCTCTATAGTCCTGCCCACTTTTGTTCTTGAATTAGACTCAGAATGTGTGAGAATATCAGAACTCTGGGCCCTTCTTTGTCCAATGTGGGAGGATTTTTTTTTTTTTTTGGTCAACTTTGTTGAGATATAATTTTGCTTTAAGTGTATAATGCTTTAAGTCAGTGAATTTTAATGATTGTATATACTTGTATAACCACCACCATAATTACGATGAAGACCGTTTTCATCCCAAAAGACTCCCTTATGTGCTTCCCCAGTTAATTTTCCACCCACCATCCCAAGAACCGTGCTGCAAGCTGGAAGCTTAATGCATAGGACAGATGGGGATGGGTCAACTACGGATTTTATAAAGGGAATCAATGACTATTCATCAGAATGACCGCTATTACACAGGAGGTGGTGTACATGGTTTGCTATCAAAGAAAAAGGGGAAAGAACCTCAGGTGGAAATCATCCCGGCAAAGTCAGGAAGGCAGGAAGTGGAACCTAGAGCAGAGGTTTGGGGTCTGGAGGAAACAACGCCAGTAATGAGGATTGTTGAAGGCAGAAATACAGGTTTCTACAAGTGGGGGTGTGGAGGAGGCACTGGAGGCATCCCATGACCTTGCTGACATCTTGCCCAGAAAGGGCAAGGTCACTCATGGGCACTGGACTCTTACCAGCTGTAGGACACATAGGGCAGCACAGAGAGCTGAGAGCTTTCTCCTGAGATGTGAAGCCCCTCAGCCACTTGGGCTGATTCTTTGCCTTCTTGGAATCAGAGGGCTGCTGCTTCAGGACCCTTCTTACGCTTTCCTGCCTTATCAGACCTGGCAGATCACAGGAATGGAGGACTCTTTGTCCTAGCTTCTCTGACTTGCTTAATCTGGCTTTCACGGCACAGTCATCTCGATGAACGAAGACAGAGAAACCTTCAAGACTAAAAGGTAACAGAAAGAACCTGTGTTTCTCTGTTACTTTTAATCTTGACCCATAATTCTATGTAGAAATAGAAATATCATTTCAAAGCATAATCTGGAGACTGATTTCAGCAGGTAATTTTTTTTTCAAAACAACTCGTATTTAGGAGGGAGTCCATATTACCTTTAAATCTCTCATTTAGTGACGCTCTATCCTGTTTTTTCTAAATCTCTCTGGATTTGCAAGATACATCCTTCATAGAAAACAAAATTGAACAGTCACCCTCTTATAATGATTTCGTGATCACCTGATACAATCCTATTTGTAAGTTCCCAGTGCCAAGGTTGATGGGAAAGATCAGACCTGAAACAGGTAACCAGGCCTACCTTTATTCAGAGGATGCCACAATCATTCTCTCAGATTCCCCTCTGCAGAGCAAATTTTGACTACAATATAAAAAATTAGCAGAACTTGATAAAAGAAAGACGCTTTCCAGGGAAATCTGACTCTGGACTGAGGGAGCTGGTTCTGACTATAAGAACCTTGGACAATCACTTGTGTTTATGAATCCCATTCTTCTTCCTCTGCTATAAAATGATTACCTCCATCTTTAGGACTTATTTTTTTTTCCCCATGGGGAGTGCTTGTTCTTTAAAGAGAATTCCAATTTTATCATCTGTAAAATGGGGATAATTATAGCATCTGCCTCATAGTGTTGTTATGAGGGTAAATGAGTTAATTCACATAAAGAAATTAGAGCAGGGCTTGCACATAGTAAAAGGGCTCAATAAATGTTAGCCATGATGAGGCTGCTGCTAATGATGATGATGATTGCAAGAAAATAAAGGAACTCTCCAAGGACCAGCCACAAAGAGGGGACTTAAAATAGAGTGGCTGGGGCCTGAGCTGGTGCTCCAGCTGCCTGGAGCTGGAGGAGGGAAAGCCAACTTGTGGTGACCAAAGCCACAGAGCTGAGTCCTCACAAGAACTCAGAGACGGGGGCCAGGAACAGAATGACATTTTCACATAAAGCTGGAGCCCTTGAGAGCCTCCAAATGTTGGATTAGGAAAAGATTCCAAAATTAGCACTAGGACAGCAGGGATCCTTGTTTGTCCTGACCTGGCTCTGGACGGAGAAGTCTTGTCTCCCCAGGAAGTTTGTAACCTAGGGCTGTGCGGTGATGGGTTTTGGGTTCTGATTCATGTTTCCCGCAGAGGCAAATGCAAAGAGAGAACTGTGCTTTCACCCCAGAGCACATGGGAGTTCCAGTCCCCACACTTTTCTGCTGAAGATGAGCTCAAGATCCCAAACCACCAAATACACAAGGACACAACATTATCCTCTTGGGCTCCAATGAACTTCAAGTAATCAAAAAACTGAATCAAGACTATGGAATGATTCAGCCTAAAATGCTCTGAAATGCAAGAATCCAACACATACGAAATTAAGACAAAAAAAAGTAAAGCCGTAAAGAGCTTTTGGAAATAAAAAATGAAGTCATGAAAATTTTAAAATCTCAATGAATGGTTAAGCATTATCTGAGAAGATAATGGAAGATAAACCTGGAAGTCATCCAGATATAGAGAAATGAAAAATATGAAATAACAGTTAACAGTGAAAGGGACCCAATAAGTGCCTCATACAAGCTACAAAAGGAGAGAGCTGAGAAATAATATTTGAAGAGACAACTGAAGATTCACAAGTCTCCAAAATTACTGAAGGACCAAAGCGCTGAAAATCATCAGCCAATTTGTAACCATTGAAGTGAGGTACCAAGGACAGCACCCAGCACCAGCTCCTGGGGAGTCTAGGACTCTGAGAAGTACAGTCCGCCTGACTCCTGACGGATGCATCCGCCTTTGCAAGCTCATTCCAAAATGTCTCTGTCTGTGATCTCTGGGTGTACCACTTGCATGGCCATCCTACCTTCCTACCCTGCCTCCTCATCCCGAAATGAAATCTGGGAAATCAAGGAGCAAGGAGTCTGACAAGTCACGGACCAGTCCTCGTGCCCACAGCCAGCTCCCTGCAGACACCACCGCCCCTCCTACGGGGAGCACGCTGTCTCTGCTGCTTTCCTCCGCACACTCAAGGCTATTCCACTAACATTTCAGGTTCTTGTCTTCAGTGCCAGGGGCAAGGTGACATTCCTTAAGATTTATTATTATTGTTTTCCATCACCTGAGGAACGTCAGTCCTCTAAAAGCCTCTGCACCATGTCAATTCTCTAAGTTAACTCTGACTTAGCGTAGATTTATTGGTGAGGTCTGTGGTTTGCCCTGCATGTGTGCGTGTCTCTGTGTGTGTGTGCGCACACACGCATACTCGTGTTTGAGACACAGAGGTGAAGGAAGAGAGAAAGCCCATAATGTATTTAGCTGTAATCCATGCCATCCTCTGAGCTAACTGCTATCCTATATGCCAATTATTTCCATTCTCAGAGCAGATAGTAGTATCCTGTTTGTTTATCACATGAGCACAATGAGGCTCAGAGAAGTTAGGTAGCAGGCAAAGGTCACAGAGCTAGAAGTCCAGTGCTGTAAAAAGAAAAGGAAACCAGCAAGATAGAGAACCATATGCTGGAAGGAATTCAGTATCCATGAGTAAATAGAAACACAGTGGTGTGCCGGCTGATCCATCCTGTGGCAGGTGGGACATCCATCTAAGAGAGAATGGGGTCGTTTGCAGAGCCCAGCTAGGAAGCAAGTTGCTGTGCTGGTGGAACCCCTCTCCATACGTGACAGCCTTAACCCAGAACACCTGGAGGTTCCAGACAGAACCACTGAGGATGACAATAGCTCTTCTGGTCCCAAATGAGCCTGGATTATCGCAGGTCAATTGAGTTCACTACACTTTGTGTTGGGAACTGGTACTGAAATGGTAAATAAGTGTTGACCTTTCTGGGCACAAAGTCAGCCTTCCTTGTGAACCTCAGCTCCCATCCTGCCCAGCGGCCTTCCAGACCCCAGTGGTGATGGTGGGGGTGGGGGTCCCAGACCTCAGTTGGTCGCTGGGTGTGCTGACTCAGAACAGGAACCTCTGAGCCACTTGACAAAGGGGATATAATCCTTCCCATGGGGTTTCCTCTAAGAGTAAGTGGGAAAGTCTCCTATAAGCATCTCAGTTACAGTTAAAGCCAGACATTTGAGGAGTTCCTGTCGTGGTACAGCAGAAATGAATCTGACTAGGAATCATGAGGTTGCGAGCTCGATCCCTGGTCTTGCTCAGTGGCTTAAGGATCCAGCATTGACATGAGCTGTGGTGTAGGTTATAGATGCGGCTTGGATCCGGCGTGACTGTGGCTGTGGTGTAGGCTGGCATCTGTAGCTCTGATTTGACCCCTAGCCTGTGAACCTCCATATGACATGGGTGTGGCCCTAAAAAAAAAAAGCTAGACATTTGGGGTTCTCCATTCTGACCTGCTGCAGGATCCCCTCCCTGGTCCTCAAGGAGCAGACTTTGGAGTTCCCATCGTAGCTCACGGAAACGAATCTGACTGGCATCCATGAGGACACAGACTCCATCCCTGGCCTTGCTCAGTGGGTTAAGGAACCATCATTGCAGTGTTGTGGCATAGGCCAGTGACAACGGCTGGGATTCAACCCCCAGACTGGGAACCTCCATATGCCTTGGGTGCAGCCCTAAAAAGACAAAAAAAAAAAAAAAGAAGAAGAAGAAAAAGAAGCAGCAGCATACTGGGCATCTCTGAGACTTACAATCTACAGATGCCCCACCTACAAAATGAACGCATCCTATCTCAAAGGACAAAGGAGCGTGAACTCTGGAGGCCACGCCCACTGCCTCCTGTCCTGGCAGACCTTGTAACTTGTCTGAATTGTGTTTGTAAAGTGTTAACACGCACTTCGCAGGGTTACTCTGAGGCTTTGAGGAGACGGTCCACGTGAAAGCCCAGCAGACAATGAACTCACACCCTCAGGAAGCCCCCGCCTAGCCCACCCAGTCTCCAGCATCTTCTCAGGGGAGCTGAGAGGCGGATGCGTAATAAAACAAGCTTCAAAACAGGGTTGTGGACGGGACCACGGGTGCTCCGGTTTCTCATACAAGCCTGCTGTGCCTCTTGTCAGTGGGTCACAGAGATATTTTTCAAATTAAATTCTTGGCCTGACTATGCCCCAGAACATTTTAAGGTGAAAACATCCTGGCATCACAGCCGAGCTTCCCCAGCAGAAGGCTCTCTGCCCATTGGCGCCCCGCCCCCCACCCCCCACTCCCTGTGGCTGAACCTGAAGCAGGCAGCCCTGCCTGCATCTCGGTCCTCCCCCTCCCGCCACTGCCCGCCGGTGGCTGCATCTCACAATGTCACGGCTCTTGGGGACTGGGGCCGGGGGATGACTTCCCTTCCTGGCTCCAGGCCTGGGCCATGCTGCCTCCCCTGGGGGCAGCCCCTCCACACCGACAGTTAAGTGGGGTGCATGGTGAGATTCACTTTCTCCCCCCTCCCTAAGGCAGGCAATTTCTGGATCTCTATACAGTCAGCCTAGCTGATTTTTTTTTTCCATCCTGGCCCCATCCAATCCAGAATAATCTTCTAGGCTGACCTTACTCCTTGTGAACAGGACCGTGGTGCCTTGTTTAAAAGACTTATGGTCTTCAGTGCCCTCTAGTGAAGCTCATGATCCTTGGCATCGAATGAATAAGCTCCTTCTGCAGTATCTCCTTTGTCCACGTGTCCAGGCCCAGAGGTTGGCTGGGGGGAGGGAGGCAGTCTTCAGGGATACCTTGGGCCCCAGGCTTCTCCCAAAGACCCCTGATCTCTGCCCTGAAATTCCCACTCGAATGCCCTTTCCTGCCTCTACCCTCAACCATGGCCAACACCCACAAAACCCAGCTTGAATGTCACTTACTCAATCAGGACCTTTTCTGGCAACCCCACCCCCACTCCAGGTTAGGTGCACACCTAAGCATCCTGTTCTCAGCTCCGGGACAGGGCTCCCCACCAGACTCTGTGCTCCCAGACCCAGGAGCTATAATGTGTGCTTACATTTTAAAATCCTCCAGAGCCCCAGGAAGAAGATAGCGTCCGGCACCTAGAACTTACTCTATGATACTAAAGGAGAAGCCATATCTATGTAGCTTGGGAACCAGAAGAATATCAGATGTTGCAAGGGTTCAAAAAATCACTGTTGCTTCCATGTGCATCATAATAATAGAATGGTAGTTATGGTGCACTTGTGATGGGCAAGTCTCTGTGAAGTGCTTTATTTTTATTTTATTTTATTTTATTATTTTTTGTCTTATTGCCATTTCTTGGGCCGCTCCCACGGCATATGGAGGTTCCCAGGCTAGGGGTCCAATCGGAGCTGTAGCCACCAGCCTATGCCAGAGCCACAGCTAGGATCACGGCAACACCAGATCCTTAACCCACTGAGCAAGGCCAGGGATCGAACCCGCAACCTCATAGTTCCTAGTCGGATTTGTTAACCACTGAGCCGCGATGGGAACTCCCATCTGTGAAGTGCCTTAAATTCACTTTCTCACTCAATAGCCACAGTGAGCCAGCCCTATACACCCCCCTGCCCAACCCTCATATCTCATTTAATCTTTACAACAGCCAGGGCATGTAGAGGAAAGCCAGCATCTCATCTATTATGATGAGAAGACAAGGTCGGGATGGGTTGGTGGCCAAGTGTCCAAGGATAACACAAGACCCAAGGCTTTAGCCTAGGCTTGCAACCTCTCTCCTTTATTAACATGCTGCCACCTCATCGTGACAGAGACAGGTCCCAGGAGACGAAGTCAACACAGAATGTGCTTTGCCTGCAGACCCAGGCTGTAAAAGCAATCACATTTTGCCTCTAGTTCCTCATCAGTTATGGAGGAAATGACAATGAGGCAAAGGAGAGAGAGGCTGTGAGTGACTACAGTTCATTGAAAAGATTCCCAGGGCTTTGTTTCTGCAGCCATGCTGCCCGGCTGGGACACCAGGGCAAAGAGATGTAGGGTTTGGTGCATGATGCGGAGACAAAGGAAAAATGAGAAACCATGTGAATTAGTGAAGATGAAATAAATGGTGCTCAGCAACAGATGGAGCTGATGTGGGGTGATTTTCTCCTGTCACCTCCCCTCGGGTAACAGATAATCCTGCAGCTGCAGGGGTTTCTGGGGAGGGCAGGCACACAGCCTCAGTCTCCTTCCTGTTTGGAAGCTGCCCACACGACCCCCCCTCCCCCCATCCCTTAACCTGTCTTGATGATAAAAATCGTAGGAACCCAAACTTTTTGCAAGACTTATAGTGGCGATTTAACTCAGTGCCGGCTGAGGTTGCTATCTGTCAGGCTGTCACGGTGACGGGCAGATTTGTAAATGCTCCGGCTCCAGTGTCAGGTTGAAGGTGACATTTTTCAGCTGGAGATTTTTTTTTCCCCCATCCCTCACGGAGACAGAACAGTTCAGAACTAGGAAAGGAGTCCCTGAACAAGCCTCTGACCCACCCACGCTACCCTGACCTTGGCTGTTGACCCCTGGCTCCTTCTGCCATGACCCAGAACACTCAAAATACAGTGATTCCTCTAAGGCCAAGCCCCTGGCCCCAGCCCCAGACACCCCCCATCTCAGCCCCGGGCCTGGCCTGACTTTGCCTTATAATAGCTTGTCTTGGCTGATGGTGGCTCTGTCATTACCATTATAAATACTTACAGAGATTAATTAACCACAGTTATAAAAACCCAGAATCCCAACGAGGTTCATTAATGACCTGCCATGCTATTTCTTGGCTGAAGCATCTAAAACTAACCCTGGATGTTCATGGACATGCCTCTCTTTGATTTCTTCCTGGAATCAGGAAAGCTTCATCATGGTTCTGTTTGAACCCTTTCTTTCCCTAGGATTTTGTTCCCCGTGTTTTTAACCCTGAAGGAACCGCACTGAGATGGGGTGACCTGGCTTCCTGTCCAATCCTCTGCATTGATCTGACTTCCTTTATGAAGTTTGGGAGACGCTTTCTGCCCTGATGCCGCAACGGGACTCAGCTAAGGGGTCCGCTGTCCCCCGCTTCTTGGGCCAGATGCCAAAATGGAATCCATCTCTCTCTCTTTCTCATTCTCTCTCCTCCCTGCTTCCTTCTCCCCCACTTTCTCTTTTCTTTCTCGCCCCTTTCCTCCCTCCTCCCCTTCCCACTCTTTCTCCCCCCCCCCCTCCTGTTTCTGCTTCTTTTAGAAACAGCACCACCTAGAGGTCTGCGTGGGGAAAGCGACTCTCACACCCGCTCCAGGAGGGGCCCAGGGAAACCTGGGGAGGCTGGCAGGGAAGGGAGACTCAAGCAGGTGTGGTCCCCACCCCTTGCTTGGTTCTCTCCCTTCCCTCCTGCCCCTCCCAGTCTCATCTCTCTTCCTGCCCCGGGTGCCTCTGCGTCTGTTGCAGGTGCATTTTACCCCCGAGCACTGGAAGCACCGGGCGCGGTGTATCTCTTTACTTCTCAAAGCGAGAGGACACGCAAGAACCATGCGAGGGGTGTCTCCCCCACCTGCCAGACTTCGGGGCTATTCCAGTGCTTTCTGCCTGTGCAACAGCCCCTCCTAGTGGCCAGAGGCAGGGACTGGACGTGAGGCTGAGTCCTCACTTTCCTGTCTGCTGAGTTGGGGGGGGGGGGAACAGTGAGGAGGGCACCCACCCCTGAGGGCGGCGGTGGGTAAGGGATGACGTGACGAGCTACGGGTTTGAGCACCCCGCCACACAGCGCCCCGACGTGCCGTGGCTCTCCTTAGCAGCGGAGCTCTGTCATCCTTTGTCCAGCGCTGAGGGTCTGAGGGTGCAAGACACTGGAGGGAGGCAGGGGTTCCAGGCAAGTACTTGGGAGCAGATGGACAGTTTCCAAGGAGGCGGGAATATTATTTTTCCCCAAAATGCCCAAGATGGGCCATGACTTCGGACAGCGCCTGCTTCCCAGAGGAAGACAGCAGAGGATGAACAGACCTCTCCTAAGGCTGAGCCCCTCCGCCTGCACAAGTCCCCAGCCTCTCACCCCCCCCCCCACTCCCTCTTTACTGCCCCCCCACCTCCTCATGGACTTCACTTCGGGAGGAACCAGTGCTTTCAGGAAAATGAGGCTAGAAGTAACACTTATGGGGAACTGAAGTCCACAGGATAAATGTCCTAAGTCTGGCCCAGGGACTTTGAATTAACGTCCTGAAAGTCAAAGTTATTGTCCTGCCCTGGGACTGGACAGGGCATAAATTCTCCTCCACCTGCCACTTCTCCTGTTCCTTCTCTATCCTCCCAGCCCCTCCGGGGGGGGGTGATCCTGTCAGGTTTTCCTGGTTTCCCAGGGCCCAGTCACACACAGGGGAGGTCCAGGGAGGTCCAGATCAAGGGTCAAGGCCCCTCGTGTCCTGCTTGCCTCTGTCAGGCTCTGCCCCACGTCCCCCAGTGGAGCCTCAGGCTGTGGCAGAGGCTGCGGAGGAAGTCTCAAGCAGAAAGCAGGACTCAGTGCAGGGGGTGGCCCAGGAGCATCCTTTGTTCCTTGGCCCCCTGGGAGCTGCAGGCATTTTCTTAAGGAACATCCAACTCCTTTGCTAGCATTTGCTCTCCCTGAAGGGTATGCACGTGGAAAATTAAAACTCAGATGGGCATTGGCCAGTTGGCCTCTTGGACCGATAGCTGCCATTTTTCTCAACACCATGGTGTCGCCCAGACTGTCAGGTCCACAGGATAGAGGATTTGATGCCCAAACTGTGGGGAGCAGCCAGGTCTTCTACACAAGAATGCCCCACCCCACCAGAAGCAGGGTCAGGTTCAACATAAAGGGGAATGTCTCAGCATCCTGGCCAGGCCCGGGGCTTGGAGGTGGATAATCCAGTCTCTACCTTCCTGGGCACCCCAGGTGAACAGGTGTCCCTGGGGAGCCTGTGTCACCTGTGCCCCCAGGGAAGCCGGTGGAGGCGGGGCAGCAGGAGACTAATCTGCCCTTTGGGGTTTCGAAGCTCACCTCACAGAGTTCCCCTAGAGAGAAGAATGCGTTCAATCACATTTTGATGTGATTTGAAAGGATTTTTCAAGGGCTTTAAAGATCGTTATTAACATGTCGGCTTCTGATTTCATGGCCTGTGCCACCCAGCTTCCTCCAACCATATCTGTGTGGTTGGCCTTGCAGACCATTTTCCGCACATCCAGCGCGGGGTACGGTGAGACCGAGAGCGGGGCGGCTGTCCTCCTTCTTCGGAACCCCTGAGCGGAGCCCAGATTTAAGGTTTAAGGAACCCGCAAGCCGGCCACAGGCGGCGGCCCGCGAGGAGAGCAGGGGCGCCCTCCAGTGGCCATCTCTGGAGAGGCAGGCGCTGCCCCAGCTCCGCATCTGCAGGCACGCAGATGAAGATGTGCGGGCTGGCGGGCAGGTCCTGGTTCCCCCGCGCGGGGTTTATTAGCCTGCCCCAATGCCACTGTCATAATAGTCCCGGAGATGCCATTATATCACTACTGCCTTCCAGAGGAGGGCTATTCCGTCAACTGCTCCAGACTGCTTGGTAAATGAGCTTTCTTTTAAAAATACATTCACTCGATTGCCTTACTAGAGCGCATTCAGCGCCAGGGGACGTGTGTGGGCTGGCAGGACCCGCACCACCTAAGGATCCACAGCAGAGACCAGGAGGGGGCAGTTCACACCCCCCTCCTGAAATGTTCAATTCTCAGTGCGCCCCCGCCCCAGTGGTCCTTTGTCTCTCCCTCCCTGGCGACAGGAAGTCCAGTTGCTTAGTTCCCTGAGGAGGAAGATCCTGGGCAAGCTGCCCTAGTGCCCTACCCTGATGGCAGTGCCGCGTGAAGTCTCTGCAGGCAAGGAAGGAGCATTAATTCCTGGACTTGGGCTTGTCTGGTTCTGAGGTCACCCCAGAACCTGGAGTAGACAGCCCAATGTGATTCTGGGCTGGACCCCCAGAAAGGTCCCAGACCCTGGCACCGGTCTGGTGAAGGGCTGGGGAACTTGCATGCCCCAGACCACAGCAGAAGTCAAACTCTTGCCCTCTGGCATCCCTCATTAGGTCCCTGAGTGAGTGAGCAGGCCAGCACCGGCTGGGGACCCACTTCTTTGGGGCAGAAACACTGGACTGGAGGTGACCCTGGGTGACCCCGTGCTCCTGTGACTTGTCCTCCACCCTGTATTCCATATTTTTCACACTTGATGTAACAGTACTTTTACTTTCCCAGGAACATGGGTCTCCAGCTTCAAGGTCTCTGCTGCCTCCAAATGCAACCGCCCCGGGGCTGCCCATCCTGGGTCTCATCCTTGGAGGATGCGGCCTGCAGGCCTGGCTCCAGGGCCCCTACAGGCCTCCCACCAGGGCACTGCACTCAGGCTGCCTCACTTAGGGGCGCCCTGGCAGGTCAGGTGCATAATTGGTACTTCCCACAGAGGGAACATTTCCCAGCCCCCAGCCTACAGCTAAGTGGCTCTCAGAAAAGGACAGAAATTATTTTCTAACTTTGAAAACATCAAAGGAAATCAAAGGAAATTAGCCCATTCTCATCTGTGCCTCTGGGCCAGCCTAGCTGTGGTGTCCGGGTGGGGCCTAGCCATTAGTGGTACAGAGAAGGTTCTTAGAGTCAGATAATCCCTGTCAAGAAAATGAGTCACCTTCCCCATCCCCCCTGTGCCTGGGGCCTGGCCTGCTCTCAGCACTTTCCAGGCAACTGTGACCCTCTCCTGACTGGGGTCCACCATGGGCCCCTGAATACTTAACACCTTAACTGAGCCCCTCCCCTCCCCTCTGTGGAGATGAACCTTGGGGGCAGGGCTGAAACTGGACTTTGTACACACATCGTGCCAGTGCCGAGTGTGGTCCTGCTTAGGCAGCGTGAGGCCATCTCAGAGTCTGAGAAGCCCCTCGGTCACCATGATCTGATTCCCCGCATTTATTTCCTACATGCCTTCTTCTGCCAAAGTTCTAGATGCTGTGAATGGAGACACAGCAACATCTCTGAGCATCTGGAAATGTACTCCTAGTAGGGAGAGTGATGCAAAACTGACAGACAAGTTCACACAGAACACACCGCCTGCTGAAGACAGCCCAGTGATAAACAAGTTAGGAGAGGGAGCACGATGTGGTAGGGAGGTGTTTCCGTCAAGGTGCCCTTGACCAGAGACCTGGAGGAATGAGGTATAGCCCACCTGACACATAGGGGGAGCATTGCAAGCAGAAAATAAGCATGTGCCAAGGTCCTGGGGTAGAAGCATGTTTGACATTTGAGAGGAACAGCCAGGAGATGAGTGAGTGGATAGATGATCTGAGGCACATCGACAGCAAACAGAGCAGAGTTCCAGAGTGGCTGGTTCCAGCCCGCAGCCCACAGTTCCCACCAGTTCCCACGTGTCTCCTCCCAGGGCTGGTTGGGAGTCCTTCAGCCCTGGCACGAGTGTCCAGGGAACAGTGGCTGGAAGGGTCTTGTTTAGTCCAGCCATCCCAGCCCCTCCCCAAGCTGGGTGATCTTTCAGGTTACCCAGCCTCGGGGCTTCTGCTTCCTGGTCTCTGAAAGCAAACGGGCATCATAAACCCCTCCTCCCAGAGAAGCTGTAAGAAGCCAGAGGAAAGCCAACCCTACCTCCTAATTTCTAGGAAGCAATCTCTTCGTTTGAGCTTTCCACCTGGATAGGTCCTAGCTCTGGACCTTGAGAAACAGCAGGTGAGTGAGTTGCTGATCTGGTCTCAGGGAGGGCAGCTCAGTTACCCTCTGAAGCTCCTTCTAGGTTGCCCACCCCTGCCCTTGCCCAGGCTCTGCCCCTTTTTCCACTTCCTGCTCTCCTCCCCTCCCACACAGTGGGGGACACCGAGTCCCACAGGGATACCATTTCTCCCAGGTGGTCACCTAGGCGGGGGCTCAACCCACTGCCTCCACACCTCCCTGGTCTCTAGGAAGGTGGGATGCTGGGACAGGAGGGTCCGCAGAGAGAGGAGGGATGAGAGGCAGGCGACAGGTGCAAGTGGGGAGGTCACAGAGTTCCCCCCCGCCAGCCAGAAGAGCCCAACTGCCCATCTTCAGACCCAACACCCAGCATAAAGAAAGCCAATGCCCCAGCCAGAGGGCAGGACACTGGCAGGGACATGCCCACCCCTGACCCCTCTCAGTGTAGCATAAACTGCAGCCCAGGGCGGCTGAGGGTGAGAGAAAGAGGATGCCAGCCACTCAGAAGGCTTTGGAGAGAAGCTTTTCCATGCAGAGGCCAGCAAAGTGCACTTGCCCCTGGAGTGTGGGGAGAATCAGCTTCCCACAGCTTCTTGTGGGTGAGTGGGGTCAGTCCATCCTCCTTTGATCCAGTTGTCACCAATCACCACCCAGAGTGACCCTCCTCGTGGACCCTTCTGGAAGGGTGGGCAGAGCCCCGTTGCATCACAACCACCACCACCTCT
Organism: Phacochoerus africanus; assembly: GCF_016906955.1. Taxonomy (NCBI): domain Eukaryota; kingdom Metazoa; phylum Chordata; class Mammalia; order Artiodactyla; family Suidae; genus Phacochoerus; species Phacochoerus africanus. The sequence goes on along the minus strand of NC_062554.1, from coordinate 57,857,208 downwards.
CCCCGTCTCTCCCCGGCGCGGTGGGGTCATGGCTCACTTCATTTCCACAACCAAGTCCAGAGACGGACATCCCAGTTTTACTCATGGAAAAAAATAAAATAAAACCCGGGCAGGATTAAGCGAAATACCACCAGCGAGTCAGAGTCGCAATTCGAACCCTGTTGTGTTGAACTGCAGGGCAAGCGTGAATTGGTTCATTCACAATAACCTCCTCTTACCATGGTCTGTGATTCACAGCGACCCCTCTAAGTCCCTCACACTTTCCTGACAACCAACGTGGCACCGTCGCTGGTGAGACGCAGAGGAGAAGCCAGCCTGGGAACATGGGTCCCCATGATGTGGGGGATCCAGGGTTCCTGCCTACAGGACCGTCCTGCCTGGTCCAGCCACCTGCCCCCGAAGTCATCTCTCTCTGAGCCCCACATGCCAACACCCTCTGCTCAGCGCCCTGGAGCTGGTGCGCACCCTCCCCCAGACCGCCAGCCCTCGGCCACACCCAGTTCACAGCAATAACGATGCTATGTGTTGAGTCGGGTGGGTTAGCGCCTTCCACCTTTGGAGTCCATTTCCACAGCCATCCCGGCGAGCTACGAAAGCCAGCCCACCATGCCGAACCCTGTTCTCTGCCCCCGGTACCCTCACCCACTCTGGTTTTGGATCCACCTCCTCAGACTTCTGCAGCTCATCCCCTGCCCCTGGGCATCCAGCTCGGCACCCGGGCTCATCTGCGGAAGCTTTCCGAGACAGGCACCCTCGGACCCTCTCCTGTCTTACAGAAGAGGAGCCAAGACGAGGGAGGTGAAGTCCAGAAGTTCAGCTGATGGTGGGGGCTGATTAGGAATGAAACGCGCAGCTTTCAGGCTCGGTTGGTTTAGTAAGAAGGGAAGCTGTGCTTTGAAGGGAAGGTCGGTTGTAAGAAGGAATGAGAGCCCTGAGGATGAGTGAGTAGTTATTTACAGCAATAGAGCTTCTGGAAAGCTCTACGGATCAGTGTCCCTGTATGTGCACACACATATTTGTGCACGTGTGTGCGCGTGTGTGGACGAGAGGGGAAGGAGGGGAGCTGCAGACCTGTCTCTGACACGCGCATGCGCCTTTTCAATCCATCCTATTTCACAGGCCAGGCCTGGCTGGCAGGCAAATGCACAGTCAGCTGCGAGCACAGGCAGCTTGGGTGCCGAGCTGGCCACTCTCTGCACTGCCCGGAGCCGAAAGGGACCCAAACCCTAAGAGGAGGTGGGTGTAAAGCCAGTTGGAAACCCTTCTGAGGCGGGTGGGAGCCGGTTTCAGACCCAGCAGTCGCAGGGAGACTGACCTGGGGTAATTCGTACAGTTTGTAGATACTTGAAGTGGCGTGAGAAGGAAGGACTCGCCCCTGCGTTGGGGCCTCCAGGGGAAGTGAGTGGCTAGTCCTCCCTCCTCTGATGGCAGAGCTAAGGGCCGGCAGTATCCCCGGCCGCCACCAGGGGGCGCAACCCTGCGCACAGGGCTGAGAACAGGGTGTCCAGTTCTTAGCAGCTGGTAGCTGTGCTCAGAAAGGTGGAGTCGAGGAGGGACTGAGCAGGAAGAAGGGACCACAGCCAACGTAAGCTCCCTGTGCCCCTGTGCCCAGCCTCTGTGGGGTTAAGGAAGCCAGAGCACAGAGGAAGGAACTGGGGACCTAGTCTCCACGGTGCCTGCAGGATGTCCCCACAGGTAGGGCTCACAGTGCCTTGAACTGCACGGCAACTCTGTGTCTTCAAAATCCTTAGATTAGTCCTCACAGGAACCTTTTGAGACAGACATCTCTCCATTTCTAGGTGAGGATACAGACTGCTCAGATGTAGGCAGGCTGGCTGTAAGGCTGCCATCTCTCGGTGGCTGATGGAAGGACTTGAAATCAGAAACCCGAAGGTGGAATCCACATTTAGCCCCATGGTGCTCCTGGCCCATGAGGTGTCCCAGCCATGGTGCAGACACGGAGGACAGGTAGGAGGGGCTGTCTGGGGTGGAGGTCTGCCTCCAGCTCTGGGGTCGGGGCCCTGGCGGTGGTCTTCCTGGAGATGTGACCTGAGATCAGGATGGGTGAGCTCAACCATGACTGCATTTCCCTGGATCCTCCAGCTGCAGGGTCCCAGGAGGAGAAACGCACACACGCGTGCACACGTACATGCACAATTGCATGCAGGCATGCGTGTCCTCAGGTATCCCCGCTTCCCTCCAACAACCCAAGGCTAGTATCATCTCTGGATCATTCCAATGAAATCCAAAGTGCTGATTTCATGGCTGACCCTGGGAGGGAATGCCAGGTGATGTGATGAACCCCAGTGGTGTGAACCCCGAGAAGCTCAAGGTCAGGCCCTCTGGGAGTAGCTTTCCACATCTTTGTTAGAAGAAAGGAATTGGTCACCAGCCAGGACTAGCCTTTCCATTTCAGCCCCCACATGTCCTTTTTCTCCTGTCTGGTGACTCAGTGGTTCTCTCGTACTCGCCTGAAACAGGACGACCTGGCAGCGCTGGTCCCTGATTTGACAGATTTAAGATTTATGCTCCCACCTCTTGAGTTTTCAAGTCAGTCCGTTTGTGCTGGGGCCAAGATTTTGCATTTCCAAGAAGTTGCAGGTGACACTGATGCTGTAACATTTTTACCTCTCTTACTATGGGGGGAGCTCATTGTCCAGGAAATTGTCAGAAGAAAATGGGAGAAATTGGACACAGAGAGCAAAAGAGAGAACAGATAGCCCAGTCAGAGGTACGAGATCAACTCCTGGGTGGCCAAATCCCGGGTCCCTGTCCATGCCCATGGCAGGCATTATTAATCAATCACAGCCTTCTTTCTTGTTGATCCAGACTCCTCCTCCACCTACTCTTCCAGAAAGCCACTAAACTGACTGGCAAGGTCAGGCAAAATGACAACCCTGTGTTTTATTTGACCTTGAGATTCGACTGCACTATGCCAGGCATGGTTCAGTCCTTTTCTCTTGCATAAAGCTCCCCTCTTGCATAAAACAGGACAATCTGGACCCAAGAACAGAAGAGGAGATGGAGAGAGAGTCGAGAGGGAGTGTGTCCAAATGTGAGAGGGACAGATCAGAGGACAGGAAGGAACTGGGTGGAGACCCAGGCCTGGGGAGTGCAGAGCACCCAGGAGGGGACAAAGGGGACAGTGGCTGTTCTTTTCGGCACTTTCTCCCAAATGGAAAATTTCCCATTTCAAACACAATCATATGCCAGGAGAGTTGCAGTAACTGTGATAAAAGGATGTCAGAGGCTGCTGAGCCAGAGGCAGGGAGGTGTTTGGGAAGGTGGCCGGTGGCCCTAGAAATGAGCTCAGGCTCCGTGAGCCAGTGATCCAGGCCATAGAAAGGGTCAGAGGTCAGAGATGAAAGGTCAGTCATGGAGGACAACAGAGGCAATCTGGAAAAGACACAGGAAAATCGAAGGGCTCTTATCAAAGAAAGAGGCAGAGAAAGAGAAGGAAAGGATTGCAGAGCTGGACCCAAAGAGGCATCAGGGCAGGAAAAGGTCTAAACCAAACCCAGCACCAAGCTGTTCCTGTGCATCCAGGGCTCAGACAGATGGGGTGCAGGGGGTGTGAGGGGGGTCCCTGGACACTACTTCCTCTTTCTGCTCATGTAAGACTCGGGGACCTTGCCCACACACCCTGTCTGCCTTCCTGGCTCCATGGGGAGCTAGAGCAGGAAAAACAGGAGCAAAATTCTGAGTGACCCGTGCTGTCCCCAACGGACAATGCCACTTAAGGTGTCCACAGCCTGAGGGCTGGGCCTCCCACCCTTGTGATGCCAGGTGGTCCATTAGCATTGCTGGATATTTCCAAATGTAATGTCTGATATCAATTCTATAAACCTTGATGGAGGTCCACCCCTTTGAAACCAGCGCAGGGACAACTGCTAAGAGTCCAGGCGTGTTCTGCAGAGGGTGTCCAGACCCCAGGGTTGGCATGATCCAGAGGGCCTGAGTTTTCTGCCTGCCCTAAATCCTGGTCTGGCCCCCAGGCAGGGGACGGGAGAGAGAGATGACTTCCCAGGGCCCTGGAAGCTGGAAGCTGCTCTCTGATTCCTTGGAGAGATCTCTGCACTTCACAGAGTCACAAAAGAGGGAAACAGAGACGGTCAGGAGGGACCAGAACCAGGGCTTGTTAGCATCATCTGCTATCAGGAGGGATGTAGGTCCTGCTTAGGAGTCAGCAGGGTACTGAGTCAAATAAAGGAAACTATTACTTTATTTTTAGGCTGGGGTCTAATCGGAGCTACAGCTGGCGGCCTACTCCACAGCCACAGCCACGCGGGATCTGAGCCACGTCTACAACCTACAATACAGCTCACAGCAACGCCGGATCCTTAACCCATGGAGCAAGGCCAAGGATTGAGCCCACATCCTCACGGATGCTAGTCGGATTTGTTTCTGCTGCTGCACCACAATGAGAACTCTGGAAACTTACTTTAGAGGAAGGCCTGCTTGTCACTAGCCCATTGGGAGGTGTGGAGGGAACACAGTCACCACACACACACACCAACATATGCACACTCGTCTACATGTACATATGCACATAGACACAGCACACATATGCTTTCACAGACACACATGCACACATATATATGCTCGTGCTCGCATGTGAGCGTACACACACACACACACACCCCACATATATGTACAATGATGCCCCTGCAGGAGGGGGTGGAAATGTGCTTGCCTTTTTTTGGGGGGGGGGGGCAAGCCCAGGGCATTCGGAAGTTCCTGGGCTAGGGAATCCAACCCAAGCCACACAGTGACCTGAGCCACCGTTGTGACAAAACCGATTCCTGAACCTGCTGAGCCTTAACCTGCTGAACTCGCAAATATGCTTCCTGACTCTGCCACTTCCTGACTGTGTGACTTTGAGCAAATAACATAATCTCTCTGAAACTCTGTGTTCTAGCAGAAGAATCCTACCTACTATTGCTGTAGGCTGGTAGCTGCAGCTCTGATTCAACCCTTAGCCTGGGAACCTCCATATGTTTTGAGTGCAGCCCTTTAAAAAACAAACAAACAAGGAGTTCCCATCATGGCTCAGTGGTTAACAAATCCAACTAGGAACCTTGAGGTTGCAGGTTCAATCCCTGGCCTTGCTCGGTGGGTTAAGGATCCGGCGTTGCCATGAGCTGTGGTGTAGCTCGCAGACTCGGCTTCCGAGTTGCTGTGGCTTTGGTGTAGGCCGGCGGCTACAGCTCTGATTAGACCCCTAGCCTGGGAACCTCCATGTGCTGCAGGAGTGGCCCTAGAAAAGGCAAAAAGACAAACAAACAAACAAAACAAAAACAAAAACCTAGAGGGATCCTAAGAGCTTTGGGGGTTCTGAGCACTGAGGCTTCCCTTGACCAAGTACTTGGCCCTCCACGGAGGCTCAGTACCAGTAGCCACTTCTCCTGCACAAGCCTGGGACGTTGCAGCCCAGAGCAGGCGCCACTGGGCCCCCAGAAGGGCCATGGAGGCCAGGCCCAGCCTTCAGGTCAGCAGTCTCGCTGGTCAGCCCGCCTTTGCTTTTCCAGCATTTTACAGACTCTTCAATTTCAACATGCAATTGTAGCTCCAGGCTGCCTCATTTGTGCATTAATAATAAATAATAATGCATCACATGGACCTGGCTTCTGGCTGTAGTTTACTAAGCACTTTTACCTACAATATGCCACTTAGTTCCCACGACCATCGTGGGAGGTGATGAAGCTGAGGTCAGTGGGAGGCAGGTGACAGGCACCAGTGCAGAACTCAAGCCTGGGCCGTGCTTCCCCTGCCAACCAGGGCAGCCAGAACTCCGGGGTCACCAGGTCACAGGCTTCCTTCCTTCCTTCCCTCCTGCCAACCTGATCAGATGTATGTGCCCTGCTAGAGCTGCTGGGATGTGAGCAGCACTTGAAAAGCACCCTGTACACCAGAGGGTCTGTCTGTCGCGTTCAGAGACGGTGTCAGGACAGTTGAAAGCTAAGGGGACTTGTGGAGGTATCCGGCTGTGAGGCTGGGTCAGTGGGGAGTGTGATAAAGCAGTTATGGGAGTTCCTGTTGTGGCTCAGCGGGTTAAGAATCTGACTAGTATCCATGAAGATGCAGGTTTGATCCCTGGCCTCACTCAGTGGGTTAAGGATCCAGGGTTGCCATGAGCAGCTCCCATCAGGCGTGGCTGTGGCCAGCAGTAGCTCTGATTTGACCCCTTGCCATATGCAACTTCCATATGGCGCAGGTGCAGCCCTAAAAAGCCATTAAAAAAAAAAAAGCAGTTATTCTATGACAGGCTGTGGGTGTGGTGGTGGCAGACGGAGCCTGAGATCTGCATGGAAGTTCTTGAACTTGATCATCCCTCTGGGGTACGGAGGAGAGCACTGGTCCTGGAAGACGTGCAGCAAACACAGGAGAGTCTCTTCTCATCACTTTTGTGAAGAATGGAAACTTTTTAAAACTGTGCAACAGGCTGACTTTTTGAGCAAATACATGTCTCCAATAATGAATGGGTGGCTGGAAGGCCCATCTTAAAAGTGAATTATAGAAATCCAGAAAGCATGGGATGTCGAAAGTCATCTGAGCAAATCCTCTGTTTGCCCCCTCCTGTGGGGGCGTGAGCACAGGCATGCGTGTTCACATGTGTGCTTTTGTGCGTGCGCGTGCACACACACACAAAACCAGTGCTAGAAAAACTCCAAGTCAAGCCTTTCCCTCCTTGGGCACCTCTGACCTTTACATTTATTTTATATTGAACTGATGGTTCCTAAATAAATTTATTGGTCTGGCTTTGCTTGACGTGATGCTACAGAAAACATCTCATTCCAGCACCCAAGCGTTTGAAAACAGTTACGTGTGCTCAGTCTCCTCTTTCTCAGTTTCTCTCGCCTCTCTCAGAGCCAACCCGGGCCTTGGAGTCTCCTGTCCAAACTCAAATTCCCCAGAAGAGAAAGAAAGGGATTCAAGCCCAAGACTCTTGTTTCAAAATTTGGCGGCCTCAGCGCTCTCAGGCTGGAGGAGACAAACCAGCTCGGTAAGCTCCTAAGAGTCAACCCATTGGACCAAACCCCTCTGCAGGTGCTCTCACCCCAGCACCAAATATCAGAGCAATAAGCCCTCGCAGAGCACAGGTCTGGGCCCAGATTCCTGCCCAGCAGGAGCCACGCCGAGGTCTGAGGTTTCCTTTCCAGGACAGGGCCATTCCGGGGAGGGTGTCACACTGCAGACACGCTCTGTTCAAATTTTGAGCCACCTTTGCACCAAAGGCCACAGGAAGCCACAGCTGAAATGCTGACCCGGGGAACCTCCCACTGGATCAAGCCCAGACGGGCTTTCAGCAGAGGCGGGGCTGCAAGTGGACAGTGACTGTGCTGCACAAGGGCTCTGGATCCCCAGCCAGATGTGGGTTTGGTCTCCAGGATTCGGCAGCTGTGAGAACACGAGGAAGGCACTCAGCCTCCTCCCCAAGCCTCGGTATCCTCATCTGTGAAAATGAGGTGAAACGATCTGCCTTCTAGGGCTGTGATGAAAAGTAGATGAAAGAAGTGCAAAGCCACGTGTACCTTAGTAGGCATGTGACAAGTCCTGATTATGTGCTGAGGTGGCCACCGCTCCAGAAAGGGTATGAACGAGGCACACTGGGCAAAGGTCTACTCTTGTGTTTTCAGCTACGGAATAAACAAATTAATTATGATAATAACATCAGTGACACCACATCCTAGTCAGTAATAAGCATTTTAAAATGTGTTGGGAAAACCACCCATGTTATATTGGGATGAAGCCAAGACAACCAGTAGACAAACTGGCCGAGTAGATGAGCTTCTGTGCTGTTTCATACACTTGATAAAACAGCGCCGTTGCCTGAAAGTGCTGTCTTGCCAAACAGAGACATCCCAGGGGTTTAAACAGAAAAGATAAATGACTCTGTCCATCTCACACAGGAACTGATGGGTGACATGGAGCTTTTGGAAGTGGGGACCAGGAGGTGGGGGTGGGGGTGAGGACTGATGTCCGCTCAGCCCACCTGGGTTAAACATCTGGAAAAAGAGAAAGACTTGACACACAGGGGTTAAAGAGAGAGACTTGATACACAGGGGAATGGTAACTTTTTCCTGACACATAGTCCCTACTGGGGAGCTTCCTTTGCAGGCAGTAAGTGAGTGAACTGGGTTAAGATGCAGATGAAAGCGGAAAATACAAGAGCAAATACCACTAACCATAACCCCCGATTCAGAGAGCTCAGGGGACCACCCGCTCATCAGGCTTCTAGTGGGTGCACATCTGAGAGCGGGCATGAGTTTCGGTGTCTGTTAATCCACAGCCCCAGGGGAAGGCTCCCTCTTTGCAGGTTTCAGACAGGGAAGGTGGGCTTGGTAATGACAATGGCGATAGTCTTGTAGCAGCTGGGGGAACAATAGGGCTGGTTCTGTTACACTGAGCTAACACTGGATTCATACTCTAGAAGGGCTGTGATAATAGCACTGAATGAGTGAAATTCAATGAAGCAGCCCCATACAAAGAGGCCCCCCCCCCACAATGACATCAGTGACTTGCCAGCTCTCTGATGTCTCTGCATTTCTCAAGGGCTGCTGAGACCTGACAGACTCTCCCAGCTGGCAGGAACCAGAAGCCCCATCCATTTCGAGTTTATCATTTTGCAGGTGGTGAAACTCAGGCTCACAAAGGACAGGGAGCTGAAAGTCACAGAGACCAATCCAAGCTCTGGGAGAGAATTACATCCCTCCTATGCCTTACCCCCTTCTCTTGGAGAATGCCAGCCAGCCCAGGAATGACAAAAATGTCTGTGTGAAGAAAGAAGCTTTTTAAGGAACTGCGCTCCTTTCCATTAGGGACACTTTCTGGCTTTAATTCAGGCAGTGAGCAAGCACTCCTGCAACACCCCCGCCTCTTCAGGAAGCAGAATGTGGGATGAGGCTGTATTGCTGATGGCCACAAGAGGGCGCCAGTGCGCCGTGCTAGGACTCCTTCCAGGCTACCTGATCGTCCATACAGCATGTGTATATTTATTTTCAATGAGGTCAGGAGTATCAAGGTTGTAAAATAACATATTTTCACTTGTTTTCTTCCTACATCTCAGACGTAGCTTTTCTGAAGTCAATTATCTCCCTGAGACTCTGTGCTCCCCACCCCCTTCCTCTCTGTGCTGCTTTTCAACACATCAGAGTCTGACACCAACAGTCTGCAAATTGGGGAAGGGGGGGGGAGCGCGGTGGGAGTGGGAGATAAAAAAGCAACTTTTTTCCCTGACCGGAGATGTGAAGTCCCTGTTTCCCTGTTCTGACATTTTGTTTTAAGAGGCAGCCTGCAAATGTAAGACCTCTGTTCTCCAGCTGGGTGGGGCAAGCAGAGCGGGGTGAGGGCTGTGATACTGCCTGGGGACAGGGGTGTCCAGGGGGACCCCCCCAGCCCCCAGCGCAGCACCATTTCCCCAGCACTTCCCCAGGTGAAGAAAGGCAGAGGATTTCTAGAGAGGTCTCTGTAGAGGACAAAATTAGAGCAGTGAGCTGATACCCCAAAGTGTACTTTGTCAATACCTGGTGTTGTATTTAAATGGAGGCTTTGTCCAGAGCTGGGTGACCAGGAAGATGAGGGGACAGGAAGAAAGAATGCACACACACACACATGCAAATGCACACAGTGGGGCAGCAATTCTCAGCCCTTACCAAGTACAGTCCTGGAGCCTGACTGACACCTGAGCTGCATTTGGTCCAAAGGCCACATGCTCCTTTCAGGGCTGCCATGTCGCCTGCCCAGAAAAGCCTACTGGGATCTCTGTAGGGATCCAGTGGGTCAAGGGCAAGCCCCACCCTCTCAGTCAGGAACCCCGAGCCAGCCCTGAGCAGGCGTGTCCCCTGCTTGACCAGCAGTCCAGCAGTGAGCAGCCATCAAGGCAGGGTCATCTTCTGGTCTCATTGCCATCTTTACCATCCACCCCAGAAATGCTAGTGCTTTCTGGCCTTGCCCAGCCCTCTCCTCTGTCTAGATCTATCTGGATGGCTCTAGGCTTCAAGTAACACAGCAGCTTCTTACTCTGATGCATGGGGGCTTTCTCTTTTCTAAGGGGAAAGCTCATCACAAAGCCTGACATGAGGCAGGGAAGAAGAGGCCAAGTATTTCAGTTCTGTAACCTCCGTGAAGCTCCTGCTAAGGACCAGGAGAACTAAGACCCAAATAAAATCAAGTCCCTCTCCTGAATGTCCTGGGAATTCTCCTGAGAAAGAAAATAAATACCCATGCTGCCGTCCCATGAAGCTCCTTCTAGAGCGATAGGAACAGAGCTGGATGGGGTAAGGAGGGGGCTTGGACAGGGTCTTGGCGGACAAGTGGGGAGTGTCCGTCCAGTCAGAAGAGAAAAGAAAGGAAGTCGGGAAGATCGGGCAGCCTGAGAAAGACATGTCACATGAGAGTGACGTGTGTGCGTGCACGCGTGCATGTGTGTGTGTAGTGCTTAGTGGTGGTGGCTGTCCCGAGTGGCTGCTGGGTCTGTACAGTTTCCTCCAGGTGGCAAAGCCACGTGGCTCTCAGCCCAAAGCCAGCCCAGGCATAGGGCTTGTTCCATGGTGTCAAGGTCTAAAGGCAGCTCTGAAGGCCCTTTAGCTGATGTCTCTAGAGGAGTCTGCAGCCCTCTACTGTCCCCTGACCCCAGGTGGGCTTGGCCTGTTTCCATGCCCTGCCTGGATCCCGGAGGCATTTGCGCTTTGTGCTGTGTGCTGTGTGGTTTTGGGGTTTTTTTAGGGCCACACCCATGGCATATGGAAGTTCCCAGGCTAGGGGTCCAATCGGAGCTATAGCTGCCGGCCTACACCACAGCCTCAGCAATGCAGGATCCCTGTGTCAGCGACCTACCCCATAGCTCACAACAATGCCCCATCCCTGACCCACAGAACGAGGCCAGGAATGGAACCTGCCTCCTCACGGATACTAGTCACATTCATTCCTGCTGCGCCACAACGGGAATGCCCTCTGTTTTAAGCCTCCCAAACGGAGCGCCTCTGGATGTAAACCCCTCAGGCTGCTGATAGATAGGGAGGGATGCTGGTGCCAGCCAGCCTCAGCAGTGTTCTGCTGACTCTGCCACAAAGGCCTATCACCCAGGACCCATGGTGTCAAAAAGTCCGGCTCACTCTCCAAAGAGACAGTTTGTTTAGAAAGAGGAAGAGGGGACTTGGGCACACTGGGGTGAGCAGGAAAGGGCACACTGCAGGGGCCTCTGCTTCCCAGTGGAGCGGCAGCCCTGGAGTAGACAGGACCCAGCCCCCGGCTCTGGGGCTGAGTGATGGGGGTGGGGTGGGGGGGCTCGTCCCTGAGCCCAGGAGCTGCTGCTGCTGTCCAAGGAGCCACATGCTAGACTTCCCAGACCTTGACTTGACCTTCAAAGGGACCTCAGCTCCCAAACCAAGAAATAGCATTGCCCTAATCAGACTCCCAGGTCATCATTCTGGACGGGGCTCAGGGACACAGCTCTCTTTTTGCATTTTTTTTTCTTTTTAGGGCTACACCTGTGGCATATGGAGGTTCCCAGGCTAGGGGTCAAATCGGAGCTACAGCTGCCAGCCACAGCCACAGCAACACCAGATCTGAGCTGTGTCTGTGACCTACCCCAAGCTCACAGTGACACCAGATCCTTAACCCACTGAACGAGGCCAGGGATCGAACCTGCAACCTCATGGTTCCTAGTCAGATTTGTTTCCGCTGTGCCACGCTGGGAACTCCTCTTTTTGCGTTTTCAATGCCAACTTTTTGGTCAACTATTGTTGACTAGCACTTCATTCCCCTCTGGGGTGACCAGGCTTTAACTGCTTGCACCTCTGACTCTGGGCCAATTCTCAGAAGCCAAGCCACTGGCCAGTTCTCCCAGTCCCAGGCATGCCCAGTCCAGCGGGGATTCCAAAGGAGGGTGCCACCCTGCTACACTGGAAGACCCCCAAGCTCACACTGACTCTGCAGCTTTTTCTGCAAAGCCCAGAGCTAGGAAGGCAAGTGCAAGCAGGAGCCATGGCATGAATTAATCCCTTGAATATGCAGGTCATTGCGATGGAAGGAGATGGAAGGGGACAGGTGCCTGGCCTGCCACCAATAATTGTGCAGCAATGGGGTGGGGCCCTAGGGAGCTGAGGGGGTGGCACTGGTCTTCCAGATTGATCGTGCTCCATCCTGAAAGCTGTGAAGTTGCTGAGTGCAGAGCTCCCCTAGAAAGGCAGGGAGCCCAGAGCCACCTAGCAAATTCTTGACCTGAGCCCTCTGTGGAGATAGAGCTGGGGATGAGGAGGGGTGAGAAGGATGATGGCGGCAGAGGAGGGGGGATGGGAGGGAGGAAGGCGCAGAAAGTGAAGAATCAGATGAGGGAGGCTGAGGAGAACGGAAAGGAGGGGGCTCCCGGGCCCTCGGTATCCACATCTAGCTGGACACCAACACAGCTGCCGTCTCCCCTCCTCTACTGCCTGGGCTTATTCAGAAACATCTAGTGACCTGCCATGTCCTCTTGCCAGGTACCCCCATCCCTAGCCTCCTGCCTCTGTGTCAGAGCCAGGAGAGCTCGCTGACCCTGCAGGTCCATCTGTGATGAATATCCCAAGTGGTAGGATGGCCTTGTCTCTTAAGGCTGAGTTATGCCCCACTGTAGGAATGCACCACGTTTTCTTTATCCATTGATCCACCTCTGGATGCTTAGGTTGTTTCCACATCTTGGCCACTGTGAATACTTCTGCACTAATAATTCCACACAGTAATAAACAAATAAATAATAAATCGATAAATAAATAGAATAATCTGCACACTAAGTGGAATAAGCCAGGCGCAGAAAGATGCTGTGTGCGCTCTCTTACATACGGAATCTGCAACAGTGGTGCTCCCAGAGAGATATATGCTGGGGAGGGGGATGTGGGGAGATGTTGGTCCAAGGGTCCAGAGGTTTAGTTTATCTGCAGAAGTGCATTCTGGGGATCTCCGGTACAGCAAGGTGGCGGGAGGTAATGGGGCCGTATTCTATACCTGGACTCTGCTAAGAGAGTAGATCTGCAGTGTTCTCCTCACACAAAACCTGGGACCATGTGAGGTGACAGATCCTGTCGCTTGATTGTGGAGGTTATGACCCAAGGTTCCACATATCACAGCATCACACTACACACCTCAGATGTACACAGCATTTATCTGCCAGTTATACCTCAATAAAGCTTAAAAAAAAAGCAGCTTTACCACTATGGAAACCAGTATGGAGGTTCCTCAGAAAACTAAATATAGAGCTACCATATGATCCAGCAATCCCACTCCTGGGCATCTATCCAGACAAAACTACAATTCAAAAAGATACATGCACCTGTATGTTCACAGCAGCACTATTTGCAATAGCCAAGACATGGAGACAACCTAAACGTCCATTGACAGATGAATGATTAAGGAGATGTATATATACACAATGGAATACTACTCAGCCATAAAAAAGAATGAAATAATGTAATTTGTAGCAACATGGATGCAATTAGAGTTTCCATAGTAAGTGAAGTAAGTCAGAGAGAGACTGACAAATACCATGTGATATCACTTATATGTGGAAACTAAAATAGGGCACAAATGAACCTACCTACAGAACAGAAACAGACTCACAGACATAGAGAATAGCCTTGGGGTGACCAAATGGGAGGGGAGAAGTGGGATGGGGGGGGAGTTTAGGGTTGGTAGATACAAACTATTACATTTAGAACAGATAAGCAATGAGGTCTGACTGTACAGCACAGGGAATGATATCCAGTCTCTTGTGATAGACCATGATGAAAGATAATATGAAAAAAAGAAAGTATATATGTATTACTGGATCACTTTGCTATACAGCAGAAATCGGTAGGACATTATAAATTAACCATACTTTAATTTAAAAAAAACACCAAAAACAGCTCACTTTGGAGCAGTAAGAAGAAAGTGGGGTGGGGTCGGGAAGAGGGGACGATGGCCCTGGCAGTCTGTTCCCAAGCCCCCTCCCCTCCTCGGCCCAGCCCAGGCTGATTCCAGGAGACTTGTGCAGCTCCCCCTCCCCCAGTGGAGCTCAATGCAGGTGGGCAGTGAAGAGCTGACAGGGAAGCTGCCCAAAGGCAGCCGAGCCCTGCAGTCTGAGCAACCATTCTATAGCTCCCAAAACGTGCAAGAGGAGAATAGCCATGTAATCACCTGCTCTTTAGCAGAAAAAGAGAGGGGGTGGAGGGAAGAAGAGAAAAAAAAAAAAGCTTTTGCCAGCACGAAATTTTTCTTTCTTTTCCCTCAACTGGTTCATTTTGCTTAAAACCCAAGAGCCCAGTTTTTGCCCAAAGGGGAGGCAGGCATGGATGCTGGAAGCAGAGAGAGAACTTTCCAGGGCCCTTCCACTTAGAATGATGCAATCCAACATGATTTCTTAAAAGGGGCTCATGTTAATAGCCTACAAATGAGAAGTCAGAGACAATTAAAATTCATTCCCAATTAATTGGTTTTTTTCTTCTCTCATTACTGAGAGTTGCCAGTCAGATAAAAGCCAAGCCTCAGACACAAAGCAGCCAGCGGCCCCCACCCCTCAGCAGGTGCACCCAGAAGGGGGCTTGGAGCCTCCCAGCCTCTAGGGCCCAGCCTCCTCTCCTCCAGCAAAGGGCTCCCCGACCCTCTGTGGGCAGGAGGGAGCCAGCATCTTTGGAAGCTGAGGAACCTCCAAGCCGTGAAGTCATGAACAAGTTTATTACCAGGACTCTGCCAGGGACTTTTTTTTATAGTTTTTAATTCTGGTTTATTTACTCCCAGGAGTAATGGTCTCAGCAGCTACATTTATTACTGACTCAGTCTCTACTTTGGTTCCCAGCAAAGTCCTCCTCCCTCTCCCCCGCCTTCCCTCCTGGGCTTCTACCAAAATCCCGGTTCTGTACCCCTGCCAGCTCCACAGCCCGAAAACCACATCAGAGCCTGTGCTGGTAGTGCCCAGCCCACCTAGGCTCAGACAGCCTTCCCACCCAGACGCCCGATCATCCCCAGGTCTCTGATGAAACAAAAAACAAACCGCCAACAACAAACACAGGCTAAGGAAATTTTGAGACACACAGAGTCAGAATGTGGACTTGGCTGACTCCTCGCCCTCTATTTCCTGCAGTGGTCTTGATCTCTGACCCTCGGTTAGAGTGCTGGAGTCACTGGAAAGACCATGACCTTGCCCTCTCTTTTTGTGACATGGGAGAGTGTTTCCGTTGAACATCTGGCCTCACTTGGGTCTAGTGGCCCAGAGTGGACAGCTCTGAAGAACCAACTTGAGGCACAGATGGACCACGACTCATGGAGAGGCCTGGGCGGGGAGTCAGTCCTGGGAGGAAACCCTGAGATCCCAGGGGATTCAAGAATCAGCCTCCTTAGAAAGTAGGGTGGGTCCCTGTCACTCCTGCCACCAGCCAACCTCCCTGAGAATAAAGTTCGCACACAGCCTTTATTATTATTGTTGTTGTTTGAGACGCCTTGTGATCACTGGGCTAGATTCCTTCAGAAGCCAAATAATGGGATGCATTTCCACCCTGGCTTTATAATTAATGTTTGCATCATTTATCTTTCGTGGAAAGATTATTCTGACTAACGAGGTTCTGGGCCACTAATTCATTACACTGCCTTGTCACTTCCTGCTCCTTCTTATTACTCAGAAATAGACTCATTAGTCAGAGTTCAATGACAGGGAGAAATTGTGTTCGTTAATTTAATTCCTTCATTCATTCTGGGCCCCATGTTTGTCCGAAATTGGGGATGAGAAGGGGGAGATGTTACTTGTCTCAAGTCTTTGCTTCTGCTTCATTATACCTTCCACCTCCCTCCTGTTCAACAAGAAAAAGCCAGGACAGCTCTAGCAGTGGCCACATAAGCACTGCCCTTCCTCAGATCAAAGCTTAAGCAGTAGGTGAGGGGACATAAACCCAGTTACGTAGGTGCTTGTTACATATAACTGAGGTGTTGGTTTTTTTGTAGCCTGGACTCTCAGTTTGTGGCACTCTCTGGGAATCCTTAGAACTAGCCAGGGACCCAGATAGTACATGCTTTAGGTGATATATCTGTACCTAGACGTCTGTGTCTATAGCTAGTTGTCTATATCGATATTGGTATCTGTAGGTATATCTGTATCTGTATCTATATCTGTATCTGAATCTCTTTCTCTCTATATATATCTATCTGTATCTACATCTCTATCTCTGTCTGTATCTATACCTATATCTGCATCTGTATCTATATTTACATCTGATTTGTATCTATCTATCTATATCTGTATCTCTATCTCTGCCTATATATCAAAATCTACATCTGTATTTGAATCTATCTATCTATCTATCTATCTATCTATCTATCTATCTATCTATCTATCTATCTAATCTCTAGCTCTAGCTCTATCACTATCTGTATCTCTATCTCTGCCTATAACTACATCTGTATCTGTATCTGAATCTATATATCGATATCTGTATCTGTATCTGTATCTATGCGACACAAAGTGTTACCATGGGTAAGTTGACACCATATAATGCCTACAGCCTGGGCTCTGGAGTTAGACGTGAGTTCATACAGGCACTGTGTGTCTTTACTCCAGATACTTAATCTCTCTGAGTTGCACTTTCTTATCCACAAAGCAGGAGTGCCAATCACTATCCTTTGATATTATGAGGATGGGGCCCCAGAAGTGGTTTGCACAGCACCTAGGACTCTTAAGGACTATGGAGGAAAGGTACACTTGGAGTTCAACTAATCAAGGCTCAGACGGTGGGACGAGGGAACGTCTTCATGCAGAGCACGTGGAAAAGCCCGAGGATGCCGGGGCCTACCCAGACCATTTGAGTGGGAATCGCTGGGCACAGGGTGAGGGCATCCGTGGTTTTATTCTCGCCAGTGGTGCTAAGGTCAGGGTTGAGGACGACTCAGCCTCTTGAGGTCTGTGGGGAGCACCTTCAGCCTTGAGCAAGCAGAGAGTACTAACCGCACTCGGTCCTTTTGAAAGGGCTGCTCAGGAGTTCCCATTGTGGTTCAGCAGGTTAAGGACCCAACTAGTATCCATGAGGATGCAGATTTGATCTCTGGCCTCACTCAGTGGGTTAAGGATCTAGTGTTGCTGTGAGCTGTGGTATAGGTTGCAGATGTGGCTTGGATCCCGTGTTGCTGTGGCTGTGGTGTAGGCCGGCAGCTCAAGCTCCAATTCGACCCCTAGCCAGGGAACTTCCATATGCCACCGGTGAGGCCCTAAAAAGAAAAAAGGGGGGGCTGCCCGGAGGTGTCCCCCTGCCAGGAGTTCACTGCTATGGACAAGGACGGGTCCCTGGGTTGCTTCAGGAGCACAACTGGGACCTAGATTGTTCTAGGAGCTGGGCAGACCACAGAGAGCACAAAGCAGTCCTGACAGCCTGCACCTGAGGCTTCCAGTTTATTTGGGCCTGGAACCAACTCACTGATGACCAAGCTTAGATGCAAATCAGAACAAATGCACTGGGGCGAGCAGGTTGATCCCAAGGCCATGACTCAGCCTGGGGACCAGGAAGACTTTCCCAAGAAAAGGTCTTGGATTGAGTTATGAAAGATGCCCAGGGGTCCCCGGCGGGGGGAGAGAGTAGGAGTGCTTTCCTCGTGGAAGAGTCGAGGACCAGGGCTAAGCCTGGGTATCTTGAGCAAGAAAAGCAGAGGGCAGAGATGAGCTGGAGAGAGCAGTGACCAGGGCCCGCAGGGCTTGAGGCTGTGGCTGAGGGTTTGGTCCTCCTTTATTAGAACAAAGTGATGCTCTTAAGCTGAGAAATTCTAAGTGGGGCAGATAGGTGGGGTGACAAGATGAAATAAGCCATTCTTCAAGCCCACTCACTTCCTGGCCCCGTGGTCCCAAGGTCCAAGGTGATGGTAAGAGGTGGCAGGGCTAGGAAAAGCACTCCCCCCAACCCCCTGCACTGAGACCCTTTGGTCAGTCCCTGATGGGAAGCACTGAAGCCCAGGTCACTAGTGGGTGAGGCTGTATCACTCAGAGGAGTAGGAGCAGCAAATATCAGAGAACACCTGCTCTAGATCTTTACCCACCAAGAAATGGATAAACAACTCAGCTTCCAGGAGTGTTGACAGCAGCAACCTCTAGAATGTCCTCCCCTGTGATCAGTTATTCAAGTGGAATTCTGGTGTGTCCATCATCTTTTTGTAGTGGTAGCTTGGTGAGTCTGTCACCAGGAGTCTGGCCATGTCTGATGGACCCATTCAGCTGTTTGTTGACTTGAAAGGCTACGGACCACGTCCTTGGTGAGCACACAGTAGGAATGTCACCTGGGACTTCTTGGCTTTCAGTCAGTCTTTGCCTGGAGGTCCCAGGCTTCTCTCAGGTCAGGATGTCAGAACTGTGCGTGTTCACTGAAAACAAGACTTTATTCTGAGACCCGCTGATCTGGGAGGGTGCCCTGGAGGCAAGGCTCCATGTCCAAATACATCAGGATATTGGAGGAAAGACTGACAACACCCCCTCATCAATGTCTGTTTGTGGCACCTTATGAGTTCATGGTCAATAATTGCATCCTCAGTGATGTAATCCTTCAGGTTTGACCACTATTATTTGTAAGTTTCATTTAAATAGAGGAACATCCAGAGATGGCAAGGGAGGAGGCAGGCCAGAGATGGGACTGTGGACCAGTCATGAGTCTGTGACCTAAGGCAGTTCTTCTCCTCATGCCAGGAAGGTTGAAATCCAATCCAATGAAAGTCAATCAAGGGGGAGAAAAATGGAAAGTCCACAGGCCTCTGTAGACCATGGCCTGCAGGCTGACGAATTCAACAATCCCAGGCACTGAGCCCTGACACCAGACTTGTTTTTTTCAATTACCGGGGGTGGGGTTGCGGGGGGGGGGGAAGGCCAGATTAAATTAAAGTACCCTGGGTGAATGTTTAACACAATGCCCAGCACACACTAAAAAATCCCAATATCGTACATACTGTTAGCTATTAGTCCTATCACTATTTTTTTTTGTCTTTTTGCCATTTCTTGGGCCATTCTTGTGGCATATGGAGGTTCCCGGGTTAGGGGTCTAATCAGAGCCATAGCCTCCAGCCTATACCAGAGACACAGCAACGCAGGATTCGAGCTGCGTCTGCAACCTACACCACAGCTCACGGCAATGCTAGATCCTTAACCTACTGAGCAAGGCCAGGGATCAAACCCGCAACCTCATGGTTCCTAGTCAGATTCGTTAACCACTGAGCCACGACGGGAACTCCAGTCCTATCACTATTAATAGAGATAATAAGGGTTAGGAAACTGGATGTGGAGCCCTATGTTACAACAGATGTTATTCATTATTTCCATGAATTTTTAACACAGCAGTGAGACATACATCATACCCATTATACAGATAAGAAAAGTGAGGCTCCAACTGGTACCTTACAAAAGGTCAGGCAAATAGTAGAGCAGAGACTGGACTTGAAAGTCTGCCTTTTTTCTGTGGCCTGTGGGAAGCTGTTTTTCCTAGACCCTTGAGCTGAAGCATGATTAATTCATGCGGTGACTATTAGTTTGTCTGGACGGCCACAATGTAGGACCACAGACTGGGTGGCTTAAACAACAGAAATTTATCACCTCATAGTTCTGGAGGGGAGAAGTCCAAAGTCGAGTGTCTAGGGACAGGTTTCATCCAAAGCCTCTCTCCTTGGCTTAGAGATGGCCATGTTTCCCCCTGTGTCTTAACACGGTGTTCCCTCTGTGTCTGCCTGAGTCCTAGTCCCCTCTTTTTGTAAGAACTCCAGCCAGATGGGACGACAGCCCACCCCTATGACCTCAGTTTACCTTAATTACCCTTTTAAAGGTGTTCTCTCCAAAGACAGTCACCTTCTCAGGTGGGAGGGCCTGAACAGATGAATTCTGGAGGGGACCCAACTTGGCCCCTCTAACAGTGACCACATCATCCAGAGAAAGCTCTGTGTCCAGGTGGGGTCTACGCCTGGCTTTCACATCGAGGCAGTGACTCTGTATCTAAAATATTTTTTGCCCCATAGTACAAAAGAGTCTTTGACTACGAATGGTTAGGCGAAGGTCAGGGTTCAGACACCTCACTCCAGAGCTGAAGTTTGGAAAGGATGGGTAGGAGAGGAGTGGTCCTGGTTGTTAGCCTTCAGAGATCTCTTAATCTCCCCGAGGGACTGGAGGGGATCACAAAGATGCCACTGGCAAACACAGGAAGCATTTCAAGCATAGTGTCCTGACTGCATGAGGGGTGCCCATATATGGACTGCAGGGAGCAGTTGTGTGGGTCTCGCCCTCGGTGCCAAACAGATGCTCGAAGGGCACCAGCCCAAGGAGAACCCGGTCAGCTGCACAAGCACCTGGGGGGGGAGGATTGTACGGGGTGGCCCTAGTCCCTTTGTTCATGTCTCCTCCTTCAGCCTGCCATGAAAGGATGGAGACAGGTGTAAAAAAGGTGGCTTTTAAACATTGCTGGAAAAAGAAAATGATCAAATCCCAAAGAATGATGTAAGAGAGCCATGCCCACCTTCCCACTCAGGACCCTCTCCAGCCTTTGGCTTTGGGGGAGAATGAACCACCTCTCACATCCACTAGGCTTGTTCATCCTACTAAAATGGTCAAATTACCATATAGGAAGAAGATACAGGAAGGGAAGCACGTGGCCTGCGCATTCATTTGGTACCTGGCACTGGTGGGGGGCGGGGGGAGACATCTGGAGAGAGGGGGAATTTAATTTCCTAGGGCCCACACTTTTCTGAGTGATTGGCAGGCTAATTTTGCTCTCCACTAGGCCTGGTATTGAAAGGAAGCGAAGACTCAGAAAGCTGCCAAGAACTGTTCCTTGCTTTTGGCAAAAAAATTCTAGACCTCATCAGAAAAATCAAGAACTCGGCTTAGAGATGCAGGGAGCTGGAAGGAAAGGGAATTGTTCAGGTAATGATAATAAGCACATATTGTTAGCACGTCCCTTCACAGATACTGTTCTCTGATGTGGTCGCCTATTAAGCTGATGAAATAGTGCTATACTTCATTTGCCTTCGTCGTGATGTAACAGGCTCAGAGAATTAAATAGATTGCCCAGGGGTCACACAGTAAATTAACGGCAGAGTCAGGCCTCACCCCCAAATTCCTCTAAGCCGGCACCCAGTTCTTTTCCACCTCCCTGTGCTGGCTCCTCCAAGGTCCTGTCCAGAGGGCTGCCTCCCTGGTCCAGGCGTGGGGCTGATCTAAGCAGCTAGAAAGGAACAAGCCCAGCTTCCTCTCTGTGTTGCCCTCTCCTCTTCTGAGATATGTGGTATGCAAGCAGGTAAGAGCCTGGGTATCACCGTGAAAGAGGTACAGATTCAAATTCAAGCCTCAAGGTCAGGTGACCTTGGGCAAAGTAACTCATCTCTGTAAGCCTTGATTTCTAAGTTTGTAGAAAACGATGATAAAATCAACATCATAGGATTGCTTTGAAAATAAAATATGAGAGAGAGAGAGATTTAGCATGGTGTCTGAAATTCATGAAGGCCAGCTTTAAAGAAATGTAGCAGAATGGTCCTTGTTGGAAGTGGGGGGGGCAGGGGAGGGGCTTTGAGCAGCCCCAAGCAGGCTTTGCAAAGGTGGCAGAGGAGGGGCTTATGGAATTTGACACACCCTTGGTTTCAGTCTCTCCCAGCTCACTCTCACTGCTGCCTCCTGACACCCAGGGACCCCAGGACCCAAGAGGCACAAATTCCATCAGGCCACCTGTTCCTCTTCCCAGGCCAGAACCTTGCAGATGGACAGAGAGGTAAAGGAAGGCCACGGAGCCCAGAGTGGAGAGAAAAACATGGAGGGAGATCAATGCTGGACCCATGTAATTAACTGCCCATGGGGGGCACTGGAGCCAGGGGGCAGGATGGATCAATGGATTCCAAACCAGGTGAAGAAACTGGCTTTCGGCGACCAAGCTGTGAAGTAAATACAGTGCCAGGCAAGGCGCCAGAGAAGCCATGAGGGAGTGAAACCCAGCACATATGGTTATCTTGAGAAAAAATAGTGAGAGGGCAGATCTGAAAAGGGTCTTTGCTCCTTGTCCCTCCCAAAGGCAAAAGTCTCAGCTTTATGTGTTTGCACCTAAAGATATGCATTTGTGTGCTAGCGTCGGTGTGTTGGGGGGGAGGTGTGTGTGTGCAAGCACTGCCATTTATCCTCCCATTCCACAGCACAGCAAAAACACCGATCTGTTGTTTAAAAGGTAAGTGCAGATGGAATCGTATTCTCATAGTTCTGAGAAGCACAGCATATGCAAACTATGCAAACATATCCATTGTACTTATGTGCCCTGTGAACATTTTTCTTGTGAAATTAACATATACTCTATTACCTCCTTTTTTCTTCTTCCGTCTTCTTTTTTTTTTTGCATTTTAGGGCCTCACCCATGGCATTTGGAGGTTCCCAGGCTAGTGGCTGAATTGAAGCTATGGCTCCGGGCCTACGCCACAGTCACAGCAACGCAGGCTCCAAGACACAGCTGCAACATACACCACAGCTCAGGGCAATGCGCTGAGTGACGCCAGGAATGGAACCTACATCCTCATGGATCCTAGTCGAGTTTGTTAACCGCTGAGCCACGAAGGGAACTTCCTATTACCTCCTTACTAATCAGAAATTCCAAGGCACTGATTTCATCCATTGTAACATCCTGGCCTCCCAGCGCCCCTGCCTCTGAGCCCACAAGCCAAACTAGGGCTCCAAAGGGGCAGCCTGGGGGTGAATGCCACCTCTTCCCCACCCATTCAACTCTTGCCATCTCCATAAAAGACAGAATATCAAGACAAAGAGGAAATCATGTTACAACCCTTATTCTAATGTTGACAAATTCCAGAAAAAGATCAATTTTCCAACAAAACCAATGACTCGATCAACCTTGATCCAAAAGCAGCAAAGAGAAATCTATCCTCTGTGACAAGGGGACTCCAGAAAGTCCTCTGGCTAAGAACCCCATCTTTGTGTTGCCCTATTGGGCAAGATGCTAGGATTACTTCTTGGTTACAGTTTTTCTGCATTTTTCAAAGCTGTTGTGCATGGGGCAGGGGTGGGGGGTTGGCTACAGAGCTCTCTCTTGGACTAGGATCCAGAGAAATGGCAGCTTAATTTCCCACAGTTCTGCAGGACAAATATCAAAAAGCTTTCCCAGGCCTGTCTGCAGCCACGAAAGTGTGACAGGAGTTACTGCGCCTTTAGCGAAAATATAATAAAAGACCACAAGATTGGGATACGATGTCATGAAAAGAGGCGTATGGCGATTTTCCCTCTGCAATGGCTTTCAGAGGGGAACGCTGCCTTTTGAGCTTGCTTTTTTGTTGTCCTCTCTGTTGAAATGGAGGAAAAGAGAATTTACAAAACAACTGAGTATCCAAAATGTAGAAATGGAATTCAACACCTTGAATAACAACTTTGGATATTTTTGCCTTTTTTTTTTTTGTCTTTTTGCTATTTCTTTGGGCCGCTCCCACGGCATATGGAGGTTCCCAGGCTAGGGGTCCAATCGGAGCTGTAGCCGCTGGCCTACGCCAGAGCCACCGCAACGCAGGATCCGAGCCGCATCTGTAACCTACACCACAGCTCAGGGAAACACCGGATCCTTAACCCACTGATCGAGGCCAGGGACCTAACCCACAACCTCATGGTTCCTAGTCGGATTCATTAACCACTGCGCCACGACGGGAACTCCTATTTTTGCCTTTTTCTAACTTTTCTAATGTCTGCAAATTTGTCTCCTGTGTGGATGAGAACTTGGCCTGCAAGGGTGACAGACTAAAGTGGTTTCCTTCTCCCCTTCCAACCCACCCATTCCCCAATCAAGTTTATTTATTTCCCGTAATGGGACAGGATAGGACCGTGCACTTTATTTTATTTATTTATTTATTCATTTATTGGTCTTTTTGCCATATCTTGGGCCGCTCCCGCGGCATATGGAGGTTCCCAGGCTAGGGGTCTAATCGGAGCTGTAGCCACCAGCCTACGCCAGAGCCACAGCAACGAGGGATCCGAGCCACATCTGCAACCTACACCACAGCTCGCGGCAACGCCGGGTCCTTAACCCACTGAGCAAGGGCAGGGATTGAACCCGCAACCTCATGGTTCCTAGTCGGATTTGTTAACCACTGCACCACGACAGGAACTCCGGGAACTCCTCTTCATTTGTTTCTAATGTTTCTGGCTACATTGCTCATAGGAACAAAGGACAAATGACCCAGTGGACTATTATTCTACTTCATCTTGCCCCTAACAAAATACAATACTAATTTGAAAAGCACAAACAAGAAATAAAAGAAATTTAAATTTAATATTTGGTTAAAAAAGTACAGGAGTTCCCACTTTGGGAACCACTGCGCCACGATGGGAACTCCAGGACCGTGCACTTTAAATATTTTTAATTGAATTGAGTCGTATGTTCCCCACCTAGATTTATAGTCTATTGACTAGGATGCTTTAAGTTTCTTGCTCTCAAAGAAAATAGTAAATACACATGGGCAGCGCCATCGGTCAATTATTTCAGTGGATCGTTCGCATGTTATAGGAAAAATCGAAGTCTGAGGGGATAGCAGTTGGATTTCAGAACAGCAGAAAGCCCACACCCATCTTGAACTTCAAAATACCTTCCTTGAATGACCAAGAGGTAAGGCAGGCAGCTATAAGGACACATCAGCCTCCAGCTTTAGAGGCCACTTTGCTGCAAGCTAAGGAGAAACCAAGGGGTATCGCAGCCCCGGTGACCAGGAACGAAAGAAAAAATCCGCCCTCCACCTCCGAGAACTAGACAGGATCTCAGTCTCCCCAGGCATCTCCTTTCTGTCCAGAAAAGTCCACGCCACAGGCATCCCAACATGACACGGATGTTATCTTCCACATGCCTAATTTCCCTCCTGGGGGTGTTTGGATTCTGCGTCTCCAGATGGAAGCACATTCTCCCCTACTCCCTGGACCACCAACCCACCAACCCACCGCCAAGTAGCAAACACACGACGGAGGACGCAACCCCACCCCCACCCCCATTCCAGGGAAACCTCACCGGGGAACGATTCCTTGGCGACAGCACGGGGCATCCACTTTAGAAAACAGACCTCTTTCCAAGAGCAAAGGCATCTGCGTCTCGAAAGCCACAGCCAGGACCCTGACCTCCATCCGGGGGTCCTGGGGAAAGGCGTCCACCGCGACTCAGGGGAGCTCCCCCGCCCCGCCTGCGCAAAGGACGACGGTCTCACGGCACCTACCTGTACCGCCCTCGCCGGCCACCTCTTCCCACCTTCCCCGTTTCTTTTCCGATCATTTTTTTTTCCACTTTAAAAACATCCAACTTTGCCTTGGGGATGAGCAGAATGAAATGTCACTTACCTATAAAAAGAGAGACAGGAGAGAAAGCCGTGCATCCCATTACACACAAGCTCTTTGAAATCAAGGCCAGCTTCCGACTTTGAAACTGTAACAATGAGTGAATATTACTTTTTCATCCTACCTTTCTATATTTAATGAAACTCAGATTTTGCAAGAAGCCCGTCCCCAGGGCCCGGCCTCCGCCTGTGGTTTCTTTTTGCTTGGTGGTGGCTGCCTGTCCTTCTCCACCCTGGCCCTGCACTGGCTGCTCCCTCTTTTCACTGAGGAAAGGTCTGGGGGATGAGGGAGGACCAGATGCCTTGGAGATCAAGGGGATGGGACAGATGTAGGTGCTGAGTTTGTGGGAGGGTGGAGCCTCTTCTCTCATGGGGAGGGGGAGGGGGCATCGGAACCTGAGCTGGTGCCTGCCTGGGAGAAAGGCCACAGCTTCCCACAGGTGACTTTCCTTGGAGGCTCCAGGGCCTTTCAGAGGATTGACTGAGTCCTCTCTTTACCCCCCTCCTCCTTCCCCCTCCCCCTCATCCCCCTCCTCCTCCAGTTGGGATGAACTCACTCCTGGTCTCTAGCTTCTCTCTTTGTCACACGGTATTCAATAGTCACCTTAGGGCTCAGGGTTCAGAACTGCGTCTACAGAAATCGCTAGTTATCTCAGCCAGTGCAACTGCACCGTGAGGCCAGCTGAGAACTGCAGGGCGGATTTTCTCCAAAGCCCTGACTCCCCATAGGATCCAGCCTGGTCCATCAACATCCTAGGAGACCTCCTGCCTGGAACTGGGGAGGCTGGGTCCTCGCCTTGCCTGGATTCCAGCCTTCAAGGCTCCCACCCTTCACACTGCAGGCTCCTCACAGCCCAGTGGACCCTCCCCTGTGCCGCAGGGAAGCCCAGCTCATCCAAAAGCAGCCCCTCACCAGACACTGCACCACTCCCCCCCATCACACACATGCTCTAAATACTTTAAAATCAATTTTAGTGACCTGCCTATATCTTTTACTTATAAAATATAATACTGAATAACTCTGTTCTTTCGAGTCTCCTCTTGGAGATTTTAGTTTTCTGTTTTTTCTCCTCCAAGCTTCTCTGAGAACCTCTATGGAGAACAACTCAGAGCTGAGGATTGAATAGGAAAGTAACCACGTGTCATGTCCCCTGATGGACCAGTCCTAACGCTGCATCCATTCCCCAAAGAGTTTTCTACTCCGGATGCTCCACCAAGAAGAGACTCATGCTCGAGTATCTTGGGGCAATGCTGCACCCCCTCCCCTCAGAGATTCGGGACCACATCAGTATATTAAAGCCTTGGAGAAGGTCCCAGTGAAGAG
Source organism: Phacochoerus africanus (assembly GCF_016906955.1). Classification (NCBI taxonomy): domain Eukaryota; kingdom Metazoa; phylum Chordata; class Mammalia; order Artiodactyla; family Suidae; genus Phacochoerus; species Phacochoerus africanus. The sequence goes on along the minus strand of NC_062554.1, from coordinate 57,830,579 downwards.
CCACACTTAAGCATTTCCTAAAGGTATTTGGCTCAGAAACTTTCCTCCCTTGCACAAATTAAAACATTCTTCACTGCTTCAGAAGGCTGGTTATGTTGATCTGGCTTTATCACAGGCTGTGGCTGGGGGAACCTGAAAGCAAGAACCACCCCCCCACCTCATCCCATGGGAAGTACAGCCCTGGACCTTAGCACCCCGGCTCCCACTCCATCCCCCATCCAATTGGGAGAGGGCCACCAGCTGGCCCCTCATCAGAGAGGTGGAGAGATTTCTACACACCCTGCAGCCTCTGCCAGCCTCCGTCAGGACGTGATAAGGCTGCTACGGTTCTTTAAATGTGCTCTGAAAACTGTAAAGAGCTAATGGTTTTTAGGACTTGGTGTCCAGGACTGCTGTCTTTGGGATGCTCTGGGCTTCACTGGCCCTGGGGAGCTGATGATGAAAAAGGAAGGGGTGGGGGGGTATGGGGGCACTTTTCCTTTCAGCAGCTAGTAAGGGGTCTGGACTGGTGTGTCTTGATTACCTGGTCCCTGAGGGAGGGAACTGACTCCCTAGGGATTTTTCCCTCTTTCCTATCTATGCCTAGGAGTCTCCCTCTGCTGCACAGGAGTGATCTTTCTGCCTTCTCAATAGTCACACCTTTCATTGCCTGTAATCCTCTTCCCTCTCTGCTCCGCAGCATTGCAGCTGCGCAAGTTCTCAGTTCCCAGATCCTTTAAGTGGGGAAAGGAGGCAGGCGCTGAATCAGACCTGGGGGAGCAATGCCTCGTCTGCCTCTCACGTGACTCTGACATGAGGACAAATGGGCATTAAAACAATGACGTGTCCATGTAGGTATATGGATGCTACCTACATGGATGCAAGAGTGCTCTGCTCTTGTTTGGGGGCTAATAACAGGATGGGGTAGGCTGAGTGTAAATGGGGGTAGTGGTGTGTGCGAAATCTATTTTGTGCTTAGTTTTGCATAACCTGCTGTTCCCGTTGTGGCTCAGTGGTTAACGAACCTGACTAGGATCCATGAGGACACAGGTTCGATCCCTGGCCTCACTCAGTGGGCTAAGGAGGGATCCAGCATCGCCCTGAGCTGTGGTGTAGGTTGCAGATGTGGCTCGGATCCTGCACTGCTGTGGCTCTGGCATAGGGCAGCAGCTGTAGCTCCTATTCGACCCCTAGCCTGGGAACCTCCATATGCTGTGAGTGGGGCTCTAAAAGACAAAAAAAGACAAAAAAAAATTTTTTTTTGCTTAACCTGAATCTACTCTAAAATATAAAGCTTATGAATGTAAAAAGTCCTACTTTCTAAGTTTTCATTTATTCCAGAAAATACAGTTGATCCTTGAACAACACAGAGGTTGGGGTGCTGAACCTCTGCACAGTCGAGAACCCTCATAACTTATAGTTGACCCTTCTTATCTTCAGTTCCACACCTGGGGATTCAATCAACTTATAGAGCATGTCATATGTAGTACGTATTATTGAAAAAAAAAATCCGCATATAAATGAAACTACACAGTTTAAACCTGTGTCGTTCAAGGGTCAACTGTATTCTTGACCACAATCTCTGTGTAAGGCCCAGAATTATTTCCTGCAGAGTAGGAGAATTCTGATAGTCTCCAAAGCACCTTTTACAGGGCCATATGGAAAGAATGGGGGAAAAAAATGGGCCAACCTTCCAGCCCTGGGAGAGCTCGGAAACTCCACAGGAAGAGAGGAAAACAGAAAGTTGGGGGAATACTCAGGAAATCATGAATGCTGTCCTGAGCTCACCTCCCCCCGCCTCATCCTTGGGAATTGTGCCTGTGGTTTGCCCCCAGCTCAGGTGCCGAGAATCTCTGAGGCTGTCCCGTAGCCCCCCAAAGGTAGCCCCCACCACCCTGAGCCCAGCGCTGGCTTTTAGCCTTCCTTCCTCTCTGCTGCTTACTGGGGTCTGTTGTCTCCACTCTGCTCTATCTATCTTGACTCTGCTCGATCTTGACTCTGCACCTGCCAACGCATAGCGCAGCTCTTACCGCAAAACGAGTTCTAAGGAAACTCTAGGTTCTCAGCCCTTCTTGAATTTGGAATGGCAGATAAGGGATCGTGCATCTCTGTACACCGGATATGGTGATAGCTCTGGGACTGTAGGGCCAGGAGATATGGCCCCTGCCCCCTTATAGCCTAGACAGGAGAGAAGCTGGGGAGGTGCGTTGAGTTGCAATGTGGCATCAGAGCTGACACAGCAGGAGCAGGTGCAGGGTGACATAAGGCGACAAGGCATCTTAGCCTTTTGTGTGGGTGTGAGAATAATATGAAGGAAAACAAACAGCAGACAGCAGAGAGGATCAGGGAAACCTTTGAAGAAGTGGCTGGCCCTTTTCAGGAAGCTCTGGCTGCAAAGCTGCATTAAAAATCCACTGCCCGCCCTGTGTCCCCCATCACTCTGGGGCAAAGCGAGCCCTCCTCTGTTTTCTGCTCCCCGAACTGCATAGTTCTTCTCTGATGGGATTCCCTTCCAACCTGTCCTCAGATCTAAGGTGGGGCTCAGAGGCTTGCCTCTCAGAAGGGCTCAGGATCCAGAAGGGAGCCAACTGCAGATGGGCTAACTTGACATTGACTCGACTTAAGGCTCTACAAGCCCAACCCATTTCAATGATTTTTTTTTTCCTACTCTTTATAGGGCCATCGTAAAACCCCAAATGGTGAGGGCCCAACTGTTTACAGTAGTCTCAACTGAAGACAGTGTCTCACAGATCTCCACTCCTCATTTTAACCCTGAGTGTGAAGGAGGGTCTGTTAACCCATTCAGCCCTCCCGTCAGGCTGCTCCTAAGAAAGGATGCCCGGGCCCAAGGGAGACTCAGGGAGCACCAAGGACTCAGGCAGATCTGAAATGCACATATTCTGTGCATAGTTCAAGTGCTTTTCTGTGCAAATGGGTCTTCTTCCAGCAGAAGTGTTTATACTGACAGTTGCATACTTATTCCAAACTTGGGTGGGCGCTTGACTGGATCAAGTCTTGAGCCAAGACTAGCTCTTCTCAACCCTTCCCTCTGATGGCCTTTGGGCCTTCAAGGAATGGGAGATAGAATAAAAAGGCAAGTGCTGTCAGAGTCCCTCTTCTCCAGCCCTGCTCATCCACCCACACTCTGCAAACTGGGAATCTGAAAATTCGTCCACGGGGGCCCCGATCCCACATCTTCCAACAGCATCTCTAACAGGCATTCATGGCCAGACTCAAACTCCTCTCCTTGGCATCCATCACAGCTCTGTCCGTGCTACCAGGGGAATGACTCCTAAAGACCTGTGGTCATTCTCTTGACCCAGAGGCCCTGCATCACAGCCCACGTTGTATTACTGGAAGGAAAAGCAATTAGGATTGCTTTTGAGTCTACAAAATGATGTGGGATCACCTAGAGAAGCAGTATTCTAAGCAGGTATTCTAGAAGGCAGTGGGGTGGATTGAAAGCCACTTTTCCAGCCAACCCCCAAGTGGGAAGAGGGTGGGGGAGTCCCTCAAGCTCGTCTATGTTCCAACCCCCCCTAAGCAGAACTGCTGGTATGCAAGGGTCCACCTCTGCTGCCCACATTTTCTTAACACTGGAGAGAGGGGTCTGGCACTAACACTTAATTGGCAGCAAAACAGAGGCCCAGGGAAATGTTGGCTGGAATCTGGTGGATGCAGGGGGAGTGAGGGAAGGAGGGGGTATGGGATTCTGACTGCCAGTCTGGATGTCACTCACATGTCCTGGCATTCTTTCCCAGGATGAGGCAGGAGCTGGCAACGTGGCCAAGATGGGTGGGGGCAGATGCCAAGATGGGCAGAGGATTTGGTCCCAGCATCAGAAGGGAGCTGTTTGCATACTCTCTGAGGCTTCCACTGGATTCCTCTGAGTAACGCCTTTCCTTTCTCTCTCATTGCCTCACACCGAGCTTGGCTGGGTAGCTTTCTCTTCTTTCCAGTGAGTGTATCTTCTGATTTTCACAACCGGACAGAGCACCATGCTCCACTTCTTGGAGACACCATTTCCTTCCTGCCAACCCCGCTCTCCTTTCTCCCCTCATTCCAGATGGGGATCTGGAGTGGAGGTGATGCCAGGAGAGGAGTCTGAGGCTATGAGCAGGGATGCAGCCCAGCCTGCTCACCTCACAGGTGGAGAATAGCCACTGGTGCAAGACCAGCCACACTGGTGGCTCCCCTGCATTCCAGGATGCTGCATGAAACTGGTACCAACCTCACCTGGCTGCACAGTCCCTGTTTACCTGTGAGCTCTCTCAAGAAAGGAAGGTGAAAGGTGCCAGCTCAGATGCCACGAATTAGCATCTTCTCCTGAACTACTAAGCAAACATCCCCAAATGTCTCAGAATTTTAGAACACAGAAAGCATAGCAGCCAATGTTCTGGGGTGGGCTAAGGACTTCAGGCCCCTTTTTCTACCACATCAGTGGTTCGCCACTTTCACTGCCCCTTAGAATCACCTGAGCAGATGTTTAAAATCCCACACCCAAGCTCCATCCCTGTATAATCAAATCAGAATGCCTGGGAGGAGGACTCTGGCATCGCTGTCTTTAAAAACTGCCCAGGGGATTCCAACCTGCAGCTGAGTTTGAGAACCAGTGAGTGGATCAGGCATGAGAGCCCCATGCTGATTAAAGGCCAGGTTGCTGGGCTCCAGCCCTATTTTGAATTGAGCTGGTTTGAGGTGTGGCCTGAGAATCTGCATTTCTGGGCAGTGTCTGGGCAGTGTTGCTGCTGGTAGGGGATGGGACTTGGAGAATTGTTGCATTAGACAGGCTCTTTGGAGTAAATCTGGCCTGGAGGGCTTATTCACATTCCCACTGCAGCTCTTGGAACTGAGAATTCCTCCCATCCTTCCAGGCTTCTCTGCAACAGACATAAGGGTGCTGGCCCTGCCATTGAGCAAAGTGGTCTTCCTGGCTTGTCCTTATCTTCCCAGGGCTATGCCTGGAAAGAAAGCTTTCTGTGAAAGGGGCTTCCCCAGCAGAAAGCAAAGGAGGCCAGTGTTTCCTTTTCCCACCTCTCCTGCTGCCGGAGGTGGACTTTACTCCTTTGAAAAGTCCTACCAGGGAGTTCCCATGGTGGCGCAGTGGTTAACGAATCCGACTAGGAACCATGAGGTTGCGGGTTCGATGCCTGGCCTTGCTCAGTGGGTTAAGGATCTGGCATTGCCGTGAGCTGTGGTGTAGCTCTCAGACATGGCTCAGATCCTGAGTTGTTGGGCTCTGGCATAGGCCGGTGGCTACAGCTCCGATTGGCCCCCTAGCCTGGGAAGCTCCATATGCCACGGGAGCGGCCCCAGAAAACGCAAAAAGATCAAAAAAAAAAAAAAAAAAAGTCCTACCAAATAGCATCCTGAGGCCAGAAGGAGGTTGTCTTATAGCCTGAGCCCAATTCACAGCCCTGAGCATGAAGGACATGTGTTTTTTTTTTTTTTTTTTGGTCTTTTTGTCTGGCTCCATCAATGAATGTTTGTTAAACCCTTTCTGTGAGCGAGCGCCACATTCACCTTTTTGACAAGGCTGGAGGTCGTAACAACCTAAGAGGAGGTTTTTATTTGCACGGATCTTTGTAATCTACGGCAACATTTTGTTATCCACACATCTCATCACCCATAAGCTGCTCCCCAGGAGAGCCCAGAAAGAGGCTGAGGGGGGCCAAGCCAGAAGAGGGCTGGGTACCATCTCTACCTGTTCTCGAACTAGAGGCTGTGCCAGGACCCCACACTGGGTGCCCTGAGCTCTCTGCCTCGGACATTCTGACAGGTGCCCAGGGCAGGCCCCATCTTTGCATCTGGCTAAACATCTGGGGATAGCCACAGCCGGGCCACCTGCTGATTGCACAGTCCTGGGTCCAGGATTATTGGGGACAAGTAGGGAGGTAACCTTATGGCCGAGCCCTCCATTCAGCCACATGGGGCAGGGGCTGCATCTCCTCCTTTTCCCTCTGAGCTTGTTTCTATAGTAAAACACAGAGGCCCTGCTGTGACTGTTGATAGCATCCAAAGCAAAGGCAGGATTGCAAATTCATCTGAGATTTCTCCCACACCTGCAGTCAGTGGGGCGTCGGCCTCGCCACCCCCAGGGCCTCCAGCAGGAGCTCCAGAGGATGAAGCTGTCTTTCGAACATCCCACAGCTGCTCCCTGAGGCCAAGAGAGATGCGAGGTAAAGGGAGACACGTGAGACTCAAAGGACCAAGGGAGGGACAAAAGACACAGCCAGAAAAAGACATGTGAAAAAGGGAAAAGATGTAAAAAGAGATGGCTGGGGTCGCTGGCTTCTTCCTCGTCCTCTGTGTTTCTGGGGCTGGTTCTGAGTTATACACACTATACAGCGGTGGGGACCTGATGACCAAGGCCTGCTTCACCCAGCCCCTGGCGAGTCATTGCCGTGGCTCATCGTGCAAGCTGGCAGCTGTAATAATGCTACAGCCTATGATCTATGGGTTTTATGGGGATTTTTAGGAGATTAGTAATAAGGTTGCTCCAGTAAACAGTCTGGCAGAGCAGTAAAAGACAAGGCAAGGACACAGGTTGCATTCCAAGTGGCTTTCCGAAGACAGAGTGATGGCCACCAACTGCCCTGGACTTACTAGGATGCTGCCCCCTCTGCAGGGAGGAGCAGACACCTTGGGGACACCCCTCCCCCATTGGTTGGTCTGTTCATGGCAGAGGGGGGACGGCTGCTCCCTCTTCCCTTCCCACCACCAAGCAGCCAGGGGAGGGCATGCTGGGCCAGGTCATGCTCTGGAGTGTCTAGGCCCAGAATTCTGACTTTCCAGAGCCCTTAAGGAAGTAAAGGACAGCCCCTTCTGCAACCCAGCACCCGCTCTGGCTCTTTCCAGAGAGACGAGTCAGTTGCTATCTTGCCCCAAGTCAAACAGTTAGTTACCTATTTGACAGCGCTAACCAAGGAGCAGTCTCCCCAAAAGATCAACATCAGAGAGGGTGGAGGACTCAGGAGGGCAAGTCACTGCCTGTGTGGACTTAGGTCTGGGCCCCCTGCCCAGGGAACTGAGACTGGACCCCTCACTATCCTGCTGTGGTTTCGCTTTGTGGTCACTGGAAACCTGAGCATGATCTGGACACCACCCTTCCCAACACAGACATTTGGTTGCCAAGGAAGCCAAAGGTTTTCTCCCTGGAAAATCATCTCAATAACTGTACCTCCGCCCGCGAGCTCTACAGTGTGAAGGGCCCTTTCATATTCCTACTTCCTCTTACATTTGATAGGAAGTCGTAGGGCGTCCATGTGCTTTACATTCCCATTTCACCAAAGAGCAAACATGCTAGAGAGGGCGTCCATTGCCAAGGTAACAAGTGGTCAACTCCTAGACCTAGAGCTCACGGGCAGACCCCAAATCCCACCCAGATCCTGAGGATTCTGATGGCAGAGTGTCCGAGGGAGGCACCACTAGCTACTCGGAGCCTGAGGTCAATAATTCAGCTCACAGCTGCCCAAAGCAGCCGTTCCTCGTGGGCTCCATTTGGTTTCATTGGACAAATGCTCTCTTCATTTGTCCTCAGCCTAGGAAGCAAACATTTAGGCTTCCACCCCCAAGTTGAATGGATGCATATCCAAGAATCCTATGAATGTCTCAGGGAATAAGCTTTATTCCATGGCACCAACCAGGGACTCCCACATACAATTAGCTATTGAATGCGTCCAATTGATTGGGGTCCAGGTAGTAAGAAGAAGTTAATTCTCAATAAATGGTTTTAATAACTGGTTGGTATTTATTCCTCTTGTTTTTTGACTAGATCCGCGTGACTAGAGTTTACAGGGAGTTCCTGGGTGTTAAAGGAAAATCAACTGATTATCAAAAAAGCATTTACTGCAGATTAATTCTGCAATAACCACCTACACAGCATCTATCAAAGTAAATCCTCAATAAGTGCATATTTGGGAGCTTAATTTAAATTGTTTTTACAAAGCAAACTTAAAGCAAAATCTTTCCAGGGGAGTTGGCAGTTGCAGAAGCTAGGAGCTAGAGTCTCTTGTTCTGTTAACTAAAAAAAAAAAAAAAGCATTCTTGGTCTTTTTCATCTACAGTTTTGTAAGTCACATTGTACCAAAAAACAAGAAACAAACAAAAAAAAAACAGGACTCCTGATCAGTAGATTAAGTTTACATGCAGTTTATTAACGATTAATGGAGTCTAAATGCCTGAAAACATTTGGCGCTGACACTAGAATCACCCCTTGGCTCCAAACAATAACTCATTTATCATCCAAGGATGAGGGCAGAGGGGTTTGTAGCTAGTTCCCTGGAATGAAACAACAGAAAAGCCCAGTGATTTTATTTAAAAAAAAAAAAACATATTTTTTTGGCCATGATTTCACCCATTTCTTTTTTTTTTTTGTCTTTTTGCTATCTCTTGGGCCGCTCCCGTGGCATGTGGAGGTTCCCAGGCTAGGGGTCCAATTGGAGCTGTAGCCACTGGCCTACACCAGAGCCACAGCAACTCGGGATCCGAGCTGCATCTGCAACCTACACCACAGCTCACGGCAATGCCGGATCGTCAACCCACTGAGCAAGTGCAGGGACCGAATCCGCAACCTCATGGTTCCCAGTCGGATTCATTAACCACTGCGCCACGACGGGAACTCCTCACCCATTTCTTTTAACAAGGGCAGAACAGTGAGGAATACGTGTCACTCACTCTTTTTTTTTGTTTTTTTTTGTTTTTTTCCCTCCTGTCTTTTTAGGGCCAAACCCTCAGCATATGGAGGTTCCCAGGCTAGGGGTCTAATCAGAGCTACAGCGGCCGGCCTACACCAGAGCCACAGCGACACCAGATCCAAGCCATGTCTGCAACCTACACCACAGCTCACAGCAACGCCAGATCCTTAACCCACCCAGCGAGGCCAGGGATCGAACCCTCAACCTCATGGTTCCTAGTCGGATTTGTTTACCGCTCCAATCACTCTTTCCTAATATTCCTCAACATAACCCTTCTTAAGAGGGTTATGTTGACGAGAACGATAATTATTTCTCAAGAAGGTTTTACAAATCAGGCACATAATCTCATCTTATCTTCATGAACACCCTTTTGGCACCTTGTTATTTTAGCTGTTCTCCAGTCTTTATTGAGAAAACAAGGACGTCTAGATCTAGTCTTAGAGGTAGATCTAAGTCTTAGTTTAAGTCTAGATCTAGTCTTAGAGGAGAGCTTCTTAGCCACAGAGAAGGACGGGGAGCCAGGTTAAGCTGAGGACCTGGAGAGAGGGCTGGTGGGCCACCCTCCACAGATGAGGACAAAAATGCAAGAGCAGCAACAGCCCCCAGGCCATGTCTGACCCTCACAATGCTAAGGCTGCATCTGAAGAGTGTGAGGAGGTGAGCATTCAACCTGCACGTTTAGAGGACATTTCTCTTTGTGTCACTGGGAAATGAAGAGATTTCCTCTATAGGAAAAGACATTGCTTTCTTCCTTCCCTCTCTGGAAACCTGATCTCTTAATAACATCAAGGACTTTGCTCCCTGCACAACCTCTCAATGATGCTACACTGGGAACTACCTGTGAGATGTGGATGGCCCCACACAGGCCTGGACATTGTTCTCTCATCCCATGGATGGAAGTGCTAAGACTGGGTGATGCCCAAGACTCCTTCCTGTATACCTGCCTCAGGTGTGCTTCCTCAGGTGAAAGGGGAAGAAGTTTGTTTGCCCAGACTCTAAAACCATGGTCTGGCACCACTGTTGACAGCTTACTTGAATTATATGGGAAAGGATCAGTCTAGGGAACCCACACTTTGCAAGGCAAAACACCGCAGATGTTTTCACTCCAAAAATTAAAAAAAAAAAAGAGAGAGCACAAATTCAGGTAATTCAGAGACTTCCACTTTCTTCTCACCTACGTGGCCATCTCTATCATCCTAGACTCTAAGGATGTGCATGCTCACACCCACACACACACACACCCGCACACACCCAAACACCAGTTTCTTATCTACAGTTCTTCTACTGAATGAGGTGATTAACTCCTTGACCTTATAGAGCTCTAACGTGACCTCGGAGAATAGATAGAATCTTGTTATCTTGTAATGAGTTTTATGGCTTATTTCAGTATGTTTCAGCCATGTTTCTCTAGTGATTAAGGCAGTTATCAGCCTATGCATTTCAAGATTATGAATTATGGAGTTCTCTCCAGGTACTGAAAGGAGCTCGTGAATGCCCAGACCACTTCTTAGTCCATTCAAAACGTACTCCCCGCTCCCCTTCCACATAAACAGACACTGCATTCTATTTCTGGAAGAGCCACATACCCCATTCTACCCTATGCTCTGAGATGGGTTTCAAAGCAATAACCTTAAGATTTAATTGATTTTAAAGTAAATTCCCTGCTTACCACAAATTGACGCCTTATGCCATGTTTTAATTACTATTGTGATTACTTAGGATTTAGAGAAAGAGATCTTTCATTTGCCACTGCCGTGTCGCAGAGGGAGTAGCAGCGCTTATCTGAACACAGGTTATCAGCATGACAACCTGTCCCGAAGCGATGGAACCAGCAATGCTGGACCCAACCCTGGGGACATCATGGCCTCTATTGTCTCTGAACTGCTTCTGTATCACACGAAGTAGTTCATGAATATTTCCCATGAAGGCCTCCAAGAGCAATGGATGGCACATCTCAGGTACAGTGAGAGCACAGGCATATGATGGTGGGTTACCTGCCATCAGCCACACCCCCAGGCCACCTTTCCTAGTATAGATCCTTAAGGTACTTTAGCATCACACAGAGATGGACTGCCAAGAGTGTCTGTTACCAAGAGAAACCAAGTCCTGAGCCATCCTTGGCCTAGGACACACAATATGCCTAAAGGAAATTACCTAGAGTATTAAAATCATCACTTTCAGGAGTTCCCTTTGTGGCTCAGCAGTTAACGACCCCGACTAGGATCCATGAGGATATGAGTTCGATCCCTGGCCTTGTTCAGTGGGTTAAGGATCTGGTGTTGTCATGAGCTGTTGTGTCGGTAGCAGATGTGGCTCATATCTCAAGTGGCTGTGGCTGTGGTGTCGGGTGGCAGCTGTAGCTCCAATTTGACCCCTAGCCTGGGAACTTCCATATGCCACTGGCAGAGCTTTAAAAAAAAAAAAGCAAAAAACAAACAAACAAACAAAAAACCACATCATTTCCAGTGGGTTGAAAAAAAAAAAACCAAGACTCTCTCTAAGCTACATACAAGTCAACTTTGTCTCCCAGTGTTGGATCCCAAGAGAACTTTGGGACAGTGGTCCTTCTAGCAAGAATGTGTAGTGAAAAATGTGTAGGACTTCTGTCCTGCTCCATCTTGACAAACTAGATGCCTTTGGACACATGGTTTGATTCTATTAAGGCTTAGTTTTATCACATATTAAATAAGGACGAGGAAGTTCCCATTGTGGCTCAGTAGAAACGAACTCAAGTAGCATCCATGAGGATACGGGTTTGATCACTGGGTCCACTCAGTGGGTAAAGGATCTGGCATTGCCAGGAGCTGTGGAGTGGTTCACGGATGTGGCTGGGATCTGGCATCGCTGTGGCTGTGGTGTAGGTCGGCAGCTGCAGATCCGATTCAACCCCTAGCCTGGAAACTTCCATATGCTATGGGTGCAGCCCTAAAAAGGAGAAAAAAAAAAAAAGAGGATGATTGAGAGAATTCAGAAATGTGGCAAGAATCGAATGAGATCATGTACAGCACCTGCTCAGCAGGCCAGAAGGCCCCTTGTCTGCAGGCTGGCTCACACTTGTGGTGTTTTTCACAGTCTGCCCTTCCTTGTATTGGAAGCCAAGCAATTCCCCCAGAGCCACCTTTTCTGTTCCTTCACATTGTGGCCCCCCACAGAGTGTGGGGGTCGCCTCCATGAGGCCATTCCCAGAAGTTGGAGAGGCAACCCCAGCATGCTTTAATAACCCACTGAGGTCCAGCCATATACTTCAGAAAACCCTTAATGCTGAGGCGCTCCAGCTTGCAGTAAGCCGTGACTTTCTTTCTTTGCTCAGGGCTCAGACTTTCCCTGCATCAAATGCTTCTGAGTCTCAAGGACTTGTCTTACTATTTCCAGACCCCTCTCCACGATCCACTTGACCTTTAGCTCAGGAAGGTTGGTGGGGGATATAATCCTACTGATAAAAGTGTGAGATTTAAGATGAGTTAACCCAGAGTTATCAGGTGCTGCCGCACGAGGCATAAAGCTCAACTTCCGATGTACAGCCTCCGGCCTGGGAGCCCTGCAAGCTGTGTTTTGCTTACATGTCCCCTTTCACGTTTTCTTCATCCATATAATTCAGGGCTGAGGGCTTTACACATTCCTGAGTGAACACATGATCGTGTGAACATGGCCCAGACTCTGTGAGCACATTCTTTTATTTCTTCTAGAATATAAAAATCAATACTGAAAACTAGGATATACATCTTCCTGGGAATAGTAGGTTAAAATTGAAACAAAACTCTGAATGTTGAAGAAGCTGAGATTGAAACCCCCTCTAGAGTTCCTTTATTTTCAATTTTCTACCCTACAGTTCTGGTTGGAGGTGTCAAGAACTGGCTGATGATTATCACACGTACCCCAGCCATTCCCGGCCAAACGGCAGGATTTGGCAGAGAGAGTCTAAGTGTGAGACAATACACAAAGAATTTTAGTACCCTGTATGCTAAAATGTACTAAAAAAAGGGAACGTACAATAAAAAAAAAAAAAAATCTGGAACTTCATCTCAAATCTGCTTCTAAATAAACCATGGCTGTGAAAATTCTGAGGAAGTAATCGACTTGCAGAAATGGAAGTTCTGGACGTCTTTTCAAAGGGGTATTTGTAGAAGAAAAAGGGAATGGGTCAGGGTCTGGGAGGAAAGGTGGATTTGCATAGATTTTATTTTCCCCCATGAAATTTAGAAGTTGCATGTATCGAAAACGGAAACAGAAAGGGCTATGTGGTACAACTGGGGCTTTGGGGGTCACACAGTCTGTACATCACTCCTGGACTCTGGGGATACAATAGGAAGAAGCCTTGAACCACATGCAATAGAATGAGCAGGGCTGAGCTCCTGCAAAACTTTATTGTAAAAGCAGGTGATAGGCCAGACTTGGCCCTCAATCCAGAGCTTGCTCACCCTAGTTTTAGACAATCCCTGTGTATTTACCCTGGAAGCCTATCCATAACTAAACTTCCAAGCTCATCTCTTTCTCTGCGCTGACTGCGCAAGTACACTTGTTAGTGTGTGCTACACATCTGTAGTTAAGCTTGGTCTCGAGGTTTCACACTCTTAATAGTGAGAATCTAAGTTTTGTATTTCTCTTTGCAGAGGCCAAGCATTGCGGATATTTTTGATGGTGCAGAATGGTGTTGACGTCATGATCCAATCCCCAACATCAGCTGTTCATCCAGTCTGTGTGCCCACATACTCTAGTACCCACAGACCTGTCCAAGGGCCTCTTGGAAGAATGGTCTAAAAGGCAGAATATTTGACTTTCCCTAGGGGAGTGCCAATCCAGCGGAGGAAACAAGATACATATTTTAAAAGACATCATACACTTGACCCTTGAATGACGCAAGTTTGCATGGCATGGATCCATGAACGCATGCATGTATTTTTCAATAGTAAACACTACAGTACTCCACGGTCAGTGCTTGATTGAAACTGCAGATGCAGAGGAAATGTGGATACAGAGGACGAGCTATAAGTCATATGGAGATTATCCCCCATGTTGTTCAAAAGGGCCAACTGTATAGTTATTTATAACATACAGAGCTGTGTATATCCAAGAGCACCTATAAAATTAGTCACGTAGACCTAAATGCCTAAGAACTAGAAGAATGCCGAAATAAAACATTGATGAAACCTTTGAAGAAGACTACACAGATGAGATGCGTTTTAAAACTGCGTGACTGTAAAATCGGGGCTTGGGAGTAGAGAAGAGGACTGTCCCCAGTCCCTGTGTAGGTCTGAGCCTGAAAGCGGTGATTGAAATGGAATGTTCCTTCACATATTTCCCTGAACGCCTGCTGCCTTTGCCCTCTCTCCAGCCACTGGGCTCTGACTCAGCAGGACATGGAACTTTGAAGAAAGGCTGAGAAGAATGAATACATTTGAGAAGAGAAAGGAGGCATCTGTCCAAAGCCTGAAGGGGGCTTCAAGCACGGGACTTTTTCATTGAAACTAGACCTCACCAGTTTCTTCTCATCTTGAGGGGTCGCTTAACTTCTCAGGGCTTCCACTTTCCCAACTGGTCACTGGCTAACAATAGCATGCACTTCTGTGATTACTATGCGATTTCCTTACTGTAAAGGAAACACTGGTAGAAAGGCGGGGGGGGGGGGGGGGGCGGTAAGGGCTCTGTCCATGGTACCTTCCTACATGGACAAGAGCGCAGAGACCTCCCCACCACCACCATCCCAACCTGAGCTTAGGGAAGCCTGGTAGATACACATTTGGCAATGTTTCGAGGCTGTCCACTGCAGAAGCAGCATTGCACCCAAGTGGGATAAATGAGGAGGACCCAGGTCCCATTGTAGAGCACCTGGACATACATGGGCTTTATGCCATCTTAGATTCTTTTTCAGGAAAGAAAAAATCATTTTCCTTATTATCCAAAGAAGTAAAAGGCGAATGTGCCTCGGCTCATGGAAAATCTATCTTCCCATCGTCTTAAGACAAAGCTATCATGATGATAAAATATTCTGGGAAAGAAATCGAGAAATGCTAGAAACTAAGTTCCTTATAATAAGCCTGTCCCCCAAACATACATATGGTTATAAGGAAAATCCATATATGAAAAGTATTTTCCAGTTCCTGCCAGTGTACGGCACCATGCTATTATATCATATCTGGCACAATCACATTCTGTGATAAGTGACGGGTTTGGGGGGGGGGGGTCCCTGAGCGGGAGCAGGCTGTGCAGTGAAGCGCCTCCTTCTGCTGGCCTGGTTCTGATTTTTGGCCGTGAAATGGGGACTCAAGGGTTATCTGGCTAGTCATCAGTCATGTGAATAAGGGGAAGAGAAAATCCCCAGTGCAGCCTCAGCCCCAGGCCCTAGGATGAAGCTTCTCAGTGTCCTACCGCACTGATGGATGGGAGCAGTTTCATTCAAGTGGTCACAGAGAGCACAGATGCACATAGGTTCACAGAGATTTACACATGCCTGTGGCTGGATAAATGGTTAGGTACTCAGTTGAAATGGGACTCAAAGTACCTTCCGCCTCCCTGGACTGCTTCTCTCCTCCTCATCCCCTGCTACAGCACTGTCTTAGCCGGGAAGCCGAGAGGAGGCTGATGAGAAAAGGAAGGAATCTCTCGGGCACATTTCACCTAACCTCTCACGCATTCAGCCAGAGTTTACCCCTCATTTCTAGCCCCTCAACCTCGGAATAGATGCCCTACCACCACCACCACTCTGTATCCTCTGGGAGATTCCACAGAGGTGGTCTTGTAATGGATGATGCAAGAAGAATTTCAGTGCACTTAGGATTATGGCCACACTGCAAGAATCCAAGCCAGTCTCATTTTTTAGGTAGTGGTTTCCCTCAGGCTACACCTCTGGTCTGTTGGAGGATTCCCAGATCTCCTTTGTACAGCTCTCCATGCACACACTCAGGCTGCTCTGGGTTCTGTGGCCCATGGGTTCTCAGGCTGAGGAAGGCAGCACTCAGGTCTGCTCTGTGTTGTTGTGGCTCCAGCAACTGGACACAGTCTGGTCTATGGTAGGAAATCAGTGAATGGTTGGCTGGATGACAGACAGGGTTGTCAGGCGATGCCAGTGTCCGGCACCTCCCTGTGGAGGAGTGGGTTCCCCAGAACTTCAGGGTGAACATGACCACAGGACTTTGCATCACAGTCAACAGTGAGAGTGGAGCAGAGCCCAAGGAAGTGCCTGGGTTGGGGCACAGAACTGTGGACAGGCTGCTCTAGAGGAAGAGGATGGGCATCATTCATCTCCCTCCCTCCTGACAAGCACACAGCCCTCCGATGGTGCCCGCTTGCAGGTGCACCCAGGTAACCTTGTTCTAGAAGAATCAGCAGGCTCCCCAAAGCCCCTGGCCAGAGCAGGCACAGCAAAAACTAAGCGGGCACATGGAAAGTGTCAGATCAGCAGGTGTCTCCTGTTGATAGAATCATCCCTTAATTCACTCTGAGTTGTGCCATTTAATTACCTTGATCCATGCTTTGTTTTGCTAAAGTGAATGTCACAGATTGAGTATGACTTGCTGGAAATAGCGACAGAGTCTTGAACACTTCAGTAATGGGATGTGAAATATGATCTCTTTTTTTCCACGGACCATTTTCTCATTCCCTTCTTCCTGAGTTCCTTTTCAGCCTTTTTTTGTTTCTTTTAAGAGTACAATGTAAAATATTAATTTCGAGCAGAAGTAAAATTAAGCCCTCTGGAAACGATTCTGAGAAACTGAGCCATAGCCTGACTTAATTAAGAGGCGATTATGCTGAAGAGCCTATATTAAGGCTTCACATTTCTGGTACAGACAGAATTGCTTTTACAGAAGTCAAGTCAGGCAGCAGAGCGGGACCGAGGGAGGGGCCGGGGGATAATTGGATAGATGAGAAAAAGCAATATTTGTTGTAGTGATGTGAAAAAAAATTGTAGAGGAAATGTCTATAGGTCTGGAGATTTTCCAACTTTGTCTTTCAGGAAGGTCGAGATGAGAACATAGATGACCATTGCTACTGCATCCAAGCTCTTTGGACCAACCAGAATGGACCATCTCCATCTCGCTCCCTTCTTCTCCAGCTCAGGTGTTTGAAGAAGCAGGGAGAATGGGCTGTGTGTGTAACAAAACTCCAGGGAACGTGGTTAGCCCCCTGCTGCTCTCAGGATGGCAACAACTAATTAGCCCCACAAATTTATGGGCTCCAAGGATGTGAGCAGATGGGTATTTAAGTTAACAGCAGATCCAATTTGTCCTCCATTAATTCCAGAGTGATACCTGAGTTTATTAGTTTTATATTGTTTCATCTGTTTCAACGTCAGTTCTCCCACTTCTCCAAACTGTTATTCTTTTGACAAGCAACTCTCTGGATCGCTCTAGTTTAAAGAATGGAATATTGACCCCCCGCCAAACTGCTTTGACTTTCTCATATGTTGAGACTCCTGATGTGGCTTCTGCCTGGAGCTCTCTTCCCCATCTTTCCTGTTTTCCAGGCTCCATTCTGCGGAGCCATCACTGTTCATCGAACCTGAACAAATTTTCCAAAATCGTGCCAGGAAATGGCTCTCTTGTTGAAATTTGGGTTGGCATCTCTTTATTCTGTACTTCATTTAAGAGGTATTTTAGTGATCAGAAATTTTAAAATCCAGAATATTGGAATGTTAAACTCAGGAATTATCTACTGCTGTCATTATAAGCTGGGGTCCTACTCATGGCCACTAAGACTCCCCTCCCTGCTGCTTCTTCCCAAAAAAGGAGGCGCTGCTAACCCAGAGCCCCCCAGGGGAGAAGACAAGCAGGTGGGAAGCTCACACAAGCACAACAGCCTTGACCAATAAAGCGCAGTTCTTCCTCTTCCATTGAGCTCACAAGGGTTCAAAGTGGTCTCAGGGAGATGTCACAGAAGCAGAGTTCTGCTCCCACCTCCTAACCCTGGGCTGTAGCCAGAGGAAATTGCCTCTAACCAGCTTTATTTTGGTAGGGTTCCACTGTGAAATAGATGTGTAAAACCAGGCACTAGTCTATCACTCCTCTTTCCATAAATGAAGAAACTTAAGGCCTGATAACGAGAGTGGCTTGTCCAAGGCCATGGTGGTGGTCGGCTCCTGACTCTCTAAACAGGGTCATGTCCGTCATTTTGTAGAACTCCTCAGTCTAGTGAACTGGGGAAACATCATCATCACCATCGCCATCATTACCATTGTCATTATCCCATCACCACCATCATCACTGTCACCATCATTACCACCACCAGTATCACCACCATCACCATCGTTACCATCATCATCACTGTCACCATCATTACCACCACCAGTATCACCACCATCACCATCGTTACCATCATCATCACCACCATCATCACTGTCACCATCATTACCACCACCAGTATCACCACCATCACCATCGTTACCATCATCATCACCATCATCACCACTATCACCATCATCAATGTCAATCACTCGTGTCAATCACTCATGTCCATCTGGGTACAGAACATGAGCCTGACCAGAGAAGTTAGCAGGTAATGACAATGTGGACACACATTAATTGTCCTAAGGTGGCAAATGAGCACAGAGGGATAGCTCCTAAGAATATGTGTTTTCTTGTGCACATGAACCCCCGTCCTCTGAGGAACGTCATTTCCATGATTCTCTTTGTATTCATACTGATTTAAGTGTCTGGAAAAATCAGACGACTTGTATAATTCCACAATCTGCAGGTGAATGGAAGGTAGACACTAGCAGCCTCTGGTCAGTGAAAAGGAGAAGCCAAGCGTTCCTGTCATTCTCAACCTCAACTGTGCCTTAGAATCACTTTTAACAACAACGAGATTTTAAACAACACTGATGATTTGGTCCCCCCAGAGATTCTGATTTAGTAGTTCTGGAGTGGTGGGACCAGGGTACCTACCAGTTTTAGAAAACTTTGCAGGTAATTTCCATACTGAGTTAAGGTGAGGCCACAGGGTTGTGACTTAATTGAAGTCACCTGTGCAGGGTGACATCCTGCAGTCTGGCCCCTGGACTCGCATTTCAAGGCCTTTTCCAAAGCAGTGGGGTAGTTATCCTCATTAGCCAGACAATAAATGGCAAATTAGGTCAATCCTAGGGTTCAGGCAATGCCAAAGTATGGCTTATGAGCCCCTGCAGGGGAGCCTCTCCAAGTGTTACCTTGAAAGGATGAGAAGAAGCTGCACAGCCTGCTAATAATCTATGCTAAGATACATGGATCTGAGCCCTTCTTGAACCTGTTCTTCTTTTTAGTCTTTGTCTTACCACATTAATAAGTTGCATATGTTTATCCCTCCAGCATGAAGGAGTACTGTTTCTTTCTATTTGGCTTCATACTTTTTTATGGCCTAAGGAAGCCCTTTGAAGACTATATTCTTCCCAGATGCAAAGAGGTTATGGAACCAGCACGGAATCACAGACGAAAGAAAACACAAAGACATCCTCGGAACTGGAGCTGCCCTGCTGCCGTCTTCTCCCAGGTGGATCCTCTGCCTTCGCTGGTACAACAGGACTGGGAGGGGGATTTGCTCCCACTCCTTTGAAAGGCTGCCAACCCCTCCTGAGAAAGTGTTAGGAGGGGCTTTTGCCCCATGGGGCAGAGCAAAGCTTATGCTTCAGAGAGCGACTCTTCCTCCTCTTGGCTTCATGGTAAAACATTTAGGTCTTGCCATTCCCCGCCGTGTGAGGACTACAGATCTGACCCACCAAGAAGGAGTCTGTGGCGTGAGGTGAGAGGCAGCACATGAAAATTTTTTTTTTGTCTTTTGTCTTTTTAGGGCCACACCCACGGCACATGGAGGTTCCCAAGCTAGGGGTCTAATCAGAGCTACAGCTGCCAGCCTACACCGCAGCCACAGCAATGCCAGATCCGAGCCACGTTTGTGACCTACACCACAGCTTACGGCAACGCTGGATCCTTAAGCCACTGAGTGAGGCCAGGGATCGAACCCGCAACCTCACAGTTCCTAGTCAGATTTGTTTCCGCTGCGCCACGACGCGAACTCCAGCACAGGACATTTTAGAAAAAGATTTCCTACACTTCCTTATGGAAAGCAGCATTCCAACTCCAACTCTCAAATCCAATCTGATAATTAGCCATTTTGTTTGTAAAATAAATGTTATCAGCAAAGGGAAAAATATCACTCAGCAATTTCTCAGGAAACGCCCGCTCCAGGGGAAAATAAATAGTACCAGTGTCACTTTACATTCCAAATGGTATGACTGCAGTTATCTCTATGCTGACAAACATGTTAACATTTTAAGATACCTCTGCATGTACTGCTGTGACCACCACCCTCTTCGTTAGGGATGCAGTGTGAGATAGCAGTGCCAGTGTGGGCTCAGACGGCCTGGTGTGAAATCCCAGCCTCACCACTTGCCAGCTGTGTGACGTCAGGCAACTGCTCAACCTCTCTGTGCCTCTATTCTTCTCTGTCCAATGAGCATACTAACAGTGACCAGGCTTTTAAGTTGTTGTGAAGCCTGAATGACTTCATTCTTGCAAAGTTTCCTAGAAGACATCCTATAAGAACTCTATGAGTCTAAACTGTTGTGGCTGTTGTTAGTACTACCATTATTTGAAATTCTAACTTTTGAAAATGTTTTCATATGGCATAAACAGGGGTAATTACCCTGTTTTTGTTCTAGAGCTGATAGAACTATGACCGAAGGGATTGTACAAGACTCTCCAGCTATTTGGTAACAAAATCTGGAGCTAAGATCTAGTTTTCCCAAAATGCAAACCTTGCACACAGGGTGGCCCTCAAACCATATAAAAGGGCCTGCAGCTTGGGTGACCTAACAGGTGCCCCTTGAGGCTGGCCCTCCCATTTCATCGCGAGCAATTCAGAGCAAATCTTCTTTATCTGATTTATGTGTGAGGCGTCCTTCTATGCTGGCTTTGGGCTAAAGTTTCCCGACATTTTAAAAACTCATTAGACTGTCCCATCTGACTCTTTGCTATGACAATAGTGCTTCCAACATTATCAGTAAGGGCACGATTTTCCTATAATTGGTAAATGTGATGAACCGATACATCCACACTCTTCCTCCCAGAAACAGTTACAGTGCATGAGAACAGGAATTTTTCAAACCATAAGGAGCGGTTCAGATAACTCCACTGAGGCCGTGCTGTGCCTAGGGCAGCAATGTGACCTGGGGGGTGGGTGTGTGTGTGTCCAGCAATTGAGGACAAGGGGCCAGTGAGGGGAACTGATACTTGTTGCTTATCAGCCCACAGAGAATTAGAGCTACAGGAAGAGGCTAGGATCAGAGCCCAGGAAGCAAGTAAAAAAGCCTACCTTTTTTATTAATTAAAATTATTTTTTATTAGGGTATAATCGATTTACAGTGTTGAGTTAATTTCTCCTATAGAACATAGTGACCTAGTCTGCTGTAGAACATAACATACATTTATGTTACCTTCTTTTTCTCATATTATTTTCCATCATGGTCTGTCCCAAGAGACTGGATAGAGTTCCCTGTGCTAGACAATAGGACCTCATTGCTTATTATTATTATTATTATTGTCTTTTTGTCTTTTTAGGGCTGCACCTGTGGCATTTGGAGGGTCCCAGGCTAGGGGTCTAATCAGAGCTGTAGCCACCTGTCTACGCCAGAGCCACAGCAATGCCGGATCCAAGTGGCGTCTTCGACCTACACCACAGCTCATGGCAATGCTGGATCCTTAACCCACTGAGCGAGGCCAGGGATTGAACTGGCAACCTCATGGTTCTTTATCCATTCTAACTGTTATAGCTTACATCTACTGACCCCAAACTCCCCATCCATTCCATTTTTGAGAGCCTCTCTCTTCCAAGATTACTTCAATTTTTGTCTCATCTTTGCAACCTCTCTGCAAGATATGGTCTCTTGTGCAACACCAGGGCTAGCTTGGCTTTCAGGAAGTAAAATTTCCTGCAAAATACCTCTTTAAGGTCAGTGCTTTCAATATTTATTTATTTATTTATTTAGGGCTGCACCCACAGCATGTGGACGTTCCCAGGCTAGGGGTCGAATTGGAGCTACAGCTGCCAGACTACGCTACAGCCACAGCAACTCCAGACCCAAGCCGTATCTGTGACCTACACTGCAGTTCATGGCAACACCGGATCCTTAACCCACTGAGTGGAGCCAGGTGTTGAACCGTGTCCTCATGGATTCTAGTCAGGTTTGTTACCACTAAGCCACAATGGGAACTCCTAAATTTTTGTTTTGATTCTTGTGGCTTAGGCCTAAGAACTGGAGAGAAGGTAGGGAGTGGAGGAGGTGGGCAGAGGACAGAATTGCGACAGGTAAGACCCACCATCTAGGATGGTCTATGGGACCAGTTATTGGCTTGCAGGTCAAAAGCCTTGATTTTGGGCCAGTTTCCTTATCCAACAGAAGGGCCAGGATTGAGTAGGGAAAACTGGGGCCTGGCAAGAGCAGGGGTGACCTGGACAGCCTGACCTGGACAGTGAACCAGCTGAAAGGGTCCTAAGAATATAGATGAGTCAGATGAACCCCATTTGGGAACCAGGGGAAAAGACACATTATAAGTGTGTGCAGAGGGAGGGTGTGAACCCATACAGACCAGGCACACACATTCCTTTGAGACCTTCAAGATGACTTTCCTAGCAGGTAGGATGTCTTGTTTCTTTTTAATTTTTTAAATTAAAAAAAAATTGTTTTTTGTCTTTTTAGGGCCATACCCACAGCACAAGGAGGTTCCCAGGCTAGGGAAATTGGTGTAGAAAACAGTATGGAGATTCCTCAGAAAACTAAAAATAGAACTACCATTTGAACCAGCAATCCCACTCCTGGGCATCTATCCAGAAAAAACCATGACTTGCAAAGACACGTGTACCCCGATGTTCATTGCAGCACTATTTGCAATAGCCAAGACATGGAAACAACCTAAATGTCCATCGACCGAGGAGTGGATCAAGAAGATGTGGCACATATACACAATGGAATATTACTCAGCCATTAAAAGGAACGAAATAACAACATTCTTAGCAACATGGATGGACCTAGAAATTATCATGCTAAGTGAAGTCAGCCATACAATGAGACACCAACATCAAATGCTATCACTTACATGTGGAATCTGAAAAAAGGACACAATGAACTTCTTTGGAGAACAGAAACTGACTCACAGACTTTGAAAAACGTATGGTTTCCAAATGAGACAGGTTGGGGGGTGGGGGGATGCGCTGGGGGTTTGGGATGGAAATGCTATAAAATTGGGTTGTGATAATCATTGTACAACTATAAATGTAATACATTCATTGAGTAATATTAAAAAATTTTGTTTTTTGTCTTTTTGTCTTTTTAGGGACATACCCACAGCATATGGAGGTTACAAGGCTAGGGGTCCAATCAGAGCCAACAGAAGTCACTATGAAAAAAAGCAATGCCAAAACCCAACTCTGCCCCAAGTCTGGCCAACACCAACTGAGGAGGAATTCAGGAGACAACTGACATGGCTTAGTGTCCAGCATGTGTGTCACCTCAGTGAAGCCCCCAAGGAGGGTTAGAATTTCTTGCTATGTCTGCAACGTGGCCTCATAGAAGACACACAAGGCCTTGCTCAAGGTTACGCCACAATTAGGGGAGAAATAGGGAGCACCTAGATCAGCCTGATACTGAAGCTCATCTTTGTCCACTGGGCTCAGCAGCAGCACAGAGTTAGTGCCCCCGTGGTTATAACAGCCACTGTTATAGGCAGGAGCATGTTTAAAAAGAACTTAATTTATGGCAGGTGCTCTGCCTTATTTTATTTAACACTTAGCACAATCTAATGAAACGTATGAAATTATTATTTCAGTTTTACAGATGGAATCATCGAGGCTTAGGGAGATTCCTATCCAGGGCGGAACCAGAACTCTGATCTTTCCGAATCCAGGTTTGGAGTGTTAACCATCTCTTCCAGGTGGGACTAGGTATCGCCCCCCGAGTCTCCTGCTGGATTGCTGCCTGTGGTTGTGCAGAACTGGGTAAATATTTAAGCAAGATATGACTTTATGAATGATGGCAGGATGAGTATATAGACTTTACGTGTATACACACGTATATTTGTAATTTCTACAGTGTGTGGAGTGCCAACTACGTACATGATACTCTTCATGTAAACGTATTATTTCTCATATTTACAGTAACTACACAAAGCAGAGAACATGAGATTATATTATCAAATTCATTGGACAGAGATAAAAACAAGAGCTCAAAAAAGAAAAGAATTGTCAGTGGCACACAGTAAAGATAGATGTGTGGATTCAAACTTCACTGTTTGATGAAAAAACATCTCACACTCATCCCCGTTTTATATGTGGGTGGTCCTTGTGTAAAATGATCCTACAATAACATCAGATAGCAATGATAAGCCCTTTCCAGCATAAAACCTTACAAAATAGGTTTATAAACGTTCAATATCAGGATGTTTTTGATCGGAGCATTGGAATCACAGTAAACCTCCCTTAGACTTAGAGAGAGCTTTGTTTTCATGACTACATTATGCAGAGGAAGAGTCTTTGAGAAAGCATTTTGGGGGGGGCAGTTGAAATTTCCTCTGAGCAGCTCTTTCGTGAAGAGTTATTAGAATTTATTTTCAATTATACACCAGAATAAGCCGTCTGCAGTATAGTTAACTTTCAATTTCAGCCAATTTTCGTCGCATTCAATCATAGATGCCTCAGTGATTAAGAATCTATGTTGCAAAACAATTCCCACTTTGCAACAATGCAATCAAACAGATCTACAACTCATAGCATATTATCCAATGCTTTTTCAGCTCACTGGTGAAGTGAAATAGAATTTACCAACCATCCCCGTTCACTCAGTATGCTCCAAGCTCATTTGCAAACAGATCTGCAACTCAAAACAGCTCACCCCTGTGGGGTTGGGGGGGTTGATTCAACACAGCCTGAAGAGATGTTGGCTGCTTTGGATACTCCTGCCGACTTAGGCCGGCTGCTTTTTTCCCTCTAGTCCTAATGTGCATGAGCTGAATATCACATGCCACGAGGAACAGAACTCCTTGCCATGCAATTCTGAACACGCTCTCCCTGGGAGGGGTTCTGATTCATTAGGGAGACCCAAACAGGCTTATGTCCAGCTGTTTGCTCTTCTAAATTGCATGGTTGTCATTGCGTGTGTGCGTGTGCGTGTGCGTGTGCGTGTGCGTGTGTGTGTGTGTGTGTGTGTCTTGGAGAGAGAGGGAACGAGTGAGAGAGGAAACTTTAGTTGAAACACCAAGGAGAGGGCAATCTTAATAAATGTAAAGAAAATTCTGCATTTCAGAGATTGAATCCAGCCATGATAATCACTTTTGCTGGGCCTCGATTTTAATACAGCGCCTCCCTGGGATGTGAGGTTCCCTCCACAGGTGGTGCATAGATGAGGAAGAAACAGCCTCTCAAAGAGTTGTAGCTTCCTGCTGACTTAAAGTGAAGTCAGCAATGTTCTCAAATGAGGTACCTCTGAGTTCAGGAGAGCCCCCTTGGGAACCAACCGCTTACAAAGTATGGGAGGATAAACTGGAGCCCAATTACTGAAAAATACTTCAAACAAACTCCTTTGCCTCTCCCAAGGCCAAGCCCTCAGGCTATGAGGGGATGAAGCACTAAACATCCCTCTCTGAATAGGTTTTGGGAGCAATGAGAAGAGCCCATTGGAGCAAATAGGGTTTGCACAAAGCTGTCCAAAGATAACCGAGAAGAAAAAAAAAAAAAAGAAAATCGAGGAGAAAGGATGTGCTATGGCAGTTCTGCAAACACCTTATGGAAAAAAGGGGGAAAAGGACAAATTAGAGATAAAGGAATTTTGCTGGCAAACGTCAAATGAAGAACCCTGTTTGGAAGAAAATCTAATTGGAAATGCATGAGGGCATTCGACATGAGTGCTTTGTGTTGTACAAGGACTCGAGAAGGACATGAATGCAAAATAAGAATTTGAGGAAAAATGGGAAAACAATAGACTGAGATGAAAAAGTAAGACTATGGATCTAAGACCCAAGCAAGGGATCATTTCAGGTCCAAGCAGGTGGGACCGTTAATTAAAGTGAGGACACAATGGACATTTCAGTGATCAGCACAAAGGAAAGGTGGAATAATCCTAGGATGGAGCTTAAGAGACAATATGATTAAAGAAATTAAGGAGGCGATAATAAATCGGAGGGAATCCAATATATAAAAAAGATTCCTCTGGACCAAAAAACCCTAATAAATGCCCTGAAAGAGTATTCAAGTATATAATACAGAGTAGCCCTGAAATAAAAGAATAACTGAATCCATTGCTCGAAACAACGTTCCACACTCCACATTCCTTAAACAACTGTTTCAGAATGATCGGCGCTGAAGCATATCCTGGTCACGTAACATAACACTGAAGAGAAGGTAAGAATTATCTTGCATCCGGGGAAAGACAAACGAAGTCATCAAAAACAAACAAACAAACAAAAAAAAAAAACACACAAGCTAATCTTGGACTTCTCCCACATAACATTCAATGCCAGATGATACGAGAGCAGCGTTTACCAAAATTTGAGGAAAATAAAATGTGACCCCAGAATATCATGTGGCCAAGTTGGCTTCAAGGCACCAGCAGAACTTCTCAAACATGCATGATGTATGGGCCAATCAAAGGAGGTGAATGGCTCCTGGCTTGTTAAACTTCAGTGCATTTAAATTTATAATTAGGATGAAGAAATTATGGAAATTGTCATAACAAGAGTGAATGACAATGGAAAAATAATGACATAATTAATGGGATGTGGGAGGAAGTGTTACAGTGCTTTTTCCCACATCCTTCTCAGTTGAGAGTCAAATGCCACTATCTGTAGTAAAAACAAGTAGTTAAAAAATATATTCCAGTTTCTTAATGATTTTAATCTTTTATTAACATTTGAGGGAACTTGCAAAAAAGAAAATACACACTGTGATTTAAAAATCCATATGGCAGGAGTTCCTGCTGTGGTGCAGAGGAAACGAAACTGACTAGTATCCCTGAGGATGCAGGTTCAATCCCTGGCTTTGCTCAGGGGGTCAGGGATCTGGCGTTGCTGTGTGAGCTGTGGTGTAGGTTGCAGATGTGGTTCAGATCCTTTGGTCCTGTGGCTGTGGTGTAGGTTAGCAGCTGCAGCTCCGATTTGACCCCTAGCCTGGGAACTTCCATATGCCACGGACTCTAAAAAGCAAAATAAAAAATAATAATAATAATAATAAATAAATAAATAAATAATAAAAATCCATTTGGCTTTGAAAAGATCTAACAACATGGACCTCTGCTAGGTACTTTAGGTAGTAAGTTCATTTAGTAAACACTTAAACCGAATACTCATCATGCTTTGTCTTATAAACTTTTCACAATATCCCATACTAGGTATTATTACTGTGAGTTAACAGATGAAAAATCTAAAAATCAGAGAGGTTAAACAAATTGTTAGCAGAGG
Organism: Phacochoerus africanus; assembly: GCF_016906955.1. NCBI lineage: Eukaryota > Metazoa > Chordata > Mammalia > Artiodactyla > Suidae > Phacochoerus > Phacochoerus africanus. The sequence goes on along the minus strand of NC_062554.1, from coordinate 57,803,494 downwards.
TCAAAGATCTACTAAAATTGCACAGCATCTCCAGAAACACCCCTGAGTTCCTAACCACGATGGGTACTTCCTCAGTTTTCTTATTCCACTCTGACCAATAGAAGAGAGTTTACTTAAGGATATTAAAAAAGCAGGCTGGCCATGGTGGAACATATAAGACAAAAATCAGGGGAGGCTTTTGGTTTCTGAAAGCATGGTTTTACTCTGAGTGTTTTTCATCCAAACTTGCTCCTTTGCTCTGAAGCGTAATATCACAAAGAGATCATTAAACATTAGGTTTTTGAAGGGAGGAACACTAAATCCTTAACAATCCCTAGTTAAAATTTCATATAATGCACCAGAGATAAAGAGAGAAAAATATTCAATAAAAGTCTCAACCTGCAATGAAGATAACTAATTAACCTCTGAGAGATCCCAGTGCAAAAGGCAGTTATCATGATGGGACCCTGGAGAGATATAACAAAGAGAAAATCTAAGTTTCCAAAGAAGCCTCTTGCATCATATATTAGGGGTCCTCAACTCTTGTCTATTCTCTGACTGCAGATCTCATTGTGATCATGAGCTGTCTGGTCTATGCATGGAGGATGCAGGCTGAGGAAAAAGAGGATCATTTGAGGAAATAATCCTCAGTTTGGAAAACTCTTACCACACAAAGATTTTTATTCAAACTCAAGTAAATTATGGGAAAGGGCAAGGCTGAGAACTTGGAAGAGTCATGCCAATGTGAAGAGGTCCAAGATGGTCCTTAGATTCGATCTAAAGAGGCTTACCCCAAACTTTAAATCTAGGATTAATCACAAGAGATTAAGCTAGGGCTTGGAAGAGAGAGAAAAAAATATTTGAGAAGCATCTCCTCCTGGGAATCAGATTTTTGGATGTAAAATGTGATAGATTTCCTGATCCAAGGTGGGTGTTGCCGACTTCTATCCCAACATCCGTTCTGACCTTCATAGAATCATCCATTTTTAGTGCAACCTGTGGGCCAACCTCCTTTGTAATTAGATGTGATTACATTCTAGCCAGCAAGGCGGTTGTGTGGAAGCTTCCAAGCATAGTCCTGAAATGCAGCTGGTTGTGTGCTTTGACTCTTCCTCTTTTCTCTGTGCTGATGGGAAGGTGAATTTTGTGATGGCTGGAGCTCCAGCAGAGACCATGCAGCCAGGAGTCGCACTTGGGGGGGGTTCTGAGGGGCACTGGTCCTGGATGGCCACAGAGCCCCCAAACCAGCCCTATACTGCCTATCTTTAGAATTTTAAACATGAAACATGGAATTCTTATTATTTAAGTCATTCTTGTTCAGGTTTCTACTACTTACAGCTAAACCTAGGGCTAAATGACACACCCGCTATAGCAAAAGTCCCCTTCTTGCACACAGGGCGCGAGTCTAACAGAAAGCAAGAAGGCTCTGTCCTTCAATCAAAGGAGCCAAATGTGAACACTCCCATTTTGAAATTGTGTGCATGCATCCGTGTGTCCTCCAGGGTGTTTCTTGTAAGCGAGCCGCTTTCTTCCTGGGGCTTCCATCAGTAGAAGCAATTTTAAACAGATAAGTGTGATCGAGAGGCTGCGGTGTTCCCCACCCCCCAGCCAGCCAGTTATTCAGTGACGGGTAATAATGTAGGTACAGTTACTTCCTCGCACAAAGATGCCTGTTCTCAGAACTCTGCACAGAAAGCAGGGTCCCTCAGCTAAGGATGCCAAGGTTTTCCAAGCATGAGAGCATTTAGGAGGCTGGTCAGCCAGGTAGACTTGGAACGGTGGAGGGTAAGGAGTGACAGAGCCTCCCTGGGCTTAGGTAGAAACTGGGCTCCATTCAGGTACGACCAGCAAAGATCAGACTCAAAGAACCTTGTACGAAATGACTCAGGCATTCTGTCCTGGTTCTAAAGATAAAAAAAAAAAAAAAAAATCTTTAATGTATTTGCAGCCACACGGCTTTACTCTTCATTGAATCCATTATTAAGTCCCTGGGAAGGAAGACCTCTGTCATCTTCATTTAAAGCAATGAGAGAAAAATTCCCCAAACCTCCAGTTACAAGCTTCACAAGGACATGGCCCGGGATCTCTCTCCTCCCAACTCACAAGCCTAGCAGACAGCTAAGCTAATAGAGGCGCTCTGTCTATTGCCTCTCCCGTGAACTTGGTCGAGTCCCCCCAACACCATATACCAAATGCCCCCAAGATGAGTCACCAGCCACCCATTGGCAGGACCTGTGTCCATCTCCTTTTACTGTGTTTGCCTTTATTCCACATCCCTGGCTCTTAGGCACACAGCTGTCATCACAGCTGGACGCTGGCCTCTGCTTCAAGGGTGCAGCACTTCCCCAGGGCCCCCTTTGGATTGTGTGTGTGTGTGGGTGGGTGGGTGTGTGTGGGTGTGAGAAACTTTGACAGTTTATCAGCCTACTCTTTTAATTGTATGTCTCCAGTGACAAAGGCCTTTCCCTGGACTTCAACTCAGATGGCCTTTGGTCTGGATGGGCCAGCAACTCTCCTGACACATAATGAGATTCAGATGGAGGCAGTAATTTCCTCAGAGAGCAGGATAATTAGTATCGGGTAAGAGGAGGAAAGTCATGAGTACCATTTGGGTATCTGACTCTTGCCTATGAGACATACCCAAAATAAAACTGATGAGCAGTTAGTTTTAATCCACATGCATGCATGCTTGCACACACACACACACACACACACACACACACTCATGACCCTAACTAAAAGCTTTTCAAATGTCTAGATGTTTGGGCAAAGGATCTGGGAATGTTTAAAATATCCTTGGTAACAATGACATTATATTCAGTACTTACTACTCACCAAATGCTGTGCCAAGCACATAGTCACATGAAAATACTCTTTGTGAAGTATTTTTTTTCTGTCTTTTTGTCTTTTTAGGGCCGCACCCATGGCATATGGAGATTCCCAGGCTAGGGGTCCAATCGGAGCTGTAGCCTCCAGCCTACGCCAGAGCCATAGCAACACGGGATCCGAGCCATGTCTGTGACCTACACCACAGCTCATGGCAACACCGGATCCTTAACCCACTGAGTAAGGCCAGGGATCGAACCCACAACCTCATGGTTCCTGGTGGGATTCGTTAACCACTGAGCCACAATGGGAACTCCTCTTCGTGAAGTATTAATAACTATTTTTTTTCTTTTCACAGCCCTACCTGAAACATATGGAGGTTCCCAGGCTAGGGGTCGAATCAGAGCTGCAGCTGCCAGCCAAGGCCATAGCCACAGTATTGTGGGATCTAAGCCACATCTGCAACCTACACGGGATCCTTAATCCACCGAGCAAGGCCAGAGATCAAACGCAGCAACCTCAGGGACACCATGTTGAGTTCTTAACCTGCTGAGCCACAACGGGAACTCCAGTATTAAGTATTATGCTCCACTTTTTGCAGATGGAAAATCCGATGTCAGGATGTTGAGGAACTTTTCCATGTCAACGCAGCTCATGCTGTGAACTCCACGTGGCCTGAACCATCCATCACTGCGCGTAGAAAGGGGTCACGTGAGGAGAATCAGGCATCAGTTAGGGGGTCAGAGGGCAGAGCATGAGGATTTTGGCTGCTGCTCCCTCCATGATCCTCCAGAAGGTGAGTTTTGCCCATTTCCCACCTGGCTTGACAAGTCCTCCAAACTTTCCAAGTAACCTTGAAGCAGAACCGAAGTTTCTCACCTCAACCAGTCCATACATCCTTTGCAGGCACAGCTGCTGCCACAGACACCAGGGGTCCACCTAGGGGACTTAGGGCATGAGCTGTCTGCAGTGGGAAGAGGGGTTCGCCACCTCCCCTGTGGAGGTTCCGTTTCCTTTGCCATTAGGACTTGCATATCCTTCCCCAGAGAAATCCTTATTCTGAAAAGGACTTCTGATAGGACCCGGGAAATGAGACTTAGTTGTCCATTTTCCCAGCAGCCATAGCGGTGACACAGTCTCGTAAAGGGGGTCTCTGCCTGGCAGCGGATGGTCAAGATGTGAAGATTCTGGTTCAGTTCAGTTCATCCCTTTTTCCTTCATCTTGCCTTGGTCACACTTCTTAAACCATTCCAATGCCAAGGTCACTTTCCTCAGAGAGGGATTCCAGATACTCCCTGGCTTCCAGGCAGGGCAGTGAATCTGTTCTTTCAATTCCTGCCTCTTCCACTCCCATCCCTCCCCACCCCCCCCACCCCTCATCCCTCTCCATCCCCCCACCCCCCACCCTTTCCACCCCCAATGCACTCTGCTTTACTTCATGCCCAAATAGCAATTTCCAACCAAGAAGAAACACCTGGGAGAGTCAGGGCATTCGAGGTACAAGATAATTAGAGATTATTATAATCGAAATTTCATTGCCACATCAAACTGTGTCTTTTAGCATTAATTAATCTCCAATACCAGCCCCTGAGTCTCTCAACCCTTCTGCTGGAGAGACCAGCTTGTCAAAAACACCAGAGCCTTGTATCTCATTATCTTATCACTGGGTGCCTGGGGAGGGAGATAAGCAGAGAGATTCCTGGGAGCTTTGGCTCAGGCAGCTGTGATTCCCAAAGTGGTTTCTTTGGTAAAAGGCAGGTGGAGAAAGCAATCTTGAGAAGGAGAGCCGGGCTCCTTATTTATTTACTTGCGAATGCTTTCTCAGCAAACTCAGAAGCAGAGGGTGAAAATTGCCTTGGAGAACTGCACCCAGTAAGAAGGCTTTGTAGGTCATGGTGGAGAGCTCACCCCTTGGCAGATCCTGACTCTGTCCAGATCACTTAGATAAAAAGTTGTCGGTCAAGGCATGCTTGTCCCCTTCTGCCCATCATTTATGGTTTCCAAAGTCTGCTGTCCTTCTGCATTCAGAAAGTTTCAAGTCCATGGAGCTCCTGTCATGGCTCAATGGTTAACAAACCATTGGCATCCATGAGGACGTGGGTTCAATCCCTGGCCTCGCTCAGTGGGTTAAGGATCCGGTGTTGCTGTAAGCTGTGGTGTAGGTTGCAGATGCAGCTCGGACCCTGTGTTGCTGAGGCTGTGGTGTAGGCCAGCAGCTGCAGCTTCCATTCGACCCCTGGCCTGGGAACCTCCATATGCCACAGATGCGGCCCTAAAAAGACAAAAGACCAAAAAGAGAGAAAGAAAGTTTCAAGTCCAGCCTTTTGAAGACTGGTCATTTCTTTCTGAGGAATACTCTGCCAGCAGCCAAGGGAAAGGCCCCATGGGGATGAAAGGCTAAGTGTCCCACAGCTGTGATTCCACCACTGTTTTTCACACGCCTCCCAGTCATTTTGGTGATAAGATACCAACTCCTTATCAGAATAAGCAAACGCTGGCCTTTATCATGACAATAACTCATATCTGTTTTCCAGTGGTACTCTAATAGTACCAAGATAATGACTAATTACAATGAAGAAACAGTGGAAGACATTTAAATGCCTCGATACAATTAGATAGCTTCCTTAGTACATGTGGTATAGACTTGAGGCAGAATAAGAACTCAGGGAGTCCATGTAGGCGCATGGGCTTCGAAGCATTCTTTTATATGGCCATTGACTAACATTTGTGGCTTCACGGCTCCAGGGAGTAACGTCCCCACGGGCCTTGTTTATTATAGGGAGTGTACCTATGCCCAGATGGACAGTAATCCCTAACCCCCTGTGACTCAGTCTATGGGAAGAGAAGGGCAAAGAAACCATGAGACTTACGGGACCTTTTCACCACAAGACCCTATTGGACCAGGACTGATATAGGAAATTGAGCAAGGCCAATGGGAGAAAACTACATCTTTCTGGACCCCACGTTGGTACTCCCCCATCTTTAAGGAATAAAAATCCCTATAGGACAATAGAGAAAGGGGAATCTTCTCCCCCTTCCCAGCAACCCTGGGAGCTATTTGTTTTCCTTTAATAAAGACTGCTTGCTTGCTGCCTGTATGTTCATGGAGTTCATTCTTTGACTGCGGTGAACAAGAACCCAGATTCCAGTACCATCTTTCTGGTATCAGTCTCTACATGTGTTCAAACTTTTAAAAAACTTGTCCTCCTCTGTGAGTCTTGGATGTACTCATTCCCATAATGGGTAGCATACTCACATAAAGGGATATTACCCAGCATTGAGAAGAGCAACCAAAGATGTGGAAACAGGATTGACTCTTGTGACAAAACACTGGACAGGAGAAACCAGCCACCTTGGAGGACATTCTGTAAGACCCCACTCATGTGAACTGGGGAGCAGACACGGGCCTGGCCCATGGGACCAGAGCTGGGGATTAGCCCTCGGTGGAGAGGGGTGGGATGTAAGCAGCATGGAGGTTCTGGGGTGCTGCGTCTTCTTTCATCTGAGTGCGGGCCACTTGGATGGGCTCAGTTTGTAACACCTCATTGAGCTGGCGTGGTGTGAACCTGACTGTACACATGTTATATTCAAAGACAGTTTAGAAAAAGAAAGTATATGAAGCCTTTTTCTTTCCTTCCTTCCCTCCCCTATGTCCCCCGGTCTCTCTAGTAAAAGTCTCCATGGAACTAATTTCTATGAATCCCAAGAAGCAAATGCACCGCCTTCCGTGCCTTGGTCAAGTGAATCTGGAAGGTTCCCGTTCCTTTCTCTGGCGATTACAGGAATGGGACCCGAAAGTCACGCTCTCTGCAGGGGGCTCCCTGTGACCCACCCGGGAAGGACCCTAATAGGGTGACCAACCAATCACACCTGCGTCCTGGCCTCTGATGTGGCCACATGCCTTTGAATATACTCATCTCCAAAGAATGTGGTAATTAAACAACAAAAGAACCTGTATTTTTTTTTTTTTTTTAGGGCCACACCCATGGTATATGGAAGCTCCCAGGCAAGGGGTGGAATTGGAGCTGCACCTGCCGGCCTACATCACAGCCACAGTAACTCGGGATCCGAGCCACATCTGCAACCTACAGCACAGCTCACCACGGCAACGACAGATCCTTAATCCACTGAGTGGGGTCAGGGATCGAACCAGAGTGCTCATGGATGCTAATCAGGTTCGTTATTGCTGAGCCACAATGGGAACTCCCAGAACCTGTATTTTTTTTTTTTTTTTTAATGAAGTGGTTTCTCCCCCTGGTTGCCTTCCATACAAGAGACAAGCCCAAAAGGTAGAGCAGAAGGTCTGAGTTAGTAACTCTGTTTCTTATTCAATGACAGGTAAACAGAATAAAGTGCAGGGTATTATTTACATAACATCAAGTTTATCCAGTTATGGAGATCTCCAAGGACTTCGAATCATTGCTATTTTTTTTTTTAAAGAGCAAATATACTTAAAGCAAATCAATGAATGAAGCCCGCTCCTCTGCTGGCTCATGGAGGTGGGACTCCAGCTACCTTGCTCCTCGCCACCGCCTCCCGGAGTCCTGGCTCTCTGGAGGCAAGTGGGGTGTGGTTAGTGGGAAAACCAGTGACTGTACCCAGCAAACTGAGCATAGGCCAAAGAGAGAGCAGCTTGCCCTCTGCTCAGGCCCTGGAGTTCTTCACAATGAGCAGGCACTTAGCAAAGTGCTAAGTGCTCCAGGAGCTAGGAAAGTGTGTGTGATAAGATTCCTACTGCCAAGGCAGGCACTCATGAAACGACGACAATACAAAGAGCTCACAAGTGGTGCAAATATGCAGCAGGGCCAACTTGGGAATAGCTGCCAAGGGTGGTGGAGCAGCAGGGCAGTCTTCCTGTGGTGTCTCTGGCTTACAGAGTGGCAGACACCATCTTAGCTCCGTATTTGGATGACTACATTTAATAATCGGAACTACTCTGTGGGGTGAATTGCACTAGGCCCATTTTATTGATGAGAACACTGAGGCAGCATGCTTTAGATCATAGAGCTGCTCAGGGGGATTTTAATTGCAGAGACACAATGCATGCTGCCACAGGAAAAGATGCTGGCTGAGGTGGCCCATGAAAAATGGGCAGGACACCGATGGGATGGGAGGCTCAGATCAGACCTCACCAAGGAATTGCCCCCATGCTGGGAAAATGGACTCTGAGTCCTTCCATCCACCTTCCCCTTCCAGCACAAATGGGAGGACTGGGCTCCTGAGCAGAGCACAGGATGCTCAGAGAAAAAACTGGGACAGAAGCATCCCAACATGGCCATATCACCTCTTTTCACACAATGAGGTATCATCTCACACTGGTCAGAATGGCCACATTAACAAGTCTACAAATATAAATAATGGAGAGGGTGTGGAGAAAAGGGAACTCCCTACACTGTTGGTGGGGATGTAAAATGGTGCAACCACTACGGAGAACAGTTTGGAGGTTCTTTAAAAAACTAAAAAGAAAACTACCATGTGATCCTGCAATTCCACTCCTGGGCATCTATCTGGAGAAAAGCATAATTCAAAAAGATACATGCACCCCAATGTTCACGGTGGCACTGTTTACAATAGCTAAGACACAGAAGCAATCTAAATGTCCATCAACAGAGGAATGGATAAAGACAATGTGGTACGTATACACAGTGGAATATTACTCAGTCAGAAAATGGATAGAATGATGCCATTTGTAGCAATATGGAGAGATTATCCTACTAAGTGGGAACTTATATATAAAAACAAAACTTCCGGTTACCAAAAAGAAAAGGGTGGTGGAAGGTGGGAAAATTAGGACATTGTGATTAACATACACACACTACTACATATGCAAAACAGGTAACCCATGAGGACCTACTGTACAGCACAGGGGAACTCTATGCAATATGTTGTAATAACCCATAAGAGAAAAGATTCTGAAAAAGAATTGAGAGAGGGAGTTCCCGTCGTGGCGCAGTGGTTAAGGAATCCGACTAGGAACCATGAGGTTGCGGGTTTGATCCCTGCCCTTGCTCAGTGGGTTAACGATCCGGCGTTGCTGTGAGCTGTGGTGTAGGTTGCAGACGCAGCTCGGATCCCGCGTTGCTGTGGCTCTGGCGTAGGCCGGTGGCTGCAGCTCCGATTGGAGCCCTAGCCTGGGAACCTCCATATGCCACGGGAGCGGCCCAAAGAAATAGCAAAAAGACAAAAAAAAAAAAAGAATTGAGATATTTAAATATAGATAATAGTTATAACTATAGACACATAGAGATATATAGATAGATATAACTATATAGATAGATAGATATAATTATATTGATATAACTATATAGTTATAGATAGATATAACTATATAGATATAGTTAGATATAGATAGATATAACTATATAGATATATAGATACAGATAGATATAACTATATAGATGTATAGATATAGACAGATATTAACTATATAGATATCTATAGAAATAGATAGATATAACTGTATATCTATATAGATATTGACATAGATATAATTGCCATTCTGCATGCTTGAAACTAACACGATTTGTAAATCAACTATACTTCAATAAAAAGAAAAAAAAGAGTCTTTAGCACGGATATGTCCTCCACTTTGCCTTATCCAAACGTGACGTTTTTCCTTGCTGAAGAAAAGCACGTCACCAAAAAAGATGAGGTAAACAAACACTGTGGGCCCCTCCCCACTACCTCCACCCACCTTAGATGCTTAACTGTGCAGCGCACGGGGTCCCCTGGGAGGGAGATTGGTCCTGGCCCAGAGGGTGACACGCTGAAGCATGAGAACCGTGGGCTCTGATCACTCCCAGGCTGCGTCACTGCACACCCTCTGCATCCGTATTGGGGCCTAATCCACTGCTGATTATTTGTTTATTTAGTTACCGCTGTTTTGCTTCAAGCATGCCTCCCTCCAAATGCATTTCCATTTAAATATGCAAGCAGTGGAAGATGGAATTTTAAAATGGAAGCACTTGGATTCTCTAACTGATTTGGCATGAAATGGAACTTGGTGTCCAGCATGGGGTCTGTCTTAGATGTTAGTCAAGCGCTTCTAGCTATCACACAGCCAAAAGGATCTCACTGTCATGAGAACCAGTATCTGTATATGGCTTTAGATGGGAGAAAGTGCAGAACCATCTCACACATATTTTCATTTGAGTCTCATAACAGCCCTGGGAAGTAGCACTGCCTTCTACACTGATGACCAAGGGGCTGAGGTTCACAGAGGTCAAGTGACCTCCTCAAGGTCACCCAGCCATCACGTGGTAGAATCGGGCCTCAACCTCCATCTTCCCGATTGCAAACTTCATAACTCTGCACTGTGTGCACATTCCCACCTAACCGGGTCCCTCCGCTACAGGCTGGGCTCATCTTAAAGGAACTTACGCAGTAAAATTCCAGTTAGAGGGCTGCCTGTGTACCCACGGATGCTCATCTCTGTCATGCTGTTGGCATCTGAGTGGGTGAGTTTTCTGAGATCCTCTGAGATAGCTAATTCCTACTTACTTTTTTTTCCTTTTGTCTCTCTCTCACTTGAAAGCCAATGTACCCACAGCACACCTGCATGCAACGTCTTAGTGACAAACACAAAAACATGATTTCAATAGACAAATGCCAACTGACTGACAGTCCTGAAAGACCCAGTTTGATTTCTTCTCTTATTAACTAAAGGGCCAACACAGACGATCACTGGTGAGTTACTGGGATGTGGACTTCCTGGCGGAAAGATAGGGTACTTCCCTGTATTCTTATCCCATCTGCTTCTGAAATTGCCAGGGAACAGAGGCCCGAAAGCAGAGCTGAAGCCGTGTGCCCCGTTTTACTTCTTCTTATCTCCAGGGCTTTCTGAACTGCACTGTCACAGACGAGATATAACCAATTTGTATTCTGTTTGTGCAGCAACATTTTGGCTACCAACGAATGGTTAATTTAATAATCTGGTCAACTGAGAGATAATAAACAAAATATAAATATAAATGAATTAAGTTTTCAGGCAAGAAACAAATTATTTGTTCACTCTTTCCAGAACCGCTTTTGAACATGGGCTATAAGAAGCATACAAATGAATGGCCATCCCCACGCACTGCGGCCAGCGATGGGTCTGGACATGCTTGGGATACGACCCTTGGCACTCATGCTTGTTTATGGGAGGTTATGCATATGATGAGCTAAATAAAAGTCACATTCACCTGTTTTCTTTCTTTTTTTTTAGTTTTTTTTTAAAATTATAGTTGATTTACGATGTTCTGTCAATTTCTTCTGTACAGCACAGTGACCCAGTCATACATATACATACATTCTTTTTCTCACATTATCCTCCATCATGTTCCATCACAAGTGATTGGATAGAGTTCCCTGCGCTGTACAGCAGGATCTCATTGCTGATTCACTCCAAATGCAATAGTTTGCATCTACTAACCCCAGACTCCCGCCCCTCCCCCTCTCCCTTGGCAACCACAAGTCTGTTCTTGGAGAACACCTGTTTTATTTCGATCCATTGTTTCCAAGTATTCATCAGCGAGCAGGCACCCATGAGGTCCCATTACCGTTAACAGATAAAACGGGCTGGCTTTTCGCTCTCTTCCATGACTACAGGGACACTGTCTCTAGCTACATCTTCCACACTGATGGGATTGGATCCCTAGCACGCCCCCTCGTGTCCTCACGCATGGCATTGTGTTAGTGTCCACGCCTGCAAACAGATAGCTAGAGGCACCTACCACACTCATAGCCATGGACTCCCTGCTCAGAAACTCTGCTTTCCCGGCCAGCATGCTGTTTCCCACGCTTTCCATAAGACACTGAACCAACCTTTCATCTCTGACTTTGGATCAATCTTTGCCATTGAGGGCCGCAGTACAGGCTGTGTGTCTCACAAAGTCCCCCTGGAAACCATCCTTTCAGTTGCTACCTGCAGCTCCCTTTTCCACAGGGTGACACACACACGCTCTCTCTCTCTTTAATTAATTAATTAATTAATTAATTAATTAATTAATTTTTTATCTTTTTGTCTTTTAGGGCTGCACCCAGGGCACATGGAGTTGTCCAGGCTAGGGGTCCAATAGGAACTATAGTCGCTGGCCTACACCAGAGCTACAGCAACACGGGATCCGAGCCATGTCTGTGACCTACACCACAGCTCATGGCAACACTGGATCCTTAACCCACTGAGTGAGGCAAGGGATCGAACCCGTATCCTCATGGATGCTAGTCAGGTTCGCTAACTGCTGAACCATGACGGGAACTCCCAATTTATTTATTTTTAATGGCTGCACCCACAGCATATGGAAACTCCCGGGCCAGGGATTGAACCCAAGTCATAGCTGCAACAACACTACAATGCTGGACCTTTAACCCACTGCGTCAGGCTAAGGATTGAACCCGCATCTTTGAAGCAACCTGAGCTGCTACAGACAGATTGTTAACCCACTCTGCCACAGTGGGAACTCCCACAGGGTGACTCCTGTGGTCTGGCTTGGGGACAGACACTCACTCTCCCTTGCGTGTGCCCCCCACAGCCTCTCAGATGTGCACTCTTAGAGCTCCCTCGGGTGTCCACAGAGCTCCTGGCCCCTTCCCAATTCACCTCCTGGTCGCTCACCAATCTGCCACTTGTCCTTCACTGGTGCCTTGCAGTTACCTTCAAACTCATACTTGTGCTCTTCCCTCATGGCATTCATATTTTTCAAGAAGACAAACAGCTTGCTAACCAGGCTAAACAAGCAAAACTCTGGCCCATGAACACAGAGACCTAAGCTACTGTCTAGGTACCACTTACTGTTGAGGGAACAACAGTAAATAAATAAGATGTGTTGCAGTCATTGTCGTAACAGGGAGTGGGCTCCCCCCACTCTGATTGCCCTCTGTACTCCCTTCGGGCCCATCGCATAGGGCCTTGTGTTCTTGCTTCATCTGTGTTATAGAGCCCCCGGGTGCCAGCAGCATCCTGTTACTCTCAGTGACTGGAGTTACTGGTTAGCATCGCTTCCCGTTCTGATACATTATTAGTTCATCCACTTCGCAAATAGTTACTGAACGCCTACTATGAACCAACGACCTGGGTACACTGTCATAGCCTAGGAGAGAGAGACTACGTGATAATGTGTGACATCAGGGGACACAGATGAGCTCAAACATGAATGAAGTTATCAAGTGACCCCGTGACTATGTGGGAGCAGCGCACTTCAGGCAGAGGGAGCAGCCGGTGCTAAGGTCCTGAGGCAGGTGCATACTTGATGGGTGTGGGGAATCACAGGAAGCCCTGTGCAGCTGGGACTGAGAGAACAAGGATGAGGGACAGCATAGGAGGCTTCCCAACAGCCAGGGACTGGGCTGTGAAAGTCTTGGGAGCTGGGCGGAGGCATCTGAATTGTATTCTGCATGAGAGGAAAAGACGCGGAGATTAGAAGCAGGGAGGGGCATGATGCAGTTCATTTTAAAAGGATAACTCCGGAGTTTCCACTGCGGCTCAGCGGAAACGAATCTGACTAGGAACCATGAGGTTGCGGGTTCGATCGCTGGCCTGGCTCAGTGGGTTAAGGATCCGGCATTGCCGTGAGCTGTGGTGTAGGTGGCAGATGCAGCTTGGATCTGGTGTTGCTGTGGCTCTGGTGTAGGCCGGCAGCTGTAGCTCTGATTAGACCCCTAGCCTGGGAACCTCCATATGCTATGCGTGTGGCCCTAAAAAGCAAAAAAATAAAAATAAAAATAAATAAATAAAAGGATAACTCTGCCTTGCAAGTAGTGAACAAGAGGGAGGGTGGGCAATAGAGTAGAAACAGAAAGACCAGATGGGGTTTTTTTTAAAAAGTGAGGATTTTGAAAGGGTCTGAGCAGAGCAGCATCCTGAGGAGATCCTTGTTGCGATGGAAGGGGCTAAGAAATCAGAGAAAATGTATATAAAGAAAACTTCCCTCCTCCCAACAGTTTTACCTATGGTAACGATAAAATTGGTTTTGAAATCTGAGTTTGTTTCTGTTTTATAAATAAGTTCTTTTCTATCACTTTTTATTAGATTCCAGATGTAAGGGATATCATATGATGTTTGTCCTTCTCTGTCTGACTTACCTCACTTCGTATGATAATAACATATATCATATGTGAGAATAACATATACACACTACTATATAAAATAAATGATTAATGAGAACCTACTGTAGAGCACAGGAAAATCTACTCAATAGTTTGTAATGACCTATGTGGGAAAAAGAATGGATGTATTCATATGCATGAAAATAAATATGGATATATTTATAAGCTTCACTTTGCCGTATACCTGAAACTATTACAACATGGTAAGTCAACTATACTCCAATAAAATTAAATTTAACCAAAAAGACTAAAGGCAAGGAGTTCCCTTCATGGCTCAGCGGTTAACGAACCCAACTAGGATCCTTGGGGATGCAGGCTCAATCCCTGGCCTCGTTCAGTGGGTTAAGGATCTGGTGTTGCTGTGAGCTGTGGAGTAGGTGGCAGAAACAGCTCTGATCCCATGTTGCTGTGGCTGTGGTGTAGGCCGGCAGCTGTAGCTCCAATTCGACCCGTAGCCTGGAAACTTCCATATGCTATGGGTGTGTCCGTAAAAACACCAAAAAAAAAAAGACTAGATGCAAGATTTTGATACTGAATTCAAGACATTTAAAAATGTCTTTCATTTTCGTTTGTGTCAATAAACATTTAAAATGAATTTAAAAAACACTTAATTTCAACTAGTCCTGATAGGGCTAAACTCAGAGTCACAAAACTTACTCCCTTGGGTAAACTTTCTTTACTGTCTATATTCTGTGCTATGTAGTAGACAGGTATCTAAGGTAGAAATATTAGGTGTATATCCATCCCTGTTATTTTCCTGGACACCTCATCCACATTTCTTTCTGTATCACACCTGCTGTTTTCCATAAGATCTGATGTTATAGCGTCATAGGGCATTTTTCTCCTTTTCCCACAAGTTTTGCTTGATGGTCCCCTTGACTGCCTATCCCCATCGGTGCCTTCTCCCCTCCCCATGGGTAGGTTCCATCTGTTTCATGCCCACCCTTTTTGTCTGATAAACTATGGGTTCGCAGACAAAATGCTGTGGCAAAATTACTAAATACTAAATTAATACTAATACTAAATTACTAAGTACACAACTACTTTTTATTTTCTCCTTTCTGCATGTTATTCCATCAGTGCTAGAAAGGATGAAAACATCATTTGTGCTCCCACGGTGCTGTCTTGTCCCAGCCTGTGCTGTTACTAGAGACATGACTCTTGCATGGTCTCCTGCCTGGGTCAAGTGTTTCAATATGAAACCAGAGTGGGAACCTTCATGGGACTGGTGAATCTTGGCTGCCTCTCTGTGTCCCTGCAGGGTCCAAGAGGAAAGGCAGCTTCTTCCATAACTATGTCAGGTTTCCATCTCATCACCACCATTTTTCTTATCGTGGCTGTGACACGCCATGGCAAACATGTCTCTTCTCACCCTTAGAGGGGTAATACCCATGCATGAGCTCCTTCGAGCTCATTTAACCTGGAGCTGCTGCATCTCAAAAGTTCCGCCTCCCTCCATGGGCACGACTCTAACATTTTCCTTCCTTTTCCTGTTTTAAAATTTGTTGCCTATGTCTTTAGCCTAGCATTGATTTTTTTATTCTTAGTGTATTTTTATTCATTGGTTTTTATCTTATCTAATCACTCTTTATACACTCTAAAAACATTCCAGATAATTATTCCTTCTGCTACCTCACTGTCACCTCCCAGGAATACCATCTTGAATTGGTAACACAAATAATTGGTGACCAATGCCAATGGGTTACCCTATACAGCACATAACTCCCAGCTCATTAAAACAAGTTCTTTTGTATCCACCCATGGAAGATGTCCTAGGCCTTCGGTTTCTAGAACATATTAGTTTTTTGGTACTAACTTTGAGCTAAAATGCCAGTGGATTATGGGATGTGAGCAACTAACAGTTAAATTCCAGTTTCTCTGTCTCATCTGATCATCGAGGAGGCTAAAGTGGGGTCCACGTTCTGATGTTCTCAGCCAAGACCCCTGTCCGCCTCCCTTCTTTGAACTGAAAATGTTGTTCCCACCAGAATGAATCAGAATCCAATAGGAGCGTGCAGCCACATCAAGGTAATTTAATTTGGAAAGCATGCCACCAGAGGGCACGGAGAGGAGGAATATTGGCACACTGGCTGACGGACTGCCTGCTTTTGCAACATCTGTATCCATCTTGGATGGCATTTGGCCATTGTCCAGAGAAAAGCTGGTTTTTTTCCTGCTCAGCTTTGTTTTGGTACCAGCGCATTACAGAGTTTATGAAACATCCTTCCTGACAAATATTTAAAATGAAATGCTATTGTTCTGGAATGGCTGTCAGCACAGACCTGTGGAGGGGAAGGGGCTGCACTTAGTAACCTCTGGGGGACTCTTGAGGTCTTGGAGCTGCTGAATTTCTATTGTAACCCCAGTTATACCTAACTGCTTCTTCTATAGGAATCACTCTCAAAGGCCTCCCTTTACTGGAAGAGAAATGAGAGGCCCTGAGTCTTTCTGGGATTGCTATTTTGGCACTCGGCCTCTACCTGTGTCTCCGTCCAGCACATCCCCAAAGCTTGGTCCTGGGCCACATCAGAGAAGCCTGGCTCTGGCCCAGAGGGGCTGAGTTGAAAGCCCTCTATAGCTCCTAAGACAGCTCCATCACTCCCCATCTCAAGGTCAGATGGCACACAGAGTGGCTCTGTACCCACCCCCCCCGCCGCCCCACCTACCTGCCTTCTGGTCTACATGCACCCCTATCACCTAGAAAAGGCACCAGAATGTCTTTGCAGTGATCTGTTTCATTGCTTCTGCCTCAACGACAACAGACACCCCTGGGGAAAGCGCGTGGTTTCAACAATAGTTTATGATGTGGAAGCTGAAAAGGTGGCGGAGGAAGAACATTTTAGCTCAGCTGTTGTGAGCCTTAGATTGCCAGCTCGGTTCATGAACAATGGAGCACTCGGACCCATGAAAGCCACAGAAATCACCTTCGATTAGACCTGGCACTGGGACCGTCCAACACTTAGCAGCCTTGAGAACACAGCTGTGTGTGGAGGACTAGCACGTCTTTCCCTGCAAGTCTGCCGGGCTCACACTTTCCTTTAGAAAAGTCACTGCCGCGTAGGCGCACAGCAGACCCTCCATGTCTAGAAATCAAAATCCCTGCATGACAATCTCCATAGAGTAACGCTGACATCCCGCTGGGACAAAAGACATAGAAAGTCAGAAGTGCAGCAAAACCGAGGCACAGCTAACCTTCTCAAACACAGGTCTGGTGTAAATGTTGATAAATGCTGGCTTCCATGTGTGCGCACACACATGCACCTAACACACACCCTCTTCCCACACAGCAGATCCAGTTTCCCTGTAACACGGCTTGTTTGTGAGCAGAGTTTCACAGCCATGTTGCCTTAGAGATGGGAAGTCCCCCCACCTCGACACCATTCACTGCACAATTGCTGAATACCAGCATGGATGGCCTCAGTTACAGGTACACACACACACACACACACACACACACACAATCAGAAAGGAGACCCAAGGCATATACACACCCCATCCCACCCCCAGGCCTGCAGCAGCTTCCAGCTCAAGACTCCAACTTTGCCGACCAGCCAGACAACAGGCAAGGTGAAGCCCCCACCCCCCGGCCCCCCCATTCCTGTGATGGAGCCAGTATCTGCTGAATGAGCAGACTGCGCTCCAAACCCAGCATCTGGGGTATAAGAACTCAGATCCTGGAGCTTATTTCAAGGTCAATTTGCTTCAGAATCAAAACCCATTTGCCATAACATAGAGAGATGCCAGAGAGAGGAGGAGGGCAGCAGGAAGGGAAGGCACATTCATTAAAACAGCTGTCGGAAATACACACACACACACTCACACACACTCACAACCCGGGTATTTCCAAAACCCTGCTTTGATCTGAGTTTTTTCCTCCCTATCCTCTCTGTCCTGATGATATGCTCGGCCAGCGGAGGAGTGGGGCTGGGGAAGAGGACTGTCCCTGTATCTTGTCATCTTGGGTTACAAACAGGAGCCATCTCCCCGGCACAGTTGCTGCCTGCCCACTCATTCCGAGTCACCAGGCCATTACTAAACTATTACCAGTTCCTTGCAGACATTTTCCTGAGCCAGTGACAGATTTCTTTGAGCCCAGGAGGAAAGCTCGGGGTGTCAGAGAGAATTGGCACAGGCAATTTTCACCTCATTGTCAAATTGCTTTCTCTGTTTTCTGATGGCCTGGCTCTCCCCTGCCCTGTCTGCGGTCATTTCCTATTCCCTAGTTTGGAGAAATATTTCTTTTTCCTCTGTTCTTTAGCTCCTAAGCCCTGTTCCTAGGCAGTGGGGGTCTGCCTTGAGCCGATTGCCAGACACTGCCTCAGCGGGAGGAGGAGAAGGGGGCGCAGGCAGGAGGCACAGGAGAGGCAGGTGTGGGGCAGGGGACAACCACGCACCAGCTTGCCCCCTGACACAATCTACTCTTCGCCTGGTCCTCCTGAGCAGAGCTGGGAATGGTTATTGGCAGATGAGTTGTACGCCTTGAGGAAATAGGCTCTGTACATGCCTGAAATCCGGGAACCCTCCAAAAGCAGCAAAAGCATTGGTCTGTTAGTTGCAAGGACTCCACTGATGGTCCCAGCGAGACAATGAAGAAAAAGCCAATTTGCTGAATATACGCATGCTAGTGCCACACTCTGCTCTTTATAGTGACGGTCACTGGGGGCGCTGATGACACTCTCAACCTCAGCTCTCGTGGGGCCCGCTCCAGGAATACGCAGGCCATGCCCTAGGTCACTGCCAAAGGTCAGCAGAGGTCATGTTCACTTACTGCAAAGTTGGGTTGTCTCTTCTTCAGCTGAACCAACCTTATTCAGTGAACTTGGGGTATGGATGCTCTCAGCACCACGCTGGATGCCAAAGGGTTTACGAAAGAAGCCTGGGGCAAAATCCTGCTTTCTAGAAGTTCTGCACTCCCAGGAGCCAGAGCCTAGGCATCCTGTGTGCAACCAGGGCCACAGTTTACAAAGAGCTTAAGGTGAGCCCAGCGTGGTGCTCAGCTTTTAACTCGTCCCCTTACCCTACGAAGCCAACCTCATTGCCACCCACCCAATTACGGAGGAGGAAACTGAGGCTGGGAGAGTCTAAGTCACTTGATGCAGTTCCCAGAGGGAGTGGTTCTGAGAGCCAGGATTTGAACCCCAGTGGCTCAGACTCTAAGTTCCCCGTCCACATGTTTAACTATCCGGGGGCTGCCAGGGAAGCAGGGTCACGGCTTTGACTTGAAATGTATACACTCACTAGCACTGTGGGATAGAAGGCGAGGTTCAAGGTGAAAAGCTCCATCTGGCTGCAAGACCTTGGTCCCATCACCTCCCAGGGTAGAGGCGAGGGGCGGAGCAAAGCAAGGGGTGTGGCCTGGGAGCTGGATCTGGAGGGAGGAGCTGGAAGGGGGCGGAGCCCAAAGAGACAGGATCACGTGGAGTGTCTCACTTCTAACCCAGCGCTCTGCAGGTCCAAGCGTGTCTTGCAGTTTCACACTCCTGGTGGACGATGCAGCTGCAACAGCTTTTTGTGCTGAGACTTGGGACAGACAAAGGCACTTTTTTGAGCCAGGGGCCCTTGAACAAAGAACTGATACAGCAGTGACAATGTCAGTGAAAGGGTACCCTGAGGAACGGGACCTAGTCTTGAGGAAGAGCTTCAGGCCAGCTTTACCCTCAGGCGACAACTTCTAGCTCCCTGGCTGCAACTCCAGGGTCTTCCTCAGGAGCTGCCCCTTCCTAGGGTGGGTGGAGGGTCCAATGCTACTTGCTCACCTGCCCACCACTCTGCGTGCCCCTAACCTCCTGTGGGAACGTCAGCAGCATTGTCCTCCTTGGAAAGAACAAAAGAGCAAAAAAAAAAAGGACCCCCTTTCAGAAATCTTTCTTTTCAGCACAGGTCTATAATTGCTAATAGCAGAGCTGGAGCAGCCCAGGCCCCAGGGATTGAGGGGCAGGAACTTCTGCCCACTCAGCGCAGCCCTCGGGCACCAGGGCATCTGCAGGAAGTGCTCTCTGGTCCCTCCTGGGCCAGGGACAGCCCTAGAAATAGGGACCCACAGTCCCTGCAGAGGGCTGCCCTCTGCCTTGAGAAGGGAGCTCCCCATCAGAAAGGCAGCTCCCCATCAGAAAGGCAGCTCCTCCCGGTATCCTCCTGGTTCTAGGCTGACCAGGCATCATCCCAGAAGCCTGGTGACACTTGGCAAACACTGAGCCTCTCTTCGGCATCCTGCACCTGTGCGAAGAGGCACTCAGAGTCCTGCGATGACACCAACATTTGAGATTTTCCACGCAGCAGGCAGGGAAATGTGGGGTGCCAGTCAGCATGTGAGAAATGGCATTTCACAGACAAGAGAGGCAGCGGCTCAGAAGAAGGCAGGGTGAGGCTTTTCGTGTCCCAGACCCAGACCCAGACCCAGCATGCAGTCTGGGAGCGATGCTCTTTCAGGTTCCCTCCTGCGTTGTGTAGTGGAGGGTTCAGGTACCTCTGGGTGGAGATGCTGAGGCTGCTGAAATAAGAACTCAGGTGCCACAGGCTGTGTGGCTTTAGGTAACTACTTAACTTCTCTGAGTCTTGGTTTCTCCTCTGAACCAGAAATGATAAAAATACCTCTCAGTGGCATGATAAGGATTCAGTGTGATCCCATATGTCATCTTCTTAGCTCTTTATCAGGCCTTATAAGTAGAAGCTAGAATTATGAATGCTTTAAGATTAGACCGTTGAAGTTGAAGTTGAGTCATCATATGTTTTAAATTTTCACTAAATTTGAAGGAAGGATCATGGATTCCTTCTGAGCCTGGCATTTAGGCATCGATATTAGAAAGGAGAGCACAGGATGCCCCACAAGGCAGCCTGAGGAAGAGGCCGAGAGTGCTTAATGGTACTTCTGGAAGAAAAACAGTTCTTCACAGGGGGCCACAGGGGACCTTGTATAAATATAAATTCTCTTTCAGGAGACTGCAGGGTGAGGATCCCAGGCTTTGGATAAACTAGGAACTGGCTACTGGGATGGCAAGACAGGTCGTCAGGGGTCTGCTTGGCTTGTAGGAGTGACCTATGAGCTTCGAGGGCAGGGATGGTAGCCAGACAAGTAGGCAGATGGTTAGCTCCCAGGTGAAAGCTCCTAGACAGACTCTTTCAGCAAGTGGGCCAGACGGGAAAGCAAGAGATCCTGTCGAGGATGCAGGGATTGGGGATGGAAGACCCCCAATTGAATGAAGGGGATGGAAGACCCCCAATTGAAGCTTGAATGAAGACCCCTTGGGGAGAGACAGACTAGGAGGCTCCCCTGAGGATAGCTGAGGCTCTTTGCCCTCAGAAGGACCCGGTCCCAAGGATGCAAGCTTCAGCTGAGGGAGGTGGCATCAGATATGATTCATTCCCCTGCTGGCACCGAGGGGTGCACTGTGGATGCCAAAGAAACATTCCTGCAGCCATGGCCAAGGGAGGGGTGATGGCCGGGCCACAAGGGAACACGGCAGGGGTAGGGCTGAGCTTCCTGCCACACCGTGCACGGTCCTGGGCCCAGAGAAGATGCTGTCCTCCCCTTGGAGCCTGCTACTCACCTTCCTCTGGCGTGGCTGGGTAAACTCGGGTTCCACCGCGTTAACCTGAGCCATGGAAGTGTGTCACGTCCTACCCTGTTGTTGGTAGTTCAGCGTTTGATAAACATGTGAGGTGACAATGTAAAGTGCTTCATCTGTAACTGCTTGCAATTGCAACTCAGTTTCACTCAGTAAGCACGTGTCTGACATCTAATATGCATCCATTTCTCTTCCCGAGCTCTGCTTCCCTCCATGAAACTTTGCACATTTTTGGATCGACTTTGGGCTGAAAACCTTTATTCATACATTTCAATAGCTTAGCGATGCATCACAGCAGCCAAAATATTTTTCACAGCAAACATTGAGATGAACACTCTAAACAGTTCTCCTACATTTTGTATGACTCGGGTGTATTAGTTATCTATCGCTGCATAACGAATCAGCCCAAATCATAGTGGCTTTGATGACAAGAAGCCTTTATTATCTCTCACAGTTTCTGTGGCTCAGGAACGACTTCAGGCGCAGCTTGTCTGGGAAGTTCTGGTTCAGGGTCACGTATGAGGCTGGAGGTTTTGCTTTGTTTTGTTTTGTTTTTTGGTCTGTTTTTTTAGGGCTGCACCTGTGGCATATGGAAGTTCCCAGGCTAGGGGTCCAATTGGACCTGTAGCTGCCAGCCTAGACCACAGCCACAGAAACGTCAGATATGAGCCACCTCTGTGACCTACACCGCAGCTCACAGCAACGCCTTAACCCACTGAGCAAGGGCAAGGATGGAACCCACGTCCTCACGGATGCTAGCTGGGTTGTTACCACTGAGCCACATCAGGAACTCCCTGAAGTGTGATGCAGGTAGGGCTGACGTTGTCCAGAGGTTTGACCAGGGCTTGAGGACCCACTTCCAAGGTGGCTTTATCTTGTGACTGCCACCTTGGGGCTGCTTGTTGACTGGAGGTATGTCGGGTGTGCTTTGAGCCTGGGCGATGGCTTTCCCCTCGGGCAAGTGATACAGGAGATGGAGGCGAAAAGGCCTTTTATGACCAAGCCTCTGAAGTCACATCCCCTCATCTCCTCCATACGCTATTAGTCACATAGGGCTCGTCTCGATTCATGGTGGACAGAGGCTCAAAGGGTGTGCACTCCAGGAGGGGATCACTGGGACTCATCTTGAAGGCTGGCTACCACAACTATCTATAAAACTTTGGCATCTGCAGTTCCCATCGCAGCTCAGTGGTTAACAAATCTGACTAGCATCCATGAGGATGCAGGTTCAATCCCTGGCCTTGCTCAGTGGCGGTGCTGTGAGCTGTGGTGTAGGTTGCAGATGAGGCTCGGATCTTGTGTTGCTGTGGCTGTGGCGTAGGCCAGCAGCTACAGCTCCGATTTGACCCCTAGCCTGGGAACCTCCATATGCCACAGGTGCAGCCCTAAAAAGAAAAACAAAAACAAAAGCAAAAACCCCCAAACAAAAAAACTTCAGCATCTACTTTTGAACTATCTTCAGAAGCACACGTTCCCATCCACACACATGCACAGACAATTCTGGCTCCGTATGGGAAAGGTCTCAGCTGACATATTCTCCTTTGTTTTATTGGTTCTGGCAACTTCGTTTCCATCACCCAATTCCAGGTCTGTCCAGCCCTGCCTGCCTTCCTCACGTCTCCCTTTTCTCCTTAGTTCCCTCCCACCCCCTCGCTCAGCTCCTTGCTGGGGCTGCTGAGGACCAGCGCTTGTGTTTAGGTCCTCAGGTCCTTTTGAACTGAAAACCTTTTGTCTTTCCTTCTTGCTCTTTTCATCTTTCCTTATGTAAGTGGATTCCCCTTTGATCAATTGTTCTCTCAGTCCCAGAGCAATATCATTCCACACAGAGGAGCAAGAGAGGCAAAGAGCCAGAGGATTCATCCTGTAATTACCACATTCACGGGCAGATGCAGAGTGTAGCATATGATTATAAAATGTGATCATACATGCAGGCACCAGGACTTAGTTCTGTCCAGACCCAAGATGCCATTTATAGTTTTTTGTTTGTTTGTTTGTTTTTTGAGCTTTTTAGGGCTGCACCTGCAGCATATGGAAGTTCCCAGGCTAGGGGTGGAATCAGAGCTATAACCACCGGCCTACACCACAGCCACAGCAATGCCAGATCCGAGCCACGTCTGTGACCTACACCACAGCTCATGGCAACACCAGATCCTTAACCCACTGAGGGAGGCCAGGGATTGAACCTGCAACCTCATGGTTCCTAGTTGGATTTGTTTCCGCTGCACCATGATGGGAGCTCCTGCAGTTCATTTTTTAATTGAGTTTCTCCACCTGCCTGTGCTGGGATACTCAGCTATTACCTCGTACTCAACATACTTAAGCAAAGCCAAATTCCTCTTTTTCCTAAAGTCAGCTTTGCCCTCCTGACTAACACGTTTCTGTTCTTGTTTCCACCTAAAAAGCTACAAAAGGTTAAAAACCTCAGTGTCTGCTTAGCTTCCCATGATGGCTTTTGCCCTGTGTTACACACACTGGCCAAGGCTGAAATGCTTCTCTTCGTTACCCTTTTCCTTCTGATCCCCACCTCTGTCCAAGTTTCTGTCACTTCTCAACACATTACTGGCTTCAGAAGCCCAAGGTATCCAGCCACCCCCTAGTGCCTCCAACCCAATAGATTCTGCATGCTTTGACCAGATCAATTTTTTCTTAAATGCTACTTCTATTATTTCATTTTTTCTGCTCAGAAGACCTTCCAGTATTTTTCCATGGATGACACGATGAAGTCTAAACACCTGAGCCTGCCAGCTCTGATCCTCACCATTCATTCCAAAGTATATCTCCACTGCCTTGTCATTGGCACCAACTTGAGAACTCTTGCCAGTGCCTCTACTCCAAATTCCCAGTGGGATCTGACCCCTGCGCATCCCCCAAGTACCATGGGATACACTCTTAAACTTTCAGCCCCAGTAATTGTCTGCTCTGCTCCTACTCATTTGCCCTGCTGTATAGCCTTGGATTAAATCCAATTCTTCTTGCTCTGGGTGCAGAGCTCCTTAAACGAGAGTCTTCTCATGGGCTAGACTGTGGGTCTTCTCCACCCTCGAACAACTCTTCTATGTAGGAGAAGAATTCAGTATTTATTTGAGAAGGAGTTCCGTGGGCCAAAGCTCCAAGAAGAGCCCAAGAAATAAGGTTTTTAATGAATTAATTTCTTCCTCTTCTGGATCAACAGCTCCTTTGGCTGGAAAGAGGTGAGTGTCCTGACATGGCTTAAACCAGAAGCGTTTTCTTCTGCATTGGGGAGAGCGTGGCCTCAGCCCCCACACCCCACCCCAAACCCCAGCCACTGATGCCCCAGTGCTGGGTTTGCTTGTATGGGGCTTATGTTTTCTCCTGGTTTAACCTGTTTATTGTTTGATAATTTGACAATCATTTTTGGTGCCACTGGCAAATTTCCTCTTTAGGACTACCCACTGTGGGAAGCTGGAGTGATTTGGGTTTGCACATGTTTGTTTTCCACAAGATGCTGCTAGGATGATGATGCCAGAACTGTGCAAATGACTGAAACAAAGGGATGTGTTTCTCCTGCCGCCAAGGGCAGAGCCTTCCACCTCCTCTGCTAGATGAAGGGATGGAGGCTAGAGGAAGACAGGCATCCCGAGATCCATTCTCCTCTAGAAGGGGAAAGCCTCTCTTTGGCATCTTCCCCCTGAGAGAGAATAATGACCGAAGCTCACATC
This sequence comes from Phacochoerus africanus, assembly GCF_016906955.1. NCBI lineage: Eukaryota > Metazoa > Chordata > Mammalia > Artiodactyla > Suidae > Phacochoerus > Phacochoerus africanus. The sequence continues at coordinate 57,778,359 of NC_062554.1, read as the reverse complement.
CTAATTAGCATTTATATTAAGTGAACCAGGAACCGGGTGGAAGAGTTGACGACAGAGGCATGTTTTGGCTGTTAGGGAGGAATGAATAAAGGGGAGTAGTTATTTACTCCTCTGGTAAATAAGGACCTGTTAAGTGCCAGACCCAGGGACTCACATTGTTATTCATACAAAAAACTAAAACCAAGAAATCAATCCAGCTCAAATGCAAAGCACAGTCTGCTCTTTCTCGGTGCCTCGCCCCCCCATCAAAGAACCTTCCATCTTCTCTGGATTAAGTCAGAGGCTGTTGATGGAAACCCAGACCTGAGCTGCTGTAGGGAACCTGCACAGCGGGAAGGCAGAGGTAGAGGAGATTGAAGGAAGAGGAGGAGGTGGCTTAGGACATGGCTCCCATTACCAAGTGTGGGCAGGGGGCTTCCCTGAGGCGAGCACTCTCAGACGTGGTCCCATCCGGGTTTAATGACTTTAATAATAGAGCTCTGACCATCACCTTGTACTGACTACTACGCCAGAGAGAAACAGCCCACCATGCCAAGCAGCCCAGGCCTCCGCTCTCAGTGTGACAGCCCAGAGTCAGGGAGGGGGTAAGCAGCAGGATCTAGGGAAGGAACTCAGTGGTCCCCCCCTCCCATGTGCAGCACTCGGAGGGGGGCAGGTCTCCTCAGCACAGGCCAGCCTCCCAGGGTTCAGAGTTTCTCACCCTGACCCAAGCACATCCATTTTTCTTGGTTTTTTACTACTGGACGTGAACATAGATTTAGGTTGAAAAAGGGAGGTCCCTTGGTTAAAAAAAAAAAAAAGTTCTACATTGTTATTTAAATTCATATTCCCATAGGTAGCGTAAATACAGACGAGTCAAAAAAGAAGGGTTAAAGGTTTGATTAGCTAATTGAATTGTGACTTTGCCACCAACTTTGTGGGACCTTGTTGAATTTCAATGTCTCTGAAAATGTTTTCTTGTTGAACAAAGCACTTCTGCAAGGTGGCATCAGAGAAGAATTCACAAGCAAGGCACGAGGAGGGGGCAGGGGCGGAGGCGGGGGAAGGGAGCAATGAAGAAAGTGAGAGGAATAATTGGCAGGTTGCAGGGGGAAGAGGAGCTGGTGCACACCAAGTTCCTGGAGATGTTCCAAGGACAGGCCTGGAGACCCACAGAGCTTCATCTGCATCTGATCCATCACACCCCCCAGGGCAGGAGGTATTAAACTCACAGCGCCCATCACTAATGAAAAATGGTGTGACACTCTGCAGAGGGAAGGCTCAGAAAGAGGGAGCTTTCTCCTTAATTGAGATTTTCAAAAATCTGCCAATCTGGAGACAGACGCTCAGAAACATTCAGACTAGTGAAAGGAATAGTTATTTTGATAAATATCTCCTATGTCGCCCTGAGCCCTGAGCACTCTTCTATCGATTCGTCTCATTCATTCATTCAAAAATGTTGATGCGTACTAGGTTTTGCTGGAAAAATCACTCCCTGCCTTCATGGAGTTTATGGTCTAGTTCATAGTATATGTGGGGAGAATAACAATAAAAAAATACATAGAGCAATCATCAATGATAGTCCCCTTTAGGAAGTGCATCATGAATACTGGGGACGCTGTTTTATAGACTGTGAGTCTGGTTTTGAGAGGACTCAATACTTTGTTCGGCATTTTGTGTCACAGGCTTCACAGACAGAATTTAAACCAAGGTTTGCTCGCCCCAAATATTCTTTTATTATAGACACTGACCATGTCTCCTTCCCCAGGACAGAAAAATTCATTAGCAGGGGAAGAAAGAAATCAGAAAACACTAACATTGAAATTGTGGGTCATGTCATGATTGGGGTTGACTGGCTCACAGAAGTTACCATTTGCTCATTAACATTACCAAATGTCTAATTTGGCCTCGACAGCCACCAGGATAACCTAGCAGAAAAAGATTGTGATGAAACAAAGGAACAGAAGTGCTGAGAAGCAGGGGACCCTGTTCCTCCTCTATCTGAGCGAGGGAGGAGAACTAGCAAGGAGCCTTCCTGAGCTGCCCTCAAAGGCAATTCCACTCCCAGTTTCATAAAACGTCCAGCCACGCTTGTGTCTTTTCTGCCGGGTCCTGGATGTTTGCAAGCCATGCAGACGTTGGTGTGAGATATACAAAGCTATTTCTGCTGCTCAAAAGCTATCAGCCCTTACATGTTAGGTTTGAGCCAAACAGATCCTGCCATACTCAGGGCATCAAAGGGGATTACCCAGAAACCGATAACAGATTTTAATTTAGATGATCATGATGGGGGGGCAGGAGGAGGAGGCTGAGAAACGGACAGATTTAACTCCAGGGTGGTGAAGGGAATAAGATGAAACGGATGATAAAGGTACATTTGGAGGTTGATTTACCCAGCCAGCACGTGGTCTCCTGGGCCAGGCCTTTCCTTTGTGAGACGCAGCAGGCTGGGGTGGGGAAGCCCCTGGAGCAGGCTGGCCCCGGGCCCGGGATGCCAGCCTGCTGGGGAGAGTGGAAGAGCTATCACGGCTCTTTGTTACCCTGGAAAAAGACAGAACATCCCAGTGGAACACGTCTATCCCACAGACATTTGTGGCCACTGGTTCAAACTTTTCACTGTAGAAGCTGTTTCTACTATTTTTGCATACGCATTGCTCGCATCTGTACGAAGAGTCCAACCACTGGCCCTTCATCTCTTCTGCGTCCATCTAACTCAGCACCTACCCACAGGACAATCATTCATTTATCCAATCATTCAAAAATATTTATTGATTGATCACTACTCTCTGCCAGGAGCTGTAGTAGAACTGAAAACACGGCAGCGCACAGGGTAAACTTAGTCCCTACCTTTCTCGGGAGAGTTTCATGGACAGGGTAAGATAGAGAAATAAAACAAAACAAGGTGAAAAAATACTTACAAATTATAGTCAGTAATGTACATGAAGGAGTATAGGACTGAAGCTATGATTATCATGTGGGGGTGAGAAAGCTGATTTTGATGATATCCAGCAAGGGTTCCATTGAGCCAGGATCAGGGTTCTCCAAAGAGAGAACTTGTAGGCTGACTTGAAAGTGAAGAAGACACCTTTATGCAATAAAACTATTTTAAAAAGCAAGAATGGAAGGGAACATCCTCATCCTGATAAAGGGCATCTGCAAAACACCCACTGTTACCGATAGGAGACTGAACACATAACCTCCAGACCAGGAAAAAGGCAAGGATGTTTCCTCTGGCCACTCACATTCTACACAGCACTGGCTGTTGGAATCAGAACAGTCAAGCAAGAAAAATAAAGGGCATCTAGATGACTGAAAAGGGAAAATTAAAACTGCCTCTATTTGCAGATGACACATTCTTATGGAGAGAGACTCCTAAGGAAGCCACTAAGAAAGTGTTAGAATTAAGAAGAGTTCAGAAGTTCCCGTCATGGCTCAGAGATAATGAAGCCAACTAGTATCCATGAGGATGCGGGTTTCGATCCCTGGCCTCGCTCAGCGGGTTAAGGATCTGGCATTGCCATGAGCTGTGGTATAGATCGCAGATAGGGCTTGGATCCAGCATTGCTGTGGCTGTGGTAGAGGCCAGCAGCTGCAGTTCTGGTTTAACCCCTAGCCTGGGTATGTTCATATGCCTCAGGCGCAGCCCTAAAAAGACCAAAAAAAAAAAAAAAAGAGTTCAGCAAAGTCACAGAGTACATGATAAATATAAATTATCACCTATACTCTAGCCGTGAACAATCCAAAAGTGAAATTAAGAAGGCAATTTCATGTACAATAGAATTAACAAGAATAAAGTACTCAGGGATAATTTAACAAAAGTAATGCAAAATTTGTACTCTGAAAACTGTAAAACATTTTGCTGAAAAAAATCTTTAAAAGACCCAAGTAAATGGAAAGTCATTCCATGTTCATGGAGTGGAAAACTTTACATTGTTTAAATGTTAAATTTCCAAATTTATCAATAGAGTCAACATAATTCCTATAAAAAAAAAAAATCCCAGATTCTTTTTTGGCGGAAACTGACAAGCTGGTTCTAAAATTGATATGGAAATACAAGACACCCAGAATGGCCATCTGGTGAAAGAGGCAACTTGAAATCTTGGAAAAGAAGAACAAACTTGGAGGACTCACATTTCCTCATTTCACAAGTTTTTACAAGACTTGTAATCAAAACAGTTTAGTACTGACACAGGACAGACATATAGACTAAGGGAATTGAGAGTAAAGAAATCAAACCCACACATTTATGACCAAATGGTTTTGAGAGTGTGACCGAAACAAACAAACAAACAAAATCAATGGGGAAAAGCATAGTCTTTTCAACAGATAGTGTTTGGACAACTGGACATGCACAGGCGAAAGAATGATTTTGAGCTCCTATCTCACATCGCATATAAAAATTAACTCAAAATTCATCATGGACCCAGGCATGCTAGCTAACCATAGGAGTAAATATTTAAATCTTGGGTTAAGAAATACAGTCTTACATATGACAACAAAACACGACTGACAAGGGGAAAAAACAGATAAACAGAACTGTATCAAAAGTAAGAAATTTTGTGATTCGAAGGGCACCATCGAGAAAGTGAAAGAAGACTGCATAATGAAAGAATATTTGTAAGCCATGTATCTGATAAGGAATATGAAAAGAAACCACTTCTAACTCAATAGCAACAACAAAAAACCCCAAATATCTGGTCTAAGAAATGGACAAAGGGTGCAGAGAGACATTTCTTCAAAGGAGATGAGCAAACGGACAACAGGCACATAAAAATACGTTCAGCATCATTAGTCATTAGAAAAGTTCAAATCAAAATGACAAGGAGATATCACTTCATGCTCACTAGGGAGGCTATAAGAAAAGTGACAGATAATAACTAGTATTAGAGTGGATGTGGAAAAGTTGGAATTCTCGTCCATCAAGGATGGGATTGTAAAATGGCATGGTCCCTTTGGAAAACGGTTTGGTAGTTCCCAAATAAATTTAAACATAGAGTCACCCTATGACCCAAGAAGTCCACTCCTTGGTATATGAGAAATTTAAAACATATGTCTACATAAAACTTGTACATGCAGATTTATAGCAGTATTGTTTGTTATCAACTCAAAAGTGAAAATAATTCCAATGTCCATCAACTGATGAATGGCTAGACAAAATGTCATATATCTATATATATCTATATATGTAATGGAATATTATTTGGTCAGAAAAAAGAATGACATATCGAGAAATGCTGCAATATAGATAAACTTTGAAAACCTTATGACACATAAAATAAATCAGTCACAATAGACCACGTGTTGCATGATTCCATTTATATGCAATGCTCAGAACAGGAATGTCTATAGAGACAGCAGTAGATTAGTGGCTACCTAGGATGAAGGGTGAGGGGAGAAGTCAAGAATGACTGTTAATAGGGGCAGGGTTTTGTTACGGGGTGTTGAAATGTTTCAGAATTGACTGTGCTGATGGTTACACAACTGTCAATATAACGAATGACTCTGAATTGTACAGTTTAAACGTTTGAATTGTAAGTTATGTGAATTACACCTCAGTTAAGCTGTTCAGAAGTAACTGAGAAAGGAGTGATGTCAGCATCATAGTGGTATGCAATGCTCCGTCTCTCCCCTTCATTCTACAACCAGTAAAACATCCATAACTCTACAAAGGTGACTCTCCCCAGCACACAGGATGCTGGAGACTTCTATAGATCTGTACAACAAACGGTAGGTGGATTGGAATACCTAGAGGAGGTGGAAATGGGGAAAGAGCAGAGGCAGTACCTGTGATCCCCAGCCCCCAGTTCAGGAGCTGAGCCCACAGCCTCACAGAACCAGGTAGAAGCAGAGGAAGCAGCGCATATGACTTTGGCTTTCTGGATGAAGTGGTGTCCACAGCCACAGGTCATGGGTAACAGTGGCAGTGGGGCCTGCTACCTTAGTCCCTCCAGCTAGCCAGCACCTATGAGTCTGGCCACCCTGGCTGAAGCATCGACAGTCCTGAACCCGACAACCCCAGAGTCAGAAGAGGAGGCACCCACAACAATGGCTTGTTGCCCCTTGCTTTCAAGGTGGCGCCTACAACCCAGGCAGCCCTGGACACAGTGGAGGCACCTGCCATTCCAGTGGCCCTTATGGCAACACTAGGGTAAGCAGTGATGAGACACCATCAACCCCAGAGGCACAAGGAGCAACAAGGGTACCAGGTAAATCTTTGGCAGAGACTGTGCAGAGTGGGAAAAGCAGACCATCTAACAACCAAAGGCAGCTCAGGTGGAAGAAACCAAAAAAAAATTTGTAATATAGCGCCACCTACTGGAAACCAATAGAAAGGCCTCTAATTACCAATCTATTGAATTGTTAGAATCAAGGAGAGCTTTACTTAAGAAGAAAGGATTGGCCACTTCAAAGAAGTTGGCAGAGTAACAACTCATCAGGCACCACGAAGAATCACAGTAACACATGGTATCACAAAAAGAATATGACAATTCTCCAGAAAACAAACTTCAGGTCATAGAATACTGGGCTCTAACTGATGGACAATTGAAAAGAGCCATTATGAAGAAACCCAATGAGCTATAAGAAAAACCAGAAAAACAGCTCAATGAGCTCAGGAATGAAATTAATGAACAGAAGGGATATTTTACCAAAGAGATTGAAACTTTAAGAACCAAACCAAAATTCTGGAGCTGAAGAACTCAGTAAATGAGATAGAGAATGCATTAGAAAGCTATGGGAAGAAAGCAGACCACATGGGAATGAGAATCAGCAAGCTCAAAGAGAGAATCTAGACATGATTCAGGTGGAAGGGGAAAGAGAGCTGAGATTTAAAAGAAAAAAAATTCTTTGAGAACCATCCCCCTCTGTTAGGAAGGGCGACACAAGGACAGTGGGTGTCACAGCAGGAGAAGAGAAGGAGATGGGAGCATAAGGCTTGCTTAACGAAGCAATGGCTGAGAACTTCCCAAACCTGGGGAAGGAACTGGATATACAAGCCCATGAAGCCAAGAGAACACCTAGTTAGCTCAATGCAAAAAGACTTTCTCCAAGGCACATAATATTAAAACTGTCCAAAGTCAATGACAAAGAAAGAATTTTAAAGGCATCTGTAAAAAAAGAGACCGTAACCTACAAAGCAATCCCATTAGGCTATGAGGAAATTTCTCAGCAGGAAATCTACAGGCAGGAGAGAGGAGAATGACAGACACAAAATAATGAAAGATTAAAACTGTCAGCCAAGAATATCTAACCGACAAAGTTACCCTTTAGAAATGAAAGTGAAATAAAGGCTTTCCCAGACAAACAAAAGCTGAGGGAGTTCATCACCAGCAGACCTGCCTCACAAGAAATGTGAAAAGGAGCTCTTCTCGCTGAAACAGAAAGACAAAAGTACTCAAACTTTGAGGAAGGTGATAAATAGACCAAGCCAGAAAACTGCAACTTCATATCAGAATAGGCTGTTAAACAACTATGGCATAAAAATTAAAGGGGAAAAAGCAGCAAAAATAACCACAACTACTTCAATTGGTAACAAACTCACAACATAAAAAGGAATCATTTGAGATTTAAACAAAAGCATAAAAAGACAGAACCCACGTAGGCAAATGGAGATTAAGACAGTATCAGGAGAAAAAGGATGATTTTATCTATGAGACATTTTATACAAACATCATGGTAATCACAACATGTAAATCTAGAGCAGGGATATAAAACATAAAAAAAAGGAAACTTAGAAAAACATCATGGAAAACTAACAAATTAAAATGGCAGACGGAAACACAAGGAAAAAAGAAACAATACAGATGTAGACCAACCAGAAAATACAAGATAAAATGACAGTGCTAAGTTTTTGTTGATCAATAATCACCCTAAGTGAAAATGGATTGAATTCACTATTGAAAAGTCAAGGAATGGGTAGATGGATTAGAAAACAAGACCCAACTCTATGCTGCCTCCAGGAAACTCCCCTCAGCTCTACAGATAAATATTGGCTTAAAGCAAAGGGATGGAAGATGACTCCTGAAGCAAAAGGCAGCCAAAAGAAAATGGGTATAGCCACATTGATATCAGCCAAAGAAGGTAACAAGAGACAACAGTGGACATTATATAGTGATAAAGAGGATGATATGTCAAGATGTAATGGTTACTATAGATGCACCTAGAATCATCACATATGCAACGTAGAAGGCTCAAAACGTATAGAGCAATTATAAATGAACCTGAGGGGGAAGTGAAAGCAAACTGTAATAGTAAGGAACTTTACACCCCAGTTACATCAATGGCTGGATCATCTAGATGGAAAGTCAACAAGGCAACATTGACCTTAAGTAAAACATTGATCTGATGGACTTAATAGATTTATACACAACATTCCATCCAAATGCAGCAGAATACATATTCTTCTCAAGTGCACATGAAATGTTCTCAAGGATATGCCATATGGTGGGATACAAAACCAGTCTCAATACATTTCAGAAGACTGAAATCATATCAAGCATCTTTTCTGATCACAATGTATGAAACTAGAAGTCAACTACAGGAAGAAAAATGGAAAAAAATTACAAATGTGTGAAGACTAAACAACTTACCACTGAACAACTATTGGATCATTGAAGAAATCAAAGGAGGAAATCAAGAAATGCCTGAAGACAAGTGAAAATACAACATATATGATGGTACCAAAAATGGTACTCAGAGGGATGTTTATAGCAATACCTCAAGACACAAGAAAAGTCTCAAATAAACAATCTAATCTACACCTGAAAGAATCAGGGGAAAAAAGAACAAACAAAGGCCAAGGTCAGTAGAAGGAAGAAAATAATAAAGATCAGAGTGGAAACAAATAAAAGACTAAAAAAAACAGAAAAGTCAATGAAACTAAGAGCTGATTCTTTGAAAAGATAAACAAAATGGACAAACCTTTAGCTAGACTCACTAAGAAAAAAAGAGACAAGGATAAAATCAGAAATGAAAAGGAGAAATTGCAAGAACACCACAGAAGTACAATGGCTTATAAAATACTTTGAACTGCTATATACCAACAAATTGGACAACCTAGGAGAAATGGATACATTTTTAGACTCATAACAACTTTCCTAAAACTGAATTATGAAGGAAAAAAGCTAAATAGCTTGATCACCATTAAGGAAATTGAAACCGTCATCAAAAACCTTCAAAAAACAAAAGTACAGAACCAGTCATCGTCGCTGGAAAATTCTACCAAACATTCAAAGAAGATTTAACACAGATTCTTCTAAAATTCTTCAAACATAGTGCCGAGGAAGAAATACGTCCTAACTCATTGTTTGAGAACAACATTACCCTGAGAGAGATGTTCAGTTTTCTTTTTAAACCTAAATCATAGTTTCAACTCCTTAAACAATGACTTGTACCTACAATATCACCCTTACTTCCTGCATTTGAACTCCAGCAAGTTGTTTAGATGCCTGTTGCTCCATTAGAGCAAAGACCACGTCTTACATATGTTTTCCATTCAAACAATACTCAGCCCAGTATTCTGCATGCAGTGTGTGTGCAATTCTCAATTAATATGTGTTGAGGAGGAGTTCTGGTAGTGACTCAGCAATAACAAACCCAGCTAGTATCCATGAGGACACAGGTTCAATCCTTGGCCTTGCTCAGTGGATTAAGGATCTGGTGTTGCCGTGAGCTGCGGTGTAGGTCTCAGACAAGGCTCGGATCCCTCATTGCTGTGGCTGTGGTGTAAGCCGGCAACTGCAGCTCCAATTGGACCCCTAGCCTGGGAACCTCCATATGCCGAGGGCGCCACCCTAAAAAGACAAAAAAAAATGTGTTGAATAAAAGATAAATATATGATGACTCTAAATAAGTTGGAGTAAAACTGAGGCCAGAAGAAGCCATTCTCTCATTTCAATGATTCCTACACAGGCCACAATTCAATATTAGAAACTTGTAAGTGGGAGAATACATTGGTTTTTACGTGGTACTCCAAGAATCCCTATGAAATCAGAGCTCTGGTCTTCCTGGGGGCTGGCTTGGAAAAGGGGAAGGAAATTGGTTGGAAGTAGGAAGCAATTTGATCCCCAACTCATCTTTAACTAGAGAAGCACTTTTATCAGCCTGCAAGTGAGACTTCATTAGAACAAATGGTTTAATAGTCTATTTTTAAAATAAGATAAATAAGTAAAAATATTAAGAAATCATGAGCTGGTGCAAAGTGCTCTATTTTTTATCATTAAACTGAGACTCAGAGGTTAGGTGATTCTGGCAAAGTTATCCAGTTGGAAGAGGGAGGAACCAGGAACGGGCTGTTCATCATATGTTGTTTCTGCCTGGATTCCTCTACTCACTACGAGATGACTTCTCCGCCACCACTGTCCACCTGAAATGACCATACAGGCTGAAGCTGAACTTGACGTTGCCAGGATACTACGGCTCAATCTTTTCAGATTTCATCCTGCCCCCTGCCCCTGACTTACAGGTAAAGGGATCAGAACATTAACCCAGATCCAGGATCAGAAAGCCATTCTATGCCAGTCCCCAAACCTGAGTCTATTCGGAACCCAGCTCCAAATTTTACTGGAAACGAGACTCTTCAAGCTCAGGAGCTACATCCTACCCAGAAGCAGATGGATAACTCAGATGATCCTTGCTCCTGACGGAAGCATTCAGAAGCACACCTCAAAGAATTCTGGTTTCACAAGAAAACACTGTGAGTGTCTGTTAGAAAAGTAGTCACACTTCAGATTCGGCAGAGATTGCAGGCCTTTTATACTGAGGCTTTGTTCCCTGTTATGTCTGGACCAGCAAATCCATTTCCCACTTTCTCTTCTTTCAACCCATAAGTACTGGTCAATGGTTAGGTTGCCCTCTTGGCAACTGACATAATAAATGTAGGCAGGATATTTACTTTCCCTACGATTTGTTTCTAAATTTCTTTGGCAAAAGAACTGTAAATGCAAAGCAATAGTATGGCTGGGAGGCAGGGGGCCATAATTAAAATTGCTTTTTGTTTTTTAAATGGCTTATTAAAATGCTTGTGAAACCTGCGAACACAAAGCGGCAGCCAAAACCCCTTTGCTGCTAAATGGAACGAAATGGATTTCTCAAATGTCACACTAGTATCCACTTAATAATACATTTTCCTATAGACAGGACAATAATATATATTTTAATCACTTTTCTACAGGCAAATAGACTGCACAGGAGCTGCCCTTCACTGGCACTTGGAAATTATGAATTTTTCAATAACCTTTTCTATTATTCATCCTATGTTATTCCGTAACATTTCTGCATGAGGAATGTGCTTCCCAGACACTTTATGAATCTCTTCTATTATTTATTAAACAGCAAGGTGTCTCCCTACCACCCTCACCCCAATCCCCCAGAGAGAGCTGCTTGGGGAGGGGTCCAGACAGGGACAGCTACACCCTGGGTTAGTAACAATTTCAAATCTCAGATGCAAATGGAGCGGCTGCTTCTGTGCAGTTCAACTCTGGCCACCAGAGGCGTGCTGGCTCCAGAAGGGGATGTGTACTTTCTGGGAGAAGGCAAGGAGAATAAGGAGCCTAAGCAGCCAGTTTTATAGCAACTGGGCTACATTCTCAGCTCCTCAACCATCCTTATTCCAGAAGGGAGGCCACCTGCAGGTGCAATTCTGACCATGGAGAAAGGAGTCCTGAATCCCACTCTCTGCCACAGATACAGGAGCTGGTTTATTTCATCAACACCATCCCCTGAACCACCACTAATAGCTCCTTTGCCTGGATGACTCCAGCTCCGGAGACATCAACTCCTGCCAGGTGCTTGCATGGCATCCCGTGGCTTTCCTACTACAGCATTTGTCACATCTTATTATTTAATCGTTGGGAGCCACTTATGGAGGGGCAAGGTCTCTCCTGCACACCCTTATAACCCTGAAGCCCAGAACTATATTGAACACCCTGTAGGTGCTCAATAACTATTTAGAATGATTGATCTATAAAAAATATGGCAAACTGAATGCACCTCTCTGAAGTAGAGATTAAGAAGGTCTAAGAGATGCTAAAGACCTGTGGGACTTGGAGGAGAAAGGCTAGGTCACAGGCAAAGGGCGGAAGCTTGGGGTCCCAAGCCACCAAGGCTGCCAATGTTTGGAGTTTTGTGGCTTGTCCTTCTCGGAAATTTCCTGATACACTGTGGAATTTTTTCTTCGCTTGGGCAGATGGGCTCTTCGAACGCTTCTGAATGTTGCTTCCCTAAATCTAATAATAAAAAACCCTAAAGTGATGGGGTCACTTTTGCTAGATTTATGTATGCTCGCTTGATCTGTGTGCCAACCTTAGGAAAGAAGACATTCTGATGGAATGTCACCCCTGCTGGCTTGCTTGCCTCAGCCCCCTCTATCTGGGGTGCCATGAAAAGTAGCATCATTAGTGTGGATATCTCAGAGTGCAAAGCTCACAATGCTGGACCCTGATCTTCCAAGCCCATTCCCGCCTAGGAACAAGGGGCCTGGGCAGGTGAATCCACTCAGACGGAGGAAGAAGGTCCAGTTGGGATCAAAGGGGATCCCTGCTGGGGAAACAGAGGAACTGAGGCGAATGGATTGGCTGGAAGTGGAGGTGATTCTGGCTGAAGGACTGAGGCGCCTCTGCAGATGTTTCCCTACTAACACGTGTGTGCTGGGGAAGCAGCGAAAGCAGAGGCAGGGGCAGGACGAGGAGGAGGGAGAGAAGCAGAGGGAAGGGAGGTTGAGAGATTAAGGGGGTTAGAAAGAGAGGAGAAGGGGAGAGGGAGAGAGCAATAGACAGCCCAAACACCCTGGACGGCATTAAAGGGACACTAAATTTCCCAAACTGAGCCACAGATTACCTGGGAAACTAAATCAAGGTTCATCCCCAAGAAGAAGGCTGATGGAGCCCCAGGCCACATCACAGGGATGCAGATAGACAGCCTGCCAGGGCTTAGGAGGAGGGCTGGTCCTCCAGTCACCCTCAGACACCCACAAAGCCCAGAGGAGTCCTGGCTGGCAAAGAACAGGAGGAGGAGGGAGGAGAGATACAGGGAAGGGAGGCAGGCAGATGAGGGAGACCTGGAAGGGGTATGTGATGGTCAGCACACTATGGCCCTTGAACCTCTTCTTACAAATAAAGTTTTATTGGGACCCAACTGCTGTCATTCATTTACCTGTGCTGCCACAATGGCCAAGTTAAGTCTTTGCAGTTTTTGGCTCTCAAAGTCTAAAATATTCCCTAGCTGGCTCTTTGGAGAAAATGTTTGCAGATCGCCAGACTTTCCCATAAATAATAATCTTGTGTTTTGTTTTGTTTTTTGGTCTTTTTTAGGGCCTCACCCATGGCATATAGAGGTTCCAGCTAGGGGTCCAATTGGAGCTGTAGCCGCCAGCCTATGCCAGGGCCACAGCAGTGGGGGATTTGAGCTGCATCTGTGACCTACACCACAGCTCACGCCAGCACCAGATCCTTAACCCACTGAGCTAGCCCAAGGATCAAACCCAAGTCCTCATGTATACTAGTCGGGTTCGTTAACCACTGAGCCACAACGGGACCTCCATAATCTTGAATTTAACTGAAAAAAGGAGAAAAACATTAGATTGAACTGAATATATCTGGAGGCACCTAATCAAGCATCCCCTCATCCAGGGAAAGAGAAGTCACATTTAATAAGGTCCCAGGTTCAGTGTCATGGGACAGGTATAGTCTCCAGTGGGCACGCTCTTCTCACGGGAGGTGGAGGGAGGAGGCTGTGGCTCAGGAGACGTAGGGAGAGTTGGGGAGCAGGGCCCCAAGCCTGAGGTGGTATTCTCCACCTGCCACGCGGATGATGAAGGCGCAGGAACCCATACGCGGAAGGAGGCACGTCTGCCTGTCCCAGTGTGATATCTAGCGCGTTTTGTCCCAGGAAGCACAAGTCTCTGGATGGACAGGACACCAGCCTCCCTTCTGCAGGTATCACAGGTAAACCACCGCCTGGTTCGGTCTCTGCTTTGGCTCTGAAGCTTTGAGAGTTTGCTACTGGGCTCTTCCTAAGCTACTCTTCCTCCCTTTCCCTTTTCATTCCAGACCCAGTCCCCCCTAGTTGCAAACAGGGGGTGGGGAAGTTTGACTTGCCTTTTCTGTCACCCTGAAACCCCCAGGGCTGCAACAGCCCATCCTGGGACTTGTGAAGGGGGTGCCTTGGGAGACCAGGCCTCCTGTTTTCCCATCTCAGCCCAGCCTCCTCCCCCATCAGCGGCTTCTGAATATCATTTAATTGTGCATATTTAGAGTGGGGAGAGGGGGGACACAGTCACTTGAGACGGAGATGTCATTTGCAAAATAATAACGGCGTCCAGGCTAATGAGAGGCAAACACCCGTGATCAGTCCTGCTAAATGATACATCTTTCTTAACTATTTAGCTTGTGAGGGGATCTGAGGAGAGCACTTAGTCTAATTCCAGGGTCTTTTCTTCCCTCTCTATGAACTGCTCAGCCCCCTTGAATGCAGAATCTGTTTTCCTAATTGGATCTCATCAAAAGCTTTCTCCTTGCCTTCAGCTGGTGGAGGCCCATTGTGCCTTGGAGGGAGGGGACAGATGCCAGCAGGTGATCAGCTGGGAGGTGGCTGTGTAAGCCCCCATCTGCCCCATGGAGAGCAGCAAGTTTCACACTGCCACTCAGCTGCAGCCACCAACCTCTGTCAGGGCACTGTCCTTACTCCCAAAGCCTCGAAACAGCCATGGTATTAAGAGCCCCCAGGCATCGAAGGCTTCCTGTGCAGTAGGCATTGTGCTAGGCATGCTGCATACCTTTTATGATCGGCGTAAGTCCCACAAAATCCTATAAGGTATAGGCATCATTAGCCTAGTTTTACAAATAAGGAAATGGAAGCACAGAGAAGTTGAGTAAGCAGCTCAGAGACACCCAGCGGGTGAGTGGCTGGGTAGGGTCAGAGCATCAGGCAGAGGGAGAGGGAAGAACTGACTGCTGTGACACTTAGACCTCATAACGATCCTCCTTCCTTCCTACCGACTGCTCCAGATCAACAAGCTGGGGTGCATTATAATCCCATCAAGATACTGCAATATTTTCCTTGGAAAGAGGATGGCTACCAGTGTTTCTTAAATTAGTGGAAAAAAAAATGTTACAGATATAACATGAGAACATTAAGAAAGACTTGGGGGAGGGGCAGCTAAAAGGATGCTCACTCCTAATCTCCCCACCCTGTCACAAACACCATTAGGACTTAGACAGCTATAGGACAACTTTACGTATTCTCCAAAAAATCTGCAGGACATACCAGAATTTCTTTACAAAATCCTTTCGAGTATCAAATTAAACAATATAAATGGGACTAGAGGATTTTTTTTTTCTCTTTGTTTTTTTTTTTTTTGGCTTTTTAGGGCCACACCTGTGGCATATGGACGTTCTCAGGCTAGGGGTTGAATTGGAGCTGCAGCTGCCAGCCTATACCACAGCCACAGCAATGCCAGATCTGACCCTCATGTGTGACCTACACCGTAGCTCATGGCAATGCTGCATCCTTAACCCACCAAGTGAGGCCAGGGATCAAACCTGCATCCTCATGGATGCTAGTCAGGTTTGTTACCACGGAGCCACATCAGGAACTCCCAGATTTTTGTCTTGAATTTAATTGTCGTGAGGTAACACTGAATTATCTTACCTTCTAACTTTGTCTAAGACAAACTTATCCATCTAGAGATAAGGCATTTCCTACATTCATCAGAAATAAGACTATATAAGACTGATGCACAGAATTTGGCAATTGCCAGATAGCAACCCACCCGAAGAAATATAAACCCTCTAAATGCCCCATTCTTAACAAATGTATGAAGAAGATCCACCAGGCAGTGAGCACCGTGCTGGGTGCTGATGGGCGGAAATGAAATAGGAAATAGGCCCTTGGAGTTCCCGTCGTGGCTCAGTGGTTAACGAATCCGACTAGGAACCATGAGGTCATGGGTTTGATCCATGGCCTTGCTCAGTGGGTTAAGGATCTGGTATTGCCATGAGCTGTGGAGTAGGTTGCAGATGCGGCTCAGATCCTGCATTGCTGTGGCTGTGGTGTAGGCTGGCGGCTACAGTTCCGATTGGACCCCTAGCCTGAGAACCTCCATATATGCCATGTGAGCGGCCCTAGAAAAGGCACAAAGACCAAAAAAAAAAAGGCCCTGCCTGCAAGAATTTTGCAGTCTAGTGTCAGAGAGACAGTCACACAGATCATCATAAATTGGTATGGTAAGTGCAGAGATGGAGTGCATGCAGAAATACAGATAAATATGCAAAACAAAACACAATAAAACACAGGGAGTTTGGGACTAGGTTTAAGCCCCAGCTTTCCTGCACACTACCAGCTGGGTGCCCTTCCAATGGGCACTGGAGTTTAGATTCCTCACCTGTGAACGGGGTAACATTACCCTCTTTGAAGAGCTACTAGGTGGGGTGGTGGGTATTGACTGGCATGAGATGGACAAGTCTTTCCCTGGTGCATCTGTTCATTTGCACAGATGGACCCCCTTGAGCCCATGTGCTCTGGAGGCTCAACCCCTTGACCGGCTGGAGGGCAGCCTGTCTTCAGGGGATCCCAGCCCCCACCCTCCAGAGCTCAGCCTCACTTGTCCCTTTCAAATCTCTGAACTTGCTGGTGCAGAGTCCAAGCAGAAGCCCCAGAGACTGACTGATGGAGCTGAGGGACCAGGGAAAGGAGGTAGGGGAGGGGTGCTGCGGGAAGGCAGGTCTGTCCTCCACTATTCCGTCTCTGGAGTGGAGAGGGAAGGAAAGAGGAAAAATAATAGTTTGTTTCTTTCTGGATGCTGGAGCACATTTCCTGCCTCTCACAAGGGCAACTGCTTGACACTTAGGCAAGGGAGCGTGCAGGGAGAAGAGGACAAGATAAAATTACAAGTGACAGCATAGCCTGCGTCTGCAATTACAATGCATTGTAAACAAGGCGAATTGCGATTCCAGCTGCCAGGCATGGCCAGAGAGTGACAGGGGCAGCGCATGTCTGGGAAGATGGTGGGTTCCTGCACATCTGCTTTGACCCAGGAGGGTGGGAAGATGGGACAGGAGAGGGGACCTGGTGACTTTGGGAAACCTGTCAGGGGTTGGCAAGGAGGCCCAAAGGAGCAGGGGAGCAAGAGGTGGTGGGAAGATGGGGGAGGTCAACTTTGATCAAAGGAGCGAGTGTGTGTGCCTCTTTGTGTGTGTGTGTGTGCGCGCGCGAGTGCGCGTGTGCAGGTGAGTCACGCAGATGTCACGTTAATGCTGTTTCTCCTTCTCTGGCTCGCTCAGTAAGAGCTCTTGCTCAAAACTCAGATTTCAGCCCATTAGCCCTCAGTGGGCTGTCTCTCCAAACCCATCCAGTAGTTATTAGCTTTACCTCATTTAGCCATGATTACATGTGGCCCCGTGTTACAGACATATGGGTATGTCTTTGTAAACAGGATCAAATCCCTGTGTCATAGGTTTTCATAGACCCTCAGCACCCAGCCCAGCGCCTTGACCATGAGAGTAAAAAGCCTTCAGTATTTGATGTTCGTTAAAATTCTACCAGGAATGAATGTCTGTCTTCAACCTTCTGATTCCTTTTGATTGTCTAGTTCTAGGTGGAATCAGGTTGCCGACATGTCCGATTCCTCCGGCTGGAGTTGGGTTCATGTTCCTTCACTACTTATAAAAGACACCAGGGGATAGACATTCCCCTTCCTCAGTTCACACTGCTTCAGAGATTTGGCTTTCCAGTACCCGCCGCAAACTATATCACCATTAAAACTGAGTGGAGTAGTTAAGAGGAAGGATTTTTGGTTTAGTCTATCTTGGATGTGTGTCCTGGTCTTCTTATTTACTATTTGTGGTTTGGGATTAACAGCAATCTCTCTGGGCCTCGGTTTCTTCATCTGTGAAACAGGGGCCCTTTTAGTAACCATTCCTTATGGTGACAGGAGGGTCGTTGCTTAGCTAAGTGCCTGGCCCATCACAGCCATTCCATCAAGGTTGCTTTTCTGAGTCCTTGTCTGACCTCATCATCAATGTTGGTCCCTCTGACTCATTGGCGTCTTCCCTTAAAGAGAGAGATTGTTTTCTCTCTGTATCACTTTTTATTTTGCCAATCCTGAACTTGGTTCTGACCTCTGGCAATTGTTTCTTTAATACTGACAACTACAGGCTCCTCTCTGCCCTGCTGCACCTATTTCCTGCTTCCCATCATTTCTGATACGTAGTCATGAGAGAAGAGGGGTCTGTTCATGTGCTGCGGAGCATGTGAGGTACAGTTCCACTCAACGTGGGGGTCCTGAGGAAATAAGGTTTACACACATGGAAGGAAAACTTAAAATATACATTCCAGTATCAAATTCATCCCATGTGTAGGTAATTCATGTTTTCAATCAACCAATATTTGGGAATGCTAAGACCTGCCTATATTTAATAACTTGAATGTGTGATCAAGATTATGAAAGTCAGACTTTCATTGGCTATAAAGCAATGTATTTCATCTCTCTGTGCCTTAGCTGCCTCATCTGTAAAATGGAGCTAATATTAGAACCCACGCCCTAGGATAAATGTGAAGATTAAAGGAGATAATACGAGGTGAGCCTTAGGGAGTAACACCTGCACATGGTGGACACCATTTAGGGTCCCTCCCTTTTCTGAGTACTTCTTTTTTTTTTTTTTGCCATTTCTTGGGCCGCTCCCGTGGCATATGGAGGTTCCCAGGCTAGGGGTCGAATCGGAGCTGTAGCCACCGGCTTATGCCAGAGCCACAACATAGGATCAGGATCCGAGCTGCATCTGCAACCTACACCACAGCTCATGGCAACGCCGGATCCTTAACCCACTGAGCAAGGCCAGGGATCGAACCTATAACCTTATGGTTCCTAGTCAGATTCATTAACCACTGAGCCACGACGGGAACTCCTTTTCTGAGTGCTTCTGCTCCCTCCATAGCCCCCCTTATGTTTTTAAGTCAACTGAAATTAATTGAACGTGGACCGTTGTCTGATATCACTTTCAGTAATTAAAGTAGTTCTAGCTTTAGACAGAGACAGTATGAGATCAGAAATATCGATTGATTCTTCCAAAGCATTAAAAACACTTAAAAATAGTTTCCTAATGCTGAAGTGGGTCACGCATTTTCTTTTTGAGAGCCTAGCATCTTTTTCTTTAAAGTGCCTTCAGAAGAGGATGGGGTATTAAAATGGGCTGAGAACGCCCTTGTATTAGACACCTATTCCTGTGTGACAAACCAAGCAGCTGGAAATGGCTTATCTCACAGTGTGGGGGGCAAAAAATATGGTTTAAGGTTTAATGGTCGGGGTGATGGTCTCAACTGAAGGCTCAATTGGAAACAGGGTTCATGCTTCAGGCTTACTTATGTGAGCATCGGCAGGTTTGGCCCCTGGCCAAGTGGGCCTTTCCACAGGGCTGCCTCACAAGGTGGCAGCTGGCTTGCCTGGGGAGGAGCCATCCAAGAGAGAGAGGGAACTTGCCGGAGATGAAAGCTGTAGTCTTTTTTATAACCCAGTCTTGGAAATGACATTGCATCACCTCTGCCATATTTTATTCCTTGGAATCCAGTCAACAAGTACAACCCACTCTCGAGGTGGAGGGGGGGGGTCACACAGGACCTACATATCAGGAGGTGAGGGTGGCTTTGCCACAACCTCCTACACAAAGGGGACCTCTGGAGAGATTTTTTTCTTACCCCTGTAGCCTTGGGACCCTGAGATAAAAAAGGAAGAACTAACATGTTAAGTGGACTAAGCTAACACACACACACACACACACACTTAGCATGATGGGATATACACCCATGTAAGAGCAGGTGCTATAAGCCAGGTGCTGTAAAACAGTGTGTACGCATGATCCCTTTTAGTTGCCAGAGAAAACTTTGTGGAGAGTGTGAGCCTTCAGTTTGTTCCCGGTAAACTGGGGAGAATTCGCCTGGCCAGGGAAAAGAAGGAAGATAAGAAAAAAACACTGACAAATGAATATGGCCTAAAGCCAAGGTGGGGAAAGGAGGGGAAAAAGGAGAATGAACTGAACCAGAGACATAAAAGACTGGCTGAGCCCTAAACTGCAGTCATTTTGGGCAGGCAACGTTTTTACACCTCTTATATCTTGGTGTTTTGATGAAAGGCCCCAGTTAGAAACAGAGGAAGGGGGCGTGGCTTACATGGCCTTTCAAGATGGGCTTTGAGCATCAGGAATTCTGCAGGGAATGGTGCTCTGATGCTGGGGAGGACCCCTCTGCACTAGGCACTCTGCTGGTGGACAAAGACAAGATGGCGGTGGTGGCCGAGGCGCCCTCCATCGGTGGGCGGAGGGGAGCTCAGTCCTGCTGGGGCCCCTCTGTCCTCCTTCCCTCCAGGCACCAAAGCCCAGACAAGGGCCTGGCAGTGTCTCTGAGACAAACTTCCTCCCACAAAGCCTGGGAGAACTTGTCAATGGCAATCAGCCACCAGCCCGGGTTCCCCAGCCAGGCCAGCTGGCAGGAAGGCTGCCAAGGCAGCAGATCTGACGAAAGAATTCTCAATCACATTTACATGTGCATGGTGCAAAAAGGGAAAGGAAGGGGGGAAAAACCCCTCCGGAATCCAAAAAGAAAGTCACTAACTAATCCACCAAAAAAAAAAAAAAAAAAATCAACCACAGATTTGTCTCAGATGTTCTCAAATTGCTGTCCTTAAAAGCTCTGCTTCCCCCATTTTCCTCCTCCTCCCATCCATCCGATCGCCCAAAGAAAGTCTCTAATTTTGCCTTAATTTGTGCCTTGGTTGCAAGAACAAAACAGGACGTCACCGCAGCTTTCCCCCACCCTCCCCTCGGCCCCTCCACAGCTGTGCTTCCTCAATGGCCTGATAGCCTCCTTCCTCCGCCATCATTTCCTATTCTCTGCCGAGCTGGTCCTCGCACAGCCAGGCCCAGTGGTGCACTGGGAGGGGGGAGCCCCGAGACGGCACACTGCGTACTACCAGATATCCAAGGAAGGTCACCTTTACAGCAACAATGCCCTTGACCTCCCAGGGATGCAGGGACCACAAGCTCTGGGGCAGGGAAGAGCAAAAAGCAAAACGACACAGCCTGCATGAATCAACGGTCCTCTTGCAAGATTAAAGATATCTTGGGCATCTTGCCAGGACCCTGGGGGCAGTAACAAATTTGGGTATTGACATCATTTTTCAAATAAAAAATAAACACGCGCAGCCTCGGTACTTCCTCCCAATTGAATCCTTTCCGAATATCAGATGACACATTGTTTCTCTCTTGCCTACTAATGGGGACCTGGGGTTTGATTCTCAGATACAGTCCTGGCTTCAGCCAGACAAGCCCTCACTTAGAATCCTCACTTCCCCCTCTCTGGGGAGGCTAATTTAAGTCCCCTCCTGTGGCCTCCGCTCCTGCCTCCACCAAGGATGAGAGTTCTGAGGCGCTTCTAATTAATCTTTGTAAATTACTCTGCGATCCTGGGATATAAAGGCTGAGTATTATTAGAAAATGCTGGCTGGGTTAGTAGCCGGCCATAAAAGTGAGCTGCTGATCAGCTCACTTTTCATGCTGCAGTTATTGGGAACCGGTACAAGTGGTTTTATGTGATGGGCGCGTCATCCATCCTCAAGGAAAGCACAGAGCAGGGACCTAGGGGTGTACATCCATGACTCAGGGCAGGTGTCAGCCAAGTGGGTTTGCTGCAAGTTAATCTCAGCCTTTTGCTGTCCCAGGAGTGGGGTAGCAGCAGAAAATATGTGTGGACCTCTGTGTTTTCCATTCTGCCACAGCAGCCCTCCCCCTTCTGCTCTTTGGTATTTAGGCAAAAATCACTTGTGGCAAAATTGCCCATAAAACCACATAGCCCCATCTTTTTAGGCAGTGGGAGAGTTCCATTGTAACACCTTTTAGCTAGAGACTCTTGGAATAGGTTAGATTTGATTTAAGGGGGAGGAGGATACAAATATTTTTCAGGGGTTCATCTAGGGGGTTCATGCAAATCAAAGAATAGAATAAATCTCTAAGAAATTTAGGACCAAGAACCCTTGAGCTCATCGCCCCACTTGTGACTTATTTCTGGTCCATTCATGAAGATTTAGCTAAAAATTCCTGCCTTGGCATCATCGTGTGATATCAGACCCACTCAGCCTTGCTCTCTCTTTGAATCTCCATCTGCGTCGAGCAGATATTAATCCACACCTCCTAGGATATTTGGTGGAGTAACTAATTAATGTTTAAAGAATGTTCTTTGAACACGGAAAAGCACAGTGTCTGAACGTAAGGTGTGATTACTCTTCCGAATTGCACATTTGCCAGGGTGATTTTTGTGGAGGCATATGACCTTCAGAAGAAAAATATCCAATTACAGCAGTTTGTTTATTATTTCATGTTAAAACATTGTTAACACAGACGTTTTCCCTTAATATTTTATGAAGAAGATATCTAAGACAGATTTAATATTTTAATATTCATTTGCCACATGGGCTAAGGAATTAGATAATGGAAAGCATGCATTGTGTGTGGGGGCGGTTGGGCGGAGGAGGGACTGTTACAAGGTTTCAGATTTCTCTGAAATGAGTTAAATTCAAGGTAGGAAGAGACCATCTTTTCTATTCTTGGGGGCCCAGAAGGATTGGATTCAGTTTAGGGATCTGAATCCAAACAGAAAACCACAGAATATCATCCCTTCGATGGCAACTGGGGAGAGCAGCCTTCCAGCCCAGCCTCCCATGCACTGTGGAAATAGGTTGGTCATGCTTTCCGAGTAATCAACGTGAGCTGGAGAGTCAGGACCCCAGTGGAGAGAGGAACGTGTCTGACAGCAGAGCAGCATCTGGAGCCATTGCGTCAGGAAACTCCTTCCCTTTGATTTTTGAGGAGTGTGGCCCCGATGCATGGCTGGGGGTGGCTGGGAGTGGTGGGGGACAGATTGGCAGGGGCTCACAGGTGCCCAGTTCTGATGCCATAGCACCTCCCCAAGCAGGGGTCAGCCTGAGAAGAACCTGCTTTTAGATTTTTGAGGTGTTTGCCCAACAGAAAAAGCAGGGGTGGGGATGGGGGCGGGAGGCTGTGACACTAACTAGGATGAATAATGTCAATGCATAAATTACTGACGGTTAACTGTACCAAAAGCTGCCCTAAGTTCTTTGAGGACATTAGTTGAAGGTTCCTCCCACCAACTCTGAGACAGACATGATTCTCGTCTTCTGATGAGAACACAGAGGCTTGTCCAGAGTCAAAACAAAACAAAACAAAACTAGTAAGTGGTGAAGCTGAGACTTAAAATGCAGGCAGCTGAACTCCAAAGCATAGCTTAACTGCTAAGTTAACTTTAGCAGGGCATCACTTAAATTTAGAAGTGACGATCCCGCTATGGGTCTAAAAAAAGATGAGAACTCATTTCCATGCAGTTGGGCCCATGGCTGACAGGCGGCAAAGCCGAGCTCCCTTCTTTCTCCAAGTTTCTCATAAGCTGGCTGGTGCCAGTTGGTGTAGTTCCCAGGCCATGTTTCCTGCTCAAGGCAATTCTTGATGCTCCTTTAAAACAGATATAGCTAGTCTAGGAAACCTGACACTCCCACCCCCACCCCACGGTGTAACTTTGAAAGCAGCAGCACTTTCTGAATTGGGAGGGGTGCAAAAATACTTGCTGAGTAACGCTGGCTCTTGGGGGGCATGTGGAGGTTGGATGAGGACTCTAGGAGACTTTTTGATTTACAGGACTAAGAGTTGGATCACCATCTAGAAGGAGAATTTGCGATAACAAGGATGGGAGGGTTCTACAGAATAACGTCAAACCCTGTATTCTTTGTGGGCAAGGTAACACTGGGAAGCCAGGATGGCAAAGTTAGCTCACCATCTCCATTGAGAAGGGGCTGGTGGGCCCTGGAATCAGAGGAGGACCAGGGGTCCAGGAGAGGGAGGACACCAGGGCAATGCCCGGAGTAACAGGTGTCAGAAGTGAGATGTCAGGTCTCGGTTAGACTTCTCTTTTCTGGAGTAACTCCCTTGGGCTACCACCATATGACCACACTTCTTTGGAGAACCAATAAAAGAACAGTGTCTATATTTGGGGATAAAAAGGGAAAGAGAGGTGGGAGCACATAGTAAAGAAGTGACAAGACTACAGAGGTGATGGGGCCCTGAGCAGCCTGGGTGGTTGGAGACCTACAGAGGCTGGGAAGAGCCTCAGAGCCAGAAATAAGGAGGAGAAAGAGTAGGCTTCTTGGGTTCTGTGAATAGGAAGAAGACAGCCTGGCCAAGAAGACTGAAAGGCTTTTTTTTTCCCCAGAATGATAACCACTTTTTTTTTTTAACATGCACGTGGCATCCCCAATATGCTACATGCTTTTAGTAATAACCCAGGGTCCCATAATTCTCTAAAATGTTACTGCCTCCCATCCTTTGTTGTTGTTGTTATTTATCTGCAGACCAAGTAGAACTATTTCTAATAATTTGACGGCCACCATGGCTTCCTGGAGAGAGACTTTTTGCCATTTCCCATGTGACTGTGATTCTAAGGGTTCATTCATAGGACCCGTAAGAGCCCAAGTGCAATGGGACAAAAAAATTTTTTCATTGCTGTAAGAAAAGCAGTTTTATGGATGTGGCAAGCTTGATGCAGGAGTAGGAAGAAATGATAAATCACATTCCTGATTGCAAACACTTGATAAAGAAAATCAGCCTTGAGACTTTTGCCAGCCTTGAGATTTGGGGGGGTTCTGAGAAGGGTCAATGCAAGTACAGACTCCCCCCCCCCCCACCTCTCTTGTCCTTCCATTAACTCTTTCTATGTATCAAGTCACTTGTCTAAAGAAGAGAGTACTGGGAGTTCTTAGCCCTATGGAGTGGCCTTGGTCTCCCCAAGTCCTGATGAGAGTGCCTGGCCCTTTGTTCTCATCTTTCTCAGAGATCCCAATTTGTCTGTGTCTACAGCATGAGCTGTGGCTGCCTGCAGAGGACAAGGGTGGCAGTTGGGTGGGTGTGGGCCAAATCGCTGTCTGTGGCCTCACAGTGCTGATGTGTAATCACAGCTCAGCCATAGACCGTAATGCAGCCCTAAAGATCGCAGAACCACAGTATATGAGCGTTATGCCTGGAATGAAGTCCAATCTGTGATAAAGCAGCCAGCGTTAATGCCACAAATATGTGACAGCGGGCAGAGAAATGACTGATTGGGGATGTTTATAAATATAGGAAGTGAGCTGCTTATGGCATCCAATAGAGGGGTTAGCAAAATGAAGACAGATGGCCGCCGATTAGCTCTCACGTTCCGTTATGGCTGCCAATCCACGCAAGGCCCCAGCGTTCACTCCATGTTCCCCCTCCGCAGTCCTCCCAGCAGGGCTGCCAGACACCTTACAGACCGGCTCCACCTCCTGGCTTGGTCTTGAACTACAGCTGGCTTAATAAGGACTTCTGAAGTGACAGCAGGGAGAAAGGTCACAGAGCACCATCTTTCTCCAGATGGGACTGGTGCCTTGGCACTACAGACAGAATCCCGGGATTTGCTCAACTGTCTCATAGGAGCTTTCAGAAAAAATCTAGAATACTACATTTGGAGAAAGGTTTTAAAGAACCCCATCTAGCCCAACTCTTCAAGCAAGGCTGAAATGCCCTGTATGTCTTGGCTTGGTTTATGGGAACTACGCCAGTTTTCAGGCAGAGGCTTACTTGTTTGGCATTTCATTGATGCTGAATTTCAGAATTAAAGTTCTTTCTGTGGAGCTCCCATCCTCTGGTCCTTAGTAGTGTGTTGAGCAAGAATTGGCCCCGCTTCCTTCACGAGACAGTCCAGCAAGTAATTTGAAGGAGTCTCTTGTCCATGTATGGACATGGCTTTGCTCCTCCCATGAACACTGCAGGCCCTGTCACCCTTTGTATGCATGCCATGTGCTCTTGTGGCTTTAGCATCCTGGCCAGCATGGGCCATCTTAAACCTTTAAGTGCAGTGCAATGGTCAGCAAGGCACTGGGGGTATTGCGTGACTGGCTTATAGCAATGAGGCACTCAGGAATATTCTATATAATATAACCAGGGGAAGGTACTTCCCTCTTGTAACTTCTAGGAAACTGACAATCAATAAGACCAGTGCATTTTTTCCTCTTCCTTTTCCATCCTGCTAAAACCAAACTCTTCTTCAGTCAACTGCGATCTCTTCCTAATTTCAACCTATTTACCTCTAGGCCTCATTTTTCCTGAGAGCAAAGTCCAGAGCAGGAACTGCCCATGATGGTTTCCACCCTGATTTCGTCTCTATGATCAATTGATCAATCTTTTTTTTTTTTTTATCTTTTTGTCTTTGTTGTTGTTGTTGTTGTTGTTGTTGCTATTTCTTGGGCCACTCCCGTGGCATATGGAGGTTCCCAGGCTAGGGGTTGAATTGGAGCTGTAGCCACCGGCCTACGCCAGAGCCACAGCAACGCGGGATCCGAGCCGCGTCTGCAACCTACACCACAGCTCACGGCAATGCCGGATCGTTAACCCACTGAGCAAGGGCAGGGACCGAACCCGCAACCTCATGGTTCCTAGTCAGATTCGTTAACCACTGCGCCACGACGGGAACTCCTAATTGATCAATCTTGATCTCAAACACAAGAGATGTAAAGTGTATTGGCCCAATACCTTGGGCTCTCCATCCACTAGTAGCTTGACTTGGACTTTGTGTTTCTTTTTTTTTTTTTTCTTTTTAGGGCTGCACCCTCAGCACATGGACATTCTCGGAGCTGTAGTTGCCATCCTACGCCACAGCCACAGCAACACGGGATCTGAGCCGCATCTTCGACCTACACCACAGCTCACGGCAACACCGGATCCTTAACCCACTGAGTGAGGCCAGGGATCGAACCCTCATCTTCATGGATCCTAGTCGGGTTCGTTAACCACTGAGCCACGAAGGGAACTCCCTTTGCATTTCTTTTGATTGCTTAAATTCCATTTTAGTCTCCAGATCCAGTTTGCTCCTCCCTATGCAGTTCTGGTTACTGGCTCCCTGTCTTGGTTGCTGTAAAGGTCTTGCTAAGTTTCCAGGCCTTGGGATCTTCAGCACAGTGTATCCTGCTATGACCTTCCCAAATTTTCCTGCCAAGAAGTCATGTGACTTATCCTTCCTCCCCCAATCCAGCTGTGCACCTAGTGAGGAGGAGTCAAAGTAACAAATGCTTCAAATACATTACTGAGCTGGATCTCACAAGAACCCTGCAAGGTATGTAGCTACAAATATATCCCCACTTTATAGATGCAGATGTTGAGGCACAGAGGATTTAAGTGACCTACCTAAAGGTACAGAGCTGATAGGTAGCAGAGCCAGTGTTTAATCCTGCACAGTCCAAGTCTAGAGCCTGGGCCCTTAAAGACCCTACACTATGGTTTCATGATGAATGTCTTTAGAAAATGAGTGAGAGTGATCTTTTCTGTTCCTGGATCTCAGCCTGGAATGGTGGCCAGCTCGGACCCACCACCCTTTCCTGCAGCCACGCTTTTTAGGACACAGGGTATCCCTAATGTACTGGCCTCTTTCCCAGCGGCATCATCCAGTGTTTAGCTCTACCTGAAGGACCTCCCCAAAGAGTCGCTACTCTGGGGAAGTTACTGCAGTGAGCTAGACCATGCCTGCATCTAATATAAGATATGACACAAATCTGTATTTGAATAATTTACTTTTTCAACCTGATTATAAGATAGTGCATTTTTTTCCCCTGGTTAAATTTCATCATCTTAGATTTGTCCCATTCCTCCGGCCTGACAAGAACTTTCTGGATTCGACCACCTGATAAATTTACTTTGCCTCCCAATCATGTCACCCACAAATTTGATGTGTCATCTCTATGTCTTCATTCAAGTTGCTGATGGAAACATTTAATGGCACAGGACACAGTCAGTGTCCTGTGTCTCCTGCAGCCCACGTTTGATGTGGGTTGATTCCTTGCTCAGCACCTGTTGGCTATAGTGCTCATCCACTTACTAATAGACCTAATTTTACTAGTGTTCAGTGTAAATTTCTTCATCATTCTGACAAAGCTAAGACAAAAGCCTTGTAAAATGCATTCCTGAAATACCGATTCCCTATGCCTCCTGCCTTTACCTGCAAAACACTGTCCAAGTCGGAAATGAGGTTTGTCCGATGTGACCTAATATTAGTAATCTAAGACAGTAGGAAATCCCTATTAATCCACACTGTGTATTGTGAAAATCCAAAGAAAATTCCATGCCTTCAGCACATTGGCTTCTGAACTGGCTTGGAGTCCTAGATTTCCTTAGAGGGGTTCAGAGGCGACAACATGGTGTGGGGTGAAGTGTGGGGGTGGGGTGGGGGTGGAGAAGGCACCGCCCAGCCCTGCCTCCAAAGCAGCTCCACTAACTTTTAGATTATAATAATGTTCTATGACAGCTCCTTCTTGAAAAAGTGATATACAAAATATACTTTGAAGACGACTGTTTTAAAAGGGGAAAGCAAACTGTCTGTCTGGAGTTGTACTTGATGGCTGTATTGCCTGGTGCTAGGGACACATGCTTTGTTAATAAAACCGAGACACCATTGTCCGCATTTGCTCTGTGCCTCACAGAGGTGCTATAGAGTTGATAGATAGCCTTAGGACAGAGTGACGAAGCAAGTCCATTATTGAAATGCACACATCTAAATGCCCAACAGAATCCTTGTCATTTTTTTCCAAGCGATCTGCTCCGAGGGTGTTTTCCCCATCCCCAACCATTGATTGAATGCCTCCCAGCTACAGTTTTCAAACACATGATTTCTTCAACCTTTGCAACAATCCTCATGAGAGAGATGCGGTTATTCCTGTTTACCAGTGAGGAGGCGGATGCTAAAATGAGGTCGAGACAAATTGCTTATAATCACACAGCCGGTCATCAGGGTCAAAATTCAAACTCAGGTTTGCTTGATCCCAAAGTCCTTGAAATTTGCCTTTCTACCTCATTGTCTTAGGTCATCCGCTGCACATGGCGAGCTGATGTTTTTGAGCGTTTACCATGAGCGAGGCACTGTGCTAAGTGTTTACAAAGGTTATCTCATTTACCCTCACAATAGCCGTACTGTTGGGGATATTAGAATGTCCAAGTTTGCGGATAATGATGAAAAAATTTCCCAGGGTCACTGAAAAAGAGAATGGCAGAACCGAGCTTCGAACCCACATAACCTGATTCCAGAGACCCTGCATTCACGCTATTCTTATTTATATCAGGGTTCATCTCATCAAGCTTGATGCAGGTGGGTGCCCAGTGGCTATTCTTTGGGGGGTCTTGGAAGCTGTATCTATTCCCATGAGTGAGGGGAATCTACTATAAGAGATTATATTTTTCTTTTGAGGGAAGCACTGGTTTATGTTTTAATGGAAGCAGCTTCCATCAGTCATTAAAGGTTTGGGGAGAAGCAGAGCCTCCCTGATGCATCCAGCTGAGAGTAGAACATGGAAAGAGAGAGACAGCCAGAAAGGTGAGCTTTGATAGGCTTAAGGGTGGAAAATAGGGCAAACGCTCAGAGGATGGGTGGAGGCAGGGCTGGGCTAAGAAGCAAGGGCAGGCGCTCTAATGGGAGGGAAGAGGCGACCAAGGCAGGCTTTACCGTCAGCACATTGAGCTACAGACTGTTCTTGGTTCTTTTGAAAGAAGACCCCTCCACTATCCACATCCAGCCGTGTCCTCTCATCTGTTCCCAATTGTGCTGGAGAAGAGTTGAAAGGATGCAGGCCTGTAGAAAGCATGGCCAATGTGCACAGAACCAGGCTCTGCAGCAGGGGGCTTGCTGGGGTGTGGCTGGTGTGTGAGGGCTGGGGGCTGGCTCCCTCCTGCCTCTGAGTGGCAGGAGCAGGGTGGAAGGAAAGGAGCACAAACCACAAGACCGCCCTCCCTCTAGCCCATGCTCTAGACATTGTGTCGGAGGCCGGCTTTCTGCCGACAGGTGTCTCTACTGCTTATGGAACACAGAGGGAGATAACCATTCTGAGTTGTGCCAGGCAAGGAATGAGCTGAAATTTTAACCCTGCTCACACAAGACAACTTGGCACTTTTCCTCCTTTGAGAGTATATTTGCCACCTGAAGTCATTCAGCTGGAATCCACAGAGCACCTAGTGAGCAGAAGCAGAGGTACCAGAGGCAAGATGTTAGTAAGAGGACCCAGGGTCCAAGGGACAGTCTGTCCAAGGTCCCCTGCACCTTGGACTTTCAGAATTGAGTGAGGCTGAGCCACCCTCCCCCTGCCCAGCCATTGCTTCCAAATCTCATCAAACCATTCTCTTGAAGATGCTCAGCTAAACTGTACGAAGAAAGGGGATCAAAGGAGGAAGAATAGGCTGGGAGTGAGAGAGAGGTAGGATCCAAATTCAATTGTCTGAACTGGAACGTGCTAGTGATCTGCCATGAAACAAGGTCATTTCACTGAATACACTATTCCTTTAGAAAGTATTATTTCAGGAGTTCCCATCATGGCTCAGCAGAAATGAATCTGACTAGCAGCCATGAAGACACACGTTCGATCCCTGGCCTTGTTCAGTGGGTTAAGGATCCAGCGTTACCATGAGCTATGGTGTAGGTCTCAGACTTGGCTCGGATCCCACGTTGCTGTGGCTGTGGTATAGGCTGGCAGCTACAGCTCCAATTCAGCCACTAGCCTGGGAACCTCCACATGCAGCTGGTACAGCCCTAAAAAGGCCCCCCCCCAAAAAAGTATTATTTCACTTTTCTGATATGTCCTATTGGAAAGACCTATATTGAGCCCCCCTGTATGTTCTGTCCTATGAAATAAAGAATATGATATATGGTTCTTGTGCTAAAGAAACATCTTAGGAGTTCCCGTCGTGGCTCTGTGGTTAATGAATCCCACTAGGAACCATGAGGTTGCGGGTTCGATCCTTGGCCTTGCTCAGTGGGTTAACGATGTGGCGTTGCTGTGAGCTGTGGTGTAGGTTGCAGACGCGGCTTGGATCCCGCATTGCTGTGGCTCTGGCATAGGCCGGTGGTTATAGCTCTGATTAGACCCCTAGCCTGGAAACCTCCATATGCTGTGGGAGCAGCCCTAGAAAAGGCAAAAAGACAAAAAAAAAAGAAAAAAAAAAGAAAGAAATATCTTAACTAGAAGAGAAAATAAAATGTCTCTACCCCAAGGATACCCACTATAAGACCACCTTAGGAATAAGTTTTAATGTAATGGTGGATTTCCTGTCACCGAAGGTGTTTAAACCATGTTTGTATTCAATTCTGTTCGGCTTACCATAATTTTTTTTTGTCTTTTGTCTTTTGGGGGCCACACCCGTGGCATATGGAGGTTCCTGGGCTAGGGGTCAAATCGGCGCTCTAGCTGTTGGCCTCACACCACAGCCACAGCAATGCCAGATCCTTAACACTGAGCAAGGCCAGGGATGGAACCTGCGTCCTAATGGATACTAGTTGGGTTCATTAACCACTGAGCCATGACAGGAACTCGAAGCTTACCATAATTGAACAATATGTCCTGGACAGGCCTTCTCAGAGCCTTGATAAGCTAAACTTCACTGTGAATCTTTTAGAGGAAGATAGGTGTCCAACTGTCTCCTAGGCTGGTGAACCAGAGAAGCTTCACCCCTTTTATTTAAGAAGCGGTCCAGAGGGACTGGTTTTCCCAAAAACCACTTTGGGGAGCCCTGCTGAATAGGGTGTTCCAGGAAGCGCAGCTGGAAATAGATGCTGAGAGAAACCAGACCATCAGTGAAGCAGGGGACCTCTCTGGAAAGGGGCAAAGCCCAGGAGAGGCTGGCTGCTGTTCCCATAGCCCCAGGGCCCGTTTCCACTCCAGCCCACAGAGGCCATGCTAGGAGTGGAGACCTCTGCCTTTCTGCTGAGACCAGGGCTAAGTGATGGTGAAGCCACTCCTAGTGCAAACCTGGGATCGAGGGTAGGGAGGACATTCTCGGAGAGGCAGTCTCGCTTCTTTGACAAAGTCCAGGTCAATCCTCTTTCTCTGGCACTGCTGGTCTCCTTTTACCTTCTCTTTCTTCTTCACCTTGCCTGGTACCCACCAGCATCACAGGAAGGGCCCCCCTAGCCTCATGAAGTATAAACCTGCACCTGTGTGCACACACCAACACTTAGAGGCACACTCACACCCTCATATACACCCTCTCACACACAGGCTCTAATTTGCATTTTGGGGCTGTCACGGTGGCTCAGGGGGCACCCTCCAGGAATGGATTCTGAAGACTTCCCCTCACACTGCATAACCTTGGACAAAACACTTCACCACTATATGGGTCTCAGTTTATGCAAAATAGAGAGAATATGAATGATCTTTTTTTTTCCCTCTAGGATATTAAATAATTTAAAGGGAATCTTGGACATGGGGGGCATTAAAAGTAAGGTGTGTCTGGAGTAGCTTTTGAATCTGTTTCACCAAATAGAACGGGGATGCAGTGATATTGTTTTCTAAACTGCAGCCACCACTGGATGGTTCACCTGCAATTACAAAGAATAAAGTTGACTTTTCAAGGTTATTTGGTTTTCAGAAATCTGCTCTAGGTCTGTCTCTCCAAGCACTTTATAGAACCTTTGCAAAACCCAGGCACATGCCCTGTACTTCTAGCCCCTCACACCCCCAAGTCTGAATCCAGCCCTCACACCCATGCTGGAGCCATAGGAGGGGATCGAAGAGACTGCATGAAAGCATAAGGAAGAGAACCACCTGCCTTCATCACCTAAGACAGTTCAAATCTGCTGTGGTCTCCAATGGACAGACCGTATCTGGGTGCACAAAGAGGAAACCCCTGGGGATTCAAGTGTTACCTGGTGGAAAATTCTTCTGCCACTTTAGAGGAAACCCTCATTTTCATTGCCACGTCCCCCAGAGATGCCTGAGCAGTTGTCCTCAGGTTCTGATTCTTTTTTTTTTTTTTTGTCTTTTTAGGGCCACACACATGGCATATGGCAGTTCCCAGGCTAGGAGTTGAATCGGAGCTGTAGCCACCCCAGCCTATACCACAGCCATAGCAACATGGGATCCGAGCAGAGTCTGCGACCTGCACCACAGTTCACTGCAATGCCAGATCCTTAACCCACTGAGCAGGGCCAGGGATGGAACCTGCCATCGTCATGGATACTAGTTGGGTTCGTTAACTACCGAGCCATGACGGGAACTCCCGGTTCTGATTTTTTTTAGAACAAAATTCCCTAACATTTCTGCAAAGAAATTCCATGAGAAATTGCCCAGATTCCGAAGAGATCTGGGGGCAGGAAAATGCTCCTGGGACCGCAGCTGCTTCTGCTGACTAAAATCATCCATTCATTTACCTTTCAGCTTCTCCCTGGCCATCTTAGAAGAGGGAGCTATTTTGGAAGAAGGGCCTTGGCTGAGCTCGACCTGCTGGGGAGAGGCATCAATCTACCAGCTAAAGCCTTTGGGGAAAAGCAGGCATTGTCAACGACGGGAAGAAATTGAAGTTACTTTTAGTCAAAATGAGCCTGAACTCACCAGTTGGAAGTCCCTGCCTTTGTTTCCTTGCTCTTTGAAAACACCTCACAGGCTAATTTATAGTGGCTGTCTACAGCGAGGCACTTTATGTAACACACTTCATCTTGCCAATTTGGAAAGGCAGTTATTTTGCAAATGAGCAAACTGAGGTGCGAGGATGCAGTGATCAATTAGCAGAGCCGGGGCATAACCCCCGGTTTTCCTGATTCCAAAGTCACTCTCCACGGGTCAAATTTTATTTCTAGGAAGGATGGCAGAGCACTTGCTCTCCAGCCAGAAGGAAGGTTGGAATTATCAGGAGGTCTGCAGCCCTTTCCCGGCAGGTCACCAGGCTGGTAGCTGCCCCTCGTCTTGTTGAGGATCCCCTTGTCCCCGAGGGGGAGGGGTGCAACCATGGGGTGGTGTCCTGTCCCAATAGGACTCCAACCCAGGTCTTTATTGGGTCCAAGCCCCTCTCCACTCCTTCTGTTGGTTGAGAGGCTGTAAGGAGATGACAAGTACATAGTCAGTCACAGGTGACAGCAGGGCTGTGCGCACTGGGCCAGGTGGCTGCTGGGGAGCCAGGAGCCTGCTTCCCATTCTGCCTGCATCTCGGCATGTCCTCCTTCATCAGCCCAAGAGTTAGCTATCTTGAAACACTGAAGTTTTCATCTCCTCTTGATTGGGCTCTACAGCAGTTTAAAAAGCTTCTGGCTGAAAGCAAGAATCATGTCACACCTTAATAGCCTCATTTCTAGGGCGACGGGGGCTTTTTAAACTCCCTGAGCCTTGGTGGGGATGTCTGAGCGGCCGGCTTTGTTTGTCTCCTGTGCATTTCTATTCAGGGAGCCGTCTCTGAGAAGTCTTTCATTGAGCTCACAGTCATCCAAAGGGAAAGAGAGACATGCTCTACATGAACATTAGTGGCAGCCGAAATTTGTCACACCGGAGATCAAAAGGCACAGCCCAGTAAAGGAAGACAAAGAGGAGGCAGGGGTGGGGAAAGGGGGTACAGACGCTCAGCTGGATGGAAGGGTGGGGATGGGTGTGGGGATGTTTCAGGTCTGCTTTCACCCCCACTGGAGAAGAGCAACAGAGGACCGTTTTGTCTGGGGGCAAATATATTTCATTGCCCCGCGTGTCAGAAGGATGCTTGGTCTTGAGAGAGGGCCTTTGGGATGTGCCCGCTGTAACTTGGCCACCTCCTAGGGAAATCCTGGGGCCAGAGAGTGTCCTTTCTGGGGCGGTGCTCCTGCACCTCAGGGAGCCACACACATGCATTTACTTGTAAGACAAAGCCCCTGTGTGGGGCTCTACATGTGCACCTTCGTGCAGGGGGATATGTGTTTATGCAGCCAGTTGTATCACATTTATTTCAGATGGGCTCAACCAGGGTCTCAGATTGCTCTTACGATTGTTTGCCCAGCCCGTGGTGCCCTGTGGGACAGAAAGCTGGCATGCAGGATGGTACGTCACGTAGGAAGGTAAACTTCACTCACTTCACAGGACTCTTCCTCCCAAAGCCACTCCTTTTACAGAAAAGGAGTGTCTGCACAGAGGCACGTTTGTGACCCAGTTCTGAAAGGCCAGGTCCTCTGCTGCTTTAATTAAATAGTACAGGACTCCAACGGCAGCCCCCTGGGCCGAGGGATCGGCTGCAAAGCGGGGATCAGGCCCCCCTTTGTCTTTGCACACCACGCGCTTTAACAAGGAACTTGAACACAGGGGAGCCAGGCAGAATCGCTTTCTGCAACATGGCACAGTCTCTCCTGCTCAGCCTTCTCTGACCACGGCACTGAGAGGCATGTGTAGGAAGGACCAGTTCCCCAAATAGCTCCATGCTTTCGATGATAACTGCACAGATTCCTTCCCGCAATCACATCTTCACCCGACTAAGTGCTGAGAAGGTGCCTGGGCTCTGGAGGCGGACTCGTTCCCTTCCTCGTTAGATGACCTTGGGCGAGATGCTCAAACTTCCGGAAAAATGTCAGTTTTCTCCTGGGCAAATTAAGACAGGCATAATACCTACGCTGCAGAACTTTTGGGGATTCATATTAATGCATGCAAATCATCAGGCACACTGCTTGGAGCTACTGCAATGTCACTCACTCCATCAGGAGGCTCTTCCAGCCCAAGAAAGGAGCTCGTGTTATAATATAGCTTCCACCTCCCATCTTATCAGACATATGGTAAAGTAATCACTGACTGGTTAATACTTACTGAGCATCTAATGTATACTAGGCATCGTTTGAAGCACTTTTTCTTCTTATAATAATTGATGAGATTTTTATCTCCATTTTGCACATCAATAGTTTGAGGCACAGAGCAGCTAGGAAACTTGCCCAAGGCCACACAGCAGAACTGGAATTTAGTGCAGGAGAGTTTGAAAGTCACTGCTCTTACCCACCACACTGCACTGTTGCAGACCTTGGTCATCTCTTTTGTGGCTTCTCTGTCTCCCTGAATGTTCCGAGAGATCGGGCATCAGACCTCTGTTGTTCATTTTCAAGTCTACACTGCCTGCATGTAACAAGCAATGGAGTATCTTGAATGACCGGCTGTTATTTTTATTTTATTTTTATTTTATTTTATTTTATTTTACTTTATTATTTTATTTTATTTTTTGTCTTTGTCTTTTTAGGGCCGCACCTGTGGCATATGGAGGTTCCCAGGCTAGGGGTCAAATTCGATCTGATCTGTAGCCACTGGCCTACACCATAGCCACAGCCTGGCCAGAAACGAGCCACATCTGCAACTTACACCACAGCTCACAGCAACACCAGATCCTTAACCCACTGGTCAAGGCCAGGGATCGAACCTGCGTGCTCATGGATGCTAGTCAGATTCGTTTCCACTGAGCCATGACGGGAACTCTAACCATCGTTATTTTTAAATTATTCCTTTAGCCTGCATTATTCCTGTGGGTAAAGGACTCTACAAATTTATGATCCACTAAGTCCTCCTTTAAACGTGCTCTCAATGCATGGCGCTCAAGGTTCACACAGGGCATCTGGGTTTTAGAATTTTTTGGCGTTTGTGAAGACGTTCAGCCCACTCTACCCTTCACACATCACAGGAGTCTGTCATCTGCCCACTCAGCGTCCAATTTCCACCTGAAGGGGCTGGATAAACCTCAGTCGGCACCCTGTCTGCTCCATCAACCTGCTTCCGGCCAATGTCTTCATGGCCATGTGCTCCTAGGACAGGAGCGAGGCTGGGGACTCAGCTCAGCTCGAGTGAGAAGAATTCCACCAGGATCCAAGGCAGATGAGCTCTGAGCTCTTCTTCAATCAGGGAGGGACCACAGCCCAGGTGAGGGCCAGGCAGGTGCAAGGCCTTCCTCTCTGTGCCCCCAATACCCAAGGGTCCCTGTCGCATCACTCCAGTCTTGCACTGGCTGGTCCCTCTCACAGAGACCATCTTCCTGTAGATCTTCAGGAACTGGACTCATGTCTTTGTGGCTCAGCTCCAAGCCTCTTCTCAAAGGCCCTTCCTAAAATCCCAGTCTTGAAGGGGCTGTCTTACCTCCCTCCTGCCTTTGTCTTAATTGTCTCTGTGCACTTAACACCCTAAGGATAGCTTCCTTATGTATTCGTTGAGTGTTTTTTCCTAAATGTTCATCTGTCTTGTGCACTGTTGTGGCCCTGGTGCTCAGACGACGTGTGGCACTTAAGAGGCACACACAGAGGATAGCAGGAAACAGTGAGCTACATGCCTGGACCCGCTCCAGCAGGGTGAGCTCCTTGAGGGCAGGGGTCAAGGACGATTCATCTCTGTTGGCCTTGCAGCCAGGTGCTTCAAATTCAAGAAATGCCTCAGGAAAAGAGTGAACAAATAACTGAAAATTTTAATTTTTCCACAGTAGGGTAGGAAGGAAGGCAGTGGTGAGCCTGATAGAAAATGAATGGACTTTCCTGTCCCCAGAAAGGAGTTGGTGACCAGAGATAAAATTAGGCAAAAACAAGGCTCCTGGAAACCTGAGTGAGGAGAGAATTCAATGACTAAGAGAGGGTAAAAGAATTCCATCCACTTCATACTAATTTACTGAGGAGATTGCGGAAAATGCTGATTCTAATGAAAGGAATGAAAGCCTCTGAAATTAAGGTCCAAGAATCAGCATTTTAAATAAGTGTTGGATTCCAGATATAAGTGATATCATATGGTATTTGTCTTTCTCTTTCTGACTCACTTCACTTAGTATGAGAATTTCTTGTTGTATCCATGTTGCTGCAAATGGCATTATTTTGTTCTTTTTTATGGCTGAGTAGTATTCCATTGTGTCTATGTACCAGGTCTTCTTTTTCCATTCATCTGTCAATGGACATTTAGGTTTTTTCTATATCATAGCTATTGTGAATAGTGCTTCAGTGAACATAGGGGTGTAATTATCTTTTTGAATGAAAGCTTTATTCAGATATATGCCCAGGAGTGGGATTGCTGGATCATATGGTAGTTCTAAATTTAGTTTTCTGAGGAACCTCCTTTCTGTTTTCCATAGTAGTTGTACCAATTCACAATCCCACCAACAGTGTAGGAGGGTACACTTTTCTCCATACCCTCTCAAGCATTTGTTGTTTGTAGACTTATTAATGATAGCCTTTTGACGACAGACTCACAGATATGGAGACCAGACTTAATATTGCTGAGGAGGAGGGAGTGAGATGGACTGGGAGTTTGGGGTTAGTAGCAAACTCTAAATGTAGGCAAGCTATACATTTAGAAAGGATGAGCAATGAGGTCTTACCATATAGTACAGGGAACTAGATCAAGTCTCTTGTGATAGAACATGATGGAAGATAATGTGAGAAAAAGAATATTTATAAATGTATGACTGGATCATTTTACAGTATAGCAGAAATTGGCACAATTAAAATGGATAAGCAAGGAGGTCTTGCTCTATAGCACAAGGAACATATCCAATCACTTGTGATAGAACGTGACAGAAGATAATATGAGAAAAAGAATGTATACGTATATATAATTGGGTCACTTTGCTGCACAGCAGAAATTGATGGAACAATGTAAATCAACTGTAATAAATTTTTCTAAAAAAATAAAAAAAAAAGAAAATGACAGGTACAGATAATTCATAAAAGA
Organism: Phacochoerus africanus; assembly: GCF_016906955.1. Taxonomy (NCBI): domain Eukaryota; kingdom Metazoa; phylum Chordata; class Mammalia; order Artiodactyla; family Suidae; genus Phacochoerus; species Phacochoerus africanus. Next base: position 57,739,880 of record NC_062554.1, on the reverse strand, counting down.
ACCACCAACGGCCACTAAATTAAAAATGAAATTTATCATGACTGTTACTAAACAAATGTAAATTACAAAATAATAACAATAATAATGATAATAAGCTTTGGGCAGTTCTTTGCCACCTGCAGTTAGAGGAACCCTGGGGTAGAAGCTTTGAGAGCAGAGATCGCAGAGAAGTGGGGACTGAGCAGACAGTCAATAATGTCTGGAAAGAAAGCAAGAATCAACAGAAGAAAAAGCTAAGACAGAAAGTTGAGGCCCGGCGCCCGGCAGGTGCCCTGCACAGAGACCACGGCCCCCTCAGCAGCTCAGCTGGTTCTCAGGAGAATGGTTTCTGAGGCTCAGAAGGGCAAAGCCAGAGCCTGACATGAGAAGGTCCATGTTTCTTGGACTGGAAAAGTGAGAGAGAGAAAACCCTGGACCTATAAGTAGAAATAGAAAGAAAGTTCAGGGAAGGACAGTGGGAAAACGCGAGGAATGGGGCACCGATCCCTGCACAGACCTTGAAAACCTCACACGAAGGGATGATGCCAGATGCAGAGGATGACCCATTGTGGAGACCACGCATGCGGACTGTCCAAAGCCAGCATCACCAATGCTTCCCAGGCAACCATCCAACCAGCAACCCCAAGCATGGACCCTGCCCTGGGAAAGCGCCTCCATAAGGGTTGGGTCCCTTGGACCTGGGGGACGCCCCTCCCCCCACCAGCAGGCTAAGGCCAGTGCCATCCTCACTGTGGGGGACAAAAGGGATGGATCCCGGGGGCATCTCTGAGGAGCAATTTGGGACAAAGATGCCAGCATTTACACAGTTGAGCTGATGCAGGATCACACTTCCATTCAGAATTATCATCCTTTCCAAGAAAGTAAAGACCACATTTTCGATATTTGGGCTGAATTTGATTATTCATGAAACAAAAGGACTCATGCAAGAGGCCTGAACAGGTGCCCTTCCAAGGAGAGATTCTGAGGCTTCTGGAGCCACAGATCTGACCAGACTCCAGGTTTTTTCTTATCCCCCTCCCCGCCCACCCTCCCAGGGCCCCCAGGTCCCCCTCTGCAGTGAGGACCCAGCCCCTTCCTTACCCAGACAGACAGGAACAGAGCAGGAAGCCTTCTTTTGGAACCTAGCCCCTCACCCCAGTTTGGCTCCTTCTTCCTTTTCCCCCACCTCACTGTGCCCGCTGTGAAGGCAGCATTTCAGCTGCACCATTTTTCCAAATCTAAAATATGCGGCTTCTCTCGGTGGAACCACTCTCGCTTCTAAAGCCTCTTCCATTCAAGGCAGTACCTGGCGGGACTTCTAATCGCAGGCAATTGATATTCTACTGAGCATCTTTGGAAAATAATCTGCAAACAAGAGGCTGCAGGCTATATAAAAGTCTCTCTCGCTTCCCCTTCTCCCTCTCCCTCTGTCTTATTTTAAAAACACGGCTCACAGCTTAATAAAAATACAACCCAAGCGAGAGCAGGAACCCTCCACACTTTGTGCAACAATATTATCCTTTTAAGAGTTCTATTAATCGGTTTAAAGTTGTGCCGAATTTGGCTGAGAGGAGCAAGGTGACTTCCCCCCCGCTGACAAGACTGTCCTTGCATTTCAGGAGCTGGCACCGGTGGTTCAATTAACAGAATGGCCGGGAAAAGAGGGTCAGCCTTGGAGAGCTCAAGACTCACACTGCGTGTGTGATGAGATGAGCAGCAGTGTGGCTTTCCTGCTACATCCCCCTTGCATCGACAAACACACACACAGAGACACACACACACACACTCACACACATTCAAACACGCACCATAGGCAGGCACACCAAGACTCCCTCCCGGAGAAAACAGCATAAAGGTAGAATAAAGGAGTTCCTGATTTGTTTTTATCTCCTGGCAGTTACAGAATGTGTGATACATTCTGCCAGGAAGACTTACTAGCTTGCAAGAGCAGACAAATGCATCTGTCAGTTTAGCGGCCTCCTTGGAGCTCAATCAGCATGGCCTGGGAGGGGTCCCTTAAATGTTTAATTTCTTCCAGCACCACAAGTGCTATGATAGGTCTTATCAGGATCATATTGACTGCTCAAAATGAGACACGGTGTGGGGCAGTTTTCTTGAAGGGAGAGACCGTTAAAAGCACGCACCAGGAACCCATTTAACAGGTTTCTAATAATATCATCTTCTATCGACATCACAGTTTTATTCCTAACCACTTCAGCCTCCATGTGTATACACGCCATACTCATCCTCCTCCAAAAGGCAGAGCTTCCAACTGGGGGCTGGCAGGGCTGAAGGTAGAACCAAGGCAGGACGTCCCGAGGATGTAGATGACGTGGCTCCAGGATCAAGATCCTCCCTTGAAACTACGACCCACGGAGCAGGCACCACAGCACGCCTGTGGTTTTGCGAAACACAGTATGAGTCTGTGATTTCAGCTGGTCAGAAGTAGTATGCGGAGTGCCCACAGGGCCCCAGGGCCCCATGCAGATTTCTCAGATGTTTTCCAGTGCATATGCAAAATACATCAAATGTATGATTAATTTTTACTCTAAGAATGTGGAACAGAGGGCCACTTATTGGCTCACACATTCAGTCATTAAATATTTATTTGGTGCCAGTGAAGGTCACTGTTATCAAGATGCTTCTAGATTAAAAGGGGAAAGAGCTATGAAAACACACATGTTCAACCCAGCATGGAGAATGCTAATCAGCTAGTGATCTCCAAGTTGGGGTGCAGGGGGGGCAGACGGGGCGGGGAGGGTGGCACTCACGGAGAGGGACCCCCCTCCCACACACAGGTCCGGGGAAGGGGGCACAGGGGGAGAGAGACCTGCTTCTCCAGTCACTGGGAAGGGAGGAGGGGCAGGGAGCCGACCTGGTTGAAGAGATGAGTGACTTGGGCCAAGAGTGTTGGTTGGACGTCTCCAGACCGAAAGTGGAGTTACTGCCCTTCCGGGACAATGCACAGGAGAAGCACAGAAGAGCAGAAGATGGTCTGTGTGCAAAACGACTGCATTTCCTTGAGGCTGGAAGCTGATGTGGAGGCAAGAAATGCCTCAGGTGAGAGGAGAGGTCAGCGGGGCCAGTGCCAGGAGCAGTCACCACAGCCGGCCAGCAGCCATCAGAGAGAACAACCGTGCTTCTCAGGACCACGGGAGCCCTGAGAGGCCCCAGAGTCACTGTCTCTCCCAGGGTGTCCCAGGCTGTGATGGTGCAGGTGACAGGTAACAGGTAACAGGTAACAGGAATCCCGCAAAGAGCGGATGCTGTGACCCGGGGCACACATGCAGGAAGTTGTCTTAGAGAAAGCCGAGGATTGAGGTTACAGGCGAAAAGTGTGAGCGTGTGTGTGTGTGTGTGTTGATGAGACTGTGTATGTGTGAGTCTGTGTGTTCATTAATAAGACTGTGTGTGTTGATGAGATCTGTGTGTGTGTGTGTGTGTGTGAGGGTGTTGATAAGACTGTGTTTGTGTTGATGAGGCTCTATGTGTGTTGATGAGACTGTGCCTGTGTGTGTGTGTGTGTGTGTGTGGGTGGGTGGGTGGGTGTTGATGAGTCTGTGTGTATGTCGATGTGACTGTGTGTGTACTGATGAGACTGTGTGTTTGTGTTGAGGAGACTGTGTGTGTTGAGGAGATTTGTTTGTGTGCGTGTGTGAGGGTGTTGATGAGCTGTGTGTTGATGAGTCTGTGTGTGTGTGTGTGAGGGTGCTGATGAGACTGTGTTGATCAAACTGTGTGTACTTAAGAGACTGTGTGTGTGTTGATGAGACTGTGCATGTGTGTGGAGGGTGTTAATGAGTCTGTGTGTATGTTGATGAGACTGTGTGTTGATGAGACTGTGTGTGTGTGGATGATGAGACTGTGTGTGTGAGTGTAAGTGTGAGTGTGCATGTGGTGAGAATGTTCTTGAACAGAGAAAAGGAGAGCAAAGACTCAGGGTGGCGAACAAGCCTTGCAGGTTGGAGTGCAGCAAGAGGGACGGGGTGCACCAGGAAGAAAGAAAGAGCCCGAGAAGAGCTTTTTTTGTTCCTTGGTTTCTCCCTCAGTAAAATGGAGTCAACACGAACCTTAGGACTCTGAAAACTCCGCAGCCACAAGAGGCATGAACCACTGGGAGGAAAAGCCTCGCCCGGCTGCCCCCTACCCTGGGGCAGCTCCAACTGATCTGCCCTGAAGCCCCCTGAAGCCCCTCAGCCAAGCAGTATGATCGCCCTTGAAGGTTGTTTTGAGAACCAGCCAGGAAGTCCTGGAGTCTGCTGGAGGGGCGGACGAGAACTTGAGCCTGGCAAGCTGGCAGCCCAGGAAGCGTCAGGGACAGAAAAGAAATCGAGAATATGGCTGCCAGAGCCTCACACTATTTTTATTCCAGTGGCAAACCTGGCCCATTGTCTTGGGGAGGGGGGGGTCACGACACAGGAAGTTAGTTGACGCTTTTCATAGAGAGGGTGCCCATTCTTTGTAATTAATCCAAGGGTATTGCATGAAGTCTTATTTCTTAAAAACCCTTGGCATTTGGCTTCTACACTGAGCCAGAGGAAAGGTCCGGAGCTGGAGGGACGGCAGCTGTAAAGGGCAGTGTGTGGAGCGAGGGGCCCGAGTGAGGACCCCACAGCACAGGAAATAAAAGCACATTCAGCAGAGGGGTCGCCCTGGCCTAGCCAGGCCAGCACCCCGACCCAGAGGGAAAGCCAAGGGCAGGGACAGGAGAAGGGCACAGATAGAAGATGCGGGAAGGATGGCAAAATACAAAGGTTTTCTTGCAACCTTCCCCTGGAACTTCCACGTAAACAGTGTTGTCCTTGACAAATGGTAAATTTTTCCCCAAACCAATAAATGACTCAGAGTTAAAATTAATAGTTTTTTTTTTTTTTCCCTCCAGGAAAGAAATAATCATTAGCCTCAGCGGCAAAACTGGAGTTCAGGCTTCTGTGATATAATAATAATAATTTGCACTCTCGAAGCTTCTTTCAAGCATAGGTCTTGGAAGCGTTGCCAAACCTTAATTAATTAAGCTTCGCCGGACACCCCCTCACCCTGCCATGCCCCCCAGGAGGCAGGTAGCTATCTATATCTCAGCTTTCCAGATGTGGAAACTGAGTCTCAGGGAGGTGACAGCGATTTGCCCAAAGTCACTCTGGGAATGAGCAGCAGGACCGAGAGTGGTATTGCAAACCCTGCCCCATGCCCTGAATTGGAGGAGCCTTCAGCACTTCTCCCCCTGGGATGCTGAAGGGGTCAGGTCTACAGAGGAGGAGGAGGGGGACGGCTGGCATCTCATGTATGCACAGGATGAACAGAATCCTGGCTCAGCTAGCACGCTTAAAGTGACAGCAAGAGCTTCCCAACTATGAATTTTTATTTGCAAGATTCAGGCTGCTTGCGAGGCGGCATTCTGCTGCAATTTGGAAACATACAGAGAGTGGTTAGGAAAGACAGGATTACAAAATGTTGGAGAGAGAGAAAGCTCCACACTGGAGTTCCCATCGTGGCGCAGCAGAAACAATCTGACTAGGAACCAGGTTGAGGATCCAATCCCTGGCCTTGCTCAGTGGCTTAAGGATCCGGCGTTGCTGTGAGCTGTGGTGTAGGTCGCAGACGTGGCTCAGATCTGGTGTTGCTGTGGCTGTGGTGTAGGCTGGCAGCTACAGCTCCAATTGGACCCCTAGCCTGGGAACCTCCATGTGCCTCAGGTGCGACCCTAAAAAGACAAAAGACCAAAAAAAAAAAAAAAAGAGAGAGAGAGAGAAAGCTCCCACGCCACACTCTTGAGGGGATTTTTTATACCCTAACCTCCATGCAGAGCCTGAAAGTGAGAAGCACAAAGAACGGGAGGCCGAAGGTGAATTTCAGAGGGAAGGCGGGCTTTGGGAGAGGTCCCTGGTGCCTGCTGAGTCTCCCGATTGATTTCAGTTCTCTGTGAGCTGCTCCCCAGCTCTGCCTGGCCTCCTCCAGCATCGGGTGGGCAGGCTGTTTGCAGTCAGAGCCCTGCAGCCCAGCGCCTCTCTGCCTCCATGCCTGGTTTAGCAGCTGACAAACACCATCAGTGAATCCCCCTCCCTCTCCCCCCTCCTCCCGTCTTGGGTGCTGCTGACACATTTTGATATTTTCTCGTGAGATTATACTTCACATAATGAATCTGATTCTTCCATCCTTTTCTCCCTTCCCCTCAAAACTCTGCAGCTTCTGAAAGTGGATCTGTTGCAAGATGAATTGCCCAGAGACTCTTGGCGCATCTTTCTTCACACTTCACCTCCCCCCAACTCTGGATGAGAAATAGACTTTCCCCTCATCCATCATAAGTCAGCGTGACAGGGCTGTCGGTCCCCAGGCCGGGCTCACTGTATTATCCTTCTCTCTGTCCTGCTTCAGTGCATGGCCTGCTTTCTTGGGAACCATCAAGACCTTTAGAAAAGACTTTAAATTGTAGTAGAACCAAACCAAAAAAAAATTTTTTTTGAAATACCCGTAATAATAGGAGGGGAAAAAAAAAATGAACTTTAAAAATAAGGTAAGAGAAAGTCATTTCTAAATTTCTTTTCTCAGGGGACTACTCTCTGTTTAAGTGGGATATTGTGAAATTCTAATAAATCCAGTCTTTTTCCTGACATGTTATCAATCTGCAAACATCCCTAGTGGGTAAAGGGTAAATCGTCTTTGCCTGACTGTACAGGTTGGAAGAATGAGACGAAAGGAGGTGAAAGAGAAAGGTTAGAATGGAAGACCCTGGGAGAGGGAAGGTGAGGGGTAGTGTAGGAATGCCCTTGTGTGACGGGGACAGTGAACAGAAGTAGGATGCTGGCAGACTGTCCCATCACTCCTCCTCCTGCCTGTCCCCCAGTGGGAACTGAAGGAGCAAAAATAGATTCAGATTTGAACAGAGGAAAAATCCATCTGCAAGGCTGCAGCAAAAGGTCGCTGGACTGGGAGTCAGGAGACCCAGGGCCCAGGCCACGCTTGGATGCAAACTATGGAAATGAATTCCGGTGTCTTAGCCTCTGGGTGAATGGGGGGATGGGACACGGCGTCTCGTTTCTAAAGTGAATCAGTCTACCTGCAAGGCTTCTGAGTCCTCTCCAAAAACTGAGTTACTTTGATTTTATTATTAACAGGGTTCTGGACACTAAAAATTGCCAAGGAGAGTGAAGGAATGCTGTTACACTGAAGGCTTTTAAAATCAAAATAAGCACCCACTGTGGGAAGATTTTGCTATGGGATTCTCTCCTATGGAGACACGCTCTGAAGGAACCCAGATGGCCGGCCAGTGGCCAGTCCTGTGACATGGACAGCGGTAAGCCTTCTCTCTACTAGGACAGGGGCAGGAGAACAGCCTTCTAGAACAGTCCAACCGGGGGTGGGCCCTCCATCCTCAGGGAAACTGTCAAAATAAGTGCTAGTGCTCAGAGACCTGCCAGCTGGGAGGCAGCCTCACAGCTGGGCAGCCGCTGCTCGGTTCCATAAAAAGGGTTGGTTGGGGAGAATGATCCAGGGGCTGCGATTAAAGGCAGGACCGCAACTTTTGTGCCTGGGCTGGTCTCACAACCGCCAGTTCCCAAAGATTCCATCCGCTCTCCACTCACTCTTTTTTCTTCACGGCTATAGCAATGGGCAGGCTGAACCTTTGCTTCCAAATGTTATTGGAAGATTTAATTAAGCACCATTTGAAATTTTTGAATGGAAATTGCCACATTACTCATGATTATTATCCATTTCCTTTAAACATAGGGCCAACTGCTAAGCTGTTAGGCACAAGCATGGAAATTACAAAAATATTCAAATATCCATTATTGGAGACTCTGTTTGCCAAGCATCCTATCTAATCAGGGAAAGCCTGCTGGAACAGATGGGCCCTACACTGTGCCCTATAAGCCAGGAAACTTGGACATGCTAGGACCGCGGTGCATCAAAGTGCCAAATACTGCCGCTTCTACAGAGAACTCATTTTCCACCGGGCAAAAGACAGACTGCTCATGCTTTTCAGGGATCGCCATTTCCTACCTGCAGCAAGTCCTCTGACTCCAACCCAGGAAGGAGGACCAACAGTTCCAAGAGACAAAGAGACAAAGCTCCCCCCCCCCCCCCCCCCCGTCGGATTGCCTGAAGCAAGGACTCCAGAGTTATTTCCTGGGACAGAAACTCTCTGCTGAGGGGACTCAGGGAACACAGCAGATTTTAAAGAGAGGGCTGTTGAAAGCTGCCTAAATGCAGGTGCTTAAACATAGAGAAAATGCCTTCTTTTCAACTTTATATTTACGAGTAGTTTACAGAAAGCTTTCCAGCCAAAGGAAACAAAATTAGTAAACACAGTAAGTAATGGATTCAACAAATACAGCTAAGGATAAAGAACTCATTTACATTTAATGAGACAGCGATTGTTTATTAAATAAGAAATGGTTGTGTTTATGAAGCTGGCCTTAAAGGTTTTTCAGGAAGAATACATTAAGCGTAGAACATAGCTGTTCATATTCAAAAGATGCGACTTGAGAAAAGGAGGAGGGGAGGGGCCGGAGGAATAATGAAAAAAGCAAGAGGCTGATAACTTCTTCTGGAATATAGGGCATCCAGCAGACAAAAATTTAATGGAAAATAAATTCCACAAAATGTTCCCTTCCTTGGATGTTATACCACAGGCTGCCTCCACAATATTGATTTTTTTTCTTTTAAAGAGTGTATGATTACTAGAGAATTTATGGCATGTTGGAATATACATTCTGGCCCTGACCCTGTATAATAGATTTTTGAATCAAAATTTCTGCAACTATGTTTGCGACTACGGGGATATATGTTAGTTGCAGCTATCTCTCTAATTTCTAAGGGAGGAAAAACTAGGGCTTTCCACTTAGAAAACTGGAAAACTCCCTAGCCTCCCATGAAAGATAAGACCAAGCAAAAAGTGTAACAGCATAGCAAAGTCGTTTCTGTCTAAGATTTGCAAAGACCAGCTGAATCACAGGATTTAGATGAGACTTTTACCTGCAGGGTCTCTTAAACACATGTGGTGTAGCAACTGTGCTCATTCATTCTGGGGGCCAAATCCTTTTTGTAACTTGCTGTTTTATGTCTTAAATAGCATCACACACAGAATCGGAACACCTGAATTTGAGCCCTGGTGGGCCACTAGCTAGCTGTGGCAGAAAATTCTCGTTTTCACCAGTATCTTTTCTTCCTGTTTTAATGGCTAGTCTACATTTTCCATCCATGGTTAAAGTTGGGTCTGCATATGACATTGTTCTGAGTGACAGGATGAGGGCAGAAGTGATGTGTACCATTTTTTTAGGACATCTTTTAGCAGGAATAAATTGTGATTCCCTTGGTTCCTTACTCCTTTCTGCTGTTTGGGTTACAGATGTGATGGTAAGTGCTGAAGCAGCCACTTTGGAACTGGAATTAAAAGCTGTGGCTGTCAAGATCACTCTGCCAGTACTAGGTCATCTACCTAATTGAAAGAGAAATTCACTTCTACATGATTAAGCTACTGCATTTGGAGGTGCATGTTAAAGCATTGTATCTTGACTAATACAGAACTCAATTATAATAGCCTTTGAAACTAAAACATTATTTTATACATTGACCTCTGGTTTTTAAACACAAGCTTCTTAAGGGTCAGGACTCTAATAAAGTTAACACTCTAAAGTAAATATACTAATGCTCTTCCCCTAGATATTAAGGACAAAGATAAGAGAAAAAGGAAGGAGAAGCAAAACTGTATCCTTAAAGATGAAAAAGAACACTTTATCAGTTCATCGCTTTACTAAAGATCAATTCATCACTTTACTAAAGAACGGTGAAGAAACGCTGTATTGAAATACCAGGAGTAGTTGTGACACGAAGACTACTGTTTGTAATAAACATGTATCACTTAAGAGAATAAGAAGAAGTTCTAGATCAGGCCTTTGGGTATGAGGTTGAAAATGTACAATACAGAGGTCAACTTATCAAGAGAAAATCAAATCAGTGAGAAGCAGTGCTGGTTACATGAAATAAAAACAAACAAACAAAAACAACCTTTATTTTTGTCTTAGTATGTACTTTGTAATTATTCCTTCAGCTATATTTTTAATTTATTTTTACTCATAAAATAGTCATAGAAAAAAAATGTCAAAATAAACCCATATAGCCAACATTCAGATATTCAGATTGAACTATTATCAAAATTTTGCCATGTTTGGTTATCTTTGGCCCCTTCTTTCCTTCCTTCCCTCCATTTCTTACTCCTTCTTTCCTTTCTTCTTCTCTCCTTCCTCCTCCTTCTCTTTCTTCCTCTTTTCCCCTCATTTTTTTAGATCAGCACGAGTCACATGCAAGTGGAATGGCACATCAGAAATCAGAAACCTGAATCCTCTCTCATTCAGGCTGAAGTGTTTGCACAGCCAATCACAGACATCCAAGGAGGGGAGGGAACAGCATCCCTTCCCCTCAGACTGACCTCTGTCCTCTTAAAGACATGAAAATTATGCCCAGCCATCCTGCCGGTGCTTGGCTGACTTTCCAGTTCCCTATTCTTCAGGCCAAGGAAGGAACTGATTGGATTATTAGAATATTGCCAAGCCCATTAGCAAAGGATATTCTAAAGATCTCAAAGGATCTTCCTGGAACTGTGTTAATAACAGAATGGGCATATATACAAAACAGGAGGCAATCCTGACAACTTGAGAACAAACACACTGGTAGCTCTGGGCAAAAAGAATGAGGCAGCCAAGGCTTTGTGAATAAGCAGCATTTTTATATAAAACTCTGAGGAATGGGCAACAAACTTGTCCTCTAACTCCTTTGATAAGCTGAATAATTATGTTTCCATTCCTCGTCTCCTAAGCTCACCAGAATGGGTCTGTCAAATGGGTGGGCGGCCTTGCACAGTTAGGGGCCAGGTGGGAAGGACCAGAGAGGACCACTGGGGATTCTGCTGCCTGCCAGGTACAGTTAGAGGGACTAACCAAACCCAAAGAAGGTAAAAAAATTGCACCTATCTCATAGGGAATTTTGAGACTTAAATGAAAAACATGGCTTCAGGCCAGCCCCTCCCTGGCTCAATCCCTTCTTTAGGGTGGATCCTGTTTGCATGTAAAGGTGAAACACAGCACATCAATAGAGGGATGGAGGGGGTGGGGTTTCGTTGGTTGGTAACTTTTTTCTTTTCAGCCACCTTGAGGAAGAATCAAAGGAGCAGCAGTGGTACCAGCCCCCAAAGGCAAGCTGCACCTACAAAGTAAGTTAGGTGTTGGGCTCCGCGGCTCAACTCTTTTGATACTCCAGTCTTACACTGGCTTTAACAGTGGCTCAGAGATACAGGCTTGAGACCACCACTCTTACCCAGCCCCCACCATCACTGCCCTGCCCTCTGCGCCTCACTAGCCCCATCATCAAAATGCTCTAAGAATCATCTCATGGATCAGATACAAATGGGTCAAGAATAGCCTCCCCTACATTCCAGGAGGTGACAGTGCAGAGCAAAAACCCACACTTGTCTACGAATCACGTAACAGAGCTGATAAAACATGATCAACTTAATTTTAAAATGTGTCTTATGAGTAGAAGTAAAATAAATCTGCCTGAGGAAGAAGGTTTATGGGCATGAAAAGGTTGGAAGATCTGGACACTGTAATTCAGTCATGATGATGGAAGGAGGCTAATCTCTTTCAGTCTATAAAAAGGATTCTTATCTCCACCGCATTTTCAAAGGAAGAGGTTGAAGCACAGAAAGGTGGGTGACTCTCAGCGGGTCAGCTGTTCCTGTTGAAATGGAGGTGATGGCCAGTGCTTTGCCCTTCCTCTGAGCCACGCCAGCCTTCTCGGGACCACCCATCATGGCACCCATGCCTCAGCCACAAAGACGTGTGTGATAGCCACTTACTACCCTCTAAAGACAGCTTCTACCTTCCTCCCAAGGTCAATGGCTTAGCTGGAGAGAGAAGATTCTTCTTCTACTATTTGCTTCAAGAAGCCTGGGGTCAGATTCTGCTGTCCTCTGATGCCTCCCCTGCTGCTCAGAGCATTCCAGCCCTGCCTCACCCTGCCCTCCTGGACCTGCAGGTACTGCCCCCCCCACACACACACACGCTCACACATACACCAAGACTGCACTTGAGTTATCTTGTCATTAGTTCCCTGCCCCAGGATGGTCTGATAATAAGTGATAACATTTATAGTATGATCTTCCAAGATATACAGATGTTTTTCATTTAATTCTCAAAATTCCCTATGAGATAGCTGCAATTTTTTTTTATTTGCTTTTTAGGGCCACACCTGTGGCATATGGAGGCTCCCAGGCTAGGGATCCAATCAGAGTTGTAGCCACCAGCCTACGCCACAGCCACAGCAACGCCAAATCCGAGGTGTGCCTGTGACCTACACCACAGCTCATGGCAACGCCAGATCCTCAACCCACTGAGCAAGGCCAGAGATCGAACCCACAACCTCATGGTTCCTCATCGGATTCATTTCCACTGCGCCACAATGGGAACTCTGAGATAGGTGCAATTTTTATAGCCTTTTCTTTTTCTTTTCCTTTTTTTCTCCATCAGAGGAAGATGCTGAGGCAGAGTTACAATAATTTTCCCGAGGATTCACAACTTGTAAGTGGCAGATCCTGGCTTTCAACTCAAATAGTCTGACTTATCCATTATTAAATACCATTTCCAGTAAGAATGTAATCTGCAGTATTAAGTGATAATACTTTGATTTTCAATACCAAGTTGTTTTTGCAAATTTATAGTGATGGATGAGATTCTTTCTATCTACTTCACTCAGGGGGCTGGGGAAGGAGGTGGTGGTGACTTTATTATTATTATTATCATAATTATTATTATTATTTTGCCACAGCAGGTAGCAGCTTGATGTGGGATCTCAGTTCCGGGACCAGAGACTGAACCTGGGCCACAGCAGTGAAAGCGCCAGAGTCCTAACCGCTAGACCACCAGGAACTCCAACACTTCCTGTTTATTTATTTACTTATCTATGCCTTCATTCATTCTTTTTTCTGCTACTCCCACAGCATGAGGACATTCCCTGGCCAGGGATCGAGTCTGAGCTGGAGCCGCACACTTACGGCACAGCTGTGGCAACACAGGATCCTCAACCCACTGCGCCAGGCCAGGGATCCAACTGGTGCCTCCACGGAGACAAGCCAGGTCATTGACACACTGTGCCACAGTGGGAACTCCTCTTTTTAAAATTTTAATGGACTGATTCTGGATGTGGGAGAGCAACTTGGGGATGGACACCAATAAGAGGCAGCCATCAGAGGCTTCCTGCTTTCTCATCTTGCCGCTTGTGTTGGCTTTCATTCCTGTTCCCGATCTTCCATCTCTGTTTGCCTGTGGCCCATTCATTCCCCAGAATATGTTTTCCACCACAAAGCTCTCACAATACAAACTTTCACCGTGGGACACAAAATTATCATTTCCCGGCGAAAGCGAGAGGCTTTTCTTGGACTTTGATTCCTTGGGGGCTTGTTAGCTTCCTCTGGAACGGGTGCATAGAGGCAGAGGCCACCAGGCCTTTGCCCCTCTGCTGTATGTAATTCCCCCTTTGCTACCTGTGGGTCTGGGGCAGGGGACTCCAAGTGCATTGTCACTGCTGGGCATTTAAAAACATCTGCTGAGTCCATCCCCTGAGGGCAGTGACTGCTCTGAGGAGCTGATGCTGGCAGAGAAAGTGTGTTCTGTGCCCCATGGGATTGTCATCCTCCTAAGAAAAGAAAGGGAAGGCAGCAGCGGGGGCCTTTCCTGCCTGGGCAAGAGCTAGAAACACTCCTCTCCCCAGACACCATCTGGAAACCAAAGCTGACAATTGGGCTGGGACCAATTGATGAAAGTGAGGCAAGAGCCCCTCGGAAATATTCCTAGAGGGCTGGATGCTTCACTCATTCCTAATCTCCTTGTAACTGGGTTTTTCCACAGGCTGGAAACTTTAGGGACATGCAAGCAGCTCAGGACTGTTAGTTAATTCTCCTGTCCTGGGGGTTCTACACCCCCAATCCATGCCATCACCAGGAAAAGACTTGGGAGCTACTTATGGGTTTCAAAGATTTTCACCCTTAGAAAACTTATCTCCAATGTAGATTGAATCTTAAAGACCAAGTGCCCACCTTGTCTAATGGAATTGTACTCAGTTTATCCCAGCTTTCCTCTAAGAACCAACAACCAAACAAACAAAATGGTACAAAGTATAATTTAACTTTGTCCACAGGTTGGGAAAAATGTTTCTATTTATCTTATATTCCTGATGTGTGGAATTAACCCACTGGGTTAAATACATATGGGTGACTAAGTGAATGCACGAATTCTTGAAAAGAGCTGGGTTCTATTTTTTTTTTTTTTTTCCTTTGGGCCAGTGGCATATGGAAATTCCTAGGCTAGGGGTCAAATCAGAGCTACAGCTGCCAGCCTACACTACAGCCACAGCAACGTGGGATCCGAGCCATGTCTGCAACCTACATCATAGCTCTTGGCAACGCCAGATCCCTGACCCACTGAGTGAGGCCAAGGACTGAACCCTCATCCTCATGGATACTGGCCGGATTCATATCCACTGAGCCACAACAGGAACTCCCAAGAGCTGGTTCTATTGTCTGGCTAAGCTGGTCACCCAGAGGCACCCTGGGTGGTTAAATTAGAAAGAGCATGTCCTGTGAACAGCCTCCCATCCCTCAAGCAGGAGGAGAGCTGGGAGGCAGGGCCCTTCAGGAGGAAAAGCAAAGCACATCCAAGCAGAGACCAGGTTTCTCCAAGAAAAAGGGGAAAACAAGTCCTGGGTGATTTCACAAAACTTTTTTGTAACTTACTTGCTCTTGGAACACAGCAGAGTCGTGATAGTATGTAACTTAATCTTGGAGATGCTTTCATGTCTCACTTGTGAATTGAGACAAGGGTCCAAAGCAATGGAGGATAATGTGATAAAAAGAATGCATATATATATACATATACATAGATATAGATATAGATGGTTGGGTCTCTTTGTTATACAGCAGAAATTGATGGAACATTGTAAATCAACTATAATAAAAACATTTAAAAAAATAGCCAAGGGAGATTAGAAGAAAGTGTTAGGAAGGTATATTCTGTCTTCCTTTGTACTCATGGGCTATCCCTTTGTAGATGTGGGTGTATACGTATTTGAAGTGATCTGAATAAACTTTGCTGGCCAAAGAAAGAGTGTTTGTAGTAGTACTTGTTTATAAGTGGTTACATCCCGTTAGAGCTTGCTTTTCCTGCCAAAAGTCCTAAGTGACTAAATGTCTTGTGTGGTCAACAAGGGCTATGCCATCAAATATGGGAAGGACTTATATTTTTCACTTGGTGCCTTAAGCCTCAGATTATCACTGGGTCATCATGTAAATCACTTATTGTTCACTCGTTCATCCCGTAAATTTGACTGAGGTCATACGTTGTGCCAAGCATTGTCCTAGGAACTGAGGACATAAATGTGACAAAGCCATTTAGAGGGTCACATGCCCTGACAGGGAGACAGATATGCCAACCCATAATGTCCAGCGAGCATGTTAATTGAGCTAAGTCCAAGCTCTCGAAACAGTAAAAAGGAGGAAAGGATAAGCCACACACGATCTCACGGCAGGAAGCGAGGCATTCACAGAGGAGGTGCCTTTTGATGTGGGCAGACTAACTGAAAAATGATTGGAGTTGAGCAAGCAAAAATGGGAATGAAGAGATTGGCAGCAGAGAAAAATAACAGGCAGGCAGGTGAAGAAGATTTGAAATAGCAAGTGGTCAAATGCCCTGGAAATGGAATTGAAAATTACGGCGGTGTCAGGTTTGAGATAACCATGTGTGCCATACAGAGAGGTCAACACTGGATTTTACAGAAGATGGAGAAAAGGGGAAGACCTTGAAACTCTGATCTAATAAGATTTGCATGCGAGGAAGAGCTCCCTGAGGATAATGAAGCAAATGCAATTCTATGGAGAGGAGAAGAGAAACCAAAAACATTGGGTGGTGTTAGTAACCACAGAGGTTAGAGATTCTGATGGTCCCACTGCGAGTGTGGCAGCGGGTAGAAAGCGTAGAGAGAGATCTTTTAAATGTGCAGGAATCGGGGGAAAGTTGGCTTTAGGAAGTAACTGGACAAGAGCAATACGGAAGGAGGAGACGAGACCCTAGGTTTCTAGAACGAGATGGTGTGGCCATTGATCACGTCAGGAAATGTAAAAAAATGAATTGGAGGGCAGGAGGATGAGCTCAGTTACAATGCCGAGACCTGAGGTTGTCTACTGGGCTTCTGGTCATGCCGTAGTGGACTGCCGTGACCCCATCGAGCACTCAGGAGACGGGAATTGGTCTCTGTTCACATTTCAATTTTTTTAAACCTTTTAAAAGTTGTGGAATATAAAATGCCTATTAGATGCATGAAACAGATGTGCAACTCGATGAATTATTATAATCTAAATGCCTTTGTAACCACCCCCCCAAGAGCACCCCAGAACTCAGGTGCCTCTTTTTGTGTATGTGTGTGTGTCTTTTGAGGGCCACACCCGAGGCATATGGAAGTTTCCAGGCTAGGAGTCGAATCAGAGCTGTAGCCACTGGCCTGCACCACAGCCACAGCAATGCCAGATCCAAGCTGAGTCTGCGACCTACAGCACAGCTCACGGCAACACTGGATCCTTAAGCCACTGGGCAAGGCCAAGGATCGAACCTGTGTCCTCATGGATGCTAGTCAGATTCATTTGTGCTGAGCCACGATGGGAAATCCCTCAAGTGCCTCTTAATGATAGATACACTCCCCTTTGTCACTGAGCATCACCCCATCTCGAACTTCCTTGGGTATTTTTTTTTTGTTTGTTTTGTTTGTTTGGTTGGTTTTGTTAGTTTTACCACCTAAGTCTGTGTCCTTAAATATAAGAGTTTCATTTGGTATGTTTGGGATGCCATGCAGTGTATGATCTTGTGTGTCTGTGTAAATCACCTTAAACCAGCCTGATTTGTGAGTCATCCTCATTACGTGCAATTAATTTGTTGTCTTTATTTTTTTTTTGGCTGTGCCCGCTGCATATGCAAATTCCTAGGCCAGGGATCAAACCTGCACCACAGCAGGAACCAGAGCCGCTGCAATGACAACACCAGGTTGTTAACTCGCTGTACCACCAAAGAACTTGTTTGTCAAGAGTGGTTAAAAATGATCAATTTCCAGTGCTGTTTGATACCCCCGTTGCATGAAGGGACCACAGTGTATGTCTTTATCCCACCGTGACAGACATTTCTGCTGTTCCCATTTTGAGGCCACTGTCGGGAACATTGCTGCGCAGTCTCTGATGCACGTGTGTATAGATTTCTTATAACTAGGAGGGTGATTTCTGGGTCCTATGGTGTACATGTCTCTGGTAGATAAAGAGAGACTGTTTTCCAAAGCGACTGTCCCAATTTGCAGTCCCACTTGCTGTGTGCGAGGCATATGTTACTCTAGTCCCACCAACACTTGATGCTGGTAGGTTTCTTTTCTATTTTCTCTCCCCTCCCCTCCCCCTCCCCGTTCCTGTCCCTTTCCTTCTCCCCACCCCCTCCTCCTCTTCCATCTCTGTCCTGTGATGGTACCTCAGCATCTCACTGTGGTTCTAATTCTCCCTGCCCTGATACCTAATGATATTGAATCCACTTTTTGTGTGCTTGTTCCTAAAATGCCTGTTTCAGTCTTTTGCTCAGTTTTGAGTCTCCTGGATTGTCTAAAAATTTAGATTTTGGTCAAAACTTGTGAGGTACAGGACACTTACTCTAAAGGTTTTTGTAGCAATCAGAGCCAAGAGAAAGCTTCAATCCCCCTGCCTGTTCTTTAATGGTGATGGATGGCCAAAGAAGCCTGCCTCTCTTTTCTGCTCCGTTCAGTGAGTGGGAATCTTGATGTGCGAGGTGAGAGTTTAACCTCAAAAAACTAGGATTTTTGTGTGCTATACCGTATCCGCTGGCTGGTGGCAGTGCCCTGCTTTCTTTCCCCACTCTGGGGCTCAGGCTTTGCTGCTGTTGTCATAGCTTCTGGCTGGTGTCCCTGGGTCTAATCCCCAGGGCAAGCCCCTACAAGGACTTTTGTGGGTCCTCTCAAGGGCAGAGCAGGTAAAAAAGAGACTTTGGGAACAAGCATCTTACCAACAGAGAAGCCTCAGGAGAGAGGATTCT
This sequence comes from Phacochoerus africanus, assembly GCF_016906955.1. Lineage (NCBI taxonomy): Eukaryota > Metazoa > Chordata > Mammalia > Artiodactyla > Suidae > Phacochoerus > Phacochoerus africanus. Next base: position 57,721,779 of record NC_062554.1, on the reverse strand, counting down.
TGAATATTTGCAAGGATGATAACAAAAGATATAAAGACAAAATAGTGGATGAGTTGGCTCATGGTTCCATGGGTTTGAAACACACCAGTTTTTTTGTTTTTTGTCTTTTGTCTTTTTTGTTGTTGCTGTTGCTATTTCTTGGGCTGCTCCCATGGCATATGGAGGTTCCCAGGCTAGGGGTTGAATCGGAGCTGTAGCCACCGGCCTACGCCAGAGCCACAGCAACGCGGGATCCGAGCCGCGTCTGCAACCTACACCACAGCTCTCGGCAACGCCGGATCGTTAACCCGCTGAGCAAGGGCAGGGACCGAACCCGCAATCTCATGGTTCCTAGTCGGATTCGTTAACCACTGCGCCACGACAGGAACTCCCTGAAACACACCAGTTTTAACAATGTTAAATTGGTTTCTCACAACTTTCTGGAGCTCTTATGTTTGTTTGTTTGTTTTTGGTCCTTTGTCTTTTGTCTTTTTAGGGCTGCACCCACGGCATATGGAGGTTTCCAGGCTAGGGGTCTAATCAGAGCTGTAGCTGCCACAGCAACACCAGATCCAAGCCACATATGCCACCTACACCACAGCTCACAGCAGTGCTGGATCCTTAACCCACTGAGAAAGGCCAAGGATTGAACCCGCAACCTCCTGGTTCCTGGTCGGATTCATTTCCTCTGTGCCACGACGGGAACTCCTGGAGCTTTTAGGTATGCCGAGGATTCAATTTCCAAGAGGGTACTAATAATAGATGCCACCTTCCCAAACTTCTTTGACCGCTGCCCTCCTGAGATTTTATTTTTATCCCTTTATTTTTTGAGGTGCATCTCACAGCATTTCTACACTACCTGTGTCCCCTCGCCTTCAAAATCCATTTGTTTTTGGTGGCATAGTCCTGACAGATTCACTAACTCTCTTGGCCATCTGAGAAGTCTTTCCTTTATGATGTCATCTTCTGCAAAGTCGCCCTGGATCCCTCCTCTCCATCCAGCAGCAAGGAGTGCACTGGATACAGGGGTAAAAAGACAGGGGTCTCCCTCCTCTCCATCCAGCAGCAAGGGGTGCACTGGATACAGCAGTAAAAAGACAGGGGTCTAGAGGAAAAGACTTGAACCCCGACTTTGCCACTGCTAGCCGGCAGCACTAACAAACGGCTCCACACAGTTCCCTCACCTGAAAAAAGAGAACAGTGTCTATTGCACAGGGCTTTCTTTCTTTTTCTTTCTTTCTTTTTCTTTTTTTTTTTTTTGAGGCTTAATTAATACATTTCATGTGATATGAAATGGCACACAGGAAATGCTTAATGTGGTTATTCACTGTCCTTGTTGGCGTCTTATTATCCTTGCTTCTTTTGCCAGCCTGGATCCCTGACTCTCCAGAACTTGAGCCACACGCTTCCCTGGAGAAAGGCAAGCATTTCACCTGCGCTCATGGGTCAGCCAAACAGGACCAAAATGATATCTTCGCAACCAATATAACTCGGGATGGGCACCGATGCATAAGGAAAGGACACTCCCTTAAACTGTGCATTGTCATTTGAAGGATGGAACCTCATCATTAGTGTTAGATGTTAATCATCTCTGGGGCAGAATTTAATTTCCTCCTGTGAATATTTATCCCCCCCGCCACTTTCCGACTCTTCATTAATAAAGACTTTTGAAAGGCTGCTTGGAATGGCCTTGAATTGCCTCCAATAGAGTTTGTCCTTGAAGGAAAACCCTTCCTCGGCATCCAAGGCATAGGAGCACATGGTGTCAAAAAGCTTTAGGTTCAGAAGACATGGCTCTTTGTGGCTGGGGGAGGATCATTTCCCAGGCTTGCGGCACAGTTTTGTCTTTTTGTTTTCTATTGTTTTTCCTGAGAAATTAAGGATGCCATCACCATTCCATGGCTCACTGTGGGATTATAAATATGAAAGATTCAGCTTAGTGCCTGACACCTGGTAGGTGGTAAAAAAGCTTTGACTCTCTCTCCTTCTGTCCCTTTCTGCCTGGAGTTTCTTCTACATAGGATGTGACCCCAGACCTATATTCCTTATGCACCTGATTGCAATATCCTGAGCTACCACCCCAGAGAAATGTAGGTTCCTTTCTAATTGAAACTCCCTGCCAACCTTGTGCTACTCATGCTTTCATGCTTCTGCTACCAAACTCTAGAATGGGATCTGAGGATGTTCCAGAAAGGGAGAAATCTTGCAGAGCAAAGGAAACCATAAACAAAATGAAAAGACAACCCGCAGACTGGGAGAAAATAATTGCAAATGAAGAGACCAGCAAGGGATTAATCTCCAAAATACATAAACACATGAAGCTCAATATCAAAAAAACCAACAACTCAATCAAAAAATGGGCAGGAGATCTAAATAAACATTTCTCCAAAGAAGACAGACAGATGGCTGAAAAGCACATGAAAAGATGTTCAACATCACTAATTATTAAAGAAATGCAAATCAAAACGGCAATGAGGTATCACCTTACACAGGTCAGAATGGCCATCATCAGAAAGTCTACAAACAAGAAATGCTGGGGAGGGTGTGGAGAAAAGGAAGCCCTCCTACACTGTTGGTGGGAATGTACACTGGCACAACCACTATGGAGAATAATATGGAGGTTCCTTAAAAAACTGAAAATGGAATTACCATATGCTCCTGCAATCCCACTCCTGAGCTAGAGAAAACCCTAATTCCATAACCTGAAAAATACATGTACCCCAGTGTTCACTGCAGCACTATTTGCAATAGCCAAGACATGGAAGCCATCTAAATGTCCCCCATCGACAAAGGAATGGACAAAGATGTGTTACATGTATACAATGGACTACTACTCAGCCATAAAGAAGAACGAAGTAATGCCATTTGCAGCAACATGAATGGACCTAGAGATATCACACTAAATGAAGTCAAAGACAAATATCATATGATACCACTTATATGTGGAATCTAATTTTAAAAATGATGAAAATGAACTTATTTACAAAAGAGAAACAGACACAGATTTCAAAAACAAACATATGGTTACCAAAGGGGAAATGGGGGGGAGGAATAAATTAGGAATTTGGGATTAACATATACACACTCCTCTGTATAAACTAGATAACCAAGGATCTACAGTATAACACCGGGAAGTCTACTCCATACTCTCTAATAACCTATATGGGAAAAGAATCTGAAAAAGAACAAACATATGTGTGTGTGTATGTATATGTGTGTGTATATATATATATATATATTCCTGAGTCACTATTGTACACCTGAAACTAACACAACATTGTAAATCCAAGAAAACCTAATAAAATAAAAAAAGTAAGAAAACAAAAATTAAAAAAAAGAAAGTGGGGGGGACAGAAGAAAGTTTCCTTCTCCAATCTGCCTCTGAATCATTACTATACCTTCTTGATATCAATTCTTGGCACTAAGAAGAGTAGGGAAGGTGGGGATGAGTGGCTTCTCTGCCTCTGGTCATTCATTCATTCATTCATTCGTTTAACCATCATCTATGCACAAGTGCCAGGTGTGAAACAAAAATGCATGAGATACGAATTCTGGTTTCAAAGAACCCTGGTTCTGCAGGCAATCAGATCATCGGCTATGAAGCCCTTTATGTCTAAAGATTCACTGCTACTCTTTGTGTACCAGTGCTCCAAATTCTCAGTTAGCTGATATCTTACTTTAAATGATTGGTCTGCAGTGGAAGTTTGCTGTTGGCTTATTTCTTTTCATTTGATGTACGTGCTAACTGCCGGATTTTGATATGCTAAGAGGCCCGGAGGTAGTGGGTGTATTTGATATAGTCCTCATGAATACATAAAGCACCAAAGGGTCAACCTCTCCCCACCCCCCAGTCTCCCCCAGGCAGTCCTGGTGGATCAGAACAGAGCAGTCAGTGGGGTTGGGAAAGCATTCCAGTGGGAATCAGCAAACTCTCGTATCTCCTGAAGTCTTGTCAGGATCGCATTTAATCCGAATGTTATCGTAATTATTATAACTTTACATTTATATACACTGAGTCTCAGAGGAGACAGAAAAGCACCATGAATATAAAAGATGATCAAGCTTTACCCCTCCCTTCTAAGGAGACAAAACACATTAAAAAAAAAAATTCTTGGAGTTCCCGCCATGGCTCAGCGGAAAGGAATCCGACTAGGAACCACGAGGTTGTGGGTTCAATCCCTGGCCTCGCTGGGTGGGTTAAAGATCCGGCGTTGCTGTGAGCTGTGAGGTAGGTTGCAGACATGGCTCGGATCTGGTGTTGCTGTGGCTGTGGCTGTGGCATAGGCCGGCAGCTGTAGCTCCGTTTAGACCCCTAGCCTGGGAACCTCCATATGATGCAAGTGCAGCGCTAAAAAGCAAAACAAAAAACAAAAAACAAAAAAACAAAAAAAATCTTTTCCTGCCTTCTCCCTACTCACTTTTTGAGGCATTACCTGGATACATGTACTGCCTGGGGGCTATTTCTTTCCTGGGTGGGATTGACTTAGAAAAAATGCAGGAGGGGAGGGTGGTGGTGAACATGTTTATGTCCAAAGGAAAAAATAAATCTTGCCAAGATTCAAGAAGGAAATCTTCACTACCACTACCTTCCAATCCCTGAGTCACTTCCTGTACCTATATCATGTCACAGTCACTAAAACTCCAAGAGAAGTAATACTATCCCCATTTATACAGTTATAGAAAAAGAAGCCCCTTTATTTTTTAATTTTTATTTATTTATTTTTGCTTTTTAGAGTGCACCTGCTGCATATGGAGGTCGAATCTGAGCTGTAACCGCTGGCCCATGCCACAGCCACAGCAACTCGGGATCCGAGCCACGTCTGCGACCTATACCACAGCTCATGGCAATGTCAGAACCTTAACCCACTGATCGAGGCCAGGGATCAGACCCGCATCCTCATGGAGCCTAGCTGGGTTCGTTAACCGCTGAGCCATGAAAAGAACACCCAAGAGAAGCCCCTTTAAATTCAGAACCTTGCCCCTGGTCCCTTAGCTGGCACGCAGTAGAGAGTGAGTTTGAACTTCTCTCTCTTCTCTTCCTGCTTTTGTGGTGCGATCTTGCAAACAGGTTTGTGATTTTATTTGGGATGCCTCCTAGCTGCCTACTGCCTAGCAGGGTACTACGAGGTTTGAGAGATATCAGTGGCTTACAATCCCTGCCTCCAACCCTCAAGAGTTTTCCAAAGAAGCACTAGGATTGAGACACAGAATCCAAGAACAACCAGTCCATGATGGATAGGAATCAGATGCGAAATCAGGCACTGAAGTCTGTGGGAGTTGAGAAGAAGGGAGATCAATAAGAACTGCAGTCTTGTGGTTGCCAGGGGTGAGGGGGCGGGAGTAGGGTGCACTGGGGGCTTGGGGTTAATGGATGCAAACTATTGCCTTTGAATGGATTAGCAATGAGATCCTGCTGTGTAGCCCTGGGAACTATGTCTAGTCACTTATGATGGAGCAGGATAATGTGCGAAAATAGAATGTGTACATGTATGTGGAACAGGGTCACCATGCTGTACAGTAGAAAAAAAAATTGTATTGGGGAAATAACAATTAAAAAACAAACAAACAAACAACTGCAGTCCTAGGAAGGCCTCCTGGGAGGAGGAGGAAGAATAGGACCTCCGGAGTAGGCGTGGGGGGACAAGCACCATGGAAAGGCAGCGGGATGGCAGAATGTCCCATGATGACACTTGGGACATAGGGACAGGGAGAAAGCAGCCCTGCTTGGCAGAATGGGGGGCCCCAGGGAAGCTGGGGGCACACAGACAGTCCAAAGCCTGGCAGATGGGGTCAAGGGGGAGAGAGGCACAGCTTGAGAAGCGGGGAAGAGAAAGAGGGAGGGTACTTTCTCTAGGTCCCCTCTTTCCTCACAAGCTGCAAGGCCAGCTGCTTCCTCATCCCCTCCTAGGGTCAATGGGCAGCTTCCAGAGAGACCAGCGGGGTGCCTGCCACTCCTGGTGTAGGTGACCACTGCCTTGCATTCCCCAGTGGCCGGGCAGCTGAAGATGCCACTGGGTCACTCTTGCTACCTGGGAACATGGTGTGGCCAGATGGGCAAGTCCCAGGTGAGACAGGCTGGGCAGCCCAGCGCAGGGGGCACAGCTGGCTCCGGAGTCCAGAAGACATTGACATGGTTCATGGGGCCAGGGATTGATGGGCAGCTTTTCAGCCTGAGCAGAAAACCCTGCTGTGCAGAACTTAAAACGAAAGGCAGGTGTCTAGAAATGGGATGACAGGGAAATGGGACGAGGATCAGAGGCGAGAGGAATTGCTAACGGAGCGGCGGGGAGCCTTGTTTCCACCGAGGGTCACTGACCATCAGAAGATAAAACCAACCCCTGGTTACTTAGAGGTAAAAAATGACTGGTTTAGTTGGCTCAAGAACTATATAGAGCTTCCACTCATCTATTTTAAAGTGAAGGGATGGGAAGCACGGGGTCCAGTCCCAGAACTCTGACCACTCCCCTGCCCTGTTCAAACCCTTCCTGCCCCCGGCACTCAAAAAAGAAGAGATCCTTGGCCTTACCTCAGCACCTGATGCTCTCAAGTATGGGTGTCCCTTTTTAAAAATTTTTTATACAATGATTTTTATTTTTTTCCATTATAGCTGATTTATGGTGTTCTGTCAATTTTCTACTGTACAGCATGGTGACCCAGTCACACATACATGTATATTTTCTTTTTTCTCACAGTATCATGCTCCATCATAAATGACCAGACACAGTTCCCAGTGCTACACAGCAGGATCTCATTGCTAAGCCGGGTGTCCCTTTTTAATAAAGGTGAGAAAAATTCAAACACTACAGCAGGGTATTTGGTGAAATATAAATACCCCTTCTCCGCTCCCTCGGATGAGGACCTGCGTGCAAATACTCTGTGCTTTTCCCAGTATCTTGCCAGGTTCCTGATGATCCAACTCAGCAACCACCCCTGGACCAGTTCTCACAGCCACCCTCCCAGCCGGGTCAGACGGCTTGTTGGATATTTAAACTCCTCAGGGTCTTCCACCCCAGGCTCCTGCTCAGGCAGCTCACTGCCTGCGAACCCGGTCTCCCACCTCCCACCTTCAGCAGTTTAATATTCAGCCCAAATGTCATGTTCTCTATGAGGTTTTCCCTGATGTAACCCCAGAGACCTGCTTCTCACCTTCTTTAAGTTCCCCTCGTCTCCTGCATGTATTTAATAGTTGCTTTGACTGCCTACCTTTCTCCCCTTGCTCTATCAGGGTTGCTCCAGAGCAGAGCGTGTCTGATCATCTCTCTGTTCTGAAAAACGAGCCAAGAGGTGGGCGCAGAGTCAGAGCTCTGGGAATGTTGGTGGAATGAACAAAGAGGTGGATGAAAGGTATCAAGCCAAATTTAGACATGCCCTTCGATTCCTTATTCTAGCCAAAAGGAGATGAGAGCGTAGTTCCCGCTGTGGCACAGTGGGTTAAGAATCTGACTGCAGGAGCCTGGGTCGCTGCAGAAGCACAGGTTCTATCCCTGGCCCCGCCCAGTGGGTTAAGGGATCCAGCTTTGTCGCAGCTGTGGCATAGATCATGGCTACAGCTCAGATTCAGTCCCTGGCCTGGGACCTTCCATATGCCACGGGTACAGGAGAGGAGAGAGAGACAGAAAAGAGAGAGGGGGGAAAAAAAGGGGTGGAGGAAGAAAACGGAGGAAAGTCTAAAAGTCGCAGAAAGGGACACGTGTAAAAGACAGACACAAGGTGTAAGGTCCCCACCATTGAAAAAGATGCCAAGATAAGCCAGGTGCTCACACCCTGTTATTTACTTGGATCTGTTCATTAGCATCCTTTGAAATAGTACATGACCACCTCTCACAATTCTTGCTGTTCTCTTCCTTCTTAAACTCACAGAGAACCACTTCTGGATGGAGGAGACCGAACAGTTCTTCAGGGAAGAAAGTACTGTCCAAATGGCAGTGACGGGGATAAAAGAAATGTTACCCTTGCTGCCAAAGGAACTAGTGTCTATAAGGAGGATGAGGTGAACAGAGAAAAACATGATACATCGAGAGGGGTCCGGGTCCTCTAGCAAAAGACCAAACTAGGGATGAGGTATTTATTTATTTATTTATTTATTTATTTATTTATTTATTTATTTATTATTATTTGGTCTTTTTGCCTTTTCTAGAGCCGTTTCCCGCGGCATATGGAGGTTCCCAGGCTAGGGGTCGAATCGGCGCTGTAGCCACTGGCCTACGCCAGAGCCACAGCAATGCAGTATCCGAGCCGCACCTGTGACCTACACCACAGCTCACGGCAACACCGGATCCTTAACCCACCGAGCAAGGGCAGGGATCGAACCCGAAACCTCATGGTTTCCAGTCGGATTCATTAACCACTGCGCCACTACGGGAACTCCGGGATGAGGTTTTAATGGCACAGTGCCGGCTCTATTCTGCAGGACCTTGGTGCACTGCTGTATAATCATGTGGCTAGGTGGCCAGGATCCATTTTTCCAGTCTGGCTGTAGGGTCACTTAGGGGCTCACAGCAGGGAGCCGACAGCCTCTCTCAGAAGCATCTTTCAAATTTACCCAGGGCCAGGGGGTCAGGGACTGTTTTGAGAAGTAAGATACTCTCCAAATTTGTATTCAACCTGAGTGAGAGGGTGTTGATGTAATTATGTGTAATTGCCATGAGCCCTGAAGGTCAACGAGGAAAACATTCCAAGATGAGATATCTTTGGGGCCCCTCAGAGATGGGCTGCTCTTCATTTCTCCTTCTTGAGCCTGGAAAAATGACCATGGGAAGAACCCTTGAATCAGGAGACAGGGTAGAACCAGGGCTAGAGGGTGGGTAAAAGCCCTGCGGAACCAGGAGTCAAGGGCTCATAACAGGGACCCCTGAGTCGTAGGATGAAACTACATGTGCCCAGGCTGAGGAGGGAACAGAGTCAGCATAGGAGCTGGTGAGAGGAGAGATGGAGGAATCACTGGGAATGGATGGGATAGACCCACCAACCACAAACCCCACGACTGGACCAGGAACAAGGGAGGCACTCCGTTTTTTTGTTTGTTTGTTTTTGTTTTGTTTTGTTTTTTCCTTTTATGGCTGTACCTGCAGTATAAGGAAGTTCCCCAAGGGCTAGGAGTCAAATTGGAGCTAGACCTGTAGCTGCCAACCTATGCCACAGCCACACTGGATTTCAGCTGAATTTTCGACCTGCGTTGCAGCTTGCAGCAACATCAGATTCTTAACCCACTGATCGAGGCCAGGGATGGAACCCACATCCTCATGGAGACTACATCAGGTCTACAACGGGAAAAAAAGCCCTGAAAAAAAAAAGACCAAAAAAAAATTTTTTTTTAAAAAAAGGGGGAAGAGGAGTTCCCATTCTGGCACAGTAGAAACAAATCTAACTAGGAACCATGAGGTTTCAGGTTGGACCCCTGGCCTCGCTCAGTGGGTTAAGGATCTAGCATTGCCATGAGCCGTGGTGTAGGTTGCAGATGCGGCTCGGATCCTGTGTTGCTGTGGCTGTGGTGTTGGCCGGCAGCTACAGCTCTGATTCGACCCCCTAGCCTGGGAATCTCCATATGCCGAGAGTGCGGCCCTATAAAGTGGAAAAATTAAAAGAAAAAAAAAAGTGGGGGGAATAGCAAAATGCGTTTAGTCCCCAGAGCCAGGGCAAGCTGTCTGGGAACCCAGAAGGAACCAAGGACCTGTCTCCCAGCCCTTTTTCTCCAAGCCAGGTCCTTCCTACGTGACTGGGCTGCTCAGGCCCTGTCCTCTTCTTATATATGCCAGGAGCTGGGGTGAGTAGTAACCCATGTGGGGCAGGGCTCTGAGGAGGGACCGCATCGGCATCTCGGCAGGCAGCAGACCCAGCCTGTTTCCTGGGAGGGAGGGGGGCCACCTGCCTGTGTGTGTTTGCTAACACGCAAGAGCTGCGGCCTGTAATCATCATTAGCTCTCTTTGGTGTTTACTGACTGTTATTAATTAGAATGAGCAAACTTGGCATTAATGTGCCTGCCATAAGGATGAAGGCTCTTACTGCACAACCATCCTGCACAAGCGGCTAGACTGGGACTCCTTTACCAACTGTCACCAGGATGATGTGGGACTACGGGCCCTGGCTGATGGAGGACTGGGCAGAGGCAGGGCTTGGACCCACATGGCTCTAGCAGTTTAGAGTTCCGGGGAGCTCCGCCAGAGACGAGGCTAGCAGAGCTTCCCCTCATCTCCTGTGGGAGCTGCTAGCAGGCTCAAGGCAGCTTCCTGCAGCAGCCCAGGCACACCCCTGTGGTTCCTGATCACCACACAGAACCTCCCTCTGGCTCTGGCCACAGCAGCGTTCTCTTCAACCAGAGCACTGCTGAACACAACTTCTTTTCCAAGCCAGTGGGTGAGCGTCCTGTTGCCCCTGACGACTCAGACCTCCGGTGGGTCTTGGGAAAGAGGGTGAGGGTAGGGGCAGCTGCCAAGAAACAAAAAGCATTGTTGGGGCTTCTGATCTATCATAGAATATCATCATTTTCTAGTTTTTTGGAAGTGATGCTATACCTCTGTATCCTCCCTCTCCCCCCAAAAAAGATCTACCTTTAAAGAAGAGACTGTCACTATATGGGACATTTGTAAGACGGGAAGTGGAGGGACATGTCACTTAGAGAAAGGGGTTGGCTTCCTTCTGCATGGGTAAGCAGGCTGGGATGTGGAGAGGTCTCAAGAAAAATAATGCACATGTTTCCACTAGCTTAGAAGGACACACAAGAGCCTTAAGGCAGGAGAGAAAGGGATTCTGTCCAGAGAAGTCACATGTTCCCCTGCAGCTTCCCAGAAAGAGGCAGAGTGGTTACCACCATGCAAATAAGGACACCAGGTACCTGTCCTCCAGGCTCTAGGCTCTGTGTTTTGGGTTGTCTGGGGGTCACCATTCACTTTCCCGGGGAATCTGGCCACAGCTCAGCCCCACTGCAGGGCTTAAGTGTGAGCAGCCAGGGAAATGAGCACCAGCTCCCACACGGACAAGGAACTGACCATGAGCTGGGCCGCACATCTCCTCACACACAGCATCCCTCCTTCCCTCTCCAACGTGTGAGGATTCTGCATCTGTGTGGGCAGTTGTGCCTCCCATGCCTCTCCTTCCCACCAACACCTATGCCCTTCAAACTGAGGCATAGGTAGCAGTAGGGGGGTTGTGAAAAGGAGACAAGCTGATGGATGAGGGCATTGGGATAGCAGGGAGACTGGGTGATTGAAGTTTGGGGAAAGGATGGGTTCGGACTCTGCATTGTCAATGGCACCGTGTAGTTTCAAAGCCCTCAGACACCTCTACGGTTCTGAGATCTCAATGGCTAAGAAAAGGAAGCTGCCTGGGTCCTGGAGGATTTTGCCCGTGGGGGCATCTGGGGAACCGCACTTGATATCATCACGGTGCTCATGGACCCAACGCCCAGATGCATACGGGCGGTGCTGCTCTGCAAATGTGCTCCTTTCTGGCTCACTCGTTTCAAGTGCTACTTGCTTGGCTGAAAATCTAACCACTCTGTTAGGGCATTTGAAGAGATTCATGGAGGTTCAATCTCAAAATTCACCTCTGCGAGGCCTTCGTGACCTTCCAGTCTGAGCTGGCTTTCTCCAGCCTCTGTGGGCTTATTAGAGCCTGCATGGTCCTTGAATGCAAACAAAGCATGGAAACAGAATGGACAGTCTTTCCTATATGGTTGGGAGTGGTTTAAGGTCAATACCTATGATTTATTTACCTCTCAGCTCCTCGAGATGCAGTGCCTAGCAGGCTGTAGGTACGGATGAGTGGGCCAAAGACTGAAAACCACCATATAGAGGTCTTTTGGAAGTGGCTCTTCTATTATAGATACTACAGGGATGATGTATTTATGGTTGATATTGAACCAATGCATAGAGGGATGAGGAATGGAAGTTTGAAGATAATGTAGACATTAAGAATGAAGGGAGTGAGGATGGAGAGGCAGTGATGTTTATTGAGCAACAACTCTACTTTGTACAAGACATAGTCTTTAATAGGTTATCTAATTCAGCCTTCAGGTATTCTTGACATGTATACAGGTCTCTCCCTCTCTGCCAGCCCTGTTCTGGGTGAGAGAATCCAGTGGCCAACAAGAGGACAGGAGGGGACCTTATCACTGTTTGTTCACCATCCTTAGATGATTCTATAGCTCAGGCAGGATAGGTGTCCTGCCAGGCTCTACATGGCTCCCAAGGGCTCAGCCAGAACATAAAGGCTGCTCCTTGTGGCCCTCAAGTCTATGCTTGTTCCACATTCTGGGTGGCATATATTCCAGAAGACTTGGGCCAGGGAACCATGCCATTTCTGCTATGCAATCAAGAAGAGCATCCAAGAAGAGCTCTTGGTTCCAGAGCATTCCAGAGCCTCCAAATAGCCTTTGGTGATGTTAAACAGATTTCAACATTCCATTGATCAGTGCTGGGCTTGGCGTTAGGCACCAGGTGGGGAAGGAGAGGGCTGCCCCTCTGTCACTTTAATTCCTAAATCATTTTCAGGTGCTAGTTTAGTGACAGCCTGGGGAGGTTGCCCACCATGCAGGGAAGAGGGTGGACGTGGCCTCCTTTAGACCTCTCCTCATCAGAATTACTGTTTCGAGTAATGAAGAAGCCTGGGAATTGATTTGATGCCTAATGAATAATCAGCTGCCATCAATAATTGTAATCACTAATCTGGTGCAATTAGAGGCAATTATAATAAATGCAATTTCCTCCCGAGCCACTAACGAACTGCAGAAATATGAATTGACTTAAGGGGGCTGGCAGTGATTTATGTGATTGTGAGATCATAGATTCCATTATCTTGGTAAAGATTCTTAAAGGAGCTGCGTAGTATTTTGATTTCACACCGAACTCGTGAAAAGCTAGAGAACACAATTCTGGAGGTGACAGCCACAGAGGCCACTGTATTTCTCTCACAGCTAGCTTCCGGTAACCCTAGAGACCTTGTAGACTCAGCTGGGACTGTCACATGAAGGCCTGATCCTATAAGTTTTGCTTACTGGAGAGAGAGTCTGAGTTCAAACCTTCAAGTCTTGAAGAATGAGACCTAATGAGTCCAATCAATTCTGCACTAGAGGGTGTTGACAGGAACATCTGGATGGGGATGACCTTCTTTTATTCCCAAGGAAGGTCTGCCTATTGGCCCATTAGCCTTTCCACATCCGAATGAATCCCAGATTTCAACAGAAAGGCGTTTTTATGTAAATTGAGTGACCCTAGAGGTTTCCAGTATCTTTAAAATGCTCAAAGAGCTTTAATTATGTTACTCTTGTTAAAAAAAAAAAATCTTTTTTTTTTTTTTTTGGAATGGCCATCAATTTTCTTAAGGAGTCAGCCAGAGATTTTTAAGGGGCTCCACAACATGTCCAATTGTGATAGGACTGTCATAAAAATGAAGATGAGCGGTAGGGTGACTGACACCCCCACTCGCCTGGAGAATTTATGGGATGCTAAGATTTCAGTGCTGCTCAAGTGGGGACATCTTGGGTCAACCAAGTCTGGTTGTTCCAGTGGAGACAGAGGCCAAGGCCAGATAATGCAGGAAGAAGGTTAGACCTTAATCTCATTGTATTTAGAATGAAATTCAATCTTCCAGCCATGGACTAGAAGGTTCTCCATAATCTGACCCCAAACTCCTCTCATCAGTAGACTCCATGGAAATTTATTTCACACAGGCCTATGATTTTTATCTCTCTCAAACATTTTTTGTGTGTGTGTCTTTTGTCCTTTCTAGGGCCACACCCACAGCATACGGCGGTTCCCAGGCTAGAGGTCTAATCTGAGCAGTAGCTACCGGCCTACGCCACAGCCACAGCAATGCCAGATCCGAGCTGCATCTGCGGATCCTTAACCCACTGAGCGAGGCCAGGGATCGAACCTGCAACCTCATTTCCTAGTCGGATTCGTTTCCACTGCGCCACGACGGGAACTCCTCTTTCTCAAACATTTTGAAAGAGAGCCTTTGCCCCGGAGCCTTCCCCTGGCTTCTCCTTTACCTGGAGGGCCCCCGACACTGATTTCCCCATGGCGGGCTTTTCCTTATCATCGCTTCCAATGACTATCACAGCAGCTCCCAGGCACTTGCTGTTACATCAGAGTCTATGTGTGGGTCTGTGCCTCACCCTCTCTGTCCCATTGGCTGCAAAAATCACAGGCCCACCAGGGGGCCCAGCCCATGGAGAGCCCTTGGTAATGTCCATCCTATGAACGGCTGAACCTATTTTCCAGTCCTGCCTTCCACTACCTCTGCACCTACAACTCCCCCCGCCCTCAACACACACTTGCATCCATGCTGGTCCCTGCACATTCATTCCAGTTCTGTCTTTGCTGGAAATGCCTTTCCTCATGGCCATCAGCCAAAAGTCTTCCACCAGGTAACTCAGTGCCACTCTCTTGACAAGCCTTTCCTGGTCGCTTCTCGGGGGAGGGGCCCCTCTTGTCTGTTCGCAAACATCTAGCTTGTACTGGGTGCCAGACACCGAAAGGCTTTAGCTCCCAACATGTTTCTTGCCTTATTGTGTCATGTTTGTTCTGTGTTATCTCCGTAGACGGTAGGGTCCCAGCAGGTAGTGGCTTCCTTCCTCTTCTCCCCCAGCCCCAGCCCTGGCTCTGTATCACCTGCTCCCAGATCCCAGCACAACAACTGAACCAATGAGGACGAATTCCCATCCTTGCGAGGATTAAAGCAGAAATACACAAGCCTGCCACACAGAACCTCACACACAGTGGGATCTCCTGCACCAAGTAGGATTGTGACTTGAATCGAAAACGAGCCTGCACAGGCAGTCAGGGGGAGAGACAATTTAAGAATCTGCCAGCATAAATGCTGGTCTCAGGGCTGCCACTAACGAGATATGTGGTGATGACCAAGTCCCCCTGTCCCCTGCTTAGGATTTCCCCGGGTGCGAAATGAAGAAATACTGTTTGTATTTCTCGAGTGCTTCAGCTCTAAGGCTCCACGGTTCCATGTGCTGCTCTAACTGCAGGAGATGGTGGGGTACCTCACCTGTTCATGTTTAAAATTTCAAATGGAGGAAGTTGTTTTCCCCCCCCTCTCTTCTCACTGGGAGTAGCAAACAGGCAATAAATATGGAAATCCTAAAAGCCAGAGAAAATAGTGTGCGCTCCCCATCTTGCTGACAAAGTACACAAGAGGCTGCAGCACAAAATGAATGGGCTTATCCTCCACTGCACTTGCATGGATTCCTCCAGGCCTGAGCTAGCTGGAGCACTCACAGGACAGGTATCTTTTGTTCTGCAAATGCCAGCCCCCCCCACCCCCCCCCCCCACCCCCCCACCCCCACCCCGCCCTGCTCCAACCAGGCAGCATGGGGAGGGTGCCATGTTCCTCCACCAGGGAGCAGATGTCAAGCTCAGTAAAACAATTTGAAGGGGACAGAAACAACGCAGGTGAAAGGGGAGGGCATTGGGAGATGAGTGGAGGAAGAGGAGACACAAGGCAAGATAGAGTGTTCCATCTGCAGGCAGCCAAGCCTTGTCCTGCGGGAGGTTAAGAAATCAGCCTGCATTACATCCTGATTAAAAGCTATCAATGGGAGTTCCCATCGTGGTGCGGTGGAGAGGAATCCGACTAGGAACCATGAGGTTGCGGGTTCGATCCCTGGCCTTGCTCAGTAGGTTAAGGATCCGGCGTTGCTGTGAGCTGTGGTGTAGGTCACAGATGTGGCTCTGATCCCATGTTGCTATGGCTGTGGCGTAGGCTGGCAGCAACAGCTCCGATTAGACCCCTAGCCTGGGAACCTCCATATGCCATGGGTGTGGCCCTAAAAAGACAAAAGACAAAAGACAAAAAAAAAAGCCATCAACCTTCAAATGGTGATAGAAGGGGCACCCAATGTAATGTATCGAAGCCCATTCAACCATCCCATGAGTGGACATCTAACTGCTTTCCCCTAACGACGCCTCTTTTCAGCAGGAAACAGTCTGAGCGGTCGTCACCCCTTTCCCCCCCACCCCCCGCAGTTAGAGTCTCCACCTCTAGAGCAGGGGATTGAGGCGAATAAGAACTCAGGTAGTCAGTGTAGGCGCATGGGCTTCGATGCACTCTTTGATATGGCCATTGAGTAACATTTGTGGCTTAAGGGCTCCAGGGAGTAACGTCCCCACAGGCCTTGTTTACTATAGGGAGTGTACCTATGCCCAGATGGACAGTAATCCCTAACCCCCTGTGACTCAGTCTATGGGAAGAGAAGGGCAAGGAAACCATGAGACTTATGGGACATTTCCGCCCCGAAGACCCTTATTGGACAAGGACTGATATAGGTAATTGGGCAAGGCCAATGGGAGAAAACCACATCTTTCTGGACCCCATGTTGACAACTCCCATCTTTAAGGGATAAAAGCTCCTATAGGACAATAGAGAGGGGGAACTCTTTTTCCCCCTCCGAGCTGTCCGGGAGCCGTTTGCTTTCCTGTAATAAAGACTTCACTTGCTTGAAAAAAAAAAAAAAAATCAGCCTGCAGAACTGCACAGATGACTCAGTGATTGCATTGCACCTTCTCTGCCTAGCTTTGAAACCCAAGCCAGGACTGCCTGTGACTCCCATCACCCGCATGTGTCCCAGGAAGAGGCTACGGAATGAGAGCCTTCTCAAGCTGATCTTTAGAAACCTCTTCCCCAGAGGGCACCAGGTGGATGGCTAGTATTGGGGTGGGGGTGGGGGTCTGTAGCTCCTGCCCCTCTGTAAGCTGCCTCCACCCAATGCCTGCCCCATCTGGGCCACAGGGGGGCAGCTGCTCTTCCCCAGGCCAACATGGTCCCCTCCGGCAGGTGAGTCTGTGTTAATTTCCCTGCCCACGAGGCAGGTAGAAAGCTCTCTGGTCTTCACCAGGCACCTTCAGAGGGGGTCCCAAGATCCCTCGCCTCCTTCCCAAACCTCATTCTCAAGTCCCAATGTCCCCCCCACACCCCACTCACTCTTTGTTCTGTACCTTCACCCTGAGTGAAAAAAGGCTCATCCCTCTGGGACCGATCCCTTGAATCCCACGATGTATCATTTAAACCAGAGAGACACCGAGCTCCCTCAGGGTCTGAGTCCCCAAGGCATTCACGCCCTTGTGGTTTTGTCCTCAGCAATGATACCCCAGACCAGCATCGGGCAGGAGGAAAAGGATGGTGAAGGACCACCCAGAGCAATGGCATCGCATCCGACTGAAGACCACACTTATCCCTTTACCTGTCCAAACCTTACACATGCTCCCGGCCCCCCTGAAGTCCTGCCTCCATGAAATGGTCTCTGCATCTTTTCTTCCTTGTGGAAGGATGCCTTTTTCACTGCAGTCTTAGGCCTGCCTGCATCTACATTTTACCCCCCTCCTTGAAAACGCTGAGTAATTGTCTTACATGTTCATGCCTTGTTTCCTTAAGTGGAATACATCCCTTATAAAATCAAAAGTGTCAGAGTGACAGATGGATAACAGAGAGATAGATGAATTTCTGATAAAGAAAATTGAATAAAATGCTAATTGTAGAACCTAGTGATGGGTTAGTGGGTACTCACTGTAAAATCCTTTCATCGTTTCTGGATGTTTGATGACTTTCATATAAAAATGTTGAAAAACACTTAAAAGTTCCTTATCTTCTGCTTCACTCATTAATCTTGAGAATGTTTGTGAAGTGCCTACTATATTCCAGGATCTAAACCCTCTGCTCACATTTCCTCTAATAACCAGGGTGATGCAGAGAAACTGTAGTGGGTACTCTGATAAGAACTACAGATTGACAGTCCTGCCCATACACATGCCCTTAATTCACCTTCCAGGCTGCATCTACTGCTTTTTTTGTTTGTTTGTTTTGTTTTTTGTTTTTTTCTTTTTTGGGGGGCCACACCCACAACATACGGAGGTTCCCAAACTAGGAATCGAATCAGAGCTACAGCTGCCAGCCTATACCACAGCCATAGCAACGCAGGATCTGAGCTGTGTCTGTGACCGACACCACAGCTCACGGCAACGCTGGATCCTTAACCCACTGAGCAGGACAGGGATCGAACCCCCAACCTCATGGTTCCTAGTCGGATTCATTTCCACTGCACCATAATGGGAACTCCCTGCATCTGCCTTCTGATTTGCCATCAGGGTTGACAACACTCACACAGTAGGCTTGAGAAACTGTTGGGGTACCAGGCTACAGTGCAAATTACTGCTTTGGCTACTGCCCACCGTTTCTGCCCCAACCTGAAAGAGAATGAGCCTGTTCCTATCAGTTGTGGGGTGCAAGTGACCTATTTGCCCCTGGGGCTCTCTTAGGGAAGATATTATTGAGTAAGATTCCCCTCTTCCAAGTTCTCTACCAAGAGAAAGAGGAAATAAAGTAACTGTTGCCCACTGCCTCCAAACAACCAACCTCTGCCTTTATTATAAGTATCAGCATTTTTTTTCTTTTTGGTTGCACTGCAACACACAGAAGTTCCAGGGCCAGGGATTGAACCCATGCCATGGCTGTGGCCTGAGCTGCTGCAGTGACAACGCTGGATCCTCAACCTGCCGAGCCACCAGGGAACTCCCAGCATCAGCTTTTTGACAAGGAAAGAGTCATTCTTTGCAGTAAAGCACCATCCACTCCTAAGAGTTGTGTTATAGATATCAGATAAGTCTGGCAGTGGCAATGCATTAAGGCTTAGCATCCTAAAAACATTCAATCAACCATATTTTGGAAATGGTTTCTGCGTGCTGGTCATCCTAAGAAGCTGTGGCAAAGAGGAAGCTACAAGAGCAGCCAAGACAAGGCTCTGGCCTTGAATGATTTGTGCGCTTCTTTTTTTTTTTTTTTTTTGTCTTTTTAGGGCCAAATCTGCAGCATATGGAAGTTTCCAGGCTAAAGGTCGAATCAGAGCTATAGCTGCCGGCCTACACCACAGCCACAGCAAAGCAGGATCCGAGCCATGTCTGCAACCTACATCATAGCTCTCAGCAATGCCTGATCCTTAACCCACTGGGCAAAGCCAGGGATTGAATCCACATCCTCATGGATACTAGTTGGGTTCATGACCGCTGAGCCAGGACAGGAACTCCGGTTTGTGCTCTTCTGAGGGAGGCACATACACAGACAGTTTCAAGGCTATGAGATGTGCTCCAAGGGAGATCCATGCATGCCCAGGATGTGGGTGCTAACCCCTGGTGGCAGTGACAGCTGTCCTCACCTCTCTCCCTTGGGGGACTGAGGCACCAGCCCTGAGCACCTGGAAATAAGGACATTTATGCCATTTGCCTGGCATGGAATGCACTGTCAAGAACTTCAATACAGCACTGGGTGAGGAGGCCAGGGCAGGGGTGCTGAGCGCTCTCTTGCTTCTTTCCTGGCTGCAGGCTTGTAGGAGGCAGGCAGTGAATGCACATGGGCAGACTGCCTCCTGCAGCACTCCAGGTCTGCACCTCTCCTTTAGGAATTAATCACGGCCCGGGATGTGGCGTGACATCTCTGACATTATTGAATCGAGTAGTTATTTATTTCTTATATTGCTATCTAACTTTTCACCCACTTAGGTACTATCACCGGAGGCTAGAATTTAAGACACCGGAAGGCAAGGCTCTGCCTTGTTTTCTATCCCCCACAGCGCCTAGCGCGGTGCCTGGCCCTCCGAGGGTGCTCGGTCAATGCACTGATTAATTAAGTCCTCCTGCTGCCTGAGGCCCGTCATGCTTCAGAGCAGCAGCTGTCACCTGGACCACCCCGGCCACAGGGGCACACAGACAAATGAGCTCCGTCTACCTTTCCGCCCTGAGCTGCATCCAGGCCCCTGGGAGGCAAACCCAACGTGAATTTTAAAGACACGCTCAGTGGTGGATGCAGAGCAAACATGCTTTCAAGGAAAGGTCTTTTTCCTTCTCTCTTCAGGGGCGCTGGAGCGGTTCCCTCCACCGAAAATACAGGGATTTGTGCTGCCTGGTTGTGCAGCAGCTGGGCGGGCGGGGTTCACTCCTGTCATCATGGGCTCAGCACCCTCTGACGCCGGGCTTGGAGCTCCAGACGGCAGAGCTCAGCCCTCCTGCCCCGGCCGCAGTGTGGTCATGGTCATTTCTGTAAACGACTTTTCCATCATGGCCATTTCTACAAATGACTTTTCCATCACGGCCCTGTGCTCAAGGAGGATGCCTGTGAGATGGCTGGGCAAGTTTTTTTTCCCCCTCCTAAATATCATCATTAGGCTTTTTATTTAGGCAAAGGAATAAGCCCATGATTTGCTTCTATTGGGGTTAGGAACTGATGCACTAACATTTATGGAGCACCAACAGAGCGCCCAGGCCCCTCTCCTCTGTGTCCTAGTTAATCCCAATAGGGGACTTGGGGTAAGATATTGGCCCCATTTCACAGAGGCGGGAACCAAAATTCAGAGATGCTTTATGATCGCCCATGGTCACAAGCTAATGAGGAAAACTTGATTCTAAAGCCTGTGTGTGGGTATGTGGGTGTGTGTATGTGTATGTCTGTGTGTGTGTGTGTGTGTGTGTGTGTGTCTGTGTCTGTCCCATGCTGCTCCTATACCCCTGGCTCTGGCCCGATGTCACCTCGTATACAAATTCCCCATAAGCATTAGGAGGGCTTGCACTCTACCTGCAGCTCAAGCCGTACAGAGCCTGTCCGCACTGCCTTAAAGCAGGGGGTGGTGGGGCTTGGGGATGGGAGTTTCAGATATGTCATAAGCGGTTCACTTATTATTCACGGAAACACCCAACAAACTGATGAGTTCTGTCCTCGCTATCAGTATCGGGGACCAGCTGTTCACTTGGACTGGGGGCTGTGAGGGATTTAGCTCTGAATTCATGAATGCAGTTAAGCCTCCCTAGGAAGGAACCATGGGGATTAGCGCTTATGGAGGCCTGGTAATTCTGAGCCCTGGGGGGAAAGGGGGCAAGAGGGGTCTGGGCCATGGAGAGGGGCCTTCAAATCTTCTAGAAAACATGCACATTACGTTCCTGCTGCTGGATAACCTCTGCCTCTGGCTGGACAAGGCTGCCATTGGCTTCCTGGACACACAGGCTCTGCCGTCCTAGTCCCTCCAGCCTCTCTCTGTGCTTTTTCTTTCTTCTCTAGCAGCTCTCAAGCCCTGTTTCCTGTCAGATCCACTGTGTGCAGGACATGCTTTGTTTGGTAGGAATCTTATTACAACCCTAGAGCTCCAACTCCTTTCCCCCATTTTTGCAGAAGGGAAGCCTGAGTTTCAAGGACCTCCAAGGTCACTCGAGGGAAGGGCAGAGCTAGGGTTTGAAGGCAGGAAATCTGCACAGCAGTCCTGGACCAGATCCAGTAGAGTGAGCAGGATGACCTGCCTGATCATCCAGGATCCAGCCAGGGAGGGCGGAGAAGTCCAAGCATACGGACACAGGTCCTCCTTGGCCCAAGTCCCCCACTGCCATGAGTGGGACATCCACTGCCTTGTTCTCTGGGGCCTGACTTACAGACAGAGCGAGGCCAGCTTCAAAGCCAGGCCGGATCACCCTTCCTCATTTCCATCCGTGCAAGGATATACCTCACACTCGAAACTTACTTGAAACATGTGGACCTTAGCGAGTCAGACGGGGTGATGTGTTTCTAACGCTTTCACCTTGAATGACTTACACCTCAGATTGTTTCCTGGTGGCTTCCTGGGTGTTTATCAGGCTTGGTGTCCTGCTCTGAGTTTTAGTATCTTTGGCCCTAGAAAACTGTGGGGGAGATGCTTATTCAAGAACTGCAAGGAAATATATGACATTGACAATATCGAGACATTTAAATACTTCTTCAGTCGCACACCTCAGCAAAGGCAGGTGTTTTACTAAACTTAAAAGCAAAAATGCTTAAAACATTATTGGTTACATTTATTTTCTATCCCATAGTCCCCAGTACTCAAAATATATTCAAACACACACACACACACGAAATGATCCAAAAATGGACAAAGGACTTGAATACACATTTCTCCAAGGCAAGTATATAAATGGCCAACAAGCCCATAAAAAGATGCTCTAATCACTAATCATTAGGAAAATGCAAATCAAAACCATAATAACACTTCACACTCACATTAGGATGGCTATAATTAAAAAACAAACAAACAGAAAACAACAAATGTTGGTGAGAGTGTGGAGAAATTGGAACATTCATGCATCGCTGGTTGAGAATGTAAAATGGTGCAGTCACTGTGGAAAACAATTTAGTGATTCCCCCCAAATTTAAACACACCACAGAGTCCAGCAATTCCACTTCTAGGTACATTCCTTAAGGAATTGAAAGCAAGGACTCCAAGAGATGCCTGTGCTCACAGCAACGTTATTCACAGTAGCCAGAAGGTGGAAACAGCCCAGTTGTCCATCAGCAGATGAACAGACAAACACGATGTGGTGTGTGCATGCAATGGAATATAGTTCAGCCACAAAAAGAAATGAAATTCTGATGCCTGCGCCAACCTGGATGAACCTTGAAAACATTATGCAAAGTGAAATAAGCCAAACACAAAAAAGTCTTATACGAAGACTTGACAAATTAGCATAGAGACAGAAAGTAGAAGGAGGGAAGGGGAGGGAGGAAAGGGGAGATGGGGTGGTATTAATTAATGGGTAAAATTCTGTGTGAGACGATGAAAGAGTTGAAAAAGTTCTGGAGGTGGATGGTGGTGAGATCGGTACAACAGTATCCACAGACCCAAGGTCGATGAATTGTACATTGAAAAATGGTTCAGAGGGCCAGCTTCATTTTTTGCTGAAATATATTTAAAAACAAAAACAGGGGAGTTCCCGTTGTGGCACAGCAGAAACATATCCGACTAGGAACCATGAAGTTTGGGGTTCGATCCCTGGCCTCGCTCAGTGGGCTAAGGATCTGGTGTTGCTGTGAGCTGTGGTGTAGGTCACAGACGTAGCTCGGATCCTGTGTTGCTGTGGCTGTGGTGTAGGCTGGTGGCTACAGCCCCAAGTGGACTCCTAGCCTGGGAAGCTCCATAGGCTGCGGGTGTGGCCCTGAAAAGATAAAAAGACAAAAAAAAAACCAACAAAACAAAATTAAAAAACAAAAACAGTCTGCCACTTCCCACTTCTGGCAGCCCCCAATCAATGCTCTGTGTCTATAAGCTTGTTTATCTTTAGATTCCACATCTAAGAGAAAGCAGATCATATTTGTCTTTGTCTGACTTACTCCATTTAGCAGAATGCCCTCGAGGTCTAGGTGGGCTGGTATGTTTCATTTTATGTATATTTGCCACAATTTAATAAACAAAACAAAGCAAAAATACCACCACTCCCTCTCCCCCCAGAAAATGTTAAGCCAACAGATCCCGAAGGCTGACTCTCATCTCTGCTTTCTCTCCACCCAACAGCCTGGATGACTCCTTGTGTTCCAAGGTCTGGGCCTTTGGGCTGCTGCCCCTCTGCCTGGGCTGCTTTCCCACCCTGCCCTCAAAAATATCAGCTTATCGCAGAAGCGTAGCCAAATTCCCCTGACGTCAGGAGTCTTCATGTTTTCCTTCTTGTTTCCTTAAAGCTTTTGCACATGCCTTATTAAATCCTGCCTTGTTTTACACCGATTCTTGCATGTGGACCGGGAGTTTCTTACCTAAGGGACAATGTTTTACTCACTTTTGGTTTCTCAGCCCATGGTGGCATTCCTAACTCCTAGTAGGGGCTCGATGAATATTTAATTACACTGGCAGGTCTAGGAGGTGTTTTTGTTTGCTTTAGCTCTCTGAGGGGCGGGGGATGGCTCTCTGACCTGCTCAGAGGAAACTGTTACAATTGCAGCCACAGAAGGAACAGAAGGAACAGACCCTCAGAGGAGAAAGAGGGGGGACACCTGCTTCCTAGGATCTGCTTCAAGAGCAAGGTGGTGGCATCTGACCCAGGTGGCATCAAATCTCTGGAGTCCTGGTCTTGTTCTTGAACCTGAGGAAACCCAGCTTCCTCCTCTAGGATGTGAGAAGAGCAGGTCCTGGGTAAATGGTGAGGGTGAAGATTAGTTGAGCTGATGGGGGAGGCCTCCCCACCTCCAACCCCTCGGTTCAAGCGGTTGCTCCAGGAGGGCAGGGCGCCTCCCCTGGTGATGATGGGAACACCTACTGCTCTCCTTCCATCATCTTCTTCCCTTCTCCCTACCCCCAGGTCAGGTTTCTTCCTTAAACACCTCTTAATTCCTTCCTTCCTTGTTGTTTTTTTTTTTTAAACAAATGCAAAAATTCAACTTATTTTTGTTTTTTGCCTGCTTTCTCTTTTTTTCCCCCATCTTTCTCTCTCCTTTTCTTTCTTTCTTTCTTTCTTTCTTTTCCTGTTCAGTTTTTTTAAAACAAATGCAAAAATGCAATTCATTTATTTATTTAGTTTTGTTTTTTGGCTGCTTTCTTTCTCTATTCTTTCTCTCTCCTATTCTTTCTCTTTCTTTCTTTCTTGTTCATTTTTTTAAAAAACAAATGCAAAAACGCAATTTATTTATTTATTTATTTTTCTCTCCCTCCCCCCCCCCCCCCCCCCCCCCCGCCCCCGACCCCTGCCGGCAGCGTACAGGGTTCCCAGGCCAGGGATCAGATCTGAGCCACAATTGTGACCTGTACCACAGTGGCTGCGACAAGGAGTCTTTAACCTACTGTGCCAGGGCAGGGATTGAACCTGCATCCCAGTGCTCCAGAGACACCATCACTCCCATTGTGCCACAGAGGGAACTCCCCAATTTTTTTCTGCACACATTATTTCATCAGAAACAGGATCCTGTTCTTTCTAGTCTCTAACTCTTTCTTTTGCTTCCTTTCTCAGATGGAGGGAGCGAATTGGGGAACAGAAAGGAGGTGAGTGCCTTTTTGCTCCAAAAGGGGCCTCCACGCAGCTGTTCTAAGGTCACCATTTGCCTGTTGAAATCCCTTCCCTTGGCCACATCAAAGGGCAAATGCCCCACATGAGGCGAGGTTGGCAGGACCTCGGGTGCCTTGGCACGTAGTTGTGGTCTTTAAGCTTCTATTCTTGGGTGAATCACAGGGCTTTTGTTCCTGTCCCAGCCCTCCCTATAGTGGGAAAGTACTTTTCCTCTCCCTCCTATTTTCCCACCCTCCTTTCTCTTTTGTGAGCTTTCAAGTCCCCCAATTAAATAACTGGTAAGTTTTCCTGGTGAAAAGCACTAAACTTGACTGGATGACTTCCACGGCAAATGTATTCCTTTCTCTTTTCTGTTTGCCCTTGAACGCTCATACATTAACCCTTCTTAGAGGGGGAAAAATAAATTAAAACAGGACATAAAACATCCATCAAGGTAATCTAGGCCTGTCACAGCCCCATGCAGAATTTCTTTCATTTGTGTGTTTGGCAACTTATTGAATTGCTGTTTATTGAGTGTCCAGTGGCACCAGATACTGTGCTAGCACCAGAGGGTCCCATATCCATGGGACATGGTCCCCGCCCTAAAGGAGTATCTGGCGAATAGATACAGTAGGTGTGGAATGTCTAAGGAGGTGGGCGGAATAGGATGAGAGCTCACTGCTTCCAAGGGTAATTATTCATGAATTAAAAAAAAACAGGAAGGGGAGTTCCTGTTGTGGTTCAGTGCGTTAAGAATCTGACTAGTATTTAGGAGGATGAGGGTTCAATCCCTGGCCTTGCTCAATAGGTTAAGGATCCGACATTGCTGCAAGCTACTTTCATAGGTCATAGCTGTGGCTCAGATCTGGCATGGCTGTGGCTGTGGCATAGGCTGGCAGCTGCAGCTCTGATTCCACCCCTAGCCCAGGAACTTCCATATGCTGTGCGTGCAGCCCTAAAAAGGACAAAAGAAATTAAAAAACCCAACCAACACAGGAAGGGGTGTGCCTTTTTGCAAAGAATGCCAAGCTGACTAGGTTCAGCAGGCTAACTCCGGGTAGGTGGATGGTCATTCCTGGCTCAGACTTTCCCCTCTTCCTCTTGACTTTTCTTTTAATTACATCCCTTAATTAATCTATGATCTTTGGATAAACATCCATTCCGAAGCCAACCCATGCATCCATCAGTCTTGATTTTTAGTAGGTGCTCATTAAGTTCTGGGATCTCAGATGCTGAAGGAAGAAAAGACTTTCCCAGCCACTCTTGACACATGGCTATTCTTGATTTCCATGGGCACTGAGAGCCTGTCTGTGTCTTCCCATTCTATTTTCCCTCTGAAAATTGGTTTGCTCCCCACTTCCAGGAAGGAGCAAAACTGAGAGGCTAACTTTGCCTATGACTTTGAAAGTAGCTTAAGGAAGAGGAAGAATTAAGTTGGTGGGTGTGTGCTCACGCACACACGAGTGTGCAACCATCTCGGAACACCATTCGTACAGTTAATGGCATTTGTCAGTGACCGTAGGGTCTCTCTCAGACCATCACTCCCTGGATTTCCTAAAAACTACATAACACCCTTTTTCTCTGGAGACCAGTGCTCCTCGGCGGATGGTAAGTATACTGCAGCACTATGTCAAATTTTGCCTGAAGCCAGCAGCCCGGGCTCTGCTCCCTGACCTGTTAAAAACATCTGTTTAGCAGAAACCACATGGCAGTTTCTCTGAAGATTCAGCATCAGCTGGGGAGGTTGCTGCTATTTCAGGGTTCCTTCCAGCGTGATGTGCGCTAAAGCAATACCCACTTCCACATCACTCTGCACTGACTGACCTCTCCTTCTATCCTGGTCACTGGGCTAGGCACCAGGGGAACCATGGGAAATATTACAGGATTTATTGGGGAATACGAAACCCACACACGGAGCAGTTAGACCCTGCAAGGATAGAACAGAATCAAACAAATGTGTACACGCAGAAGGTGGTGTGCGAACTCAGAGAACAGAGACTGACCCAAGCTCTAGTCACAGAAAAAGACATCCAGAATCAACCATCCACTCATCCATTTATTTCTTGGTCATTTATTAAATATTTACTGAACATTTGCTATGTCCTGGGTCCTGTGAAAGTCACTGAATGAAAAAATAAATCTCAAGTTGTTTAGAGGAAATGTTCAAGTTAGTTGCAGAATTGGAAACAGAATTCTTGTCTTTTCTTTCTTTCTTTCTTTCTTTTCTTTTTTTTTTTTTTTCAGCACCTGCATCATATGGAAGGTCCCGGGCTAGGAGATAGAACCTGTGCCACGGGAGCGACCTGATCCACAGTAGTGATAATGCTGGATCCTTCTCCAGCTGAGAATTCCTGTCCTGACTGAGACCATCCTGTGTCAGGCACTGGGACAGCTGCAGGAAGGCTGTGCTGCACACTGACTCAGCGTTCCTGACACTCACCCAGCCCCACGAACCTGCACGTGTTTCCGAGTATCTCCCAACATCCTTCTCCTCAATGAGAAAATGTGGGTCATAATAGCACTCCCTCATGGAGCATCTGTGAGCATGCAAAGACGTAAACACGTAAAGGGCAGAACACCATCTCAGACACAAAGTAAGTGCTTAATAAATGTCAGCTTTTATTATTATCATGGAGCTACCTCAATGGATAAAAGATGGTCCCCATCCTTAAGAAACCTTGAATTCTAATGGGAGAGCAGCGTGTATCCATGATACAAGAGCTTTGGGGGAGATGTAAAAAACAGAAAAATAAATGAAACGAGAGCAAGAGTAAAGAGAGAGAAATGCAAGTGTAATATGATAGACTGGGCAGCGTGGTTTGAATATAGCCATTCTATGTATTGCTTTCCAAGTCTGCAGAACAGTCATATCTTTAAATTCTGGAAAGGAAAACATTTCAGAGGCCACCTAGTCCATGCCCCTGTCTCCCATCTATTAATATATTAAGAGCACCAATTAAAAGCCTATTATCCTCTAGCACACACTCCAGTCACATTGCAAGTGCCATGACCCATGGCCACTTGGCCCGGAACGATGCTAGAAGTGCTGGAATCTTGAAAATAGCCCCGGAGGGAAACAAACAAACAAAAAAAACTAGTAGGATGGCTCTCCAAGGATGGGTCTTGGGAAGCTAATTCCACAATCAGGCTTTTTCTTCCTTTCCTCTCCCCAGCTAGGGCTGAGAATAGTTTAAATATCAATATCCAAGAGGTAAAGCAAAACTCAGGTCACAGGTAAGAGTGGGCCAGGGAACTAGTCTGGGGAATAGGATGGGCATGGGAATGGGACTAACCAGGGAGAGATGCTGCTCATTGAAAGCAGATAAGAAGTTGTGATCACAGATTTGATCAAGCTGATATAAGACTAGTGATGAGGAGTTCCCACTGTGGCACAGTGGAAACGAATCCGATTAGAAACCATGAGGTTGCAGGTTTGATCCCTGGCCACACTCAGTGGGTTAAGGATCTGGCGTTGCTGTGAGCTGTGGTGTAGGTCACAGACATGGCTCAGATCTGGCATTGCTATGGCTGTAGCCTAGGCCAGCAGCTGCAGCTCTGATTTGCCCCCTAACCTGGGAACTTCCATATGCCATGGGTATGGCCCTAAAAAGCCAAAAAAAAAAAAAAAGACTAGTGATGACATCAGGGGTGCAGAGCACCAAATACAAAATCCAGCTCCCAGGGGTGGGAGAAAGAATAGAAATTGTTTTGTAGAATATCAGGGGAGAAGTCAACCAAGCTGGATTCAGAATAAGGAAATGTTACAGGAATGAAGACCAAAGCCTATACATTTATTTTATCTCTTTTGTCTTTTGTCTTTTTAGGACCGCACCTGCGGCATATGGAGGTTCCCAGGCTAGGGGTCCAATCGGAGCCCCAGCTGCCAGCCTATGCCACAGCCACAGCAACACCAGATCCAAGCTGTGTCCGCCACCCACACCAAAGCTCACAGCAATGTCAGATCCTCAACCCACTGAGGGAGGCCAGGGATCGAACCCACAACTTCATGGTTCCCAGTGGGATTCGTTTCCACTGCACCATGATGGGAACTCCCCAAAGCCTATACCCTTAAACCCGGCACGTAAGGTGAGGTCAGGTGGGAGGCTCCAGGGTGCCCGGGATGTACACATAGACCCAGCAGCCATGGTGGAGGCAAAATGACTCCAGATTCTGTTCATTAGTACAGATGAGACCTCTGACACATAACTGGACTGGGTTTTCACTGCTTGGACAAAATGGGACTGAACCACCAACTTTATTAACTGCTCCTGCCCAAGCACCAACCCAGAGGACAGTATAAGGACCCATTTCATAAATGCACACACCTTGCCCCCCACCCCAGAGCCCCCTGCAATGTTTAGTGAATTAAGGAGTCTTGGCATGAGTGTGTAGAGGGACCTAGAAACCCCTTTGTCCTCTTGGCCGCAGCACCCCTCACCGCCCGGGACCATGGCCAGGCAGGAGATACAATTAGTCAGCACCAGCCCCTGATTCAACTCCCAAGCTGCCACTTGTCGATGTGGCTCTAAATGTCACCGCCGCGGAGGCGACCCCACCTCACATCCCTCCCCTGCTCCCAAGCTGCCCCCAATAAACTATTGTTTTAAAGCAGCTCATGTGTTAATTAAAAAGTGGGAATCAATTGTCCTCATCTCTCCATTCCAGGCTGCTGTGCATACAAGGATCAGAGCTGCCTCAATTTAACTCAATTAGAGATAAGGGGAAGCTGACATTTCCACAACCCGCCTTATCATCCTGCTGGAAAAACGGCCCAGATTAAAATGTACAAAGATGTTTTCGTTAGTCCCTTTCTTCCTCCTTTACCTTCTTTTAATCATCATGAAGAAAGCTGACAGTCAAGCTGATGGGGGAGATGCGAGCTCCAGCCTGCGGCGATTAGCCATCCCGAGCCCCCACGTGGCCGCCTAGTGTGAGTCTGGCTGCAGACCCAAGACCGTGCCCAGGGCTGGGTGCAAAGAAGTACTCCACCTGTGCCTCCACATGGCAGACAATGGCCATGCGGCAGGAAGGATGGACTTGGAGTCAAGAGCCATCAGCTTCTCTGGGAACCTGCTACCTTATCTGTGAAAGGGGCAATAATGTGGACTGACCGTTCCCGCTTGGGGGACCACAGAGTCTGACACCAGGCACAGTCGATCCATGTTTAGTTTGAATACAAAGGCTCTTGGACTCAGCCTGGGTAATTTCTGAATGGAGAAAGGAGGCTGTTCACAAGTGACCCCATCCATCATAAGCATCCCTGCTTCTTGATCACAGGCCCTTAATCCAGGCAGTTGAGAGATACATTATTGCTAAGCAAACTTGCACGTCTGCTACTGGGATCACTCCTTTACAATGAGGAAGCTGAAGCTCAGGGCGACTAATGAACTGGCTGAAGTTCACACATGTGGTGAGCAGTGGGGCTGGGTTCTGAACCCAGAGCCCATTCCCTTTGCATCACCCCGTGCCCCAGTGATGCTGAGTCCTCTCTGGGCAGTTCCCCGACCTGTTCATTCATTCGCACCATGAAGATAGCGCTCCCTTATTGATACTGGGCTGGGGGTGTAGTAGCAGTTTTTCAAATTTGCCCCGTCTATGAGCTAAGCTATTTTTCTGGCTGCCTCTGTCTCTGTTCAGTGCTGACATAGCCCTTGTCCA
Organism: Phacochoerus africanus; assembly: GCF_016906955.1. Classification (NCBI taxonomy): domain Eukaryota; kingdom Metazoa; phylum Chordata; class Mammalia; order Artiodactyla; family Suidae; genus Phacochoerus; species Phacochoerus africanus. The sequence goes on along the minus strand of NC_062554.1, from coordinate 57,691,379 downwards.
TCTCACTCGCTATCTTCTGGTCCATCTCCACATTCTGCAAACTGCCTCCCTCATCCGGCCCACAACCACTGGCAGACCACAGCTAGTACGCAAGCAGCACCCACTGCATACAAAAGCTGCGCTGGCGCCTGGCCGCATCACTATGCCCCTTGGTGGGCATGGGGCGTCCTGCCCTGATCCCCTCCAATAATGACAGATTGTGCTCCAGATACCAGGAGTGTTACTGGCAGATGCCCTTGGCTGCCAGCCCTTTGGGGATCCTTCAGCTGGAGAGGAGCATCTTACTCAAGGGCCTGGTTCCCTCCCCAGGTGGTCACCTCCAGTGACCCAGCAGAGACCGGGCAATCTCAGTCCACTCAGAATCAGGCTGAAGGGTCTTCTCTCTCCAGAGGTCCTCCCTGTGGAGTCCACCAAAGTGCTTATCTGCCTGCATCCCAGTTTGAGCTGTCCCTCTGTCCCGCTGTCCCTCTGTCTTACTTCCTTCCCCACACCTCTGTAGGGGGTGATTTCAAGGGCACACCCCAATCAACAACCTTTTGCTCAATTTTGTCCCAGATTCTGCTTCCCAAAGAACCCATCTTCAAACTCAGGCACGTCCCACCCTTAAAACCATTAACCATAATTTACAGATAAACAGTCCAAGATCAGTTGGTTAATAAATACCTAGGGTTAAGGGGAATTCCGCTGTGGCTCAGTGGTTAATGAACCAGACTAGGATCCATGAGGACGCAGGTTCAATTCCTGGCCCCACTCAGTGGGTTAGGATCCGTCGTTGCCATGAGCTGTGTGTAGGTCATGGATGTGGCTTGGATCCTGAGTTCAGCTACAGCTCCAATTTGACCCCTAGCCTGGGAACCTCCATATGCCATGGGTGCAGCACTAAAAAGCAAAAAATGAAAAAAAATTCTGAGTCTACAGGGAGAAGAAAAGGAGCCCAAGTGAGCATGGCCTCCCAAAGCAACAAGGTCCACGAAGTGAGCTGTCTCGGACCCTCTGAGCCAATGCAGTTGCCAGACAAATACCACCAACTCTAGCAGATACATGAAGAGCAGGAGACTCACTCAGCCAAGTTCTGATCAAATTCCACAAGTCAGGGTGGTTTTACAGCAATAGCTAACTGGACCAGAGACATGGCCTGCACTGCTCTGAGAAGCTTTTTCCTTCTGTCTTCAATCTTATCTCTTCTGGAGTCTTCTCTTAGCAGAGCTACCCTGCCCAGCATCTTACCCCCTCCCCACCCAGCCACCTTCATCCTTCTTCTTCATCTTCAAACTTGCACAGAAAATTTTTCACCTGTCTCTGCTTCATTCTACTTGCAACATCACAAATGAGTTATCAACCACCTACCACCACTTCCACACCATGCACTTCCTTGTTGTCCTTTGAATGCTGACCTCTATCTCTATGTTTCTTTCATATGAATATATTAAAGTTTAGCAGATTTTTTTGAATCACAAAGTCTAGTGGCACTGTGTTAAAGTATCATTTGCTTTGGAGAAGATGTTCCTGAAATGCACCTCTGCAGATTAGCATTACAAGCTGCCAACTGCTCCCCCGTGAGGTCTGTTAGCATTCATTCATTCACTCATTCACTCAACAAACATTGATTAGAATCTATGCTGAGATATCATCTGTGACTTGAGGCTCTCAGGCCACTAAATGGCTGAAAAAAATGGCCAAGTCAGAAATGGGTTTACTGGAGTTCCTGCGATGGTGCAATGGGATCAGCAGCATCTTGGGAGCATGGGGACGCAAGTTCGATCCCTGACCCGGCGCAGTGAGTTAAGGATCCGGTATCATCATAGCTGTGGCTTAGGTCACAACTGCAGCTCAAATCTGATCCCTGGCCTGGGAACTCCATATGCCAAGGGGTAGCCAAAAAAGGGAAAAAAAAAAAAAAGGAAAGAAGGAAGAATGAAATGGGTTTACTAAGTCATCTGACGTAGCCATAACCAGTCCAGCTCAAATATGACTCACCTAGGTTTTAAAGATGTCTATAGATGTTTTCCTGACCAGTTTCTAGGATTTGTATTGTCAGAAAATCAGCCCCTTTAGTCAACACTGTAGTTCTCAACTCTAGCTACATATTGGGATCATCAGCATCACTTAAAATAAAAATGCTAATGCTGGGGTCTCCCCTTTGGAGATTCATTAGTCTAGGGTAATACCCAGGCATCAGTGTGGCTTAAGGAGTTGCCGAGTGATTTAACATGCAGCTGGGGCTAGACAGCCATTGACTGACCTAAATCCCTAATAATGCAGCTTAAGATCATCCCTCCTACTCTAAACTCTGCAGGGACAACCAGGAAAACAGTGGTTGGAGAACATTTTGGACCCTCGAAGTTTTCCTGAAATCTCTGCAGCTTTTCTACCCCAGGTTCAATAATCCCAGTCCCTTAACCTTTCCTCACAGGTTTTATTTGCAGCACTTTAATCACACCTTAATCTTGTTTTGATTTAGCTCAAATAGGCCTGTTTCCCTGGAGAAAGCTTTTCCAAGCTAGAGGTCTCTGTTTTCTAGAAGGGCGTAACCCTGATGGTTCAATTCAATGGTCAGTTGCGAGAGAGTTGTTATAAAATGCGTATCGGTAAAGATTTGGGCAGATCATTTTATTTTACTTCTATAATTAGACTAGTTAAAATTGAAGCCCCTCACATTTCAACTAGGGGGCTATTGCAAAAATGGTTAGGAATGTCTTCGGTCACCTAATTCATGAGTCAGCTGACTTGTACAAGGCTGGATTTCCGTTCTCTTAAATCTTCTCTCTGCCAGCAGTTGCAGTGATCAATGGTCCTAAGAAAAATAAGACTTGCTCAAAAGTCAGCCTGTGGATTCTGAACTTGGAAGGAGGGGACTGGAGATGGCCCATGTAGTTAATCCTTATACACCCCTGAGCTTGATGAGTGATCATAACATTGCTCATAGCTCTTTAATCCAGGGACCTCACACTGTTGTCATTTCATGTACATCTGCATGGCTGTCCTTTCACGTAAATCACATCAATCTCAATTTTAATTTGCTTATGATTCCAAGAGACGTTCGACCTATTGTTATATTAGAAATGAGAGGAACATGGATTTATGAAGAATCCAGGCATAAAAAAATCTTCAGAGATTACAAAGGGGAAGTGGGAGGTAGTGAGGTATGGATACAGGGGTCTTAATAACATTTGAAGAAAAAACAATCTTTTTTTTTTCTTTTTTGTCTCTTTAGGGCCACACCCCTGACATATGGAGGTTCCCAGGCTAGGGGTCAAATCTGAGCTGTAGCTGCCAGCCTATGCCACAGCTGCAGCCATGTGAGATCCTAGCCACATCTGCAACCTACACCACAGCTCACGGCAACGTCGGATCGTTAACCCACTGAGCAAGGGCAGGGATTGAACCCTCGTCTTCATGGATACTAGCCACGACAGGAACTCCCAAGCATGTTTTAACTCATATATGTACATACTACTCTCAATATGTACTTGGATGGAGGGGTGCTAAGTGGTAGATTTCAGGAAGGGTTTTTCTCCTTTAGGGTAATATACATATAAAGCTTTTAACTCATTAAGGCAAAGTTAGGTTCATGGCATGGCCATAGGGACTGGGCTGTCAAGACACAAAGCATAAAATTGAAATTAACCATCACAGATCACTTATACCTGGCAGGATTTTTAAAAAAGCTTTGCTTGTGCCCTCAGTTTCTAAGAAAGAGTCAAGGTCTAAGGACATTCATCCATCAAACTGCTCTCTTGGAAACCACCTAAGGATGGTGGACAGACGCTAAAGAGAATGTTTGCCCGAGTCCTTTGAACTTCTTGCTGTAGTGAAGTCACAAACTCCTGCTTTCAAACCCCAGGGCTACCATGTGTCAGCTCTATGGTCTTTAGCAAATGGCCTAAGCTTTTCAAGCTTAGTTTGCTTATCTCGGCACTGCAATGAAACCTGAGTGTCAGGAGGACAAAAAAGAATCTTTATAAAGTATCCAGAGCAGTGTATCTCCAGGCTGGATGCTCAATAATAATAATGATAACCATAACCTAATTATCATTATTGGCAGCTCCTACTTTACCAACAGTAGAGGAATTCTACGACTTTTGTTTGTTTGTTTTCTGGTGGGGTTTTTTTGTGGTTTTTTTTTGTTTGTTTGTTTGTTTGTCTTTTTAGGGCTGTACCTGCAGCATATGGAGGTTCCCAGGCTAGGAGTCGAATCTGAGCTATAGCCGCCAGTCCAGGCCACAGCCACAGCAATGCCAGATCTGAGCTGCATTTGCGACCTACACCAGAGATCATGCCAACGGTGGATCCTTAACACACTGATCGAGGCCAGGGATCAAACCGTGCCCTCATGGATGATAGTCAGATTGGTTTCTACTGAGCCACCATGGGAACTCCTCTAAGACGTTTTATTCTCTGTAAGGCAACAGCAGATGGGGACAGAAGTTGAAGCCTCTATTTAGCACCTCTCAGGTACCAACATAGAAACAAAACAGCAGATGCTGCCTCATGAAAATCCACAGCTAAAGAAGAGCTGGGTTGGTCATAACTACCTCCATGCAGTTTTCAGGTCCTGATGAAGCCTCAGATGGGAGAAGGGGGCAAGGGGAGGGAAGGAGAGGTGTATCCCTTGGGTCTCAGTTTTGCAGAGTGTTTCCTCGTGAAGCAACCCTGGAAGGAGTTCAACAGATTGCTACTCAGAAATGTGGGTGAGATCTAATATTCACCTAATGCTGCTTGAACACATAAATGACAACCCTCTTGAACTCTATTCATTTAGTCTCAATGAAAGGCCTCTGAGGTTATTTACGGATGCCACTCAAGAGAAAGAAAACGAAAAATACACCTGTCATATGGAATGCTTGGAATAGTTACATCTGAAATGCCCCTGAAGTAGGCTTTTGAAAACAGGTTGGTCTAATTAGTTATTGTGATCAGGTATCTATGGAAACAGCCATACATTTATTTGTCCTTAAGCCCGAAAATCCCTTCCTCCTTTCAGAGCCTACAATCCACACACGCCAAGCTTAGACTTACACACATTAGCTCCTTGCAACACATACAAAATGAAAGAGAACAGAAACTCTAAGGAAAATGGAGGAAAGTGGCCTTGTTACATGGGGAGAGGGCCCTGCCTGCCATGAGTAACTAAGGAATTCCAAAGGCCGAAAGTTGGTTTTATTCACACAGCATCGATTTGGAATAAGCCTGATGAACGACCTCCCCAACGGTGCAGGGATAGAAGGAATCATCCTATTAATAGCAGGCTTCAGCTCCATGATGGGTTAAATGGGTTAACTGGGCTTTTGTTGAATGGCCTTGTAACATAGTAACCATTTATAACATAATTTCTATGGGAAAATGTGTCCTGAATTCCAAGTACTCAACTTCTGAGACACAGCCTCTGTGTGTGTTGAGGACTTCCTGCGTCCTCTGAGCAACAGCCTGGGGAAGGAGAGGCAGCCAGGAGTTCAAGGTCCACAAATGTGGGTTCCAGCCCTCACTTTTACACGGAGTGTCAAGTCATGTAACTTCTCTGGGCCTCAGTTAGTGCGGCTATAAATTGCAAAAGGTAACAGCCACTTTGTCCAGAATGGAAGTGCCACCAGGGCAGAACCATGCCTCTCTGACTCACCTCGGGTCCCCCAGCCCCTCATAAATATTCGGTGGGGGAAGGAATGAATGAATAATTGCCTCATCCCAGCATGGTAAGCAGATTCGAATGGGATTGATGCATGTGAAAACAATTCAAGAAGCTGTAAAATGGAATACAAATGAGAGACATGATAATTATAACCTATTGTTACAGACAGAATGTCACCTTCTGTGCATGCCATGTAAATGAGGATGCCGGTGTCAGTGCTCATTCAATGGCTGAACTGACACCCAGAATACTGAGTGGTACAGACGGTCCATGCGACCTCAGGTAGCAGCAGGGGCTGGGGCTGGAAGGAGGGTGGAGAGGGGAAAGTGAGTTAAGAAAAGCTAAACGAGTGGGGACCTTGGCTAGAAAATAGGCTCATTAGATGTAGGCAGCTCTGAGCAAAGGAATACAGGTACAGGGGTCTTGTAAAGTCTCTCTAGGGACTGGGCCAAGGACTAGAAGGCCATTCTGTCTGAGTGCCTGAGGCAGAAACAAAGAAGAATGAGACCAAAGAGACTGGATTCCACTCCAGGCAGCTTAAAAAAAAAAAAAAAAAAAAAGTGATGCCTGGGCAACCAATTAGGAAGGATGTAGAAAAGGCAAATATGAGATACAGGAGTTCACGTGTAAGCAGAATGAAGCAGGACTCAGTCAGATCCCTGCCCAATGTTTGCCAGCCTACATGTAATGATTTTTTTTTTTCCTTTCTAAATGATTTTTATTTTTTCCATTAGAGTTGGTTTACAGCATTCTCTCAGTTTTCTGCTGTGCAGCAAAGTAACCCAGTCACACATACATATATACATTCTCTTTCTTGCATTATCCTCCATCATGTTCCATCATAAATGACTAGATATAGTTCCAGTGCTATATAGTTCCAGTGCTACACAGCAGGATCTCATTGCTTGTCCATTCCAAAGGCAATAGTTTGCATCTATTAACCCCAGATTCCCAGTCTGTCCCACTCCCTCCCCCGCCCCCTTGGCAACCACAAGTCTGCTCTCCAAGTCCATGAGTTTCTTTTCTGTGGAAAGGTTTATTTGTGCCATATATTAGATTCCAGATATAAGTGATACCATATGGTATTTGTCTTTCTCTTTCTGACTTAACTTCACTTAGTATGAGAGTCTCTAGCTCCATCCATGTTGTTGCAAATGGCATTATTTTGTTCTTTTTATGGCTGAGTAGTATTCCATTGTGTATGTGTACCACATCTTCTTAATCCATTCATCTGTTGATGGATATTTAGCCTACATGTAATGTTTGCCTCTTAGTTATCACTCATGATGAAGCTGCTGAGATAGCCCCAGTGCTAATGGCCAGGCTGGGCAGCAGAGGAAGGGCAGGGATGATATTGAAGGGAATGTCCCCAGTACAGTGACCCTGGGGGCTTTGTCTGGCATGTGACTTGGGCAACCGGATTCTGGTTTTTCTATACACTATGCAGAATCTTGCACAAAGATTCTCGGTGCAGCCACAGTCGGGCCACTTGCGGGCATGGCTGGGGTTTCTACAGAGTGAGACCCAGGCAGCAGCTCAGACCTTGGCCACAACTGAAGCAATAAGATAATAGACTTTCTGAGTTTGAGTGGGAACCCGCACTGGGAAAGTCATCCCTGTCGGCCCATGTGTACTCCCTGGAGCTTGAATCTCCCTGCTTCCAGGGGTGATCCTTCTCCTGAGCATGTGCCACCGGATTAAAATAGATGGCCCCCTGAGCTGCCGTGGTCACCTTTCCCGCTCCAGCGACCAACCCTGAAATGCAATCTAGAGTGGCTCTATATCTCCTTCTGCGGAAACAACTTCAAAGGGCCAGGAGAAGGCAAAAAAAATTTTTTTCACATTATGGAAGAGAAAGAGAGACAGCGAGACACAAGAAATTCTGGGCAGTGACACAAGAAATTCATCTATGCAGTTTTCCGTGGTCCAGCCCCTGATGCCAAGTTAATAAAAACGCACGTTTTCGCCCAATGTAGGGTGAAACTTTTGAAGAGGGACAGGGTCAGGGTGTGGAAGGGGCACAGGTTGGAGACGAAGAAGTCTGAGGTCTGACCTCTAGCAAGGCCACCACATCCCCTGAACTAATAGCCTTGGTTTCTCCATCTGTGATACAAAATGAAATGCCTGCTTCCTGCTACATAGAAGCATTGTGTAAATCAAATGAGATAATATATGTAAAAGCACTTTGAGAAATTAAAAGCACACTCCAGAAATAAAATATTGATTAAAGGAAATCTATCCAATCAATGGTATTTCCTCTATATCTAGTGTGTTTATTACTATTATTTTTTTAACATACGTTATTATCAATGGGATGGATAGGTTCTATTTATCTCACTGGAAACGCCACGAAGTTTAGGAAGTCCGTATTTTGCTAAACCTAAACTCCACACGAGTCGTCTCTTTGTGACAATTTCCCCATCTGGAAACTGGATAGAGAATATCCCCACCATGGCAGTACATAGGAAAATTAAACAAAATGGCCTAAATTCGCTTGGACATTCACAGGAAGCTTTATGTGTGCAATCTCTCTGAAATGTTTCTCATTTCTGTGCTTAAACACCTGATGCAGGCAAACGGGCCAAATGCATGAGAGGAAAGCTCCAATCCTAGGGCCATAACTCTGTAAATTCATTAACTGTGAATTATGGTTTTGCACCAGGCTTGGCTTCCAAGGCCAGCATCACACATTCCTAAAGTAATGTGCCTGACACCAGCAGGAAAAGGTCTTTGCAGTTCCCACCTTGAACTCGTGGAGAACGCCTACCTCATCTGTTCCCTGCGCTCAGGATAGGTGACCATCTCCAGGTCTGCGATGCTGCCTTCATTATCCCAACATTTAAGGGCTGTGTCAGTGGCAGAGGAGACTGTGCAGCCCCAAACTGGCCAGCAGGTGAGCAATGTTACAGGGAGGCAGGAAGCGCAGCATCCTTGGGCAGAGAGCCCTCTTCCTGCCTTTCCCCTAGTCTGAGTCTGGGGGCAAACAAATGCTGAGGTCCTGTTGTGTGCTGGCCCCTGTGTCTGGCATTCAACCTACATCATCTAACTCAATCCACACATAACTGTAACTCAGACCAGCGATTCTGATTTTTGGAGAAAAAGAGATTCCGATTTGTTAGTCTTGGGGAATGAGTCCCTCTATCTGCATTTGAAAAACAGCTAGAGGAGTTCCTGTTGTGGCTGGGTGGTTAACGAATCCAACTAAGAACCACGAGGTTGTGGGTTCGATCCCTGGCCTTGCTCAGTGGGTTAAGGATCTGGTGTTGCTGTGAGCCGTGGTGTAGGTTGCAGATGCGCTGGGATCCCTTGTTGCTGTGGCTGTGGTGTAGGCAGGCAGCTACAGCTCTGATTAGACCCCTAGCCTGGGAACCTCCATACGCCGTGGAAGCGGCCCTAGAAATGGCAAAAAGACAAAAAAAAAAAAAAAAAGCCTCAGAATCACCTCTAGCTGTTTTTCTTCCTTTCTTTTTGTTTTTTTTTTTTTGTCTTTTTGCCATTTCTAGGGCCACTCCCTCGGCATATGGAGGTTCGCAGGCTAGGAGTCTAATCGGAGCTGTAGCCGCTGGCCTACGCCACAGCCACGGCAACGTGAGATCCGAGACTTGTCTGCAACCTACACCACAGCTCACGGCAACACCGGATCCTTAACCCACTGAGCAGGGCCAGGAATAGAACCCGCAACCTCATGGTTCCTAGTCGGATTCGTTAACCACTGTGCCACGATGGGAACTCCCCTGAGGCTTTTTAAATCTGGCAATAATACCAACATGAATAATAGCCAACAGGACTTGCCAGTTATCACACGCCAGCCATCAGCTGAGTGCTTTACCTGCTCCTTCCTATTCGAATTTTAAAACAACACGATGAGGTAGATACTAATATTATCTGCACTTAAAGACAGCGAACCTGAGACTTAGAAAAGTGAAGGGGTTTGCCAAAGACTCCATGAATGGTGCACACTGGGGCTGGATTCTTGCCCCATTTTTCTCCGACTCTGGGATCTGTGATTGTTCTACTTTATCTGGTGCAGTAGACTCCTAACTTGAGAAATTAAATCAAAGTGTGTATGTTAGGGGAATTTTTTTTTTCTTTGTCTTTTTGCCTTTTCTAGGACCTCTCCCATGGCATATGGAGATTCCCAGGCTAGGGGTCTAACTGGAGCCACAGCCATCGGCCTGCGCCAGAGCCACAGGAATGTGGGATCCAAGCCGCATCTGCAACCTACACCACAGCTCAAGGCAATGCTGGTTCCTTAACCCATTGAGCCAAGCCAGGGACCGAACCTGCAACCTCATGGTTCCTAGTTGGATTCGTTAACCATGACAGGAACTCCAGGGGAAATTTTCTTATGCTTTCTCTTCTGGGACCTTAGTGATGGTGTCAGTTGCCTCATCATTGTGATTATTATTATCATTATTAATATTCTTATCATTATTAATTTTTCCTAGCAGTGTCTGATGATAGCTTGGGAGCACCTAGGCCTGAGACAGGGTGCCACACTGAAAATGCCACAAAGGAGCGGTGTCTGTTAGGAGGCAACAGTGCTTTGGGGAAGGGTACATTTGGTTGTCTTGCTCCTGGGCTGTGACTTGGCAGAAAGCCACTTCCCAGCACATAATTAAGATAAAACCTCACATCTGGCCTTTCCCCACCTTTATAAACCTCCCTCTGAATCTCAGCAGCCACGGACCTTTATACAACAATACTCATAAAGACGTTCCGCTTCCAAGGACTTTGCCGAGGCAGCTACAGACACCCCGCCATAGCCCCATATAATCAATATTATCATACAGTTAAAAGATAATCATAATACGTTTGATCCTTAAAGCTCCTTTGAGACTAAAAAAGTTCAAAGCACTTTCACGTCGGTCCTTTCACTGACCCTCGGCACCTCAGACAGCAGGAGGAGGATTTTAGGAAGGATGCTGCCATGGCTCCTTAACCCCGTCTCCCACAAACTTGAGATTGTACAAAGTCAAGGGTTTGCTCCATCCCCTCATGTCACAGCTTATGGAGGAGGAAACCCTTGACTTGGTACCAAGGTCTTTCTTGGTGACTGTTCAGGGTTTCTGGGCTGGTGGGCTTGGAGGTCTATGGCCTCTTCTGTCTGCCATGCAACCCCCCGAGGGTAGGTACAGGACTATTACTCCGTCTCTGTGGGCTCAGCACAGCGTCCCTCCAACACACGGGGGAGGGGGCTTCTGGGGGACAGGATCCGTCAGGCTTCTTCTTTCTAGAAAGGTTTGGGGTCACACCCTTAGCAGTGGACAGGATCCTGCTTCAGCATTAGCGTCTTGCAGTATGCAACGCCCTGTGTGAGATGCTGATGGGTGGGAAGGCTTCCTGGGGGGATCGAGGAGGATGTAGCATCATGGGCAGAAACGATGCAGCCACAGAACAGAATACAGAACTGAGCTCAGCGGGAGGAAAAGGCAGGAGAGAACAAGGCAAGGCACCAGGACCAGCCTCCAGGGCAGGCGTACAACCAGGCTCCAACTTCAGTGATGCCGAGTGCAGGAGTGGGCGATTAAATGCTGAACTGAGCGATTTTCCAAGACTAAGGAAGGGGAAGCTTGCGAGAAGGTATGCCTGGGCCAACGCAGGGAGAGGCTGTCCCTCCAGGGACTATACAAGTGACAGTCTCCATCCCCCCAACTGTGTCTAAGGAGGTGGGACAGGGCAGACGATCAAATGGAGCACCTGCAGCTGGGCTGGCACGGCTGGGCCTGGGGTGTGGGCACGGGCCCATCCTGCTATCCCATCCTCAGTGGTCATTAGCTCAGGAGATTAGAGCGGGGGCCAGGCTTGCTGCAGGCAGAGCCTGGATAAGTCCAGTTGGAACTCACACCAATAAGGAGGAAGTGCAGCTCAGCCCTGTTACCCAGCTCCTCAAGGCCAGAGTCTTCAAGGAGTGGGCGTGGCTGCAGGTGTGGCCCCCAGGCGAGATGGCCATGGCCCCGGAGACCAGGGACATGCCATTCACTGTACTACAGCAGGTGCTACTTCTCTGGCCCCTGGCTCCCTTCCTTCTCCCTCCCCACGTCCCTAGAATCTGTGTGGACAGTAGGTGGGTCTGGCATTGCTGTGGCTGGAAATTCTGGGCTGCAGAGCTGGGCCGCCGGCCTGTGGCCCCACCTGCGGGTCAGCCTCTTCTACATTCCTGCCCCGAAAGGTCCCTCTCTGACACGGAGACTGGCTTTGCGATGTACTGGCAGTTATAATGGGATTCAGTAAATGCTTCTGTGGGTGCCATGCGAGCTGAGGGTTCTGGGGACAGAGCGGAGCTGGCTGCTGCCTATTTACAAGTGTGTAGAAAGAGGAGGCAGAGGCCTCAGCTGCCAGGTGCCTCAGCTCGTGATCACCCAAGACAATAATCCCATCTTTCTGGCTTCCTGCAATTGGGGATGGAAAGAAATCAATCAGAAGCAGAGCTTGGATGCAATCATGTAATATGTATAACCTCGGGGTTTGGGGTTTGGTTTTTTGCTTTTCAAGTGCAGGCCTGGAGTCAAGCTTACATGAGGTCTTAGGCTTCAGACTGAAGGCTGAAGGCTCTGGCATTGCTGTGTTCAAAGCATCTTTAAGCAGGGAGGGAAATGGGGGTGAGTTAGAGATTACAGGGTAATAGCATAGCTATCATGAGAGCTGGGTCAGAGACAGGCAGAGACCAAGGGTCTCTACAGCCAGGAGGCCTCCATCTCACTTTGATTCAATTACGGCCCGAGATCTCTGGACCTGTTCCACTGGCTGTTGTCCCAGCCTCACCTGCTGGGCTCATGCACTTGGCTCTGGCCCTGAGGGGCTGGCTTGGTTCCTTCTGAACTTCTGCTGCTGGTCTGGGGAAGCTGCGTCTACCCACCACCTGGCTGCCCTGCCCAGGTGCACCTGCTTGTGTGGGTCTCAGAGGCATAGGGCGGGGGCGGGGGTGGGGGCAGGGGCAGGGGCAGGGATGAGCTTCTGAGAGCATCACTTAGAGGCTGTATGGTCTGGAACATAGGGCTGTACAGTTTAGGAAGGGAGGCTTCTCCCTCCATCCCACCAATAGCCCTGGAGGGGTCATATTCTCTTCAGAATGGTTTTCAACCTGAAAAACTGGAGTTTCTGAAACATTAAATGACTTTCCCAAACCACAAAGAACCTTGGAGGCAGAACCTAGGTTAGGACACGACGTGCCAGTTTCCTTCCACCCAGATGGCTCCTGGCTCCTTCCAGGGAATCGGGAGGCAGGCTTTGCTGGAGCAAGCTCTTCTCACAGCCGAGCAGGCAAGGCAGGCCCTGCCCAGCCAGGGCTGAGCAGAAGGCAGAACCCTGTGCCAGCCCCCCGGCAGCTCATTAGATCCTCTAGTTACACAGGCCCCTGGGACTTCCCAAAAGGTCTAGTGCTAATAAAATAAATGCAATAATAACCAAACAATAAAAACAATGATTTGGCACGTAGGAATTGTTAATTCAGATGGAAAAAAATTGTGCTGCAGTTATTACATACTTAGAAGAAGTTAGTAAATTGAACACACTCATGGAACTTTTGAAGAGTTGGAGCCAGATTTGAACCGAGGGCTGTCTGGCTCCAAGCCCCATTCCTTGGATAGCGAGGAACCAGGAGAGAATGCACACAGGCCCCACTGTTTCCATCGATACCAGAGAATGACACAGGCAGAGGTGCCAAGTGCCTCAACCTAGAAGATGCCACCTTCGCAGGGTCTGTCTCTCTGGGCTGGAGCTGCCCCAGGACCATGGGGCTGGGATTGGAGAGTGCAAGTCTGCTGGGGCTGGCTAGCCACTTGGGGAGGCGGGGAGTGTGATGCTTAGGCTGAGGGATGGGCTCAATTCTAGTTCCGGAATTGCACAGCTGCCCTCCTAAGTGGGAGAGCCTGGGTGGCTTCATGGAACTTGTGAGTTTCGATACCTGGGATGATGGCCAGCCAGTCACCAGGCCCACAGCCTTGCTCTCTGCAGGCTCTGATTGATGCACACCCATTGAGCTACAGAGAAGAAACTCTCGAGAAATGGAAAACACATTCTCCCCCAACACATCACCACCTTGGTGAATGAGTTTCCGATCATCCACTTGATAAACTTTGTTCGTTCTCTGATGGCCTGTGGCATTTGGATCTATACCATGCAAACTGGCATTATCTTATTTGCCAGCCTCATCTAGGTGAAGCAAAGTGCCTAAGGCAGAGCTTTAGTTAAACAGCTTGGACCAGCCTCAGTCTACCTGGCTTCTTTATCTTTAAAGAAGGAATTGAAATCCTTCTAACGGGAGGGAGGGCGAGGAGCTGTTGCAGACTATGAAAAGCTAAACAAGAGCAACCAGTTGCTGTGATGTTTAACTTATGGATGGATAGAGTCCGTCTCCCCAGGAAACACGTAGGTTTCTTAAAAACTAGAGCTGGGTTTTACATTTCTTCCTATCTTTCACAGGGTCTAGATCGGTGAATACGATTTGCTCAGGAAGTGCTTGCTGAAGCCTGGCCCTGAAGAAGCTAACATTTGGGTCTGGAAAAAGCAGGCTCAGAACACAGCGCGATGCCGCGAGGGATCCGTCTGTTGGGGGGAAGGAAGGCGGCAGGTGAACAAAGGTAGGAAAAGGAGCGCAAAATCAGAGAGAACGTGGAAGTGTGAGGCATGGCCAGAGTAACGGGAGCTCAGAACAGCAGGTGCCATGGACGGCGGTACCAAGGTCAGGTGGTCCTTAGGCAAACCACGCCCCCCCCCATCACAAGCAGCCCAACCCAAGGTGAAGACCATATAACTTGGTGAAGGTTTCCTTCTGCGACAGCCTGACCTCTAAGGAAAGCAGATTCTGCCTCACATCTTCCTGGAAAAGGGAACTTAGCAGAGTGGGGGTGGCAGCCTGGGTTCAGATGACAAAATCCAGATCTGAGTCCTCTCTCGGCCACCGAAAGCTGGTGTGCCCTGGAACAACTTATTTCAGGTTCCAAGTTTATTGTACTTCCCTACGGTAGAAGAATGGAATCTGCCCTGCCAGCTTCTTCTCTGTGGCAGGGATCTAACAGAGGCTGTCAGAAGGCTGCCACAGGGACCGAGCTTCACAAGGAACTCGTGCTTGGAGGGCAATTCGTCTGAATGTAAAATATCTGTTTTTCACAATGATTTTACTCTGAGGCACCTGTTTTAACCCAGCGTCAAGATGGAGCCCTTGGAGTTCCCTTCATGGCTCAGAGGTTAACGAACCCGACTAGGATCTATGAGGATGCGAGCTCAATCCCTGGCCTCACTCAGTGGGTTAAGGATCTGGCATTGCCGTGAGCTGTGGTGTAGGTGGCAGATGGGCTCGGATCCTGTGTGGCTGTGGCTGTGGCTGTAGCCGGCAGCTGTAGCTCTGATTCGATCCCTAGCCTGGGAACCTCCACATGCTGCAGGTGCGGCTCTAAAAATACTAAATAGATAAAGCAAATAAAATAAAATAAAAGATGGGGCCCTTGCATGTACCTCGTCCGCAATACCGACCAGAAGCCTTTCTTGGGGTCCTGTTCTACTGGGCTTGAAAGGACAGAAGTACCTGCTTTGGAAAAGTATCCTTAAGTCCTCTATTCAGAAACCCTTGAAACAGAGGCCTTATGAATAGAGAATAAAACCCAATGTAAAGAGAAAGAAGCAAAGAGAAAGGTACCTTTCTCACAGGCCTCTGCCTCATTTCCATCCAATTCTGTCTGCTTCTTTTAGGCCCTGGGGCTGGGGATCCTGCCGGGTTTTCCCACTTTAGCTGGGCTCTCTGGGGCAGTTAGTAACTCCTCCTGAGAACTGGATCTATAGCGGCCCCCGCCGTGGACCCCCCACACGGGTGGGCAGCAGCACGGAGCCGGCCGGCTCTCCCTGTGGTCCTCTCTGCTCTCTTCCTCCTCCGAGCGACCGCAGGATTTATAGGGCTGTCGCAGCGACACGCCATCTCAGTAACTGCAGAATGGCAGTTGTAAAAAATCCCATTTGCCAGGGTATTAGAATCCCATTAGCACTCCCGATGGAGAAATAACCCCGACCCTTCAGAAGGAATTAAAGATATTCAGGCACCAGCATTGGAGTGTTATAGGCCCTTCCCCCATTTGGGCAATCACACCAACAGACATAAAGCCTCAGGCACCAGGTGTCCTTGGTCCATAAACCCCTTGAGAAAAGTCCTAGGAATGATGTATGAAAGGGCCTCTCGTCCCACCAACAGGCTCCCGAATAAACACAAGGGAGTAAGGGACACAGGCTCTCTGATTTGTCCGCTCAGGAGGGGAGTGGTTTTAGGGGAAGCCAGCTTCAGATTTCAGAACTGAATTCTTCTCTTGCAGCCTCTTACGTCCTTTTTCCCTTCTCTCTGTGCAACTCCATTGCCAGAGCAGTAACTGACATCAAGCAGAAACGCTGACAAACTTCTCCTGCCTACAGACTGGAAACTGTCAAAACAGAGGAACCTGCCAAACAAAAGGATGATAACCCAGGGAGACTGTCATAGAGTCGGGTTCAATCACCTCACTTTATCAGTGAAGCAACAAGGGCTCAGAGAGGTGAAGTAATAGGCTCAAGATCACACAGCTCATTAAACAGAAGCCTCCTCATTCCCTGTCTGCACTTTACGGCCGCACTTGAGGCATATGGACGTTCCCTCCACCTGCCTGCATTTTTAAAATTCCCAGGTGAGAGTTCCTACTGTGACTCAGTAGGTTAAGGAACCAATGTTGTCTCTGTGAGGATACAGGTTCAATCCATAGCCTCACTCAGTGGGTTAAAATCCAGTGTTGCCACAAGCTGTGGGGTGGGTCGCAGAGGCAGCTTGGATCCAGGGTTGCTGTGGCTGTGAAGTAGGCCGGCAGCTGTAGCTCCAATTTGACCCCTGGCCGGGGGACATCCATATGTCACAGGTGCAGCAGTAAAAAGAAAAAAACAAATCCCAGGTAATATCAATACTACTGTTTCTGGGACCACACTGATAATCTATATCATTGAATTTTATAAAAAGTAAACACAAAAAAAGCACATAAAGTCTTTAATGTGGTGAGGATAATTATTCAACAAATGGTTGTTGAATGCTTAGACCATATACCATAGATTCAAGAGTATTTAAAAGACCTACTATGTGTCAGAACCTGAGCTAGATGTACCGTGACATCTTGTCATGTAAACCTCAAACTGCTCCTGTCTGAAGGGGCTCAGATGTGGCAGGTGAGGCTGAGAGGAAGTGGAAGCAGGTGGCAGGTGCAATGGCTCTAAGACCAGATGCTTGTCCCCCTGCCGTGGGTGCAGAGTGGCTCCCTGCCTCCTGTAAATACCCTCTGCCTGCTGCCTGGCCAGGGACAATGTGGCTGAGCATGGGGTGGGTTGATTTCAAATGCATATATTGATTCTGAGACCTGAGTGCCAATTGCCCAAAAAAGAAAGACGACCGCCAGGCTGGAGTGGAATGCGGGCACACATGCAGGCAGAAGCAGCAAAGGGGATGGACAGGCTGACAGGATGCACAATGGCAGTGAACCTACAGATCAATAAATAGACGGATACCCAGGAGGCCTGACAGCCCACAGATGCATGGGAGTGCAGGCAGACAGCCATGGAACACACAGACCTGTGGGTCTGGAAGACCATGAATCCAGGTAGAGGCGGACCAGCCCAGAAACAGACAAAGAAGCATCACACGTGACCTGGCAACGCCATCTGTGAGAGGAAGAACCCCAGGGCCCTGCGAAATGGACTCCAAATTCCCTTTGGAGCTGGGAACGAGCAGCAGGCTGGGGCTCAGTTATTTAAAACCCTTCAAGTTCTCGGCTGTGAACCACCATCTGAGAAATCTATTCCTACCCAGTCCCAAGGGGTTAACCAGAGCAGCACTGGGCAGCCACAGTCCCACCTGATTTGAGGGTACCCCTTGGCAGGAGAAGGTCCATTTTTGCCTCTGGGCCCCCAAGCCTCATGGATCTGCATTCTGCACTCAGAAATGGGGGGGACTTGAGGACAGAGGGAAGGTTGGACACAGGCAGGCCCAGGTGTGGAAGGGGAGCCCCAGGATCTACAATGGGTGAGGGAGGAAGAGAGGCCTGGAGGGCGCTGGCTGGCGCATCTGGTGCTGGTTCAGGTGGGCCTCAGGGCCCAGGTCACAGGGAGCCAGTGGAATGTGGTTGCCTCTGTATCCCTGACTCAGGCCTTCCTGCTGGGACAGCTGCTCAGGAGGCACAAATAGCCCTTCTGAGGTTGGCATTTGGGTTAATCCCCATTCCAGGTAACTTCACCTCTAACAGAGAAACTAAATGGATCAGAGATGAATGAAAGCCACGCTGCCTCACCTAAGTTCAAGCTTATGACCTCAGATACCAAGTGGGCCTGAAGCTGTCTGATGATCCCTGGACATTTTCCAACAAATTTGCACAGCTACCACTTTCCCCAAACCTCCTCCATCCCTCCTTCCTCCTCCCAGATGGAGGCCCCGCTTTTCACACCTCCGAGGACCTGGAAAACACTCAGAAGAAAAGGAACAGGAGTTCCTGTCGTGGCTCAGAGGAAAGAATCTGGCTAGCATCAATGAGGACGCAGGTTCGATCCCTGGCCTTGCTCAGTGGGTTAAGGCTCCAGCATTGCCGTGAGCTGTGGTGTAGGTTGCAGATGCGGCCTGGATCCAGCGTTGCTGTGGCTGTGGCTGTGGCATAGGCCAGAGGCTACAGCTCTGATTCGACCCCTAGCCTGGGAAGCTCCCTATGCTACAGGTGCAGCCCTAAAAAGACAAAAAGAAAAGAAAAGAAAGAAAAAGGACCAATCTCTCCTCCCTAAATCCACCCCCGCATCCACTGCCTCTCTTCCTAGTTCCCTCCTCTGTGCCTGGGATGCTCTGTGCATCCCAACTGCATCCCCACCAGGCTAGGTCCTCACCGCCAGCTTCTCCCCTGCCCTGGACAATCCCGTCGGTCTGCAGACTCGAGGCCAAAGGCTCTTCAGTGCCTCCCAGTGAAAACAAAGAGACAACATCAACCAAAGTTCTCCCCAAAGCCTCCTGGGAAAGGTCTCCGTTTTCTCCATCTGCACCTTCTCAGCCCGCATTTCCCCTCGAATCGATTCCAAGATGTCACCAGTAACAGTGACTTCTATCCTGTCAAAGCCAGTGGGCGGTTCTCAGGCCTCATCCTGCTTGGTCTCACCCTCAAAGGTCAAATTCACTCAGCAGGTATTTGGTTCCACACCGGTGATGTGCCCAGCCTGTCCTGGATGCCTGGGATCCGCCTCTAAATAGACAGAGGCAAACACCTTGCTCACGAGGCTGTGTTCTGCAAGACCAAGCTCACCCTGAACAAACAGATGCCTGTGTGTGGAGGGGTCAGTGATGGAGAAAGATAAATGAGGGAGTGTGGAGCCAAGGGACCAGAGTCAGCGACCCATCCAGGCAGCATCCGGTCTGGCCCCCCCTGCTCAGCCCTCCTCAGCCCCTCCCGCCCCTTGCTGCGCTGGGGCAGCCCACACCCTGCACCTCCTTCCCTGCCACTGCCTTGCTGGATTTCCTCTTCCCCGGGACCCCCCAAGACTGCAGCTCCTCGTTTCTCCCCACTCACCCTCTGTCTATACTCTGTGCTCACCCAGTCTAGCGCTTTAAGGCCATCCTGATGCTGCTGCGTCCTTTCTCCATCCCACTTCGAGCTGCAAACTCTGAGGTCCAGTGACAGTATCTCCACTCAAGCCCAGCAGAGAACTTCGACTCAACAGCTCACAATGGAACCCCTGATTCGGGCTGACCCACTTACACACACGCACCCCCCCCCCCCACACACACACCTGTTCCTCCCCTGCTCTTCCCCATCTTAATAAACCATGTCACCATCCAAATAGCTGCTCAGGCCAAAACCCTGGTGATCATCACAGATTCCGTTTTCTCTCATCCACTGCTCTGCACTGGGTGCTACAGCAAATGCTATCATATCAGGGCCTCTGAAACACAGTCTGAATCTACCCATTTTTGTATCATCTCCACTTCAACGTTGTCTCTACCCGGACTGGTGAAAACCTGGGCCTGGGTTCTGAGTTCCTGCCCCCAAAGGCAGCCGGGATAACCTTTCAGTATATGACATGTTAGATCATAGCATTCTTCTTTTGAGACCCCTCTGGTGGCCTCCCCTCCCCTTCTTTGGTCCACTGGTGGCCTCTGAGCTCACTGTCTGCCAGGTCTCTCCTCACTCCCAAACAGGACAAGTCCTCCCTGCCACCCCACCCCATCCTCTGCCTGGGAAATTCTTCTGCAGGATATCCTCACAGCCAGCCCCTCACTCAGGCCCTGGTCACTCTCTCCCTCCACCCCCACCCCTGTCAAGTCCCGCTGGGTGTCCCCCTCCCCTCCCTGGCCTCTGCATTCCTCCAGCGCTCACTGCTCCCGAACACACATGACCTGTTTCTTGCCTTTATTCTTTGCTGTCTGTGACTCTCACCAGAATGCAAACACCATGAGGGCCGGATGCAGCCCTCCTGGCCAGAGTGCGCTGGTGCACTAGGCAGGCCTGGAGCCAGACTCGGGACTGGCTTCCCACTGTCCCTTGGGCACACTGGGGTGGGGGTGAGGGTGTCTCAGGGAAATCGCTTCACCTCTCTGCGCCGCAGTAAGTTTCTCGGCTGTAGGCTGAGGGCACGGATAAGGCCTGCCCACAGGGATGTTGTGAGGGGGTAACAAATTGATAAATATGGAACATGTGGACCAGAGCTTCAGGGGAACATGTACTCAGTATCCACAAGGAGATCTCATGGGGCCCTTACCCTTGGACCCATTCTAAAGATGAGGAAGCTGAGGTTCTGAGTAGGTGAGCGCCTAGGCTACCTAGCTGTTAAGTGACAGGATTATATTTGAACCTACATCTATGGACCCCAAGAATGCTTTCCTTGTGGAATAAGTAAATCTTAGATCCTAATGATTCCCTTGGGGATTTAAAAAGGAGGCCAGCATGCCTCTGTGGCATTGAGGTGCACAGCCCAGCGAAAGAGGGAGAAAGTGGGGAGCCCTCTCAGCACAAGTCTATGCAGTTCATGGTTTGGGAGGTTTGTTCTCCCAAGTGTCCCATGGGGGTCACTGTGAGGTCTGGAAGCCACCGATGCCAAGGGGGAGTGAACCCAGGATGGCACTCCTGTGAGCAGGTGGGCAGGGGGCACATATGGTCCTTCCAGAGAATTCCATTCCACTCCCCACTTCCAGACACACACCGCACATCTACCCTGATCCCTGGGGGAACACACATCACCCAGGGGATGCTTTGCAGGAGTGCAGCGGCTCAAAGAGGGTGAACGATTCAATACAAATGGATTACAGGACATATGTGACAGGCACATGTCAACAGCACCGGACATCCCCGAGCACAATCAGCGAACCTAATCTGGTTTGGGGGCTTTTCCCTGATGCAGAAAGAATGGGGCATATGTTTAAAAGTTATACTTAGGCCAGCATGTGAAACAAGATTGGAGAGGCTCAGAGGGCAACTGAGAGACATTTGAACTGTTTTCCTGGAGAAGGGGAAGCCGATTGAGAGTTTAAAACAAGAGAATGATAGGATCCAGTCTGGGTTTTGAAAAGGACATTCTCCAGATGTGGAGAGGGGACTGGGAAGAAGCAAGAGGGAAGAGTGAGAGGACTTCAGGGGCCATTGGCGTGGTCCATGCGGGAGACTGGAGTGGCTGGACCGAGGGGGTGACAGTGCAGACGCAGGGGTCATGCTGTGCGCCAGGCCTGGAGCTGCTTCATCACCACCTTAACTTGTGGGGCTCTTACCCTTGGACCCATTCTAAAGATGAGGAAGCTGAGGTTCTGAGTAGGTAAGCATCTAGGCTGCCTAGCTGTTAAGTGACAGGATTGTATTTGAACCTACATCCATGGACCCCAAGAATGCTCTCCTTGTCCACCACATCCCTTACTCCAAAAAGAAGGTGGAAAATCATTGAATCTGTGCTTACGGACATTCCCCCAGAAATTAGGCACCTGCTCACTGGGCATGCCTTCCAGGGCCACATGAGCAGCAATAATCATTGTGTTTTATTGTGTGGCTCCACGGGGCTCCAGAGTGGCCTCCATGTGCTGGAATGGTATGTCCCGGGACCACCTGGCCAAGTGATGCTGCTCCTGGAATGGCAGTGCCAGGACCAACCTTCTGCCATGGCAGAGGGCACAGGTCACATCTCCCACCTGGAATGGACACTGGCAAGATCATGTCAGTTAGAAGCATCCAAGGCAGGGGCCGGCATCCTCCGGCTTACCAGCAGGTGCCTCCAAAAATAGGCAGGTGAGAATAAAGGTCAGATGAGAGCTGAGCAGGGGCCCCTCCTGGCAGCCTGGCCAGGCCCCCCAGCCAGCCCTCCCCAGCAGAGGGCCCTTCCAGCACTCAGCCCACTCCAGCCTGGGAATGAGCTGCTCATGTATATGCAAATGCCAAGATGGGAAGGCAGGCTGGGGGAATTAGCATTTTTAATGAAACCAGACAACAGAGAAAGAGCAGAAGCAGTGGGCAATAACTTGCTGTGGATTTTGGAGAAAAAGGCAGGGAAAATTCCTGGCCCCTGGGCAGAGGTCACAGCCATCTGCAGGACTCAGAAGAACCTTATAATAACCATAATGAAAATAACAACATAATGAAAAATATACCAATACAACACATATGACTACTTCAGTAATGGTTAGTAAGATGCAATAAATATTAGCTTACATGCCGGGCAACACATGCATCCATGTCCCAACCCACTCCACGGGGCAGGGAGGGTTCGCCCTGTTTTATGGAATGTGGAAACTGAGGCTTAGGTCTGTATGAAGCCACGTGATGGGCATGGGGCAGAGGCAGGATTTGAACTTGTTAGTCTGGTTGCAGAACCTATATTCCTAAAGTCTAGTCAAAGCTGCCTCTATGGGTTTTTTTTTACCACCCAGAGCACGGGGCACTGCAGGAAGGGGCTCTGGCAGCGGCAATGGAGGAAGGGGGTGGGAGATGGGGAATAGTAGCTGGGGTGGGATTTGGGGGTGGGAAGCGGGGAATGGAAGATGAGGTTGGAGATGGGGGATGGGGTCCCCACTTGCTAGGGCTGCTGTGGAGAGGAGGTAGAAACTGACCCTCTACCCCCCGCCCAGATCTGAGCATCCCATAAAGCCATGCTGCTCTCCCCCACCTGAACAGCCTTACTATGAAGCAAAGCTCAAAATCTGAGAATTCAGTAACAGCAAACCCTGTCTCTCTTCAGGACGGGCTACAGGGAGAGGCACGAGGGTGACTGCGGGCAGGGCTGCATGGTGGCTGTGCTCCTGGATGAGGGCTGTCAACGCCCCTTGGCACCCCATCGTTCAGAGTCACTGCTGCAATGTCTGTGGTCCCTGCTAATGATGGTCACCTCACCTGGTTTTTCCCTCACAGTGGGGGTGGAGGGGTGGGTGCAGGTGCCAGGTCCTCGGGCAGGGCAGCTCTAGCTCTTGTAGCCACGCATCAATTTGGGATTCGCGTCAGGCACTACCTGCCTTACCGAATGGATCACAGAACTAGAACAAATCAGCGGATGGAGAGGCTGGTCAGGGTGCCCTCCCCCGCCCCATGAAGAGAGCTTGGCTGATCTTCATTCACCTCTTGGCACCGGCTCCCAGGAAGTTTCACCTCCCAGGTGAGGGATGACGGGCACAAGGGTGTATCTAGGACCCAGGGTCGATGTCCAGGACCTTGGCCACTCGGCCCTGGCCTGCTGGGGTTTGATCCCCTGCTTTGTCCACAGGCAGGGACACGGCCACTGTCTCAGGGAGGTCCTCTTCAAGGTGAACAAAAGTGCCCGGGAGCAAGGAGGAGTTTGGAGATGCAGGTGACCTGACAGGAGCACAGCTGCAGGGCCTCCAGGAGGCGTCTGCTTCCTGAGACTGATGCTGGCCCCCCGCTGGCTGGCAGCAGGACGTTGAAAGCATCCTTCTTTGAGGTGAAGGGGTGTGAAAGCCATTGACTACCTTATTTTCAGCCACCAACTCTACATCCCAGAACAGGAAGTGACCCCAGAATGCCCCCTCGTCCCCAGCTCCACACCCCCACCCCAGTGGGCTGTGCCAGACAAGCCCGGTGTCCAGACAGGGGAAGGGGTCTCTCTCTCTCTGAACATTTGCTGCCACAGACGTCAGGTTGCTTCATCATAGTGAGTTGAGTTTTGGATTCAGCCACACATCTCACGTTTGCCTCTCACTGGGGTTGGAAGACCATTCAGATCTCTTGCAATCACTTTTCAAAATCTTAGCATCCGTTTTGATAACCTGACACCACCGCCACCGCCCGCCAGCGTCGTCTTCTGCCGACAAAGCCATCATCCCAGTGATGCGCGCTGCCACACTTGCGAGGGGGGTACTGAGACATTCTGCGGATGTGCAGGGGGTCTAGGAGTGGGGCTAGGAGGCCGACTTGAACCTGAAGTTCTTGCTGAGCCTGGAGGAGGGCCTCTCCCAGGATGAGAACAGGGCGTTGGGCTGAATATCTGCCATGGGCTCTGGGGGGCAGTCAGTTCTGGACCTCCCCTCCCCCCAGCCCAGCCTCCTTCCAGGCCAGCTCTTTCTGGTGGCAGGCCCAGGCTGCCGGCCTGATCTCAGCCCAGGAGAAGGGGTGGGGGCGAGGGAACCTCTGCTGGGTGGGAGGAAGTTCAAGGGGAATGTGGTGGGAGAGGAAAGTTTGCGGCGGTGCAGAGCGCAGAGCTAGGAGCCCAACCACTGCAGCAGCGGGAGGAGCAGACCTGGGCCCCGCTCCTCCCAATCAGCCTGATTGCAATCAGCCCAGAGCCGCCTGCATTTCGCAGAGCAGGGACAACATTGCACTCTGCACAATGCATGTCACACGGCGACAACACAAACAACCAGCGGGGCCCGTGGAGCCGAGACGCCCACAGCAGCCTCGGACAGCCCCACCCTCCAGTCCCTGATGACCACGGTAGGAATGAGGGGCTGCATGTGGAAGTTCAAGACCCCGAGACCCCAGAGGGCGCTCGCGTGATGAGCTCAGAGCCTGGCCATGTCAGCCCTTCAATCAGTCTCTTTTACTACTAATTTCCCCTCATGTTTTTTAATTTAATTCTCAGCTTCCTTCAAATACCAGTCAATGAACCGTCCAAATTTCCTCCAAATACCCTTGAAAATGTTGAATTATGCAATTAAGGATGGTGTAATACAATCATAGGAGGAGAAATGTTGTCACACATATTTTAATGAAACACACGGGCTTGGGAGGGAGAGAGGGGGTGATTCCCCAGTGCCACCCTCTCCCCCCCTCTGGTGAGGGTTCCATCTCTTCCATCTTCTGCGTTATGAAAATCCAGCCACCATCACAAACCCCAAGGGAACACCCCGCTGGACGGGCACCTTCGGAGGCGGCCACAAACACTCAGGTCAGATTTGAGCCTGCAAATAGTCTAAGAGAGGTCAATGGGTGGGGGTGATTCCTCTCAGGTTTATCATGCATGATTTACTCATGCATTCATTCATTCAAAAATATTCACCAGGTTTGCCTGGGACTGCCCCAGTTAACACTTAAGGTCTGTGACTCAGAAAACCCCTACAGTCCTGACATAAAGCTGTGTTACTTGGCTAATTTCAACATGTCCATTAGGCTCAGATACCTCCTCTGGAAAGCTTTCTGTGATAATCCAACACAGACTTCATTCTTTCTCAGCACTCCTGCCACCACACTGCCCCCCCTGCCCCTGCCCCGCCACATACACTCCTCACCATGGTCCCTGGATGCCAGTATCATGTCTTTTTTTTTCTTTTTTTCTTCTTTTTTTTAAGTCCGTCCTTCCTTCCTTCCTTCCTTTCTTTTTTCTTCTTTAAGTCCGTCCTTCCTTCCTTCCCTCCTTTCTTTTTAAGGGCTGCACCCACAGCATATGGAGCTGCCCAGGCTAAGGGTAGAATTGGACCTGCAGCTGCCAGCCTACACGACACCCACGGCAATGCGGGATCTGAACTGCATCTGCGACCTACACCACAGCTCACAGCAATGCCGGATCCATAACCCACTGAGCAAGGCCAGGGATCGAATGTACATCCTCATGGATACTAGTTGGGTTCTGAACCTGCCGAGCCACAAGGGGAACTCCCCAGTATCATGTCTTATTTGTCATTGTATTCCTAACACCGCACAGAGCTTGGACAGGTTGTAGGCACTCACATATTTACTGGATGATGGGTAATAGTGATTAAAATAGTAATGATAATAATAGCAATGATTTATTCAGGTTTACTATGCACCTGACACATGACAGTAAAACCTTAAATAACACACAGGGTTTGGGTGGGGAGAGATGGGGAGACGCACATCAGAGAAGGAGGCGTTGTGAACGTGTTGAGGGAATGTCATTGGGAAAAGCTGGGCTCATAGAACTTGCTCAACCAGAAATCCTTTGGAGGATGAGAAGAAAAGGGGTTTGAGGAGAAACGATTACAAGATGTAAGAAAACTAAGAGGAAATAAGAAGTCACAGGGAAAAAATAGTGAGGATGGATGTGTAGGTTAGGTTCACGTGTGGATGCCATAAATATGAAAATCAGTTGCTCCGCCTTGACGGAGTGGAAAATAGAATTCCAATACTGCTTTCTGGGAAAAGGTAGGGGAAGGCACAGAGTAAGAAAAAGGTTCCTGTTCCTAAAAAGGTTTATGTTCTTTTCTTTTTTTTTTTTTTCTTTTTAGGGCAGCGGCACATGGAGTTTCCCAGGCTAGGGGTTGAATTGGAGCTGTAGCCGCCTGCGGGACACCACAGCCAAAGCAACGCCAGATCCGAGCCGCACCTGTGACCTACACCACAGCTCACAGCAATGCCAGATCCTTAACCCACTGAGCAAAGCCAGGGATCAAACCTGCGTCTGCATGGATGGTAGATTCATTTCTGCTGAGCCACAACAGGAACTCCCACAACGACTTTTGTTGCCTTTTTGTTGCTGTTGTCTTTTCTCCTCCCCTCATATACATTTGTCAGTCCCAGACGAGACTGTAGTTTACAGCTAAAGAACACAATTTGCTTTCTGCAGCTTATTTACCCAGTGTCTAGTCCAAATCTCTGTGTATACCCAATACTCATTCCTGCACGAAGATGCTTACATCATGCTACTCAAAGTCCTCGCCTCCCGATTTAATTGTTTTTCAATTTGATATCCATCCACCCTCCGCTCCAGCCTCAACAATCCTCTTAAAAGTTTACCAGTCCTCCAGCCCCTTCCAAGTCCTGGGGCGTTGGTCCTGCCTCCTGTTCTCCTAGCATCCACAGGGCCAAGCTGTGTTCAGGATTTGGCAAGCCGACTCTAAGCACTGCTGCTTGTGAGGTGTGAGCACTGCCTGCGAATTTGGAATAGAGAGCCAGCACTCAGTTGCAGCCTGTGTGCCGTCTCTCTGACTCACGTATTTCTCTATAGCAGCATGGGGATAATAATACCTTTTTATAAAGTTGTAGACGTTATTACGTTAGCATTCTGCATAAAGATGTTATAGAAACTGAAAAGTACTCTGGCTGAAATGTATTAATCCACAGTGTGATATAATGAAAAGCATACAAGAGTCGGCTTTCAGTTCCAATACCACCGCTTACTGGCTATATGATCATGAATAAGTCACTTTGCAATTTTAGATTTCAATTAATCACCCATAAAATGAGAGTAGCAGCAACTGTCCTGCCAACTTTTCGGGGTTATTAAGATTGCAAGTGAGACGCTCTCTGTAAAACTGCCTGATAAGCTGCATGTTGCTATACCAGTGCACGGAGTTAAGTGGTTAAGGAGCAGCCCCAGCCCCGCCACACACGGGCAGCATGTCCTGGGTGGGTCCTGCCTCTCTCAGTGTCTGCTTCCCCAGGTTACAAATGGAGGAGATGTGGAGACTTACAGGGTAGGTAAGGACCCAATAAATGAATACACTCAAAGTGCTCAAGGCAATGCCTGACTAATAATCACATAAGTGGGCTGAGCTCTTTCGTTGGCGCTATTGTTAGCAGTATTATCATCCTGGGCTCCCAGATCTTAATGGAGCTTCAAGGTTTGAAAGAGTCCAATGGCCACTGGAACTGTTCCCATCTCTGCCTCGGCAGCCATCAGTGAAGGAGATTTTCTTCTTTGCTTTCTTCCTATCTCATCTTGCCGTACCTTGCTCTGGTGTCCTCTGATTTTCTATTTCCCCAGAAATACAACCCAGATAAGTCATTTTACACCAATCGTGGCTCCTCCATGCTGAGAGACAGCACCAACTCCAGGGTGTTATTAGTGAATGTTCTTTCATTGCCCCTGGTCTTGGTGCAGACATGGCCCAGATTCAGTGGGGCCTGGCTCTTCTGCAGTTTTGAGGTTCTCTTTTTAACAGAGAACGTGAAATGAGAAATATGAAAAGAAAGTGGAAGTAACCTTGAAAAATTGTGACTCACTCTATCATACACTGGTTAACTTATATAATATTGTTCAGCAACCATACTTCAATTTAAAAGAGAGATCAAAGAAATCTAACGTTTAAAAAATAAGTGTGGTTGTATTTATTTAAGATGAGAAATTGCAAGCAGTAAATTTTTAAAAGCTGAAAAACACTCTCAAACATCAGAAACTCTAGAAAAATAATGTATTTATGTTAACTATCTCCCAAGGCATTTCAGTAATATTATTCCTACATTTGTAGGTATATATTTTTTTTAATCAATTCTTCACAAGGTAATACTTTTATATTTTCTGTAGAAAAATGAAAGATAATTCAATGCATCCTCTAGCATGGCTGATTCTGATAAGTTGATAGTTCAGAACAGTTTCTTTCAGCTTCTCAAATCCTGACTGTTAATGTCATGAGAATTCTTAGGATTGGGGTCAAATCTGGAAAAACATCTATCAAATTTCTTTCATTTGTGTGCTATTAGTTTGTGATATTTGGAAGAATTTTCCACAGACTAGCCTCTTTCTTCCTCCCATTCAAACCTTGTTGTTCCTCTATTCTCCACATATATTCCACGCAGGGCTCTGAGGACTCACTCACACAGCAGTGTGACAGCTGGGTGACACTGGGCATCTCATGGCAGTAGGATCATTTCTAGAAGCCAGCTCTGCATCAGAGGAGCTAGTAAGGATCTCATATGCATGGGAGTGACATGAACCAACATAAAGTGCATGGGATTAGGAGTTCCCGTCGTGGCTCAGTGGCTAAAGAATCCGACTAGGAACCATGAGGTTGCGGGTTCAATCCCTGGCCTCGCTCAGTGGATTAAGAATCCAGCGTTGCTGTGAGCTGTGGTGTAGGTTGCAGACACAGCTCGGATCCTGTGTTGCTGTGGCTCTGGCGAAGGCCGACAGCTATAACTCCGATTCGACCCCTAGCCTGGGAAACTCCACGTGCTGTGGGTGCGGCCCTAGAAAAGGCAAAAAGACAAAATAAAATAAAATAAAGTGCATGGGGCTAAACCCAAACTAGATGTACTCCCAACTCAAGATTCCTCTTAGCTGGGTCCCCAAAATGCCTTTGGCCATCCAAAGGGCATCAGGAACAGGGAAGCCATGATGATTGTAAGGTCAGATTAAAAGTACTAGAAACCCTGATTAATTGCAGCTAAATGGTCTCACTTTTCTATAGTTTATAAAATACGTTTTGATCAGGGGACTCTTTCTTTCCAGGGCCCTGTTTCTAATACTATCCCAAGACATAAAGGGCGGAGCCCTTCTTAGATGTTCCAACCCCAAAGGAGCACAGCTGAGTGCAGCCAAGTGAATGACCCCAACCATCGCCTTGGGGAACACGGGTGAGTCACCCCTGCTGAGCATTGGACTCACTGCAAAATCATGAGTAAGCAGTCATTGTTGTAAGCCATTAGGATTTGGGGAGGTTTTCTGCTCAGTCATAAATAACCAAATAGCAACAGACAACTAAATCGCACCCAGGAATATGGTGCTGCCACAGACACATGGTCTTGGCGCTGGAGAGACGTGGCTAGCCACGGGTAGCAAGGAGGCATTAGTAGAGGCCTGAGAGGAGTGAGGTAAGTGGGTACATTATAAACTTGGCCAAGAGAGTTCCAGGCAAGATGCTGACAATGCCAGGAGGCCCCTCCAGTTAAGGGTATTGCTGAAGATGAGCTAACCAATGTCCAAGCAGAATTTGGAGGAAACATGGGGTCCCAGGACAGTGTCCTAGGGAGCAAAGTTTCTCAAAATAAGAACTTAGAGCAAAGACCAAATCAAAGAGGAGGCTGTAGGACCCTTTGCTGGAAGGACCCCTCTGGAAGATTTAAGGCAATGCTCCCTAACCCCAGAGCAAGACCAAACACCTGAGGGATCAAACTGTGGCACAGCAGCATCGCATTTCCGACGTGGGAAGAGACCAATCCCAGAAGGATGTGCGCTGGATCATGGGCCATGTAATAAATCCCGTAAGATTAGTAGATAACGCGCGAGAACACGCAATATTTAAAGAGCTTTGTCCTGATGAGAGAACTGCTGGGTTGGATGCAAGAAGAGAGAAATTCGAAGTGCAAACAGCAGAGTAGCTCCCACCTTCCTGTGGGAAGCCAGCGGGATTCAGTCACTCAGCGGGAAGCCTGGGCTACATCTTGTGAGAAAGGAACAGCGAGTCAGAAGGCAAAGCTGGGAGTCTAGACGGTAGAACCCAGAGGAGGTGTGAAAACCCTCAGAGGGGGAACTGGCCCCTCATCAAAGAAAAGTCTCTGCCCCCAGGCAGATGAATGGGCAGCAAAGGTCTCTTTGGATTTGAGAATTGACATGGACCAGGACCCGCTCTGTGCATCCCCTTCCTCTCCTTTCTTAATGGGAGTGCTCCCTCTTAGCATTACATCACGAGGCTCTTGTACATGTTGAACGTGGAGGAACTTGTGTTTTTCAGATCCCGGTTCTTAAGGTCAACAGGTGCCCAACCCAAGGGTCCTCCCGCACATCTCCTCCTTCACAGATCATGAGATATTGGACTTGAACTTGATGCCATCATGGATGAGAGGTTGGGTGTCTTGGGAGGGGTGAATATATTTTCCATAAAAGAGGGGTGTGGATGGCTGCCATGAGAAAGGATTATTTGCAGAGACCCTGACAAGCCTCTGACCCTGGATGTGCCCACTGCGCTGCCATTGGAAGTAGAGTCTGTATTCCCTCTCCAGGAATCCGTGACTTGCTCTGACCCAGAGCCTGAGGGTTCTGCTCTTCCGGAAGCCAGCTGCCATGGAAGAAGGTTCAGGCTGGAGTGTTGCTGATGAGAGATTTTGTGGAGAGGCTACATGCAGAAGTGAGGGCCCCCGACATGTGAGAGGAGCTGTCCAGGATGTTTCAGACCCAGCTGAGCTCCCAGCTGAACACATCTGCACAAGTGACTCCAGCTGACACCACGGGCAGCGGAGGAACTGCCGGGCCGACCCGCGGAAACACAAGAAATAATCATTTCTGTTTTAAGCCATCTAGTGTCTAGTTTGTCTGTTGAGCAGCAAAACATAAGGGAAATTGAGCTCGAAGCTTACATGTCATCACCTTGGTGGGAAATCCTGGCTCAGGTATAGAGCCTGGGCGAGGGGCAGGGCGCAGGGGGAAGCAGTGACTCTTGCACATGCCTGTCAAATGAGGAGGAGTGCTGACTCTCTTTGCTGGTGATGCTCTGTGGTCCAGCCCTTGACCCGCCTGACCCTCTATTTCTCTGCTCTGCCCCCTGGCAGGGGATGCTGACCCCACCACTGCATCACTTTCTTGTTCCAGGTGTGTCTGGCAAATACCTCACCAAGGTGACCCATTTTCTCTCTTTTCTCTGTGCTTCAGGCTAGTCCTGACAGCAGCCAAGTCTTCCAGGCCACAGACCCTGGAGGGCAGACCTCCTTCTTCAACCACAGCTCTCACTTGGCTCCAGTTAGATCATCTTTTCCCTTCCCCTCTAGGCTTAGGGGTGGTGACAGATTCCTTTGACTGTGAATCACCAGGGACCTCAACATTTCTGCTGGCTTTCCTTTATTCCACCTGCAAACTCTGCAACCCCCCCCCCCTTCATGATCCTACCTTTTTTTTTTTTTGTCTTTTTAGGGCCACACTTGCAGCACATGGCATTTCCCAGGCTAGGGGTCCAATCCAAGCTGCTGCCACCAGCCTATGCCACAGCCACAGCAATGCGAGATCCAAGCTGTGTTTGCGATCTACACCACAGCTCTCGGCAATGCCAGATCCTAAACCCACTGAGCAAGGCCAGGGATCGAACCCACATCCTCATGGATCCTAGTCAAGTTCATTAACCCTGAGCCACGACGGGAACTCCGACCCTACCTTCTTTTGACCCAAGGAGAACTTTGCCTTCTGCTGCTACTGATAAACGCCCTGATGTTCATCCCTTCATCCTGAATCCTAATCAGCAGAAAGAAAAATGAATATGGAAGATGAAGTCACAGATACTGGCTTTCAATCTTTGGTTTATAATTTCTTAGCTCGGTGGCCTAGAACTAATCAATTAACTTGTCTGAGTTATAATTTCCTCAAAGGAAACTGGAAATGATAATAATCTACTTTACAGATTTATGTTTGGGGCATCCAGGAATCACAGACCCTTAGTCCTGTGTATGGAACATGTTAGGCGCTATATTTAAATACCCCAGGGCATCTCTCCCAGAATTCAGCAGGCATCAAGACATCAAGACCCTAACAAGAGTTTGAAATTGTGAAACATAAGGTCTGAACTGGTTTAGCCTGGTCCACATGGCAGCAGGAGTCCAGGGGCCCTGGCATCAGGAGAGGATGTCAGATGGGCCTTTCTGGTAGTGGAGCTGGGATTGGACTGCAGGAAAAACCCCGCCCTTGGCCGGGGGTTCCTACTGATGAACAAGCAGGTGGGCACCTCTCAGAATGAAGAACTGGCGGCAGTAAAAAGCGTAACTGGTTTAGTCTGTTATCTACAGATCTCTTTGTAACCAGAGGGCCTCTCCAGCTGTCTCTGTGCACTCTGCATTATTTATGGCCCATCCAGGGGTGGCATCCCGCTATTTGTCTGCTTTCTGAGATGGGCAGCAGGAAAGGGGATCACTGACTCAGCAATTTTGGGCTAGGCTGAAGGAGAGGACAAGGGAGAAAGGGAAGCCGGAGAAGAATGTAGAAAAAGAGGACAACCAGAGAGTTCCTGTCGTGGTGCAGTGGTTAATGAATCCGACTAGGAACCATGAGGTTGTGGGTTCGGTCCCTGGCCTTGCTCAGTGGGTTAAGGATCCAGCATTGCCGTGAGCTGTGGTGTAGGTTGCAGATGCAGCTCGGATCCCAAGTTGCTGTGGTTGTGGCGTAGGCCGGTGGTTACAGCTCCGATTGGACCCCTAGCCTGGGAACCTCCATATGCTGCAGGAGTGGCCCTAGAAAAGGCAAAAAGACAGAAAAAAAAAAAAAAAAGGGAGGACAACCGAAGAGGGTGACAGTTAACCATGGGTGAGTGGAGATGCTCAACTAGATGGTGAGAGCAGCTGACTTAGGAAACCGCTTCCAGATTCCCGTGGAGCTGGGAGAAGGAATGGCATGGTGCACAGGTCCTTTAATACCTTGCCAGTTCCTGACCAGCGAGACATCATCCAGGAAGTCCATTTCTGTCAGGCTTCAAAGGGTTCATCAGAGACAGAGCTGGATGGCTGCAGGTCCGGGAGCTGAGGGCACCCAGTCTGGGAGCACCTCCCTTTGGTGAAGGGGATGAACTGGGGCGAGGCGGGGGGTGGCCCGGGAGGACCGGAGGTAGGGAAGACGGGGCTGAGTGACACTGTGGTGCAATCCATTTCCTTGGGAAGCCATCACCGGGCCTGCCATCGATGTCCCTGCTGCCTGCAGTTGGGCAGTCATGCCCCACGGGGGGAGTGAATCAGCAAAGCCACCTCCGCCTCCATTTCCACACCTTGCATCTGACCCAGTGCCAAGTTCTGGAGATGGTGGAGCTCCGTGTTCATCTCCCTTTCTGAACACCCGCCGTGATGCTCCTGCCATCATTATCATCACCACCAGACACTACATCTTTGCCAAATGCCCTTCATCCTGCCTTCTCTAGCAGGAAACCAATATTAACTCAGCCTCCAGTAAATGGCTTCTCTGCTTGGTATTTAAAATGTGGTATCTAAATTAAGCCTTACAACAACCCTGTCATTTTCCAGAGGATAGAACATGCTCAAAGAAATAAAATAATTCATCCAAGGTCACACAACTCATCATAGGCAAAATGTGGCTCGCAATCTGCTCCGAGGCTCTCCTAGAAATAGAGACCAACACCCTCCTTCTCTCCCTCACAACTGTGCCCTTGAAGTTGCATTCAACCTTGGAGACCATTAGTCATTTATAAGATTCCATAATAATATGTGCATGGCAGGAGCTTGGGGTCCACAGGATCAAGAAGAGTAAAATACACACCTCAGCACCGGTACATGACACATGGAGGTAAGTTTAAATTAAGTCCCAGAGGAGTTCCCGTCGTGGCTCAATGGTTAACGAATCCGACTAGGAACCATGAGGTTTCAGGTTCGATACCTGGCATCACTCAGTGGGTTAAGGATCTGGTGTTGCCGTGAGCCCAGACGTGGCTCCAGATCCCGCATTGCTATGGCTCTGGCATAGGCCAGTGGCTACAGATCCAACTGGACCTCCAGCCTGGGGAACCTCCATATGCTGCAGGTGCAGCCCTAGAAAAGGCGAAAAGATAAAAGAAAAAAAAAAAAGTCCCAGGCTCCCCTGGGGATGGCTTGAGGGTACGCTGAAACTCCCTGGTCTCAAAACTCTCTCTGCAAGAGATTTGGATAAAAAGTTGATGGATTACTAATTTATAGCTTATTCTCAATTGCAACACAAATCGTTACTCTGTCTAGGAATTAATGATCCCATCCCATGTCCTCGGACCTGAACATGCCTTGGTGGTCAAAGACTAAGGCTTAGCCCTCTTCTGGGGCTCTGGGAAGCTGCCATTCCTCATTTGTCCTCCTGACTCCACTGGAGACATTCTCCTGGAGTTGTTGGGGTTGGGTGGGGTAGAGCTTCCTACTCCCTGACCCCCACAGGCCTGCAAAATACTCTGTACACAATGCTTAACATGTACCCAGCACAGAAGGGCCCCTCTCTAGCTTTCTTTTGGGACCCCCAATTCTCCCTGCTTCACTGTACATGTCATGGTCTGTATCCCTCCTTTTAGCCTCCTTGTGGCAAGAGGACTGTAGACTTGGATGATAACAGGCCCAAGTAAGTATCTCTGGATGCTGGCCTAGGGGGTGGATGCCTTGAAGGTTGAGAGTCAGAAGCATCCCTGGGAAAAAGAGGTTTGGGTACCACATGAGAATTCAGAAGAGTGGATCCACTCATGGTCCTTGGGCACTGATTGGGTCATGGGCTCTATGGCAACTGCTTTCATGCATTGTTAATCCTTTCAACAACTCTCTGAGGCAGGTGTCAGCAATCCCCTCCCTGGACCCAACTTCCAAGTGTGATGTCATCAGCTATTTATCCCCAGGCAAGAGGGGTGTGGTGAGAAAACCCAGGTTCCATTTCCCTTAGGCTATCATGCTTCCAGCTCCCTTTTCATGGCTGTGTTTTTGAACTCCCCAGGCATGGACCAGTCTCTGCCATGTAGAAGATGCTTAGAAAATGTTCACAGAATGGATGATGAAGGAATGCATGATGGTCACACCAATACCTGTAGGACTGAGCCCCAGACAGGAAGAGTAAGAGGGTCTCAGTGCTGTGGTGACTTGACTTTCATTGCCCTTGGGAAGGGGGCAGTATTGATGCAGGAAAAGGAAGGTCTCATGTGCCCTCTTCCTGCCTCCCACTTCCTGGCAGACCATCCACCTGGAGTGACTTGGGAATGGTTAAATGTATCAGCTTCTCCTCACCTATGTTCTGCACCTCAGCCTCCTGCCAGCTCTCTTGCCAGGACACCAAGGGTGCTTGCATGAGGCAGAGCTGTGTCCTAAAGCTGAAGGCTTGGACTTCCCTGCAAAGTTATAAGACGACCGTTTCTCCTTTTCCGGTACTTGCAGTTGAAACGGAAAATCTACTCCTGGCTCCATGCCAGTCTCCTGTCTTTTGCTGGTACGCTCGTAGTCTCACCTTTAAATTGAAAGATCTTCCTTCCCTCTCTCTCTCTCTTCTTTAATACAGAATTTACCAATAAGAGGAATTCAGTCAAAAGATGTCTGGCGTGAAGCAATTGCTGTTTGCGTAGATGATGGGACACTTAACATAATGCAGGCAGAAAATTAGCCTGTAATCACTGCTTTCTTTTGGATCTGCTTTAGATGTATTTAAGCCCAAGAGACATCCCCAGAGACTGTGCCCCTGGGACTCAGTCCCTCCCCCTCCTCATTTCCTTGGGTTTTGTTGTCTCCAACGAAGAAAATTAGGGCACCGTGGCTATTGAGATGCTTGTGTTCAGCCCGTGGGATGTTCGCAGGGGAAAAAAATGACAGCCACTGCCTGTGATTTGGGATGATTTCACAGCTTGAATTATCTTGTGGGTTGTGGAGGAAATGCCAAGGCTGTCAGCTCTGCCTTGCCATGCCTCTACCCAGCCCTTCACTGCCAAGGGCAGGCTCCACTTCCCCCACCGCCCTTTTGCTGGATCCAAAGAAAAGGACCTGGAGAGCACAGGGGACCCCTGGCCATCCAGGGTTAAGATGCAGGATGAAATGTGGCAGGCAGAATGGCATCTCTGCTTCTGCTGCTTCCGTTCACGTGCAGCAAAGGCCTCGAAGAGACTGCGTGTTTGAGACCCGCCCAGGGGAGCAGGACACATGGAACCCGAGAGCCTCATGGTTTTTGCCAAATTCCTGCCCCTGTTTAAGAGCTGCGTTTCCACGTCCAATGCCTTTCCTTCTTCCTTCATCTTCCCTTTGATCCAAAGCCAAACGTCTAGCCTGAGCTGAGCCGCTTCTTAGGAACTCGGTAACCTAACCATGACCCCTTCGAGTCTGTCTGTGGCCCTAGAGCTCAGTTTTTCACATTGATGAAATAGGAAAACGCTGTCTCCTCCTTCGATTTAATGGGAGGCTTCAATAAGAATGTAGGAAGCTGATGTGTGACCATAGAGCCTTCTAGAGACATGTCACTGCAGACAGCTGGGAGTGTCTTGGTGCTCAGGAGGTTTTAATGCACCCAGCTTTGTTAAAAAGCCGTGAGGGGGTGGGGGAGCACCCTGAAACCTGTGTCTGACTCTAAGATTCAGAGAAGGAAGCCAAGTTCCTGTCTTTGTTTGAGCCTCTACCTTCAGCTTCCGAAAACACAACTGCATAATCCCGATAATCCTAGTGCCAGGCAGGTCCTCCTTGGGACAGGAAACACTCCAACGACCCATATAATTAACGTTAATACCAGTGTTTATTTGTATCTCTCTAAGAAAGGGAGAAGAGATTGATGGAATAACACCAAACAGACTTTTTAAAACCCACCTCTCCCCATCTAGCGCTTTCTCCCTGACACACAGCATGGAGCTCCCTTGAAGCTACTATCTCTTCCAGCCCCAGGGCTCAAATCCTCCCCCCTCACTGCCCCACCGCCCCACAAATCCTGCCCATAGGGAACCTGACTGCTCCTTTTTCCTTCCCTGGGTCTCAGCTTTTTTTTTTTTCTCCTCCCTGAGTTTTCAGGCTCACCCCCCCCCCCCTTGCTACTCCAGCTCGGCTAGTCAACCCCGTGTCCCAAATTTGCATCACAAAAGCTTATCACAGAAGATTCGCTCCAGCAAAGGTAGAATTCTCTTCTGGAGGGTAGAAGGAATAAGGGGGAAAGAGATAGGAGTGGACAGAAATAGCACTCTCTTTGTCAATCACGTCAGGGTGGAAGACCGTGAAGATTCACATGTTAATGACTCTGTCCCCATCAAATATGACTGAGGACACATTCCGGAGAGGCTAAAGATGCTCTTCCAGCTCACCCCAGAGGGTGTAGAAAATGGAATGCCAGCCCCAAACAGGTGAAAGCAAGGGGATGTCACACTTTTGTCAGTCTGTTGGATGAAAACCCAGAGCAGTTTTGGTCCATGAATATGCATCATGGGCGTGTCTTAGCGCTCATCCTTGGCGCTCAGCAGATGGTGGGCTGTTTGGGATCCGCTACATACTATACCTGGCTGTTGTGACCGGGGACCAAGCACTGCCCAGAAGCCGTCAGAAGGTGTAAGGCATCGTCCCGGGGAGTGGCAATTCTCCATCTCCCTCGGTCCTGGGCCGAAGGCCATGCTCTCATAGCATATAAAAGGTAGCTCTAATGAGTAAGACAAAAAGGGGCTTGACCAGCAGTGGTCATTAATGCTCCCATTCCCAGGGCCATTAACCTTGGGTTCCTCGGCCGGATTCCAACCAGGTTAATGGCACACCACCTTCTCAAACCCCCTCCCATCCTGACAGCTGTATTCAGTTGCAGGTATAAGAAATGTTACCAGCATCTGTCTTCATTATCAGCCGGAGAATGTTGCCAGCGTTACCAACTCCCTTATTTTAGCAATTTTAGGATGAGTAGGGGGCCTGGGGGAAATTTAAAGTGCTCCCAAGGAAATAAGTCTTCCTAACCAGGGTGCCTGTTCCCACATGGTATTCCAGAGAAGCAGATAAGACACCTTCTTTGGGGACCTGTTGGCCGCATGTTAAGAGAAGAGATGGTAAGGTAATGCCGAGGGGTTCATCAGGATCGTAGGCCGGTCTGCCTGGCTGCCTGTGCAGGTCAAGGGAACACTCAGGGCCCTCAGCTGCTTCCCGAACTTTCAACAAGTGACGCAACTCTTAGACGCTTGAGACTCATCAGCATTTGTCTCCCCGTGTCATCACTGGTCCCATCAGTCCCTGTCCCCATGCAGGCTGCTTCCACACCTCTCCCTCTTCCATATAAGCCCTCTCCCTCACCCCCACCTCCCCACCTGCCTGCTAGATCCCCAATTGGGAAACAGTCCCAGGGCCTCCTCCTCTGGGCACCTTCCTTTGCCCAGAGATAAAAATCACACAATAGTGGTGACTGGAGTCATGCACTGTGGCCTCCAAGTGCCGAACACCTGTGAGGAACTGTCCACGCACTGTCCTTTTTTTTTTTAGGGCCATACCTGTGGCATATGTAAGTTCCCAGGCTAGGGTTCAAATCAGAGCTACACCTGCCATCCTGCACCATAGCCACAGCAACACCAGATCTGAGCTGCATCTGCGACCTACACCGCAGCTCATGGCAACACCAGATCCTTAACCCATTGATCGAGGCCAGGCATGGAACCCGAATCCTCATGGTTCCCAGTCAGATTCTTTACCGCTGAGCCACAACGGGAACTCCTCCACCCACTGTTTTGAATCAGCCCACGTCCCCTTCTCTTAACCTTTATTCTCCTGCTGAAGGCTCACCCCAACCTCATCTTCTTGGAAAACAATACTTTCTCCAACTTCTCTAAGGAAATTAGAGCTATCAGGCAACCCACTCCAATTTCATCCACCTTCCCTCCTATCCAATTCTCCACATCAGTACCCATTCCTGCCCACTCGGTCCTTTTCTCCAGCCAAGCACTGCCCCATATACAACCTTCTGATACAGCCAGTAACCTCCCTGCTTCCGTTCTTCCTCCTCATCGTTCCCCAGCTGCACAGGCAATTCATTTGGAAAGCCCCCACCCGATTCCCTCCTGGATTCCCAAAGGCCACGATATTTTTTTAGGCCAAATTTTGCACTGACAGAATATATTACAAATGTATCAAGCCAGGATGTAAGGCGAAAAGGAGCTTTGGGGGATGGACAGAAATGAGTTTCAGGGCCCCAGGGAGCTGGAGACAGAGCTGCTGGCTCCCCCTGGCAGACCCTGGTCCCCTCCAGCACCGCCCTTTTCTAAGGCTGGCTGGATGCCCGTTATGACTCTTTCCCCAGGTTTTCCGCTGTAGAGGCTCACTGCTATTTCCCACAATCTACTCTATGGGAATCCCTTTTCTAGCACTGCTTTATTTTAAACCACCCCTATTTTAGAAACCGCTGGAGCTTGGAAACCAATTTCCATGCTTATTCCAAAGCATGTGTAGCATTTAGGCAAGTGGTACACAAGCTGTGTGTACGTTTCATCATGGGAGACCCCAGCGCTGTTTGCTCAGGGGGAGGGCCAGAGGCGGGGGTCTGCCTGAAGTCTGCCTTTTGGTGAAAACTCCCTCCTAGCAGCAAATGGCAAACTTTGCTGGGTAGATGAAAGGTCTCTGGGAAGCAAGTCTCTTTTAGAAGCAGACCGTGCCATCCTTTGATGGAGACAGGCTCCAGAATGGTATTTGAGTGCATCCTGCTCACAGCACCTGACATGGTCATTCTGACACCTTCCCCTCTTTCACCCCCAGGCCTGTTCCAGGGCCCAGAGAGGGTGAGAATGAAGGACTTGGCACAACATTTAAGAGAGTGCCCCTAAAAGACAGTGATCGAGGGAAACCATAATTTAATACAGTTTTTTAAAAAATCACCAAAAACCATAATGAATAAACTAAAAAAAAAAAAAATGTTTTTTTGGTCTTTTTGTCTTTTTAGGGCCGCACCTATGGCATATAGACCCAGGCTAGGGGTCTAACTGGACACCACAGCCACAGCAACTCAGGATCCGAGCCACATCTGCAACGTACACCACAGCTCACGGCAACGCCAGATCCTTAACCCAATGAGCGAGGCCAGGGATCAAACCCACGTCCTCACGGATGCTAGCTGGGTTTCATGCACCACTGAGCCACGACGGGAATTCCAAAATTTTCAAGAAAGCCAGAACCAGTACATTATACCACATCCAGTCATGTTGGAGCCAGAGGCAAAAAGAAAAATCGGTCATGGTGATCGGTCTCTGTTTTAAAATGTGATGCATTTTCAATTCTGGGGATTCTATTCCTTAAAATACTGCATGAAAACATGATGCATCTTTATGATGGAGCATGGCCATCCCCTGAATTCTGCCCTGAGGTGAGTTTACCCTCCTCTGGATCTGTCCTGTCCCCACACATACCACCTATCATGACCTTCACCTTGGCCTCCCAGTTACCTTTCCAA
Organism: Phacochoerus africanus; assembly: GCF_016906955.1. NCBI lineage: Eukaryota > Metazoa > Chordata > Mammalia > Artiodactyla > Suidae > Phacochoerus > Phacochoerus africanus. The sequence continues at coordinate 57,650,827 of NC_062554.1, read as the reverse complement.
TCACTCCCTTCCCTCCACACCTGCTGCTACTGGGGCCCAGGCCATTTCTCCATCATCTCCTTCTTGCATGAACAAAAGAGTCCTCTATTTGGTCCACCAATTCCCAGAACTCCCTCTCTCCATATGGCTGATTCCACTTTAAGGAACTCAGCTCTGGCCACAGCCTCACTCTCTCAGTTTTGCCTCAGGCAACCCTTACTTTGCCTCTGTAGCCTCATTTCTCACCATGTCCTCTTCCAGGCTCCTCAAATAACCCATCAATGCTCACCTTATAGAGCACTGCACCTGATATCTCACAGGTTCCTGGCCCTCTCATGCTCTCGAGCACCCCTCTCCCATTTTCACACGTGCTGTTCTCTCTGCCTGGAGTGCTTATTTCTTCCTTCTTGTCTGGAAACCTTGCTCCTTGTGTCAAGCTCTGTTAGAATGCACTTTCCAGAGTTCCCATCATGGCTCGGCAGAAGCGAATCTGACTAGCATCCGTGAGGACGCAGGTTCCATCCCTGGCCTCACTCAGTGGGTTAAGGATCTGGCATTGCCATGAGCTGTGGTGTAGGTTGCAGATGCGGCTCAGATCTGACGTTGCTATGGCTGTGGTGTAGGTCAGCAGCTACAGCTCTGATTCAACCCCTAGTCTGGGAACCTCCCTATGCTGTGGGTGCAGCCCTAAAAAGAAAACAAACAAACAGGAAAAGAACATATTTTCCATTGCACTGTCATTGTCTCCCCTAAAATGCTTCTCCAGGACAGGGAGACTGTTTCCACTTCATCCCTATATTGAAGGCATACAGCAGGCGCTCACAGCAAGTGTGAGGGTTATATAGACGAGTTATGAATAACTGAGTAGTTGAGTCATTATGGTCAGAAGGTTTATAAATAGGTTTTTGTTAAGCTCCCCGTCGCACAAGGTGGTGTATAGGGTACTAGTGAGGTTCCCTGGTGACCTCCATAAGCTGGGAGCTGCTTGGACTCTGCCTCTTATCCTTCCCCCGAAACACATGCACAGCACAGAAAGGAGCCCCATGGAACTGAAAAGTTGGTGGTGGGTCATATGGAAAAGTGCTTTGTAACTTTCACAGGGTTGAGATGCCCAATTTCAGTTAAAGCCTGTGTCATTGGCTAGAACAGGGCATCTTTGAAATCCCCAAGAACAGCCCAAAGAGCAAAGCCATCACCAATAAAAGGAAAACCCATCTGGCGTAAAGGGATTGGGGTTGGGTGTCATAAGACCGAAATGATTGTCAGGTGCCTGTTGGGTTTAGACCCTCAGATGAAGACTGGAGAGCTTCTCGGCCCATGTGTTGGGCTGGGCAGGAGAAAGGCTGCATGGGGTGGGCATGGGCCAAGTGCAACATTTGTGCAAAGTTCGCCCTCTTCGACTCTCATAGTTTAAAAGAGCTGCTTTCACTCAAAGGTCTTCAGACTCTTCCCTCTCTTTTTTATTGTCTTGATAAATCCTTTATTGGAGCAGCTGTCTTACAAAACTGGCCCAGAACACACATAAACCCCTCTGTTGGAAAGTTATAAGCTTGCCGTCCCCTCATTGTTCTGGGGCCTGTAAATAACTGAGACTGATTAGAAAACAAAGACGGAGTTTGCCCCAGCTCTGAGCATGGTTCTGCCTTTCTTCTCCCCTTCCGGCCGTGTGCCAGGTGGCCAGCCCATCCAAGGACTAGACAAACAGGGAGGCATCCTCTGATCCCCAGCACGGTTACAGGGCCCAGGTACATCATCTGCTGACCTGGTTTCAGAACCTCCACTCTACCACTCTCTTGCTCTCTGGTTTAATAGCTCATCAGATTTAGCATGCTGCGTTGATATATAGGCCACAGGTTAGCCTGACAACGTGGGGAATAGATTTAGCATGAATTTTCGAGAAGAACATGCCATGGGCAAGAACATACCACAGGGTGAAAAGCTAAACAGTAAATTTTTAATAGAGATTCAGTTGCTTTAAGCATTCTAGACCAACTAACAATAAGGGACCTGTTTCTTACGTCCGTCCCTCCCTCTTTCCTCCTCCCTCTCTCCCTCCCTCCTTCCACAAACATCTGTACTGAGTACCTACCAAGGGCCATGGGAATACTCACAGCAGGGATCATGCCCATACTGATCCAATACAGTCTAAGTGGCCTCGTGCCCTCCAGTAGTCAATGCTCAACACAAGTTTATTGAATGTGTCTTTTTTTTTTTGTCTGTTTTGTCTTTTCTTGAGCTGCTCCCGAGGCATATGGAGGTTCCCAGGCTAGGGTTCAAATCGGAGCCATAGCCACCAGCCTACATCAGAGCCACAGCAACTCGGGATACGAGCCACGTCTGCAACCTACACCACAGCGCACGGCAACACCAGATCCTTAACTCACTGAGCGAGGCCAGGGATCGAACCCGCAACCTCATGGTTCCTAGTCGGATTCGTTAACCACCTTGCCATGACAGGAACTCCGAATGTGTCTTTCTCTTCCTGCCTCTCTTCCTTCAATTCCCTGCCTTCTGATGGTGACATAATTTCTCCACCTTCCCCAACCCATAGGGTACTAAGTGCATTCTCTTTATGTTTTCTTTCTAAAGCTCTGATGACGTGCTGGCCCATCTCATAAGATCCCACTAAACTATCTACCTTTGATAGGTTTTGTTTTTGTTTTTGTTTTTAATGGAATGAACCTAGGGCTCCCTGGAGGGTAATTCTATATTACTCAGGAGGTATTTTCTCCTCTCTCTTTTTTTAAGTAACCTGGGCATTAACTTGATTCCTAATTTACTGACATCACCCACATAATCTGACCAAGTTAGTTTCGTGAAGTGGACAGTTGTATGGATGTTTTCACAGCTCTCTGTGTAGCGACCTTCCTCCACATTCTCAGTGTTTAATCCTGTGTCCCATTTCACCGAGAGCCTCACTCTCATCCAGCTGCCATGATTCCCTTTTCACCATAGGCGGGAACTGTAAGGATTTATGGGATTAGCCTCCTCCTACAGAAATTGATAGGGGATTCTCCAAAAACAAAAGACGAAGGCAATCAAAGGAATGACCTGGCAATGAAGTAATTTTAAACAATGAAAGATAACTAGGGATGAGCTTTCCTAAGCCCCATTCTGTAAACCACGTAGGTAGGCACCCATCCCATCAGCCCGTCAGGTTGGGCTTGACTCGACAAATTTATTCCCTTGTGTTTAGGAAGGATTGTGCTCAGCCAACTTAGAGGACAGATTGAAGAGCTAATGGATCCAAAGACATGAAGGAGGAGAGAGGATGCAGGATGCTGTAGGTAGAAGGGGCACCCTGAACAGAGGGCTCAGAAACATTGAATCATCGTAGGTTAGGATCACTGCAAGCCGCACCATATTCATTCAACATAAAGAGCAAGGGTGAGCCCTGAGGTGGAGAAATGTGCTGCTGTCACATAAATTAAATCTTTCTATGTGTCACGGGAAAGCCTAAGTTTGTCCAATTGAATATGGGCCCTCATGGAGTTGGTGCAACATTTTAGAAACGTTGCCCTGGGAGCAGCACGGAGGATGCGTCGGGTGGGGAGGGGAATGGGCAGGAGTGGAGGTAAGGAGAAAAGAGAATGAACTAGAGACGCTAAACTAAAACAGGGCATCAGGAGTGATGAAAGGGGGCTACCTTTTTTTTTTTTTTTTTGGTCTTTTTAGGGCCATACCTGCAGCATATGGAGGTTCCCAAGTTAGGGGATGAATTGGAGCCATAACCGCTGAACCACACCACAGCCACAGCAACACCAGATCCAAGCCATGTCTTCAACCCACACTGCAGCTCACGGTAACACTGGATCCTTAACCCACTGAGAAAGGCCAGGAATCGAACCTGTGTCCTCATGGGTCCTAGTCAGATTTGTTTCCACTGAGCCATGATGGGAGTTCCAAAAGGGGGATACTGTTGATGGAGAAATTCCAGGACTGGTGACTGCTGGTAAACAGATCTCTGTAGAAAGATGACTATTAAAAAGGCCAGATTCCTGGCTGGGCTATGGAGCAGATGGAGATGCTACAAGTCAAGATAGAAAATTCAGAAGAAAACAGCCTAAGAGTTAAAGACCATGAAGTCCATATGGGATGTGAAAAGCATGAAGCAGATGTGTGGGGAGGCACTCAGGTAGACAGCTGAACATGCAGGTGTGGGATGCATGGACCAGAGAGAGATGTGAAAACGGTCTGCATAGAAGTAGAGCTGCAAAACCAAGTGTAAATGAGACTGGCAAGGACAGCATGGAGAGAAAGAAGTGCGCTAAGGGCAGAACCCCAAGAAACCAACCTTTTAAGATGACAATCTTTGCTGTTCTTTTTTGGGGGAATGTACCCATGACATGTGGAAGTTCCCAGGCCAGGGATCGAACCAGAGCTCCAGCATTGATAACACCAGATCCTGAACCCACTGTGCCACCAGGGAACTCCCAAGATGATAATTGGGAAAGTAAAGGAGGTATCGAAGGAAGAGCAGTCTCAAGATGGAGGGCGTGGTTAGCTTCATGGGCTCTTACAAAGACATGAGAAGGGCATATGTTCAGAGAACAATCAGAGAAGTCCCAGAAGCGCTCCGTAGATTTTGTCAGGAAGGAGGTCATAATTTCTGGTTCTCATGAGGGCAATTGCAGTGACATAGTGGGGCTAGAGGTCAGATTATGGTTACTTGAGAAGTGAATATGAAGTCATAAGGTGCAAACAGTGGGGGTGTGGACCACCCGTTCAAGAAATCTGGATGATAATGGAAGGAACGAGATAAGGCAATTATTGGAAGAGGACAAATGTTTGAGTTATTGCTTGTCTTAAATTTTTTTTTTGTCTTTTATTTTAGGGCCACACCGGAGGCATATGGAGGTTCCCAGGCTAGGGGTCAAATCGGAGCTGTAGACACTGGCTGATGCCACAGCCACAGCAATGCCAGATCCAAGCTGCATCTGTGACCTACACGATAGCTCACAGCAATGCTGGATCCTTAACCCACTACTGAGTGAATCTGTGTCCTCAGATGTGTTCCCGCTGAGCCACGATGGGAACTCCGCTTTTCTTAATTTTTAAGAAAAACTTGATAGGCTCAAAGAAAAGTGGGTTGAGAAAAAGCTGTCAAAGGGAAGAAGAGGTTAAAGACCCTGGGGAGAGAGGGAAGAAGTGAATGGACCAAAGTTCCAGGGGACGCAGGGGTGGCCGGGATCGGTGGTAGAAATGGCAGGAAGAGCCCTTAGCAGGGGAGAGACGCCACCTCCCCTGAAACGAGAGAGACGGAGGGGATTGTAGCCACACCTGATGGTTAAGCATCCAGAGTGGTTTGGTTTGGGGTAACCAAGGGCGGGGGGCAGAAGAAGGAGCCAGTGGACATCGCAGTGCCAGGATGGATGAGGGCGGCCACGCAATAATACTAGCTCCCCCTTTCCCTCCCCTAAGGCAGTTATGCTTCCAAGTTGCTCAAAACAAGTGTCATTGCAATCAGGACATTCTCGGTCACTTCCAACCTCTAGTCCTTCCGATATGATTTAAACTCAGCCCAGCCCAGCCTCTCCGCTGAGAGGATAAAGGACTTCTTATCTGGGACCTCCCCAGGTGCTGCAGAGAAAAACAGAGCCGCTAGCAGGGAATGGAAGAAAATCAAGAGTCTGGAGAAGAATCCCTCACCCCCTGTTTCACAGCACCTCCTTCCCCATCCAGGATGCATACATGCTGCTCAGGGATCCCAGGAGGAAAAATTCTTGGAGCACCTGGCAAAGCCCAGGGCATTTGGATTTTGGCCTGGAGCTCCTCATGCCACAGCCTGAGGCACCCTGGACTGTCCTGGCCTCAGGAGCAGGTTAAAAACAGCCTGCTCTCTTTTCCAGCCTGCCAGCTGGCCCCGAACCCCATATAAGCAGGTTTCAGGGCATGACAGTGACATGTTCGAAAGCCAGTTGTCTACCTGCAGGTATCTCATTGAATGAATTAATAGTTATAAAATATTTGGAAGGACACTTAGAAAATAGCAATCACCATGTAAATATTAGCTACTGTTGTTATTATTAGTATTATGACTGTTCCTCATATTCGCTACAGTACTGAAATCTATTTCATGCCTGCAGAGGAAACAAATATTTTGCATATTAATTAATCAATGTGACATACAGGAAGCTTCAGAAGGGATCAGGCGGTGGCTGAAGCCCTGGCACAGACTGAAATTCACAAAGGATTTGATGTCACATTGACATAGGTCTGAACTGAACAGCTGCCACTCATGAACTGTGTTTCTTAGCCTTGGCGTCTCCATCTGTCAAATGGGTGTGTTAAACTCTACCTTAGGGAGGTACCTTCATGGCTTAACGAACCCGACAAGGATCCATGAGGATGTGGGTTCCATCCCTGGCCTCCCTCAGTGGGTTAAGGATGTGGCGTTGCCGTGAGTTGTGGTGTAGGTCGCAGATGTGGCTTGGATCCCACGCTGCTGTGGCTGTGGTGTAGGCTGGCAGCTGCAGCTCCGATTCGACCTCTAGCCTGGGAACTTCCATGGGCCACAGGTGTGGCCCTAAAAACTGAAAAAACAAACAAACAAACTGTATGTTAGAAGACGTCTAAGACCTGATACAATTATTTAAAAACAAAAAGTTAAAAACAAAAACATCTCTCTTCTTGGATGATTAAAATGGTGATGAAGTTGTTTGAATAAGTGGCTGTGCCTTTCTTCTGGCACCTAAAATTTTCTCTCTTGCATTGCATGATTACAGCACTCTTGAAAGTTCTTCCTCCTTCTTTGTCAACCAGTCCCCAACACACAGACACACACACACACACACACACACACACACAATCAATCAATCAATCAATCAATCAATCAAGAGACATTAAGTTCTGAACACGTTACATCAAAAATCAGGGGATGTTTCTGTTTGTAGGATCAATCCTCATTTCTTCCTTTTCAAACTTCCAACCTGACTCCCTTTGTCCCTGTTTGTCCCCAACCCTTTTGCAATAGTTTCCTGGACCTGAGTGATGCCCAGGGCCCTTCCAGGGGGTGGGCCTGACACCAGTGGGGGTATTCCCAAAGCAATTACACCAAGAGGGCTGGCTTCCCTGTGTGTCTCCCAATTAAATACCTGCCCAGAAACTTACTCAAGGGAATCCCGCTGATGTCAGCAGAAAGAAGAGACAATTACAGCTTCTGACTGGGCCAGCTTATTGTTATTTATAATACGCGATGTTCTGACTGGGGAGCCAGGGCAGAGAGAGGCTGGGGTGAAGTACTGCCTGTTAATTGAAATGTCTTAGTTTCAGGAAGCCAGTTGGAATTCAGGCCGCGTACCTGTGTTCCCAGGCTAAGCAGGTTTTTATTCCGCCCCTTTCCAGGCTTTGGCGGGGGGCGGTGGGGGGGGGTGGGGGGGGGTGGTGGATCTCTTTCCCAGGCTGGGAAGGTCTCAAGAATCCCCACATCCCAGCTGGGCAGGCCCAGTTCCCAGGACTACATCCTCCTCCTTTGAAGCATGAGCAAGGCCAGGCCATCCTGAAGACCTGGGGACAGGTCCACATCGGCCCACCAGCCATCAGTCAGAAGTCCTCGAGAAAGGCCAGCTCACCTCAACCTGCTCTCCCCCAACTTTTCTGGAATCCTCGGACTTAGGTCTTTTTTTTTTCTTTGGTCTTTTTAGAGCCTCACCCACAGCATATGGAGGTTCCCAGGTTAGGGGTCAAATCAGAGCTGCACCTGCCGGCCTTGCCACAGCCACAGCAATGACAGATCCAGGCCAAGTCAGCAACCTACACCACAGTTCACGGCAATGCCAGATCCTTAACCCACAGAGTGAGGCCAGGGATTGAACCTGCATCCTCATGGATGCAAGTCAGATTCGTTTCCACTGAGTCATGATGGGAACTCCTAAACTTAGATCTTAATACAGATTCCCTGCCCTTAAAACCTTCTTTTCTGGGGCAGGTTTGGGTACAATTTCCTGTTGCAACCTCTCAAAACACTCTCTGATTCTCACTATCAGATGTAACCATTGCAATTCAACAATTTGTGTGATTATGGTGTAATATGGATCTTTTCCCCATCTATGATCAACGTTGTGTGGGCAAAGACTGCTCTTAATACCCTTTGGTATGGTGCCTGCGGTATTGTATAAACTCCAGAGTTATTGGTGGAATGAGCAAATGAATTAACCCAGGAAAAACTTCTTGGGAAGGCAGATACTTAAAACTATGTATTTAGAGGAAACACAGAATTCTTCCGGGGATTGGCCATCCTTGTTGGCTGACCTAGGAGTGCACGACCGCCCTCCCTGCACTGCTGTTTAAGGGCTAATGACACTCTTAGGCAAATAATATTTCGGTTGGATTCAGTGTGGACACTCCAATCTGATTTTTTCAGGCACTGATGGACCATGTGCACTGTTTCCAGCCTGGTGCTAGACTGCAGAGGATGCAAAAGCCTGTGGCAGGTTCCCTGACGGCCCTGAGCTGGGATTTCCCCAAGGGAGGTGAGATTTCAACTCAGGGAATGCAGTGTAGCTCAGAAACGGATTACAGGGTCTGGATGACACAGGCTGTGCAAGGTGGAAATGCAAGAGTTAACCGACATTGCTTTTCTGCTTCTCTCTCCACAAAAGGCTGGCTGCCTTCTCTTTTAAGTTCGTGGGTCCCTGGCCTTTCCCTGTCCCTCAGGATCTGGTGTATCCTTGCTGCATGCAAATGACCCACCCCATCTCTTTCTGCTTGGACCCAGGCACCCCTCCTGCCCACCTACTGGGGCAGCTCTGACTCCCCAGACCACGGCCCAGAAGAAGCGGGGGGAGCCTTGGGGCAGCTTCCTGGGTTCCCACTGGCCAGGCTTTGAACTCTCCAAACCTCCTTGTTGCTCTGGGTGATTTCACTTTTCTCCTCCGCCAGGGAACCATCTGCTTTCAAGACAGTTGTACTTGTGTGTCACTGTGAGGGGCTGGAAGAGACAAGATTCATTGCACTCCCGTCAGAAAAGGGAAAAGGAGTAAATTTTTATGTTTGGAAAAAAGATGAGTTGGTGAAATACAGCCAGGACATCTTGCCCAGTCTTTTATTTTGGAATAGAAAACGCCTAATACAGTTAGACAAAAGCTCATTTTCTAAGGCGTCTCTTTGCTTGGGGTTGAACTCAGAATCTCAAATCCCTCTGCCTTGCAGACAAGTGAGAACTGTCTTGGGAGCAGGACCTGTAAACCGAGATTCTGCTTTTGCACTAACATTCTGACCGGGGGCTAATCACAGAGCCGTTCTTTGAGATGGAAACGCAATCGCTGCCCCACGTGGGAAAGGATGACTTGAGATGGACAGGTTCAGATGAAGTGAGGTGTAGACACCAACAGGCGTTGCCAATCTAAAGATGTACGTGTGCCAGCTCTTCCTACGGCTCACAGCCATGCCAGTTTTCACCCTCTAATTTTGTTCTCATTGGCACAATACCATAAATAGCTGCAGAGCTTTAGGGGAAGTTTACAACAAAGACCAATTCATAGAATTTCCAAAGCTTCATCGGCCTTAAAGGGCCGATAAATAGAGAAGCTCATGTATCAAACACAGGCAAGATGTCTGTCGATGCTCACTTGGAGTTCCCTGGTGGGACAGCAGGGTAAGGATCCAGCATTGTCACGGCATGTGGCTTGTGTCATAGCTGTAGTGTGGGTTTGATCCCTGGCCCAGGATCATATGCCCTTGGCGAGAGCAGGAAAAAAAAGTATGGACCTCCTAACAGAAGCTTAGCCCATCGGATCGTCAAAGCCCTTCCCACAAGGCAGCTATTACGATGATCCCCTCCACGTTACAGAAGAGCAAGCGAAATTCCAGGAACCCTCAAGGTCACACTGTGGCGATCCAAACCCAGGAGCCCCTTCTCCCCACTATTACAGTGAATTGCTACCCAGAAACTGAGTTCCAGAGAGATAGGACCACTGGCCCAAGACAACTCAACTGTTAGGGATCAGAACCAGGTCTCCGGATCCCCAAGCCAGATGTCTGTCTGTCCAGGTGGATGGCGAGGCAAAGCAGAGCTCGAAGCACAGCTGGATGTATCGTCGTGGGAACCAGCTGGGCAAGGCATCAGCCCACCTAGAGGGGGATAGGGTGGCCTCATTGGGGGACCCAGAGGGGCAGGGAGGCAGGGAGACATGAGGCGAGGACATACCCAGAAACTTGGGTTTGTGACAGGGAGCAGCAGGTGGCTCTTCCCAGATAAAGATGGAAAAGAAACACAATCAAAAGGCTGGAGTCATCGACAACCTAACCCTTTGAATCTGCTCTCTGGCCCCGGCACTGCATCCATTACCTGCTCCCTCCACCCTTAACAGATGAGGGGCTGAATGGGACAAGCACAGCCTCCTCCCTACATGCCCTGGCCAGATGCCCCGACCTACCTGCCCCTCTCAGCCTCCCAGTTCACCCCCTGACGGGTTCTGACAGCCAAGTTTGGGTGGCCAATCCGCTGCCAAGACCCAAGGTTCCAGTCCGGGGAAGTGGCTTGCTCCTCCAGAGAGAGCTCTGAAAATTTGCAAACTTGGGCAATTGCTTCTGCTGCCTCAAATCTCTCTCCCTCTCTTAACAACTCGACAGACATCTTGCCTGTGTTTGATAAATAAGCTTCTCTATTTATTCAGGGGAGTGAATTTGTAGCTATTATGATTCAAATGACATTGACATGATATTTTCTCTCCACCCGCCGCCCCCCTACCCCACCAGAAGTTGAATCAGGAAAAGAAAATCCATTGGAAAAAAAAAAAATCACAAAAAACCCAAAGCAATTACTCTGCATATCGGTCCATGAAATAAAGAAATGCATACGCCAACTCTCTTTTGGAGTGGAGGTAAGGGAACGGATAAATAATTTAGAAACTGTTGCTGCTTCCTGGTTCCCAGAGATGCAGCTGGCGGGTGCTAATAGGAGGCACATGCTGCCTTCATTAGGCATCGAGCAACGTTTTAATTTCTCAGCCATTAAGATTATCTGCAAGTGGGGCTGTGCGGAGTGTGATCCCGGGGATGTCAATCACCCCACTACACAGCGCTGGCTTCGTCATATGGGGTGTTACCTCTCATTAGGTTGCCTGAGTCAGCCAGTCAATCAGATGTGACTGAGCAGGCAGGCAGGAAGGGGAGGCGAGTATCAGCCAGCAGGCTCAGCTCTGCGTCTGGAAGCCCTTGTGTTCGATGCCCTTCCTGTTAGATCACTGCAGCCTCACCCTCTCCCCTCCCTTTCCCCAGCCGTGCTCATCACTAGCTGCCCAAGCCCACTGCAGACTATCTGTCAAGTTTTGGAGGTTGACAATACCCTAGAATCTTCTCAAATATCTAATTCCCAGACAGAGGGGCCATGGGTGAGCTTATCATCAGGAGACTTCTCACCCATGTTTTCTAGAGGCAAGTGGCCTTGTGGAGTGGCTCAGAGTCAGAGGCATGGTCCTGCTGGGTCCCTTGGTCCCATGGCTTTCAACATTTTGACTGTGATCTAAAATAACAAATTCACTCCGTATCACAACACTGTACACACACATACCATACTCCACTGAAATAAGATGTTCATAAAATATCCGCACATTATGACATGCACTTTGATGAGTCTATTCTATTTCATTTTTTAAAAAAAATCACAGGTAGAAGACATTAAAATATTTAATAACCTCTAATGGGTTGCAGCCTGTAGTTTAAATAACACTGACTTAGTCTAGCAATGAAGTGTCTCAAGTTGATGAAAATAAGCAGACTTGCAGCCAAGACAGGCATCTACCTTGCAGAAACAGTGCACAAACATAAGAAGGGAAATTCAGAATGGCCAGTTTGGAACTGGTCTACACTGGAGATCTAAGTGCAGCTAGACTCCTTGGTTATATAAAACCAATCCCACCAGAAAACTATTACAGCTTATCAATGATTTTGGTAAAGTTGCAGGATACAAAATTAGTACACAGAAATCAGTTGCATTTCTATATACTAGCAATGAAAGATCAGAAAGAGAAACTAGGGAAACAATCCCATTTATCATTTCATCGAAAAGAATAAAATACCTAAAAATAAAACTACCTAAAGAGACAAAAGACTTGTACTCTGAAAACTTATAAGACACTGATGAAAGAAATCAAAGAAGACACAAAGGGATGGGAAAATATACCATGCTCTTGGATTGGAAGAATCAATATAGTCAAAATGACAATACTACCTATGACAATCTACAGATTCCATGCAATCCCTATTAAATTACCAATGACATTCTTTACAAACTAGAACAAAATATTTTAAAATTTGAATGCAAACACAAAAGACCTTGAATAGCCAAAGCAATATTGAAAAGAAAAAATAAAACTGGAGGAATCAGGTCCCTTGACTTCAGACTCTACTACAAAGCTACAATCATTAAGACAGTAGGGTACTGGCATGAAAACAGAAATATAGATCAATGGAACAGAATAGAGAGCCCAGGAGTTCCCGTCCAGAAACAAATCTGACTAGCATCCATGAGGATGCAGGTTCAATCCCTTGCCTTACTCAGTGGGTTAAAGATCTGGGGTTTCTGTGAGCTATGGTGTAGGCTGCAGACACAGCTTGGATCCCGCATTGCTGTGCCTGTGGTATAGGCTGGCAGCTGTAGCTCTTATTGGACCCCTAGCCTGGGATCCTCCATATGGCATGGATGCTACCCTAAAAAGACAAAAAAAAAAAAAAAAAAGGCCCAGAAATAAACCCAAACACCTATGGTCAATTAATCTATGCCAAAGAGGCAAGAACATACAGTGGAGGAAAGATAGTCTCTTCAATAAATAGTGGTGGGGAAACTGGAAAACCACATGTAAGGGAATGAACTTAGAACATTGTCTAACACCACACACAAAAATAAACTCAAAATGGATTAAAGACCTAAACGTAAGGCCAGACACTATAAAACTCCTAGAGAAAAACATAGGCAGAACACTCTTTGACGTAAGTCACAGCAACATCTTGTTTGATCCACCTCCTAGAATGAAGACAATAAAGACACAAATAAACCAAGGGGACCTAATGAAACTCAAAAGCTTCTGCACAGCAAAGGAAACCACTAAAAAAATGAAAAGACAACACACAGAATGGGAGAAAATTTTTGCAAATGACTCAACTGACAAAGGTTTAATCTCCAAAATATATAAGCAACACATATAACTCAACAACAAAAAAACAAACAACCCAATTGAAAAATGGGAAGAAGACCTAAATGAACATTTCGCCAAAGAAGACATACAGATGGCCAGCAGGCACATGAAAAACTGCTCAACATGACTAATTATTAGAGAAATGCAAATCAAAATTACAGTGAAGTACCACCTCATGCCAATTAGAGTGGCCATCATTAACAAGTCAACAAATATCAAATGCTGGAGAGGATGTGGAGAAAAGGGAACCCTCCTACACTGTTGGTGGGAATGTAAATTGGTACAACCACTATGGTAAACAGTATGGAAATACCTCAGCGAAGTAAATATAGAACTACCATATGACCTAGCAATCCCACTCCTGGGCATATATACAGACAAAAATTTCATTGAAAAAGTAACATGCACCTGTATGTTCATTGAAACACTATTTACAGTAACCAAGACATGGAAATAACCTAAATGCCATTGAAGGGTGAAATGGATTAGGAAGATGTGGTACACGTATACAATGGAATACTACACAGCCATAAAAAGGACAAAAATAATGCCATTTGCAATAACATGGAGGGAACCAGAGACTCTCATACTGAGTGAAGTAAGTCAGAAAGAGAAAGACAGACACCATATATCACTTATATGTGGAGTCTAAAATATGGCACAAATGATCTATCTACAAAACAGAAAAAATCATGGGCATGTAGGACATGTTTGCCAGGGGGGAAGGGGAGGGAGTAGGATGGGTTGGAAATCTGGGGTTAATAGATGAAAACTCTGGCATTTAGAGTAGATGGGCAATGAGGTCTTGCTGTATAGCACAGGAACCATGATGTTTCCTATCTAATCACTTGTGATGGAACATGATGGAGGAAAATGTGAGAAACAGAATGTATATATATGTATGACTGGGTCACTTTGCTGTACAACAGAAATGGACAGAGCATTGTAAATCAAGCATAATAAATTTTTTTACTGTCTTTATTTTTTTTAAGTTTTATTGAAGTACAGTTAATTTACAAAGCTGTGATAATTTCTACTGTTCAACAAAGTGACCCAGTCATATATACACACATATTCATTCTCTCTCTGATTCTTTTCCCACACAGATTGTCACAGAATACTGGGTTGAGTTCTCTGTGCTATATAGCAGGCCCCCATTGGCCAATAATAATTCCATATACTTCAGTGTGCATATGCTAATCCCAAACCCTCAGTAGTCCAACCCTCCCCATAACCTGCCTGCTTTGGTAACCATAAGTTTTTCAAAAAGTCTTTGAGTCTGTTTCTTTTCTGCAAATAAGTTCATTTGTATCCCTTTTTTTTTTTTAAGATTCCACATATAGGTGATATCATATGATGTTTTTCACTGTCTGACTACCTTCACTTAGTATGATAGTTTCTGGGTCTATCCATGTTGCTATAAATGGCATTATTTCATTCCTTTTTATTGCTGATTATTGTATATATGTAGCACATCTTTTTTTCTTTCTTTCTTTTTTGGCCGCCCTGTGGCCTATGGAGCTTCCAGGCCAGGGATCGTCACGACTTAAGCTCAGCTGTGCAACACTGCATCTTAAAAAATAATATAAATGCAAAGCAAAAACAAACAAACAAACAAACAAAAAAATCCCTTTGGCAGTATGGCTGGGCGGCTAAAGTCCAGAGGACTCCGGACAGGAGTCCGCTCCTGACTTGCTTCAGAAATAGAGAAAAGTTTACATGTCACAGTGGAATTGGGCTGCCAGGGGCTGGCTTGTCAAGAGCATGGCTTTTTCCATTACAGCTCACTTCTGCTCTGCGCCCTGCTTTTCCCCCTGGTCCTCAACCCCCCCCCCCCAGTGCCTTTCTTTCCTCTTTCTTCCTCTTGTTTCCTCTGCCTTCTCCCTTCCCTAGCTTTCCTTACCAATAATAAACATTGATTAAAAAAAAAAGTCCTCATTCATCATTTACAATCTGCTAAAGCAGTTCTTCAAAGTCCCTGTAGGCAGGACACCTAAGTCTTGGGTTGAGCGTCATGAATGTTGTGTGTGTGCACGTGTGTGTGTTGCATGTGTGTGTGTGGCATGTACTGGAGAGTCACCATTGACTATGTCTCCCCCTGTGAGAGACGTGACAGCAAGGCATCCTAGAGGAATAAGTCTACAAATCCCCAACACCAAGAAAATAATTTAAAAGGAATGACGAAATCATTGATTTGTGATTTTACTTTCAAAAAAAGCTGGCTCCCTTCTGAATATATTAGTTTTACATTTGATTCTATTGCTCTATCAGCAACTGCACTGATTTAGAGCCATGATACACCCAGTGGCCTAATTTCCATGGAAAGAGGGGACTTTGGGAGTTCCCATCGTGGCTCAGTGGTTAACGGATCTGACTAGGAACCGTGAGGTTGCAGGTTCAATCCCGGGCTTCACTCAGTGGGTTAAGGATCTGGCATTGCCGTGAGCGGTGGTGTAAGTCTCAGACGTGGCTTGGATCCTGCGTTGATGCGGCTCTGGTGTAGGCCGGCGGCTACAGCTCCAATTGGACCCCTAGCCTGGGAACCTCTGGCCCAAGAAATGGCAAAAAGACAAAAAAAAAAAAAAAAAAGAGGGACTTTGTAGAGGTGGTCACCGAGGGGTTAACAATGCCGTGAATTTAAGTGGCACTTTTCTTGCTGAAAGAACATTATAAGCATTAATTATGCTGTACAACATGGGGGTGGGGAGGAGGGTGGGTGGTTCTCCTGTGGCCTGAGAAGGGCCAGCACAAGCCTGAAGGATTCAGGGCAGGGAAGGGTCCCAAGACCTGAGATGAGAACTCAGCTGTCACTTTTCCCAAAGCGTCACGATCTCTTAAGCCTTATGCCAGATGCAGTACCTATTTTTATGTCCTAGGGCCATGGCTTAAACTTTCAGTATGTATGTTTCCTTGGCTGTGTGAAGACAATAATAGCACCTACTGTACTAAGACTGCTCTAAGAATTAAGTGTGATACCGTTTGCACAAGGCCTGGCCCTTAGGAAGTACTTAATGAATCATGGCTGCATTTTTTTTTTAAATTTGCTTTGTAGGGCCGCACCTGGTCTCCTTTCATGGGCAGCATCCTTGGCTGTGAAGCACCTGGAATATCAGAGGTCCAAGAGAAGAGATCCCGCACCTGTTCCCCTGTGACTGTCTTCCTGCTAAATACGCTCAAAGCGATGCTTTGGGCAAAAGCCCACAGGAGCCAGAGAGAGACACATCCTGCTCTGCTTGAGGCCCCGCCAGCGATCGCCCTGCCCTGGGGGGAAGCTCAGAGGCCCAGGCCCCCAGTGCTTATCAGACATCTGTTGGTGATTAGCAACCACTGGGCCATCCTGCTGGGCCTTTGGAGGACAGACAAGGGCTCTGTGACGCCAGGGATGGCCAGGGGACCACACAGACCTTTTCTACCAGGCCTGCTTACACATAGACCTGCAGAAATAGACTCTGTGCATGGCTCTGGTGCATTCAGGTAGGAGTTCCTAGTCCAGTGTGTCTGTGCTAATGATAGCCTGGTTTGGAATTCTGAGAAAGGAAAGACAGTGTTGGCTGTGGAATTCAATACTTTATTGACTTTCCATCAGAGTTTGTGCTCTGTTGTGTGAAATCACAGCCCCCAAGACACCTCGGATTAGTACACAGGACCCAAGGGCTTAGGCCACCGGACCTGGGGACAATAAGTTCCACCCACGACCAGGATTTTGACTGTGTATAGAACAAGCTGTACTAAGCTGGCCATGTGGGTGCAGTCGTAGGCATGGCTTGCTCCTAGCAGGCAATCACTTTTGCCACAGCTTCCTGCTCCTGTGGGTCTATTATGCCTACTACACGGCTCGCTGGAGTTCTCTCAGATTCTAGTCTGATTCAGTCCAGAGTTTCCTCTTCCAGGCTGCAGTGTAGGGGGAGCACAGGCTACAGTCGAAGCAGGAACGATGCACAGGAACAGCAACCCAGGCGGGAGGATCCAGCGGGCCCCCCTTCGCGGGGCCGTCTGTTTGCAGTTCATCCCCGAACAGCTCAGCCTCACCATCCAGCTGGGATGTATTCAAGGAACACAAACTCATTTATCAGCCGAGCAAAGCCCAATTAGGAAGGTGATGGCGCCTTGCATTAATTGCCCAGCATACACCAGGGCCAGAGATAAGTCATTCTGGATCATCCATTCTTGAGACGGATCCACCACTGGGGGATAGTGGGGCCTGGCCAGATCCAGGGCAGCATATGGGTATCTGAGCATGTCATTTCCCCTTCTATTTCAATACCAGTCATCCTTGAATCCAGGTGGTAGAAACAATGGGTCAAATTGACAAGTGGAAGCTTTGTCCAGGGAGGTACCAATCCAGCATGATGTGTTCAGGGGCTTGAGATTTTTAGGAAAAGCAGGCAAATTATTTGACCAATTTTTAAAGCTTGACTTTTGGCTACCCTTGACCCTGGTGGCCCTGGTTGGACATTGATGGATGAAATCCTGCCAGAATTTGCCTGGTTCTCAGCCAGCAGAAGCGCATCCTGGCCCCTCAGAAGGCACAACTGGTTCCCAGGATTCCATCAAAAGACATCCTAATTTGAGGATCCATGAGGATGCAGGTTCGATCCCTGACCTCGCTCAGTGGGTTAAGGGTCCGGTGTTGCTGTGAGCTATGGTGTAGGTCGCAGAGGCAGCTCAGCTCCCGAGTTGCTCACTGTGGCTGTGGCATAGGCCGGCAGCTGTAAGCTCCGATTCAACCCCTGGCCCAGGAACATCCATATGCCTTAGGTGTGGCCCTAAAAAGCAAAAAAAAAAAAAAAAAAGATATCCTAATTTGTGTGCCTGTTGGGTTGTGTCTGAGTCTGTAGGGCTTTTACCAAAATGGGAGTAGGGGAGGGGCAGTAAGGAAACAAGAAGAGAGGGGATTCAGCAGAAGAGAAGAAGAAGACCCGGTCGGGATGGGGGTGGGGGAGGGGTGCACTGGGTTAGGAGGCCTCTGTTTACTCCCCACGAAACAAGCCGCTCAGGCAGCAAATCGGGTTTATGGATTTACCATGTGCCATCCGTTCCCCATTGGTCACTGCAAACACTGGAAGAGAGGTGGCCCTCTTGAGAAATCTTTCTTTGGAGACCCAAGATTTCTGGCTCTGCATCATGTTTGCAAGTCCCCGTTCTCAGAAGGCATCCACACGGTGCCAGGACTGCAAAGACAGGCTTGAATCACGGACCAGCCTCTGTCTCCTTGGGTCCCTGGTTCCTGGCGCCTCTCTTGCACGCAGCAGCCCTCTCACCAAAGTCTCCGGATGTAGGAAACACTCTGTCCTAAAGCAGGAGATGGGAAACTGCCGAGAAAGCCGAGAACCATGTAAACAGCACTTAAAACACAAGCACTGTTACTTTAATTACGGCTCATGCTGCTTTATCACCACGGTGGTTCTCACTGGTTCTCACATTTGTCAGCGACCTGGTGATAAATCAATCCCTCAAAGCCAGAAGCTGCCACCACTGCCGCCACCTCCAGGCTCCATCCTCTCTTCCTGAGGGACCCTAGCCAGATTCCTGTGCCTCTAGGATTCGGATTCCAGGTTGCTGGAGGATGGAGGCAGGGAATCAGGCTGATGCCCCAGCGTGGTGGATTTCATAGAGAGTTTTAGCAATGAAGAAAGGGTCAGAGAGGGGAGTATTTATAAGGGTCAGATTTGAAGGTAGATAATAACTGACATATTGGTCTGAGGAACTGTTTTGCAGATACTGATGGTTATACCTTTGATATTAAGAATAATAACAATATTATAATAATGACGTATCAGCAGCCATTACTTACTAAATACTCTCTGCCCGAGTAGCACATCATCTTCAGGGTTTAGTCCCCAGCAACCGCTCAACAGTGTCCAGGTGATTTTCTTCAACTTTCAGCTGTGAAAACTGAGACTGAGCCTTTTGCCCAAGGTCACACATGGAGGGGCAGAGCCATGGATCCGACCCTCTCCGTGTGCCACTTGCTGTGGCTGATGACCTCCAGTGATGCCTGTGCTCCCTGCCAAGCTCCCTGGAGCAGCATCAATCTTTCAGGCGCCCTGGTGTGCTCACCTGGTGGCACCCCCTGGAGGGATGCAGGAGGAAATGGGTGTCGGGACCAGGACTTGGGCTGAGGGCTCGAGGATGGAATGCTGGCGAGGTGGTCTTTTTATAATCTTCTTGCAGATGGGACAGCTAAGACCAGAGAGGTGCAGTCACAGACCTCAAGGCAAACATGAGCCTAGAGCCCAGATCCCAAAACGCCTGAGTTGGCCATTTCTCTACATGAAGAAGCTGCAGAGAAACTGTATTTGAACCTTTGAAATAGCAAGAGCCTCTTCTCTCCCACATCTTTTCCCCAGGAGAAGGTCAGTGGCTCTTTGCAGTTTGGGGTGAAACTCTGACAGCCTCAGGTGCAGCAAGAAGGCAGAGGGCTGCCCCTTCGAGAGAGGGGCTGCTGCTGGCAGGGCCCTAGGAGGGCTGTCCCCTTTGCCTCAGTGCAGGACAAAAAGCTGCAACTGTACATCCGGGAAAGAAGAATTCAGGAAAAGGGAATTCAGAATCCACATGGCAATCTTCCACTCCTCTTCTCGGCTGAACCTAACTCACCTGCTCGAACCCCAGTTTTCATCCCACCTCCTCTGAGGCTGATCCAGTCTCCACCAGGGAAGTATAATTCACACACAGAAAGAGTCACCATTCTTAGTTCTACCCATTTTAATGAACACACAGTCACATCACCGCCTCCACTATGGAGACACGGGGCATTTCCATCCCCTGCAAAGTGTCCTCCTGCTCCTCTTGGAGTCAGTTCCTCCCCCAATTCCAGCCCCGATCTGTTTTCTATCACTACAGTCTCACCCTTTCAAGAATGTTTGGTAAATGGAATCAGACACTCTTTAGCTTTTGGAATACAGCCTCTTTGGTTGAGTAAAAAACCTTCCGGGTTCAGTTGCGGTGGTCTGCACATCAGAAGCCCCTGCTTTCCTACTGCTGAGGCATGTCCGTGGTGGGACTGTACCTTCGTTATGTTATCTGCTGACCAATTGAAAGCTACATGGGCTGTTTCCAGTTGGGGGAAAGCAGCAAAAAGTTGCTACAGAAATTCACATGTAGGTCTATTCGAGAACCTTACTCCTCTCTGGCTTGCCAGGGTGTGAGGGGAGGACGCGTTTAACTTGAACGTCTCTGTACTTCATGTCTCACCTGTCTTTTTTTTTTTTTTTGTCTTTTTGCCTTTTCTAGGGCTGCTCCCGTGGCATATGGAGGTTCCCAGGCTAGGGGTCCAATGAGAGCTGTAGCCGCTGGCCTACGCCAGAGCCACAGCAATGTGGGATCCAAGCCGAGTCTGCAAACTACACCACAGCTCACGGCAACACCAGATCTCCAACCCACTGAGCAAGGCCAGGGACCGAACCTACAACCTCATGGCTCCTAGTCAGATTCATTAACCACTGCGCCACGATGGGAACTCCATGTCTCACCTCTCTTAAGGTCTATGGAGATGTTTCTTTCATTCCTTTCTTTTATTATTATTATTTTTTTTTCTTTTTAAGGCTGCACCGGTGGCATATGGAGGTTCCCGGGAGCTGAAGCTTCCCTATCAGAGCTACAGCTGCCAGCCTACAGTACAGCCACAGCAACGCAGGATATGAGCCGCGTCTGCACCACAGCTCAGGGCAACTGGATCCTTAACCCGCTGAGTGAGGCCAGGAATCAAACCTGCAACCTCATGGTTCCTAGTCGGATTCGTTTCTGCTACGCCACGATGGGAACTCCTCTTTTGTTCTTTTCTAATCTTTTTTAAACCAACGAACCACTGTTAAATATAGCAGGTGCTGAGCCCTATATGGACGCTGATGCTACACAGATACACAAGATGCTTTTCTAAGATGTGGACACCCTCCTGGGGCCCACCTTGCTAATAGTGGTAGGCGCTCCCGTCTATCATAGCAGGGAAGTGGACTGGAATGCCCTGGCCCACCCACAGCATATTGGCACAGGATTGGCCCCGAGCAACCAACCCACTGATTGTGTATAAGCAATAAAATATACATCGATCCCCACAGACACGCCCATAGATCCTGGCTCACAGGTGATTGATTCCCTCACTCAGATGTGCTGGGAGGGAAGGTTTTGCAACCTGCACCCTCGGGTCTTCAATTTCTCTTATAATTGAAAACATCCAGAGGAAACAGCATAAAATATTTGAAGAATAAAAGTATTTTGTACTGATGATTCTCTTTGTGCACAAGCTTTAAAAGAAAGCACTCTATTTCTTTTCTTTTCGTTTCTTTTAGGGCCGCACATGAGGCATATGGAAGTTCCCAGGCTAGGGGTCCAATCAGAACTGTAGCTGTTGGCCTACGCCGCAGCCACAGCAACGCGGGATCCAAGCCATATCTTCGACCTACACCACAGCTCAGGCAACGCCAGATCCTTAACCCACTGAGCGAGGCCAGGGATCGAACCTGATGGATGCTAGCTGGGTTTGTTAACCACTGGGCCATAATGGGAACTCTGAAAGCACTCTATTTCTGGTATTTCCAGGACATAAGGTCATCTTGTTCAACCTCCTGGTATGCAAGGCTCCTCTGCAACTTTGCTGTCCAGTCAACGGCTGCATTTCCACAGTGATGTGACCTACCAACCAGAAGGTCGAGTGAAATCAAGCACTGTGTTTGGGGTCAGAGGTGCTTTAGGCGTGTGCATGACTGCTTAGAGTCTTTGCTCACTTCATCATCATCATCATCAATAGTATCATCATTATTATTTCACCTAAAGCCAATCCTGGATATTAGAATTTTCATCTTTATCTTAAGCCAAAATCTGTTATCTTATTACTTCATCCCTCCATCTTACATTTGGTTCCAGGGGTCATTTGAACTAAATGGAATTTGGAGTTCCCATCGTGGCTTAGTGGTTAACGAATCCGACTAGGGACCATGAGGTTGCAGGTTCGATCCCTGGCCTTGCTCAGTGGGTTAAGGATACGGCGTTGCCATGAGCTGTGGCGTATGTCAAAGACGTGGCTCAGATCCCGCGTTGCTGTGGCTCTGGCGTTGGTCGGCATCTACAGCTCCGATTTGACCCCTAGCCTGGGAACCTCCATATGCCATGGGAGCAGCTGTAGAAAAGGCAAAAAGACAAACTAAGTGGAATTTGCGTGAGACATTTTCAAGGTATTTGAAGACAAGCACTGTGGCTTGCTCCAGTCTTTTCCTGTCTAGACGGAAAACTTAGCTCCCTCAGTTCCTTCTGCTACTCAGCCTAAGAATCATGACACACATCATCTAGTCTATTTATCATTGAGGCCACGTGGACATGATTCTATTTGCCTTCAAACCCCTAACTGCATATAACGTTGCCAGTGCAGTTTGTTCTGGGCACTGCTGGTCTATTGATATGGTCTCATACATCAGCTTCTGGGGAACTCACTTTGCAAGAATGTCATGTTATGCTTTCTAGCAACAAAAATTCCTAAACATTTTTTTTTTTTTTAGTTCTACTACTGAGCCTTCCTTTTTCCTGCTTTGAGATAAGCATTCCATTTTTTCAAAACCTGGCCCACTTCCTGAGCTTGTCAAGATTCTTTGAAACTCAGTTCTGTCATGCTGACTATTAACTATCCATCCCGGCTTTGAATTAGGTGAAAGTGTGATCCGTGCACCTGCTGTTTCTTCATCTAAGGCTGATAAAAATGTCAAACGGGACAGGGTCAGAGACGAAGGCCTTCTCCCGGGTTTCACACTGATCTCTTACTCAGAACCTATGGAGGACAACCCCACCCTCGCCCTGGGAACATCACAAGGACCCCTGGGAGATGCCGTGCTTATATTTAAAAAAGGAACGTCTGCCAAATTTCCCAAGGAACTTGTTATAAAAAGGAAATGAGATTGGGCTGTCAGGGCTTTGTGGCAGTGAACCAGTGCTTGTTTCTAGTGAGCTCCACTTTCTAAGTGCTCAGAGTTGTCCAAGGAATACTTTTCTCTATAGCCTTTCTTTCTAAAAGCAGGCACCCTGTCACAGATAAAGTTAGGAATATGCAGAATGAATCTGGCTCATTTCCTGTTCTCAACAGTCCTGTAGATGGACATAGCATTTAGGCCTTCAATGATGTACGTAGGATCAAATCTACAAGATAGTGTCAAACGTTGCCTCGGGAGCCACAGTCAGTTTCAGAACCTGGGCGATGAGGCTGCAGAGAAGGTGCAAGAGAATCGGCACCTGCCTCTTTGACGGCCTGGCTGGTGAGCAAGGGGCCTGTGGGTCTCAGACTCCATAGTTCTAGGATGCAGCTGTCTGGTCTAGTCTCCAATGGCCCCACAGGTGTCTGCACCTGCTCCGTGCAGGAAGCTGATGCATGGTGTCATGCTGGCATTTACCTGCCTGTGCATTCTCCCATGTGGCCAGACCAGATGCAAAAAGAATAAGCACCACCTTCTCCGGGAAAGCCCAGCAATGGACATGCTTGAAAGAGGTCACATTCTGGCTCTGGGGCAGGGGTCCTCAAAGTGTTTTTCTGAACTAGAAGGCTCAAGGTCAATGGGAGCTGGTTATAAATACAAACTCCTGGGCCTCCTCAACCTACTGAATGTAAAACTCAGGGTCAAGGCCCAGCAATCTGTGTTGTAACAAGCCCTCCAGGTGATTTGGGGAAAAAAAGTTTGAGAACCACTCCTCTAGGTTTTTGTTTGTTTGTTTGTTTGTCTTTTTAGGGCCACACCCATGGCCCACAGAAGCTCCCAGGCTAGGGGTCTAAACAGAGCTACAGCTGCTGGCCTACACCACAGCCATAGCATCTCAGGGTCCGAGCCACATCTGCAACTAACACCACAGCTCATGGCAACACCAGATCCTTAACCCACTGAGTGGGGCCAGGGATTGAACCCTCATCCTCATGGATACTAGTCAGGTTCATTACCACTGAGACATGGCAGGAACTCCCACTCCGGCCTTTGACAACTCAGCCAAGCAGACCTGGGAAGCAGTGGTCTGAAGCTGATAACAATTCAAAATTCAATTCAGCAGACCTTTTCTGGCCTGGCAATTCCAGGTAGCCTTCCAGGTGTTGGAGGTGTGATAGAATGTGATTAGGCCCAAGGCATGGCCCCTTTCCTTAAGTTGCTTATCATGTCAACAAGAACAAGCAGTGGAAACAGTTATCTATAAAGTGTCATAAAAATTCTGGAAGGTGTTAAAGGAGAAAGTGCATCAGTCCCACTGAGTAGGACAAGAGGGAGGGTAGATGGCAGCTGATTCATGGAGCAGACGGCTTTGGCAATGGACTTGGAAGGTGGTCTGGGACTTTGGTGGACAAGGCTGGGGAAGGAGCTCCCCAAGGACACCAGGACACTCTTTCTTTCTCCGTCCTACACTGGACCCTACAAATACACCTCCTGTGGGGTTCGTTATGCACATCTGCGTGTCTCCACTGTTCCTTTGGGAAGGCTCTTGTCAGGTCCTAGTGGCCCCACATAGCCAACCCCAAGCCCTCTCTCAGCTCCTGGCTGCATTGGTACAGCCCAGCCATCTCCAAGGGGATTTTCCCACAATGCAAGTGTTCCTTGGTTCTGAGTTAATATTAAGCAGCATATTGAGCTTTGCTTTTAAGCTCTGCTTTCCCTTCTGACAGTCCTATTTCCCATGGAGCTGAACTGGACCTCTGACTTCTCCTGCTGTCTATCCAGCCCCCCCACCCCTAGGCAAGGAGGACTGCTGGGTCCCCAACTTAGGAGCTCCACGAGGTCCTGGACTTTGGCATTCCAAATATGGACAGGGAGGGAAGGAAGTCCTGGCCAGCTTCAAAGCAGAGGAGATGTGCCATGTTGAGGAGCGTTTGGGGCCCTGTGAAAACAGCCCCAGCCTCCCCAGGCCAGACGCAGCCACCAGCATGAGCTGCTTTGCATCAGTGTCTGGGCTGACAAAGCCCAGTCCTCCCTTCCAGCTCCTTCCCAGCCCTGGGCTCAGGTTCAGACCCCCCCTTTGAACCTGAACTTAAGCCAAGTTTTTTGTTTGTTTGTTTTATCTTTTTAGGGCCACACCCTTGGCATATGGAAGTTCCCAAGCTAGGAGTCAAATCAGAGCGGCAGCTGCCAGCCTACACCACAGCCACAGCAACTTAGGATCAGAGCCGAGTCTGCAACCTACACATGGCCGCAGCAATGCAGGATCCTTAACCCACTGAGTGGGGCCAAGGATCAAACCCGAACCCTCATGGATAATAGTTGGGTTCGTTACTACTGAGCCATGACAAGAACTCCTGAACTTAAGCCAAGTTCTATCTGACTCTGAGCACCACTGCCAAGTCCCCCTCCTGCACTTTCTTGAGACCCTGCTTCTGTTTTTCTCAGCTGCCCTCCCTACCTTGGTGGCGGGGAGTGGGGGAGAGTTGTTATTTCAACCAAATTATAGACCCCGGTCTGACCATGTCTACACAGTCATGGTGAGGCTCTCAGTTAGGTTTCGGCTTCAGGCAGAGGTCTGAGTCTGAGGGTAGAGGGAATACTCAGGGGCCTGCAGGTCTTTAGAGGCTGCACAGCCCCACACGACAGCCACCTGGGCTCTAGCATCGCCTTGGCTCCAGGCTGTGACTGAGCCTTGCCGCGGGGCCAGCTGCAACTTCAGCCTTATCCTTGCAGGCCCACGGCTGAGCCAGCCGCCGACAGCACCTGATGCCTTCATTGGCCCAGCGGCTGCCAAGCAGCGATTTTAAGTCCCGCTGAGCCTCTGAAATGGAACTCTCACACTTGCATTGAAAAGAGCACACACAAAAAAAATCAGCAAATTTATAGCCTGCAAAGGTATCTGCCACAATGTTTCCTGGTTTGGGAAGACAGTCTGATTAAAAATATTAAAGCTGGCGATGTCTGCTTCCCTCTCTGGGTCTCCCCCCCCCAACCCCCGACCACCCCCCACTTCTCTGCTCTGTATTTATCTTTTGCTGGAGGCACATTTCAGAGCTTAAGGCTGATGGTTTCATTTAAAATTATTTAAACTATGCCAAATACGGGATCTGTATACAGGTGATTTTTCTTCTCTCTGTGGCCCCAGCTTGTTACCAAATCAGGATGTGCAGGCTTGCTGCGGATGTCATTAATTTCTAAGTCTCTGGCCAGTTCTTCCCTGCTTCCCACCCCTCCACGCATACACACTGCCCGTGGAGATGACTTCTGCCGAAAATTTATAGCCCCTGCAAGCTGTAGGCTTCCTTGGATGGATCTATATGCTCTGCCTCTCTGCCTCCCTTTCCTCTGCCCACAAAATCCCCCGCCCGTCTCCACCTCTGAGAGGAGGCAGGAGCAGCCGCGTGTCCTGGACCACAGTCTCAGGGGTGAGGAAGATGTGTTAGGGGAACACACGGACGGCAACAGGATTCAATCACATTGTGCTCATCAGGCGGGTGTTTGGAGCAAAGGCCGAGCAGACCTTAGAGATGGCACATACTTAGGATTTCGGCGTGGCCTCAGTGGCTGAGGTCCTGAAACATCCATCAGGCACTTCCTTTCCCTTGAGCATGTGTGTTTTTTTTGTTTTTTTTTGTTTTGTTTTGTTTTGTTTTGTTTTTTTTTGTCTTTTTGCCTTTCCTAGGGCTGCTCCTGCAGCATATGGAGGTTCCCAGGCTAGGGGTCTAATCGGAGCTGTAGCTGCCAACCAACGCCAGAGCCACAGCAACTCGAGATCCGAGCCGTGTCTGCAACCTACACCACAGCTCATGGCAATGCCAGATCCTCAACCCACTGAGCAAGGTCAGGGATCGAACTCGCAACCTCATGGTCCCTAGTCGGATTTGTTAACCACTGAGCCACAACAGGAACTCCCTTTTTTTTTTTTAATTTTAAATGATTTTTTATTTTTTCCATTACAGTTGGTTTACAGTGTTCTGCCAGCGTGTGTGTTCTCGACCAACGTACAACCCAGCCACGTGCCAATGTGGATATTCCCTAAGGCCCGTGGGCTCTGTAATTCCCAGAGACACTCTTTTCCTTATGTTCGCTTGCTGTTTGTTTTGGGTTTTTTTTTTTTTTGAATAAAACTGCTCTTTTCCTTGTACTTGCCTCTCCCTCTCTCTGTCTCCCTCCACCACCAGACAAGCAGTTTCTACTGTTCATGCAGAAAGCTCGTTCCCTGATTTGCAGGAGTCCTGAGTTCCTGGTCTTGACCAGTAGTCCTGACAGGATGCCGTGGACATGACAGAGGCTCAGAGATCAGGGGGCATCTATGCCCCACCGCCCAAATATGCCTGCGTTCAGGACAGACATCTCCTCTGAGATACAGAAATATGGTGGAAATCTGGTCTTAGGAGAGCCAGCCCCAGAGCAAAATGAAACCAGAGTCCTATGTGCTTTATCATGGTCCCTAAGGGAGCTGGGCCACCGAAGTGGTTATTAGTATTATTTCCCCCGAGGGGGACACTGGATGAAGAAGCAGACCCAGTTACTCGGAGGATAAAACTCCACCCAAAGGCAGAGTGGGGACTGCTCAGCTCGTCTCTGAGGCCTCTCTGTGCTGGTGGAGAAGGCGCACCTCTCAGAACCTCAGGGTGCTGGGCCAGCATCAAGGGAAGCCAAGAAGCCCCTCAGGGCCACACAGGGATAAAAAGGAGCATCTGTGTCAACCACAGGCTTTCTCATGGAACAGCTTCTACAAGGCAGATATGGGGTTTTTTTTCTTTTTTCTTTTTTTTTTTGCCTTTTCTAGGGCTGCTCCCATGGCGTATGGAGGTTCCCAGGCTAGGGGTTGAATTGGAGCTGTAGCCTATGCCAGAGCCACAGCAACCTGGGATCCAAGCCGCGTCTGCAACCTACACCACAGCTCATGACCAAATCCTTAACCCACTAAGCAAGGCCAGGGGTCGAACCCGCAACCTCATGGTTCCTAGTTGGATTCGTTAACCATTGCGCCACGACGGGAACTCCCAGATATGTTCATTTGTCATCACTTGCCTTTGCAAAATTGGATAAAATGCCCTGTTCACCCCCTTTACAAATGAGAACACACATCACCTGGCTGAGGAGGGGTCCTGCCCACCTGTTTACATCCAGGACACCCCTCTGCCGAGGACCTGAGTTCTGGGAAGGGGAACTCTTTCTCCAAGTTGTACAACAGAGAAAGGAGGATGCCTTCAGAGGAGGGGCCCACATCTGAGACCATTGTGGACCTGAGATGAGCCAGGTGCACTCGGGCTACACAGTCCCACACCCTGGAGAACCTGGGAGATATGGCAGAGCCTTCAGCCGCAACGCTGCCCAGTGCTGGGCAGCATAGCTGCAGGTTGGGCATCTGGGCTGCCGCCAACCACACAAGCTTTCATTTCTCAGCTCACAAAGCTCAGAAAATTCAGAATATTCAAAAGATGTTCACAGGAACAGCATCCAGCCCATTGCGGCACATGCTCCCTCATCGGGTCCAAAGGAGGATGCCCAGGTCCAAATCCCGGGGTCCCAGATTACGGCCAACAACACGAGGAAAGGATGGTTAAGGGCTTGGGAAATGGGGCCACAGCAGGGAAGCCCAGGCCTCGCAGGCAGCTGACCTGGAAATGCCCAGCTTCCTGGTCCTTCACAAGCTCAAGCAGCACAAGAATCCCCCCACCTACCAACCACGTGAGTGGGAGCCTGATGAGGGTGTGCTCCCAGAATCCACATGATCCCGATCCCTCTGGCCTCTGTGCTGCTGCCGATCCTTGCTCCTGTCTGCCATGCCCACTGCTGCCACCAGTCAGCTTCTAACACACCGGGACAGCAGTGTCCCCAGGTCCCGAGCCAGGGGCGCTCCTCGCCATTCCCGGTGTCAGTCTCACCTCTTCCGCCTGTTCCTATGACCTTCCTGATTTAGCTCACCTGCCCCAAGCACATGGATTTCACATTCCTACCCCCAAATGCCTTCTATTTATTTGTTTTGTTTGTTTATTTATTTATTTTGCTTTTTAGGGCTGCACCCAGGCTCGGGGGCGAATCAGAGCTGTAGCTGCTGGCCTACAGCACATCCTCACTAACTCCAGATCCAAGCCGTGACTGCGACCAACACCACAGCTCACGGCAACACCGGATCCTTAACCCCCTGAGCGAGGCCTGGGATCAAACCTGCGTCTTCATGGATACTAGTCAGATTCGTTTCCGCTGAGCCACGACGGGAACTCCCCAAATGCCTTCTGTCCTGGTCACATCTCTCCCTCCATAAACATCCAGATTCAAGTGCCATTTCTGAATCTGCCCACAGGAGCCCTCGGCCCGGGCTCTGCTTCCTTCTGCCCACCCCCAGTCCCACGTGGGCCCGAACCCACAGCTGCTCTCTTCCACGGAGTCTTTGCTGAGACACGCACTCTGTGGAGACACACACTCCGTGGAGACACACTGAGACACACCCCCAGTGCCCTCTCCCTCCACTTACCCTTCATACACTATCTCTGCACCGGTACACTGTCTTCTTCTCTAATTAACTGTACCAAGTAACGTCGTCCTTAAAAATACCTAGAGAAAATACGCATCTATAAAACCCTGTCTCACACATCTGCTTGGCTCCTCTACTGAGGCTGAAAATCCACGCCTTTATACTGCGCACACACGTCTCCCCCAGGCCCCCTGGAGATGAGGCATGCCGTTGGCACTCAGTAAATGCTCATAAGAAAATGCCTGTCAATTAGTTACTTATTTTCTCTCTACAAAGACACCTTTTCCTCCTAATTCTGTAAGTAGTAGGGTGTCTCTATTGTATTCAATTTCTACTATCCAAATGATTTTTTAAGTCTTATACAGACTGATTTCCATGCAAAGAGCCACATAAAATGGGCGTAACCCATCCAAGGGGCTTTCTGGGCACAAGGAGGTCCCCCTGTTGTGCTGCCTCATTTTCTCTGCATTCCTAAATGATGGAGAGAACGGTTCATATATTCAACAAATATTTCTGAGGCATCTGCTACCACGGTTCTCAACGCTGAATGACTATTGGAGCTTTTAACAAAAATATATCAGCACCCCATACTCAAAGATGTTGATTTAATTATTTGAAGGGAGGGCCCAAGCACAGATACTTTAAAAGATCTCCAAGTGCTTCTAACTTATAATATCTATTAAGGACCAGTAAAAAAAGTTTTTTAAAAAAATGCAAGTTACAAGCCAGGCCTTGAGAAGGGCAGGGTCCAGTGAAAAAGGGGGGTGAGGACTGTTTATATCGTGATGAGGCTGGGAGGCAGTGCAGGGTGTGAGAGGGCAGTGGGAGGGCCGACCTCCTGGCTTAAGATTCAGAGGAAGCTTCCTGGAGGGGAGCCCAAAACCTGACTTAGAGGCCAATAGAGTAGGAATCAGGCAAATGAAAGAAGGGTGCTAGGTGGCGCATCCTAGAGCCAGGAGAGAGGCCGCTGGTGACCCCATGGGCAGTGGTGCTGCCACTGGGTTCTGGCCAACAGAGCCCAGGGCGGCCATGCACCGAGCCCCCAGCCTGAGCCCCTGCCCCCTGTGTGAACCTTGGTTTTCTTCCCCCTCTACTGGATGAACCCAAGGGCAGCTGAGAAGCCACAGAGAGAGGAGTTAGCAAAACTGAGGGGGTGAGGTGTCTGGAAGCCAGCTCCACGTGGGAGCCTAGGCATTGAGAAGTTTTTTGAGGACCAGAGTGGTATCCACTTGATAGATTAAATAAAGCAGCCTCTCCCACATCTGCAGGAAAGGAGAGAAAAGATGCTAAGATCTCCAGCTGAGGAGTTCCTGTTGTGGCTCAGAGGGTTAAGAACCTGACTAGTATTCTTGAGGATATGGGCTCAATCCCCGGCCTCGCTCAGTGGGTTAAGGATCCAGCGTTGCCGTGAGCTGTGGTATAGCACAGATGCAGCTCGGAGCTGGCATTGCTGTGGCTATGGCATTGGCCGTCAGTTTTCTTATTTGGCCCCTAGCTTGAGAACTCCACATGATGCAGGTGCCACTCTAAAAAGATAAAAGAAAGAAAAAAAAAAAAAAGGATCTCTAGCTGAGGTCCTGGAACAGCAACTCCCTAGGGAGCACAAAGGCACAAAAAGCACACCAGGGCGTCTCAAAGTCCTGAGCTTCACATCCAGCACTAGTTTGAGTAATTCAGGGAAAGTGCCTGGAACTGAGTGGGTGCGTGAGTAGGCAGGAGGCACCTCTCCTTGATTCACCCAGTTTCTCTCACCACAGAACCAGAGTGAGTGGACAACGGAGCCCCGCGGTCTGTACAGACTTCTGCAGTCAGAGCACAGGTGTGAGATAAGATGGGCTTCTGAGGACTGTCCAGGGCCTCACGGAGAGGACACGGCTGGCTGGCACGCACAGGGCCCCCGCTAATGCTGTGCACACACACACACACAAACACACGCACGCCTGTGAAGGGCCAGCTGGTGGAAATTATCACAAGGACAGAGAGAAGGCGAGTTAATTAGGAGAAGAGCGAGGAGGGTTTGAATGGGAAAGATGAAGGGGAGAGAGATCTGGGCGATGCTGGAATTGCCATCTGGCTGTGCACACTCTGCCCTCTGTGCACCTGTGCACTGCTAATCCCTCTGCAGGCAAGACTGCACAGAGCAAGACTCGCTAGAAAGGCAAGTTTGCTGCTCTAAATCCCACCCAGTTCTGCCACCAGCTTGCAGTGTGCCCTGAGGCAGGTCCTGTCATCCACCAAGGGCCCGGCTTCCAGCTGCCAAAGTGAGGAAGCTGGACTCCAGGGTCCCCGCCCCACCTGTAATTCTTTTTTTTTTGTCTTTTGTCTTTTTAGGGCTGCACGGTATATGGAGGTTCCCAGGCTAGGGGTCTAGTCAGGCTATGCCACAGCCACAGCAATGCCAGATCCAAGCCGCGTCTGTGACCTACACCACAGCTCATGGCAATGCTGGTTCCTTAACCCACTGAGTGAGGCCAGGGATCGAACCCTCAGCCTAGTCAGATTGGTTTCCACTGCGCCAAGACAGGAACTCTGTCCCGCCTGTAATTCAGAATGCAGCCCCCCACTCCCTACCCCAGGCTGCTGATCTGCTAGCCCAGCCCAGGCCCCCAGGCGAGCAGCCACACCTGGGCCCCCTCACCAACCCCGCTGTCCCTCCTCTGCTACTAATCTCATGCATGAGTTACTGCACGGCAGCTCTATTACCAGCAACAGCGACTGTGCTGATGAGAAAAAAATAAATGTGAGCACCTAATCGGACTCTGCCGATTTATAGCTCTGAGTCCCTGCAGGCCCTCCCGCCTCCCCTTCCCTGCCTGGGAGCGCCCAGCACTGTGCCTTTGTTTGTCCAGCGATGCTTGTTCACTACAGGCCCCTGTGGCCCCGCTTTTCACACGTGTGTGTTGTGTGCCCTACTGGAGCCCCTGGAGGGTCCAGGGAGGAGGAACAAGAGCCTTCTCCCAAGCAGAAGCAGGGGCTTAAGAGACACCCCCCAGCAAGACCCCCAAAAGCACGATGGCCTCCATGCCTCTAGATCTGCTGGGGTCTGATTGGGCTGAGGTTGAAGGCCATTAGCACGCAGTAGCCTGTCCTATGTCTCTGGGGTCAGCAACATCACTGGCCTGTTAGTGTCTCAGCTTCAGAGGCACACCCAAGGACAGGTGTGGTATGGTAAGAGACAGACCTAGTCTTTGCTCCAGGCACTGATTTCCTCAAACCCTTGAAATGAGAGGACTTTTCCTCATTCATAAGAAACTTCTTTTGAGCACATGCTAATGAGGTGACTTAGGGTGGAGCCAATGAGGCTGCGGACACCAGAGACACCAATGGATTAGAGGACTGGAGCCTGGAGCCCCACCCTGCTCTCTGGGAAGGGAAGGGGGGCTGCAGATTAAATGCTGTAAAAACCCTTGAGCAAGATCTAATAAGCTTCGCAGGTGGCAGGAGCGTCCGCATCCAGCAGGGGGTGCCTGCCAGCCTCACAGAGACAGAAGCCCTCCCCTCCACCCCACCCCCCCGCCCCGTTCTCAGCATCCTTCCAAGCCTCCCCTCTTGGCCTCTTTACCTGGCTGTTTATCCCGATGAAGTACCCTTTATCTCCCTCTTTCTCTTTCTTTCTTTTCTTCTTTCTTTCTTTCTTTCTTTCTTTCTTTCTTTCTTTCTTTCTTTCTTTCTTTCTTTCTTTCTTTCTTTCTTTCCTTCTTCTTCCTTCCTTCCTTCCTTCCTTCCTTCCTTCCTTCCTTCCTTCCTTCCTTCCTTTCTCTTTCTTTCAGGGCCACACCTGCAGCATATGGAGATTCCCAGGCCTAGGGGTCTAATCAGAGCTGTAGCTACCAGCCTACACCGCAGCCACAACAATGCAGGATCTGGGCTGCATCTGTGACCTACACCACAGCTCACAGCAATGCCAGATACCCCACCCACTGAGCAAGGCCAGGGATCGAACCTGCATCCTCATGGATACTAGTTAGATTCATTTTCACTGTGCCACCACAGGAACTCCCCTATTATTCTCTCTTTTATGATGCACTGACTAATCTGGTAATCATAAGAAAATGTTCCTCCAGGTCCAGTGAGCCACGCTAACAAATTCACTAAATCTGAGGAGGGGGTCCTGGGAACCTCCAAAGTATGACCAGAGGTGACAACCTGGACTATCAGGGTCTAAGAGGGACACAGTCTTGTGGGTCTCATGAGGCTGAGCCCTCCCCCTGTGGAGTCTTCAGGCAAAGAGTATCAGGATTGAGGGAAACCTGGCAGGGCAATCAGAATTCTCTAGGTCTCAACAGAGAGCTGGAGGACGGCTTGGTGGCACTGAAACAAGGTAGGGATCACTCTGGCCTGAGGCATGCCTTGGGCCCATGCTGCCTGTCCCAACAGCCCAAAAGAGGCCAGCAGTGCCCACACTTCCTGTCAGCTCCTGTCGGGTCTTGCTGGTCCCCAGGGAGCCAGAAGTCTGACTTTGCTTCCCCGCTTTCAGATGCTACCAGCTCATCCTGGAGAAACTCAGGGAGAACTGCACCTGCACAGGTGTCTCTTCTAGAGGCAAGGCTTGCTCCTGCTCTTCCTCCTCCTGTTGGCCGCGAAGCTGGTGTTTGTGAGGCCGAGAAGATGAGCACTCATGGCAGGAGAGGAGAGACTGTGCCAGGGAGGATCGGGTGCCAGTCAGAGGAGGAGTAGACATAGCAGTGACAGGCCACCCCCACCTCGCTCCTCACTCCTCACCTGGGGGTTCAGGGGGCCCAGCTAGGGGAAGCCCCCTGAGCTGCCTTTTCATTAGAGGCCAGTGTCTTCCACACTAAGCTTTGGAGCTCAGCCGGGGCTGCTGAGGCCCCACGTGCAAACGCAGGTCGGAGACACAGCAGGGGTACTCTGACGTCGCCAGTCAACACTTCCTGTTGGCTGTTCACTCAGCCCAACCAGTGGCCCCTGTGCTTGAACCCGGGATGCAGTAGTCTGAGGAGTCCGGAACCGTCCAGCTGTCCACGTTCTGTCTGACTTGTCTTCTGTCATTCAGCTCAAGTGGGTGTGAAATCCAAACGCCCAAGGAGAATGTGGTGCAGAGATGCAGACCCAGGATGACAGGCCTGCCACGTCGGGTCGCAACCCCCCATCCTAGGTGGTCTGATGCATCTACGTTTTAGGCCTCGACTCCAGAGGTCCAAACTCAGGTTCAAATCTCAGAATGAAACATCTGCCTCTCCCGCCTTTGCCGGCCCCCAGCTCCTCCAAAGACCACTTCTAACCTCACTCACCATCGTGGCTCTGTGGCTACAAGACTAAGAGCAGACAGGGAAATTAATAACAATTGTGGCATCTAGGACCAGGATGCCATCAGGATTTAGCATGAAAGCCAACCCCAATACAAATGCAATGTATTTATTCTTCTGAAAGATTGCTCAGCTTCTTCTAAGAGTCTCCCTCCTCCCTCCCCCAAGGGCAGCGGAGGATGGAGCTTGGGGAAGAGATGAATCAGCTGTACTGTGCAAGACCTGCACTGCCACGGAAGCTCTCTCGCTGAGATTAGAGCAGGGACTTGGGAGCTGGGAAGAGACGCCAAAATCCATCAGGGCCCATGCGGGAAGGGGATGGGAAGGAAGGGGCATCTCTTCAATTCAGGGATAACTAAAGTATCCACTCAGGGAAAAGCCAAGAGAAGGACCTGCCCCATAACCCTGGCTTTTGGGTCAACGAAACATGTTAGGGTGTCTGTAACCCACTGTCGTGGCGAGCCTGAAGCAGGCTGTAACAGCCCATAGACAAGTCCTCAAAGATCACTCAGTGAGGCCAGGGCTCCACCTGCAAACACAAGCAACTCAGCATCCATGACAGAAAGAGGGTAGCCTTGCCACGGACCCCGTCAAATATATGGCGCAGTATTTAAAGCAAAAATAATTATTTTTGGCTTTGGTGTTCATTCCACATTCATATTCACATCCTGTTACTGTCTTCCCTTCCTGGTCTTATTTTTAGTTAGGCTCATAAAGACACGTGCTTTCCGGCAGCCTCTCCATCCCCAGCCCATTCAGACGTGCTCACTGATGCCTGCCAGTCTCAGCAGATAGATGCGAAGGTCTGGAGTGAGGCTGACCTGGTAGGAAACCCGCCTTTGCCTCTTATCGTCCATGTGATTTGGGGCAATTTATTTAATTTCTCTGAGTCTATGTGTTGAGCACTATTAGCTACTTCAGAGATCTTCTTTGCAGAATAACCAAGAAATTGCACATAAAGTATGTAGGATGGGGCTTGGTACATGGTAGGTGCCCCATAGAGGTAGCTACGTGCTGCCTGCACAAAAGTGGATTCCTTCACACCCAGGTGCAATGCGCTATTTCAGAAACTGAGCAAAAAAGACTGCAGGCATATTTAAAGGGCAGCAGGGGGGTGGTGACACCTTGTGTCACAGGGTGCAACTTCCTCGAACACCCTTACTACGTATCGCTTTCTCTCCAAAGTTTCACAGCCATGCACCCACTCACCCTCAGGTGGTTTCTCCTCTGTAAAATATTATGCCAAGAGCTCCTACCAAACAGAGCTCAAGGCCCTGCCAATTGAAGCTGCCTCCTGCACATAGTAACCCCAGGAAGTCACCTGTGGTGCCCACGAGGGCTGCTCTTCTCATCAGGAGCAGCCCAGCTGCCATTCTGGTCAAGGATCCTCATTGCTGCCACATGCCTACTAGATGCAGAGAGCCAGCGACTCAGAGCCACATAGTAGGTGCTGAACAGTGCGCAGGCGTTTGTAACACCCATTCGGAATCTAGGCAGGTGCCCCTGTGTGTGTAAACGTCAGAGCCTTTCTTTCCCCTATTCTCATTCTTTCTTTCTCTTTCTCTCTTTCCCTCTCTTTCTCTCTCTTTCTTTCTTTCTTTCTTTCTTTTTCTTTTTATAGCCTCACCTAGTTCCCAGGCTAGGGGTCGAATCAGAGCTGCAGCTGAGACCTACACCATAGCCACGGCAATGCCAGATCCCTAACCCACTGAGCAAGGCCAGGGATCGAACCTACATCCTCACAGAGACTAGTTGGGCGCTTAACCTGCTGAGCCACAATGGGAACTCCCATTTTCTGACACCCTAATCCAGCCCAAGGCAGGCCTGCTTTCCAAGTAGGTGGGGGTTAAAATGAACAGACCGCAGTTGTTAGAAGGGGCCTAAGGAGAGCCTTGCAAATTGGCATAACCCAGCACATAATGTTCACCCCAACTTCCACCTCCACAGCCTCGGTTTCATGAATGGACTTGCAGGTGCCAGAGTCTGCAGTGACGCCAGGCAGACTGATGGGGCCCAGATAGCCAGTGCCAGTCTGGGGATCTGCTATAAATAAACCCATTTTCCACTGCTATACCCATCCCTGTTGCTGGTTCTATGCATTGGGTTGGACCTCTGTGATATTTAAAGTCAGCCATAATTAAATTCGAATTTGCCACATGCCTGGGTACAATTAGACTGCTAGTTGTGAAGTTCCACCCCCAACTTCAGCTTAGGTCCTGTAACAGTTGAGACCCACGGGAATTACAGCACATTTTCTGGAAACCTTCTGCATAACAGCGAAGATGGAGGCCCCAAAGTGTGCTGAGCATTGCAAGTCGAGCATCCAGACCCTCAAACTGTGCTGAACCACTTTGAGTCACACTGACTTCATCCCAAAGCCTGAATGAGAGATGCCTCTATGACCTGAGGAAGGTTCTGGGATCCAATGACATGCAGGAGGCTGTTAAGGACCCCCAGGGGCTCTGGATTTCAAAGGAGAGGAAGGCGAATAAATGCATAAAGCCATGTGGATGGGATGGGGCAGTAAGTCCTTTTACGTGAAGACTATGTATTTTGGAAAAAATGTGCTACCTAGCTCTCTTCACCATCTCTGCTGAGGATCAAAGAAGAGGGAAGGGGTGGAGTTTGAGCCCAGAACTCTGTGCTCACTTGGAGGTTCTAAAAGGGAGAAAAAGCAACATTTGGAAGAACTGATGATAAAGATGAACAGAGATAAAGCAGAACTCTTCCCAGTAGAACTTTTGCCAGCTGGAGGGTGTGAGCAACTGTTACAACGCTGAGCGAGACCCTGACCTAGGAAGTTCTGCGGGAATGCCAGCTGTGCCCAGGATCCTGACAGGCTTACCCAGCCCACTTCGAGGGGGTTCAGGGAAAGGCTGCAGAATCTCTTAAAGGTAAGACAGTCCTCCCCTCATGAGGCTTGAGGAGTCTTCAAGTGAATTTCTGAAAAAAAGAATCACTGTCAAAAATATGTATCTGCTGGGAGTTCCCGTCATGGTGCAGTGGAAACGAATCTGACTAGGAACCATGAGGTTGCAGGTTCGATCCCTGATCTCAATCAGGGGTTAAGGATCTGGCCTTGACATGAGCTGTAGTGTAGGTCGCAGATGCAGCTCAGATCCCTCGTTGCTGTGGCTGTGGCACAGGCCAGCGGCTACTGCTCCAATTGGACCCCTAGCCTGGCAACATCCATATGCTGCAGGTGCAGTCCTAAAAAAAGAAAGCAAAATTATATATATGTATATATATATATACACCTGCTAAGTTTTATCTCATGATAAAAGTCCATCTAACACAGGGGTCTTTTTCTATAAATAGCCAGATAAATATCTTAGGCTTGGTGGATCATGAAGCTTTTGTCACAATTATTCAGATCCGTTGTTATCAGGGACAAGCAGCCATAGACAACATGCCAGCAACTCAGCAGAACTGTATTCCCATAAAACTTGACTTTCTAAAAGAGGTGATGGGGGCAGGGGCTGAGCCTCAGTTTGCCAATCCCTGATCTCCGGATCTAGAAAAATATATGGGCTCATAATAACTTGCGTGGTGTTCCCCCAAAGCAAAAGAGGTTAGAGGGTGTGCGTAAATCTCATCTTGCAAGAGTTGTTAATGCCCACGGGGTCCATCCATCACTTGGAAAAATGGGGAAGTCAAGTGCGTCCCTGTCACTCACTGTTACACCTCTCACCACTCCCACTGTCTCCAGCCGCCTCTCGCATTCTGGGGGGGACCACCATGCCCCAGGCCTGACCCCAAATGCAGCTCCTCCACATTCCCCAGGAGGACACAGCTCTACCCCTGGTGTCCCCCAGAGACTAAGCCTGGGACTATTGCCCCAGGCTGGAAATGCCTCCTCATCTTTCTCATCTCTTCGACGAAGTGCCAAGTGTTCTATTTCTCCTCCATTGGCTCCGGTGAAGCTCTGAGCTTCCCAAGGGGACCACTGAGACCTGAATGAATCTCAGACTCTGACTGAACTCATGTGACAGTGGGAGCTCAAGGTTTAACACTGCAAACTACGCAAGAAACAATGCAAAGAGCTTGCGTGGGACTCGCCAGCCACCCAAGAACTTGCAAACTATGCAAGAAATACCCATAGGGCAATACGCCAAGACAAATATAATACAGGGCAATGCGCCAAGATAAACATAATAAAACAAAGAAAACAAAGGAATATCATATACATAATATAAAAGATAAATATAATGCAGCTTTTGGAAGCATATGTTTTTAACTTTGGAGGAAAATTAAATATGACAAATTGAAAACATCTTGTATAAAATATGGCTATAATATGAATGTGATATAAATAGTATTAATATTAATTTTCATTATGTATTAATAATTAATTTTCATTATGTAGCTTGTCGTTGACCACTTTTTGTGCTGTGACTTCAGATTACTGGGGAATATGCATTAATTCCTCTGCAATTAGGGATATTGAGTGGAACATTTGAAAAGCATGGTCTTGATTTTTATCTCTTGCTGCTTTTCTAAGAAAAACAAGGTCAAGAGTACAAACACCCTTACAATTTCTCATCCTCTTTCTCGGAAACACCTATAGGTACCCACATCTTCCTTTCTTATCTTTGTATATCTTGAAGATAACTTTTATCTTCAGTCTTAGTTGATGAGTTAGGGTCCTATTTGGGTCACCTGCCTTCACCTGTGCGTTCGACCCCAGTTTCTCCCACTTTCTCTGTGCCTTTCTCCCATTGCTCATCCTCAATCTTTCCTGAAATCCCCACTCCCTCTCTTCTGTCCTTACTGTAGTCATAAATGCATCCAAGTCCTTCCATCATGAAAAGCCATCATTTTGAGCTGTCTTCATCATCCAATCTTTCTCCCTTCCTCAATCATTCTCCTTAAAACATAGTCAAAAACCAAATCAAAATAAAACCATAGTCTTTGATCTCCATCTCCCCTTCCTCGTGTATTCCCCACCCCACTGCCATCTATCTGGTGTTTATCCCACCTACTCCACTGAAACCATTCTTAGCAAGATCAGCCACATTGTATCCCAACTGTCAAGTCTATAGGACACTCCACACCGTTTATTATTTGAGTCCTCCGCAGTGTTCAGTTTGTTGATCTCCCTCTTTCTATAAATGCATAAATGCGCTTCCTGTTTGTTTGTTTTTTTAATAATGTCAAGTTGTCCTGTTTTGTCTCTCTCTCTCTCTCTCTTTTTTTGTCTTT
Source organism: Phacochoerus africanus (assembly GCF_016906955.1). Lineage (NCBI taxonomy): Eukaryota > Metazoa > Chordata > Mammalia > Artiodactyla > Suidae > Phacochoerus > Phacochoerus africanus. The sequence goes on along the minus strand of NC_062554.1, from coordinate 57,610,863 downwards.
TGTCCTTTTTAGGGCCGCACCCGCGGCACATGGATGTTCCCAGTCTATGGATCTAATCAGAGCTGCAGCCACCAACCTACACCAGAGCCACAGCAATGCCGATCCAAGCCACATCTGCAACCTACACCACAGCTCACGGCAATGCCAGATCCTTAACCCACTGAACAAGGTCAGGGATCAAACCCACAACCTCATGGTTCCTAGTCAGATTCGTTTCCACTGCGCCACGACAGGAACTCTGTTTTTTTTTTTTTTTTTTTTTTTTTTCATTTACCCTTACTGTTTCTTCTGTTCCCCATATCACTTTTTTTTTTTTTTTTTGGTCTTTTTAAGGCCACACCCATGGCTTATGGAAGTTCCCAGGCTAGGGGTCAAATCAGAGCTGCCGCTGCCGGCCTATACCACAGCCACAGCAACGCCAGATCCAAGCCGCATCTTTGACCTACACCACAGCTCATGACAACGCCAGATTCCCAACCCACTGAGCAAGGCCAGGGATCGAACCTGCAACTTTATGGATCTTAGTCGGGTTCGCTAACCACTGAGCCACGAAGGGAACTCCGGAAGTCATAATAATCTTGACAAGGATCTTGGCAGTTCCATCCTATCCTTTAGCTGCAGTCTACTCATTATAAGTGAAACAATAATTCAGCCCACACACAAGGGGAATTGATCACACAGGGCATTAAGGTCAATAGACGGACATCTCTGGGGACCATCTAACACATGCCACCTGTGCACTGACGGCCCCATGTCTGCACCTCTGTACCTGGAGATCTCCTTGAGTTTTAGACCCATGTTCTCACTTCATAAAGAACAGCCTTCCTTAAGCTGGCAACTTTCGGGTATCTCAATCCCAATAGATTTCAAAGAAAATGATGTTCTCCTCTAAAAATATGACCTATTCTCTCCTAGTCACACGCCCAGGCATCCTAGCTTAAAACCAGAGAGATAAACTCCATCTTTCACTCTCCTTTATTTTATGAAAATGTAATGCCTCATTTCCTAAATTTCTTGGTGACAGGTTTTCAGCCTGCTTCCCTTCTTCGCAGCCTTTGACTGCTTACGAAGTCCATTTGTTCATGTGTCTCCCCGGGACCCCTGACACAAACCTAGTTTGTGAACCCTGCCGCCCACTGCCACCCTGTCCAGCCCAGCCCATGTCACATGTTCGATGCTCTCAGGCTATGGGGACAGAGATGAACACGGGTAAGGCTTTCACCCAGTGCTGGAGGCTGTGATGTCCCCGCTCTTGTAGTGCCACTGCTGCTGAGGATGACGAAGATGACAGTGATGATTATATAGACGAATTACACCGTCTCTAATAAAACACAAAGTTCAGTCTCGATCGCGGATGCAAACGAGTCTTTCAGCCCTTGTCAGAGATGCCAAAGCACGGCTTCCGACGCCACGTGTCATCATCTCTGTCTGCACCTGGAAGCTCCGTTAAGGCTCAGTCCTCAAAATAAACTCTGTTTTTGAATGAGGAAATCATCACGGCATAATTGGGGCTGCTCAAGTGCCTGGGATGTCATTCCAATTGAGCACCATTCTGTCGTTTTCCCCAGCGACCTGAGAAGTGGCACGTGTAATCAATCAACTAATCAATGGTACAATCATTAGAGATGTACCCCCACGCAGACCTCTGTCTGCATCCCATCCAGGCCCCCGAGGCTCTCCTGTCCCCTGTGAGGACATCAGCACATCCTCAGAGGCGAATCAGCTAAGTCGTCACCACCAGCCCTTGCACGGCAGAGAGAGGACCAAAGCTGGAAAAGCTGGGAGAGAAATAGCATCATTAGCCCCACAACCCACCCCATTCCCTCCGGTGAATTCAATGGCCTTCCAAATGCAAAAAGACAGTGGGTGCCTCAGGACAAATTTAGCTGTGGCTGGGCAAGATCATGGATGGTTCCTAGCATGAAAATTCATTCATATGACTTTGGAATATAATACCTGACACAGATAGATCACGGCTGCCATGCTCCTACCCTAGATAAGGACACAGCAGTAACAGATGGGGGAACAAGGCACTTATCTTGTTAGTTGATGGATTTATCTTTTTTTTCCTCTTTCCTACATATTCCATAGCGTTCCGTGAGTGGTGGTTTTTACCGTGCAGCATATGGAGAGTGAATTGATTTCTTTTCTCCCTCCTTAATTCAATAAGAATCAAAGCAGAGGATAAACAGCTTGTTGTGCTAGAAAAAATTCCAAATAGTCAAGAAAATGTCAAACGGTTTTTTCTTCTTTCTGGAGTTGGAATTTAAGTTCTGGGAAGGATCCCTCCCTCAGCAGGAATGGAAATGAGAGTGTTTTGTGTGATTAGGATGATGGCATGGTCATGGTCCCTGGGCCACGGCTGGGGACGGCACCAGCTTATTGTGAGTGCATTGGCCAAAGAGCTCTGTGTTTCATGTTGGGGAGGGAGGCAAAGCCCTTCAATCGAAAAAACTCCTGACATGACTAATTATTGTGGCCCGAAGAACTGCGTGATGTTCGACTTCCTTCCAATTCCCATCCAAAATAACAATAAAGAAAAAAATCTATGTTGACAAATTAAGCAGCAGAGAAAATATAAGCAGCTGAAATAGGTTGACAAAACTGTATAAGACAGAAAGCAGAGGAAGTAATTGATTTAGCCAAGCAGGGCAAGTTAAAACCAAAATGCCTGGATGGGAGAAGCAAGCTGACTCAGGCTGCAACACTCTGGAGATACTTGTGAAGTTGAGACACCCTCTCATTGTGGAGGCTGTGGAAAGGGACTGTTGAAAGTCTCTCTGAGAAGAAGTTTTATTCCCTCACACCTCTCTCAGACTTGAAAACCAGACTTCTATCCTGCTGAGAGATCGGAAGCTTTTGCTCTAGAAGAGTGTTTTGCAAAGATGTGGCTCCCGAATCAGCAGCAGCAGGGTGACCTGGGAACTTGTTAGAAATGCAAGTTCACAGGCAGCAATCCAGAACCGGAGTCAGAGTTGGGGGGTGGGGGATGGAGCTTGGCAACCTGTATCAACCAGCCCTGCAGGTGACCTAATGCACACCCAGGGTGAGGACCCTGGGGACAAGGAATTAGAGTCAGAGATGACACACAGTTGAGCAGACTGGGAGTCTTCTCTGAAAAATCCACCCATGGGAACTGAGCAAAATTGAAGATACTGGAGGTCCTCCAGGGAATGTTTGGCTCTTACTATTGTCCACAAGGAAGCCCTCTGGTTAAAATGCTCCTGCATAGACCTTCCGAAGGGCTTCTCAGCACTTGTTTCTCGAACAAAACCACGCCACAGAGAAAACAGAAGAAGTGTTTGGAATTAAAAGTGCTCCAGCTGAAGCAATTGTTTAAGGAATATTAATTTTAAACATAAAATGATAAAGTGGAGGAGATCTCCATGAAAGAAGAACGAATATATAGAAAATAGAAATGGGAGAATATTAAAATAAATCCATTCCATGGAACTTCTGGAAAGAAAAAGAGAAAAAAGAAAAAAAAAAGAGACAATTAACAGGTAAATATCAAAAGATAAGTTTCCAAAACTGATCAAAGAGGAATGCACCAAGTACTTAGGAGAGTAAATTAAAAAAAAAAAAAATAGCCACTCCAAGTCACTGTAGGAAGAAATTTCAAAGTATCAGAGATCAAATATTGCCTAAGACCCTTCTAGGCAAAGAATAGATCCCATTCAGAGAAGCAGGAATCAGAGCATCCCGACATTTCTAAACAGCCACCCTAGAATCTGCAGGATAATGAGGAAATTCTAAGGTAAAAACATTTTGAGGTGAGATTTCTATATCTAACCTAACAATTGTGTGTGAAGAAAAACATGGTATTTTTCAAGCAAGCAAGTTGTCAATGCTTTCCTCAGAAAGTTGCTGAAAAATGTTTGCTTCCAAACAAGGGAGACATCAAGAAAACGAAAGCCATGGAAACAGGAATTCCAAATGGGAGGAGGCAGCAAATGACTGTCAGGGTAAGATCGTGTCGCGTTAAAGATGATGTCACGTTCAGTGAGATGACGTCATGTTAATTATGACTTCCCTGAAGCCTCCTGCAGAGCAAATGGCTCAAACTGGAGCAGGACAATCAAGAGTTCTAGAAGAGAAACATCAAATAAACAACCAGAACAAAAACTGCTAGATCACCTCATGTGTGAAGCTGGTTTATAGGACAACGGGAAAGAGTCTGGAGAAAACAGACATACCGACTCAGAAAAAGAAGTTACTCCAAGGAAAGCAGGGAGTCATCTAAGAAAGTAAATGAAACTATAATTTATTTGGTTTGACTTGCCTTATATGGGTAAATCTGAACACTGGCTATTGACTTGACCAAGAATTTGATGTAAACCTATATATTGGGAAAGTGGGAGAAGAAAAGTGATGGGGGGGGGGTATTAGGGTGAGTAATCTTCATTCCCTGTGGTGAATGAGTGTCTCAAATTTAGACAGTAGCTTTATAAGCATGGTATTTGGAAATCCGGAGGTAAATATCCAATAAACAGATGGAAGTTGACAATGGCCGGCTTTGGAGAATGGGATTCTTGGGTGTGGAGAGTGTGACCAACTTTTATTTTTTGAATGATGTGTGTAGTACCCTTGTAGATCTTTAATTATTGTGATAAAAATAACATTCATTTAAGAAATAACATCCTCTGACCCTGATCCCAAGTCTACTGTGTCCTACTTATGTGACCTTGAACAATCCATGAGAATCTCTCAATTAGGTGGCCTTTCTCTCTTTGTCATCTCGGTTAAATTGTCATTTCCTCAAAAAGGCCCTCCCGGACACCCTCCAATAAAATGAGGGTCCTCAGTCAGTTTTGCTCACAGAAACCTGCTCTACTGAGCAGTCATCACATTTTTTAATGGGAAAATTATCCCTCTGCTATCAGCCTCCCCACTAGAGTGTCAAGTCCATAAGGGATGGGTCCTGGTGGGCTCTCTGATATCCCCCACTGCCCAGCAGAGAATAAAGGAAGAAATGGACTTGTTTATGGCCAAGTTCATCGGGAGGACTGTCTTCTTACATCAAGGGGCAGCTCTCTCCTTAAAGAGGACCCCCTCGTCTCTCCCCTCTCCTGTTCTTAGCAGTGAAAATTCACACTGGTCAAAAGTCCTCCCTCTGCTCTAGGAAGGTTCAAAGTCTCCTGCACACATTCAACATTCTCTAAGGTCTCAGATAAGGATCATTAAGTATCCAAGTGTTTCTTCCTTGAAAATATATTTTGTAGGTGCCTTTCATCATCTTTCCTTCCACCACTCAAAACAAGACAGTTTAGGAGTGGCAGGGGTGGAGGTGGGGGAGGGGAGAGGTAGAGGGTGGTAGGGAGTGATGGGGAGGTCAGGAGTTGGGGCAGGAGGGTAGGATGGGGAGGTCAGGAGTGGGAGTGGGGGGGGTGCAGGTGGAAGTGACGGGGAGGTCAGGAGTGAGGGCAGGAGGAGGTAGAGGGTGGTAGGGAGTGATGGGGAGGTCAGGAGTGGGAGTGGGGGGAGGTGGGGGCAGATGGGAGTGACGGGAGGTCAGGAGTGGGGGCAGGAGAAGGTGGGGGCAGGAAGGAGGGATGGGGAGGTCAGGACTGGGGAGTTAGGGGGGAGATCGGGGCAGGCGGGAGTGATGGACAATGGCAGGGCATCCTTGCTAGGCTCCGTCCCATGCAGGTCTCTTGTTTGTTGGGTGGAGACCTGGGGAGCCCAGCAGCCCCTGCCCCAGAGTCTGTGACATCAGGAGATGCATATTGGGCTCCAGGCTCTGTAAGGTTGAGAGGGCCACCTCTTCATTTGTGAAATGGATGTAAAACGACAATGCCGCCCTGATCTCAGAGTGGTTGCTTGAATCCAATGAGATAACACAGTTTTACCAAATGAAAGCGTCAGTCTAAGGGTCGGCTGTGTGCTCCGTGTCTGTGGGAGGAGGCAGGCAAGCAGATCATGAACCTAGAGTTGCCTTTGCACCTTTTCTTCTGGTCAGTCTCTCCCCACCGCCCCTGCCCCAAGAAAGCCTGAATATATGGGGAGGTGTAGGGAAGGGGTGTCTTAGGCCAGAAGTAAATATCCAGGGGATGTCTCCCCACCCCCGGCAGTGGCCCTCACAGTGCTGAGACTAATCCCCCTCCTGCATTCTCTTTTCCTGTTCTCTCCCCTCCCACTGCTCACAAAGCCCAGATGAAAAACCCACACTCCCAGTGAGGATTCCCAGCAGGAACCTGCAGCCCTGAGCAGGGCTGAGGAGTGGCTATCGAGACAGACAGGCAGGGAAGTTCCTGTTATGGCTCAATGGAAAGGAATCTGACTAGCACCCATGAGGATGCAGGTTCCATCCCTGGCCTCGATCAGCGGGTTAAGGACCCGGCATTGCCATGAGCTGTGGTAGAGGTCGCAGGTGCGACTCGGATCCGGGGTTTCTGTGGCTGTGGTGTAGGCTGGCAGCGGCAGTCCTGATTGGACCCCTAGCTTGGGAACCTCCATATACCGTGAGTGCGGCCCTAAAAAAGACAAAAAAAAAAAAAAAAAAAAGACAAACAGGCAGCACTGATAAACATCAAAAGGCAGACACAACCCAGCCTGCGGGGATTTCTGCAGGTCTCTGGGACCCTCTGCCTAGAGCTGCTGCAAATGCAGCTAATGCGTCTCACAGATCTTCTCTCTGCAGCCATAGGTGGGAGGCTGCCATGTGGCCCAGGGGACAGCTGGTGAGTGGAGAAGATGCTGACTGGGATCCAGTCACCGGCCTCCGAGGCTTTTAGGGAGGCAGCCTGCAGGATACTGCTGGGAAAGCACATTCTGGGGAAGCAGATTATCCTGGGTGTGTGGCCCAGGGAGGCCCCCCAGTCGCTGTCATCTGCAGGGAGATTTTCTAATAGAGCAAAATGGGCAAGGTGCTCTGTCGGGGGCCCAGAACCTGTCAGCGCCACTCTTGCTGTGGGAGCGCCTGATAAGCCACAGGACAGGTGTCTTGTGTAAAGGGAACTATCTAGGCCTGAAGGACATGGTGTGACTTTCGGGATGAGGGCACCATTTCCCTTTCCTGTGATCTGTCTGGATCTTTGCTCACTGTCTCTCTCAAACCCCTCAAGGCTTTCTCTTGTTTTCCTGACCGCAGCTCTGCGCCGTGTGCTATGGCCTGGGATTAAATCTGCTGGATTCTAATCCTTCAGCTATTAGCAGACTTGGAAACCTGGGGAGGCAGCCCTTTATCTGTCTGGGGCTCAGGTGTCTGGCTTTAGCAGCTCTCAGCCTCTCACCCACCTTCCTGCCACCCCCTCCCTGCATTCTCAGTATGGGTAACTTGCTCGCAATTTAGATTTTAATGTTATTTCCTCAAAAATCCTTTCCTAGGGAGTTCACAGCATGGCTCAGCAGTTAGCGATCCCAACTAGTGTCCATGAGCACACGGCTCCGATCCCTGGCCTCACTCAGTGGGTTAATGATCCGGTGTTGCCATGAGCTGTGGTGTAGGTTGCAGACTCAGCTTGGATCCCTCATTGTTGTGGCTCTGGCATAGGCTGGTGGCTACAGCTCCGATCGGACCCCTAGCCTGGGAACCTCCATATGCTGCGGGTGCAGCCCTCAAAAGACCAAAACATAAAACCCTTTCCTACTCCTTCTAACATGGTCAGGGGCTTTTTTGCATTTTGTTGTTGTTGTTGTTGTTATATTTGCTTTGTTGCACTTACTGCAATTTCAATTAAGTAATTCCTATGGCTGAGCTCTGCTCCTCCACAGTCGCTGTGAGTAAACACGAGGGGCTCTGCTCAAGCCTTGGGCCGGCACAGTGAAAGCCCCCCACCCCGCCACCTGGCATGTGTCAGTGAATAGACAGATGCCAGAATATGTCTTCTGAGCACAAGGTAGGTGTTTCCCACTCTGCTAGGTGCCTGCAGTATGGTGAACAAGAGGCAGTCACTGTCTTTAAGATGCTCAAATAACATTTGAGACAGACTGAGAAGTAAACTGACATTTGCAATGTCAGTGCCATGGGGAGGGTAGGATCAAGGTGCCATGGGACCCGGAGGAAGGAAAGGCAAGCTATTTCCGGAGACGAGGAAGGGTTTAACAGCATGAAGTCATAATTTCACTATAAACCCCACTGAATAAGTACAGTAGAGCCATCCTGTTGGAGTGAAAAACCCTGTGATGTAGAGGCTAGACCAAAATGCCTTCTTAAGCATTTCTTTGCCTGAGAGTCCCCTAGTCTGATAAGTGTTCAAACAGCATGTATGGAAATAGCAGAGCTGTCAATTCAAGTGGCTTTAGTGTTCTCCAGGTTTTTCATGTTTCCACATTCCTGTGCAGGCTATACAGCTATTTATTTTTGTTGTCACTCTGTCTTTAGTATTCATACTTTTTCATAATCATCATTATCATCAGCTTCACAGATAATTACTCCAAAAAGCAATGACATCCAAAACCCAGGTCCCTGAGTGACTTGGGAATGCACTTAGGATGCTCTCTGAATCCTTACGACAACCTTGTAGAGTAGGAATTTTTTCCTACTTACAAATAAGGATCGGAGGCCAGTGGGGTCCTTGCCCACATCTTGGAGGTGAGGGAGAACCTGGCTTCTCTACATATCACTGTGTCCTTTGCACTCTTTGCTGAGGAGGCTGCCTGTCCCTGTCTGTCTGTCTATCTATCTATCTATTATCTGCCTAATCTCTCTCTGTCTCTTGCTCTCTCCCCCTCTTGGCCATCTCTCCACTGTCTGCCTTAGGGAACTCAAAATTTCATGATTAGCAATCCTCTCCACCATCCTTCTGTCTTTTTTTTTTTTTTTTTTTTTTTTGGTCTTTTTAGGGCCACACCCAGGACATATGGAGGTTCCCAGGACAGGGGTCAAATCAGAGCTGCAGCTGCTGGCCTACACCACAGCCACAGCCACAGCCACAGCAACTCAAGGTCTGAGCCACATCTGCCACCTACACCACAGCTCATGGCAACTCCAGATCCTTAACCCACTGAGTGAGGCCAGGGATTGAACCTGCGTCCTCACGGATGCTAGTCAGAGTCATTTCCACTGAGCCATGATGGGAACTCCCCCTCTGTCTTTTTAACGTCAAACACAAAGTACTATCATCTTCCACAACTCAGGTGAAAGCTCTTTGGCAGGGCCATGACTACCTCTAAGATGTATGTATACCAGATGCAAAACTCATTCTTCATCCCAACATTTACTGGTTTATTGCAGCAAGATTTGTTGAGGTTCTACTGCATGCTAGGAATTGTACTAGAAATTTGGAATAGCACAAAGATGAAAAATGTAACTTCTTTCTGTTCATTCCTCAAGTCTGAGGCAGGGACAGATATGTCACTGCAGAGAGTGGCATTGGCAGGCGAGGTGTGCAGTCTGGGAGCACCCAGGAGTAAGCGGCCAGTTTCATCTGGTAGAACAGATGAAGGAGCCATCACGCAAAGCAGGTCTTGTAGAAGAAGGCACTGAAGACACCAAAAGGGAAAGAGGACCGACACATAGTAGATATTTATAGGCAAATCAACACATAAATAAATACGTGATAATAGAGAACAGGAAAAGGAGATCGGATCATAGAAAACTGGCCTAGATTTGATTCAAGGACAGGCCTGGAAACGTAGCCAAGAGGCTAGCTTATGATGACCTTCATAGGACAAGCCAAGAAGTTTGCATTTAAACTGAATACGGAGGCAGACAGTGAGAGGAGTGAACAGCCCATTAAAAGTTGCAGCTTGAGGCACCAGTGAATGGAGATTCTGCTAATCCCAATAATGTGGGGAGGAGAAGATTTGAGAATTTCGTTTTCTACATATGGAGTTTGAGAGGCCTGTGGGACACTCAGGTACATTTGTTTAATGAGTAGCTGGAAATAAAGACCTAAATCAGAGGGGAGAGGTCCAGGCTAAAGATGGAAATTTGGTTGTCCTCTGGTGAAACTGACATCATAGAAATCGAGGGATCACTTGGAGTGTGTAGAAATGGGTGAGAGAGACAAAGATGAAACTCACCAAACCTGGATATTATGTTGGGGAGAGAATGCAGAAGAGCAAACAAAAGCACAGTTCCAGAAGCAGGAGAAGCAGAAGATGCAGTGCCCTGGCCATCAGGAAAGGTGTCGCTATGTCATCTCCTCCAAGGAGATCAAGATCCAGAAGGAATGAGATTAATCAATGGCGATGTCATGGCTGACACCGACCAGGGGTCACATGGAAAATGATATGCAGTGGGAGGAGAAATAAGGTTGAAAGACCCACTTAGAAGAGCAGAATATTGCTGGGGGCAGAATATCGAGGGGCGGGGGCTTGGAGGTGAGACCCAGTCCTATCCATAGTGAATTCATGATTTCAAGCTAGCCATTTAAAGATTTTCAGAGTCTCCTGGGGACCACAGTTCAAAGATGCTAAAGACTGAATGTGTCCTTCCCCAAATCCACGTGTTGAAGCCTAACCCCCAATGTGAGGGTGCTGGGGGGAGGGGCTCTGACAGGTGATTAGGTCACGAGGATGGAGCCCTGATGAATGGGATTAGCGCCTTTGATGCAAGGGGCTCTGGTGTGTCCCCTCGCCCCTTCCACCATGTGTGGACCCAACAAGAAGATGGCAGCTACAAGCCCGGAAGTGAGCTCTCACCAGACACTAAATCTGCTGGCCTCTTGATCTGGGACTTCCCAGCTTCCAAAACTGTGAGAAATCAATATCATTTAGAAGCCACCCAGCCTACGATATTCTGTACAGCAGGCTGAATGAACTGAGACAAAGTGTTCTCACTCACAGATAGGTATTGGTCATTTTCCTCTTTCCTGTCCCTCAGTCTGAGATGGTAATTTGAGAAGCTGTAACTTGCAAGACATTCCGACCTATTTGCTGGATTGGTTCAGGGTCATGGCCAGAGAAGTCACCTTTTTGTTTCAGACCTGCCTCTGAGTTGCTTCAGGAAGGATGAAATGATCTCTCTTCCAAGTACTCAAAAAATAAAACAGAACAAAACAAAACCCCAATCAGGTACCTTGCCCCTCAGAAGCTGGTCTGCAGCTCCAGGACGGGACATGCCCGAGGAAACCCCTGCGGCTTCTCTTTCATCCTGGAGGCAATCTGAGCTCTAGGGGAGCTGCCAGGCTCCTTTATTCAAGGTCAAAGACTTCCTCCTCCTGGGAAAGCTCCTACTACTAGCCTGGCTGCTGTCCTCCCCCTCCAGTTCTGAAGGTCAAAGGGCTAAAGATCACCTGGAGGAAGATAAGGGAGCCACAGTCCCTCCTAAAAGGAAAATGGAAGCAGAGGCCAAAAGACGGCCACCAGACCAGGTGCCTCTCTCGAGACGTGAAGAAGAGTTACGTTGACCTGTAGACTCAATTTGCTCCTCTGCTTTATGCTTAAGAAAACATTCAGTGCCTTCTCTCCTTTTGGGCCCGGGAAAGCCCGGTGGCCGCAGCTCTCCGCCACCTGCCTGCTAATTCAGCCTTTGAGCCAGGAGCCCTGGTTCTGACAGGTGGGCCTCCTGATGGGGGTGGATAGCAGGGTCTCTGGCCTCTGGGCCTCAGCCTAGGCTGATTTCATTTCAGATTAAGAGCTGCTGAAATGCAGCGATCGATAACACAGCTCTTTTGTTTGCTTGTATTTTCCAAGTCCCCAAAGAGATTAGATCTGATTTTGCAGACCTTTAGCAAATTTAATTGTTTTTTTATTCACAGTTGCTCAATACAACTCCTTAGAAGCCGGGAGTGGAGTCTCCCCCTGCCTGCGCACTAGGTCACTTCGCGGTACAAGGCGGAGGCCCTCAGGTGCGGAGCAGCACAGGGTCCTGTGAGCCAGCATGCAGGTGCGGTGCTGGCCCTGCCTCTTCATAGCCCACCCTCCTAACTCCCAGGGCCAAGAAAGAAACTCCTGGACATGAAATCAGGAACTTGAACTCCCCGTTCCCAGATACCCAAAGTGTGGCCACTAATTGTCTTCGGGAAGATTGAGAAGGATGCAGAGGAAAAAGTGACCTCTTGGTCAAACAGGACACTTCTGAGCTGTGGGACCCACCAGGCCCTCAACAACTGCTTCCAAGAGGTGACCCTTAGAGTCTGCAGGCCACAAGGGCCATTGATCTCCAGCTCTGGAGACTGTCCCCTGGTGACCAGGGCCCCAGTGGGGAGGCCACACTCTGTGCTTCTGTCTTCACTGTCTTCATCCACAGTGTCAACCCCAAGGCTGTCACTCAAGAAAGTAACATTTGCAAATAACTTTATGATTCCTTCCAGGAGCTTCCTGAAAGACCCATTAAGTCATCAATAAAAGTCATCAAAGGCCAGTTTCCCTGTGTCCACCAAGCCTAAACGGTTACATCCTAATCCTTATGGGTCCTAACCAGCCCCTTCTTAGTGCTCGCACTGAAAGACCCCCCAGTAAAACCAGGCTTGGACATATCCGAAGTGGCTTGAATTTTCCCTTCCTCCCAGGGGCCCAGGAGGACCATGCAGAAATGGTACCCTCCCTGCCATGGGAAGCAACGAACTCAGCCCTGCCATATGAACAGGCTGTTGCAGAGACTTTGGAAGAGAGCCAGGATTCAATCCTCATGTCAGAACTCCTTCCCCACTCAGATTTTGGAGGCTTCTTTACCATGTTGCAGGGTTTTCAATGTGTTGATTACTTACTTCAGGGTTCAGGGGCCTTAACATCCAAAGGCTGGTATTGACAGAGGCACTTGTTTGGATTGTTTGGACACCATGGCCTGAACCTCTCAGCAAGGAGCCGTTGGGACCTTGTGCAGAAACGATGGCTTTAGGTCGTACAAAACCTTGCACGTGAGGCATTTCACTTAAATTACTTCTCACCTGCTCCCCACCACGCCAAGACCAAAAGAATCAAACTGAACAAATCCAACCAGAACAAACTACCCTCTAAGAAGTAGCAAACATCTTCATCTTAAAAAATGAGAAAACGGAGCCCTGGTACGGCTCCCCTACGTGAAAACTGGACAAAATGAGAACGGCAATTCAAGACTTTTCCTTCTGAGTCCGACGATCTTCACAAGAGTACGCTTAAGTTTAAAAAGGAAAACAAATGAAGAGTAAGAGGATACAGAAGAAAACTAAGCTATGACCGTGAGTCAACAGCACGTTCCTTCTAAGGACAGCCTGTGGGTTCACAGCCCCTTGAGACACCCCAGGCATCCATCCGTGATGATCCGAGGAAGTGGCGTCACTCAGCTTGCCTGCCTGTCTAATGGGTCTAAGTGGCTCAGGAATCCAGGCTGGCAACCCTCTGCAGTGCAGGGATGGCAGGTGCAGGCAGGACCTGCCACAGTGCCTGTGAGTGGTACCACCTCCAGGCACCTCACCCAGACCTGTGTGCAAATCACTTAGCAGGACACCAAGAGCCAATTGCTTTCCCATCTGCTTGTTTTCTGTCTTTTCTATTTCTTTTAGAAAAAAAGCTGAAATTTGCACTCTGCATTAGTGCTTGATGTAATGGGGCAGAGCACTCTTCATTTATCATCATAGCGCCAGTCAAAGGAACTCCTAATAATGTCAATGCAGGAGGAAAGCTATTAGGATTTATTTGCATGGCAGCTTTAAGCTCATTCCCGACTCTGGGTGTGAGGTGGGACTCCGTGGACAGAGCTGCTTCCCTAGCCAGCTGGACACTACGTCTAGCCTCTTCCTGGAGGACCCTTAGGAAAATGGAAACAGCCCACTTGTAAAGGTCCAGAGCTGGGAGTGCAGAGCCTGGCTTCTGGTTTTACTGGAGGAACTCCAAACTGCTTCTTACCACTGCCTCCCTGGACTAGATGTGGACAGATGCCATGTCCTAACCAGCCAGGTAGAAGGAAGCAGATATTTTATCACCTGGAGGTAACTGGGATTCCTCGACCACCAGGCAGCCTGGCATTTTGGAGGATTGTGAGTTGACATCAGAAGTACCCCTGGTCTCCAAGCAGCTAGTGTGTTCACAACTTCTCAGAAGCAAGCCCCTTAGACTCTACCCTGGATGTGCCTCTCAGGATGCCCAGTCCCAAGAGAAGCTCAACAATGATGTGGTCTCACAACAGTGAATGATGCAGATTGTGCTGCTCAGCACCTTCAGACACGTTAACCATCTCGGCTTTACCCTAGAAAACTTGAAAATGCAGGACGCCCAGGCATTGCTGGAGCTGAATCTTCACTACAAATCTTTCTCCTCTAAAGTCATAGCAGAACAGAAAAGCATGGAATATGGAGACAGAGAGAACTGAATTTAACCCCCTGATACTCATTTAGTAATAGGACCCTGGGCAACTTGCTGAACTTTCCTGTGCCTCAGTTTTCTCATCTGTAAAATAGGGGCAATGATCCCACTGCAGGTATGGCTGTAAAAAAAAAAAAAATTCCCTACCTCCTAGAGTTACTGTAAGAGATAATCGAAATCAGGGAAAGCAGTATCACTCAGGTTAGGTTGTGCAGAAGGATCACCTGCATGGTTCAAAGGCAGATGCTAATTCAGGGGGTAGGATGGAGGCTGAGTAACTGCATATCCTTTTTTTTTTTTTTTTTTTTTTGCTTTTTAGGGACACATTTGCAGTATATGGAAGTTCCCAGGGTAGGGGTCGAATCAGAGCCACAGCTGCAGGCCACAGCCACAACCATAGCAATTTGGGGTCCGAGCTGCATCTGCAACCTACACCACCGCTCACGGCAACGCCAGATCCTTAACCCACTGAGTGGGGCCAGGGATCAAACCCACATCTTCATGGATACTAGTTGGATTCGTTTCTGCTGAGCCATAATGGGAACTCCAGTGACTGCATTTCTAAAAGTCTCCCAAGCAAAGACAATTCTGCTGCTCTGGTACCACGTGTTGTGTAGCAAAGATGCAATGCTCCCAGGATGATGGCTGGCACTTAATAAATGCTTAGCGAACATAGATCTTATTATTGATTGTTTGTCTGCTGCTTGCAGACGACTTCATTCACTGTTATAAAGAAGAAACAAGAACAGTAAGAGATAGGGGCTCTGATTGTAACCTGATGATTTATTCAATATTCCACAACTATTTAAAATTTAGGAGAAATAAATTACACATGTGAAATGAATCAAATAAGCAACTGGGTTTAAAGCATAGGAGAAAGGAGTAAAATTATCTATTCGCAATGACCTCTTCTGGGCTACCTTCCTGATTTATACTGGAATACATTCCTCTGATGGGCAGGGGAAAAAGGAGGTTCTACCCCAAGATTTCCTACTCAGACTAGTGTTGAAAACAGATCAGGTTTTAGAGGGTTTAGAGGAGGGAGGATGGGCCGATTTAGAAGACACCTGCCAACTTTGGGATTTCTGAGATCCACTTGAGAAAATTTTCACAAAGTGGGTTTCAGAAGGAGCTCACAGCCTCTGGTTTTCAGTGTGTGCCTGGTCAAGAAGGGATGGTCTTTCTGAATATGTGTATATGTATAACTGGACCATTTTTCTGTATGGAGGAAATTAACACAACATTGTAAGTCAACTGCAGGTCAATTAAATTTGATAAATAAAACACACACACAAAAAGAACGAATGGTTTTTCTAAAGACTCGGATATTAGACGTCCTTTGCTCATCACACTAACACACTGATTTCTTCTGGGTTTTTTGTTTTGTTTTGTTTTGCTTTGCTTTTTTTGCTTTTTTAGAGCTGCACCCATGGCATATGGAGGTTCCCAGGCTAGGGGTCCAATTGGAGCTGTAGCTGCCGGCCTATGCCACAGCCACAGCAATGCAGGATCCAAGCTGCATCTTCGACCTACACCACAGCTCACGGCAATGCCAGATCCTTAACCCACTGACCGAGGCCAGGATAGAACCCGCAACCTCATGGATCCTAGTCATGGAGAGAAACCATGTCATGGAGTCTTAGGAAAAACCAAGTCTACCGACTCATTGACCTTAGATTCCAGCTTCCAGAACTGTGAGAAATTAAGTTTATGTAGTTTAACCCATCAGTTTGTGGTACTTTGTTATGGCAGCCTGAACATGGTAATCTAGATGGATTATTACTCTTCAGGTTCATTAACTGCTGAGCATGAAGGGAACTCCTGATTTCTAAACACTGGTTTCAGTGGTAATGTCCTTCAACTTTAAAAGCCAAAGCAAAATGCTTCTCCCCAAATGAAACAGAAAGTTGGATGGTACTTGACAAACCATTCTTTTTCCAGCATTTCAAAGAAGAAAAGCTTTTTACTGCTCTCCTTATTTTTGGATCAATTTAATTCTATTTCCCCTATGGGGAAACCAAGGCAAAGAAAGTTAAGGCATTTGCTTAGAGTGGCTCTTAGGCAGCCAACTTAAGGGAAGCATGACTGTGGTTTACCCTTGGAGAGAGTCCATGATCTCCTGTCTTCTAAAGGTCAGAAAGCACATTGCATGATGGCTGAGCACTTTGCTTTGTTGTCAGACAGACTAGCATTCATATCCTGACTCTCATGTTCTCTAGCTTTGTAACTCGAGTGTGTTCATTGATCTCGCCAGCATCTATTTCCTCCTCTAAGAGGGTGGTTTTGAAACACTTGCCTTATGAGAGATTGTGGTAGGGGTTAAATGAGGTATTATCTATGGAGTTCTTAAGGTCATGCCAGGAACATATGAATTCTCAATAAAGTACTTGTTATTCGTATTAATAGTTTAGCAGAGAGGTTAAGAGTAGAGATTCAGGGAGTTCCCTTCGTGGCTCAGTGGTTAATGAACCTGACTAGGATCCATGAGGATGCAGGTTCGATCCCTGGCCTCACTCAGTGGGTTAAGGATCTGGCGATGCCGTGAGCTGTGGTGTAGGTTGCAGACACGGCTCGGCTCCCACATTGCTGTGGCTGTGGTGTAGACCAGCAGCTACAGCTCCAATTCAGCCCCTAGCCTGGAACCTTCATATGCCACAGGGGCAGCCCTAAAAAGCAACAACAACAACAACCACAAAGAGTAGAGGTTCAGAGCCAGACTTTCTGGGTCCAAATTCTGTAACTACTTGTCAGCTGAGTGTCCATGGCTAGTTACTTATGTTTATGTGCAAAGACGAGATAACATTTTTAAGGGTTTGGAATAGTGCATGGCATCCAATAAATACTATGTTTTCTGAGTTACTATTATTAGTATTAGTATTATTACTATTCTCATGCCTGTGGGTAGCAGGGGGTAATAAAGAGGCCTATAGGATGTGCTATGGCTGAGTTGTGTCTCTCCAAAATTCATATATTTAAGTCCTAACTACTTGTACCTCAGAATATTTGGAGATAAGGTCTTCAGAGGGACAATTAATGTAAAGTGAAATCACACAAGTGGGCTCTAATGAAATCTGACTGGTGTCCTTATAAGAGGAGGGAAATCGGACAGAAAGATGCCAGAGGCATGTGTGCAGATGAAGGACCACATGGGGACACAGGAGAGGGTGGCTGAATGCACACCAAGAACAGAGGTCTTAGGAGAAACCAACTCTACTGATGCATTGACCTTAGATTACAGCTTCCAGAACTGTGAGAAAATAAGTCTATGTAGTTTAACCCATCAGTTTGTGGTGCTTTGTTATGGCAGCCTGAACATGGTAATCTAGATGGGTTATTTCTCTTCACCTTACAGCTTACATTTTTGATGTCACATTTTTACATCTTTTGTGTGATGTATCTCTCTCTTTTTTTTTTTTTTTCTTTTTAGGAATACAACTGTGGCATGTGGAGGTTCCCAGGTTAGGGGTCGAATCAGAGCTGTAGCCACCGGCCTACGCCACAGCCACAGCAATGCCAGATCCAAGCTGCATCTGCAACCTACACCACTGCTCACAGCAATGCCAGATCCTTAACCTACTGAGCAAGGCCAGGGATTGAACCTGCATCCTCATGGATGCTAGTCAGATTCATTTCCACTGAGCCACAACAGGAAATCCTGATGTATCTCTTAACTAGTTATTATAATCATCGTTCTTACTATATTGTCTTTTTAATCTTCATACTAGCTTTATAACTAAGTGATTAACCTACTACTTTCACTCTATGTTTACCTGTCTAGTGTGATTGAGTCTCTCATATGTGTTCTTGTTACTAATTAGTGCCCTTTCTTTCCAGCAAAGAAAGTCCCTTTAACATTTCTTGTAAGGCTGGTTTAGTGCTGATGCACTCCTTTAGCTGTTGCTATCTGGGAACTCTTTAGTTTCTCCTTCAATTCCAAAGGACAACTTTGCAGAGTAGAATATTCTTGGTTGGAAGATTTTTTTTTTCAGCACTTTGAATATATCACGTTGCTTCAGCCTGCAAAGTTTCTGCTGCAAAATCTGTCAGTAGTCTTCTGGGGTTTTGGTGCATGTAACAAGTTGTTCTCTTGCTGCTTTTAAGACTCTCTCTTTAACTTTTGACATTTTAGTTATAATGTGTCTTGGTGTGGGCCTCTATGGGTTCTTCTTATTTGGAACTCTCTGGGCTTTCTGGATCTGGTTGTCTGTTTTCATTCCCAGCATAGGGAAATTTTTGGCCATTATTTCTTCAAACAAGATTTCTGTCCCTTTCTCTCTCTCCTTCTGGGACTGCTATAATGCAAATGTCAGTCTGTTTTATGTTGTCCCATAATTCCCTTAAGCTACCTTCACTTTTCTCATTATTTTTTTTTCTTTTTGCTACTCTGATTGGGTGAGTTAACATTATCTTCTCTGAGTGACTGATCTTTTCTTCTGTTTGATCCTGTCTGCTGAGGAACCTCTCTAGTGTATTTTTCAGTTCAATTATTCTATTCTTCAGCTCTGTGGCTTCTATCTGGTACTTTTTTATATTTTCCATCTCTTTGTCATTTGTTATATCTGGTTTTTTGCCCCATTTCAGTGAGTATTGTTATGTAATTACTTTTAACCCTTTATCAGGTAAATTTTTTACCTCTATTTCTTTAAGTTTGGGGGTTTTGTTTGTTTGTTTTGGGGAGGGATTGCTCTGGTTTTAGCTTGATCTTTCATTTGGAACATATTCCTTTTTTTCTTTATGTTGCTTTACTCTCTGTGTTGGTTTCTATATGGTAGATGAAACAACAACCTCTCCCAGTCTTGAAGGAGTGGCTTTCATGTAGGAGGTAAACCTTGTTAATCAACCTTGCTCAGCTCAAACCTTTGTGCTTACCCAATAGCCTATTATATTATTAACAGCTCCCAGTAGTTGAGAATCTGCCAAGACCTATCAGTGTCCCAAAGAGAAAGATCTTGGCACCTACATTCAGGCTGACTAGAAGCCAGACCCTCATTTATCAGCTTTTAAAAGTATGCAGATATGGAGTTCCCACTGTGACACAGCAGGCTAAGGATCCAGCACTGCTGCAGCTGTGGTGTGGGTCACAGCTGTGGCTTGGATTCAATTCCTGGCCTGGGAATTTCCATATGCTATGATTGTGGCCATAAAAAATGAGTATGCAAATATATACATTTCTGTGGGACCACAAGAGTAAGCTGGTTGTCCAGCAGAGCCAGGTGATCTAGAGGTATTACCTGGGCAGTAGTTACAGATACTGAGGCTCTAGACAAGTTTATAAGATCTTTTCTAGATGATACCAGTGATCTGGAGCAAGGTGGAGGGAGATGTCTAGATGGCATCCACAACCTATGTTCCCTTAGCGCAGCTCTGCAGGTCACTAAAGCAGCCTTCAGGCCAAAGCTCCAGGACAAGCAAAGAAGCCTCCTCCACAGAAAGGCTGGGGTGTGTGCTGCATTTTGCTATCTATGCAGTGCTCTGGGGGTGGTACCCTGCCAAGAACAGTATCCTCAGTTGCCACAGTCCCTTGGGATCCAGGAATGCAAGCTCCTCCAGCCACCAGAGCCAAGTGATCAAAGGGCATCTCCAGGGTGGAAGCCACAACACCTGGGGCACCAGACATTAAAACCAGAGCACTAGAGGGAGTTCCCATCGTGGTTCAGTGGAAACAAATTGACTAGCATCCATGAGGACGCAGGTTCGATCCCTGGCATCACTCAGTGGGTTAAGGATCCAGGGTTGCTGTGAGCTGTGGTGTAGGTCACAGATGTGGCTCGGATCTGGCATTGTTCTGGCTGTGGTGTAGGCTGGCAGCTGTAGTTCTGATTTGACCTCTAGACTGGGAACTTCCATAAGCTGTGGATGCTTCCCCAAAAGGCAAAAAACAAACAAACAAACAAACCAAACAGGGCAGTAGACATACATAAAGCTGCCCTCCAGGAGACACTGGAGCTCAAAATGCAGCAGAGGACAAATATGAATACAATGCCCATGCTCTGAGGTCTCTGGAAAGGATTACAGTCAGCCCCAAGATATGTGTTTAATTAGAATTAGAAGATTGCCTGTCAGGCTACAGTCATGATGATTAGCTCACAGGTCTCCACAGAAAGACTGAGCTCCTAGGTCTACTGCCTCTTGCTTCTCTGGCGATGGTTGCTATTTAAGAACTCTTTTTCCAGACGAATACCATAGGATATCTTTTATATGTGGAATCTAAAATATGGTACAAATGAACCTATCTGCAAAATAGAAACAGACTCACAGACATAGAGAACAGTGGTTTCCAAGGAGGAGGCGGGGAGGGAATGGAATGGATTAGGAGTTTTGGGTTGGTAGACGCAAACTATTACATTTCAGATGGATAAGCAATGAGGTTCTATAGCACAGGGAACTATATCCAGTTACTTATGATATAACATGATGGGAGATAATATAATAAAAAGGATATATATATGACTGGGTCACTTTACAGCAGAAATTGACAAAACATTGTAAATCAACTATACTTTAATAATTTTTTAAAATAGCTCTTTCTTCACTGATGATAGTTCTGTGGGGCCCATGAAGGTAAACCCCACTGTCCACCAGATCCTAGCAGCAGAATTGCACCACCAGATTGGAGTATGAGCTCCTGTCCAGGTGACACCAGTTACTATATTCCCATTGGACCAGGCATGCAATTTCCACTGGCCCCCAGATCCAAGTGATGTAGAGGTGTCTCCTGGGCAGCAGCCACAAAAATAGGGACACCAGACACATGTAAAATCTCCCTCCCAGGAGATGCTGGTACTCTGGATCATGGCAAAGGTGAGCAGGAAGATGACACCTGCCCGTCTCTATCCCTGGAGAGTGTTCCAGTGGGATCCTAGATGTGTGTTGAATTAGATGCCTGCCCCTCATGCTTAAATACAAGTAAGCAGACCTCCTTCACTTGAATGTGGTTGGCTGCCTCTGAGTTGAGCCCTGAGGTGGGGAAGTCTGAGCACATGAACAATTTAACACCCATTTTCTCAGAAGCCTGGAGTCTTGTGGACACAGGCTCTGTTGGTTTTCAAAATTAGATATTTTGGGGGATCATCTCTCAAATGTATATCTTCAAAGCCAGGATGCTGGATACAGTGTTCAAACCTCTCACTCCTCAGGAAGAGGCTCCGGACTTTGAGTCCCCTCACCAGGAGATACTTATGGTGAGATCGTGTCCTAGTCTCCCCTATATACTTTTCTTCTTTGTCTGATGTGAAGCCATCACTCAGCCAGCCTATAGGGTTTTTTTAAGAGGAAAACTTTCTATATGTAGCTGTAAACTCTGCATGTGTGTGGAGGGTGTGTGTGGGAGGAGATAAGTTTAGGATCTTCCTACATTGCCATCTTGAATGGATCTTCCATTCCACAGAAATAAAAAGGATAATAAGAGACTACTATGGACAATTTTATCTGCTAACAAACTGGATTACCTAGAATAAATAAATCCCTAGAAATATATAACCTACCAAGACTGAATCCTGATAAATTACAAAATCTGGACAAATGATTCCTATTAAGGAAGTTGAATCAATAATCAAAAGCGTCCCAACAAACAAAAGTCCAGGACCAGATGGTTTCACTTGTGAACGCTACCAAATATTCAAAGAAGATTTAATACGGATCCTTCTCAAACCTTCCCCAAAAATTGAAGAGGAGGAAATGCTTCCAAACTCCTTTTACAGAGTCCAGCATTACCCTGCTACCAAAGCCAGAGAAGGACACTACAAGTAAAGAAAATTACAGGACAATATTCATGAACATAGATGCAAAAATCCTCAACAAAATATTAGTAAACCGAATTCAACAATGCATTACAAGGATCATACGCTATGATCAAATGGGGTTTATTCCAGGGATGCAAGGTTATTTCAACATCTGAAAGTCAATCAACATGATACAACACATTAATAAAATAAAGGATAAAAATCCCATGATCATCTCAGTAGATATAGAAAAAGCATTTGACAAAATTAAACATCCACTTATGATAAAAACTCTCAAAAAATAGCGTATAAAGGGACTATACTTCAACATAATAAAGGCCATATATGACAAGCATGCAGCCAACATTATACTCAAACAGGCAAGAAAGTTTTCCTCTAAGATTAGGAACAAGACAGGGGGGTCCATTCTTGCCACTTCTACTCAACATAGTCCTAGCCAGAGCAATTAGGCAAGAAAAAGAAATCAAAGGCATCCAAACTGGAAATGAAGAAGTAAAACTGTTACTATTTGCAGATAACATGACATTATATAGAGAGAACCCTAAACCCCCAAAGACTATTAAAAGAAATAAACAATTATAATAGTTGCAGAGTACAAAATCAATACAAAAATCTGTTTCATTTCATTTCATTTCACTAACAACAAACTAGCAGAATGAGAAATTTTTAAAAACTTCCATTTATAATTACATCAAAAAGAATAAATAACTAGAAATAAATTTAACCAAGGAGGTAAAAATCATGTATGTTGAAAATTACAAGACATTAATGAAAGACGCTGAAGAAGCCACATGTCAATGGAAAAATATTCTGTGCTTATGGATCAGAAGAATTAAAATTGTTATAATATTGATACTACCCAAAGCAATTTACAGATTTAAGGTCATCCTTATCAAAATACCTATGACATTTTTCACAAAACTAATATAACCCTGAAGTTTATATGGAACCACAAAAGACTCCAAATAATCAAATCAGCCTTAAGAAATAAAAACAAAACTAGAGGCCTCATGTTCCCTGACTTCAAACTATATTACAAAGTTATAGTAATTAAAAGTGTGCTATTGGCATAAAAACAGATACACAGATCAATGGAACAGAATAGAGAGTGCAGAAATAAACCTACACATATGTGGTCAATTAATTTACCAGAAAGGAGCTAAGAATACATAATGGGGATAGGACAATCTTTTCAATAACTAGTGTTGGAAGAACTGGACAGTCACATGCAAAAGAGTAAAACTTACACCATACACACAAATTAACTCAAAAATAAATTAAAAACTTGAACATAAGGTATGAAATTATAAAACTCCTAGAAAAAAACATAGGTAGTTAGCTCCTTGATATAGTTCTTGGCAATGATGTTTTGAGTCTGACACCAAAAAACAGAAAACAAAAGTAAAAACAGACAAGAGGGACTACATCAAACAAAAATGTTTCTCACAGTAAAGGAAACCATCAACAAAATGAAAAGATACTCTATTGTATGGAAGAAAATATTTGCAAATCATATATCTGATAGGGGACCAATTCCAACATATATAAAGAACTCATACAACTCAATAATAATTGATTATAAACAGATAGAAGATCTGAATAGAATTTTTTCAAAGACATATAGATGGCTAACAGGAATATGAAAAGATGCTCTACATCACTAATCATCATGGTAACAAAATCAAAACCACAGTGAGACATCACTTCATACCAGTCAGAATGGCTATTACCAGAAAGACTAAAAGTGACAAGTGTTGGTGAGGATATGGCGAAAAGGTAAGCATCATGCACTGAAGGTAGGAATGTGTAATTGGTGGAATCACTGTGAAAAAGCGTATGGAGTTTCCTCAAAAAGTTAAAAATAGAACTACTCTATGATCTAGCAATTTCTCTTCTGGGTATGTATTAGAAGAAAATAAAAATACCAATTCGAAAAGATATAAATACCTCCATGTTCATTGCAAAATTATTTACAATAGCCAAGATATGGACACGACCTAATTGCCCATTGGATAAAGAAGATGTGTATGTACACACACAGGGAATATTGGTCAGCCACATAAAAGAATTAATTCTTGCCATTTGTGACAACATAGAGGGTCCTCAAGAGTGTTATGCTAAGTGAAATAAGTCAGATACAGATACTGTGTGATCTCTCATATATGTGAAATGTAAATACATAAATATTCATATGTACCTTACATATTTTAATATGTAGATATAGATAAAACAAGTTCATTAGATGCAGAGATTAGATCGGTGGTTGTGAGAGGCAGGGGGTGGGGAACATTGTTCTTTTTTTAAGTTTGAATAAATTGAATAATAAAAATATCCTAATATCTACGGTTACTTATAGAAATAAATATAGATGTAGGTATATGGGTGTATACATGTATACGTGCTTGATAAATGGTGAAATGTTTATATCTGAATGAAAAAATAAAATAAAATTTGGTTTACACATTCACAAAAATTAATTCCAATAGTTTAAAGCCTTATAAGTCAAAAAGCAAAATTTTCACACTTTTAGGAGGAAATTGGGAACATTTCTTTATGTTCTTGAGTAAAGCAGGACATATTCTTAAAAATACACATACTGTACAAAATGTAAAGGAAGAAATTAGTAAATCTGACAGCACTAAATTCTAAAACTATCAAAAGATATCAAAAACAAGTGGAAATAACTAAAAAAGACAGAAGGTATCTGCAACTCACGTAATCAATAAGGATTAACACCTAGAATATATAATTGACAGATACAAATAAACAAGAAAAAAGCCAACTAGCAAACAGAATAATCGACAGAAATATGCATGGCAGTTTATAGATGAGGACTCTGGAATGGCCAATGCACTTAAACAAAGATCCTTAACCTCATTAGTTATTAGGAAAAGGCAACTTTTAAGCCATTTCCTACTCATCCCTCAGCAAACTATTGCAGTGTTTCAGTAACATTTACTCATGAAAATGTGAAAAATTGTGAACTCTCATCCACAGCTAACAGCTGTGTAAACTGGTATGATCATCTTAAAAAGCAATTTCAAAATGTACAGTTAGGTTGAAAATAATACACCCGTCGTCTCAACAGCTTAAAATTATTTAACCTGTAGGAGCTCTTGTACATGAACAAGCATGTTAATTGAATCATTATTAGGAGCCAGACACTGCTTTGTGTATTCAGGGTACAATAAGGTGACAAAAAAGACGAAGGTCTCTGCCCCCATGGTGTTTACATTCTAATGGGGAATGATTTAAAAAAAAAAACTGTGAGCAGAATAAATACACAAATTTTAATAGAATGAAAATGTTGATTAAAAAGATAGAAAAAATAAAAATCAAATATAAGACTCCAATAGAATTTTTAGCAGAATTTTTTCCATCAGGATTGTTTATGCAGCTTGAAAGATGAGATAAGAGATCCCCATGGACAATTAGCGGGCCTATTTAACTTCTTGTTATCAAAGTATAGATTTCCTAAATTCAGGCTTCTTTGGATGCAACCCAGGTACCTTGTGGATGTAGCATCCATCTGGGCCCATTGTATCACCACCTTGGGATTTGGGGGCTATTTAACAAAATATAGATGGAGTATATCTTTTATCATCTCTCTTTCAGAATCTCCCTGGCCTGTAGGCCACAGGTATGGAAAGCTGGAGGTTCTAAACTGGAGTGCAATTCTGAAGGGTCACTGTCAGCACAAGTTCATGGTCAGAAACCCGAATGGAGTCCAGAGGGACAGG
The DNA here is from genome assembly GCF_016906955.1 of Phacochoerus africanus. Taxonomy (NCBI): domain Eukaryota; kingdom Metazoa; phylum Chordata; class Mammalia; order Artiodactyla; family Suidae; genus Phacochoerus; species Phacochoerus africanus. The sequence continues at coordinate 57,585,212 of NC_062554.1, read as the reverse complement.
AGGTGCCATGGGAGGGCTCCCTGGAAGAGGAGGCAATGGACACGGCCAGCAGGACAGGCAATTTGGCACTTCCCTCAGCCAGATTGGACAGGGCAAGGGGACGCAGGTGGAAAACTTTGTGGGGAGGGGACGGGCATCCACAGAGAGGGGACAGGTGTCTAGATGGAGAATTGGGGGCAGAAGGGAGGTAGCAGATCAGAGCCGGACACATATCAATTCCTGAAAGATTTGCTAAGAAATACTCCTGACTTAGATATCACTGTTATCCCTCTGAACAGCCAGCCAGAATCCTAGGGTGTCTCCTGCTCAGCCGAGATAAACCCCAGCCTTTTCCTTCCTCTATCAGGACAAAGTAGGATACTTACACCAGCTGCATCCCATGGTGGCCAAAACCTGATGTTCAGAAATGAACACCTGAACTCTCCAGGTTATCAGATCCACTGACTCACCCACAGCTTACGCTCCTCCCGACCACTGCCTGCTCCAGGGAGCTTTAGGTCCCTCCGTAATTATGGAAGTAAAATGCACTCAGAGATAAACCCTTATTAGCAAGGCATTCACCATAACAAAGTTAGGAGGAAAAGGAGAATCCTCATGTGTATTTATAAGAGCAAAAAATAGCTAACCCCAAATAATCACAATGCCAAGTTCGCATCTCTGGGAGGCTAAGGTGGAGCGTCCTTAATAAAGATATGTAGACAAGTCGGCAAGTGCTTTGTTTAAATGTGAGGCAGAGCGTGGGGAGCCTAAACCAGGAGGGATAGAGCGACAGTTCTGGGAAAGAGAGAGACTAAGTCTTGACCCAGGTCACCCCTGTCATCTTTGTCTTGAGCCCTTGGGGAAGTTGCCTGGAGCTGCATATGCAATAACTTCCTATAAATGAGCACTAATTAAGCCCCTGTTCCGGGAGGCCTGTCTGGAGGGTTACCAGATCATTAGTCTTGGTTTCAAAGAGAGAGTCGATGCGGGGAAAAGGTCAAAGAATCCAGAAGAACCTTCAGCACAGTCCAATCCCTTCTCTTTCCTCCAGGCAGAACGGCATGCCTGCAGCCCTGCCAGAGAAAGACCATTGAGGAGGGCAGGTTTCTGTGTTTCTTAAATGCTTCTGTCCTCTCCTCCACTGCGGAACCCTGTCACAATCACAGAGGAAAAAGATGCGCCAAGGGCCTTTGGTCAGCCCATGCAAGAAGCTCATGAGGCGGCCACGCCATTGGACTTGAGGGGCCAGTGCGCCCTCCACAGTGGGAGCCAGTGAAGAGCTGTCAGATGCATATATGTGTTTATGCCTGAGCCATGCTTGATTTCTCAATTAAGAAGTTGGTATGTTCCTCTTCTAGTGGAGTCCCAGAAGCTTCCAGTCCATCTCACAGCCCATGGGGATCAGCATGCTCTGAAGAGCAGGTGCATCCCCAACTGACTCCGAATAGAGAGAAACCAGTGCCAGACCCTGGGTGGGACCAATCAGAGAAAGCTCGAGATCATGTAGCCCAAACCAAGTACTTGCCAACAAACACACACTAGTTCCAACAAGTTATCATTCTTGCCATTGTTTGCTGTATGAATAAGAGTGACTTTTATAAAACAGAAAAAGTAGATACATTCTTTGCTTGCTTATCTGGGTTATGTTTCTTTTTGTTGTTGTTGTTGTTGTCGTTGTTGTTGTTGTTGCTATTTCTTGGGCCGCAACCGCGGCATATGGAGGTTCCCAGGTTAGGGGTCCAATCGGAGCTGTAGCCACCGGCCTACGCCAGAGCCACAGCAAACGCGGGATCCGAGCCGCATCTGCAACCTACACCACAGCTCACGGCAACGCCGGATCGTTAACCCACTGAGCAAGGGCAGGGACCGAACCCACAACCTCATGGTTCCTAGTCGGATTCGTTAACCACTGCGCCACAATGGGAACTCCTGGGTTATGTTTCTGTAGCCTGTCCAATTCCAGCAGCTCAAGGCTTGAGTATCCTCCCCTGGCTGCTCCGTTAAGGGAAGCAAAGTTTAGATGCATCATAATGGGAGGCCAGTTTCTCAGTCCAGTGGGTCTAAACCAGAACACCTGGGAGGGTGCAGAAAGCAGGTCTTGACACATGAGGTGGGCCTTGAGTCTACACAATATTGTCATCATTACCTTTTGTATTAGTTTCTCATTGCTGCTAGAACACGTTGCCACAAACTCCATGACTTAAAAACACAGAAATGTATCATCTTACAATTCTCTAGGTCAGATCGGCAACACGGGTATCACGAGGCTGAAGTCAAGGTGTCTGCAGAGCTGGTTCTTTCTGGAAGCTCCAAAGAAGAATCCATTTCTTTGCCTTTTTTTCAGCTTCCAGAGGCTGCCCACAGGCCTTGGCTTGTGGCCCCTCTTTCATCCCTCCAACCTCTTGCTACCATTGCCATGGCTCCTGCTACTGCCTTTGACCTTCCTGTCTCCCTCTCATAAGGACATCTGTCATTACACTGGGTCCCCCTGAGTAATCCTGGATAATCCCATCTCCTTAGCCTAATCATATCAGCAAAATCCCATTTGCCATGTAAAGTAACACAGTCACAAGTTCCAGGGATTAGGGTGTGGAGAGCTAGGGGGACCATTACCCAGCCTCCTGCACTGTCATTTGCAAAGTTCTATGATCAAAGGTGGAGGAAGAACAGGGCGCTGTACCTGGCACTGATCACCTGCCCACAAGGAGCAAAGGAAGGGAGAAGCTGACAGAGGCTTCCATGGTTAAAATTTCCAGTGAGAGTCCTAGGCAAAGTTGGCACCACCTTGCGTCTCTAAGAACGATGGGCAGCCAGCCCTGAGCCATGTTCTCTCTTGTTCAAACTGCTGGCATCTCTTGACCAGCCTACTACAACAGTACCACCTCCCCACCACCAACGCCTGGTATTGCCCTCCTCCAAGGTCATCTACACACAGCAGCTAAAAGAGCCCTTCATAACCCACCCCTCCCTCCCGTGTCTTGCCCTCACACGTAATATTAAAAACAACTTGGAGTTCCCGTCATGATTCAGTGGTTAACGAATCCGACGAGGAACCATGAGGTTGCGGGTCCGATCCCTGGCCTCGCCCAGTGGGTTAAGGATCTGGCGTTGCCACCTTCTGCAGTTCCATACCAAAAAAACAAACAACCCCATCAAAAAGTGGGCAGAAGATCTAAACAGACAGTTCTCCAAAGAAGACATACAGATGGCCAAAAAACACATGAAAAGATGTTCAACATCACTCATTATTAGAGAAATGCAAATCAAAACCACTCTGAGGTACTACCTTACACCAGCCAGAAGGGCCATCATCAAAAAGCCTACAAACAAGAAGTGCTAGAGAGAGTGTGGAGAAAAAGGAACCTTATTACACTGTTGGTGGGACTGTAAACTGGTGCAACCACTGTGGAAAACAGTATGGAGATTCCTCAGAAAACTAAAAATGGAACTACCATTTGATCCAGCAATCCCACTCCTGGGCATCTATCCCGAGAAAACCATGACTCGCAAAGACATGTGTACTCCGATGTCCATTGCAGCACTCTTTTCAATAGCCAAGACATGGAAACAACCTAAATGCCCATCGACAGAGGAGTGGATCAAGAAGATGTGGTACATATACACAGTGGAATATCACTCAGCCATTAAAAGGAATGAAATACCAGCATTTTTAGCAACATGGATGGACCTAGAAATTATCATGCTAAGTGAAGTCAGCCATACGATGAGACACTAACATCAAATGCTTTCACTGACATGTGGAATCTGAAAAAAGGACAGATTGAACTTCTTTGCAGAACAGATGCTGACTCACAGACTTTGAAAAACTTATGGTCTCCAGAGGAGACAGTTTGGGGGTGGGGGATGTGCTTGGGTTGTGAGATGGAAATCCTGTGAAATTGGATTGTGATGATCATTATACAACTACAGATGTGATAAATTCATTGAAGAAAAAAAAAAAAAGAAAAAACAAAGGATCCGGCATTGCTGTGAGCTGTGGTATAGGCTGGCAGCTACAGCTCCGTTTGGACTCCCGGACCTGGGAACCTCCATATGCCACAGATGCAGCCCTAAAAAAAAAACATAAATAAATAAATAAATAAAAACAACTTGGTTATGGCCTTCAGAGCTCTGCCTGATTTCGCTTCTATCTCCTCCCCTCCCATCTGGTCCTACCCTCTCTCTCACCTGCCCGCTCCAGCCACAGCCACTTCCTTGGGCCCCTGGGAACATCCTGGGCTCTTTCCCACACCACAGAAAGCTCCCCCCCAGATCACTCCCCCACCCTCCCCTCATCTCCCTCACCTCACTCTGTAAGCGGTCGCAGTGCCACATCAGGTCACACCCTATGTCATGGCACTTAATGTATGCTGCCATGTTCTATTTATTTACGTGCAGGTAACAACAGATTTCCTTACATGTAGATAATAAAATCAGACAAATAATTTAGCAGGAAAGTAGCTGCTCTTTCTAGGGCTGATGACTCCCCCACTAGACTACAAACTAATGGCCAAGACCAAGCTCAGGTCTGCTCTTTTCATCCACTGAGCAGCTGGCCCATCTGTTAGAGCGATGGATAAATGACTAGGTGGATGAATGGAACAACGGATGGATCTATGTAAGCTAATCTATGGATGCTCAACCCTCCCTGACCCGCCTCCTGGTCTCATAAGCACCTGTCTTAGGGATCACCTCTGGCCATTTGGCCATGAAACCCTATTTCAATACACAGGAGACCCTCCTTGGCTTGAGACTTCGTCCCTATATCAGTACACACATGACACACAAATATCAACAGACAGGCAGACAAAACCTTGGCGTTTTATTTTGTTTCTTGAGTTTTAACGGAGAACCAATACCCCAGCCAGGAAAATCTCCATGTCTGTTTCATCGTGCCCCACCTCACTGTGATTCCAGGGTCTAAGCACTTGGCCTTGCACAGGAGGCAAACAGGACCATCATCGCATCTGGTCTGTGAGTGGATGGACAGGCTATGGGGGCCAGCTCAATCAAGGCCCACTTTGTCCCTGTGCCAGCCTCTGCCCACCCACCCCCACCAGGCTCTGCACTCGCCCCGCTGGATGAACTCAGACTAGGTGTCTGTCCTTCTTTACCTGCTCTGGTTCACTCAAAGCCCAGGAGTTGAAAGAACAGTACAATTCCCTGGTGACTGGGAGATAGGAAGCAAAAATGGTTTGAGCATCCTCTGGTGGCATCTGACTTGTGCTCTACTGTAATCATGATCTGGGCCACTGGCTCCTAGCCTGCGCTGCTCAGATGGGCCATTTTCCAACATGCTGATAAAGCCAGCAGGCTGCAGCCCACACGGGATGCTCCTATGGGTTCAATAGGCACTGGGTTCCTATAATTCCTCTAACATCACAGCTCTGATGCTCGTTTCCTAGTGGGCTCTGAATTCCATTCAAAATTGCTTTCTTGACATTTAAAGGTCTCCATCAACCTAGTCGTGTGGCAAAGAGGACTGGATAAAATCACCCCCCGCCTCACTACCTCTGAGCGAACCTCAGACAAAACGATTTCTGTCTGGAAGGCAAGCCCAAGTGTTCCCTCCAGCTCTAAAATTCTATGATCTTATGATGCCTCCTGTTCAGCCAGTTGTCTGAACCCTTCTGACTGCCAATAACTCACAGAAAATCCCATTAAAAGAGCAAATGAAACCTGTTACCAAACCTTTCAGCCGGCTGCCAAAAGCTCAGGATATTTTCCACCGTGGACTGTTTGTTTTCCAGGACTTGCACTGCCAAAGGGGAGTTTTAGGTAAGACATAAAATAAACTTCCTCTCTGTATATCTTATGAATCAAGGGAAGGAAAATCATTGTCCCACCTCCTTCTTGTGGGGAGTGCTGTGCCCTCTCTTTCTTTAGGAAGAGAGTTGGTCCAGATGGATTTTAAAGGGCTCTGGTCGCTTTAGGTTCCTTGATTCTGTCATTTTCTTGATAACTTTTACAACCCTCATTTCAATTGCCAAACTGAACCCATCAAATGAAATAATGAGCATGCCGCTTCCCTTCTAAATAAAAAACACAGCCCAGAAAAGCAGCTCTAATGTACCTTAATGTAAGTTCTCTGAAGAGTTAAAGCGCATGCAAAACAACCACCATCTAGGACAGCACTAACTGTGGGACCCTTCTCGGACAGGGAAAGAGCCCCAGGACAAGTGGGGACAAATGGAATGCCCATCTGATCCTGCATGAACTGGAACCTGGGAGACTTTGGATTACTGTGGTTTCAAAACGCCTCGCCCACATGTCGCCCTCTGCAGGGCTCCAGCTAAGCAGTTGCACAGCTAGATGTGTGTCAGTTTCCGCAGTGCAGATCTGCCCCAGAGGAGACGTGTGCATGTCAAAAGGCACAGCCTACGACAGCTGGCACGGACTCAACACACCACCTTCAGCCCTTCCAGCCACATCCAGGAACATCATTGCACCTGCCTCCCCCTGCAGAGCCCTCTCTGTGAGAACATGCCCCCCCCCACCCCACAGTGATTAAGCTTCTAACCTCTGTACAGAAGGCTGCATACTACTCTCATATTTTCTCTAGACCAATGAACTTATCTCTCCAGTTCCCATTAATATCAAATAACAAGTTCCTTAATATCTCACAACATTTAGCTCTTTCTGGAGCCAAGAAAGCCTTCTCCATCAAGGATAGGCTATACTTGAGTTCTTGCTGTGGTTCAGCAGGCTAAGAATCTGACACAGGGTCTATGAGGATGTGGGTTCAATCCCTGGACTGGCTTCGTGGCTAAAGATCCAGCATTGTCACAAGTGTGGTGTAGGTCTCAGATATGGCTCGATCCAGGGTTGCTGTGGCTGTGGCAGAGGACTGAAGCTGTGGTTCCCATTTGACCCCTGGCCCAGGAGCTCCACATGCCGCAGGTGCAGCTGAAAAAGAAGAAACAAAGGAATGATGGGCTACACTGATTAGGTCACAGGGATTGCTAGTCCAAAACCCTATTTCATTCAAGCCTGTCTTGAGCCTGCAATTCGGGCAGGCTTTGCTATTATCACTGCAGAAGGGAAGGGGGGAAAGTATCACATGTCTTCTCCCCTTCTTCATGTTTAATGTGTAATCCTAGAGGTGAAACAAGTGGTATTTGATCAGTTGATATTTTGCTTGTCATCAGTTTGCTGGAGCAGCAATGGGCTCAAGCCACCATTCAGATGAGCAGGTGGGAAGGAGTTTAGCAGACGCAGAGAAAAATGATATAATTTATAAGTTACTGAGCTAGAGGTTGTCTAATTTCACAAGTATCATCACTTTACAGATGAGAAGACTGAGAATAAGAGATGTTGTGCTAACTCAAGGTCACATGTTAATTTTGAAATAGAACTGAGACTAGAAACTGTGTCTACTGATTCTCAGCCCTAACTCTTTCCACCAACAAAGGGAATTAGAGGAGGACTATAGTGAGAAAGCAGGGGGTTTTGGTTTTCCATTCCATCTGAATGTCTCTGCCTCCCAACCTCCCCATGCACTCCCCAAGCTCCGTGAAAGAGGACAGTAAATCAAAAACAAGACTCTTCTATGCCTGTTTCCTTGGATTGTCAAACCAAGTCCTATTGGAGGGTCAAGTTCATTTGGAAGATCTCGTGGTAAAACCGATGGTACTTTCTTTGCCTCCCACGATGTGCTCCCCACACACTGTGGAGGCTGAGTCTGTCACCTACTCTGACTCTGTCTCTGACAAGTATGAACTGACTTGGTTTTGCTGGTAAAAATCGAGTCGGGGCCGAGAGTCGTTCATCGGCCAGATTGGTAAAGTCATCAGCAGACGTGGGGGTGGCAGGCAGGCTGGGGAGCTTGCTGGGTAGGAGGGGGAGGGAGGCAGAGGTGGTCATGTGATTCTGCAAAGGTTTTTCTCAGCATCTTACTCAGCAGTTTTTGCAAACTGGAGAAGGTGCAAGTGAAATAGTGACGGAGATGGTAAAAATGATGAGCTGAAGGCTACGTCCTTTACCCTTTCATAGACTTTCGTTCTCTCTCCTCTCGCTTCTCTCACCAACATAGACAGGGATTTGGGAAATGAGAGCACTGCAATGAGATGTGTGTCTGACTTTGGGTGTAGAGAAGGGAGGAGAAAATGCCTAAAAAAGGAAATGTTCCCAATTCATTATCTGTCCCAAATATGGTCGCCAGATAAAATACAGGATGCCCAAATAATGCGAACTTCAGAAAAAAACAAGTAACTTTTTAGTATCAGTATGTCCAAAATATTCCATTCTTTTACTAAAATATTAGTCAACATTTATCTGAATAATAAATTTAACTGGGTAGCCTGTATTTTTTATTTGCTACATCTGTCGACCTTAATCCCAAAGTAACAAATGCATTCTGTACATTTTAAATCTCCTCTCCTTCCTCCTGTGCCCACTACCAAAATAAGCACGTAAAAACACCCAGCCTTAGCCCATGTAACACAAAGAACAAGGAAAAGTTCAAGGCTCATCATGGTTTAGGCCACAGCACTTGCTCTCAAACTTCAGTGTTCATCAGAATCACCTGCAGGCCTGGTAAAAACCCAGATTTCTGGGCCCTGTCTGTGTAGTTGCAGATTCAGTGGGTCTGGAGTTGGGCTTGAGCCTTTGCCTTCCTAACACATGGCCCTCAGTCATGATGCTGCAGGCTTGGACTCAAGCTTAGAAGAAGGAAGGGCAGATGCCCGTGATTCTCATTTCTGTCCTGCTCATCAGATGTGCAACTTCAGATAAACAATTTAGAAATTTTGTTTGTATTGTTTTTTCTGGCTTTTTAGAGCCACACTGATGGCACATGGAGGTTCCTAGGCTAGGGGTCGAATCAGAGCTACAGCTGCAGGCCTACACCACAGCCACAGCAACCCAGGCTCCTAGCCGCATCTGCAAGCTATACCACAGCTCACGGCAATGTCAGATTCCCAACCCACTGAGCAAAGCCAGGGATCGAACCTACATCCTCATGGATCCTAGTCGCATTTATTTCCACTGCGCCACAACAGGAACTCCAACACCACATCCTTAACCCACTGAGCTCGGCCAGGGATGGAACCCACATCTTCATGGATACTGGTTAGGTTCATTACTCCTGTTTCTATTTAATAATATGGTGCATGTCTTTATCCTCAGAATTACAAACTCAAGCAACATAGAGGTAAATAAGTTACTGAAGCAATGTCCTTGAGGACTTTACCTGCAGGAGAGTTCATTAGCTCAGATCAATAGCCCTCACATGGCCAGCTTCCTGGAGGACCAAGACCTGCAGGCTCCTGGCTCCACCTGCTTCCTCCACCAGCAGGCTCTCTTTATCTGCTTTGTATACCAGGGGCCGCTAGAGGTTCTCTTGTTATAAAGGTGCCACTAGTTTTAAAAAATGTCTGCAACCCATTGACTTAGAAAATCACCTAGGATCCTTTCTAAGAGTCTATGATTACAGCTCAACTCCATTCCAATTCCATCCCCTATTATTTTCCCGGATGGCCTGCCCTTGGATTCACTATCAATAAATGGTCTTATCAGTCTCTCAGGGAAGGATCAGCTCTGGGCTTACATCTGATGCTCCCCAAAGTTGTCATTCCTGTTGTCTAGTGGCAGGACAGGCAGACTGGAATTGGGCAGGTTTCGCAAAGGCCTAACTTGCTTTCCAAAGGCCTGAGCAGCTGCTTCATACAGAGAACCCTGTCTGGCATTGAAGGACTAAAATGCAAGCCTGTGAAGGGTTAGAAAGAGACTGCAAGAAAGTAGGGAGATCACATACTCGGATGGGGAAAAGCAAGGCATTCTAATTGCAGGAGTGGACATGCAGATTTTGATAAAGTGAGAAAAGGAATGGGGAACAGAATGAGTGCCTCTATTCATTGCTGGCAACAGCAAATGCAGAGGCTGGCAATGACACGGACTCTGGGCAAAGGCCCTGGGAGAAGACCTCCATGCATCCCAACAACCTCAGAGCCTGGTCTTGCTCCATCTTCCTCCAAAATGACCCTGCTCACCCCTCAAGGCTCCCAAATTTGAGTGAAGTGGCAGCCTCGGCTACTGCCTGATCTGCTGCAGCATCTCTGTCACGGCACAGAGTTTGGTCTGATCTCAAGCGCTGGCCCTGGCCCTTCCCCGGCTCAGTGACTCAGGGCCTCAGCAGGGGGCCAGCTGCACCAAGGCAGCCAGAGGCCTGGGCAGCTGACATTCCCCTCTGCTCAGTCCTAGGCAACAAGAAAGAAAGGGTGGCCCAGCCCTGATCCCAGGAACACCACAGCCCAGGCACTGCCACTCACTTCACCCCCCAGCATTTGGAAAGCAGGTGACACCATACAATTTCTCACCCAAGTTTGTCTCTTTTTCATGGGATCCCACCATTGATTAAATCCTCCTGCTCTTTCTTTTCTTTGCATGTGGAGTTTTCTCCAGAATTTAAGAATGTTGTAAGAGGAGAGACCCTTGAAGATGTATCCGTTTGCACATAATGCAGGTGAATTTGAGATTCAGAGAGTTTGGGGTTGGCCCAAATTCATGTGGCCAGTTAGGGCCAAGCCAGGCCTGGGAGTCAGGTCCTCGGCCTCCCAGCTGGGATGTGTCCTGGGTGTTTCCCCACCATCCCAGCTCAGGAGGCCTCCTCCCCATGACCTCTCTGTCCCCACAGCCCTCAGGGTCACTTCCCCCGCCTCCTCCTCCCCACAACCTTCCAGTCTCCAAGAAGGCCTGTCCCTCTCCTGCAGGAACAGTATCTGGGCACCCAGCTGCAAACAAGGAGAATGCCACAAATACTATTATTTAGTTAGTTATTTATTGCTTTTTAAGGCTGCACCTGCGGTGTATAGAAGTTCCCAGGCTGGGGTCAAGTCAGAGCTGTAGCTGCCAGCCTACACCACAGCCATAGCAATTCGGGATCCGAGTCACGTCTGCAACTTACACCACAGCTCACGGCAATGCCAGATCCTTAACCCACTGAGCGAGGCCAGGGATCGAACCTGCATCCTCATGGATCCTAGTAGGGTTTGCTAACCACTGAGCCACGAAGGGAATTCCCAATACTATTATTTTAAATAAAATCTTTGGGTCTAGCAACCCAATTGTTTGTGCGTCTGTCTCAGTTGACTCAGGCCACCTTTCAGGCCGTGGCATGAAGGAAGCCGCTCTGACCGGACAAGGACTCCTCCCCCGAGGAGAAAGCACCGCCTGTCAGGACGGAGGGAGGACGGAGTGGCTCGGGAGTGACTTCTGGGTTGGCAGTCGGGGGCCCTGGCACCGATTAGGTACTGTCCTCATCTTCACTCAGGAAGCAAAAGGAAGCACACGCACACACTGGGTGTCGTGGAAACAGAATAAAATGCTATTTAAAGGCAATCAGTCGGAATTACTTTCAATACATAAATATTTTGGGAAGTGATTAGTTCATTTTAATTACTTCCCTAAGATTCATAACAATATTTTTCGCAAGCAGTGGCTTCTCCAAGATGGTTGCACCAACCCCATCCCTGGTACCCTCACCCCTTGGAGAAACTGCCTTTATCTACGCATCAGGCACAGGGGAGGAGGAGGAGGTGGGGTTGGAAGGGATCACAGGCTTGTGGTGACCTCACAAAACTAGAGCTGGGATTCCGTTTCATTTTCACCCAAATCCAGCATAAGGCCTTGTGACATCCTTTGTTTGTTTGTCTTTTTCAGCACTGCGCCCCTGGCATATGGAGGTTCCCAGGCTAGGGGTCTAATTGGAGCTGTTGCTGCTGGGCTACACCATAGCCACAGCAACCTGGGATCCAAGCCGCAACTGCAAGCTATACCACAGCTCACGGCAACGCTGGATCCTTAACCTACTGAGGAAGACCAGGGATCGAACCCGCGACCTCATGGTTCCTAGTCGGATTCATTAACCACTGAGCCACGAAGGGAACTCCCCCTTGTTACATCTTTAATACACTCTGGCCTCAGATGTCCGTAACCGGACCAGGTCACAGCCCCACTCAGAATCTAAAACCATCTGTACACCCGATGGTTCCACCATAGCTGTTCTCTGTCCAGAAAAAAACCAGCTGAAAGCAGACATTTTCCCTTGCTTGTAATTCGTGATGATTCAGAAACACACATGCACACTCCCCACCAAGAGATACTTGCTTTTGCCAAGAATCACATCCACATACATATTCTTTTTTGAAACCTCTTTGTAGATTGTATTAACTCAACACGCCAAGCACAAATCCTGTACTTAAGAGCAGAGAGCAGATCAAACACAAGTGCCATCAAAAAAATCACATCGCTCAGCAAACAAATTCATTACTGTCAATTACTTGGGAATTAATAAAACTCCTCTACTTCTGCTAAGTTTCTAAATGACTAACTTGATGCAGCAGGGAGTGGAGGACAGTTTTGTCTTGGTATTCCAGATTATAATCTGGAAGTGAGGGGACAGAGATTATAGAGGTGAATATTCAGGGCACAAATGTGTGCTTTAGATTGAAAATGCAGATAACCAAGCTCTTTGGTCCTGCTGCTTTCCTTCCCCATATCACTCCCTAGCCCATTCATTCTCTTTCTGTCCTTCTTTCCTTTCTTCCTCCTTCCTTTCTTTTTTCCTCTCTCCCTCCTTTCTGCCTTCCTTCCTCCCTTCTTCTCTCCCTCTTTCCTTCCTATTTTCCTTCCTTCTTTCCAATCAGTGTGATTTCCAAAAAAATGCAACACCCGGAAGATAACACATGCTGACCCCAGGGCTGGTCTTCCCTGACAGCTTTCCCAGGTCTCAGAGGCTGAGTTCATCATTATCCATGATTAGAATCTACAGGTTCACATCCAAGGTCAAAACAAATGCTGGACTTGCTTCCTTTCGCTCTCACACCACTTTGGCAGGCGTTTCCAGGCTAACATGGGACAGAAGAGGAGAAGATGAAGATGTAACTCTCAGGGGCAATATATTGAAGGGAAACGTTGCTATGGGAATTGCAGTGGCACTGAATGGCCCTACTGGAAGGGCACCTGGCTTTCCCTCCCCAGGAGGAAGGGCAAGGTGCACAGGAGCTCTGGGACCGGGGGCCACCAGGCCTGAAAGCAGAGAGGAGGCCACTGTGCTACCAGATCTTGCCAGGCAAGGGGTTTGCAACAGCTCCTTTCACAGAAGTAAGACAAATGCTGTTTATGGTTTTGTTCCCTTTGCTGCATAAAACTGTCCTCGGGGCTCTGTTCCAAACACATTAATTGGGGAAGAAGACTAAGAAAGTGACAGCCATGTGCTCTGATTTGCCCAAAAGGCTCTCTGTGCTCTGCAAATCTGGCACTGTGGGCGCAACGTTGTCCCCACCTGTAGCCAAGATATGGGACCCCCCCCCAAGTGTGGGAATAGATCATCCTTTCCTCAGGAACCCCAATAGTTGCTAACTGCAGTATCCTCACCATTAATGGACTTCAGCTCCCAACACCCCACGGCCCCTGCAACACACAGACACACACACACACAGGGACCCACCTCTATCCTCCAGCAGGACTTTCCCCCTAGCCCTCACTCTCACCTAATGGAATATTGAAGCCCAGAAACCTTTCCTCCTCTTTCCTTTCCTACCTTTGAATGTTGGGGGGTAGGTTATTATATTATCATTGAATCCTTGGCAATCTTTAGCTTAGACATGTGTTCCGTGTCAACTAGGCCCCAGGCATTGTGCTAGAAAGAAGGCACACTCTACACTTTTGAAAATCCCATGGAGGTATATATATAAAAAAAAAGTCCACATAAACAAATCATTTATGCGAGATAATACAATAAGCACCTTATTAATGGTACACATGGACTGTCCCACAAGCATGGCAGAGAAAACGATGAAAACCTCCTGAAGAGCTCACGAAGGCTTCACAGAGGAAGTTAATTTGAGCCGAGTTTTAAAGGACAAGAAGGGGAGTTCCCGTCGTGGCTCAGTGGTTAACGAATCCAACTAGGAACCATGAGGTTTCAGGTTCGATCCCCGGCCTCACTCAGTGGGTTAAGGATCCGGTGTTGCCATGAGCTGTGGTGTAGGTCACAGACGTGGCTCAGATCCTGAGTTGCTGTGGCTGTGGTGTAGGCTGGCGGCTGCAGCTCCGATTCGACCCCTAGCCTGGGGTCAAATGCCACAGGAGCGGACAGAGATTATAGAGGTAAATATTCAGGGTACAGGAACGGAGCAAGAAATGGCAAAAAGAAAAAAAAGAAATAAAATAAAGGATAAGAAGGGATTTGCCAGGTGGGGAGTGAAGGGAAGGCTCTGAGGCTGGAGTAAGTCCCGGGCAAGGTCATATCAGAACAAGTCCTAGTCGGGGGGAGAGCAGGGTATCCAGAGGGGTCTGGAGGTTCACTGGGATGGGAATTTACAAAACTCAGGCACAAGGACTTTAAACCATTCTGTAGTGATCAGTTTCACCATAGGATAAAGAAGGCACCATTGAAGACTTTTAAGCAGAGTGGTAGCATATCTATATATTTAGAAATGCAATTCAAAAGCGATAAACTGTAATCAGGAATTGGGAAAACAACTTGTTTATGACAGATTCTATTAAAGACAAGACAGAATAGGAGTTCCTGTCGCGGCGTAGTGGAAATGAATCCTACTAGGAACCACAAGGTTTCGGGTTCAATCCCTGGCCTCGCTCAGTGAGTTAAGGATCCCACGTTGCCGTGAGCTGTGGTTTAGGTTGAGGACATAGCTCAGCTCTCGCATCGCTGTGGCTATGGCGTTGGTCGGCAGCAATAGCTCCGATCAGACCCCTAGCCTGGGAACCTCCGTGTGCCGCAGCACAACCTTAAAAAGACAAAAAAAAAAAAAAGAAGGAGGTTGATTCTGAGGGAAGGGTTGCGGGTGGAAGAGGGCCTAAAGACAAGATCAGATGAAATCTCTTCTCATTCAAGCCCCTCCTTGAAGGCATTCCTTTGGATTGACTGGTTGGCAAAGTGACTCGATTTGCACCTGAAAAGCATCTTTCTCTGAGGGCCAACCTGCTCCAGGAAGCACCTGGCAGGTTTCTGTCCTCCTGTGACCCAGGCCAGTGCCCCCCACATCCCGCAGCCTCCCTTCCTGACTGCCCCCCTCTGCCCATCCGCTGGAGCCCCCACCCGCTTCCCCTGGCTCTCCTGTATTAATTGCTGAGATTCAGGCCACAGGATGCTATTGTGAACAAAAAAATTAGCCCTTTTTACAGGAGGAGGCGATTAAAAAAGGAGAGAGTTTTGTTTTTAAGGCAGATGAAAGAAAGCCCAAGGAGATGTGTGTTTGACCCTCCAACATGCTTCTTCAAGCTTCCCTCAGCAGTACTTAAAGGCGCTTCCAAGGGAAGCTTTATGAATGCAAAATGAAGTCGGTGCCTGTGTCTGCGCCAGAAGAAAGGGAGAAGGGCTCCTTTATACACAGCCTTGCCTTTGTGGCTGCGCTGCTCCCGGGCCCCAGTGCTGCTGCACCACTTCAGACGCCTGCCTGACCTTCTCAAGGTCACTCCGCTCAGCAGGCCCCCTTGTGCCTCTCCCAGGGACGCGCCAAGGAGCTGAAAGAACCAGGGTTTGTTTTCTGCTTCTCTGCAGTCACAGCAGAGTCCTTGCTCGGGGCAGAGACACCTGAAGTCCCCAGCGGGCAGCTGCTGGGGGACTCACACCCCATCTGTAGAAGGAGGCCCTGGCTGTGTCTGTTCAGCTCCGCTGGCTGCACCCCCTGTGGGGGCCATGGATGTGGCCTTGGGGGGCCTTGAATGAGGGCTGGAACTAGGGCTCTGAGTGCAGATGAGGAAGTGCCTGTCTCAGCAGCCCCGCGTGCTCCCTTCATCCTCCTGCTTCTCAGGGAGCGTTTGATGCTGATATTTGCCAGTCTTGCTACGTTCTACTCTGCGGCGAGCATTCAGCCATCACCTTCTATTATTTGCTCACCACTGTGACTTTGGGCCTAGATCACATGTCTGTAGGGATGTCCTTCATGACATGGCCTTCTCCACCTGTCCCGATCTCCACAGAGGGTCAGATCCTACCATCCTCACCTGAGTGTCTGCCTCAGTACCCGACTGTCACTCTGTTTTGCACAGAATTGGCACCTGCTTGCTGCAGGCTAAGTCATTTCTTTTTTTCCCAAAAGCAATTTCTGGTACATTGATGGATGAATCTGCTTTGTGGAGATGATGAGCCCGCTGGAGTAAATTTCTGTATAAAGGAACTTCTTCCCCAAACGGTGTTACCAACCCACTTGGGCTTTGGTTAGAATTTTTGTGTGCCTAAGGCTGTGTGGCTTTGGGCAAAATATTTACCGTCTCTGAGCCTGTTTTTCTCATCTGGAAAATGGAAATGATGCTACTTTAAATCCCATAAGGTTCTTGCAAAAAACTTCTTAGTCTCACAGTAAATGCTCCAAAAGTGGCAATTCTTTGTGCCCACAAGCTGATGATTGTAGACAAGTACAACATGAAAAATCTACCAGATTGCTTTGCACAAATCCATGTGTATAAATATTATGCATTTTTACAAGGCCTTGTTCAAATGTTACCTCCTAGAAGCTTTACCCCAATTCTTCCTCTCCATAGGACAGAATTAACCTCTCCTTCTTCTTCAGAAGTCCTAGAATTTCATAACTTACCTTGCATGTATTTACAGCTTTCTAATGTATAGATGATAAGCTTCCTAAGGGCAGGATAGGGGTTTGCCCATCTCAGTAAATATTTTGCACCAATGAACAAAAGACAGACTAGATGGGCATTCTGACTCCCTCTCAGCAGGGAGGGCGTTCTCAAAAACTTGTTGGCCGTTCCTGGGCAAAAAGCCTGAAGAGCGTAAAGTGACCCCATGATGAATGACTGGCTTTTAGTTTAGGGTAGGTCTGGAAATGCCCATTAAGGGGGCGTTGAGGCATTGCACATTAATCCTAAACATTTCCCCTTAAACCCAAATGAAATAACTAGCTGTTGCATAATTTAATACGAAGCCCAGGCTGGGGGCCGCATTCACTTTCCCAGTAACCAGTGAATAAGTACCATCCACGAAACTATTAAGTTAATTTAAAATCCTGACAATTTAGCACCACTCTGGCGAGATAAAAACCATTTATTAAAAGGCACAGTTCATTAACCCAAATGCTACTGGCATATTTGCTCAGAGAAGGGGGCGGAGCCAGAGGATAGGGCTCTGAGGCCTGGAAGTCTCGACTAGTCATACCCCAGCTGGAGTTTCTAACCATAGGACACCTATACAACAGAGCAGGTGCCTGTGGGGCCTTCTGGGGACAGACCCTCACCCATGTCTGAAGTACCTAGATGAGAGTTTCACAGGCATATATCCTGAGTTTCTCAGATGCTAAAAACTACCACCAAAAGGAAGACATTAGCTACTTGATGATCAGGCGCATGCAGCCCCCAGGCCTGAGGATTGATAAGGTTTAACCCCTGGGACACCACCCTGTGAACTCCCCATCCATTAATCAGAGACTTTGGCACAAGCTGATCACAGACTCTGGGAGCCCCTCCCTCAGGTGGCCTTTCAAAATGTTTTGCTGAGGAGTTCCCCCTGTGGCACAACAGGATCTGCCACACACCTGATCCCTGGCCAGGGAACTCCACACACCATGCACGCTTTTAGGGGCAGCCAAAAATATATATTTTTTTAAATTAAAAAACATAAAATGCTTGGCAGAAACGCTTCAGGGGATTTTGGGTACAAGCAGGTTTGTTTGTTTGTTTGTTTGTTTGTTTTTGGAGGGGGGCACAAGCCGCCCGTTCTCCTTGCATGGCTCTGCAATAAACCTTTCTCTGCTCTACACTCCAGCGTTTAGATCTGTTTGGCTTCTCTGTGCTTCAGGCACACAAACTTCCCTTTGGTAACAATTTCTCTCAGTCCATCAGGGACCATTTCAGAGTATTTGAGCTAAGGCAGAAAATGGGACAAATGCGGAGGCCAGAGTGGAGAAGGTGTCCAGAGCCTCATCCCGGAGGCTTGGACCGCCCATCCTTCTTCCACAGCTTCTCCCTAGCCGCTCGCTGTGCCCCCTTCTGTCCTTGGTCACTGGCTTCTCTGGGTATGCAGACTGGGTGCTGCTTCCAGAGCTCGAACAAAGCTCTGGGGAGAAGTGACAGGCAAAGACGTGGAGTGCGGGGCTCCCTTTGGTGACACTTTCCTGGCTACATGACAGATCTATTTAGGATGAAAACACATTGAATCCCACAACACACACAGTGTGTCACTAAGGACCTCTCCGGAGGACCTTATTTTGCTTTTTGTTTAAACCTAGTCTTGTAACTCTTTTCTGGAAACCTTCAGGCCACTAATAGAAAGAAAAAGAGGAGGGGACCTCTCAGGGGGCGACCAGAGCCTGGAACTGGCGGCAGACCCAGACCGAGGCCTTCAGTATTTACAACATAAAACGGTGTCCTTGCTCATTAACTGTAAAAAGTAAGCATCTTAACTTGCCAAAGTGCTATAATCAACTTGAAAACTGGCTCAAGATAACAACTCAAGTTTGTGTGGGGGAAGACGTTTTTTTCACTGTGGTCTGTGGAGCTGTTCGGCACAGGGTTCAATGCACATCTGTGGGTTTGCCTGGACCACATCCATGCGCTCTGGGAATGAGGCAAGAGCTGTCATCGGATTCTCGAAGAATAATATGGGAAGGTTTCCCATTTGGCAAAATATTTGCTTGCATAAATTCTTTCATTTAACCCTCGAAACATCCCAGAGAGATGAAGATATCTGCCTGGCCATCCACAAATAAGTAAACAGAGATCAATGAGGTTTCACAAATTCCTGAATTTCTGGAAGGATGTTCTAGTTTATGTTTTAGGGAGGTGGTATTGCTCTTACATTGAGAGCTATCACTTCTTAGAAAAAAAAGATGACTATCCGTCCCTTCATCAATGCTAACATTATTGAGCATGCATCTCTTAGGTACCAAACACTACTTTAAACCTTTAAGATACAATAACGAAGGAGGCAATCCCCCTCTGTCTTGAACTAATATCTTAGTTGGAGGAAATTAACAGCACCCAAGTAAACAAATAAAGAAGATAGGCTCAGAACGTGGCGGGGGCTCTGTGAGACGGATAGCGAAGGATGGAGCACATTTAAAGCCTGGATGATGAGATAGCCCTCTAGGAGATGGAATCACAGAAAACAGCCCTGGCCAGGAAGGCCTGGAGGAGAAAAGCTCCAAGCAGAAAGCCGAGCAAATGGAAAGTCCCTGAAGGAAGCCAGGTTTGAGAAACTGAGATCCTGGAGCAAAGTCACAGAGGAAGATGCTGACATGTGAGGACCTCCAAGAGGCAGGCTATGGTCCAGGACCTCAGGGTCTTGGAGGCTGTGAGGACGAGTGTGGATTTTACTCTTAGGGTAAAGGGGGAGGCATAAAGTCCGATTTATGCTGAAAAGATGATGTAGGCTGATGCTCGGAGAATAGACTTGGGTCATGAGGCAAAGGATGGCCGGCAAGTGTGGAAGCAGCAGACATGAAGCAGTAGTTCATGCCAAGGTCCAGGCAAGAGGCCATGATCCCTCAGAGGAAGGCATCGGGCAAAGGGAATGAAAATGGATGGGAGATTTATTTTGCAGGCAGAACAAACACGAAAAGCAGAAAGACTTGATGTTAGGTGGGAAGATGCTTTGGCTGCACGTCCCCTTCAAGGAGATTAAATCCCAGAGCCTCTGGCCTTGGTTCATGGTAATGTCCCTTCCCCTACCTTGACCAGCCTGGGCTGCTCACTCCCTGCTTGCAAAAGAATGTCACCCACTTCTCACCCCGCCACCATATAACCTGTTTCCCAGGCAAGAAAGGTCTCCTGCCCAAGGCCAATCAGAAGAAAAAACTGGGTCCCTACTCAGGTTGCATGGTGGGGAATAAAGACTCTTGCAGAGTGAGTCAGGCCCTCTTTCCAACCTGTGCACACGTGCGTCCCTCTCTCTGAAAATGCACTTGCACTTTAATACATTTGGAAACCATCTGCTGTTCCAATGCTTTGTTACAGTGAGACTGGGCCGGAGGACACTGTGACTGAATCAAAGAAATGGAGGCATAAGGATACATCTTAGGTGTTGTGTTTAAGGCACATATTTAGAAAGACCAGTGAGTGAGGCAGAGAATCTGAGGAGGGAGCAGCCTCTCTGTGAGGTGCAAGATGGTGGAAGAATGAGTTCTGTTTTAGACACCTCAGGTGACAGATAAATCACTTCTAAGACACACGATTAATTTAAATACTAAACACTTTCAACTGCTATACCAGCCTCTAGATTTGAAGCATTTCTCTATTGCGAAGGATGTGGCAACTCCCTCTGCCCTATGTTTAAGTTTTCAATGTATCTCGGCAATGAAATCATCAGCTGTGAGCATCCTTTCTCTCTTAGATTCTAAAAAGCCCTTGATTGTTGGAGCTACTCTTCCATGGACAAGTATGGCTGGCCTGTGATCAAATGTACCCCCCTGCTCTTCCATCTCCATGCATTTCTGTATACAGGATTCTTATCTCAAGGCAGAATCATTATGCGATTGAAAATATCATTTTTTGAAGACATTGTAAATGGCAGTTAAAAGTAAGACATCATTGTTCCCGTTGTGGCGCAGCAGAAATGAATCCAACTAGGATCTATGAGGACGCAGGTTTGATCCCCGGCCTCGCTCAGTGGGTTAAGGATCCGGCATTGCTGTGAGCTATGGTGTAGGTTGCAGATGTGGCTCGGATCCCACGTTGCTGTGGCTGTGCAGTAGGAAAGCAGCTATAGCTCTGATTTGTCTCATAGCCTGGGAAATTTCCTATGCTGCACGTGCAGCCCTAAAAAGCAAAAAAAAAAGGTAAGACGTCATACCAACAATGCATGTCACTAAAGGAAGTGAAGAAAATGTGACCAAGTTTGTGGAGGCAGTGGCAGTTGACCTCTCCCCTCAGCAGAGATGATACGATGTCATTGACGGGGGGTAGCATCTCCATTTCAGAGCTTAAAAAAAAGTGAGAAACTATAGGTGACTGAATGAATGAAATGATACAGTAAGTTTGAGACACCTTCATGAATCCAGAGTTCATGGGCAAGGTCTGTACAGAGATACATGTGGGGCCCTGACCAGTGCACAGAGGGGCTGGACACCATGGTAGAGGGTGACCTGTCCTAGAAAAGTGAAGGGAGAGAAGATGCTCAAGGACCAAGCCCTTGGCAACCCAGCCTGTAGGGATGAGGAAGAGAAGAAGAAATCAGCAAAGGAGATGGAAAAGGAGTGCTTAGCGAGGAGGAAAAAAAAACCAGGAGAGTCGTGATGCCAGGAAGCCGAGAGGAAAATCTTCTAAAAGGAAGAAATGGTCAATGATGTCAAGCGCCTCTGAGATTAAAGGTTGGGACTTGACCACTGTACCTGGCGACATAAATGGTGCTGATGACCCTGATGAGAATAGTCAGAGTGGAGTGGTGTGGACCAATGCCAGGTGGGAGGGTTGAAGCCCGAGTAAGGCGAACAAGGGGAGACGATACACAAAGATCATTCTTCAGAGAAGCTTTACTGGGAAGGGGAGCAGCAAAAGTTGTCTGTACCTGAAGGAGGGCGTGAGGTCAAGAGACGTCGTTGGTGTGATGGTTGTTGTTTGAGAGAGGGGAGATACCAGAACAGGTGTGTGTGCAGATGGAAATGGTCCAGTGGAGAGGAAAGAAGTCATGGTGTTGAAGAGAAAGATAACTGCAGGGTTGAAATCCTGGACTGAGGAGGGGAGAGGTCCCAGAGCGTAAATGGAGAAGTTGAACTCTTACATTTTACAGTGAAATGTATGTTTTTTTTGTTGGTTGGTTTGTTTGTTTTTGCCTTTTCTAGGGCCATTTCTGTGGCATATGGAGGTTCCCAGGCCAGAGGTCTAATCAGAGCTGTAGCTGCCAGCCTACGCCAGAGGCATAGCAACGTGGGATCCGAACAGTGTCTGCGCACCTACACCACAGCTCATGGCAACACGGCAACGCCGGATCCTTAACCCACTGAGCAAGGCAGGGACTGAACCCGCAACCTCATGGTTCCTAGTCGGATTCGTTAACCACTGCGCCACGACGGGAACTCCATAGTGAAATGTAAAGGAACGTATTTTTCTATTTCAGCAGGATGAAGGATGGGTCTACAGACAAGAGGCAGGTAGATGGGAAGTCTTTGTATCTGGAAGATGAGTTAATTCCTGATTTGAGTAGAGGGGAGAAAGTACAAGTGAGATGTTTCAGAGGAAAGGAAAGCAAACCTCCTAGGTATGCACAGTAGGGTTCCTGGGCAGTAGCAGGTACCCGCTGAGATTTCTTTCTTTCTTTCTTTTTTTTTAGTTGATCTACAATGTTGTGCCAATTTTTGCTGTACAGCAAAGTGAGCCAGTCATTTGTCTGTGTATATATATACACTCCTCTTCTTAAGTATCTTCCATCATGGTCTATCCCAAGAGATTGAATATCATTCCCTATGTTGTACAGCAGAACCTCATTGCTTATCCTTTCTTTTTTTTTTTTTTTTGGTCTTTTTGGTCTTTTTGCCATTTCTTGGGCCACTCCCGCAGCATATGGAGGTTCCCAGGCTAGGGGTCGAATCAGAGCTGTAGCCACCGGCCTACCCCAGAGCCACAGCAACACAAGATCCGAGCCGCATCTGTGACCTTCACCAAAGTTCACGGCAATGCCGGATCGTCAACCCACTGGGCAAGCCCAGGGATCGAACCCACAACATCATGGTTCCTAGTCAGATTCGTTAACCACTGCGCCGCGAAGGGAACTCCCTGCTTATCCTTTCTAAATGTAATAGTTTGCATCCACTAACCCCAAACTCCCAGTCCCTCCCACACCCTCCCCCTCCCCATTGTATGCCTTGTATCTTTAGGTGATGGCCTAAAAGACAGACTTCCATGGGCTCTGCAGGGGTAGAGAATGGCCCCAAATGGTATTCCTTGAAAAATGATCCAACCCTTTCACAATTCCTCAGAATCAAGGCTCTTAGAGCAAGAGGATGGAGTCACGATTCCAACCATCTTTAAGAATTCAGTTTTGAAATTATGATTTTCTATTATCCTTTCACCAGATCTGGCCAAATTCACACAGTTTTGCTAGGGTAAACAACAGTGAGTTAATGAAATAAGGATGAAGTGAGGTTTGGGACCTTAAGGAAACAAACCTAGACACTCAGGGGCTGCCCCAAAGTAACTGCTAGCAGATCCACGAGCAGCCATGATCATGCTGATCTATGTATCAGGCACATATAGTCTCCAAAGTCATCCTTCAAATGAGAGTTTAACATCATTTGCTAAAATAAGTCATTATTCTAAGCAGCAGGACACAACTGAAAAAGTACAATTGAAATCGGTTTAAATCTCTGACGAGGCCAAGGGAAAGCCAAGGAATGCATTTATGTGGTTTATAGGGTTTTATTGAAGTCGCTTAAGTAAGGTTTTTGCAAGTGAAAATGTAGTTTATTATTACCTTTCCCTTGTCGCCAAGTCGCCTCACAACCCAATCTGTCCAGCAAGTAAAAACGTGTTCTTGGGAAAAAGCCTGGAAGTTGATGACGTAAAGCAAAAATCAAATGACCTCCTCAAGGTCATACATATTATCAGGACCTGGTGTGATTATCCTGGTGTGATTCCCACTGTGGGGTCCCTCTCTTTCCGGTCCAAAGGGCAGCGAGGGTAGCACAGAGAGGGCATGGCGCCTGGGTTAGCGCTGCAGAGTCCACACCGGGAGAGCCCCACTGAGATTTAAAGACATCAAATAACACTGGTTTTTTGGTTGGTTGGTTGGTTGGTTGGTTGGTTCAATAAGATCTGAATTTCCAGGATCAGAATAAGTGGGTAGGTGGTTTTCAACCAGCCTTGGGTTTGGCCATGGAAGTCCAACAGGGAAAGAGAATAGGGGAATTGAGGCTGTTCACCAAAGGAGTGATTTTAGGCCCAAAGCATCTATAGTAAGTAAGGAGCAAAGTGGAAATAGGAGAGGGGCAAAAAATTGTGGGGTCCGTGGGTTTTGTAACATGCTGTAACCTTTGAGACAAGGGGGTAACCTCTGATGAGCAATGGAGGGTCTCATCATTTCACTCAGCAGAGACAGGGGCAACCTCTGGAAAGAAGGAGTGAGTCTCTCTGATGGGGGAGAAGCAAACTGTGTCTCTTCTTGGAGAAGGAACACAGCCCAGGAGGCCCAACGTTCTCCGAATTTGGGAGAAGTGTAAATGGGTTGGCTGGCCTTTCTTCCCATGCGGTCTAAGCTTTTCCTGCTGCAGGTAAATTAGGTGTCACTTTCTTTGGTCCCCAAAGCCTAATGAAGAGCAGCTGCTTGTCATCCACACGGAGTAGCCTTTCATTGTGTGCTTGTATTAAGTCATCCCTTAAATTTCGTTCTCCTGCTACACAATCCCATTTCCTCGTGACAGTCCTCGTAGGCCCTATGATCTGACCCTTTGATCATTTCCATTGAGCTCTCCAGGATACTAGCAGATGCCATAAAAGTTTGATGAGGGTTCTCATAAAGGTTCCAGAGAACTGTTATGGCCAGAAAATATCCCATTGTGTCTATATTTTTACTCTGGATTATAGGCTTTATTTTAATAATTACTTTTTAGGCACTAGGTTTTTTTTTTTTTTTTTTTTTTTACGGCCCCACTCTCAGCATATGGAGGTTCCCAAGCTAGGGGTTAAATCAGAGCGACAGCTGCTGGCCTACACCACAGCCACAGCAACACCAGATCTGAGCCGGGTCTGCAACCTACACCCTAGCTCACAGCAACGCCATATCCTTAACCCACTGGATGAGGCCAGGGATGGAACCTGCAACCTTATGGTTCCTAATCAGATTCATTTCTGCTGTGCCACGATGGGAACTCTGGCACTAGAATTCTCTTGACAGCTTGTATTCGGTTCTGGGTTGCTTCTGAGCATCTTTCCATCCTGTGTGGGCAGGCGCTTGAATCTCTATTGAGTCTACAGTGTACTGGTTTGTGTTTCTTTTCTCCAACTCCCATTAATGGGACTCATCTTCTATGGGTATTTATGTAACACCTTTTTTTCCTTAGTTTCCCATTTCTTGATCTCCTCTGCCCAATTCCACCCGGCCACAGGGCAAGCTGGATCCTCCAACAGTTTTGGTGCTGTTTTCACTGTGACCTAGTTACCTCTCAGCGGGAAGAGAAAATAAGGCCCCCAGTAACCACTCTCTCTGAATATATTACTAGATGCAGAATTCCAGAGGTGCTCTGCCTATGGAAATGAGTGGTGTGACAGAGGTCACAATTTGCTAAATGCGTGTCCACTATTTTATTGCGGCAGTTATGGTATGACCCAGTTTTCAGGGGGCTGCATCCCAAATGTTATTTTTGAAATACCCTCTAGGCAGAGGGCCCAGTGAGGCCAAATGCTGCCCACATACAAATCAGCAAAGACCCTTGCCCTGTTCCCAAAGATGGCACCACATCCAGAAACCATCTCAAAAAGGGTCTCAGCTCGCAGGGCACCCCATCCCACAGCACATAGCAGCAAGGTGACTTCTGCCAAGACTCTGATGGCCAAGCCAGGCACAGCTAGGCATCTCTCTCCTCCACCTGCAACTAAGAGGCCACAGGGAAGCCACCTCTCATGGTTTAGTCCCTCCTTTGCTGAAACACTCGGTTTAAATTTGAAGAAATAAATCCAATGGCTAGACTCCCATGATGATGAGATAATTATGGGATGAGGAAGGAGATGTTTATGGATAAACTATGTCCAAAGGGAATTCTTTTCAGTTAACCATTTCTCATTGTCCCAATCAGAACCTCTGTCCCAATGCCCAGTGTCCTCAGAGAGGAGATGGACCCTGGTGAGCATTAAGGACGAGCAGTGGAAGGTGGAGAAAGAAGTAGCTGCTACAGACACATGCAAGTATAAGAAATTAAAATATAGAGTCTCTGTTTACTGAATACCTGCTACCTATCAAATGCAGTCAGTCATATATTCATTTATCTTTATAACAACACTAAGACTAAAGCACAATGGCTAACTTTTTTTTTCTAATTTTTAACATTTTTTTATTTTAATGATTTTTATTTTTTCCATTATACTTGCTTTAAAGAGTTCTGTCCATTTTCTACTGTATAGCAAAGTGACCCAGTCTCTCTCTCTCTCACACACACACACACACACACACACACACACACATTCTTTTTCTCACATTATCCTCCCTCGTGTTCCATCACAAGTGACTAGATAGAGTTCCCTGTGCTATACAGCAGGATCTCATTGCTTATCCACCCCAAAGGCAAGCGTTTGCATCTATTAACCCCAAATTCCCAGTCCATCCCACTCCCTCCTCCTCCCCCTCCCCCTCAGCAACCACACATCTGTTCTCCTAGTCCATGTGTTTCTTTTCTGTGGAAAGTTTCATTTGTGCCACGATGGCTAACTAAATGAGCTCAAATAACTGACAGCCAGCAGAGGACACACCGGAATTTGAACCCTTGTCTACTTGTTTTCAAAACCCATGTTTTAACCAAAGGAAACTACTGAAAGAGACATCCCAATAGCCTCCCCTGAGCAAAAGAGTGTAGGAAACACACTTTCTCAAATGCTACAGATCTTAAAAGATCGAGGCCCTTCAGGGGAACAGGTAAAGCCAGATGACCTGGGAGTTTATTCTTTGTTTGACCTGGGGATGTTTTATAAGGCCCATAGGAGTTTGTTTTTGTTTCGTTTCGGTTTGTTTTGCTTTGTTTCTTTTCCTTTTTCCTTTTAGGGCCACACTCGTGGCACATAGAGGTTCCCAGGCCAGGGGTCAAATTGGAGCTGCAGGCGCCAGCCTACACCACAGCCACAGCAATGCGGGATCCGAGCTATGTCTGTGACCTAAACCATAGCTCAGGGCAACGCCGGATCCTTAACCCACTGAGTGATGCCAGGGATCGAACCCGCATCCACATGGATCCTAGTTGGATTTTTTCCAGCACTGAGCCGTGAAGGGAGGAGTTTGGTTTTTAATTAAAAGCTTTTCTGGGAGTTCCCGTTGTGGCGCAGTGGTTAACGAATCCGACTAGAAACTATGAGGTTGCTGGTTCAATCCCTGCCCTTGCTCAGTGGGTTAATGATCTGGCGTTGCCGTGAGCTGTGATATAGGTTGCAGATGCGGCTCGGATCCCGCATTGCTGTGGCTCTGGCGTAGGCCGGTGGCTACAGCTCCGATTAGACCCCTAGCCTGAGAATCTCCATATGCCGAGGGAGTGGCCCTAGAAAAAGGCAGAAAGACAAAAAAAAAAAAAGCTTTTCTGATCTGATTGTTAGCTTTTGGGATTTACAGGTTTTTTTTTTTTTTTTCCTCTCTCTCTCTCCATCTTTTTTCCCCATGACACTCCCACTATCTCTTTCTCTGTCTCCAAGTTTCTATTTTTCTCTCTCTTTTTTTTCCTATCTCCTTGTAGAAGAGGGGCTCTTTATTAGGGAGGTTCACTATCAAACTCCAGAAAATGAGAAGGTTAAGCCTAGAGAGAGGAGGCAGAAAAACTGGTTTTACTCCAAGCTCAAGAGAGAGAGATTAAATAATAAGGAACCCATGTTCTAGATTTTCTAAAATGGGACTTCTTTCAAACCATTGTCCAATAAGCATACCTGCACTTGTTGGAAATTTGGGGCCAAATTCTGGTTCAGCACATGGAATTTCTCTGTGAAAAGATAACCCTTCCCTCCCTGGCATCCTCCCAGGTCACCAGATTCAAAACAAAAAAACAAAAATGGGGAGCAAAATATGTCCCACGACCACCGTGCATAGACACTTTCACATACATTCCGGAATTTAACCATCAACATGGCCTGCAGTTGTCAAAACCCAAGCCCAGAGAGAAAAAACAAGCTGCTCAAGGCCACACAACAGGTGGTAGAATCAGGATTCAACCTAAAGGCTGTCTGGTTCTAAATCCTGTGCTTTTTTGAAGCTGCAGGAATTTAGAAGAGACGCTGTCCAGGGCTAAAGACTGCTGCTTTCTATCTTGGGAAGGGGTACAGTCTTCAGCAAAAGGAGATGAGAACCCAATAGAAGTCCTCAGGAGAGCGCAGAGGGGCAGAATCTGAGTTGCAATCATTTGGGAGAGCTGGTACACGCGAGGGGACACAAAGAGACACTGGACAAAGGGACAGATGATGTCCTAATCATCTATTCATGACACCTCCTCATCCTACAACACTGTAAGACTCCTCATAACCCCCTCAGGAGGGGCACACTTTTGAGGGTTCTAGCCCCCCCACCCCACCCCAACACCGATGGCCCTCTTTTCCTGGCCAAGCAATTAATCTATTTTTTCCGTTTCACCCCAAACTCTTGTCTCATGATTCAATTCAGGGCCGGTGGACAGAGGCCAAATTTCAGCAACATAAGCACTCCTTCATTCTATGCTGGAGGAAGTGTGGACTCGGGGATTCTTGAGAGCCAGCTGGTGAAGGGGAGGATTATCCCCAAGGGTCCCCCTCTTTCCCTCACCCCATAACTGGCTTGTGAATGCGTGGTAAGGATGAGAACAAGAGCTGAACATGTAAGGACCACGACCTGCCTCAGCACACTCCTCAAATGCTGGGGGCACTGGGTGAGGAAGCCTGGGGGCCCTGAGGGTAAGAATGCAGGATCCAGGGCCATGCTTCCGAGGCTTAAATCCCCAACCCATCTCTGGTTTCTATGAGACCCGAACTACTGTCCTCTTCAGTTTTCTCTCATCTGTAAAAATCACGACAAATGTGGCACCCTCTCCGTAGAAACGTTGTAAAAATTAATGAAAATAATGCGTTCGTGGCCATTAGGATTGTACCAAGCACCACATAAAATGACTGTTCTTATTGGAGACGGTTCATTCAGGTTGTGAAGCCTTGAAATCCTCACAAAAAACAACCGCAGGTCTGTTCTGACTCTCAATATTCAGAACAGCCCCTCCCTCTCTCATCTACCTCTCTGCTACGTCCAAATTAAGAGGGCAGGAAAGGTCCAGAGGGAAGAAGTAACTGTGGTTCCCACAGGTTCTAGCTTGGAATGAATATCCTGGCAGAAAGCTCAGGATGGATGCTTTCTTTGTAAAAGATAACAGACTGAGCTTGGGGTGGGATATGAAGGGGGGACAAGAGTTTTAAAAGGGGTTCAGGATCCACATGCACATCAAGCCTCGACAGCAGATGGAAGAGATATTTCCCAACAGTATGCTCGTACTATTTCTCAATATATAAGGATGCTGCTGCATTTGATTTCATACACCCTGTTCACAAGTGCTACGGAAATCATGGCAGTTCTTAACATGATTTTTCTCAATCATTGGATACTAAAACTAAAATTGCTTTTATGTGGACACCCAAGATACTTTTCAAGCCCTTTTATTTAGAAAGTCGAAGACCGCCATGCAATGGAAAAGATGAAAACCAAGAGACAAGAGACCTGACTTCTGACCCGAGGGCTGCTCTTCTATTTTTTTGTTTGTTTTTTTGTTTTTTAGGGTCGCACCCATAGCATATGGAAGTTCCCAGGCTAGGGGTTGAATCAGAGCTACAGCCACCAGCCTACACCACAACCACAGCAATGCAGGATCCGAGCTGCATCTGGGACCCACACCACAGCTCATGGCAACGCCGGATCCCCAACCCACTGAGCCAGGCCAGGCATCAAACCTGCAACCCCATGGACCCTAGTCAGGTTCGTTAACCACTGGGCCACGAAGGGAACTCCCAAGTGCTACTCTTCTGAATGACCGTGGGACCTGGAGTCATTTCATCTCTCTCTGCCTTAGTTTATCCTGATTGAAATAAAAGAACAGTGGCAATAGGATTGCCAATGAGCGGGTCTAAGGAAGCAATCCTGGAATAAGGCGGTGTTCATGGAGATGTTCGCTGAAACCTTATTTATTGCAGCCCCAAATTAGAACAACATGAATGTCCAAACATTGGGTAATGGTACTGTACATCTACTTGATGTAATGTAATAAAGCCAATTAAAATTATGTTCACTAATACTACATAACGACAGGGAAAATTGCTTCTGATCTATTCTTAAAAGAAAAAATGAGATATAAATGATATGATTACAACCATATAATAAAAACTATGGCAGAGAGTAAGGGAAAAAATTGGAAGAAAATACATTAAATGTAATTGGGCGTGAGTGACTTTAAATCTTTTTAAAGCTACTTTTGTATGGCGTCCAAATTATATTTAATAAGGATGTATTACTTAAACTAAACTAAATGCATCAATAATCATCAGCTGAGAGTTGGGTAAATGTTTTTCTAAGGCCTTCTGTTCTAAAATCCAGCCACAGTCATGAAGATTTAAGGAGACAATAGATTTGCAAAAGGCTTTTCAAATGTGTACAGTATTGCACTCTCACAAGGCCATATTATTATTAACTCGTACCAAGTAAGAACTGACACAAATCCATTAATAAAGCAAAGAATTGAAAGGAGAAGCAGGCAGAGGACACAATACTCCACTTGCTGTTAGAGCTCCTTTTGGCCCGGATATTCTTGATGCAACCTTTGGAGGAAAGAATTTTTCACAGCGTTTTGCCAGGCAGCCCTCTCTGCCCTTTGTGCTGACATGATTGTCAAGCAGGTTTTATTGCATTTGCAAGTGATGGGCAGAACAGATGGCCAAAGCCCAGCTTGGGGACTGGTGTCTGCCTGGAGTGTTGGAGATGCGTACAGGGGAGGGGAGGGAAGGCATGGCTGTCCCTGGAGGAAGGGGTGCTGGGACCACACAGGTGGGGAGACTGAACAGGGTGGGGATCCCTGTAGAAGACCCCAGGGAACCTTGCTTAGATGTTGTTAAATGAAGCCCACGTGGAGGAAGTGCAGTGAGGAGTCGACCCAGGAAAAACATTTTTAGCCCGAATCCTGGGTCACTAGTCATTCATGCCAGTTCAGGAGCAGCTGCTGAATTATGTCTGTATTTCATCCAAGGTGTAGCCAAGTCATCCTCATTCATCAAGCTGGGGAAGAGTGGGAACAAGATGAAATGGTACCAAAAAACAGAAGAAGGCTGGACTTAAATCCCGGAGACCTGGACTTGCCCTGTGACCCTGCAGTGAAAAAACTACATGAACCTTGAATTCTTAGGCTACCTCTTTTTCTTTCTTTCTTTCTTTCTTTCTTTCTTTCTTTCTTTCTTTCTTTCTTTCTTTCTTTCTTTCTTTCTTTCTTCTTTTTTGGCTGTTCCCAGGGCACACAGAAGTTCCCTGGGCCAGGGATCAAATCTGAGCCACAGCAGTGACCTGAGCCAAGACAGAGACAATGCCAGGTCCTTAACCCACTGCACCACAAGGGAACTCCCTCACATTTCCTCTTTGAGCCTCAGTTTACTCATGCAGAAAATGAGGGGAACTTACTTTGAAGAAGGATTAAAAAGGGTTAGGTGCCTGGAACCCTCACGCCTGAGGGGTCATCCCAGCTCAACCAGCAGATTTGAGGCAGCCTTGAAAACAAGGTCAAGTCTATGGTTCCAAACGCTTTGCACAAAGGTACGTGGTGTCAAAAGACATCAGAGTCAAAAGTGAATTAAAGATATATTTTCTGTCCCCCCAATCTACTTGTGTTTGCCCTTTTAGAATTCTAAACTCTAGGCCATGTTGCTTGACAAGACAATGCAAAAGTAAGAGTTCTGATGGGCAAAGGGGCCAGTTTGTCCCTGTTAGGTCTGAGTCACTGCCGTGGCCCTTTAGATAGACTCATGGGCAGGGACAAAAATCACAGGATTTTCTAGATCAAGGGGCCTCACAAACACAAGATCCAAAAATAAAAGACCCGAAGCTCAGAGAGGCGAGGCAAGTTGCTCAGAATTACACAGCGAATTAGTAACAGCATGGGTACTCAAACTAAGGGGTCGCCCCATTCCCAATTTTACATTCTTTCTGCTTTGTGGACTTTGATGATTCAAAATATGCTTTTCTGGCTTGAAAAAGATGATAAAAAGCAAGAGCTATGGAAGTTTGAGGTATGAATGATCCAGGGCAGGAGGGCAGGCTAGGGGTGTGGAGAAGCAGGGAGGGGTGAGACCAGCCACTTTGCATCCAGAGCAGCCATTTTAAAAGTTTTATACAATCTCAACTCCATTTAATCTTTACAGATTTAACCTCATGTATTAGGCAGGGGAGATAAGGGCCCCGTTTTATAGCTGAAGAAGGAGGGGAAGTGTTTTGCCCAAAAGCTCAGAGCCCATTAGTGGCAAAAGTGAGACGAGTGGCAAGCTTTCCTGACCCCAAGAACATTCTTCATGGGATGTGACCCCTTTTAGCTGCGCGTGGGCAGCGTGTTCGTGGGTGTTGGAAAAACCGCAAGGGCCGTTCTCAGTCTCACTTACCCCTGGAGCCCTTTCTGCCCCATCACCTTAAGGAGCTACAGAACCGAGTGGGGACACCAGGCCAGCGACTCCTCACAGGTTGTCGCCATGGGCCCAGGAGTCCAAAGATATCAGAGTATGTTTGCCCAGAACGTTATGTCACTAGACACTTTTTCTAAAGATAAATATAGGCAGCCAAAGAACACACTGGGTTGACATCTGGTGGTGGGGACAGGGGGTGGAGGACAGAAGAACAGAGAAAGCCAGCCAGGCTTTATCAACTCCACCATGCCTTTCCCCTGGTGGGAGCACCAAGGCACCAGCCACTTGCCTCTTTACAGTTTTAACTAAAAGGAGCATTACAGAGGTGAATTAACATTTAAAAAGAATGTAAAAACTCGGAGCTGTTCTAATGATGATTAATGGAGAGCTATAAGGGGGCCATGACCTGCCAGTGTCATTAAATGGATTGGCAGGTTTCTGAGCATTAATTATAAATAGCCACAGGAGTTCTCCTGCTTAACAGAACGATGATAAATCCAAGTCTCTCGGAGAGAGAAGAAAGGAAAGCCAAGAGGGGAGAAAAGTTTGCCTGTACACGTCTGCCCGCCTGTGTGTTGTGGGGAGAAGAGAGGGAGCGAGCAGAGAGAATGAGATAAATGATAAATTAGACCCTGCCAGTCAATCACATTTTCTAAATGTTTTATGTCCCAAAAGCTATAAAAGCAATATTCCTCTCTGCCCTTATTGGAACCATTTCTGTACAGCAATCACATCAGTTTCCTTGGGGATTTCAACTGAAATGTGCTTTGCCTTTTCTTTTTATATTTACTCTCCAGCCTGCGACCAGGGGAGGGTCAGAGTCCGCATACAAATAGGCAGGAGAGAGACCCGGTGACCAGGAGGGCGGGCACAGGGAGTGAGGGGCTGGCAGGGGCCTTGGCTCTGCTGCGCCCACAGCCAAGGCAAGGAGAGCGGAGACCAGGGGCCCTGCTTTCTGCCCTGGGACAGTCTCCGCCAGGGAGCAGGCCCCGCCTGGTACAAGCCAGGGCGAGGGCTCAGCGAGAGCTTTGCTGACCCCATAGACTGCACGTGCCATGGTGGGGAGAGGGGTCTGCTTTATTCACTGCCTGGCCAGAACTTAAGAGCATCACCTGCTACGTCAGAGGCCCCACTGAGTAGAGGTGTGAATGAAGGCATAATGAATGAGTTTATCCACGTCTAGAACGCCAGGCAGGCTGACACCTGACCCTGCAGAGCCTCTAGGGGATGGGCATTCAGGTCCTGGGCCCACCCACTGGCTCTGCCTTCCCTGGAATGTAAGGATGCCAGCCTCCTCCCAGCCTGCTCTCGGGAAACACACTCAGATTCCCTGCATTGGGAGCCAGAAGGGAACTCAGAGAGGGGAAGAGACTGGTCCAAGGTCACTCAGCCAGCTGGTCTAAGA
The DNA here is from genome assembly GCF_016906955.1 of Phacochoerus africanus. Lineage (NCBI taxonomy): Eukaryota > Metazoa > Chordata > Mammalia > Artiodactyla > Suidae > Phacochoerus > Phacochoerus africanus. The sequence continues at coordinate 57,551,572 of NC_062554.1, read as the reverse complement.
GCCAGCGCTGGATCCCCTCTAGCATCCTCTCTCTCAAACAGCATCCTGCCCCTCCCTCTGCCCCTGGCTTCCAAATCTGCTGACAAAGCCCTCTCAGCCAGTGAGCCAGCCCTGCACCTGCCGAGGCTAGGGCCTTACTTCCCAGGTGACCGCGGCAGAAGAGGCAGGGAGACAGAGAGAGGTCAGAAGGCATGAGAGAAAGACCCCCAAGCCAGGATCTGGAGTCTAACGGCTACTCCTGGGTGATGCTATACTTGTGTGTCGTTACTTCTCAAAGCTTTTCCCCAGCAAGTCATTATTTCAGCTGATTGGAAAACGGTGTTGAAAGGCCTGCTTCTCCGGTACCATTTTCCTCATATCCTATTAGTTGCAATACAATTACAGAGAATACATCAATTCCTGGCCTGCCCGCCGCTGCTGCCAGAGCCGCCTATTAAAAAGCGGCCTTATTAATGGAATTGTACATCTAGGATTAATCGGCTTGCGTGGGCCATTTACATTTCTCATTCCACAAGCACTTTTGTTTGCTTAATAGGCTGAAGGAGGTAGGAAATGACACAACAAAAGCCTCTCCCAATTGCCACACGTATCACTGGTGGATGTAACACCCCCTCCTCCTTTCATCCTGAAGAGCTGCAGCGGGATAAGATCTGGCACATGCCACTGGGGAGAAGCAAGCGGCAGCCGATGCACCATTGGTGGGGAGAGGGGGAGGGGGAAGCTGGGCTGAAGGAAGGTGTGTGGCTTTGGGGACAGAGCCCAGGCTCCTGTTCAGCGTTCACTCCAAGAGACACACTTGGGAGGGAAGCAGGAGCTGAGTGGGAGGATGAAGGGGGGGAGATTCATGGGATGGACGCCCCCTACCTTCACCATGAGTGGCTCCCGCAAGCCATCCTTTATCCGGGCTGAGCTGCTGTCCTGGTCGGGTCCCGGCCGTCCACACAGTCCATCATTTCCCACTTGGCTCAGCTGCATCCGCTCCAAGTCACTCTGCCACCAGGCCCGGCAAAGCCATTTCACACGAGGGGGAATATGTGGGCCAGTGGAGGGGACCACACATGTCCACTGGGCTTGCTTTCTTCTGTCGCTCTGGGTGCCTCAAGACTGAGAGCTTGGGCCTGCTCTTCAGAACTCAGGGGAGGAGGAGGGCTAAGAACATCACGGCAGAGTTCAAGTTCACCGGATTCCAAGGTCAGCTAAGAGGCCCCGTCTTTGCAGCAGCAGCCTGCCTAGGAGTTCCAGCAAGACGCCAGGCGCTCAAGTGAGCCCAGCGTGGCTGCGGGGCCATGGTGTTGAGATGGGGCAAGAGAGGTGAGGATGCCCCAGCTCCCCTCTCCAGGGGACTCTGCAGAGTGTGGACAATCATGTGCTTACCCAGGCAAATGCAGTCACTTAGCCCAGCACATCCTGCCTGCAGGGAGTTCCCTGGGACCTCAGGCAGAGGTTGAGACACCCCAGGGACAAGTCCCTCAAAAATAACAGACCTCACACTTTTTAATCAAAGCTTGTCTCCAGAGAACCCAGCCTTTGCAGAGAGGAATGGAGGGGAGACAGGACATACAGGCAGGTTCTACCTTGGTGGGACGTTAGCCTTAAACCACCAGGAGGGACTCCAGTCTGGTGGTGGATGGAGAATGGACTTCCTCTCCCTGAGCACGAGCCACACTTCCCAGGCAGGGCCAGGCGCCCACCTGACCACCCCCTCCTCCTGCCCTCTGTTCCACCTGCTCCAGGAGGCAACGCTTATGGAGGTTCATCCTTTCAACGATGCTGCTTTATTGAATTTGCTTCTCTTTTGGTCTCTGGCTGGCTGGCTTCCCCCACGACCCAGGGAGGTCCTTGCAGGTCGGAAATGATGGACAGCTGAGGCTTATGAAGCCCCAACTCCCTTTGCTGCCAGGGGCTCTAGTCAATGAAGGGCTCCGGTCTCTGGGATGGTGTTAACACGACAGCAGGGTCCATGGATGTCGAAGCGCTGTAATATAGTATGACTTTTCGCCTTAATGGAATTTTTCTAGACCACTAGGAAAAAAAGACTCCATTAACCACACTACAAAGGCCTCTACTTATTAGTATTTTAGAACAGTGGCAAAACATTTCGTGAATCTAATTATTGCTGACAAATATGAAAATTGAAATCAAAGTTAAATTTTCAGCTACAGTGCCTCACCCGCCAGCCTTCGGCGATGCCAACGATTGCATCAACACATTTATTCCTCCAATAGTTTCAGCAGAAGATGGGTGATCCTTCCTCTCCCTGATGCCGCTGGCTTTCCACCCCCAGCCTCCATGCCCTCCCCGGCTCAGACCCTATATATTTTGAAGCATTAAATGTGACATATTCATCTTGGTGGCTGGCACTAGCTAACTAACTTCATGGTTACCTGTCATGGATGCAGGAATGGGCTGAGTCCTGGGAGCTGCTCCCCTCCATTCCCTCTCCTCCCGCCCCAAATCCTAGCCTCTCCTTTTTTGCAGATAAAAGTCATTTGACTGATTTCAAATTCCTCGTGATATCAGGACAGAAAAAAAAAAGGACTTGTCAACACCTTTCTTTCTTTCCCCTATTAAGCATACTGTAAAAATCAATCCCTTTTGTCACTTCACTCTGCTTGCGAGAATGTTTAATGGATGTCAAGGGAGCTAATGATCGCTGGTAGAAAATTCATTTTAGATTTGCTATTTATAAAGTGCTCAGTGCTCAGGTGGGAAATTAACATGAGGCAAGGAGCGGGCGGGTGGGGGAGGGTGGAAGAGAGCGCGGGCCCTGCAGGGCTGGCAGTCGCTTTGTGTGGGTGGCACCGAGGTGTTCTGAGGACAGAGGATGCCAGTGTCAGAGGGGCCTGGAGAGGATGGTGGAAAGAGCACAGGTCGGGAAACATCCAGACCCAGGCCAGTTGACCTTTCCAAGCCAAAATTTTCTGAGCAATAAAATCCTATCTGCAACACCTAGCTCACAAGTTGTAGAAAGGATTAAATAAAATATTACACATGAAACATCTACCGGCGCCTGGCACTGAATGCTAGTACATGTTTAATCAATGTTCGGTTGCCTACCCCACAGTCCCATAGCCCTATGAGGGGATCAGGCCGGGGTCAGCACAGAATTGCTCCAGGATCTGGAGGCGCCACGGGTACACACAGACGCAAGAACCCTGAGCCTATTACCTAGTGCTTCTCAAACTTTAGCAATAGCAGGCACCAGAATCCCCTGGAGGGCCTCTGGATACACACACTACTGGGCCTCACTGCAGAGTTTCTGAGACCCTGCGGGTCTGGGGTAGGCCCGGGAAACTGCATTTCTGACCAGTCCCCAGGTGGAGCTGACCGTGCTCGCAGAAACTCAGTGACGGCCGTACAGAGGGAACTGTCCCAGGAAACAGAGCGAAGAACCACCGTCTAACCAGCACCTCCCAAGGTAGCAAGTTCATCCCACCTGCCCTACCCTCCACCGGCAAACCGGTCCAGGACTCCGAATTTTAAAGCAAATCAGTCAATGGAAGTTCGTCTGCACCCAGAATTTACCTTGCAGGCCAAGCAGAGGAGGCAGGTGCCCAGTGAATTTTCTGGTTTGCATCAACCGGAGCCAAGCCTTGGGGTTCGCCTCTGCGTGGCTGGTGCCTCAAGGGCTCCGGTAGTCAAGCCCCGCCCCCCAAAGTTATCTTCGCGCCACGCGGACTCTGGGTCTGAAGTGCTGGCCCTCCCCTCACCTTTCTTCCAGTTTCTCCTCTTCCTGGCCTTCCCTTGGATACTTCTCTGTTATATTTGGATTAACTGCAAATCTCCTTTGATTACTCACTGTGTAGAAACAGACAGCCTGTTGCCACGTGTTTGATTACTGAATCCCGGGGGAGTTCCTATTTGCAAGGCAGCCAGTTACTGCGCACTCGGCCTTACACACACTCATTGAGCTGCTAATTCATTGTCTGAGAAGTTGCTTTTCACTTTCTGATTTTTCAATAATAGGCTTCTCACGAAGCCCTTAAGCTTCGGAAATAAGCCGAAAACTGCTTTTCCAGTCATTTACATAAACACCAGTGGACTGGAAAGGGGGAAAAGGGGGAATAGTTTTTCATGTTATTCCTGGAAGGCTCCGTGGGTAGTGTGTCAAGGCTGCAGATCTGGAAAAGGGCAATAGGAATCGTGTGGCTCACAGAAAACCTGACACCCAGGCGAATGATAAATCCTGAAATTTCTCCTGACTCCCGGGCTGCCGCTTTGTGGAGCTGGGCGGATATTCTGGGCACCAGCAAATTGTTCTGTCAGCAAGCCGCTCCCTCAGCTGCATCTCGTTAGGAAGCCTGTCAATCATCCCCCAGTCATGCAGCACAGCCCCACCCTCTAGGGTGGCATCCTGCCACCTGGGACAAGTAAGGAGGTGCCTGTAGAAAAGCTGCCTGGAGGCAGGGCCCTGAGGGAAGGAACTCAGTCTCCCTGAAGCTGGGACCTCATTTCTGTTGTAGGGCCGGACTCAGGGCCTGGCGCATAATAGGTGCTCAGTTATTTCAGCTGAAGGGAGGAACTTTCTGGCATGTGGGCCACTTTCAAATCCCATCTTGTCTCTTTCTCTCTCTCTGTCTCCCTCTTTCCCAAATACAGATTTTAAAAATAGTCCAACGAGCCAGAAAGAACAGCCATTCCTTTTCTTTTCTGACAAACCTGGTATCTCCTTGTTAAAAAGTAAATAAGTTATTGGAGTTCCCGTTGTGGCGCAGCGGAGACGAATCCAACTAATATCCATGAGGATGCAGGTTCGATTCCTGGCCTTTCCCAGTGGGTTAAGGATCCGGTGTTGCCGTGAGCTGTGGTGTAGGTCGCAGAAGAGGCTCACATCCTGCATTGCTGTGGCTGTGGTGTAGGCCTCCAGCTGTAGCTCCGATTTGACCCCTAGCCTGGGAACTTCCATACGCCGTGGGTGTGTCCCTAAAGCAAAAAACAGATAAGTTATTAAAACTTACTTCTACCTTTTAGACCCCTAACTCTGATCAAGCTCTCTTCCTCAGGTACATAAGCTGTACGGACCTCAGATAGGGTGCCAGGTAAAAACAGAACAAAAACAAGATGCCCCGTTAAATTTGAATTTCGGATAAACAGTAAATTTTTTTTTTAGTATAAGTATGTTCTATGCATAATTGAAAGTTTATGTGTTACTTATCTGGCCTTTAAATGTATCGAGCGTCCTGGATTTTTATTTACGAAGTCTGGCAACTGGAGCAAAAGGGAATTTGCATTTACTTACATCGTTTGCATATTTCCATAGCTTTCAGGCCACCAACTTGCTTTGTCTGGTGGTTTTTTCCTAATGTGGGAATATTGCAAAGAAACCAAGACGCCTCCCATGAGGCCACGGAGCCCAGAGGGGCGGTCCTTCCAGTCAGAGTTGCTACACCTGTGCTACACAACTGCTGTAGGTCAGCAGTTCTTGAAATTTTGTGTGAATTGCCCAATGGAAGGGCTTCTGGAGATGCAGAGAGCTGCCCTTCAGAAAGCCCCAGATTTTACTCTTTTTTTTAATATCATGATTTTTATGTTTTCCCTTATAGCTAGTTTACAGTGTTCTGTCAATTTTCTACTGTACGGCATGGTGACCCAGGTACACATACGTGTATACATTCTTTTTTCTCCCATTATCATGCTCCATCATAAGTGACTAGACATAGTTCCCAGTGCTACACAGCAGGATCTCATTGCTAATTCATTCCAAAGGCAATAGTCTGCATCTATTAGCCCCAAGCACCCCATCCATCCCACTCCCTCCCCCTCCCCCTTGGGCCCCAGACTTTCTGATTCAGGGACCAAGACTGCACAGCCTGGACTCTTAACAAGGAAACTGCTGGGAGGAGTCCTTAAGGATAGAATCAGGGCTTAGAGCCGGTCTCCAAACACCATTGCTCTCCTTTTCCAGGCTTTTCAATTCCTTTCCTGCCATCTGCAGTCCATCTCAAGGTGGAAACAAGTGTCCGAGGGTTGCCTTGTGCTGACCCCGCCCGAGGGACATCCCTGCTGAGGGCAGCTGTGCAAGGGCCCCAGGATGTGGAGGGGCGTCAGTGTCAGGTCAATGTCTGTGATCAGTGTCCACGTCAATATCTATGGTCAAGGTCCCAGTCAGTGGGCTAGAGGGCAGTTTGAGCAGGACACTGGGGGACAGGGTAAGGGGCTAGGGCAAGACAGGGGAGTTAGGGAACTTTACCTAGAGAGCCCTGTGGCGCTAGGACAGATGTTCAGTAAGGACTAAAGTGGCAGAATTTGTTTCAGTAGCAAGATCGGGAATTCTGGGCAAGACAGAGGATGGGCCGAGCTGAGACGAAAACTGGTAGCAGGATCCTATTCAGAGGCTGTGTTAGCCCTGTGAGCAACGACGTCAGCCTGAGCCAAGCTGGGGAGACACAGGCAGGGTTTAGAGAGGAGACCGAATGGAAGCCAGTTGCTGGGTGACTGGCGGGGGGGCGGGGGGCGCGGACTGAGGATGACCTCCTGGGAAAGGTCAGCCACTAACAGTAACACCCCCTTGCACAAACACCTCCCAAAATCTTTGGCTTTACTTTTCCAATATGAATCACGTGACAGATTTCACAAGCATAATTCAAGTAAATGTGAAAACTACATTCCATGGAAATTTAAATATCCCATCTATAGATGAGGAAAATAAAGACTTCAGAAAACAAACAAACAAACAAAACTCCATTTCTATTGTTAGAGTTAATGATGGAACTCAGAGGAGAAAAGTACGGTCTGACTGAGGTGGAGTTCCAGAAATACAAATTGTAAACATAACCTGCTATTTTGTTTTGTTTTGTTTTGTGGCTGTGCCTGTGGTATGTGAAAGTTCCCAGGCCAGGTATCGAACCTGTGCCACAGCAGAGACCCAAGCCACTGCAGTGACGATGCTGGATCCTTAATCCACTGCACCACAAGCAAATTCCTGAAATCCTCTATCTTCATAATTCCTTGCAGAATTAATGGAGAACTGATTCGGAGATGGACTTTGACCTCGTTTGGGAGAACTTATTATAAAATACTGGCTATATTCCTCTTTCCTCTGGACTGAAGATACACTCTGTTCTACCCCCATCTTATTTTCCATCTCTGTTCCTGGTTCTGGCCCCACCATTGAGGAGATGTAGGGACCTTCTCCCAAAAGAGGTGGGGCCAGAACCAAGAAAATAGATGGAAAATCAAATGGGGGTATAACATATTGTATCTTAAATCCAGAGAAAAGAGGACTATAGCCAATATTTTAGAATAACTATAAAAGGAGTATAACCTTTGAAAATTATGAATCACTCTACTGTGCACCTATAATGTATATAATATTGTACATCAATTATACATCAATAAAAATAGTAATAATAATTTAAAAATCCAGAGTAAAGAGAATGCAGTGAGGAAAGGAGTGATTATTTCTACAAGGAATCCCTCTGATTTGCCAGCCAGCTCTCCCATCACTACGAAAACCACCATTTCAATCCTCTTCCATTTTCTTGGAAGAACCAGCCTACAGAGTCACAGGCACACCCAGGAACCTATACACACATGCGTGCAGACACACACCTTCCCCGAATTGTACTCAGAGAAAATAAGAGCCATCAAATGCAAACTTCTTCAACTTCCTGTCACTAAGCTTGAAAACTTTACCTGCACCTGTGCAGTGCCAAAGACAGCTATTTATCTTTCTTCCATTTTTCTTTATTGTGGTAAAATACATACAACATAAAATTTACCATTTTAACCATTTTTGAGTCCAATTCAGCGGCCATAAGTTCATTCACAAGGCTGTGCCACCATCACCACGATCCCTCTCTCCAAATTTTTCATCATTCCAAGCAGAAACTCTGTAGCCATAAACAATAGCTCCTCATTCCCTGATCCTGGTAACTTCTAATTTCTGTCTCTGTGAATTCGTCTATGGTAAGTACCCCACAGAAGCTGCATCATACAATATTTGTATTATACAATGATTGTCCTTTTGCAAAGGCAGGAGGGAAGTTTAACCCTCCTCCCTTTCAGACAATAGGTGAATTGCCTTTTGTGCCTGACATGTCGCTTAGCATGTTTCCAAGGTCCAGCCATGTTGTGGCAGGTGGCAGGATTGTAGTTACTCATTTCCTTAAGGCTGGATGATATTCGATTGTATGTACAGACCCCCTTTGTTCCTTCCTCCATTGATGGGCACCTGGCTCGCTTCTACTTTTGCTTGTTGTGAATAAGGCTGCTATAAACATTGGTGGACAAATAACTGAGTCTCTGCCTTCAAATGTTGAGGTTATATACCTAGAAATAGAATCACTGGATCATATGGTAATTATATTTTGAATTTTCTGAGGAACCACCAAACTATGTTCACAGTGGCTGCACCACCAGCAGTACATGGGTCCTGATCCAGTTTCTCTGGATCCTCGCCACTTTTTAAAAAATTAATAACTACCCAATGGGTATAAAGTGGCACGGAATTGTGGTGTTTTGTTTCCCTTTTAGAGCCATACTCGTGGCATATGGAAGTTCCCAAGTTAGGGATCCATTTGCAGCTACAGCTGCCAGCCTCCAACACAGCCACAGCAACACAGTATCTGAGCCACATCTGCAACCTGTGCCGCAGCTGTGGCAAAGCCGGATCCTTAACCCACTGAGCAAGGCCAGGGATCGAACCTGAAACCTCATGGTTTCTAGTCGAATTCATTAACCACTACGCCACGATGGGAACTCTGTGGTCAAGTGAAGTTTAACCATCCTCCCTTTTATAGCTGAATTGCCTCTTAATATTCACCCTCCCCTTCTTCTGTGGTCCTCGCCCCTGAATCTGTCAATCTGTCTGGGCATGTGGTCATCCAAAGTGGGTGGCACTTTCCCACATTCCCTTGCATCTCAATGTGGCCATGGGACAAAAGTCTGCCAAGGGCATGTGAGGAAGTGTGCCATGTACGGGCTTTCAGGAAGGGAGGTTCTTTAGAAGGCAGCCCACATGTGCATTCTGCCTCCCACTCCTTTTCTTCCCCTTTTATGGCCACATTTGCAGCATATGTGTTCTCAGGCTAGGGGGAACCAGACCTGCAGCTGAAGTCCTACACCACAGTCACAACACCACCAGATCCAAGCCACATCTGTGACCTATAGTGCATGCTGCAGCAACACCGGATCCTAAACCTACTGAGCAGGCCAGGGATCAAACCTGCATCCTCATGGACACTATGTCGGGTTCTTAACCTGCTGAGCCACAGTGAGTACTCTAGTTCTCCCCTTCTTTATCTCCTCTTTCATCCCTGGCCCATGGATGCTGCTGTCTTAGACTGTGTACAGTGGATCTAAACTACAGAAAGAGCGGGGGCCCTGAGAGCAGGGCCCCCTGCACCAGCCAGTAACAAAGCAGAGTGTTTTCGTGAGCAGAGAGAGAAACTTCCGTCTTATTTAAACCTCTTTCGCTGTTCTTGTCATTCGCAGCTGAATCCAATGATAATGGAGATTTTCAAATACGTGGCTCCTTCCTTATTTTAAATAGTAGTGATATTAGCCTTTCTTCTTCTCTTCAAGACCCATTCTTCTGTCTGGTCTGTTTGCCACCCACCCCACTCCTCTCATTCCCTGAGGGGACTCACCTGGTTGGTCACCTCTTGCACCTTTTCGCTTCATGCCTTCCTTCACCAGCCCCCTCCTACCAGCATCCAGAGACATCTTCCCCACCTTACACTGGCAACAACGTCCTCTCCAACGGCAGCCCCCCTACCGTCTCCCTATTTCCTCCCTCTTTAAAAAAACCTTGAAATAATTATCCACATTTTAATTCTCACCCCACTTTACCCCCCAACACTTCAGCTCCATCCCACAAGACTGTTCTCCCGAGAGGATGGAGATATTCTCATGCCTAAGTCGGACCTTACTTAGTCTCTAGCAGCATTTGATGTAGACAATGCTCCTCCTTTCCCAAACACACGTCCTTGGACCTCGATGCCGTCATGCTCTCCTGGTTTTTCTTCTGCGTTTTGGCCACATCTTATCCATCATCTTTCTAAGACCTTTCTCTTCCCAATCTTTAAATACTAGTCGTCTGCCCCCATTCCTCTTCATGCTCTACTCTCTTCCTGGATAATTAAATATATCTGTGTTGAAGACCATCTTTGTCCAAGCTCAGATATCTGTCCAGAATTCAGGACCCAGCTAGCTAACTTCACATCAGAGAGCTCTGCGTAAGCCAATAAAACCATCATGACCCAGATCGCGTTCATCACTAGCTCCCTAAAACCTGCTGTATCCCATTTACCCAGATACTAGAGGTCCTCTTCTGTTTCCCTTTCTCACTGCTATTGCCTTTCCTCTTCACCTCCAAGTCTGACCCTTCTACATCTATGACCCCCGAATGCCCGTGTCTCCTTATCTCTGCCACATAACTCATGCCCGACTGGCTCGACATCCTCTGGCCTTTTCCCTCTTAATTCCTCCCCACCCTGTAACGAGAGTAACATTTCAACATTTTTAAGTAACCCAAATTATGTAATTTAACAACTAAAACTGCAAACTAATTGAGCTGCTATCTGGCATACAACCGTTCAATACTTTCTTACCTTAACAGGAACCATAAGGCCATTTGAGGTCTGACCTGTGACAACTTCTCTACCTCTACCTCCTATCTCTTTACCTATAATCTGGCCCCCATCAGCTTTATCCCCCAAAGTCGACAAACACGCTAATCCATCCAGATTGCAAATTGGGTTCCTAAATCCCTACCATGCTCTTCTGACTCTAGGCTTTGGCATATGCCATTTCCTTTGCATGTAACACTCATCTCTCCTGTTACCTGGTTGACTAGTCACCTTTGTGTCTCGGCTTTAACAGCTCTTCCTTCCAGAAATTCTCAACCGGAGAAATTGAGATGCTGCCATAGCAAACATGACTTGCTTTTATCCCAGCACTTACCATGTGCATTGAATTGTCTTACTTCACTGAGTGTAAGAACTTGGACTTGTTTATGGCTAGCACACAGTAGGGTCTGAATAAATCATTCTGGAGTGGATGAAATATAAATGTAAGTAAGAACTGGGCTGTGACCTTGAATCTATTATTTTGCTTTTTAAAAAATCATTCACCCTGTTGATGTGGACATGACATGTCTATGTCATTTGGGGATGACACAAAGCTGATGGTGACAGCTCATCAGCATACAAAAACAGTCTCAATGGATTTAAATAATGGACCCCTGTGCAATGAAATTTCAAATACTTAAAAGCAAGCATGGGAGAGGTCTTGAATAAGAGCATTTTAGTCTAGGAATGAGTGCAACATCAATGAGCCAATTGTGTGGTGTATCTGAAAAAGAAAAAGAAAAGAAATGTGTACAATAACAATGATAAAGTGGACCTAGATATAAAGCCCAAAATGTGGTAGGTAAGAGCCTACTCCCCACTTTGCTGATCAGTCTACACTAGGAACAACCTGTGTGGAAATGCCTTTTAGTGGATCATTGTCAAAAAGGAACATGTTTAGAGGATAGTGATGAGGATGCTTTGTGGTCCAGAGCTGTGCCCTGATGATGATGAGAAGCAACTAAAAACGTCAGGACAAGTAGGATTCATGATAGTCTCCTCTTGGAAGGATACTGGGCCATGCAATATGACTTGTATTTTGAGTAGCTCTAACTGGTACAAGTCAGGAAGAGGCAAATATTTGCCCTATGTAGATGCATTAGGATTGTATTCAGCTGCAAGTAATAGAAACCTAATTATGTAGGGATTTTTTTCTGTCAATAATGTGTGGAAGTATGTACTCCAGAGCTGGCATAACTGCTTATGCTATCTTGAACTTGAGATCCCTCTATTAGATTGAGCCATATGAAATGGTTTGGACTCACTTTTGTTGTTGTTGTTGTTGTTGTTGTTGTTGTTGTTGTTGTTGTTGTTCATGTAGCATATGGAGGTTCCCAGGCTAGGGGTCGAAGCAGAGCTACAGCTGCTGGCCTACACCACAGCTCATAGCAACACCAGATCCTTAACCCATTGAGTGAGGCCAGGGATCAGACCCACATCCTAATGGGTCCTAGTTGAGTTCGTAACCCACTGCTCCCCAACAGGAACTCCTCAGCTATTTTTGATTTACTAAAACAGCAAGTCCATTTAGTTCAACCTAAGAGTGTCCTGTTTTGCCAATCTCGGTGTGTGTGTCTGTTTTGTCCTCTTATTTGCAAGTTGGTTTCTGGACCCCCAGGTAGTATGCCAGGCTCTCAATCAAGAAACGGAGGGAGGGGGTAAGGACCACAAAGCACAGGCTTCCTGAGTACAACCCTCAAACTCCCACCTCAGAGACGTCTGCTTGTTTCCACTGGCTGGAACTGCATAGCGCCACCATCCTCAGCTCTAAGGGACTCTCAGAGGCAAGTATTTTAAACAGGCACATTGCTACCCTGAACAAATTTACATCTATAAATCTATCATAAAGAGAAAGGATAGAATTTATACAGAACAGTGTTTTCTCACAGTTTATCCACTACAGAAAGCGGGGATGGTGTCAGTTATTCTCAGCTGTACCTGCAGAGTCATGGATAGGCATTTCAAAGTGGAGATGACCCTGTCCCATTCTGGCCTATTTAAGGAGAATTTTTGTGAGCTGAATCTGGGCATGTGCTCATTCATAACCATCTCCATAGGCCATTGGAATAAACAGCCAGAATTGGGACCATGGCTCAGGCAGTGAGCATCTTCTCACTGGTAGTTCTGGACGTGGTGAGCAGGAATTAGCAAACACCATTCAGGTGGGATGGTTGCCTTGGGTGGAGATGGGGAAAATCCCAAGGTATCTCAGGATTCTAGAAGTCTGTGAAAAAGCTTTTGGATTTGATGGCTAAACTATTTTAGCCTTGAGCAAGGCTTCAGCTGTGCAAGAAAGTAATGAAAAAGTGGTGATAAGGCATTTAGCTCCTTCTATTAAGATGTTCCATGGGAAAAGGAAGGAGAAATATAGAACAATGACTCTCATTTGTTTTCAGAATTAGAAAAGTGGTTTATCCAACTACAGATGCCTGTGCATCACCAATGCCAGTGAGAAAAATGCTATCAATTAATCTTTTCCAGGTCTGGGTCCCCTTTCCTTGAGATAGCCAGATGCCCCAGGGGGAAGCTTGTTGAAGAAGAGGAAAAAGTAGGTTTGAAGAAGCAGGTAAGAAGCAGTCATCCACTTCACCTTCTCCAGATGGTCAAACCCACCCAATCACTTTCCTCTTTTCTTAGGTCTCGCCTTCCCTTGTCCCTGCTGCTCCCTCTGACACCAGTGCAGTTCCAAGAGCAGCCCCTCCTCCATGCACCTGATCCATGACCCCTAGAGGGACCATTTCCAGCTCTTGAGTGAGTTTGGCCAGAAAGAGTGAGCTCATCCCCTGCTACCTAGCTAGGTGCCTAGAACATCTGGTTTATGACTGGTTTCAGCAAGGAAATGTGTGGGGGTTACATATTCAGAGTCCAAAAAAGATCTTATCAGAAGGAAGAGAGGTGTTGAATCTAATAAAAAGACTTCAGAATGGAGAAGTTCTGAGGCCAAGTTGTGGAGCGCACAGTACAACAGCATAAGCATAGGGTGAGGAAGTGTAGAATCACAGCTCATCGTAAGTCCACAGGGTTTCTGGCTCATGATCAGCCTTCTCTCTCTCTTTCTCTCCCCACTTTTATTTTATCCATAAACACTAAGGGTCACCTGTATGCCAAGTCCTATGCTAGGTGTACAGGTGCCCAAGGCTGTCCTGACCTCTGGGAGCTCACAGTCTGAGCTAAGGGGAGACAGATGTGTAAGAAGGTAGCTATACAAATGTGCGGTGGATATGAAGAATGGGAGTGAGATCAAGAGCAATGCAAACACAGAAGAAGGAGGGAGGGGATTCAAAGGGACGCTGAGCCTGGAGTCATGTCTTGAATCCTAACAAGCATTTTCCAGGTGGACAAGAAGCACTCACCGAGGGAGCAGGTACACAAGTGCTGGGAGAGGAAACCACAGAAAGCCCCACAGAATCCAAGGAATGGGAGTAACGGGGTTTAGGAGAGAGGCTGGCTCATCCAGGCCCTGCCTTTCCAAGGTGCTGAGTCTTCATTTTATCTGGATTTGGAATCATGAGAGGCCATATCCTGTAATAGCCTGGGCTACTCAGAGCACACTGGGGGGAGATGTACTTTAAAAAGGATGCAGAGTGGGAACTATACTCAATGTCTTGTAATAACCTGTAATGGAAAAAGAAGCTAAAAAAGAGTGTAAATAATATACATACATATATGCACACACACATATATAATATACATATATATAACCAAAACCACCTTGCTGAATACCTGAAACTAACACAACATTGTAAATCAACTATATTTCAATTAAAAATTTTGAGAAAGAAAAGAAAAAAATCCTAATTAAAATATATGTGTTTAGAAATACTGCTGAATTTTCTGTTAATATTTTGAGACTATTTGTTGAGAATCCCATGTTCATGAAGAATAACATTCTTTTCTCATGAGCTATCTAAGTCAGCTTTTGGTATGTAGGTAATACTGCCTCCTTAAAATAAATTGAGATCCATCTCAAAGAAGAAGAAGAATACCGTTATAACCAGTTCCTCTCCATGGATGATTATATAGAAAACAGGAGAAAAGTTTGGAATATTTCACCTAGGGAGAAGCTAAGGGAAAGATGTTTTCAAATATTTGAAGTCATGTTGAAGAAAAATTAGCCTTGTCCTGTGGGTATTCGTATTAATAGCAATCATAATACTATTAGGCAATATTTATTGAGAGCTTACTATGTGCCAGGCAGTGTTCCAACCACTTTATCTGCAATAACTTATTTAGTCCTCATACCAGCCTTAAAGGTACGTCTCATAGTTAGCTCCATTTCATACAAGAGGGAAGTGAATCACACACAGAGGTTGATTCATCACCAAAGGTTTCAAACTAGGAAGTGGCAGAGCCAGGGTTCGGACCCAGGCAATCCAGCTATCATGTATGTTTTCTTTCCAGACCCAGAGTGAATGGCTAGAATCTGTCAGACAGATTGTTCTTCCTTTGTCTTCCTGTCTTCCTGAAATATCGGATACAATAGCCATCTGGAGAGATGCAAGTTCCCCCGTATGGAAGATAGAACTTAGGGGGCCACTGCAGCTGCACTAGTTTTTTTTCTGGCTGCACCTACAACATATGGAAGTTCCCAGGCTAGAAACTGAACCCAAGCTGCAGCTATGACCTAGACCACAGCTGCAGTAACACCAGATCCTTTAACCCACTGTTCTGGGCTGTGAATCCAATCCAAACCTCCGTAGTGACTAAGTTGCTATAGTCAGATTCTTAACCCACTGCACCACTTGGGGGAACTTCTGCAGCTGCACGTCTGAAGTGTTAGGGCTCCAAGAGGGGCATTGAAATAAACCATCTTGAAAGTTGCTCTGGGCTGGAGCTGGTTGTGACTCGGGGCTTGGCTGACACAGCGCTGTGAATGCTTATGAGTTACCCAGTAACTGCACATGGCACAAATCTGCAGGGCAGCTATGCTCCCCCCATGCCTCTTACACCTGTGGACTCCAGCAAACACAAGTAGGTTTCCCCTCCTGCGTGCACTGCAGGATCTGACCTGGCTTGGAGGGTAAAGCCAGCATCACTCTGCCTAACACAGTAGCTGCAAAATTGCCATTGGGGTGCTGAACGAGAAGCCTTTGCTGCCCACGAGGAGGGAGAGCAATGGAAGCAGCATCTGGGTAGCCGGTTCTGGGGGAGTAGAATAGAGGCCAGAAGAGAGATATGCAAATATTCACACTTATGAATGGAACATCTGCCAAGGCTATCATCACTTAGTGCCCTCAATTCAGCTCCAAGACATTCATTCTTGACTCACATTCACACCTTCAAAGGCTCCTGAATTTCTCCTATAGGATCAGTTAAGAGTGACTCTCGTTCCTGAGGCCCCCTAGTTGAAATGCTACTACTGGTCAATCCATTCCTCTCACCCAAAGAATGCCTTCTAGATGAAGGAGCACATGCATGTGCGGATATGTGATACAGAGTATATGATACAGTGTAGAGTGTTTGTGTGCACACACACCGCTTACACATTCCAACTTTGCTCGTCCTTCTGCGACTATGTTTATATTCTTAGCTTCCTGCAAACAGAGACTGCTTCTGAATGTTTTCTTCTAGCACCACTACCTTTCAAGAACTAGGACTCAAAAAAGACTATCTGCGGAATTGCAAAATGTGGAACTTGAAATGAAATTCATAGGTCTTTTAGTTCTACTGCTTTATTTTAGAGGTGTAGAAACTGAGGCTCATATAGAGGATGTGCCTTTTTTTTCTTTTTATATTTTTAAGGCTGCATCTGTGGCATATGGAGGTTCCCAGGCTAGGGGTTGAATCAGAGCTGCAGCTGCCAGCCTACGCCACCACCACAGCTGCAGCAATGTAAGATCCGAGCCGTGCTGCAGCTCATTGCAATGCTGGATACTTAACCCACTGAGTGAGGCCAGGGATCGAACATGCATCCCCATGGACACTAGTCAGGTTTCTTACCACTGAGCCACAATGGGAACTCCTAGAGGATGTGTCCTATCCAAGGTCATAGAACATTTTTCAGGTGACTTTACAGTCATGGTTTTCAAACCTGGCCACAGATGGGAACCTCTTAGAGAGTTCTGAAAAAATACCAGAACATCTCACAGAGCTTCTGATGTAATTGTTCTGGGATGGGGTCCAGACACTGGTATTTTTATAGAGCTCCCCAGGTGATTCTATGGTAGACCAAATTTGAGAACCAACGGCTTCAAAAACGGGAGTATTGCAAATAAAGACATATTTGTACCCTTGCCATAAGGACCGTCTAACCTCTGAAATAGAATCCAGAGAGGTAGAATTGCTCCAGGTTGCTTGACTTGGAAGAAAAATGGATCCCCAAGAAAGGTACTTACTTGTTCCTCTACAGGAGAAAAGCTAAGGAGAATCACCACCACTATGCAAATGCAGATAGAAGCAGTCAGGAAGGCCGCCATCCTCAAGCATCCAGGGGGTATCGACAGCTCACAGTGGGAGCATAAGAGAAGCTCAACTCCCTTTGGGTACAGATGGCTAAAACACAAGTTGACGGGTTGAAAGAAAACTTGCGTCTCTACCACAGGATGGCATCAGAAAAGAACAAATAAAGGAGATGGATGTCTATGACTCCAGGAACCCTAGATTAGGGTGTGATGAGTGTGTAGCCAAAAAAAAAGGGGGGTTGGGGCTTAGAAGGGAGGTCCTCTTACATCTACCTTGAGCTATGGCTCCCTCACACAATCTCCTGAATGGCATTTGCCTCACCCAATCCTGTAGCCACCTGTAGCCAATCCTCCCCTGTCCTGTGTGAATGAGCCCTTCGCTGCCTTTGGCCTCTGGTTCTGTGCAGAAGGCAGAGCACAAAGAAGGTGGATAAGCCATTAGACAGGATGGCAGTGGTGCCAAGGAGCAACCAATAGCCTGAATGGCAAGAGCTAATGGTCACACCACCAACCACCTCATACCAGCTTTGGCCATCCACGTGCTAAGGGAGGGCATGACACACATTCATGAGCTCCTTCCGGGCAGAAGTCAAGTTGGGGCATCAGAGGCAGCACCTCTGAAGTAGGAAGGACACGGGGTCAGGCTGTGCACTCCCCCAACCCCGGGCTCCCCCCTCTGCAAACAAGGATCCCAGGTTGTTGCTTTCCTGCTGCCCACCATAATTTGCAGGAGCAGCTGTGCAGGAGGCTGAAGTCACCCAGTCTCCCTTTGCTTCTGGAACTCTCCTTGGTACTTCCCAGGATGATTCAAAAGGAGGAAACATTAAGCCAAACCTGGGAGGCCATGCTCATGCTCTGTCTCCCGTTGGTTTGGTCACTGAGACATTTCCAGCACCTGGAACAATGCAGGGGACATACTAGGTACTAAATAAACACTTGCTGGGTGACCAAACCAATGGACAGATAAAGGATTAGATCTAGTCCATGTTGGGTTAGAGTTTCAGTAATATCACCACCAAGACAAAGCAAAGGAAGCCCCCTTAGAGACTGAATTTGAATGAGCAATTGAAGCCAAGACCAGCCAGTCTTTTGAACAGTCTTTTATTACTGTAAAGGGCAATATTTTTTGAGAAGCCAAAAAAAAAAAATCAAATTTAGTAACCTGAGATGTCCTTAGTAACAGAGCTGAAGAATGTGTTTTCCAATATTTGGTTTCTCAGCTTGACAGTCTCTCTTGAAATACTCTTTTCTCAGCAATGAAAATGCGAATCGGTGTTGGTTTGTTTTGCAGTTTGCAAATGACTTACAGAGTTCTTCCGTCTGGGTTTCTGTTTTTCTTCTTGCAAATAAACAAAAGGCCACTTCTCTCATATGACTTAAGTGGGGGAGATTCTGTGATCTCCTGTCTTGGTTTTGGAAAGAGGAGAAAAGGAGGGGCAAGCAGAGAGAAGACTAAGAAAGCTGAAACAAGCAGGGTACAGAGCCTGGGGAAGAGGCAATGGGAGATGGCCTATGGAGCATTGGGGTGCCAAGGACCTGCAACAACTGAGGACACTGCTGTCAGGAGGACCCCAGCCACCCTTATGGGGCATGAACTTGCCCATCGGTTCCTGAGTCCTCGCTCCTGCTCCCAGTGCACCATGTCATCCTAGCTCCTTGTCACCTAGCAGGACAGACACCGCCCCCTCTTCTAGGCCAGCCAGAGGGAAGCAGAGCAACCCCTGCCGGCTTGACCCAGATCTGTCAGCCGATCAATTATTTTCCCCATAGAGGAGAAGGAAAAATGAAAGGAAGAAGGAAGAAGGGAAAGTGAAAAAGAGAAAAGGGGGGGCAGAGAAGCAGGGAGGGGGAGAGAGGGCAAAAAGAGGGAGGAAGAAAGGGGAGAGGAAATGAGGGAGAATCAGGGAGGGAGAAGGAGAGGGGAGGCGGAGGAACACACATAGCTCTTCCTTGGAAGCTCTTTTCAGTGTCAGCAGTGGTAGCCAGACCAGGCTCAAGCCAGAAGGTTGCAGAACCAAGTGCACAAATACCTAAACTACAAAGCCTATGAGGTCACTGAATGCAATCAAAGCAGAGGCTAGAGTCCTCTTCTTCCCACCCTTTGCCAGTCCAGATTAGAGCTGCCCTGTTCCCTGTAAAACTCCCCGCTCTGGCCCCTCCTCCCCCATCCAGTGGCCCTTCTCCTCCCCAGAGCCCCTCCCCTTTGCCATTGGTCCCCCCATCCCCCAGCATCTCTGCTCAGAAGTCTCCTCCTACAAAAGGATGGGAGGATGGGAGGAGGTCCCCATCCCCCCTCACACACACACCCCTGTGTTTATTCTAAATCCCCTGGGGTCTTCAGCAGCACATCTTATAAGGAAAGGAGGCAATGGCCACCAGGTAGGAGGAGACATTCAGGAGGATGTGGTACCTTGATCCCATCCAACCTGTACGCCATTGATTACCTTATTTTTGCATGTTTTCATTTTTTAGGTTTAATTAGTTTTATTGAATTTCAAATGACTACAGACATAAAGTAAACATGTAACAAGCCAGTAGAGCAGAAAGGAAGGAGCTGCGTAAATACCATCAGGCTCAGCATGGAGTTCCACTTAGCCCCACATGTTTGTAGCCTTACGAGCATTAATGAGTCCAACCCCGGGGAGTTGCTCCCAGCCTGGCAGACAGGTGGGGATATCAGGGCACAGAGGGAAATATTTTCACCTACTGAAAACAAAGATCTTCAAGTTCGGTGGTCTCTGCTCCCCACCCACCTGTGCTCAGGCCACTAGAACCAGCTTGAAATCTAGAAAGGCACACTTAATAGAGTGTTTGAAGGGTCTGTAGGATCTCTGTTGAGGTTAGATAGAAAGCAAAGCGGGTTTTTGCTTTGCTTGTTTGTTTTGCATCATTATCATTCTAATTAGTGGATAAGAGCGGGCCATGAACTCCAAACCAAAAAAGAATATCTGGAACAAGGACAAATCCTAGATGCGATAGTCCACCCCACACACCTAGAGTGTTTCCACCATGAGGAGCCAGCAAGGCAATGAAAATCTTTCCCGCATATTTAACAAGGATGTTTTTATTTGATGTTATGAGAAATGAAATGTTTGTAGAAATGTCACTGCACAAGTAAGGCACCTATGTGGGGCAAGAAGGCGAGGTTCTTAATAAAAGCTGAAAGTACCATAACACGCACTCACACCCTCACTTTCAAACATACGTCCCCTTCCTTCACAGTAGTAATTCAATCTCAATTCCAAGTCAAAGTGAAAGTACTGGAACTATGACCAGAATCATGTGGCTCATGTTGACTCAGAAATGCTGCCACCACTTAGGACATCAAGAGAGCTCACCTCATCCCAAGGGACAGACTGTGGCTGAAGCCGACACTGGAGTGGCCCATCCACAACAGGTAGGTGGCACCAGCCTGGGTCGCTGCACCTCAGGGCTGCAGATGGTATGCCTGCAGGGGATGGAGCCTCAGGGAGCTGCTGGAAGGCAGGGCCTACGGAGCTCATGAGCTGGGAACCAGGAGAGGCCCACCAGGGACACAGCTCAGCAGCCTTCATCCAAGCACCGCACCACAGGGGAGGCTACTGAGAAACCACGCATGCCAGTGGCTGATGTCAGAGCTGATGAGAAGAGGTTCCAGGGCTCATATTTGGCTTTAAAAGTAACAAAAGGGAAGAACCAGCACCGAGACTAGGCTTGGACCTGGCAAGTAAAGCTACCACCCAAAAAAGGCTCTAGTGCTCTAGTGCAGTAAGGCCTGCTGGGACTCTCCAGCCACCCAAGGACCATGGAGTGTGGAGGATGGGGTGAGCTGCATTGCCTGTGCTGTCCATGACCTGCCCCTGGCTTGCCCCCAGTTGGCAGCGCCAAGCCTGGCAGCCAGGGTCCACTTTGTGAAGCTCCTCTGCTCTCTCCCCTAATTTTTTTTTTTTTTTTTTTTTGGCCATGCTTCCAAGTGTCCACAATGCTTACATCAGGCCCAGGGTCTCATCATCCCAAACCGATTTTTCACTTTGCCAGTAAACATTGTTATGGTTTCATCTGCCTCCCTCACGTCTCAGAAGCGTTGCCCAGCCCCGGCTGCGGCTGGCACCCAAGTGTTTACTGCGAGTGGCAGGAACTTGGCCGATCTGCCCAGCTGAACGGTGTCCATGTCGCTGGCGCCTAGCGAAGGGGAGTGTGAGCACAGCCCCGTCTCCTTCCTCTTCCCCTCTGCCCCGCTTGGGTGTTAGTGCGCAGGTGAGTTGATGTGGGCTGTGAGGAGATGAGAGAAAATGAGAAAGGCAAGACAAGAATCTCACCCAGCACCTTGGAAGGTGTTGAAAGGAGCCTGAGTCCTTTGAAGGAGAAATGGTTGGGTTTCTAGAAAGAGAGAAGCTGCCGCACCACCAGCCATCCTTTTCAGAGCCTCTCTGTGGCAGAAGGTGGGCGGTGTGCTGAAAAGGACAGCGCCTAATCCCAGCCCTCTCTTGGTTCCCAGAAATGAGAAGCTCTGGTTAATCAACCCCTGTGCGCCTTAAGGCCAGAGCCCCTGGGTGATAATCACTCCCCCTACCCCCATCACTAATCAGGGCTGATTCCCTTCCCCTCTAAGCTGGATCATGGTTCCTGGTGGGGTGGAGGTGAGGAGCAGGTCAGGGTGGGGTCCCTAACCTGCCACTAGCCCCAGACACCTTTTGAAGAAGGCAAGAAAGCCTGGAAGTAGCAGTTCTAGGAAGAGCCAGCCTAAAACAAAAACAGAGGGGAGGAAAAAATCGCCTTAGAATGCGTACTGCATTCTAACTAGTCCCACTGGGTCAAGGCAATAGGGGTGGATTATTGCAGACAAGACCTGGCTGCCTCAGTAATTCTGTGAGTCTGATAAGAGGTAGCTGGCGGACTCTGGCTTCCATCCTCTGCAAAAGAAAACACACATCACCTTGGCTGCTCCAACTGGCATGTGGCTTGGGGGTCCTGGGGTCACGTTGCCTTAAAATGGAGCAGCCCTGTTCTTTTATGACACGTGGAAGCCTATTCAGAGCTGGCTCGGGGTGAGTAGCACAAATAAGGCCATTATCTGTCTTAGAAAATTCAGGGTTTGGTAGAATGTGAGGAGAGCTGGGAAAACCTAGCGGCCTCCATCCCCACGCCGAGATAGGAACAGGAGCGCAAAATCAGATCTCCCTCTGGAGAATTTTGCACGGCCTCTTCCTTCTCATCTCTTCAGGGATGATTCAAAGTATGAGCAAATATTATGCTTCCCTGCATTTATTTCTGATGAAAAAAAATCATGTATGCTAATTTATATGTAAATTCAGAGTGGCCCTGGGGCTTCTGGCATGCTGCCAGTGGGCTGTGGATGGTGGAATTTTGGCCATTGTCTCCAGTTTGAAGTTAACAGGTAGAAGAGACACAGACCTCAGGACGGATGAAGTGATGGAGATCCTGGGACCTATCCTGTCCCTTCCTCTGACCCCTTGCTCCATCCCTTGCCTAGTTAGTTTTCATTTCTGTGGTTTCTGTGATGGAGGCTATTTCCCTGAGGCTGCCTGGCCCTGAACTCAGTTTCCCTTCTGCTGGAGTTGGGGCTCTGATCTCATTGGGTGAGCCCCTCTTCACTTAGTACAAGCAGAGGTGCACGCATGCACACGCATATGCACACGCACGGGCGCGCGCGCACGCGCGCGCACACACACACACACACACACACACACAAGTACACTGCTGCTGCTCCAGGTTATGTAAGAGTCAGTCAGGGCTGCTCCACGCTGCCTCCTTCACTTTCACACCCACCACCCCATGGGAAGAGACCCAAGGCTGGTGTCCCCCTTGAGGCTGGGTGCATCAGATGACATCAAGGAGATCCCTGTGCGACCCGCCACTGTAGACCCCTTGCATTCCATCCAGAAGCCTCCAATGCTCCTTGCCTTCCTCCTTGAGCTCCAGCCAAGGGTACACACACATTTGCTCCTTGCCCACTTGGGCCCTCTGCCCACCTAGTGTGAGTCCACTGCAGCTAAGTCAGGGGGACAGTGGCAGTCCCCAAAGCCTCCTCTCGGAGGGAGGAAAGCAGACTAGAGGTAGGAACCAGTCTGGACCAAGAGAGCCCCAGGCTGCAGGAGGAAGAGACAGAGGTGGGTGGGACTTCCCACGCTTTCCCCTCACGGTGGGAGTGAACTTTCCCCTGGGAGCCCAGCCGAAGAGGGCTGAGCTTCCACACGGGGTCCTCTGGGAGACAGTGCTGGACCACCCAGGGAAAGTTTCTCTGGCCGGCTTAGTCCCTGTGACTGTGGGGATCTTTAATAAGAAAAGGCAAACCAAACCCTCAAAGGACAGGGTGGGTAGGAGCAAGCCGGTGGGCAGTGCTTCTGGGACATTTAAGTCAGGACAGGGTGTGGGGCCACCCAATGCAGCAAAGGGACTTAAGGTTGAATGGGCTTCCAAAGCACCCGGCACAGCCCAGACACAGCTCAGCGAGCATGGCCCTCAGCTGCAGCCCCGCGGCTTGGCTTCCAAGCCAAGCAATAAACAGAAAATTAGCATTCGACTCTTAAAGCCTCCCTCCCTTCAACTTAGGAGAGCTTTCTGAATTTCAGAGCCCCCCTGCCTGCTCCCGAAGCCTTTTATCTGCTGGTTCCCACCCCCTGCCACCCCCCTCCACAAACACACCCCCAAACACATTGAAAACTAACAGGGTTTGAGTCCACCACTGCTACAAATTGATTCAGCCCTTCAGGCTGGCTCTCCGACCAGAGCCTCACAGGATGCAGTTACCTGGTTATGTCTAGCCTGCATTTTCTGTTTGCTCCTTGCGAGAAGCTCTGCAAGTTGACTGGCCCATAGATATTTAAAGTTTCCTCTCATAATTTCTTCCCAGTAACATAAGCAACGCCTTAGCAGCCCTGCCGCCCTCCGCGAATCTAATTCCCCCGCTTCCATGTGTCTCCGTTGTGTGTGTGCAAGAATGTACAGAGAGACCAGCACACAGCCACGGACTGAACAGGAGCCCAAGACACATTTCACTTATGCACATACAGCCCCCGTTCCGGGAGCAGCCGGAATCAAATCAATATTCTCACAGCCTGGTCTGGAGGATGGAGTCCCAGCCATGCTGCTCAAACGCCCTCTCCTCCACCTGCAAACCGCGCAGCCGAGCCGACTAGGAGTCTGCGAATCATCTAAAGCACACTGTACAATCTCTGGGTCGGCTGTACGCAAATCGATAGCAGGCTCTTACCTTGAAAGAGAAACAGAGCAGCCAGCCCCGTGAAGATTGCCCAAGAGATAGAATTGTGCATTTTTGCCTGGATGGTTTTCATGATTTTTTTTTCTTCTTCTTTTTCTTCTTTTTTGTCAGGTTCGGTTTTTTCTTTCTTTCTTCCCTGACAGATTGTGCTGCTCTCGAGCTGGTGGAAGGAGATTTAAATCCACTGTTTTCCTGAAGGACACCACAAGAAAGCCGAGGATTTGAGAGAGTGTGACTTCTCAGTAATTATCTCTACTCATACTCTGGCACCGAGACACATCGTACAATCTGGCCCTGGACAGCCCTCCTACAAGCTGCAATCATTGGTTCTAATCCAAGGATTGACAGAGCTACAACACACGCGCACCGGCACACACGCACGCACACACACACACACACACACACTCTCTCAGGAATCATTTACTGGGCAAATCAGGCTAGCTGATTAAAGAGACAGGAGCCTGGCGAGATGGCATGATAAATGCCACTTTGCCCCTTCTATATTACTTTCATTTTTTAAACTGACAGTCTCTCAGAGCCCCAGGCATCAAAAAATCCTTTTCCTTCTGGCACTCCCTGGCCTCCTGAACTCAGATTCCCTTTGCACTGGAAAAATCCCATAGCCGGCCACTGCTTACGGGAAATTTTAAAGGGATATTTTCATGCTTGGTGGAACTTGCAGAGATGATTCAAATTTCATGTGTTGGTACTTATTTTCCTCTCCGATGAAAATATCATTCAATGACAGATTTTTTTCCCCCTCCCTCTCATCTCTCACCTTTTCCAATCAACCTCCTACTCCTTTGCTTTGAAAATAATAAATAACTTTCTATTTTCTTCTCCTGTCACTCCTGTTTCGGAATACCTGTATTCGTCCTATAGTTCATTCACTTAATTTATTTTCTGAAGTCATCCATGCGTATGATACCATAAAAAGGGATGAGGCTTCTGAGATATGAGAAGAACTGCAATCTGAATATGGAGAAGCTTCTTCAAAAGGGAATGAGGGATGAGTTTATTCTATGTGCCTCAGTCAATCCACATTCACGAAGATGAACAATCTTAGTGCTTGTGGTTTAAACTGCAGCAAGACAGACTTAGGTTAGACACACTGAAGAACTTCCTGAGTGTAGACTTTGTGAGTGGTTATAATATGTCCTCAGGGGATGGCAGACCTAACATCTCTTCGATGATGGGTTGGAATCAAAATCTAACAGAGATAATCTAATGGGCGTGATGACTTTTTGAGAGGTCTCCTAAGTCTAAGGCCCTAAAAATTGATGTTCTAATTTGTGGTTTCCTCTCATGGGAAGAAAGTCAGATGACACAAACAAAAATCCTGGAAGACTTAGCCCCTTAATGCCACCCTCCTTAGCTGATTCGGAACAGCCATGCCATCATGATGCCTTAACACACAGTTTTGAAATAGTTC
Source organism: Phacochoerus africanus (assembly GCF_016906955.1). Classification (NCBI taxonomy): domain Eukaryota; kingdom Metazoa; phylum Chordata; class Mammalia; order Artiodactyla; family Suidae; genus Phacochoerus; species Phacochoerus africanus. The sequence goes on along the minus strand of NC_062554.1, from coordinate 57,525,946 downwards.
TTCCAGATTTCCGCCATAATTATTATACATACTAGTCACCCACATAATAATTTTAATGTATATGTTCTTGAACTGCATAGAACGAAAGTATTTACTGGCTGCATAGGTGAACTAGAAACAGCACTGCCATTTCTTTTTTCTGTCTTTCTGTCTTTTTAGAGCCGCACCCACAGCATATGGAGGTTCCCAGGCTAGGGGTCTAATTGGAGCCGTAGCCACCGGCCTACGCCAGAGCCATAGCAACGCTAGATCCGAGCCGCATCTGCAACCTACACCACAGCTCATGCAACGCCGAATCCTTAACCCGCTAGCAAGGCCAGGGATCGAACCCGCAACCTCATGGTTTCTTTGTCAGATTTGTTTCCGCTGTACCATGACGGGAACTGCAGCACTGCCTTTTTGCTCAAAGCTCAGATAACCATTCTCCTTGTGTATTTGTCAAGGAGAGCGCCCAGCCCTGCAGGTGTGCAGCCCAGTGGCTGAGTGGAAGGAGCAGTGGCATCTGCAGATTTAGATCCTAGTCGCAGCTCCATACAAACTGAGGGACTGTGGGCAGGTCATTTTATTTCTGTGGATGTCCCATCTGTACAATTAAAGATGTGTTTTGAATCTCTTTTCACTTTAAAGGTGTTTTATGTTAACAGATTTCTTTTTCTGCCACTAGGTTCTAATTCACTTGCCTATCAAAACGTCCTTGACGTTGTGAGCTCCCAAGGGACAAGCGTTTTATCTCTAGCCCAGTCTTTTTGTGCGGTCCCTGCAGAGTGACATGTGCAGTTAAATGCTCCGGGGTGGCTGTGGCAGCCGTGATAACAGCGCGGCAGCCCCGGTGGCCGCCTCTACCGCCACTTCGCTGCTCACCAGAGTGACGATGAAGACAGCAGGTCACTGATAAGCCTTTAGCCCTGACCTGGGGAGGCAGAGAGACCAACACCATTTACAAGCATCCTCACCCTGGGCGGCAGCACATCTGTACATTCACCAATTTTTATTAAGCATCCATACATGGGACCGTCATAATCAACCAACCCCTCCAGCTGACATTTATTGAGTGTTTGCTATGTGCCAGGTGTGAGAGTCAGTGTTTTGTATGTATTTTGCTCTTTAAATCCTTACAACTTCTGCAGTGGTGCAGTTAACATCCCCATTTTATAGACAAAGACAATGAGGCTCCAGGAAAACTTGTCCCCAGCTGCACAGCTAGTAAGCAATGGAGGCAGGATTCAAACTTGAGCATTTGTCTCTCAGACCAACTTCTAAAAGACTGTCCTAAGTCCTGGGAGGGACTCAATAGAAGTCAGTTTTACATATAGCCCCTCTGCTGGTGTTAATAGCCTATATTAAAAATTGTACATGAAGTTCCCACTGTGGGTTAAGAATCCAGGTTGGGGTTGCTGCAGAGATACAGGTTCAATTCCCAGCCTGGCGCAGTGGGTTAAAGGATCCCCAAAAGTTGCAGCTGTGGCTCAGATTCAACCCCTGGTCCAAAAACTTCCCATATGCCATGAGTGCGGGCCTTAAAAAAAAAAAATTAGGGCGTTCCCATTGTGGCTCAGCAGTTAGTGAACCCGACTAGTATCCATGAGGACACGGGTTCAATCCCTGGCCTCAGTGGGTTAAGGATTCGGTGTTGCCATGAACTGTGGTGTAGGTTTCAGACATGGCTTGGTTCCTGAGTTGCCGTGGCTGTAGTGTAGGCCAGCAGCTACAGCTCTAATTGGATGGCTGGCCTGCGAATCTCCATATGCAGCAGATGCAGCCCTGAAAAGGCAAAAAGACCAAATATATATATATATATATATATATATATATATATATATATATGAAACAACACATACCTTGATAGAAAAAAATACAGAAGAAAAGTGTGTATATATATATTACTTTTCGTAATAATTGAGTTGGAAATGGTTGTTACGGACAATTAGCAATTTTATCTGAATGCAAAGACGTGATAGATGGGCATTTTCTATGATAGGTTTTAAAAGCACTATGGAAATAATGAGAGTCACAACATACCTCAAAAGTGAGGTAGAGACCAGAAGGAAGAGTATGTAGGCAAGTAACACCATAAATTAAAAATGAGGAGTTCCCATTGTGACTCACAGGGTTAAGAACCTGACATAGTGTCCATGATGATGCAGGTTTGACCTCTGGCCTGGCTCAATGGTTAAGGATCCGGCATTGCTGCACAGTGGGGCATAGGTCACAGAGGCAGCTCAGATATGGTGTTGCCTTGGTTGTGGCATAGGCCTCAGCTTCAACTCCAATTCGACTCCTAGCCTGGAAACTTTCATATGGCACAGGTGCAGCTACAAAAAGAAAAAGAAATTAAGAATGAGAGATGGAAATATAGCACCTATATTTGGGGCTGTTGAAACGTGTCTGAGAGCCCTGGTCTTGCCCTGCTTAGTTGCAATACAAATTTTCAAAGATGAAAAAAAAAGAAGCCCAGCAAAAATCCTGACCCACGTGAGTTACCCCCACACCCAGGCAAATGGAAACATGCCTGGCACATGCGGGCACACTCCACAGACAGCTGGCATCATTAGCATGGCTTGTTAATGAGGCTGGGGCTGGGGCTGCATCTGGCTGGGTCAGACCCCAATTCTGACTCCTGGGGGCGGTGGGACCCCAGCTGGGTCATCCCAAGCCCATGTCTGATATGGGGATAACATTTATAACTCCTTGGCCACCATCACCATACATGGTAACCACCAGCTCTTCATTTGTTTTAGCCTTTCAGTCAAATTGAAACTGACGTGGTCTGCTATGTGGCCTTGGGAGCAGCTGTGGGTGCTTGTGCCCTAAACTCCTGGAGGGAATCTTTCTAGCCTTGCACTTTGTGTGTTCACCAAGGTGACACCCCTCCTTAGGGGCATCGAGCCAAAAGTCTGATTTGGACTCCAAGTGCCGCTCAGTGCTAAGCCATCTGGAGAGCCACAGCTCTCTCAACGCTGGAAGGTGCCATCAAGTAAAATTTCCCAGCGGCCTTCGTGTTTCACAAAAGCCCACAATGGAGAAGACATCTTTTCCTCTCCTAAGTCACCCATAAAGGCCTGTTGGATAGATGAGAGCTTGTGGATATAGTTATAGGTGAGAAAGCTGATCCTGGGCTGTCCACCAGGGTTTTGCACAGCTGGGCCCATACCTTACCAGTTGGATGGATCACAGCAAAGCAGTCGGCATCGTGCTTTTCCTTTTCCATTTTCACCTCCGTCTGCAGGGCCCTGGGGCTGGGAATCTCTACGTATGCAACTGCCCCGAACAGCAGGTGACAGCGTTCTTCTGTATGGGTGGCCTGGGCCGGGCAGGGGTTTCTGTGACTCTGGTGGCACTGATTGGGGGAAGTCTGATTGGAGGGGACTCTTTAAATCACAGCTCCTTACTCAACAATCAAAGCTCTAGCCTCTGAGCTCAGGGGCTCAAGTGCTTCTAATCAGGTGTCTGCAGGACGAGATTTGCCTCTTGGATTAGCTGGATGTGCGATATGCACCGTTTACTTCCCGGTTCAAAGGTCAGAGGAGGATGAATGGCCCCGGGACAAAATTACCCTCCAAAAAGGGGCCCACGTTCTGGGCAGAATGGTATTTTCTCACCGCCCACACTCCTTGAAGTTAGGAGAAATTTACTGCAGAAATGATTTTTCTGTTTGCAGATAGGAGATGAGGAAATGGAGTAAGAAATAAGGAATCCGGAAGTGGAAGGAGATGAGGTCATTCACCTGTGGAGAGGGCAGCCCCGAGGCCTTGTAGAGACCGTTCAGCTTCTGCGTGGTGTGCAGTGAGCAAGGGCAAATAAGGATGGATTCTCCAGGAATCGACCCCTCCCTAAATTGGACAGCAAGTCTAGGAAGGTCATGGTGGGGCCCGGCTGCCCACAGTCCAAAGGCCAGTGGAACCTGACCGCGGCCCTCCAGCCCCTGGCGGAGGCTGGACAACTGCGCACATGGTGGGCCTTGTCCAAGGCTGGAGCTGAGACAGAAGCCATGAGGAGGAGGAGGAGGTGTGCTGGCGGAGAGAGGAGGGAGAAGGGGTGTGGGCAGCGTGTTTTATTCCTCGAAGCTATTATGGAAAGAACTGCAGGAGCTTAAATCTAAAGAGAGGCACTGAAATAACATTCAGGACTTAACAAAAGCCAGTGCTCCCTCTGCCCACACCCACTGTGGCTGCCTCCCCGAGGCTCGGGTGATGCTGGGATGAGCCAGCCTCTGGGGGGAGGGGAGATACCAGCCCTCCCGAACCTGGGGTAGGGCAGGGGTCCAGCTCTGACTTGCAGTGTTGCTTTGGGAGGGAGAAAGCCATGGCGGAGAAAGGCTGTCCCCACCTTTCCAAGGGCCTCTCCCTGGAAAGCCATCTTGGATGTGGCTCCCGTGTCAGGTCCTTTTTGATGTGAATGCATATGATGGGTCCAGGGTACAAGCGACATGGGAATTATGCAGGGTCTATTTTGAGACTTTGACTTAGAGCCAATTTCCCGATTTATTGATAATTTGCCTAAGCTGATATTACAGTGAAAGTCGAACTCTTAGCCGCACAGAGATTGAGGACACAGAGATTTAAAGCCATATTCCTGCAAGAGAAGCATGGTCAATGTTTTCTAACTGGAATTATAGGCAGTCATCTGGTCTCGATTCTTAAGAGTTATCGTCATCATCTCCAAAAGAAGCCATACGGCATAGCAGTATAACAGAAAGGATTTCACATTTAAAATCAGAAGACCTGAATTTGAGTCTAATTCCATTTATCAGCTTCAATTCTGGGATCCTCAATTTCCCCATCTCATCTCATCTCCTCCCATCTTGTCCTTAAAGTGGAAATAATAATGTCTACTTCACAGAGTTGATGTGAATTAACCGAAATGAAGACTAGGAAAGCCCTTGAACAAAGTCTCACACACACATTGGCTCCAATGTCTTTATAATCTTGCTTGAGAAACAGATCACGTGCTGGGAAATATTCAGTATGAACAGCACAGTCATTGCCTCCAGGCGCTCACGGCCAGCAGTTTTCTCTGGGCTCCATGGGAGGTAGGGACTGTTGTTGGCACACGGTCCTCCCGCTGGTCCCCAGGAATCAGCCTCCTGTGGTTTGCCTGGGCTGCTACCCTTTCAGGGCAAGGGTGAGCCAGGGGCCTGGCCAATCAGTTTCTTCCCTGAGAGTTTTCTAGGTGCTGTTTGGAAATATGCACTGCTCTGGGGACATCTTTCCTAACAGGTGGAGAAAGACTGCAAGGAAATGAAGTCAACGAAAAGCAGGAGGAGAAGCATGAGGAAAGGGAACCACTGAAAGAAGGACAAGTCAGGCCTGCAGGCAGACATTCACCCTCATTTGCTGAAGTTATCTTGGACTGAGCTTCTGTCACTTGCCACTGAAAGCGTCTGGACGGGAAAGTCCCTGCAGGACAGATGAAGACAAAGTCCCTTTGTTTCCCTCTCCTGAAACATGGCAAGAGCCCAGAGATTGTCTGAAGCCCCAGGTAGAGATATATGTATAGGTGGCCCCTTATCTTAAGGTAAATAGTGTTATTTAATTGGAATAAAAATAAGGTCACAGATGGAGTCAAGGTAGACCAAATCCCTCTTCCTAAAGGTTGGGGTGGAGGCAGTGCACCAGCATTTAACAGGCATCTCTTGGAGTTCCCGTTGTGACTCAGTGGTTAACAAATCCAGCTAGCAACCATGAGGTTGTGGATTCAATCCCTGGCCTCACTCTATGTGTTAAGGATCTGGTATTGCCGTGAGCTGTGGTGTAGGTCACAGACACGGCTCTGATCCAGCATTGCTGTGGCTCTGGCGTAGGCCAGCGCTACAGCTCTGATTAGACCCCTAGCCTGGGAACCATCATATGCGGCAGGCGCGGCCCTAAAAAGACAAAAAAAAACCCACAAAAAACAAAAAACAACCAGGCATCTCTGGACACTAGACATGTGTCTTCTCACTCAGCCCTCACATCAACCTTGGAGGCTGAAAGCTCTTATGCCTAATTGGCAGTGCAGAGGGCATGCACTGTGTCCAGTGCTGTGGGTTGCAGGGGTGGTCACTGGCCAGGCCTTGTCAGTACCCAAACCCTGCCCATCTCCCCATGCTCAGCTACGTGAAACTTAGACTCTGAGTGAAACAATCAGGGTGGTCTGTGAGAGCCATGAAAAAGGCATCAGCCTGAGTCTACTTTGTTGTTGTTTCCTGATGCAAATTTTTTAAATTAAAGTATAGTCGATTTACAGCCTTGTGCCAGATTCTGCCATAGCGCAAAGTGACTGAGTCACACACCCACACATATCCATTCTTCTTCTCATATTATCTCCCATCAGGTTCTATCCCAAGAGACTGGATGTATTTCCCTGTGCTATTCAGTAGGACCTCATTGCTTATTCATTCTAAATGTAATGATTTGTATCTACTAGCCCCAAATTTCCATCCATCCCATTCCCCCCTGCCCCCTTGTCTGTCCTCTATGGCTGTGAGTCTGTTTCTGTTTTACAGATAGACTCATTTTTGCCATATTTAAGACTCCATGTATAAGTGATATCATATGGTATTTGTCTTACTCTTTCTGACTTACTTCACTTAGTATGAGAGTCTTGAGCTCCATCCACATTGCTGCAAATGGCATTATTTTGTTCTTTGTTATGGCTGAGTAGTATTCCACGGTGTCTATGTATCGTATCTTCTTAGTCCATTCATCTGTCGATGGACACATGTTGTTTCCATGGCTTGACTATTATGAGCAGTGCTGCTATGAACATAAGGGGTGCAAGCATCTTTTTGAATGAAAATTTTGTCCAGATAGATGCCCACAAGTGGGATTGCTAGATCATATGGTAGTTCTATATTCAGTTTCTGAGGAACCCCCATAATGTTTTCCATAGAGGTTATCCTGATCTCTATTTGAATGAAAGAAGGAGGGAGTTCATTCACACTGAGGGGGCTTGCTGGGCAAGAGGTTGGAGGTGAACATGGAGCTCTGAAAGTCAGGGCGACCAAACTGGTGGGTTAGAACCTGTGAGTCCAAGGGTCCTGATGGTACATGTTGCCTGGGCCTCACCTGGAGGGCCTGGGATGTCTGAGAGGTGTCAGCTGAATCTGAGAAGTGGAGATGCTGCAAATTCTGAGCAAGCAACAGCGACGAGACTGGTATTTCTGGGGTTACCATGGCAAATGCATAGGAGATCTAGGTCCTCCCTCCAAGGAGGTGCCCTCCCTGGCCCTCGGGACTTGGACAGCTGCCCACCCTGTGCTTCCCTGAGTCTGGTGGGACAGACCGTGAGACAGTGGCTGCTGGGTTCCAACAGGTCACCTGTGTATGTGACACGGGCAAGGGTCCCAGCAGCCTCTGCAGCCTCTCTGTGGGCAGTTGAACAGATTATGGCACAAGGGTGGGATCCAGGCTTGCACTTAAAGATGGAAGGGTCCATGGTACCTGGAACAGCTCCACTTTCCTACATGGGGGGTGAGGACTCCATCTTTTTGACATTAAAGCATCACTTTCTTCTTTGGGCTGCTTCTCTCCATGGGAATGCCTACTTTGAAGACTTTATGGGTAGGAGGAGTGTGGTCTGAAGAAAGATTTATACTTTTCTGAATTATTTGGCTTTATGCTATCCTAGAAACCCACTGAATTCTACCACCCAAATTTTGGGAAGAATGTGAAATACACAGAATCCATAAGTATTTCCATCTCTCCCCCCACTGCCATGTCACACAGAGAAGTGGTGTCAGGAGAAAGGCAGTAACATGCTTGGGTTCACACAAGTTAAAGCAGAACAGGGTCTCCTGGCTCCTCATCCAGCATCAGTCCTTTTACTCCAGAATGTGGCCAGATGCCAGAATCCACCTCTGCCCAAGAAAACCACCCTGTTCGCTCACTTAACCAAATTGCATTCCTTGTAACTGAAAGTCCCAACCTTAAAAGCGTAACCTGACCGAGAAGGGGTGGATGAATTCAGGGTGGAGGGATTTCAGCTTCCTTGCAAAGTCTAGGCTGTGGTGAGAACAAAGGAGCAAGAGCGTGTGTGGGGTCAGGAGTCAGGGGAGAGGAGAGAGGGGATGAAGATGGAGACTCCAGGGGCCAGGTGTGCCAACAATGAGGGCACCAGACGGGACTGGGTCTTCACCGTGATCTTGAGCGAGGCTTTGCAAGGCAGGTGACAGTAGAACAGAGGCAAGGTGCAACACTCTTCTCAAACATCTGGCTTGCCCACCTGCTGGCCCCTGCTACATGGACGGCTTTTGCAGGAGAGGGGGAGATAAAGGTTCTTCGAGGAGCATATCAGCCAATCTATGTGGGGGGTGGCCAGCCCAGGCAGCAGAAGCGATTCATCACAGACATTGACGGGTTCTAACCCCCAGGAGGATATAGTCAAGACACATAAAGGTTTAAAATCAAATCACGTGTCATGCCGAAGAGTAATGGTACTTTCTGTAAGGAGTATGTATATATTTCTAATTTCCAAATGAATTAAGTGCCTATAAAAGGTGTTGAACTGGCAGCCTAGAATGCTGGAATCTTTGATTTATGCCCAGAGGAGGGAAGACTGAGCCAACCTCCTGAATCACTCCTCAGTGAGCTGAAACCCCTCACCAAGCACTCCATGCCCTTTGTCCCCCTAAGAAAGGTGACTTACTTGTGTGCAGGCCATCCCCACAATTCTGTATGAGCTTTTGATTAGGATGGGAAAGGGATAAATGATAGGGAAATGAAAGACATGAATTTTGAGGCACCTTGCAGATGAGTTATTCTGTCCTTTATGGGTGGAACTATAACTCTAACTCTTGTACATCTTTCTCTAAATTGAATTTTTGTTTTCAAAGTAGCTTCGCATAGTCTATTTCTTAAGATATTTGCAAGCTTTGTTGGTGTCACTCTGGATGGGAGACTGGGGTAGAGATGATGCTAGCATGTTAGACCTGGAAGTGATCTTAGAGAGGTGATGGCACTACAAGGAAGACCCAGCTGTGTCCCGAAAAGAGAGATACAGGGGACAGCTCCCATCCACAGTGGAGGTGGGGCTGGAAACGGCTTCCCTAACTCCCTCCTCTGGTTCAGGGATGTCAGCATTATCTAACACACAGTAAGAGAGCAAACACATACACGCAGATGATGCGATGACAATAGAAACCCAAACAAAAATAGCACAATTTGGGAGTTCCCTGGTAGTGCACCAGGTTAAGGATCCAGTGTTGTCACTACTGTGACAAGGGTTCAATTCCTGGCCCAGGAACTTCTGCATGCACCTTGTGGGAGAAGAAAGTGTCAGGATAAACTGGAGACCTAGCTGTCACTGAGGTGAGGCAGAGCTGGGTTTTGCCCTGAGTTCTGCTCATACACTGATCTCTTTACAGGATGCTTCTGCTGTGTGAATTGCAGATGCTCCACTAGTGAACGGGGGGAGCAAGAACAACCCCATAGGATTAAACACAGCAATACATAAAGCCGCTGGCACTCAGAGGGCAGAGAATATATACATTAACTCTCCTGCTACAAGAGAAGTGTGGTTCAATCAGATAGACAAATATTATTTTGTTAAGTAAACAAAAGATTGATTTTACATTAAAACTTTGATTTGTATTGCCTCTCAATTTGATTTCTTTTGCTTTTGTTTTTTTCAATGGGGTAGATTCTTTTCCTTTTTTTTTTTTTTTGTCTTTTGTCTTTTTACGGCCACACCCTCAGTATGTGGAGGCTCCCAAGCTAGGGGTTGAAATGGAGCTATAGATACCAGTCTACACCACAGCCACAGCAACGTGGGATCTGAGTCACATCTGTGACCTACATCACAACCCAGGGCAACACAGGATCCTTAACCCACTGAGTGAGACCAGGGATCAAACCTGCGTCCTCATGGATACTTGTCAGATTCATTTCCGCTGAGCCACAAAGGGAATTCCTCAATTGAGTAGATTCGTGACTTGACAGATGAGTTAGACTTCAGTATATTCTCCTTGCTTTGAGTCCAGAAAAGCTTTCTAGGGGTGGTATACATTGGCAAAAATATAGAAATACGTTAAAACTGGCCTCTAACATAGGGAAGAAGAAGTGATTCCAGGTAGAATGTGACTCCCCCCATCCAGCCCATTCAGCAGGGAGGTGTGGTCCTGGAAGAAGAGGGGATTCTGGGGCCCTCCGGGAAAGTGTCCTGTCATGGAAATGTGCACACACAGACATGGTTCATGCCTTCTAGAGCAATCCAGAAACAGCATTATGCTGTTGCACAGGAAAAGTGGCTTTAACGAGGATGTTTTTATTTGATGTTATGAGAAATGAAATGTTTGTAGAAATGTCACTGCACAAGTAAGGCACCTATGTGGGGCGAGAAGGCGAGGTTCTTAATAAAAGCTGAAAGTACCATCACACGCACTCACACCCTCACTTTCAAACATACGTCTCCTTCCTTCACAGTAGTAATCCAATCTCAATCCCAAGTCAAAGTGAAAGTACTGGAACTATGACCCGAGTTATAATATGTCTACACTGGTTGTCAGGCTTTGCTCCCCTTTGTTTTTCTTCCATATCTCAGAGATGGAAAAGTGAGCAGCAAAAAGATCAGAGTAACATGGAATACTCCATCCAGAAGGAGAACTCCTGCCCTCTGACCCCAGCCCTCACACCGCACTTACCGATCCCAGACAAGGGCTCAGGCTAGGAGAGCATCGGTCAGACTGCAAACATGCTGAATGTTTTTATTTCCTTGGAATGTAACTTAGAGCTGCATTATGTCTCTCTGTCAAGACAAAGAGACTGAAAGGCACCTGTTCATAAATCAAACCATCAACGAGTACTCACTGGGCCCAGTTTTGTCCAGGCGCTGTGATAGGTTCTGCATCTTATCCAGATACAGTGACAACGCATCCTCACCATCCAGGGGCACTTTCATTCATGCAATGGGTGGTCCAGTACTGATTAAGCACCGAGAGCTAGACATTTGGTAAGTATTGTAGCTACGACTTTTAGCAAATGTGGGTATTTTTCTGAAGTTGCTCATACTTTAAGTGGGAGACTGACCAGCAGTTATAAATGTAAAGAATATTGAATTAATTAAGATAAAGGATACTAACTGACATTAAAAAAAAAAAAAGAACTCTAGAATCTCAGGATTTTTTTTTTTTTTTAGCTCATGCTAAGTCTCAGACAGGGGCAGAACCACTATTTAGGAGGTCAGAGGAAGAGTTTAGGCAAAAAAGTGAGATGGCCCAAACTAAGGCAGTGGCAATAGGGAAAAAACTAGAGAAAGTACTAAGATTTTATTACCAGTAAATATGAGTATATTAACTTTATCAAAACATGGGAGATTTGACGATTTGGGGACATTTTTGGTTTTAGGCTATTTAGCGGCAATACATATAAAAAAAAGCAATACAGAAGTTTTAGTAACATGGCAGGAAAATAACAAAAGCAGGTACAATGATACTACTATCAAAAGAAATAGAAATCAAGGTAGAAAGCCTAACTGTGAGAAAAAAAGTGGTATCCATAGGATCAATAGTACAATCCACCAAGAAGAAATAAGTTTTGAGCTTTACTTAGTGAAATGAAAAAAATTGTTAGAAAATAAAGATTCCTGTGTACACAAGGAGGAATGGACAATTCTACAATTAAAAATATTAATATTCTTCTCAAAAAAGGACAGCACAAATAAGAAAAAAAGCGTACTCACGATTTTCAAAACAAAATCAACAATCTGAAAATAAATAATGAATAAGATAGATAGAGATACGTAGATAGGTAAATGATAGGTATAAAGAGAGAGAGAGAAGAGTTCCCGTCGTGGCTCAGCAGAAACAAATCCGACTAGGAACCATGAGGTTGTGGGTTTGATCCCTGGCCTCGCTCAGTGGGTTAAGGATCTGTTGTTGCTGTGAGCTGTGGTGTAGGTCGCAGACATGGCTCAAATCTGGTGTTGCTGTGGCTCTGGCATAGGCTGGCAGCTACAGCTCTGACTAGACCCCTAGCCTGGGAACCTCCATATGCCTTAGGTGTAGCCCTCAAAAGACAAAAGACAAAAGCCAAAAAAAAAAAAAAAGAGAGAGAGAGAGAAGTTTTTTTGTTTGTTTTGTTTTTGTCTTTTTGCTATTTCTTGGGCCGCTCCCACGGCATATGGAGGTTCCCAGGCTAGGGGTCTAATCAGAGCTGTAGCTGCCAGCCTACGCCAGAGCCACAGCAACATGGGATCCGAGCCACGTCTGCAACCTACACCACAGCTCACAGCAACGCCAGATCGTTAACCCACTGAGCAAGGGCAGGGATGGAACCCAAACCTCATGGTTCCTAGTTGGATTTGTTAACCACTGTGCCACGACGGGAACTCCAGAAATTTTGAATTAAAAAATGAGAATGCTCATCCTTTTCAAACACAACCAAATTTTCACAAATCAACTATGTTTGGGTCAAAAAAAAATCAAAATACATTTGTGATTGGTTAGAATGCTATAGGCCACGTCCTCTGATAAAAATACATTTAAGATTTAAGAGAGAAATAACGAAAATTCTTTGAAAAGAGAAATCCTGATTTAAACAGAAATTCAAATAAAAATTACTAAATACTTATAAAAGAATGAGAACATTATGTGGCCAAGTATATCCATAGTCTTAAACGACATTCTTGGACAACAAGAAACATTAGAAATCATTCAGTAGGTATGCATGGCCATTAGGAAAATTTCTCCAAATAACACAAACAAACAAAAACCCCCAAATGTAGTGCCTTAAAAAAAGAGAGAACCAGTTGTTGTCTTTCTTTACTTAAAAGGAAATCCAGAGATGGGCAGTTGCTGGCATTGGCTCAATGCTTAAGCAGTATCTGGCCCATGGTTTTACAATTCTGCAGGCTTTTACCTTACTGCTCCAGATGTCTGTTGTCTTCTCCAGATTCTGCATATTCATATACAAGCAAGAAGAAGGAAAAAGTAAAGTGTTAGCTGTGGTCCACCTCATCTTACAGGAAAACAAATGTTTTCCCCAAATCCTGGTAGTGTTCATTTGTAGCAAATAGCTACTGTTGGCTACAAGGGAAAATTTGAAAACGAATAGTTGAGTCAATGGAGGAAACAAATAACCATAAAAAAGAGAAAGATATAAAAGAAACAACAATAAAAACAGAAAATCTGATCAATAAAAATAAAATCTGGTCATTTGAAAATACCGATAAAATAGATAAAACCCAGGCTGGTGTGATCAAAGGAAATATATTATACAAGCAACACTGGAAATAAAAAAGAAGACATGAATTAAATTTTAAATATTGGGAGAATGTGAGGTACAACTTTAAGCCAATACCTCCGAATATCTAGATGAAATAGATGGTTTCTTAGGAAGATAAAATTGACAACATTGACTCAGTAGGCCTGGTACTGAAAGCGGAGTCCAGCTGCTCACTACTCCAAAGCCAATATGGAGGCAAGGTTGGTGGAAAGGAAAGTTTACTTTATTTTTGAAGGGGGAAGGGGGGCCGCCTCCTGACCAAAAGCCCACTCCCCCCCCACCACTGGCAATCAATGGGCAAGAGATTTGTAGGTAGAGGGAGGGGGCTACAGGTAGAAATAGCACGGTCAGGTCTGACCGTCATCCTGAAATTGATCATTCAGGGGTCTGATCCGTGCCATCTTGGTTGTTTTAAGTACAGCTCATCTTCAGTTCCAGGGTTGGTTTGTTCCCATTTCTTTGAGGCCAATTCTCAGAATTGTGGCAGCTTATGTCATGGCTGTAGTCTAGTCATCATGTAGTTAACTTCTTCTATCTGGTGGGGGATTTAGTATCTACAAGACAGCTCACAGGATATGACTCAGAATATTATCTAGAGTCCTTGAGAAAGAACTAAAAGTCTTTGACTTTGCTGAATGGCTAAACTATTATTATTTGGTCTCATTTGACTTTTTTTTTTTGGCTTCTGCATCTTCTCATTTTTCTGATTAACTTATTCTTTGACTAAAGTTTTTCTACACATAAAGGCAGGTGGGGGATGTGAGTGGGGCAAGGGCCATGGGGTCTTGCTCCATTTTGGGCAGAGACCTTGAATAGAAAAATAATCACTGAATAAATTTCAAAATGTATCTACCAGTATATTAAAAGAACTGCAGTGGTGTCCCATCATATACAAAATGACATAGTCAAAATTATCTTTTAAAATCTTGTAGTGAAACTGACAGCATTATTGGTCTGAACCCCAGAACCCAGATTGGGACTTGAACCCACGTGCCAGGACTTGAACCCAGCCAAAGCCCAGATTGGGACTTGAACCCAAGTTTTCACTCACCCATTGTCTGGACTTACTGAAGTTCAGGTTCGTTATGCCTCCGTGCAAAAGGAATTCAGCAAGAGACCTGGTGTTAGGCAAGAAATAGATTTATTAGGATAGGATGCTTGTGAGACATGCAAGTGGGGAGTCAAGGAAGCTCTGCCTCTAGGATCTGGTGGACCACAGTTTTATCCTCCAAGGGGAGTGGGGGTGGAAAAAGACCACCTCTTCCTTTCTGGGAGTAGCAGCTCCTCCTTGGTGTTGAGTAAGGTATGTATTCAAATCAGTGGAAGGGCAGTCCTCAAACATCTGCTCTTGGTCTGAATCTGAATGCAGACTTTATTCCATGCCCCACCCAATGACCTGAGGCAATCCTAGCACCTCCTCTAGTCAAACAAGCCTGCCTTGTTCTGAAGGCTTTTTTGAGCAATTTATTAACTTACAGTGATCTCCCAAAGTCCCCTAGATTTCCCTCTCTATCTATGATCCTCTACTGGCACTTCTACAGCTACCTGTGCCTACTCCATCCCTATCAGTAGGAGTCAAGCATAAGCATGTTTTTCCTCCAGAATGGAAAGGGTTCACTGTTGTTTTAGAGATGGATCAAAAATGAAGCCACAGGTTTAAGTTTAGAAATGCGTTACTTGAAAACACATTATCTTTGGGCACTAGAATCACAATCACCTTCATGAAATAGACAGAGGAATGGAAGCCAGTTGAAGGGGCAACATACTTACAGCTGCTCCCATTCTCACTCTAAGTCTGGAATACTCCAGACTACACTTTGGAACAAGATTTGAGCGCCTGCAGGCATTTAGTTTATCATAAAGACCTTTTCTAAATCAGTGCGGGAAAGAATTCACTGTTAAATAAAGGGTGTTAGGAAAACGAGAATCATCTATCTAATAAGAGGAAGAGATGAGAGAGAGACAGAGACACAGACACAGACAGACAGAGATCCTTTCTTTCTTGATCTTATACCAAAAAAAAAAAATCGAAAATGTGAGAGTTTTAAGGTAAAGAACAAAATTCTTTCGGCATTTGAAGAAAATATCAGAGAATATATTTTTAAGTTGTATACCAGAAGGCTTTCCTAAGTAAGATACAAAACCTAGAATTTATAAAGGAAAAGATTGACAGGTCTTTCTGTACAAAAATTATAAATGTCTCCATGACAAAAGACTCCATAAACAACGTTAAAAGACAAGTAAAAGAAATATTGGTGCAGAGGAATAATATTTTGATACAATAGCTGATTTTTTTTCTACCTTCCTGTTATACCTGCCTCCTGTCCCTACCACCTGCCCCCTCCTTGTCTCGGCAGCAAGCAACCAGGGTGTTCTCTGTTCCTTCCTTAGAGAATAGATGACACAGCATAACACAGAGAACAAAGGAGTCCCTTCTCGTTTTTTCGAATTTCAAAAGCCTAGGACATGGCATGGAAAAACTATTTGGAAGAATGTGTTTGTAACCATCTCAGTCTCCAGATTTGATTGTCTCTATTCTCAATCAACAGTCTAGTGGCTTAGGGGAGAAAAAGAGTCAAATGAAGAACTGAGAAACTGATGGGCTTGAGAAAGACATCCTGCCCTGAGCCCCCTGCCACAGGCTGAGCTGGTGTCACAGGGGCAGTGGGTGTGGGGGGGACTGGGGGGTGCTAGTGACAGAAATCTCAGAAACAAGACACTCATATCTCCTTGTCTTAAATGGAGCCCAAAGATATACAGGATCCCACTGCTCCCCCACCTTAACCCAGTTCTGTGTGGTGGGAAAGTAGTGAATCAAAAATACCTCAGTGGGAGTTCCCTGGTGGTCTAGTGGGTTAAGGATCTGGCTTTGTCACTGCTGTGGCTCCAGTTTCATTGCTGGTCCAGGAATTTCCCAATGCTGTGGGTGCGGTCCAAGAAAAATTCTCATTAAAAAAAAAAAAAAAATCTGGAGTTCCTGTTGTGAGTCAGCAGAAACTAATCTGGCTAGCATCCATAAGGACACAGGTTTGATCCCTGGCCTTGCTCAGTGGGTTAAGGATACAGTGTAGCCATGAGCTCTGGTGTAGGTCACAGAGGTGGCTTGGATCCTGAGCTGCTGTGGTAGTGGTGCAGGCCAGAGGCTACAGCTCCGATTTGACCCCTAACTTGGGAATCTCCGTATGCAGCAGTTGCAGCCCTAAAAGAAAGATGGAAAAAAAAAAAATCTATGTGATGTGTCTGGAAGGATGCCTTTGGCACACACTCAGAGTTTTCTCTCATGTCCAACAAACACAAAAACAGCCAGATTAACAGCAAATAACAGTGCACCAAATAATGGCCCTGAAGTAGACAGTAAAGTCACCTTGGGTGGGGACAAAGAATGACTCAGCTTTAACCTAAAGATCAAGAACAAGAGGATAAAAAGTATTTCTCAGGGGAGGCAGTGTGAACAAAATGTGACTGAGGACCAGATGCACCCTGCCAGCAGCACCTTGGTACCCATGCCCCAGAAATTTGACCCCAAGCCAAGGAAGAGATGCTTGGGTCTGAGGTCCAGATTCTGCCATCTAGTGGAAAGGGTTGACATCAGATTAAGTTAGAGGGAAATGAGGAAAGTCTCACTTCTGGCTGATGAGTTTGGAACCTATCATTATTACATTTGCAGCTTTCATTTGGCGTCCAGAATATCTAATGTGCTCCCAGCAATCATTAAGGTAAAAAAGGCAGCCTGCTGCGGGTGGAAGTCCCTGGGAGGCTAAGTCATGAGAGATGCAGAACTTCTCCACACCCATCACCGTCCCAGTTATCAAAACAGGCACATAGAAAGGGTGGATTAGATCCTCAATCAGACAATGGACATTAGTGGGACATTTGGCAGAACTTGGAGAACGTCTGTAAATTAGATAATAGTGTTGTGTCCATATTAGTTTCTTCATATTGATCATTGTACTGTGGTTATGGAAATTCTAACGTTGGCAAATCTGGGTGAAGTGTATATAGACATTTTTTTTGGTACTGTCATTGTAACTTTATGGTCTACAATTATATCAAAATTGAACAGTTTAGAAAAAATTTTAAAAAGAGATGAAGAAACAGGTTGGCATTCCTGTTGTGGCTCAGTGGTTAACGAATCTGACTAGGAACCATGAGGTTGCAGGTTCGGTCCCTGCCCTTGCTCAGTGGGTTAAGGATCTGGCGTTGCCGTGAGCTGTGGTGTAGGTCACAGACGCGGCTCGGATCCCTTGTTGCTGTGGCTCTGGCATAGGCTGGCGGCTACAGCTCCGATTAGACCCCTAGCCTGGGAACCTCCATATGCCACAGGAGAGGCCCTAGAAAAGGCAAAAAGACAAAAAAAAAAAAGATGCAGAAACAGGCCAATAGGCAGTACACAGAAGGGAAACTTCAAGCCAACCAGTAAGCAGAGGTATTCAACTTTAAACAATACTGAGGTTCTGCTCTCCACGCCCTGCCATAGATTGGCAATAATTTTAAGATACTGTCAATATCAAGAATCATCGAGGTTGCAAGAAAAGGACG
The DNA here is from genome assembly GCF_016906955.1 of Phacochoerus africanus. Lineage (NCBI taxonomy): Eukaryota > Metazoa > Chordata > Mammalia > Artiodactyla > Suidae > Phacochoerus > Phacochoerus africanus. The sequence goes on along the minus strand of NC_062554.1, from coordinate 57,508,208 downwards.
TTTCCACACACAAATGGGCGATGCATGAAACGTCCATCCATGTCTTTTCTTTCTTTTTGTCTTTTTGCCATTTCTTGGGCCTCTCCTGCGGCATATGGAGGTTCCCAGGCTAGGGGTCTAATCGGAGCTGTAGCCGCCAGCCTATGCCAGAGCCACAGCAACAAGGGATCCGAGCCGCGTCTGTGACCTACACCACAGCTCATGGCAACGCCGGATCGTTAACCCACTGAGCAAGGCCAGGGATCGAACCCGCAATCTCATGGTTCCTAGTCGGATTCGTTAACCACTGCGCCACGACGGGAACTCCCCATCCATGTCTTAAACATTTGTTTTTCCCCCTTTTGGTCAACAATTCTACCTTGAGGTTCTCTTATCTGGAGAAATAGGGGTGCAAGGAAGACGCTCCAAAGCAGTGTGCTGACCATGGTCTTGGTTGTAACAGAAACAAGAACCCCCCAGACAGCCACCTGGGAAGGATATTTTAAGATACATTTTTGTTCTTCCCTTTTGCAACGTGCTATATATTGTTTTTTAAAAGGGGGAGAAGCTCTTTGTCCCTAGGCCTCTCTGAATGTTATTTTTACATGAGAATAATCAAAGAACAATGAGTTAAGTACCCTCATTCAGTGATAAAAGGTAAGTAACCTTGTGTGTCTTGAGAGGGGAGAGACCGTGCTGGCCTTGGGGGTCCGGGGAGGAAAGGGCGAGGAGTGCTTTTCATATTGCACTTAGTATATTTCCATATGCATTCATTCTTTTGAAAATATGGTCATGAAATACTTGTATAATAAAAGTAATAAAAGAGCTGAGAAACTCTCACGAACAAAATTAGACAGAAAATATGTTGCTTTTATTTGGACTATTAAAAAAAAAAGGAAGAAAGAACACTGAGTTGTGTGTTATTTAAGACCTCTGCACTTGCTCCAAACCCCTAACTCATCAGGGTATCCTTCCCAGCCCTGAGTGCAGAGCCCATAGGAAGAAGGCACGGTTCCTATGTATCCTCAGGGAGCCCTCTCCTGGCTGCTGGGGAAGGCAGGGTGGTGAGAGGCAGGGACAGGCCCTGAGGGAGGGGAAGCCCACAACCCAGAAGCTGTCTGCTGGTTCCCAGAAAGGTTGTGGGCCTGTTGGACCAGAGAGAAAAGACACACACACACACACACACACACACACACACACACACACACACACACACACACACACATGCAAAGGTAACTTACGGGAGCACTTTTGTTTTGTCATTGCTGGTTTTTTCAAGTGTTTGGTTTTTGGTTTTCCTTGTTTTATTTTGCCTTTTTCAGGCCATACCCTCGGCATATGGAAGTTCCCAAGCTAGGAGTTGAATCAGAGCTACACCTGGCGGTCTATACCACAGCCACAGCAACACAGAATCCAAGCCGTGTCTGCGACCTCCACCACAGCTGACGGCAATGCTGGATCGTTAACCCACTGAGGGAGGCCAAGGATGGAACCCGCATCCTCATGGATCCTAGTCGGATTCATGTCCACTGTACCGCAATGGGGACTCCAGACCTTGGAATCCCCTGTGGGGTTCCATTTGGGGTTCTGTCCTCTGTCAGGAATCCTTAACTCTGTCGGAGCCCCCTCCGTCCCCACTCAACTGCACGCTCCTGAAGAAGAGTTTTTCTTTTCATCGCCTGTATCCCTGAGGTGTGTGTTTTGCACACAATAAATTCACTAACTGAATCAATGGATAGGTCTGCCCGATGTTCAGGGGAAACACCTGTCCTAAGGCCACACGACAGAAGTAAAGCAACTGTCATCCTTAATGATTTTGTGTTTCTGCTACCCAGAATTCATTTTGAGAGGCAGCTTTATAAAAAGGATGTTTCTGTGAGGTGAGATGGTGTCTTTCTGATCGGCAGTCAGGGAAGGCTTCCTCAAGGAGCTTCATTTGAGCGATGGCAGGTGTTTGAGGCAGTTGGCATGTGCTCCGTGGGTAAAGGATGCCTTACAGGCGCTCTTTGAGGCATGAGCGGGGAACGACATGCGTGGGAGACAGAGAGGAGATGGACAAAGAGACATTTTGCTGCCTTTTGCACAAATGGGAAAGCTGGTAGAGGAACACAGACTAGGACAAAGAATGAAATCCAGGACACAGGAGCTGGCACTGTTAGAAGCTATGATACAGAGATGAGAAAATGTTGGAGAGAAGCGGATGGTGGGCACCAGTGAAACGCCAGGGAGATATTTTAGCCCTGGCATGGCGAGTCATGGTAATATGAGGCATATGATGGAGAGGCAAAGACGAGACACCCAAAGGCTGATTGGGCCTTTGGAGCAATGCCTGGACCAGCTCTGCCCACAAAAGCATCCTGGGTGCATCTCAGCCAAACCCACACTCTGGCTGCTTGGATAAAACCTTGGGCTTTATTCAGAGAGGATTCCCCGCCTGAGAAACTCCCTGATTGTATTCTTGGCTGCGCTGAAAAGGCACCGGGCTCTTCCAGCCCTTCTACTCTAGTCGGTAAATTGTTCTTTCTTTAATCAGTGCAACCTGGTAGCCTGGGGGAAAAGGACATTTTTTACACGGGTCACCTCTTTACAACTCTAAGTTCCAGGTAAGAGATTGCCTGAATTTCTTATATAAGCCCTCGAAAGAGAGGCAGCATCGACCCCAAATGCTTCCTTCTGCCAGCACCTGCTCTCCAGTTTAGGGTCCCTGGGGGCAGGGATGTTTGGTGTTTACACATGGCCTGGGATGCTCTCCCTGTTTTTTTAAATTTTTTTTTTCTGTCTTTTTCAGGGCCACACCTGCGGCATATGGAAGCTCCCAGGCTAGGGATCGAATTGGAGCTGCAGCTGCCAGACATAGATACAGCCACAGCCACATGGGGTCCGAGCTGCATCTGTGACCTACGTCACAGCTCATGGCAATGCCAGATCCTTAACCCACTGAGTGAGGCCAGGGATCAAACCCGCATCCTCATGGATACTAGTTGGTTTCTTAACCCACTGAGCCACAACGGAAATCCTGAGGTCCCTGATTTGTGACTTGAGCTAAACTTTATTCTGCTCCTTCCTTTATTCTGCTCCTTCCTTTATTCTGCTGGCCCAGCCTTAGAAAGGCTTGCTCCACAGAGGCTATCCCTAGGAACCAGTCGGCCTGCAGGCACGTTTCGCACTGGTCCCTCTTCTCCCAGGGGTTCCCTGTGACCGTTATGGCCCGAAGTCAATTCTTGGGAGTGTCACACCTCATAGCATCACACCAGCCCTTCAGTGTTTCACGTGCAGTCTTGTGTTCCTGACCTCTCTGTGACATACAGGGACCTAACCAGCCTGTTTCCTCACTCCAAAAATGAAAATAAAAAGACACACCTCACAGGATTTTTGCTGAAATTCAAAGAAATAACATAGAAGAAAGAGCCTAGCAGAGGGTCTGGCAGAGAGTAGGAGCTTGGAAGAACTTCCTGGCTTTCCCTCCCCTGGACTCAGCCCCCAGTTCAGGGGATGCATTTCTTTCTTATTATATTTTTGATTTTTTAAAATACTTTTGTAGTTGATTTACAGCATTGTGCCAATTTCTGTTATACAGCAAAGTGGCCCAGTCATACATACATATATGCATTCCCTTTCTTCCATCATGGTCTATATCCCAGGAGACTGGATATAGGTCCCTGTGCGGTACTGTAGAGTCTCATTGCTTATCTATTCTAAATGGAATAGTTTTCCAGGGAACACATCTTAAACCCAGCCATATCCCCTAGGGCATTGCTCGGTGTGCCAAACAAAGTAGAAGAGCCAGAGAAGTATGGAATTTCAGGTTTAAAAGGCACTGAGAGGTCCTGCACACCAATGGCTGTCAGAATGTCTATGGCAATCGGCACTTTACATCAGGACACATTGCATGTGCGAGAGTGTATGGGGGTATACTGGATTTTTTTATTCTATTCTACTGCATTCATTTTTGAAAAAAAAAAATGCTGACCATGACCCAATAAATTGATTTTGTGACCCATAATGTGGCATGACTTGCAGTTAGAAAATAGTTATTTAGATTCTAGATCAACCACCCGTGAGATGTACCTGCCCTCTGACCCTGTCTCTCCCGTCGTGACTGTCCAGCCCCCGTCTGCTTAGATAAGAAATACTCCGTGCTGGTCAGGGTGCCAGTGTTGAGGCCCTAAATAGAAAGTAACAGCAAGGAGTTCCCCGAGTGGCTGAGTGGTTAACAAATCTGGCTAGCATCCGTGAGGACGTGGGTTCCTTCCCTGGCCTTGTGCAGTGGGTTAAGGATCCAGCATTGGTGTAGGTCACAGAAACAGCTTGGATCTGGCATTGCTGTGGCTGTGGTGTGGCTGGCGGCTACAGCTCCGATTTGACCCCTAGCCTGGGAACTTCCATATGCTGCAGGTGTGGCCCCAAAAAGCAAAAAAGAGACCCCCCCCAAAAAAAAAGAAAGAAAGAATGTAAGGCCGAGGCCACAGAAGATGCTGTCGGAGGGCCCACCCTGCACCTGCACCACTGTGTGTGAGCACCAAACAGCTTGCAGGCTGCCTCCCTTTGCTCTCATACAGAGGTGATGGCTTTGGCCTTTCAATTATGCATGCCTCTTTTGTGAAGGGTCTGGCCAAATGAAGGGGCTGCAGCAAGAATATCCATGAATTCTTCATATGAGCAGGCAAGGGAGGGCCTCTCTGTCTTCCCTCCAAAATGCCTTCCAGATGCATCCTCACCCTTCCTCACGGCTCCCGCTTTCAAGCTCTGCTGGGATGTGGGTGGCTAATTAGGGACCACTCTTCACAGTAGATGCTTCCTGCTTCCTGAGAAATAGGTGCTTCCCAGGGCAGGTGGACTGGCTTGAGTTCCTCTTGAAGAAAAGGATCTCTGGGAGGTCTCGGAGACAGAGGTACCCATTTGCCCCCAAACCGAAAAGGAATAATCTCCCCAGCAAAAATGAACTGTAACCTGGACCAATTTTTAAAACACCCTGGGACCCTACTAAGGTGTGGATGTTCAGGGCTCTCCTGCTGTTGTCATTTACTTGATTTTTTCTTCCTAGAGTCCCTCCTGCCCCCTCATCCCATTAAAGGTAGAGAGGAACCCAACCAAGGATGCATACCTGTCCTTCTAGTGGGAGTGTGGCCCTCTGGCCGGCTGAGGTTTGGGAACAAGGCCCTTCTCTGTTCTCCCCCACCCAGTGAAGAGTCCAGAGTTGTGCCAGCTGGTAGAGAGAGCTGAGAAGGAAAAAAGGCATTTTCCAAAGGATGACATTAGTTTGCTTGGGCTTTCACAGCAAAATGCCATGAACCAGGTGGCTTTAGCAACAGAGAGGTGTTGGAGTTCCTGTTGTGGCTTAGCAGTAACGAACCTGACTAGTATCCAGGAGGATGCAGGTTCCATCCCTGGCCTCGCTCAGTGGGTTAAGGATCCAGTGTTGCCATGAGCTGCGGTGTAGGTCACAGATGTGGCTCCAATCCTATATTGCTGTGGCTGTGGCTGGCAGCTACAGCTCCATTTAGACCTCTAGACTGGGAACTTCCATGTGCTGCAGGTGCAGCCCTAAAAATAAAACAAACAAACCAACAAACAAACAAACAAAACAGAGAGGCATCTTCTCACAGTTCTGAGGCTGGAAGTCTTCAACCAAGGTACCGGCACTCAGTTTCTAACTAGAGCACCTCCCAGCTTGCAGATGGCCGCCTTCTTGCTGGACCCTCACATGGCTCTGCCTTTGCGTGTGTACTGGCTGGAGGTTTGGGGTGGAGGGATGTCACTGATACTCCCTCCTCTTCTTAAAGATGCCAAGCCTGTTGGGTTACAGCCCCATCCTTATGCCCTTGTTTAACCTTGATTAAGACCCTGTCTTCAGATATAGTCACACTGGAGGTCAGAGCTTCAATTACGAATTTTGAGGGGACATAGTCCACACCATAACAGTGACATTAATTTGTCTTTGTTTGGGGCTGAAAAATGCACCCCAGGTGGTTCTCTTACAAGTACCTGTTGATGTTGCTAATGATGTATCTGGGACAGAAGAGACTTGTGGGGTTAAGCCCTGACCTGAACAGGACCTTGGTTTCAGGAGGAGAAGTCCACTTAGGTCCTCATAAATGCTCATGTAAATATCAACCACGAATTTGATGGGATTCGGTCATGGTCACTTGTGATTTAATGACTTATTTTAGTTGATACTTTATTATTCCTGGAAAATGATAGGAAGAACCTCCAACTTTGTAACTTCCTTAGACCCTAAAACAGCAGTAACACAGCCTTGTTACAGAGAGACAAGCAGCCAACATGAGGTAGCTCTGGAGAAGGATAGATTATTAGGTGCTTGGCTTGTACTTCAAGAGCCCACACTATCTAGTAGTTATCCACATGCTTCTTGGCTAGACAGTGCTAAGGAATGGGAGTCAGGGCTCCCGGGACATTTTTAGACTCATGTGTGATCCTCTTCCGATGGACTCAGTCTACCTGATCTCAGAATGTTGAGCATCACCTAGAGATGAAGTCTTCAGAAGGAACCTTTTGCTTTCCAGAGGTGTATTAAGATCCATGCACAGTTCTAACAACCACTCACCCCAGCCTGGGAAGAAGTGATGAAGGAGAGAGTTGGGAAGGTAGAGGGGGGTTGAAGGGAGGAGGTACCATTCACCCAACTAATCTCCTTAAGTGTCAACTCCAGAGCCCACGTTCCAGCTATTCAGATGCTCCCTTTGCTTTAGACACCTTCTCCCTGCCACTCCTCCCCCACACCCTGCCCATCTCCCCCACACCCCACCCCACCCAACTTACTTTGCCTGAGAACTTAATATCTGTCTTTCAGGCAGGATCTCAGGGTCATGGTGTCCAAGAAACCACTTTCCTCAGGCTTGGCTGGACACGTCCCCCTGTATTCCTCTGTATCCTGGGCTTCTTTCCATCAGAGCACTTTCCACATTTCATTGCAATCATCAGTTTACTGATGGGTCTCCCCGAATCAACTGTGAACATTTGGAAGGCAGAGTTCATATTTCATTTGTCCTTGTATATTGCATGCTTAATGTATGTAATCCATGTGTAATAGATGCTGAATAAATGAACAAATCGTATTTTTCTTAGATCCTTATATTTCCGTAAGTGATTAACGCTTCAACCCAATGGAGAAGTTCTGGGTGTGGGTGTGTGTGGGGGTGTGTGTGTGTGTCTTCGTGTGCTGCCATTGTGAGGACGGCAAATGAACAAATTCTTTCTAAGTAAAATCTGGAGAAAGATAGACACGCCATCCTGGTTACCCTGGAACCTTGTGGTTTCTTAAGATGTGGGAACGTCTCTGCTAAAACCAGGATGGTCCCAGACAAACCTGGAGGCTACCTGATCGTCCACCCACAGGGCTTCTTTGACATTCACCCTCTTGGGTCTTTGGATCCAAGACCCTCTGTAACTCAATCCCATGACCAGGCTACAGATGATTCAGCTTTCATGGACGAGGGGTGAACCATGCCTTGCTAAGAATTTTCCAGGTCATCTAAATGCCTAAAATAAATGTGACTTTGACATTTTTCCCACCCGAGTTCCCTTGCCCAGGGTCACCCTGTTCTTCTTCTTCTCCCCCCCCCCATTATTCATTCTCCTCCTTAAGAAATAGAACTTTCAAGTTTCAGAGATGAAACAGAGCAACTGCCCTGGACTTAGAGGAAAAACCACATGTTGGAAATGGCTGATCTACTCCACAGACCCTGAGCCATCAGGTTAGAGGAAGAGACCTCTCTTCTGTTTCAAACACTGTAATTTGGAGCCACTTTTCCACAGAGATTACATCCACCCTAAATGATACATTAACCAAATATTATTATCTCCACAGAGCCCATGATTATTTACCTGTTGAAAAACTCAGAGAGTTTTACCCACCCCAGAGACGGATGAAAACCCATAACAACAAGAGCAACCATCACCACCTCTGCCATTTCATGAGTGCTTACCTAGTGCCAGACGACCCTCAGGAAGCATACACTTATTTTGTCCCCACTGTAGTCCTCCATGGTGAGTTTCATTTTTTCGATTTTGCAGATGAGAAAAATGGAAGTGAAAGATGATGTAAGTAGTCCAGGCTACGCGTCCAACAATGGAAGAGTTGGGGTTTGAATCTTGAGCCGTCATTCAAACATAGTATCTAATTCCTTAGACACAAAAACATTAACCAAAGGGCAAATGAACCTCTCTCTTTTCCCAGTCTCCAGCCAAGACAAGCATCCTGACACCTACGTTACTCACTCTCTCCGAAACCACCTCCGTTCTCTTCTCCCACCTGTGTTTTATACCAGCACCAGAGCTATGTTTGCGGATCAAGATGCATTATTCATTCACAGAAAAACTTGTAAGGCTACCCCACTACCTCCTGCAACTATTCTTGACAGGGTGAGGATCCAGTCGAGGGAATATTGAAATCGCATCCGTATTAAAAAACTCACTGGGTGAATCGGATATCTTCCCCTTTCTCCTGTACCCTACACAAGCCCACATTCTACAGGTGAACCTCGAGCCTGAAAAGAAAACCAAATAAGCAAACAAACAGCTAAACAGAATACCAATATTTATTGGACGTGTTCTATACCAGGCAATATGTAGTATCATATGTCATCTGATTTATGCTCTTAAATAGACTACTTGGATTTGCATATCTTATTTCATTCAATCCTCATAAATGTTCCATGAGAAAGATGTTATTATTATCCCTCATTTAAAAATGAGAAAATGGGTACCTAGAGAGAATAACTCATGCAGGATCATGCACTAGTAAATTTCAGAGTCCAAATATAACCTGGGTTTTGATGCCAAACCAGAACCCTTTCCATAACAGTAATCCCAAGATACTGTACGTAGGACCCTTCCCCATCAGGAATTAACCACATCTCCTGTCTCCCTCGGCTCCTCCTCACACAGGGCTCTCCTCCATCCCCCCATCTCCTCCATCAGGATGACCAGCTCACTGTATCTGGAATTTGCCATTTCATCATCATACAAATGGTTTCCTCCTCCTCCCCCTGGCCATCTGACCCTCCTGTCTTCATTCCTTTTCTCTCTCCAGGCAAGACCCCATGATCTAACTCTTCCACCAACTCCTGCTGTCAAGTTCCCAAAATGTCCTTGATCCTTTTCTTTCCATTATGCTGACCTTGAAAAGGCTTCAACCCAGATCCATCCAAATGTCCTCTCCCCTCCTTCATGGGGAGTTCTGCCAAGAACTTTTGGAGAAAATCACAACTCACAAACTATCTCCTAATCTCCAACTTCCACTGAGCCCTTAACCTTGCCCAGTGCTACCTCCCTCCTTCCCAAGACACCTCTCCCCTCCTCCCTCACAGATGACCTTGCCTCCTCTTTCACATCAGAAAATAGAAGCCAACATGCAATCATCCATTCACTCAACAAGTATTTATCAAGCCATTTTATGAGCAAGGGATGCTTCTGGGTCCTAGCAATATAGCAGTAGATACAAGAGACAAAGACCCTTGACCTTGTAGAGCTAACATTCCAGTGGGAAGTGAATGAGAGTAAACAAATGAGCAAGTTCACTACCGTACAGTATGTCTGATGGTGAAGCTGTCATGGAGAAAAATAAAGAAGGGGCAGGGGAGAAGCAAATGGACATTTTAAATAGATGGTATGGAGTACCCAGCATGGCTCAGCAGTTAACGAACCCAACTAGCATCCATGAGGATGCGGGTTCAGTCCCTGGCCTCGCTCAGTGGGTTGAGGATCCGGTATTGCCATGAGCTGTGGTGTAGGTCGAAGACACTGCTCCAATCCTGTGTTGCTGTGGCTGTGACTTAGGCCGGTGGCTACAGCTCCATTTGAACCCCTAGGCTGGGAACCTCCATATGCATGGGTGTGGCCTTAAAAAGACAAAAACAGACCAAAAAAAAAAAAAGATGGTAAAGAGGGGCTTCACTGATAAAGTAACCTGTGACTAAAGACTCCAAAGGAATGTCAACTTGAAATTTCTTTTCTTTACTTTTGTTTTTTTTGGCCACACTCACAGCATGCAGAAGTTCCTGGGGTCAGGGATTGAATCCATACCACGGCAGTGACCCAAGCAATAGCAGTGACAATGCCAGATCCTTAACCTGAAATTTTCTCAAACACTTGTCCCTTTGCCTACAAAATCTTGTATCTGCACCCACCCATGCTGCCACAGTGGAAGGCATGGTCTCCCTCTGCTGTTAATCCTCAAAGCTCTGGAAAGCATGTCCCCCCTCTTTCCTCCTCAGAGGCTTCCTTCCATCAGCTGCATCTCTTCTCTTCCTTCCATCAACTCTATCTCCAGCCCCCCTTTCCTTTGCTAGGCCTTTCTTATGCCATTTAAATATGTCACATTAAGGAGTTCCTATTGTGGCACAGCGGAAGTGAACCCAACTAGCATTCATGAGGTTGTGGGTATGATCCCTGGCCTCCTCAGTGGGTTGGGGATCAGCATTGCTATGAGCTGTGGTGTATGTCACAGATGTGGCTTGGATCTCGTGTTGCTGTGGCTGTGGTGTAGGGCGGCAGCTGTAGCTTCAATTTGATCCTGGAGGCTGGATTCGACCCCATAGGCCGTGGGTACAGCCCTAAAAAGCAAACAAAACAAAACAAAACAAAACAAAAAGTCATGTTAAACAGAGAAATCACAAACCAAAGCTCTATCTTCATCCTTTGCATTGGTTTTTCTAGGACAATTGTCACAAAGTACCACTGGCTATGTGGCTTAAACAACAGAAATAATCATCACACAATTTTGGAGGCCAGAGTCCAAAGTCAAGGTGTGGGCAGGGCCCTGCTCCCTCTGAAGGCACAAGGGAGGAGTCCCTTCCAGGCATCTGGCTTCTAGCAATTCCTTAGCTCACAGTAGTAAAACCCAATCTTCACACGGCATTCTGTGTGCATCTCTCTGTGTCCAAATTTCCTTTTATTTATTTTTTCTTTTTAGGGATGCACCAGTGGCATATAGAAGTTTCTGGGCTAGGGATCAAATCGGAGCTGCAGGTGCAACCTATGCTACAGCCATGGCCACGCCGGATCCCAGCTGCATTTGTGACCTACAATGCAGCTTGCAGCAATGCCAGATCCTTAACCCACTGAGTAAGGCCAGAGATCAAACCCACATCTTCACAGAGACCACATTGAGTCCTTAACCCACTGAGCATAGCACTAACTCCCCAATTGCCTTTTTTATAGGCGCATCAGACATACTGGATTAGGACCCATCCCAGAATAACCTCTTCTTGACTCCTTGCATCCATGGTAACCCTATTTCCAAATAAGGTTATACGTGGAGGTGCTCTTGGGATTAGGACTTCAACATATGAATTTGGTGGAGGACACAAGCCAATCCATAACACTCCTACATCCTCCAAGGACTACCTCTACCTTGCATCCTGCTTTATAGCCATGGTTCCTGAAGGAAATAATTCCTGCACTATTTCTGCTTCATTTAAACACTCTTTTCTTTCTCATTCTGTATACTTTCACTCCAAACTAGTCCCAAGGCTTCAATTACATCTCTGGCCTGATGACTTCCAAATCCCTGTCTCTATCCAGATCTCCCTCCTGAGCTCCAGACCCATATATCCAGCACTTAAAGGAAATCTTCATTCAGATGCCTCTGAGGCACCTTGTATTCTCTCTGCCCTATCGCCATCTTCCTCCCATCCCCCAACTCTAAACCCAACCCTTGTACTATTCCCCACCTGAGAAAGGGCATTGCCATTCACTCCCTGCTTCTCCAGGAACCTGGCAGTCCTTTGGCTTCCCCACTTCCATGGCCAAGCCTTCCCCATGCCAGCCCCGGAGTCCCTCCACATGGCATCCTTTCCTCTCTGCGTACGCTGTTTCTCACACCTACATGGGAAAAGCCTCTTAAATGCCTCTGTTATTTCAAGTTTTCTCTCTCTTTCTCTCCAGTCAACCCTCCAAATGCAGCCAGAATGACCACTTTCAAATGCCAAGCTACTTCCAACCTCCTTGATCCTCTAAAGCTTTTCACTGATGACGTCCAAGTGGCTGACATAGCACACACTGTCCTTCATGAGATGTTTTTTCTTACCTCTCCTGGTTTGTCTCTCACCACTCTCTTCCTTACCCTGGCCTCCATTCTCTCTTTTCACATGCAGAAGCTCATAACTAAGCTCTGCCATACTAAATTATGGCCTTGGATATGCTACACTAGCTCTTATATTTGAGCCTTTATGTGAGAGTCTCCACTTTCTGGATAAATCTTTCTTCTTTCAATATTTCTCTATGCAGGACTCAGCTTAGATGCTCCTCTTCTCCCAGGAAGTCGTTGGGGGTCATCTCTCCAGGCTGGCTTTTGAACTTCCTGAATGTTTCCCCGCTGTGACCTCTGCTTATCCCTATTTTACCATTGTGTTAGTTAGACTGCACTAGGTTACACTGCGTAGCAAGTAGCCCCAACTCTCACTAGCTTAGAGCGAAACCAGAGGTATTTCATGCGTGCAAATAAGAGCCTGCTTCTGAGCCTCTGCCTCAAGCTGTGGGTCATGGTCAGGTCTGCTCAGGCAGCCTCCCTTCCAGGCCCCATGCTTATGGGGCAGCCCCCTTTTGAGATGTGCCAATTCTCAGGGCAGGTGGCCTAGGGACACAAGAGACTGAATGGAGCATCCAATACGATGTCAAATCCCTAACAGGAGATCATGAAATACCTATGTTTGTAGTCAAGCAGCCAGAGATACCGCACAGCCTAGCCTAGCATCTGGGAGGTAAGGCAGGAACAGGCAGACATAATAATACTCCCACAGTTTGGTCCCACAAACACTTCATTATAAACAGTAGTGCAACCAACCACAAATGCACACACAAATGCCCTTTCATTTGTCTGTTTCCCCCCATAACATGTATGCTCCTTTAGGACTGAAATGATCTTGTATCATTTCAAATGATCTTGAATGGTTTTATTCTTGGTGCTTTACACAACCCCTGGCATGTCAATAGTCATGGCTCAAGTAAATACAGACTGCCTATCACATTTTAGAGGTTCTCTTGATCTTAGAGGCTGAGAGTCACTTTTTTCTTTACATTTTCATAGAACATTAACTTAAGTCTCTTCCAGCTCTTAGGATATTACATTTCACTGTGAATGCTTTCTTCTGTATTAGAACAGACAATGGCAGGGATGTTATCTTTAGCGCGAGCACAATCTCCAGAAGAGAGTCATTAAATATTTGGATAATTTAATCAAATCATCCTCTCTATTTAAACTGGCACATGTTTATTGATTACCTACAGGTGCCAGGCATTCTCACTCTAAGTGAGTTAGAAGCTAGAAATTCCCATGGGCCCGTGACGTCAAGAGAGGGAGCAGCAGGGGCTGAGCCATTCCTGGGGCCCTGCCTGGAAGAGCTGCTTGCTTCCCTGCAGGCCGACTCAGCACCACTCCAGGTGCCCTGGCTCGTCCCCACCCATGCCTCTCGCCCCGACAGCACAGGGCTGCAACCTAATCTCCCCATCCAGTTTACTGCCTTGCACTGCTCAGCTCACCAAGCACATTTGTGTTTATTGCGCGATTAGTGCTGAGTACACTGAACAAGGTAATAACATGCAGCAAAGGCCAGAAAATGACACTCTGCTCTGGGGATCGCTTCACACCTGGAGAGAGCAGGCTTCCCTCCCCCTCCCCCAAGCCCAGCCATGTCACACATCCAAGCCTGACCTCCCAGAGGAGTCCAGCGGAATGCAGCCCAAGGAGCTTTTCAGAGGCAAACCTGGTAACTGGCAGGACCAATGACTTGCAGTAAAGAGCGTTGTTTTCTATGGAAATGTAGCCAAGAAGGGATTTAGTGTTTGTGAACAATCTGATTTGAGCTTCCAGACACTGAGTGTGAGGGAGACAGAAGCTGGGTCTTGAGCCCACTGGTCTTGAATTCAGGGAAAAGTGGGAAATGGGAACAAGGTCCATGGGGATGAGGGCTTGGAAAAATGGTGAGCAATGCTGGGTGTTACCTTCTCATCATGGATTAGGTCAGGCAACTTCCACCAAGCAGATGAAAAGTCCTCCTGCGATTAGACTGTTGGGCAGAGGTCTCAAGACTCAGGCCACTCCTGTCCTGCTACCTGGGTGAAAACAGTTTACAACCCTCCCCCAACCAGACAAGAAATACGGTCCCTTTCCCAATGTTCCCACCCTGCCATCTTTTTTACCTTTTACCTTTTAAATTCTTCTTAGTATTTAGTTAGTTATTTTTAGGGCCGCTCCTGCAGCATATGGAGGTTCCCAGGCTAGGGGTCGAATATGAACTGTGGTCACCGGCCTATTGCCGCAGCCACAGCAAAGCCCCACCCAAGCAGTGTCTGCGACCTACACCGAAGCTCACAGCAAGATCGGATCCTCAACCCACTGAGTGAGGCCAGGGATTGAACCTTCGTCCTCGTGGATGCTAGTCAGATTCGCTTCCCTTTGGGCCACGATGGGAACTCCTGCCATCTTTTTTATATCTGTATTTAAAAAGTAGATTCTAACTTCTCCTGGCCTTTGGCCCCAGCCAGAGGAGGCGGTGGGCGGGCAGGGGCTGCATGATGTTGCACGGAGCGGAGTTCATCCGCACCACATGCAGCAGCGGCAGCTCCCCCAGACCTGGTGTTGGGGAGGGGCAGCTGGGTGCGGGCTCATGGAAGGGCTGCTGGACCCCATCTACCCCACACCCACGGGGCGCTGCTGAAAGTGGCGCAAATGGTCACACTGCTGATCACCTTCATCTGGGTGAGGAGATCTTGGAGGATCACTTACAGTGCCTGCAGCTAGTTTGAAGTGGTCACCATTTGCAGCTTGATCATGATCCTGGCCTTTTACCTGGTCCACCTCTTGCGCCTCTACTGCGTGCTCACCTGTATCAGCTGGCCCATAGGAGCCCCTGCACTATTTAATCCCGTGCCTGCTCCTTCTAATCGCATCCATGGTGGCGCCCTCCAAGAGTTAACCGCCAGGGCGGACTGGTGGCTGGAGCGATCTTTAGTTTCCTGGCCACCTTCCTCTGCCTGGCGAGCATGTGCCTGTCTTACAAGATCTCATGTGTGATCCAGTCAACAGATGCAGCCATCTGATGACCCTCCAGCACCACACTCCTCCCCCTGGCTCTGCAGGAGGCTCTGCAGGATGTGTGACCCAGCCCACTGGAGGGGCAGGGGCAGTGGCCCCAGGAGAGACTAGGGCCTGTGTCCCCGCACCAGATCCCCTGCCTGTGGACAGGGGAGGGGCTCTTCCTCTGGCTCCTAGGCTGGTCCAGCCTCTCTCTCCAGCTCTCCTCACTTCTTCCCTGTCTGGAAAAGAAAAGCAGCCTCCAGGGAAATCTGATCTCTCCCTCCTGCTTTAGGACGCCTCAGGGACTTGACGACCCCACTTAAGGTGACAGAGGGGTTTCTGAATTCTCCTGTGGAAACCTGCAATTCTCCCTTTAGGGCTAGGGACGCTGCCTTAATTCCCTTATAAAAACACAGCCACCTCCTAATTTATCTAGCTTGGAAATCTGGTCTTGAAGTTACCCTCTTTTTTAACGGGAGGATTGTGGAAGCTCCATGGGGTCAGCCTGGCCCCAAACTGGAGACCTCACCACTCCTTTCCTGTTCTTACCATTGTGAATATGTTTTTGTGTGTTGTTCAATAAAATGCTGACTTGGCCAAAAAAAACCCCACACTTCTCCTTCCCTCATTTCTTCTTCCCCAACAGTCCTCCTGTTGACATGATGCCTAAGTCGCTGCTGGGACAGAAAGAGCACCACGTATTCATTCATTCCTTTGTTCACTCACTTCACAAATAACTGAGACATATTAGCCACCAGGGCCTGAGTGCACATCTTTGAATAAAATAAACTGTCTCTGCTGCTGTGAAACTCATAATCTAGTGGGAGAGAGAAATATTAACTAAGAAAACAAACAAACAGATAAATATGGATTGCAGTATGTTTGAGGAACACTTCTTTCTCCATTTATGACAGGACTCTCTCTGACTCGAAGGCTGCGGGGGAATTATAGGTGGCTTTCAGACGATTCATGTATTCCTTAATGCTCCATGCAAAATATCCATTGTATGTAGGTAGATTTTTTTTTCTCTGAGAGGGATCCAGGGCTTTCATCAAAGTTTCAAAGATGTCTATGATCTCACAAAGTTGGAGAACTGATATTTTACAGCCACACCCGATTGGATTTTCTTTTTTTTTTTCCATTGCCGCCTTCTAGAATTGATTAAATTTGTCTGTGTTTATGGATGGTACTAAAGCCAGATGTGTCAAAAACAGAACTGGAGATGGAGTTCCCATTGTGGCTCAGTGGTTAACGAATCCAACTAGGAACCATGAGTTTGCGGGTTTGATCCCTGGCCTCGCTCCGTGGGTTAAGGATCCAGTGTTGCCGTGGTCTGTGGTGTAGTTTGCAGATGCGGCTGGGATCCTGCGTTGCTGTGGCTCTGGCATAGGCTGGCAGCTACAGCTCCGATTAGACCCCTAGCCTGGGAACTTTCATATGCCGCGGGTATGGCCCTAGAAAAGACCAAAAAAAAAAAAAAACCCCAGAACTGGAGAGACTCATGTTGCCTCCTGCGTGGACTCAAGTGTAGGGAAAACTTTGTCTGGAAAGCGTAGCCAAGGTGTTCATGTCAGTTTCCTTCCGGGAGTTGGAAATAGGTGAGGTTCACATTCTCTTCCATAGGTTTCAATAGGTTTAGAGAAAACATGTGTTGCTTTTGTAATCAGGAAAGCTAACACGTTAAAGCTGTTCTTGTTTGGGAGAAATTAAACATTTTCCTGCTTGTGCACACCCCTCACTGATGAATGTGTACAAACGGATGACACGCAAAGTAGACTGGCCCCATCGTTATATGAGATCTTTCTCTTGTTAAGTTAGCCCGGGGGAGGAGACAGGTTGGGAAGTCTGTCTGCTTGGCCAGGACTGAACCTCACTGCACCTCACTGGCAGCAAGGGTCTGGGGCACTTATGGCTCCATTACCCTCGATCTTGGCTTCCATCAGGTGCGGTATCCAAGTCTCTAAGCAGAAGCCCACTCGGGAGCAAGGTAGGCATATAATCATGAGTGTGAAGACAGTCCAGGGTTTAGAGTCCAAGGATGAGTTCAAGTGCAGGCTCTTCAAATGTGCAGACATCTGGTCACTGTCTGGTCTTGGATAGACACTTCTCTGATGTGTGCCTCAACTTACCTAGGAGAAGGAGGTATTGGTGGTAACATCTCTGTCCATTTCATAGTGTGACTGAGGCATAGATAAGCCAGTGAGAACCAGGATCTCAGAAAAGTCAGAGAAGAAATGGTATGCTACGCATGACTATGATCAATCAGAGATATCACTTTGCACCTAATATCACAGGTCTGAGAATAAAGCACGTATTGCCTTCAGAATGGATAAGCAATGAGATCCTGCTGTATAGCACTGGGAACCATATCTAGTCATTTATGATGGAGCATGATGGAGGAGAATGTGAGAAAAAGAGTATATGTGACTGTGTCACTTTGCTATATAGTAGAAAATTGACAGAACACTGTAAACCAACTATAATGGAAAAAGTAAAAATCATTTCATTAAAAAAGAGAATAAAGCACATTATTGCAACACATGATCTTCAGAGAAATAAGTAACAGTATGGATACAGAGGTCGCTCTTAGACACTCTTCTTTAATTGACCAAGACACACTAAGGAAGAAAGGATTGTATTACTCAGCCAGGAGCTTACATTCCTGACAGTATAGGTTCAACCTCTCCACCCAGGCCATCCACCCTGCCTGAAAACTTTCATCCTCAGAAAACATCCACTGATCACATCCCATTGCACAGGAGAGGAGAAAAGTATAAAGAAGGCATGAGTATGTAGGAGGTAGGCTTTGGTGGCAGGAAGAAAGTCTAGGAAATGGCAGCTTTTGGTCTGTGAGCGCTCCAGCATGGTAGAGCCATGGGTGATTGCTGCTTTATTTATCTAGCAATTTTCCCCCTCATTTAGACATACAGTCTAGTAAGAGACTTGTATAAAGGTAAATAATAGCTAACAGTTCTGTCTGGACATTGCTCTCAAAGTCGTTTTTTTTTTTTTTTTCACTCTGAAATCCAAAATGGATGGGGGACCTTATGGGTAAAAGGAAGTTGGTCTCTTGCTGCAAGGACAGGATTGAGGGGATGAAAATGGTCTGCGAACACCCTGAGCTCTGAGCCTGGCATGAGGGTGAGGCTGACAATGTCAGGAAATGGGAGAGAACGTCTTTCCATTTTCACGTTTGATGACTTTATTTATCATGAAGTGAGTGCGAAATGAGAAGCCTGACCCTGGCTTGTGTCCATGTCAGGGTCCAATCTGACCCTGCCTCTGTGCCACAGTGGGCTGAGCACTTAACCTCTCTGGTCTGCAGCTTAGTTCTCAAGTAGCTGTGAGATTTAGACCAGCTCAGCACTTTCCAAGTTGCGTTCAACAGAACATTAGTTCTACAGGGTGTTAATAAGCACTGCAGTGAAAGGAAACACACAGGTTCTGTGGCCAATTAAGTTTGGGGAATGTTGGGTCAAAGATGAACAGGTTTCTTTACTGCAAGGATTCTCAGAGCTTCTAATATGTCAGTGTAAGTTCTGAATCTCTAAAAGCTGACCATAAATAGGAGAGCTATTTTTCCTTACTTATTTGGCCATAGAATTTGGTAGTTGGGGCGGTGTGGGGGGGGGGGAGTTGCTTTGTTTTTGTTCTATTGTTGCTTTACTGTGTTTTGGTTTGCAACAACAAAGATCTGGATCTGGAGCTAATTTGGAAACCCTAGCCTAGATAATGTTAAGGTTTCTCTAACCCTAAAGTTAGAAATTCCAAGATTTGGGAGGCTTTCTAGCCTCCCAAATCATGGGATTCTGCAAATGACCATTAAATGGCTGTTGTGCTATTACATTTGAGGGTGGGCGAGAAGAACCAGACTCATACTGATGACAACTAAGAGTGTAGCATCATGTGTATTTTCTCATTCCATTTTCATATTAACCCAGCAAGTCACATACCATCAATCTAATCTTACAAGGGAGAATATCAAAACTTTTGAGAGATTAAGCAAATTTCTCAAGATAATGCAGCTAAGAAGCTATGGATCCCCTAGTCAAACATAGGGATATATGGATGCAATTTTAAGTAAGATGACATTAGAGAACAAAAAAACTTGAGGTCAGGTGAAAACTTAAAGGAGAAAGCCATGCACACATTTATCTGGGGAAGAGTCTTCTGGGCAGAGGGAATAGCCAGTGCAAAAACCCGAAGATGGGGGTACACCTGGCTTATTTGAGGAATGAGAGGGAGGCCAGCAGCTCAGGAATGGAGTGAGCAAAGGAACAGGAAGTAGGACACATGGACCAGGGACGTGATGGAGCATCAGGTCACGTGGCACTTTGTTGGACCCACAGGAACACTGGTTCTGACTCAAGGAGGTGGAGAGCAGAAGGGTGATATCACTTCCAGCTTCGGTTTTAAGAAGAGGGCTCAGTCTGCTGGCTGAGAACAGATCCTAGGGGTGTGTCCACAGAATGTGTCCGCTTCTCCTGGGACACAGCTGGATTGGATTCTCCTATCCCTGAAAGTTAGGCATGGCAAAGTGACTACCTTGGCCAGTGAGATGTGACCAAAATGCACACACTTTGGTTCCAGGTGGCTCCTTCCAGGGACCCTGGGCAGTTCTGCCTGCACCACGCGATTGGCAATGATGGCTGGTTTTCAGTCTGGGTGATCAAGAGATGGCGATGAACAGAGTCCCTCCAGGAACCAGCCCATAAATGTGAGAGTGAGTGAGAAGTAGCTTTGTTGGTGAAGTGGCTGGGATAGTGGTGGTATTTATTTCTGTGCCACGACATAGCCTATTCTTCCTGATGTAGGGGGACGTCACTAGAAGATGCAGGTGAGAGATGGTGTTGACCAAGCCAGGGTATTAGCAGTGGAGCTGGTGGAAGGGCTTAGATTGCAGATCCACTTTGAAGGTAGAGCCAACAGGATTTCCTGATGGGTCAGGTAGGAGATGGAGAGAGAGAGAGGAATCCACGCTGAATCTAATTGTCCTGAACAATTAAGAAGATAAGATTGCCATCTTTAGAATGAGAAAGCTGGGTAAAAAAAACTTGGTGTGCTTTTTTTTTTTTTTTTAATGCTTCAATGTCTATTTATCTTCTTGATTTCTTTTTTGTAGGTTCCAGTTATCTGCTGAACTTTTTGAGTTTGGTTTTTATCTCCTTGGACATAGTCGGGAAGTCATCAAAAGTGCTAAGCAGGAGAGTGAGAGGATCCAGGTTATGAATCGTTCACAGAATTCAATGTGTTCTCTTGTGTTTTCCTCTGTGGGGGGAGCAAGGGAGCTGAAGTGCCCAGGAAGATGGCACCATTTCATATGACTCCCTTTTGGAGCCAGAGTTCAAAATAAATTGGGTGGAGCCCATTGATTTTAGTTTTCTTTTTTTTTGTTTTCCAACCTGATTGACTCTGACTGGAAAGAGCAGATTGATTCAGATGGTTCTAATTTTCTGCCTGCTTGACAAAGCTCACCTCTTATGTTTGCTTCCCATCTGCAGAAGGTGCTCTGTCTCCTTCTGCTGGACCTGCACCATCCTGAAAGGATGCCTCTGCCTGAAAGGACGACTCCAGATTCCTCTTCCTCTAGGAGGCTTGCCTTCTGCGGTTCTGCAGATCTAAAGACAGAGCCCACTTTATAAGGCAGAGGCTGCAAACCACAGACCCCAGGTCTCTCCCAGGTTCCTGGTGTGTGTATGTTTTCACACACCCCTCCTTTTTATTCTTTTTTTGTCTTTTTAGGGCCGCGCCCATGGCATATGGAGGTTTCCAGGCTAGGGGTCTAATCGGAGCTGTAGCCACTGGCCTACGCCAGAGCCACAGCAAAGCCAGATCCAAGCCAAGTCTGCGACCTACCCCACAGCTTATGGCAATGCCAGATCCTTAACCCACTGAGCGAGGCCAGGGATTGAACCCACAACCTCAGGGTTCCTAGTTGGATTTGCTAACCACTGAGCCATGACGGGAACTCCTCACCCCCTTTTTTTTGTCTTTTCTTTTTAGGGCCCACCTGAGGCATATGGAGGTTCCCAGGCTAAGGGGCGAATCAGACATGCAGCAGCCGGCCTACACCACAGCCACAGCAATGCCAGATCCTTAAACTATTGAGCAAGGCCAGGGATCGAACCTGCATCCTCATGGATGCTAGTCAGATTCATTTCTGCTGAGCCACAACAGGAACTCCTCACCTCTTTTTAAAATGCTTTTTATTTTAAGGAAATTGTAAAATCACATATAATTGTAGGAGAAATACAGACGGATCCTGATACCCTTTACTTAGTTTTCCCCAATTTTAATATTGCTTTTTACTTTTATTTTTTTTAATGTATTGGAATATAGTTGACTTACAATGTGTTAGTTTCAGGTGTACAGCAAAGCGATTCAGTTATGCATCTACATATAGCCATTCTTTTTTCCCAGATAGGTTATTACAGAATATTGAGTAGAGTTCCCTTGCTATACAGTTGGTCCCTGTTAATTCATTGTATACTTAAGAGCGTATATATGTTATTCCCATCCTCCTAATTTATCCCTCCCCCTCCATGGTTTCCCCTGTAGTAACCATAAATTTGATTTTGAAATCTGTGAGTTTGTTTCTGTTTTAGAAATAAGCTTTTTTTGTATCATTTTCTTAGATTCCACCTATAAGTGATCTCATATGGTGTTTGTCTTTGTCTGACTTACTTCACAGAGTATGATAATCTCTAGGTTCATCCAGGTTGCTGCAAATAGCATTATTTGTTCTTTTTTATGGCTGACTAATATTCCATTGTATAGATGTACCACGTTTTCTTTATCCATTCCTCTGTCTATGGACATTTACATTGCTTCCATGTCTTGGCTATTGTGAAGAGGGCTGCAATGAACATTGAGGTACATGCATCCATCCGATTTGTGGTTTCCTCCAGATAGGTGCCCAGGAGTGGGATTGCTGAGTCTATATTTAGTATAGATCTGTATTGGTAGCTCTATATTTAGTTTTTTAAGAAACCCCTGTATTGTTTTTCATAGGGATTGCACCAGTTTACATTCCCACCACTCTTTCCAGCACTTACTGTTTGTAGACTTTTTGATGATGACCATTCTGACAGAGAAATCTCATTGTAGTTTTGATTTGCATTTCTCTAAAAATTAGTAACATTGAGCATCTTTTCAAGTGCTTTTTGGCCATCTGTCTGTCTTCAGATTCCTAGTGTTTTGTTTGATCCAATGAAAAAACAATTCAGTGGGACAACATTTTGAACAAAAAGACTTCTTTAAAAATCAGAAGTGTTGGCAAGACAGAGGGCCTCCCCTTGCCCCCACCGAATTTCACTCGGTAATAGCCTGTTAGGACTGAGTAGCTGCTGCCTCTTTAAACAGGGAGAGACTCCCCGTGCATCCCCGTCCCCATTTAGACAGTAAACTCATTTATGTTACCTGCCTGGCTCCTGCAAGTGTTTGTGCTCTTTCTTTCAAGATTCCAGAGGTCTTCCATATGCATTATTGTGTTTAAACCTTGCAGCCTTATGAGGTCAATATTTTATAGATCAGGAATCTGTCCTTCTCGGAGCTGAATTAATTGCCCTTTTTATTTGAGTGCATTTAAGGATACTTAAGTGTTTCTATTTGGATTCTTTGAAGGCCCAGATCAAATATGCTGCCTCCTGGCTCTAAAGAGAAAACAGCCTGGATTCCATGCAGAAACGGCCATCTGGGGGGTGTCTGACGAGGGGCACAGGTGTCAAGTTGTGATGAGGCACGTGGACTCATGTCTGCCTGTCTCAGGGGTTCACACCATCTCCTTGGGCATGAAAATCAGTCACACCATGGCTTGGTTGTCTCATCTGTAAAACAGATGCAAAAAATAACATTGATTATTTTCTTGGTGTTTCTTCCTTCAGAATTTAAACTGGAAGATAGTCTGTGACAAGGATTAAGATGGGAGAGATGGACTGAGGCCGGGGCTTGGGGAGTTTTCACTGCCTGGAAAGATGTTTTCATTCTATAACCCAGTGACTTTCAAGCTAGATGTCTTGGAGCCCCGAGATTCCACAGACTTGGCCTCCTCAGGGACTGTCGGGGGCAAAGGGTTGAGTGGCCTGGACCCCAGACTCCCAGCTACACTTATGTTGAAGCATGTGAAGTGTTTCAAGTGGGAATGGAGCTGGCCAGATTCTGAAGGTACAGAGATCACGCCGTATGGAGGACGGATTTGAGGGGACAGACCTAAGGAGAGACAGGAATGCATGGTTAGTAAGATGGAGAAGAGGAGGTTTGTGGTCCACTTACCAGATAAAAATCGTGATGGATTACTTGAGTAACCATAGCATCCAGGAGAGAGAAGATTCAAGGCTGTCCTTGGCGTTTTTGGCTCTGCTGATGGTTATTGGGCCTGAGGAGGGGTTGTTTATGTAGAATAAAAACTTGGGAGCAATGGCAATGAGCATGAGGGTTGTGAGGTATTCCTGAGACATCTGGGTTGAGGCGATGGGACGCAGTCACAACAGGGCAGTCCCACATTTAGCTACTCCTGAGCTTGGGGGAGCCTGGGAACTCACATCCCATCTCAGAGCCCATTTTCTCATCTACCAAGTGAGCTTGTGAGAGTGCTGGGAGGGCCAGCATGGGTGAGAGTTTTGAACACCCATTAAGGTTTATATAAATGTCACATTTTGCTTACCAACTCCCTCAGCCAGTAAAAATGAGACATGAGCAAAAACCAGGGTCGTTCCCCCAAGGCAGGCCTCAACTAGGACCTCCGCAGGACCCACCCTGAGGTCCCAGGGGAAGTCACCTTATGGCTTTCTGGCACAGCTGGCAGAGGGCAAGTGTGGTCCTGCTGTCTAGTTTCACTTCCTGATGGGAATATTCCCTGGGGTTCGTGGCTCTTAGTACCATGAGCCAGAATGATGCCCACAGTTGACCCCAGGGCTCTGTGTGCTGTCCTGTCGAACTTCCGCTTCCTGCGTGGATCATTGCTCGGACAGCTCCCTATCACTCAGTAAGTATTGTTTGATTAATTTGTGCCTAGCTGACGTTTCCATTTGGGCGTTCTCAAGAAGAGTAAATGGGAGATGGACTACGTACCTGTAAAAGTAGGGACTCTTCATTCATAGGAAACAAAAACTGATCCTTTCTATAGCTCCCCCCATCCCCTGCTTCTTGATCTCTGCCACACAGCTTGATTATAGAAACGGGTTATGTTTTGGTTTTCAATTTTGTCGCGTGCAAGTGAATCTTGAATAGATCCTTAATGAAAGGGCAAGGGGGACCTGTCGGGGTGAAGGAGCAGCATAGGGAAGGGAGGAAGTCAAGCCAGGAAGGGAGTGATCTGAGGCCGATCCCATGCCTTCAGCTTCAGCCTGGACCCACACCACTCACTCCATGGACCAGCCTTTCCCACAGGAAGCCGGCTTTCCCATTTCCCACCCTGGCATCTGTCACTCACTCCCACACAGAAGGATGCATGTGAAAGGGTATCACCTCTAGATGACGCTGGCTCTGGCTCGGAGTACCATGCTTTGTAGAGAAAGCCCGTGGACTTGTGTGCAATGAGTACACTCACTGAGGAACAGAAACCCCAACACGAGTGGCTGAGGGTACCTGCTGTTGTCATTTATGCATCATCCTATGGGGGAACCTCCTGTTTGTAAGGCTGATGCCCCCAGAGGGTCAAATGAAGAAGGCAGACAGGATCAAGGATCTGCTGTCCCTCGGAGGTGACCTGCCTGACCAGCTCCCTCTTACCCCATTGCTGCAGGGGTGGCTGTGTTGCAGCCGGGCAAGTAGAGAGCCCCTCCGAAGAGGCAAGGAGGTGGTGCTGGCCTCCTTTTCAGAGGGACGTTGGAACCCCTGTTGGGATGTCGGCACTTAGTAGGGCAGCCCCTCAATGGCGGCAGGGTGGTGAGGGGTGGTGGTCGCAGTCTGGCTGGTCCTTCCTCATCCTCCCAAACCACCTCAAGAGGAATCAGGGCTTGGTCCTACAAACAGGGTGACTTGCAAATGGCGACATGACTCCTCTGCCAGCTCGGCACCCATATCTGCCATTCCCATCCCTTCACTGGCCACCAGCCTCTCTCTGGCCTCTCTCTGGGGGAAGGTACAAAGAGTGTCTGGGGGATTAGTTCTATAACCTGCCCACGAGAACTAGGAGATAATTGACTGCAGCAAGAAAGGGGCCCCCCGAGGACAAGGAGAGGGTGTAGGGACAGGATTTTCCTTTCTCATTCCTCTTCGGTTGTTTTCTTTTTGTACAAGACGTGTTTCCTCCCTCAACCTCATGCAGCTGTATTCCCGGCAAATTGAAGAAAGGAGGGAAAGAGCTATTTAAATTTACACTATTGAATTTCTGTAGGACACCGAAATATTTTTGAAGTTAATGGGGAGCTCTGAATAGTCTGTTTCAAATAATTACAGGAAAAAAATGCATTGAAATAATTAGTAGTTGCTACTAGAACATTCAGCAAAATGAAATGACATCTTTGCATGCCTATTAAACAGCACTTTATTTTCAGTTTAGGGTGTTTGGGATGAAATTAGATGGCAAACATACTGCATCACTGAGTGATGAGAAGAACTAGTATCATTTAGAGTTAGACTAGTACCATCATCAGCTTTTTCCTCTTAAAAAAAAAATATGATGCTCTCCTGTTAGGGGAGATTTTTAATAGACGTGGGACCAACCACAGCCCTTGAGATTCTGTGTAAGTGGCTTAGGTGTAATCCCCTGGATGTAAGAAAAGGCCTCAAACAGCATCCGATGGTCCACGTCAGGGATTCTCTTTCTAGTCTGCATGGAGAATACAAAATCCTCCCCCCCCTCCACCGCTCTCTGCTCTCAAAGCAGAACCTCACCTGCCAAAACCAGAACGTCATCTCTGTCTAATGAATAAAACTGGGGTTGTCTAGCTCCACCCCCACCACCTGCATAGCATTCCTCCTCTCTGTTCAAAAGAAAACCATCTTTCAAATTTTGACAAGGAGCCTGATCTTCCATTGCAATTTACTAAACGTGTTTCCCGGGACCCTGACCTCAGACTGAGGCCCCATCTCTCCTCCTCCTCATCTTTCACCTCCTTCCTGTCCCTCGGCCTTTCTGGCCCTTCTTCTTCCAGCTTCCCCTCCCTGATCCCTTTCCTGCTCCAGGATGAGAAGAGGAAGCAGAAATAGTGAAGGAGACACGAGGAACCATGGTAACACACAAGGGCACAAACCCTCAGGTGTCTATTGCACGATAAAACAGTGTTTATTTTTTAGTTTTACACAGTTTTGGAGGGATATTGTTGAGGGCAAGAGGTGCCGAGACTATCTGTCTGGAGCTTTCTTACTTTTCTCCAGTATTTCATTATTGTGTTCCAATAAACTTGTCAGGACCACTAATGTCGTCTTCATTTAAAAAAGGGGGAGGGGGATTTGGGAGTTCTGAGATTCCATCCTGAGCAGAGGGGAAAGAAGAGATGGGAGAGAAATGGCTGGTGAGAAATAATATCATTTAAAAAATTTTTTTTGTCTTTTTAGGGCCATACCCTCAGCACATGGAGATTCCCAGACTAGGGGCTGAATGGGAACCGTAGCGGTCGGCCTCCGCCACAGTCACAGCAACACCAGATGCGAGCCGTGCCTGCAACCTACACCACAGCTCACGCCAACGCCAGATCCTTAACCCACTGAGCAAGGCCAGGGATCAAACCTCTGTCCTCAAGGATGCTAGTCAGATTCTTTTCCAGTGAGCCACGACGCACACTCCAAGAACTAGTACCATCATCAACTTTTTCCTCTTAAAAAAAATATGATGCAGGGGAGTTCCCGTCGTGGCGCAGTGGTTAACGAATCCGACTAGGAACCATGAGGTTGCGGGTTCGGTCCCTGCCTTTGCTCAGTGGGTTAACAATCCGGTGTTGCCATGAGCTGTGGTGTAGGTCGCAGACGCGGCTCAGATCCCGCGTTGCTGTGGCTCCGGCGTAGGCTGGCAGCTACAGCTCTGATTCGACCCCTAGCCTGGGAACCTCCATATGCCGAGGGAGCGGCCCAAGATGTCCTGATTTGATGTCACTTTTGCAGAGAACAACACATTGGTCTCTGTAGGGGAGGGACTTGCATAGCCTCTATTACAAGAGAAAGCTGGCAAGCCTGGCGGCCCTCTTCCTGGTGCATCAGAAGCTTGCTCGGCTGTCCGCCTGGAGGGCAGGTGCATAGCAAATCTTACCCTCGGGCAGGAGGGGCAGGCAGGGCATTTTAGCGGGCACCCCTGGACAATCGAGGCCGAGAGAGAGAGAGAGTGTGTGTGTGTGCCCGTCATGGGTCAGTGGTAACAAAGCTGACTAGGATCCATGAGGGTATGGGTTTGATCTCCAGCCTTGCTCAGTGGATTAAGGATCAGATGTTGCTGTGAGCGGTGGTATAGGTTGCAGATGAGGCTCGGATCCTGCTGCTGCTGTGGCTGTAGTATAGGCTGGCAGCTACAGCTCCGATTTGACCCCTAGCCTGGGGTCAAATAGTCAAATATTTCCACATGCTGCACCTGCGGCCCTAAAAAGAGAAAAAAAAAAATAGAGTCTATCTGGTCCCAGTCTTTCTTTCCCTCGCTGTGCTGCTATGGACTTTCTCCTTCCCTAGCCCCACCTGGGTGACAACTCCAGTCACCCATTTGAAGGGCTTCTCTCACCCTGAGTTTGAGGTAGGCACAGCCTGGAGGGGTCCCTGCAACCCCCACCCTACCACCCCCTGCCCAAGGTGGAAGGCTCTCCTACAACTTATTCCCAGCACGCTCCCAAGGCGAGCTCTGGGCCCCATGATTGTGATCCAGGGCGCTGTCTCCACAGGGGCCGTGGTGCCTTTTGGTGGTGAGGACCTGCCTGCAGAGGCCAGAGGGGACTTCAGGCCAGGAACCCAGGAGAAGCAGAACCCTCCCAGGAGTGCTGTCTGGGGCTGTCCTCGCAGGTGCCTTTGCCACTAGAAACTGTGACCATCCAGATCACCTGCTGTCCCCCACATCGGCCCTCAGTTCCAAAAATTCCCCTGGATTCTAAGATCTTCAGTCTCAGATTTTCATGGGCTCATGCCCACTCCCCCCAAGCCCAGCCACGCTAGGGAGTCCCTGTGCTCTGAGGGCTGCTGTCTCTGCAGAGAGGGGCAGGAGGAAATGGGGTTTTATAGCGTGCCTGATACACCAGAAGGCCCTCAGGGGAAACCACATCCTCAGTTTCTAAACCAGGTGGGTGTAGAAGCTTTACACTCTGGCTTTAGTGTCTGTACTGAGCCAATTTAAACAATTTCAATCAACAGGCCCCAGATGATAAATTGCGTGTAAAGCATCCATATAAAGGGGAAAATAGGCTTGGATTGAATTTGAACTTGGGAACAGGAGGGGTGGGTGATCCAAAGAGTCTCACAGTTTCCCTTGCAGTCATTAAAAGTGACAAGTAGTCAGGAAGATACCAGCCTGTGAACAATGTGGCACTCGAGCCTTGGAAATAGGACAGAAGAGCCAGTTCCCCCTGCGTGGGGCGCCTTGTAGGGGGGTCCTGGGGGGAGGGGGGTGGCTCTCTGAGCTCGTACTTTACAGCAGCAAGCTGGCTTGGGGAGAGTTAAGAAACTTCACCAAGCTTAATCAGGATAATAATCGCATCTGCTTCATTGTGTGGCTTGTGTATTAATGGAGAGAAAATAAAATGATAGCTAATATTTATCATGCGCTTCATATGTGCCAAGTCCTATTCTGAGCATTTGATGTGTATTAGCCCACTCAGTCGGACAGTCAGCCTGCTTCCCAGCACAGAGAAACACTTAATAACTGTCGGGTGTCCTTGTTAACAGCAACAGTCATAAAGGACATTTGCGAAGTCACATCTTCTTTTTTTTGGGGGGGCCATTTCTTGGGCCACTCCCGCGGCATATGGAGGTTCCTAGGCTAGGGGTCTAATCGGAGCTGTAGCCGCCGGCCTACGCCAGAGCAACGCAGGATCACAGCCGCGTCTACAACCTACACCACAGCTCATGGCAACGCCAGATCCTTAACCCACTGAGCAAGGCCAGGGATCGAACCCGCAACCTCATGGTTCCTAGTCAGAATCGTTAAACACTGAGCCACGACGGGAACTCTGTGAAGTTACATCTTGTATTAAGTTCTATTTAAATATCCTACATATTAGTCCCCTTAATCATCATAACATCTCTGTGACTAGATGATGTCCCCGTCACCCCATTTTACAGATGAAGAGACCAAGGCAAAAAAGACCAAGTGAAGCATTGCCCAAGCTCCAGAGAGGTCAGTGGTGGAGCTGGGATTTGAGTTCCAGCCCTTCATGTAAAATCCAGCCTCTTAACCACAGCTTCTTCTGCAACAAATGTTGACTGGGACCCTTCTAAGTGTTCCAGACCCTGGAATATGATGCAGCCCCAAACAAAGAAAGATCTCTGTTCCCCGCCTCCTTAAGACGGACACAGATGATGAACAAGGTAAGTCAGTCAAGCACCTGCCATTTAGAAAGTGGTCTATGCCTGGGAACACAGTGAAGTGGGAAGCTGGTGAGATAGTCTGTGTGCTTGGAGGGTTCAAATCTGGATCAGGGAAACCTAAAAACAGGGGAGCCAAAGGAGCCATGAAGATATGGGGTCTGAGTTTTCCAGGCTGAAGGAACAGTGCCAAAGCCCTGAGGCCTATATTTTTTTTGGCGGGGGGAGGCTTGGAGTTCCCCTTGTGGTACAGAGGAAACAAATCTAACTAGGCACCATAAGGTTGCAGGTTCGATCCCTGGCTTCGCTCAGTGCATTAAGGATCTGGCGTTGCGGTGAGCTGTGGGGTAGGCTGCAGACACGGCTCGGATCCTGAGTTGCTGTGGCTGTGGTGTAGGCTGGCAACTGCAGCTCCAATTCAGCCGCTGGCCTGGGAACCTCCATATGCCTCAGGTGCGGCCCTAGAAAGACAAAGAAAAAAAAAAAAAAGGGCTAACATGCCATCTTCACCCCAAATTGCTAAGATTAGCAAACAACCCTGTCACCAGTGATGAAGGAGCAAGGGTTTGGAAGATTTTCAACTGTCCCTACTTTGTTATGAATCCAGCTATTAAGGTGTATATAAAATGAGCGAAACTATGGCTGCCATGGGGCAAGCATGCAGGTGTCCCTGTGACACATTTGAGACACGTCGGCCCCCTCCTGAGAACTAGTCCATGTCTTCGGCTTGAAATTAGAGAATCAAGAGAGGGGCTGAGGCTGAAGACAACCTATTTAAAACCACTTTGATCTGAGGATTGTAACCATTTAGTGTTTATTGATTTTTCTTTCCTATTTTTAGGAAGGTGGGAGCATGTTAATTAAACCTTTTTGAGTGAAGTTGGTTTCTAGGGAGGATGGCTTAAGAGCCCCTGAGAGCCAGAGAGCCTGTGTTTGCTTTGCACGGAGGCTCTGAGGAAAGGGGGCCCCAGCTCTGGCAGTCAGGTTCTGGAACTGGGCAGAGGCCACTTGGTCCCCACCTGTTCCTGCCTGGCCTTCTCCTGTGCTGACAGTCACCCAAGGATGGGGGGAGAGCAGATGCACAATTTTTTTTTCTTTTTTCTTTTTAGAGTCGCACTCATGGCATATGGAAGTTCCCAGGTTAGGGGTCAAATCGGAGCTATAGCTGCCAACATACACCACAGTCACAGCAACGCAGAATCCTAGCTGTGTCTGCAACCTACACCACAGCTCATGGCACTGCCAGATCCTTAACCCACTGAGAGAAGCCAGGAATCGAACCCACAACCTCATGGTTCCTAATCAGATTCGTTTCCCCTGAGCCATGACAGAAACTCCCACATCCACTTTATTTATTTATTTATTTGTTGTTGTTGTTGTTGCTATTTCTTGGGCCACTCCCGCGGCATATGGAGGTTCCCAGGCTAGGGGTCGAATCGGAACTGTAGCCACCAGCCTACGCCAGAGCCACTGCAACGCGGGATCCGAGCCGCGTCTGCGACCTACACCACAGCTCATGGCAACGCGGGATTGTTAACCCACTGAGCAAGGGCAGGGACCGAACCCGCAACCTCATGGTTCCTAGTCGGATTCGTTAACCACTGCGCCACGACAGGAACTCACCCAGATGCACTTTAGAAGGAGTGTGAGCAGCCCCGGACACGGCTTCACAAAGGGGCCTGAGCTCGTGCTCCACAGGCAGCACAGGCCACCAGTCAGCATGGACCCCACCAGCGGTGTCCTGCTCACCAGGCCGGCACAGCATCTTCCCTCGGATGCCTCCTTGCACCAGGCCTGCAAACATGCAGCAAACCCACTCACACCTCTCTTTCCATCAGTGTCTTTCTTCTTCAATTCTGTATCTACCTTTGATTCTGTGTCAAGTGCCCGGGTGTCACTTTATGAAATGTTTAACAATAACAACTAAGGGTCAGCCCTACACTAGCCCCCTTCGTCTAATAAATTCTTTTCAAAACCCTGAAGGACAGATGTGATTCTCCCCATTTCCGAGATGAGAAGGAAAGCCTGTGAAATTAGGATCAAAAGTTAGTAAATGGCAGATCTGAAGACAGCTACGCTCTCTGAATTGCTGTGTGACACGGCTCTCCTGCGGCGGCCCGCTGACATCTGATGGTGTGTCGTCTGTGGTCGCACACAGACATGCAGACACTGATGCAAAGGCGGGCATACTGCACAGACAGCACGCATGTCTACACACACACACACACACACACACACACACACACACACACACACACACACACATGCTGGGCTGGGCTCTGGGAAAGTCTGGAAAGAGTTCCGGTGAGGAGCTGGGTCCTGGGTGCTTTGCATGGAGCAGGGTACACAAGGGAAAGGAGGGTGAAGAGCCCTTACTGTGGGTGGGAGCTTTCATGCTCCAGATGCTCCCCAGGGACCCCAGCAAGAGCGCACAGGGGTCCAGGGGTCCTGGGACTTTTCCATGCATGCTGCCTGGAAATCACGCTGTTAGTACAGTATCGACTCTCCCTCAGAAAGGCAGAGCACCTGCGGCCGCCCTGTGCACACAGATAAGCACCTACCAGGAGCCTAAATAAAACCCAGGAGTTTGTTCTTTGTGGTGGGAGGAGGCCCCCCCCATGCCAGGGGACAAGATCGCTCTGCTTGTGGTCATCTGCCAGGCATTGGGGCTGAGCTCCGAGGACCTGCACTCCAGCCAGACTGGACACCTTTGTTTCTTTCACAACAGGAAACCATCGGGCAACTAGACAGAGCACATTCTGTTTTAAAAAGGGAAAGGGGAGTTCCCATTGTGGCTGAGTGGTTAACGAACACAACTAGTATCCATGAGGACATGGGTTTTATCCCTGGCCTTGCTCAGTGAGTTAAGGATCTGGCGTTGCCCTGAGCTGTGGTGTAGGTAGCAGACACAGCTTAGATCAGGCGTTGCTGTGGCTGTGGTGTAGACTGGTGGCTACAGCTCTGATTCATTCCCTAACCTGGGAAACTCCATAGGCTGTGGGTGAAGCCCTAAAAAAAAAAAGACAAAAAAATCTAACTGCAGTAGCTCAGGTCCCTGTGGATGTGTGGGTTCGATCCCTGGTACAGTGGGTCAAAGGATCTGGTGTCGCTGCTACAGGCTTGGATTCAATCCCTGGCCCAGGAACTTCCTTATGCTGCTCTAGCAGCCATTAAAAAATAAATAAAATAAAATAAAGTAAAATAAAATAAAATAAAATAAAATAAAATAAAGGAACAATTCACCATCTTCCCTTTCACACCTGGACAGTCTTCATCACTGCATCCTCCTCCACATCTTTGGAATTTGCTTAAAACGCACTCAACGTGTTTACCCAGCGAGTACTGAGTGCTGACTCTGGCTTGGGGTGGGGTGTTTGTGGTTTTGTTTGTCAATTTGTCATGGCAGTCTGTTCACTCTTATAAACATCCCGTCCTCTGGAATCATCTCTGGAAATCCTGTGACTTGTCTTAAACTGAACAATATCTAACATGTGTGTCACTTGCAGATGTCACTGTCACCCTCCCGCTGCCTTGTCCTGTGCTCTCGATTCCGTGCCATCCACATACCGTTACTCGGAACACCAGTCACTTTTTCTCCTCCTGCCTTCTTTTCATCTCCATGGACTCCGATCCTCTGCTTATTCAACAAAAACCTTCCACTGAATATCTACTATTACAGGCTGGGGATAGAGCTGGTGTAGAGACCACGATATGTTGGGTATTGGATGGGGGGGCTAACAAGATGCATGAAGCAGAGGGAGAAGGTGCCGAAGGCATAGCAGTTTTCCCCGTGGGCCTTGGGAAGGCATTGCCCACGTGACATTTGAATAAAGACCAATAGGAGATGAGAGGACGAGTCATGCACTCATGGGGAACAGCAAATGCTGGGCCCCCGATGGGAGAACAACTGGCAGAGAAGAGGAATGGGGGAGGGGCGTGTGCCTGGAATGATGGACACAAAGGAGGGGAGGCCAGTGGGAGAAAGCAGAGGCTGGAGGGGGTTGAAGACCCCATGGGGTTTTAGGGCTTTTTAAGAACTTTGACTTCCACTGAGTGAGAGGAGATGCTCTGGAGGATGTTTACAGGATCTCTGCTGTGCAGAGTACACTGAAGTATGGCCAGGGTGGAGCTAGGAGGCCCGGCAGGGATCTTGAGGAGAAGCGCTGGTGGCCAGGTCCACGGTCATAGCACAGGTGGGGAGGCCGACCAGAGATGCTGAGAAATGCAGAGGCGTGGACTCAGGGATGGCTCTACGGCTCTCTGGATGGATCAAGTGGAAGGATGAAGCTGACATTTGCCAAGACGATGCATGATTAAAAATCACTGACCAAACCCCGCTCATTTTATTGCTCAGGGATTTCTAGAATCCTTTTCTTTTATCCTAATATATCCACCTTGGTTCTCATCTGGATGAGTGCAACAAACCACAGACTGAATTTCTGACAGCTAACTGTTCCCAAAGCCAACCACAACCCAGAGCGAGTGATGTCACATGAATGCCTAAAGACGTTGCTTCCAGACTCAAATTACCGCTTGCTCCTGTCGCCAATTCTCCCTGCGGAGAAAACCCAAACTCCTCCCCATGGCTTATAAAATCTTCAAAATCTGGCCTGTGTCTGTCCACTCTCGTCTCCCCACGTGCCCTCCTTTGGAACTCAGGCCGTGGGAGCACCAGGCAGCTTGAGGCCAACCCAACCCACCCCCAACTCAAGCACTCACTTGTTTTCTAAGCCAGGTCTCTGCTCTGGGTCCTGTGGCTCTGGAGCCTCCTCTGCAACACCGTTCCTACCCAGGCTTCACCTGGCTACTCCTATGGGCCCTTGAAGACGTCTGGGTATCAGTTCCTTCAGGAAGTCCCTTTCAGAGTTCCCATCATGGCTCAGTGGTTAACAAATCTGATCAGCATCCATGAGGACGCAGGTTCGATCCCTGGCCTCGCTCAGTGGGTTAAGGATCTGGCGTTGTCCTGAGCTGTGGTGTAGGTCACACACATGGCTTGGATCTGGCATTGCTTTGGCTGTGGTGTAGGCCAGCAGCTGTAGCTCCGATTTGACCCCTAGCCTGGGAACCTCCATATGCCATGGTATAGCCCTAAAAAGCAAAAAAAAAAAAAAAAAAAAGGAAATCTCTTTGTCATTTGCCCCAAAGTACCATGTCCTTATTCTGTCTTCGTTCACTGTGAGCCTGGACTATGGGCTTGTCGTGTGCCTAGCCCGGCACTGCCCCACTGCTTCTGGGGACCCATCTTAGTCATCTCTGCATCCGGGACCCCCAGCTCAGTACTGGGCACAGAGTCAGGGCTCAACAAAGAACAGAGAAGTGAATGAATCCAAGGAGACTGTCTGGACCATGATTTTTGAGAAGAAACATATATTTGATTCTGATAATTGTGTATTCCGTAATGATAAAAGCAACACCTCACTCAAGTTGAGAAAACAAACACCTATAACATATATCTTTCGAGACTATCTTTTTACTGACCTCCTTGTCTGAGACGTCTCAAAGAATCCTCCAGGATACTTTGAAAGCATGCACTCATTTGAATTCTATTTTTATAGCTGCTTACATGTTGGTTTCTAAGTGTTTCTACAGTGCATGAATGGATATATGTCTATGCACTGTGAGAGAGATGGAGGGAGGGGGTGGGGGAAGGGAGGGGGAGAGAGACAGAGAGGAAAAGGGAGGGAAACGGAGGGAAAGACCTAGAGAGAGAGAGAGAGAGAGACTTTCTCCCAAATATCCTTGTTCTTTGAGGGCAGAGACATTCATTAATTATCTCTAGTCTACTCTGGTTAACTTGGGAATCCACAGAGAGGAAGCTCACAAGAAATGTTATAAACTACAAGGGGAATATCTTTTTCTCATGGAGGGAAATTTTAATGAAATAGTTGCTAAGTGAATTGAAGCAAATCAGAAGAAATCCCATTCCCCCACCCCACTGCCCCTCCAGAGAGCAAAAGCACAAAAGAGCCACCAGTGGAGTAGAATGTGCCCATGTGCTGCCCACACAGGGCAGCAGCACCCCCCTGTCCCCACCCCCGAACCAGACCAGCACCCGGAGGGTCCCTGCACCAAAGCCCTGTGACCACTCAGCCTCAGACCTTGCAGAAGGGACCAGGTCCCCCTCTGTAGCGGGACAGCAGTCAGGACAGTACTGGCGGGCGTGCAAGCAGGCACATACACACACATGCACACACTCAGCTTAGAATGGAGAATTTCTTCTTGCTGCATCTACTTTCTGTTTTACTTAGTGGCACAAATCTGGGTAATGGGAGGAACAAGAAAAACATTCAGAAGGATCTAGCTGAGGACATAAGAAAAACTCAGGGTAAAGACAAAGAAACAGAACTGCTAGAGGAGTCATGAGGAAGCCCTGGTGCTTCTGAGGGACATGACCACGACTCTAGAAACTTCCCTTCACTTTTTGGACACCGAACTTGTTCTTTGAAAACAATGGAACTCTGAGACTCAGCAATGGCGACCTAAAGGTATATTCAGTTTATACATTAGAGCTAAGAAAACCTAGAAAGGACAGGTACAAACTCCGTAATTAGTATTCTTAAGGATGTATGCCAAGTGATTTTTTTTCTTGATTTCCCTCTTTTGCACTGAAATGACCACCCCACTCTTTGTCCCCCCCACAAAAAAAAATGATTATGAGATACGATGGAGTCTATGGGGTCATTTAACAAGCCCGCAACAGG
The DNA here is from genome assembly GCF_016906955.1 of Phacochoerus africanus. Lineage (NCBI taxonomy): Eukaryota > Metazoa > Chordata > Mammalia > Artiodactyla > Suidae > Phacochoerus > Phacochoerus africanus. The sequence continues at coordinate 57,472,052 of NC_062554.1, read as the reverse complement.
ACAGTGATGGTAAAGTTGATGTGCTCTCTGCTGATGGCAAAGCAGGGGTCTAAAGCCAGACACTTTTCAGTATATGAATGGTTCTTGTTCCCAAGGGTGTAGCCTCCAAGTGAGAGACAATGAATTCTGGGAGCTGCCTTCTGAGAGGCCCTCATGATTGTGCCACTGGAGTTAAAGTCACAAGAGAAACTGGGCCCACTGCTAGGATTCTGGCAGAAAGAGCCAGAAGACAGTGTCTGACAATAGGGGGATGAACTGACTCCGTCCCAGAAGGAACAAGTGCCAGGAAGCACGAGTGGACCAGAGGGTATGGACAGGTGAGGGCGGGTGAAGATGCTGAGCACCAGAAGGAGGATGGGAGAGAACACAGAAGACACGAGCAGGCTGTATAGACACAAGTTCAGAAGCCTATTAAAGGAGGGAGGGTCCCTGGAGATTTAAGCAAAGTTCCTAGGCAAGTAACTCCTGCAGGGCTTTGGAAGAATGGTGGAGGCAGAGATGGCCATGGAATTCAGGGACTTGAACCACTCACCCAGCATGCTGGGGAAGTTCTAAGTTAAAGCAGGTTTGAACCTGAACTGCGGACACACGGCTTCCTCGTGAACCACTGGGCATGGTTCAGCCCGGTCTCCTGGCTTCTCTCAATTCCAAACTTTAGAGGAACTGGGACGTGAAAGAAGGTGTGGGCTGAGGCTGCAATGTCAAAGTACAGACAAAAGTGTGGCCACCCCTTCTGTCCCAGTGGTCTGATGATGGCTTGACTTCAAGAACACAAGCTGCATTTTAACTTTTTAGAGTACAGTTGGTTTACCATGTTGTGCCAATTTCTGCTGTACAGCAAAGTAAGCCAGTCACATACATATATAATCCTTTTCTTATACTATCTTCTATCATAGTCTATCCTAAGAAACTGGATACAGTTCCCTGTGCTGTCCAGTAGGACCTCATTGCTTAACCATTCTAAATGTTAATAGTTGGCATCTGCTAGACCCAAACTCCCAGTCCATCCCCCTCCCTCTGCAACTTGTGTCTTGAGGGAATGCTGACCATTCAGCCACCAGCATTAAGTCCAACCATGAGGCATATTTTGGGCACAAAGAACCCATTGTTTCCCATCTCTGTTTATGAACTGCCTCATCAATCCTGTGGTCCTGACCCAGGTGAGAAAGTTTCATTTCACCAAGACTTCCTGTTAGCAGAGCGACCACTGGCTCTCCCTTGAGGATGAGTGTGTGGTTCAAGCCCTAAAGATACGCCAAGAATACCACGATAGAGCCAGATCATACAGCCCACTTTGTTCAGATCCCTCAGGGACAAGAGATGACGTTTTGAGCAAGTTACTCAACTTCTCGCAACTCCAATTTTTCATCTGCAAATAGGCTATCAGTACATCTACACCTAATACATGTACATTGGGCTGGCTCTTAAGTTTCTAATGGTTCCTTCAATGGTCATATCACCCTTTCACCTCTTCCTCTGAGAAAAGACTTGTTTCCCATGCCTAATGTGTGGTCTGAATAGAAATGGCCTTTTTTATGACCTTTCTTTGCTAATCGTGCTCGGTGTTTAGTCTAAGAGCAGGTACTTGATATAAGACAAGTCAGTGTCGTCACTAAGACATTTCTAAGAACCGAGGGAGGAATATTTTACTCTGAAGGCAAAGATGTTCAGGTGCAAGTCAGGGGCTCTCTGATTTCTTTGCCTTCACCATGTGATAAAAGCTGGTGTCCAGAAGATCAGAGTGAGGTTAGAATGAAAAATAGAGCAGAGATGGGCTGGGGCTTGGAGAGAGAGGGGGGAAAGAAGAGGGGAGGGGAAGAAGGAAGGATGGAGGGGAGAGAGAGAGAATGAGAGGAAGATGAAAGGGAGGAGAGAGAAGGGGAGGGAGGGAATGAGAACCAAAGAAAGTTCTGGCCACTGTGGTCCTGGGACCTGCCCTGACTTACTTGATTCTATGGGTGCCCTGTGATAAACTCCTCTTCTTACTTAAGTCTATTACTTACAACCCAAAGTCCTTACGTGCTGGTCCCATTGGTAAGCCTGTCGTTTAAACAAGCCAAAAAGTCGTCCTTATTTCATCCTTGCTGCCCATCCTCATAGGTGAGCATGGTGGTTAAGTGCGTGACTCTGGACACCAACTTCTTGGATTCTTATCCCAGATCTACCCCCTTCGTGACCTTATTTCTCTGCTTCTTAGTATTCTCAGCTGTGGAGTGAAGGTAGTGGTGAGGATTGAAGAGCTGACACTGCCAAGTCCTTAGAAAACTATTATTATCATCCTCATCATAACTATTAGTGTGCATGGCCACCTCCCATAGCAACTAGGATCAAAACCCTCTTAAGTACAGGCTCTTTGTCTTCAAATTGGCATATCCAATGTCACATATAAAATATGCAGCAGGATCTCATAAATGTTAAAAATGACTAAAAGAAGGTTCTTTAATAAAATGCTCTCTAGCTGTTGAGTATGTTGAGTTTCTTTTCCAAGTTAGATCACTCACAAGGACACGTGACAGGCCCAGTGCTGGAGGCATGGCAGGACTCTATACAGATCCTTTGTGAGTTCTCTAGTCTTGTCTGAAGAGCAAAAAGGCATGTCTTATTCCTTGCCCCTTTACCTTCTGGAAGTCTCTCTAGCAGTTTCTCGGGAGCAGGAGGACTTGCTTGGTGGCAATGGCAGAACTACTTTGTCCAAAACCCTGAAGCCCACTGGCCTTTGGATGCCAGTGGAGCTGCTCTTAGATTTGTCTCCAGGAGGCACTTTGTGAAATATTCAGGGTCCCTTTGAGGTGGCAGTCATGGGAGAGCCTCAGGGGCTCTTATCCTGCAGGGGGTTATGAGCTTGCCTTCTGGTCCACTGGGACTAACAGCACCTCCTCCGGCTGCAGCATCTGAAAGAAGATGAAAACCTCTCAGTAACGCACAGTGCTTGGTGCCACTGACGAAAGCAGCGTCTGGCTCCAGCTGACTTCTTCTAATGTGATAACACTCATGATAATAAATATTGTTAAAAATAAAAGTCACTCCGGGGATTGAGAATCACTGGGACAGGTGTTCGAAATGAGAAGAGTGCAGTAATTGGGTGACTTATTCATTATCGGAAATGCCGTTTAAAATCTATTGCATTTAAAAAAACAATACTTCAGCTGCTCTCTGGCCTTCCAAACTCATTAGCTGGTGTTCTTTATCTGTTTGTTTTCCTCACTGAAGTGAGGTTTTTAATGTCACATGAGAACTAACTTGGCTCCGTGACAGGGCTTCTGTGTGAATGATGAAGCCCTCTGAGGCTCACACATCACTCCATGCATTGCATCTCCTTTTCAGAGCTCATTGTACCCACAATGGGGGGATGGGGCTGGCATGGAGGGAGAGAGAGCTGTGACAGTTCCTGCATGACAACCAGCCACTGGGGTGCTGGGCAGGGCCATGGATTCCTCTAGGCCCCATAGTTAAGACATCAAAGAACCCCAGGGACCTCAGTGTCCCAACCCTTAGTCTGCAGGAGGTGCCAACCAGTAATGGTACCATTTCAGATCTTACCCATCCCTGGCATTTTCCTAGAGCCTTATCCATCTTCATCACAATCGGAAAAAAATATGCAGGAGCAGGTTTCCCATGCTAGAAAATGGAACTGCTAAGCCCCCCAGAGAAGAAATAAGCGCCTGATGTCGGGTAGCAAATTGCCATTTGGGGATTCATATTCTTTTTTTTTTTTTAAACACTAGTTCCAAATTTCACATGAATTATCCATGATTTGAATTTCTAAGGCGATGTTTGCTTTTGTCCACTATAGGAACTCTCATCATGTCACAATGTGTGTGGGAAATTGGATTGGAGGAGTTCCCATCGTGGCTCAGCAGAAACAAATCTGACTAGCATCCACGAAGACGCAGGTTTGATCCCTGGCCTCACTCAGTGGGTTAAGGTCTGGCATTGCTGTGAGCTGTGGTGTAGGTCACAGACTCAGCTCAGACCTAGAGTTGCTGTGGCTGTGGTGTAGGCTGGCAGCTACAGCTCCGATTCGACCCTAGTCTGGGAACCACCATATGCCACCAGTGTGGCCCTAAAAAGACAACAACAACAAAAAAAATTAGATTGGAGACCTCACTTAGGCCTAGAAGGTTTGCTTACTTTCTCGAGATAGCCTATTGGGTTTCTGGTGAATTTCATCTTCAAGGTAGCCTCTTTGGGATTTTTCTCAATATCAAGGGGAACTCTATCCATGCATAGGGCACCATATGCAGGCATACCTTGTTTTATTATGCTTCACAGAAATCGCTTTTTCTTTTTTTTTTCCCCAAATTGAAGGTTTGTGGCAACCCTGCTTAGAGCAAGTCTATTGCCACCCTTTTGCCAACCTTGGTTCAGTTCATGTTCCCACGTCACGTTTTGACAGTCCTCCCAGTATTTACAATTTTTCATGATGATAAGATCTGTTATGGTGGTCTGTGAGCAGAGGTCTTTGATCTTGCTATTGTATAGTTTGGGGCACCGCAAAACATGCCCATATAAGACAGCAAACTTAATCCATAAATGTTGTTGCCTGTGACCTGACTGCTCTGCTGACTGGCCCTTTCCCCATCTCTCTTCCTCTTCTCCAGCGTCCCTCTTCCCTGAGACACAGCAATCTTGAAATTGGGCCAATGAATAACCCTACAATGAAGGGCCTCTGAGTGTTTGCATGAAAGGAAGAGTTGCAGATCTCACAAGTTAAATCAAAAGCTAGAAATAATTAGGCTTAGTGAGGGAGGCATGTTGAAAGCTGAGGCAGGCTGAAAGCTGGGCCTCTTGCACCAAATAGTTAGCCAAGTTTGGAAAGCGATGGAAAGGTTCCTGAAGGAAATTAACAATGCTATGGCAATGAACACACAATGATAGGAGAGTGAAACAGCCTTATTACCAATCTGGAGAAAGCATTAGGGGTCTGGTTAGAAGACCTTGAAGCTAAACCCTTTCCCTTAAGCCAGACCCAAATCCAGAGCAAGGCCCTAACTCTCTTCAACTCTATGAAGGCTGAGAGAGGTGAGGAAGCTGTAGAAGAAAAGTCTGAGGCCAATAGAGGTTGGTTCATGAGATTTAAGGAAGGAAGTTGCCTCCATAACATCAAAGCTCAGGTGAAGCAGTAAGTGCTGATGTAGAAGCTACAGCAAGTTATCCAGGGGTTATAGTTAAGATCATTAAAGAAGGTGCTACACTTCCTAAAACAGCTTTCTCTTAGAAGAAGATGCATTCTAGGATTTCCATAGCTAGAGAGGAGAAGTCAATGCCTGGCTTCAAAGCTTCAGAGGACAGGCTGGCTCTCTTGATAGGAGTTAATGCACTTGGTAACTTTAAGTTGAACTCATTTGCCATTCCAAAAGTCCTAGGGCTCTTCAGAATTATGCTAAATCAGCTGTCTATGGTCTGTAAGTAGAACCATAAAGGCTGGACAAGAGCACATCTGTTTATACATGTTTTACTCAACATTTTCAGCCCATGTTGAGAACTACTGCTCAGAAAAAGATTCCTTTCGAAATATGACTGCTCATTGGCAATGCACCTGGTCACCCAAGAGCCCTGATGGAGATGGACAACAAGATTCATGTTTCTATGCCTGTCAATAAACATCCTTATTTTTCTTTTATTAAGGCTGCACCTGTGGCATATGAAAGTTCCAGGCTAGGGGTTGAATCAGAGCTACAGCTGCCCGCCTATTCCACAGCCACAGTAATGCCAGATCTGAGCCACATCTTGTGACCTATGTCACAGTATGTGCCAGTGCCAGATCCTTCACCCACTTAGTGGGGCCAGGGATCGAACCCACATCCTCACAGAGACTGTCAGGTCCTTAACCCATTAAGCCACAATGGGAACTTCCACAACATACATTCTGAGGCCCACAGATCAGGGAGCAATTTCAACTTTCGAATCTTACTATTTAAGACACACATTTCATAAGGCTATTGCTGCCACAGATAGTAATTGCTCTGATGGATCTGGGAAAAGTAAATTGAAAACCTTCCGGAAAGGATTCATCATTCAAGATACCATTAAGAACACTTGTGATTCATAGGAAGATGTCAAAATATCAACATTAACAGGAATTAGGAAGAAGCAGATTCCAGCCCTCGTGGATGACTGAGGGGTTCAAGACTTCAGTAGAAGAAGTAACTGCAAATGTGGTAGAAACAGCAAGAGAATTTTAAGTGGAAACTGGAGATGGGCCTGGATTGCTGCAATCTCATGATAAAACTTACAAAAATGAGGAGCTGTTTCTTTGGATGAACAAAGAAAGTGGTTTCTTGAGATGGAATCTACTCCTGGGGAAGATGCTGTGAAGATCATTGAAATGACAACAGAGGATTTAGACTATGACATAAACTGAGTTGATAAAGCAGCAACAGAGTTTGAGAGGATTGACTCCAATTTTGAAAGTTCTACTGTGGGTTAAATGTTCCCACCCAGCCTTACATGCTACAGAGAAATCTTTCATGAAAGGAAGACCCAACTGGGGTGGCAAACTTGATTGTTGCCTTATTTTAAGAAATTGCCACAGCCACCCCAGCCTTCAGCAACCACCAACCACCCGATTAGTCAGCAGCCATCAATATCGAGGCCAGACCCTCCACCAGCAAAATGATTACAATTCATGGAAGGCTAAGATGATGGTGAGCATTTTTTTAAAATAAAATATGTTTAAAAGAAAGTCTGTATCTTTTTTTTTTTTGGCTTTTTAGGGCTGCACCTGCAGCATATGGACGTTCCCAGGCTAGGGATCGAATCAAAGCTACAGCTGCTGTTTGCCACAGCCACAGCCATAGCAACTCGGGATCTGAGCCACGTCTTTGACTTACACCACAGCTCACGGCAGCACCAGATCCTTAACCCACTGAGCAATGCCAGGGATCGAATCCCCGTCTTCATGGATCCTAGTCAGGTTCGTTGACTGCTGAGCCATGAAGGGAACTCTATGGTCTGTACATATTTTTAGACATAATGCTATCAACACTTAATAGACTACAGTGTAGTGTAAACATAACCTTTATATGCACTGGGAACCCCCCAAAATCTGGAAGAGAACATGCCATGTCTCTGAGGCATGATTATAGGTACTTTACTCCTATTTTAACCCTACATAAAGTTGTCTGGGGAAGTCTAACACCAAAATTTTATTTTGCCATTTCTAAAGGTAAATCCAGAGTCCCCGTTGTGGTGCAGGGGAAATGAATCCGACTAGGAAGCATGAGGTTGTGGGTTCAATCCTTGGCCTCGCTCAGTGGGTTGGGGATTACCGTGAGCTGTGGTATAGGCTGAGGACATGGCTTGGGTCTGGCGTTGCTGTGGCTGTGGTGTAGGCTGGCGGCTGCAGCTCCGATTCAACCCCTGGCCTGGGAGCCTCCATATGCCTCGAGTGTGGCCCTAAAAAGCAAAAAAAAAAAAAAAGGAGAGAGAGAAACAGCCATGAATGATGCCCAAGCTGCTGTATAACATCCCAAGACGAAACTGCTTGAGTCACAAAGAAAACTACTCAGCTTCCTTGATTCATCCCATGGATGGGAAACTTTGCCTTCATGAGGCCGCTGTGAGAGAAGACAGAACCGAACGCTTGGAAAGATGACAAAAGCAGGTCTTCTTTTCCTTTTCTCTCTCTCTCTCTTTTTTTTTTTTTTTTCGGGGGATGAGGGGTGTGGGCCACCGATAGAGGAAGGGGTGGGAGCCTGGGAAGGCAAGGCCCCCCCTGCTTCTTCCTCGGCACAGCCGTAGCCCTGCAGACAAGCCAAGGCAGAGGCAGCCACAGTGCCCCTCATCATGGAGCAGCTTCCAGGCCCAGGAACTCCCAACTGGCTGCTGAATAGTGCCTCAGATATACCAAAGAGGTAAATTAAATGCATTAATCTCAGTGAGAGTCACCACTGAGGCATTTGGAGCTGCACAAAAATTTCCAACAATTGGCCTCATTTGCTTCAATAACAAAAAAAAAAAAAAAAAGAGGAGGAGGGAGAGTTTGGGTGGGAATGGGTGGCTTTTTTCTGCTCTCCTCCTCCAGATGGATAATCAAAATGAAGCTCCACATTGAGAATATGCACTTCATTTCATTCTGTACTTGAAAGTAAACACATTTGGCCCTTTCTCCTGTAATAAGGCAAATCCTTTATCTGTTATTCATAAAGATGATGCTGGTGACACAGAGACCCTGCGAGCTTCCTTTCAGCCTCTGCTCAGCATAAAAAGGCAAATTTATTCTGGTTAAGATACTTTTGTGTTGGGTACAGGGCATTCATTCTCTTAAACCTGTGGAGGTTGCAGCTATAGGACTCTATTTATGTTTTCATTCTTATTTTTCAGTCATTTTATCTCTATACGAGAGCCTGGGAAACCGCCTCCTCCCATGCCTACACTGAGGTTGAAGGTCTTACAGAAATGAAGAGAAAGTTCAGCAGGAGCCCAACCCTCAAACGCCTGATCTGGGCCAGTTTTTTAGGACTGAACAAGAAATCTGGAATGGTGGCGCTCCCGTCGTGGCTCAGTGATTAACGAATCTGACTAGCATTCATGAGGACGCACGTTCGATCCTTGACCTTGCTCAGGGGGTTAAAAGGATCCGGTGTTTCCGTGAGCTGTGGTGTAGGTCGCAGACTCGGCTTGGATCCTGCTTTGCTGTGGCTGGGGTGTAGGCCAGTGGCTACAGCTCTGATTTGACCTCCAGGAAACTCCATATGCTGCGGGTGTGGGAAAGAGGAAAGACGCAGAGCCAGAAGAGCCAGGTTTGGGCTCTGGATGTGCTGAGCGATTTCAACTGAGTCAGTTAATAGTTCCAACCATGACTTCTCCTGACTTCATTATCCCATTTACACTTCAGGAGGACCCAGTGGATTGCACCTTTACAGAGTTTTCACTTATTTGGGGAAGCGGTCACAGGGCATCCAGGAAGTTGTGTTTGGACCCACAGCTGATACACCAAGGAGGCATGATTGGGACCCAGAGAAACTGATCTTTTTTTTTTTCCCTTTTCGGCCCCGCCCAAGGCATATGGCAGCTCCCAGGCCAGGGGTCAAATCCAAGGCTTCGACCTGCACCATAGGTTCAGCGATGCTGTATCCTTAACCTAATGCCCCGGTCTGGGGATCAAACCGGCAACAGAACAGAGACAAGCAGGATCACCAACCCCCTGTGCCACAGCAGGAACTCCTCAACTGACTTCATTTGTTTGTTTGTTTGTTTGTTTGTTTTAGGGCCATACTTGCTGCATATGGACCTTCCCAGGCTAGGGGTGGAATCAGAGCTGTAGCTGCTGGCCTACGCCACAGCCACAGCAATGCCAGATCTGAACCGCATCTTCGACCTATACCACAGCCACAACAATGCCAGGTCCAAGCCCTGTCTGCGACCTACACCACAGCTCACTGCAACACTAGACCCTTAACCCACCTAGCAAGGTCAGGGATCAAACCTGCATCCTCATGAATGCTTGTCAGATTTGTTTCCACTGAGCCACGATGGGAACTCCCTCAACTGACTTCTTGATGGCTCTTTCACCCATCCCCAGAGACTGAATTATCCTCTTAGGGATTCAGTTTTCTTCTTGGTGCTATTTAATAATTCCTCCCTCTGAGGAATTCTGGGCAGAATCAACTCAGAAATACAAGCACACTGGGAATTATAAAAAATAATAGGAAGGTAAGGTATTATTCCTTTACTGCGAACAAGTTAATACGGTATTGGATTTACCAACACTGATATTGAGAAACAGCCCATGGTCAAACAACATGTGGAAATAGGGACAGCACACACTTCTCTGGATATGGGTGTGTTTTCCCTGAAAGGAATCTCTGTGACACACTGAGGGTCCCTCCAGGGACTCAATCCTGAGGCAGGAAATGAGGACAATGGGAGATGGGTAAGGGTATAAAATAAGAGCTGAGTGGGGAAACATCTCTCTGTGGAGCCAGAGGTCAATTTGGTCTGGATCCACAGTGTAGACAGACTGGGGACCATTAAACTGGGCTGCTGTGAACTTCTTTAGGACTAAAGTTACCCCCTGCTCACAGCTCCTTGGCCCTCAACAACCCCAAACCTGTCCCTAGGGTCCCATCACAATCACCTCCGATTCTCCCCCAAGGGCTTTCTCTTAGGCCATTTGAGAGTGTATCTTCCTATAAAGGCCTATAAAGAGGCCTATTATCTTCCTATAAAGAGTTCATGCTCCTAGGAGAAGCCCCAGGCAGTGGTGGGTGAGAACTGGAGAATAAAAACTGCAGCTTCTTGAAGTTCCCATCGTAGCTCAGTGGCTAAGGAATCTGACTAGCATCCATGAGGATGCAGGTTCGATCCCTGACCTTGCTCAGTGGGTTAAGGATCCGGCGTTGCCATGACATGGCTCGGATCCTATGTTGCTGTGGCTGTGGCATAAGCCAGCTGTTACAGCTCTGATTGGAGCCCTAGCCTGGGAAACTCCATGTGCTGTGGGTGTGGCACTAATAAGCAAAAAAATAAAAATAAAAAATAAAATAAAATAAAATAAAAACAGTTTCTCTCCAGGGTGGGACACCTGAGGATGTTTTACATGTCTCCCAGAGGTCCTCCCGGCGACCTCCTGCTGAGTGCTGTCCTTCCCGGTAACATGCTCCTTACCAGGGTGCCCTTTGTTCCTGTCTCACTTCCCAGTCCTCTTCCAGAGCTTCCTGAGTTCACTTCCTACATACAGCCTTTGCACTCAAATGCTGGAGAAGCCCAACCTGAGACACAGAATAAGTGAGACGGTGGCTCCTATACTCTCAGTAAAGTGGCAGAAAGAAGTGTGGGGATTGGCTCCCCAAACCAGCACCGAAAACCCTTTGGGACAATAGGGTAGTTGCTTAGGGCAGGCTGCTAGGAAGAAGGTATTCTGTGCCTTTGCTTTTGGCTGCAGGCGGCTGGCAAGAGGTAACCTCCTCCTGCAGAAACCAGTATCCAGGACCAGGGTTCTGGAGCCCATGGGAGGTCAGAGTGCATCTACCCGAGCTCATAGAGATCTCATGCTGCCCTGATTGTTTGGCAATGGACAGTCATTCCAGGAGGAAGTACCTGGAGGGACAAAAAAAACAAAACAAAACAAAACAAAAAACCCCAGATTCCTTCTAAATTGAGAATTTGCATCCTCATAACTATTCTTTTGGGAGCCCTCAATGTGATCTGTCAATATTTGTTCCCCAATATTATGCAACAAAATACAGAGATATAAAAGATGATTAATATTTTTAGTAATGGAGCTTTTTTAAAAAATTGCCTGCTTACTAATCTCATGAAATAGTTCTTTTTTTCAAATTTAAAAAGAGAGGGAGAAAAGAAGTTTGGGGGAGGGCAGCATCATGGCTCCGAAAAGTGAAATCCTTCCAAAGCCTTGCTTCTCACCAGCCCTGATGCTCTGAAGATGAGCTGCAGCACTTGGATTTTAACTCAGTCCATTAATAAATAAATTATGCAATTAGTTGATATACAATTAACTGGATTCACAACACATGTGGAGCTAACTGGGTCAGCCCGCATCCGTATGACGGCAATGTGTCTAAATGAATATGCCATCAAAGGATGAGCAGTGGAATGGAGAGTCAGGTTCGTCTAAGGCAGGAATCATGCCTGCCAGCTGCCAAAAGTGTGGCAGACAAAGCTGGGTCGGACTTGGCAGGAGAAATAAAAGCGCATAATATGGGGCCCCAAGTGGCCTCGCCTCTGCCGGAGCAGCATTGTTCTTCCCAAGGAGTTTGGATGGAGATCAATAAATCCCAAATCCTTCCAGACAGAAAGGAAGAGCAATTGGATTGGGATTGGGATCTAGCCATCAATCACTAACCCAAAGTGGCTCTGGCAGGGTGAAATGAAAACCTCTTAGCACAACAGAGCAGGCTCTGGGACCTGTGATTTTGACAGACCCAGATGCAAGGTCAATCGAAATACTTGAAATGTGATACCTCGTTCCAGCTGGAAAATGGAAGCCAATGAGACATTCAGTTGTCCTTTGTGGGTGTGACCAGTCAGTCAAGCCATGGCCAAGAGTTTGTATTACAGTCCAGTTTTTGGTGATCACGTTAAGGTTGGTGTCAGAAGCTCACTATGATATGACGAAGGCTGGTGTGTGTGTGTGTGGGTGCGCGCGCGCATATGTGTGTGTGTGTGTGTGTGTATTTCCTTCGTAGAGGGAGAGGAAAATTAAGGGAAGGACTAAATTGAATTCACTTAATTTTGTTTTTGAATTTTTTCAGAAGTGTTTCAAGATTTCCAAGCCTTCCAAAATCAGAGTCTGTACTTTAGCAAGATCCTTGCATGATTTACTGTGCATTCTGGTTCAGTCTGAGAAGCATGAGTGCTTAACACCAAGAGTCACTGGTGTCAAATAAGACATTAAGAGCTCTTCTTGGAGTTTCTGTCATGGCACAGCAGAAACGAATCTGACTAGGAACCATGAGGTTGTGGGTTCGATCCCTGGCCTGGCTCAGTGGGTTCAGGATCTAGCATTGCCATGAGCTGTGGTGTGGGTCGAAGACACGGCTCGGATCTGGCATTGCTGTGGCTCTAGTGTAGGCCAGCAGCTATGGCTCTGATTAGACCCCTGGCCTGGGAACCTCCATATGCTGCAGGTGCCACCCTAAAAAGAAGAAAGACAAAAAAGAAAAAGAAAAAGAAAAAAACTCTTCTTGTGTGCGGAGGCCCTGTAGGATCTGACAAGTCATATTTGACTTAAAGATGCTGACATCATTATCTGTGGCGGCATCACTACCCAGAGCCTACAGAGTGTGGGTCCATGTCTAGGCTTCACCACTGATTCGTTGTCTAAATCATCTCACCTCCTTGTTTACTTGCAATGAGACGCTTGGGACAAATTTCTGGTTCCAGCCTGCATTACTCCATCTCTGAATATGGCAGCGAAGGAAGTAGAACAGCCTGGAAATTAAGAGTCAGATCTAGGCTCAGTCCTAGGTTATGGCATTGAGAAATTTATTTCTTCCAAGCTTCAATTTCAACTATACATTAGGTACAGTTTAAGCCTCCAATTGCATGGATGCTGAACCCAATCAAGACATAGCGTTTCCATCACCCCACAGCCCTTTCTTACCCACCATGCCATCCTGGCATAGCCACAGTGCATGGAGAAGGCATGAGTGAGGAGTAGGTGGCAGAAATGCTCTACTTCTTCATTTGGGGGTGGCATCCTCTTGGGAATACAGCTTTCAGAATTGTAGAACTGTGCTCTTAAAATGGGCCTGTTTTACTGTGTGTCATTTATGCCTCAATAAATTCTATTTTGTGTATTTATTTTTTGCTTATTTTATTTTATTTGCTTTTGAGGGCCGCACCTGTGGCATATGGAGGTTTCCAGGCTAGGGGTCAAATCGGAGCTACAGCTGCTGGCCACAGCCACAACCACAGCCACAGCAATGCAGGATCCAAGCCTCATCTGCAACCTACACCACAGCTCACAGCAACTCCAGATCCTTAACCCACTGAGCCAGAACAGGGATCGAACCCACAACCTCATGGTTCCTAGTCGGATTCATATCCACTATGCCACGACAGGAATTCCCAATAAAGTCTATTTTAAAAGAAAAAAAAATAAAGCACCTTTGAGGGAAAAGGAGCTCTTCCACGCTCCTCCCAAGAGCAGGTTTCATGGCATGATTCCTAGTACAGAAACACGAAGAGCAGAGCCTCAGCTGAAGCTTTGGCACTTAGGATAGGTATTCATGACAAAGCTGCTGGATCCATCCTATAGTTGACCTTCTGGGACTAATGAGTGCTTGGTGAGTCATTATATTTGGCCCGCGGGTGGTGAGGTACAATTCTCCTATGACCCCTGAGTGAAAGCCACACCTGCCCCTCTTGAAGTGACCCCTCCTGGGGCAGAGGTCTCCGGATGAGACAGGCAAGGCAGGACCTCGGGGCCTCCCTCATGGACCTCACCACCATCCTGTAGCCACAATTGGAGGGGGAATGAAATAGGAGGCAGGCTCTCCTCCCCCTTTACAAATTCCCAGACGGCAGAGAGTCAGCTTGAAAACAAAAATGCTCGTACACAAAAACACAGCTCCAGATTTAACCCCAAGTGTCAGATGTAAAGAAGTGAGCAAATTGCTAAAATGAGTTGAAATGCAGTCTCAGGACTTCTTACCACAAGCTGTTAGTCTCTGACCCGGGTTTGCGATCAGATCCAATTAGCAGGTGCTACCTTAAAATTATAGAGCAGAAAGGGCACCTTAGAGACCAGCTAACCAAGGGATTGCAAATTATTTTTAGCCACCAAATGTTCTCTGCAAACCAAATCTTAGGCAGGGATGTAAACCAACAAAAGAGGAAAGGCTGGGTAATCTAGAGGAAGCGGAGGTGAGGACTCCAGATCTCCACACTCCCACCCTGGTGATGGCCTCTGAGGGTCATATTCCAACAGGCATGGAATCTGGTCCAACACCCTCATTCTATCCTTTAGGAAACTGAGGCCCTGAGAACCCAAGGCCCAATGTCAGGCAGCAACAGAGGCAGGCCAGAAAGAGGCCCTTTTTCCATTTATACAAAGCAGCACAGAGACCTAATACTTTGGGCTGAATGATTTTCTCCATTCCGAGTCACTCCACGGAGCATGCTGAGAACTCCGGGGGAAAGTCAGCCAACTCAGATTAGCTCAGCAATCATGGGCCTCATCCAGAGGCCTCCCTTCCAGAGTCAGCATCCAGATTAGGGACTCCTTCATGTCTCAGGGGAAAGGGACTGTGTCTTTGCAGGAGGAAAGGGGGGCCTGGGATAGGAAGGAAAGAAAAAAGAGATAAAGAAAGAGGAAGGAAGGAGAAAGAAAGGAAGGAAGAAGGAAAGAAAGAAAGATGAAGAGAAAGAGAGAAGAAAGGAAGAAGAAAGAAAGAAAGAAGAAAGGAAGAAAGAAGAGAGAAAGAAAGAAAAAGAAAGGAAGAGGCTCTCCTTGATGGGATACAAGCCTGGTCCGGATGGGATGAGGAGGGCATGACATCATGTGAAGAACCGTCAGCATCCCCCACCTCTTCCTGCTCTGCTCAATATTCCAGTAAACTGCTAACACCTAGAACCCAGGGGTCCACCAAGTTGATCCATAGTCACACCTTCCCCATTTCCCAGCCTTTCCCTTTGAAAGGCTCCAAGAGTGAGCTCTCAGGTCGGAGTGGGGACTCAGGCAGGTGGTGCCTCCAACTGGTGCCTCCCATGGCAGCTCAGACTAATTGGGAAATGTGGCGATTCCACAGCTCACAACTGGGGCCCTCCCCTCACTCGGAGACCACTGACCCTCTAGACTTTCTCCCAAAAACCACACCAGTGATCATGAAGGTAGATTATGATCCCTTCAGAGCAGGGCTCCCGGCTCCATCCACAGTCAGTAGGGTCCAAAACTCCTCCCTGCTTCAAGGATCCTAGATCAGCTCTAGGGAAGGTCCCAGGTGCTCTGGAAGGAAGAATGGTCACTGTCAACCAGTATCCCTCTTCCTAATGCACCTGTTCTTGGAGTAGCTCCTGATGTGCTCTGGCCTTTGAACCCTGGGTGGTCTAAGGTGCTCCCACACAGCTGCCTTAGGTCTGGGCGTTGCCCACTTTGTGCCCTAATCTCTACCCCAGCACTGCCCCCCACCAGCCTGCTAATGCCCCCATTTTGTGTCTGTGATCTGCTTCTCCTGGCTCTTAGCTGAGAAGAAAAATGGACCCCAAATGATCTTCTGAATTGCTGAGAGAGCCTCCCTTACTGTCAGAGAGGGGCTGGGGGCCCATGGAGAACGGAATCGTCACGCTTTTAAAAAATGGTGATCCTGGTGGCTAGTCAGGAAGTAGGGGCAGTTTCCCAAAGATATTTCAAGATGAGCTCATCATGCTCTGAGGAGCCTGGCTGGACTCGCCCAAGGGGAGAGTCAGCTGGGTCTCTGCCCCTGAGCATCATCACGGCCAATGCCTTGGCTGATGGCAGCGATGGTGAAAGCAGAGGAAGCCCACATCTCCAGATGTGTGCTGTCCAACAGGATAGCCATGGCCGCCTGTGACCCTGGGCCACTGCACTGGGCAACAAGGATGACTGTCACCACCTAGGGCTGTGTTGGGCGGTGCTGCTCTGGATCTTTGATTTTGTCAGTGATCTGCCTGCCCTCAAATGTTTGAGTACAGACCAGGTATGTGCCAGTCTGCTGAACATAAAGTCAGGTCCTCCAATTACAAGGTCTGATGGGGGCAAGGGCTTCAGAGAGGCAAACGTTTCCCTGATCTCTGAGGTTGAGCACGGCGCACTGGGGCACTGGGGTTGGGGAGACAGGAGACCTCCCAGGAAGAAGCACTAGCATGGGCTACATGACAGCCCCATCTCTTGGGGCCTGGGGACTCTACCCCAGCACCAGTGCTATGTTCCCTTAGTGAACTTCCCACCCCGCCCTCCCAAGCGTGGCCTCATTGAGCCTCAGTTTCCTTACTTGTGGGACCGGAGGAAGATCCATTGCACAGGATGGTTTAAGGAGCAAATGAAGCACAGCCTAAGGAGGCAGGCGGGGCAGGGAGTGACACATGCTGAAAGCTCACAAATGCTAGCTCATGTCTCCCTCTCTCAGGCCAAGGTTGGAAGTCCTCAGGAACCACCATCTCCCGGGTAACTCTGCCCAGGCCCTGGCTGCTGCGGGTGGGTCCCCCTCGTGTCCTGCCTGTGTGCCTGACCAGCTTGTTGCTGCTCGTGGCAGCTATTTGCAGCCCACAGCCAAGCTCTGTTCTCGTCCTGGCTTTGTCTCGCAGCAGGTGGTTCTCATCACGCGGCGAGGTGGCACCATGGATGAACCAGCACGGGGCATCTGAGTCTCCAGCCATGTGCCCCATGCCTGGAGGCTATGGGCAGACCCTGCTAGTTGTGAAGCCTGGACTCTTCTCTGGGATGCAGCCCAGTGACAGGGAGAGGCCTGGGCTTTGGAACCAGAACCGGGATCTTTGGCACCCCGGCTCTGTCAAGGGCAGCAACCTCCCCTTGGGCAAGTTCCTTGTTCTCTCTCACTCTGGTTTCCTCATCTGCTGAATGGGGCTAATTCTGTTCAACTCACAGGACCGTGGTGAGGACTAGCAAAGCTCAGCACACGTGTGTAGCTTTGGTTCTCTGTCCCTCCTGGTGCTGGCAATTCAAAAATTCTCTTGCACAGAGGCAGCTCTGGAGGGGTCTTGTTGATCCAGCAACCGTGAACGCCTTATCCAGGGCAATCTCACTGCCTGGTCTCCTGTGGTTCTCAGGAGCCTATGAGAGGAAATCTCTCATCCCCATACAGAGGTGAGGAAAGGGACTCAGAGACATGTGACCACAGTTCCAAAGTCACGTAGCCAGTGGTGGCAGAGTCAGGAGTCCATTTCCAGCCCGTCTCTAAACACATGGCCTCAGCTTCTTCCCTGCCTGGCTCACTGCTGCTTCAAGAGGAAGGAAAGGGGGAATTTCCGTCATGGCACAGCAGAAACGAATCCGACTAGGAACTATGAGGTTGTAGGTTTGATCCCTGGCCTCGCTCAGAGGGTTAAGGATCCGGCATTGCTGTGAACTGTGGTGTAGATGGAAGATGCGTCTCAGATCCCGCATTGCTGTGGCTCTGGCGTAGGCCGGCAGATGTAGCTCTGATTAGACCACTAACCTGGGAACCTCCATGTGCTACAAGTGCAGCCCTAAAAAGACAAAAAAAAAAAAAAAAGAGGAAGGAAAGGAGCTGAGGGCAAGGGCTGGGTTCCTCTGCTTCATGTCCCTGTGTGTGTCCACACCCCACAGCTTGGGGAGCAAGGGGGAGCTGGCCATTCAGGGGCACTAATGGAAAATGCCTGGGCAGGGCCACTGCCAACTTTCCAGCCACATGGTCCTTTCCTTTTTTTTTAAGCTTCACATCATTATTTATTGATAGATCATAATATGGAAAGTATTTCCATATATCACAAGTAAAGTAAGTAAGAAAATAAGTTATTGTCATCTGAAAGCAAAATATACAAAATTAATTACAAAATTTTAAAAAGACAAGTATAAAATCAAAGCAGTTAAGGAAAAAAATCCTCTCAGGTTATATTTAGATTTGAAATATCAATGTATACCAACAATATTTTTTTGTCTTTTGTTTTTTCAGGGTCACACTCTTGGCATATGGAAGTTCCCAGGCTAGGAGTCAAATTGGAGCTGTAGCCACTGGCCTACACCACAGCCACAGCAATGCAGGATCCTTAAACAACTGAGCGAGGCCAGGGATCAAACCCGCGTCCTCACGGATACTAGTCGGGTTCCTAATCACTGAGCCACAATGGGAGCACCTATACTAACAATATTTTTCCACATTTTTTTCAAGTTTTTTTGTTTGTTTGTTTGTTTGTCTGTTTTTTGTCTTTTTGCCTTTTCTAGGGCCACACCTGTGGCATATGGAGGTTCCCAGGCTAGGGGTCTAATCAGAGCTGTAGCCGTCAGCCTGCACCACAGCCACAGCAATGAGGGATCCGAGTCGCCTCTGCGATCTACGCTACAGCTCAGGGCAATGCCAGATCCTTAACCCACATGAGCAAGGCCAGGGATTGAACCCACAACCTCATGATTCCTAGTTGGATTCGTTAACCACCAAGCCACGATGGGAACTCCCATTTTTTTTCAAGTTTTAAAGGCCCAGCAACCGGGGGAGCTGTTTGCAGGAACAGCCTGATACCTTGAATGGGACCCACTGACTTCCCCACAATGAGAGTGATCTGAGGGGAACAGTGATCAGGAGGTGAAGGCCAAGGGCCTTGTTGCTAGTTCCTGGGGCCTCCCGCCTGCCTCCTCTGGGCACAGGCCCCACTACATCACCTGTGAGCATCAGAGCTGTCAGTGCCTCCGGCTGATTCACTGTCCTTCCTGAATCAGCAGAGCAAGGGAAAGGCACTCCCTTCCCTCCCAGGAAAGCCCTGCCTCTGGCTCTGCTCCCTGAGCACCAGGACACTGTCAGCCACTATGTTTACAGCACGGGTCCCACAGCCCACTCTCAGAGTCTAGACATCGTGCCTTTGGACCAGTTTCCAGTAGGCACATATCTTATACAGTGCGCCCTGCAGCCATGGTGCATTGGTCTGGGTTCTAATTTCTGTGGGTACTTCACCCCCAAAATAACTTTGGATAAAGATAGAGAGGCAATCCTCCCGAATCAGCGGTTTAGAGAAGGTAGCGGTTTCAGCTGCCAGGTGGGAAACGCACCCATCAATGCAGCCTTTTTTCAGGCCACGCATCATTTCCACAGGGTGTGTGGACACGGGGTGCCCTCTGATGTAACTAGCATGGACCCCTTACGTGTATACAGTGTCCCCTGTTTTTTAAACATTTTACACATGTGAACCCATCTGGTCCTTTAATAACTCTGGAAGATAAAATAGGGATTATTATCCCCATTTTCCAGATCAGCAAGCTGAGAGGGAGGTCCATGATCATTCAGCTGGTTCACTGCGAGGCCAGGACTCAGGCACAATGATCAGTCATTTCCTCCTGGGATGAGAATCTGTTGAGCTCCTGCTCTGGACCTAATGGGGTTCTGAGAGCTGGAGCAAAGGGAGGAGAAAACACAGAAACATCCCTTTCTTGCAGCAGAGCTGGGACAAAATGATGAGAAAAGATGCAAACATCTCTTTCCCGCAGCAGAGTTGGGGCAGGACAATAAGCACAGTCGAGAAAGGGGTGGTGGGCAGAGCTCGCTCACTGCAGCCTCGAAAACTAGAGCAAAGACTAAGGACTCCGAGTTGGTGAGGGATTTTCCGCCCCAGCCAGGAATTTTTCCACTTTGCATTCCCTCCCTGAGCCACACGTTGTGCCCAGGAACACTGTCTGGGAAGATGAATGGGCGACGTGTCAGAAGCTGAGGCTTTCTTGGCTGGCCCCGGCTGGCAGTTGGTGTCACCTTGCCCCAGGGTGGCTTCTGAGCGGCAGCAGAACAGAGGCCGAAGCTGAGCCCAGGCGCTGGCCCTCCTCACCAGGCGTCTGATCCCGGGAAACAGAAGGATGTCTGCGTCACCGCAAGAAAATCTTAATGAGCACTAGGAATGGAAACAGTGGGGGTGAGATTTTAATTAGCAGAAGGGACCGCGAGGGCAGAGGGGCTTCCCACTCTCGTCATGAGTGCAACCATCAGAGCCAGGTCGCCATCGGCGCCCGAGTGCCCACGGAGTGCCCACCACCCCTCACCTCTGGATCCTGTGGCTTCGCAGCGAAGCTGGCTGTGCAAACACCCTCCTTTTTCTCTCACTCTCACTTCCTGGGTCCTTCTCTTTACCTTGGTGCCCACATGCTCAGATCACAACCTCCTCTCTGTGCCGGGGTCCCCTCAGTCCAACCCATGGACCCTTCTTCTTCTTCTTTTGTCTCCAGCTCCCTCTCAATACGCCCCGACCCCTCTTCCCTGCCCTCCTTCCTTATGCTGAGGCCGGCCCGCAGCCTGTCACCCATTTATCAATGCATTCGAACTGTAACTCAGGTATTGATCTGTGTTTGTTGGTTTTTTTCCTGTAAACTCAGGCTGTAAAGGTTTCATTAGCCTGCCTCACAGTCATTACATCAAGTAATAGGAAACATCCATCTTCCCCTGGCTTTACTTCTGCACCCAATGGAGATCGGTTTGAAGAGCGTTAATCAAGCTATGAAAATCATTGGCAGCTCATTCCTTTATGATGAAAAAGCTAGTCTGCGGCGTCACTGGGCAGCAGAGGCCTGACGGCTTAGATACCTACAGCAATTATGGGCTGAGGGGCTTCCTGCTTAGGGAGAATGTTTTTTGGCCTCATGCTGGTATGCAAATCTCATCCTCTGCCTTAAAGTGATTCTCCGAGTCATGTGCACTCAGAACAAGGCAGGACAAGCTGGGCTCCTCTGCAGATTGTGCGCAGAGGGAGGTTGTCAGCCACTACCTTGGGTCCCGGCCCCGGCCAGATCTGTGCAGAGGTGGGGAGCAAGCCCTCCAAGGGGCGTCCTGTGGGCAGCAGGAGCTCAGCTGCCATGGACTTGTCCATGCAGAAGCTGTTCCAGGGTCAGCTCAATTCTTCAAAGACTTTTCTGGCTGCCCAGGGGTTAGAGGAGGTGGTGCAGGGGTGAAGGGGGGGAGGGAGGAGAAACAGGAGCCAGCAAGGGGGGCCATCGCCGTGTCCCGGGTCAGTGGTGCAGGAGGCCTGGCAGCTGAGCAGCGATGCTGAGAAGGGCCAGGAAATGTGCCAGATTCCTTAGAGACACATATCTCATTCCACTACTGCTCTGTATTACAAACCCATTTTCCAGATGAGGATACTGAGGTGCAAAGGTTTCAGAAAATAATTCCTACGCACAAAGCTTCCTAATTGGGCTCTGTTGAAGATTTTGATTCCACTGGGATTTCCTCTCCCTCGGTGATGGGAGGACTTGTTTGCTAGGAAAGGCTGGGCAGAGCTGATGAAGGAAATAGGGTGAATGTCTACTGCGAAAACAGCCCAGACCAGGCTGAATCTCCATATTCACTGTTCACAGATCACACACGGACCTGCTCCCTGCAAATATATTTCCTGCGTTCTTCTCTGTCCAACTTAAGCTTTTTGGTTTATTGCTCAAGTCTTTGAAATCCCTCAAACAGCAGAGAAAAAAAGCTTCCACCCCCAGGCTGTCAGAGGGGGAGTCCAAAGCACCACACAACAGGCATGAAAGTTTTTGGAAGTCACCTGTTTTTATCTTTAAAATGTCTATGAATGTTGTTGTCTGCTTCACAACGCATCTACGCTTATTTTTAATGTTTAAAACTATGTTTTAAACTGCAGTCAAGTATTACTACTTGAAGGCACAGGATAAAAAGGTTTATCTTCCTGAATTGTCTCTCGTAATATGCCGGGTACTTTGTACTGTCACTTACTCTGTGCCAGGCACAGTTCTAAGCATGTTACTCACTCCAGTGACCTCTTGGTGAGGTCTCATTCTCTCCATCACTAGATGAGGAGCTGCATACTCAGAGGAGGTGGTCGACTTGCCCAAGGACACACAGTACTTGGCATAGTCAGGATTTGAACCAGATCCATCTGTTTCAACACCAGGCACGAGGTTACTGCTGATACCCCTGAGGTTTGGTAGCCCAGCTTGGAAAGCAGATCTGGACGGTGTCTGAAAGTTCATTCAGAAAAACATCATTGCTCACTGTTCAGGTGGACTGACCCCAAAGCATGCCCAGTTTTCAGTTCTGGAGGCTGGGGGGGGGGTGTCTTGGGGAGGAGGGGGACAGGGAGGAAGCTGAGAGGAGGAAGGTGATGCGATTTTGGGACTGAGCCTTGGAGGCTGGCTGTCCTGTGCAAAGTCCCAGTGGGACTCAGGTTGGTGCCTGGGCAATGATCGGCCCCTGGGTTTCTGGGCTTTGGGGGCAGAAGGGACCTAACACCTGCAGCGGCACCCAACTCAGTGCTGAGGAACGGGGGTCCATTTTCAGCCATTGCTGGAAGGACTTGGTATGAAAGAGCCAATGCAAAACCCAATTAGAGAAGAATAGCACCTCCAAGAGGAAAACCTGTAGGGCCCGCTCTCCAGATGGAACCACCTGCAGGAGGCTGCAACTTGGTGGGTGCCTGAAAGCTATGGCCAGTCCCACACACATCAATCACTCAAAGTTTCTGCAGACCCCACCAGGCCACAGGCAGGTGTATGCCTCCTCTGGCCAGATGTGGCTTAGGAAGTGAGGAAGAAAGAACACGCTAAGGTTAAGAAGACGGAGTGGCTAGAGCTGAGAGATGCTGAGAATGCCAGCCACCAGCATCGCCTAAAAGTCTGTCCTGCTTCACAGCAGAAAAAGGGCCTACCCAGCCTTCCCAGGAACCATCAAGGGTTTAAATCCTCTTCCCTGTGGTCCAGCCTTCCTGCAATTCTAATTTAAATTGCAGTCTACTACTGTGGCAGTTCAATTCCTGATTACCTTTCTGACAAAGTAAATCAGCCCCAAACTACCTCTCCAAATAATAGCCTTTGCATGTTAAATAGTTTGGGTTTTTTTGTTTGCTGGTTGTTTTTTTAAAATGGAAAGTATCGTGCCCCAGACCCAGAAGGCAGTTGGTCACCTTTTTCCTTTTCTCCCAAAGTTCTAACCTGTAATCACAGGAGGGCAATAGGAGCTGAACACGGGACTGAAGAGACCTTATTTGAGGTGTCTCCCCTTTTCTGATCGATTGCTTGACATTTTGCCGCCTCTCATTTCCTGCTCTCCTCCAGGCCAGGGGAAAATTCAGTTTGGGTCATTTTCACTCAATGTAACAAGAGGCCAAGATTCAGGAAAGGAGGAGAATGAGTTCATTTGCAACCTCAGGGACAGAAGCAGAGTCTCATTGCAAATCCAAAATCAGTTAAGAGGCAAGGAGCAAAGACTAAGTGTAAATTGTCAAGAACCAGCCTGGGAAAAAGGTTAATCTGGAGCTTCAGGGACCCTGTGTGAGGACAGAGATCATTCAGGACCTGTTCAATATGGTAAAAGCCAGTCACCTCCCCAGGATACATGGGTACCTGGTGCCATAAGGGATGGAGGAACCATTGGAGGGAAGAGTATTATGCGATTTATAATCGCATAATAACTAATTGTTAATTAACATTTGCTGAGTTCTCCTTTGCCAGACACTGTACCAAGTATTTTGTGTATATTTCTTGTTTCTTTTAAAAACTTAAAAGCACTGTGAATAAAGAGCTTTTTCTGTCTTACAGATGAGGAAAGTGAGATTCAAAAGATAAGTGAATCAGAGTTCTCGTCGTGGCTCAGTGGAAATGAACCCAATTAGTATTCACGAGGACTCGGGTTCAATCCCTGGTTTTGCTCAGTGGGTTAAGGATCCAGCGTTATTGTGAGCTGTGGTGTGGTCACAGACGCGGCTCAGATCCTGCGTGGCTATGGCTGTGTTGTAGGCCAGTGGCTACAGCTCTGATTTGACCTCTAGCCTGGGAACCTCCATATGCCATGCGTGCAGTCCTAAAAAGACAAAGAAAAATATTTTTTAAAAAGATAAGTGATTTGGCCAAGATCCCAGGAGCAACATGTGCTGGAATTGGGACTCCAGCTCAAGTGTGTAACTCAAAATCCTTTCATCTCACCTGTCACGTTTTTATTGTCTCTTTGTCCTGCTGGTAATAACTTTACTATTGTTGTCTTGAGTTGATAGTTAAACCTTAGATTATTTCAAATTTCATTTATGAACAGCTCAGGTTTCCTACCAGGTTATGATTTCCATCGGGAAGAGTCAGTTTTATGCTTTTCTAATATCCATCCCAATGAAAAAAAAAATGCCCTAAATATAATAATTTGCTTTTCACAATACTTTAGAATCTCTAAAATATTTCTGTATATGTATATTTTCTCTCTTCATTCCTGTGAGAAGAATGGGCTATTATTATCTTTAATTTGTAGGTAAGAAAGCAGAGGCATAAGGACTTTTACAATGTGTCTCAGTTGGCCAATGGAAGAAAGAGAAGTGACTTCTTGTTCATTTTGCTTCTAGGCCAATGCTCTTTTGTGTTAGGCACTGTTAACTGCCTTCCTCACAGTCGGCTCTCCTTGCTAACAGGCAGAACCTCACCCCAGATTTGTTTAGGAATCAGAGGGGATCCCTTGATTTTAGGAAACATGAGTTCCGCCCCTCATCTAGGGGTGGACATTAATCCCATTTTAGTCAGAGAAATGTAAAATGGAAGGGATTTCCTCTGGTGAGAGAAAATGCTCCATGTTTCCTAACTGGAACTCAGGACTCGATTCTTGGGGCTACTGCAGCCATCTTATGAGATTGAGGAGATGAAGAGAACACATAGGCCGAATGGAGTCCTAATATCACTGAGCTGCTGAACCAACATGAGCCACTGCCTACCACCACATCTTTGTTATAATAAAGTATAAATAGACCTCGCTACTTGTAACTGACGGAGTTCCTACCAATTCCTTCTACTGTGCCACTGAAATGGCCCTCAGGTGAAATGTGTTTGAAAGAAGACCTTATAAACTCTTTTTATACAACAGGGCCAGTACACAAATTCACCACATGAATGCAAGTGTCATCATTACGGCTACCCTTTTATTTTAAACATGTACTAAGATTCTGTATTTGCACTTAGATTCCTAGAACCCAGCTCCCCACAATAGAGAGTGAAAATACTTTCCTAAGAATAAAGGCTGCCCTGACCGATGGTTACTGTGCCAAGGGCCGAGCCTGTGATTTAAATTGTTAGTGCAGGCAAGTCTTTCTCTGCCCCAGTTTGGCATTCTCTACACAAATGCAACAATGCCCACTCTCTCCACTCAGAGCTTAGCGTGAAGGTGAAATGGAGATATGAGAGGAAATGAGAGAAGCAAGGGGGAGGGCCACTCAAAACTTGTTAAAATGATCACTGTGTTCTTGCACTGCTTTTGGCATTTTACTTCCAAAGTCTTATGAACTGAGGACTTTAGAAGGTATCATCCTCTGAACACTGGTGCCGTGGTGCAGGAATGACGGGGTAGGCTGAGATGTCTTGGCTCATGTGATGCCCCCTGGAGATTTAGTGTCAGGTATATAGAGTGGGATAGGGACCACCATCCTGGCCACCCAGAAGAGCTTCAGGAGGTAAAGCAGTCCAGGAGAGCCTCTCTTAGGCCAGGGTACTTGGTCACAAGGAACAAAGTCAATGGAGTGGATTTCTTAGGCGGACCACATGGGAGTGGTTTAATCCTGATGGTGACAGCGTGTTGACATGTAGACATAGAAGGAATTTGGAGGGAAACTGAGCTCTGCCCTCCAGCTCTGTACAGTCAGCAGTGACATGGAAACCCAATTGGGCTCTCTTCTCTCTAGGGACTGTGCTGTTTAGCCAGAGGAAACTGTACAACAAGCCAGGCACAAGCAGGGGAAAGGTTGCTCGAAGGGCAGACAAGTGAAAGACTTGAAAGAGAGCAGTTCCCATCATGGCGCAGCAGAAACGAATCCGACTAGGAACCATGAGTTTGCGGGTTCCATCCCTGGCCTCAATCAGTGGGTTAAGGATCCAGCGTTGCCATGAGCTGTGGTGTAGGTTGGCAGCTACAGCTCTGATTAGACCCCTGGCCTGGGAACCTCCATATGCCACATGTGCAGCCCTAAAAAGACAAAAAAAGACTTGAGAGAGAGCAGTATGATGCAGAACAACCTTGCAGAGCCGGGAGGGAGGGAAGGCAGCAGCCAGGGTCTCCATACCAAGCCTCCCACACTCTGACCTCCAATTCCATGCAGCTTTGAATCAATTCCAGAGCCATAGAGAGAAGAGAGCTTAGACCTTCCTTAGGGACCATTGCAGGTTGATTCATTGATGAATAAAACTCAGCCCCTGCCCTCACGGCGCTGTGTCTACATGGAGGCTAGAAGATGTAAGCCCATAAACACCAAGTGTGACAAGCATGACATTGACCTTATGATGTGTGGCTGAAATCTCTGGGCTTTGTTTACTCGTTTATTTTAAT
This sequence comes from Phacochoerus africanus, assembly GCF_016906955.1. Taxonomy (NCBI): domain Eukaryota; kingdom Metazoa; phylum Chordata; class Mammalia; order Artiodactyla; family Suidae; genus Phacochoerus; species Phacochoerus africanus. The sequence goes on along the minus strand of NC_062554.1, from coordinate 57,445,647 downwards.
GGAAAAAAAAGAAAAAAAAAAGAAAAAACTTTCTGAAAGACCGAGACAATGTTTTGAATGAAACATAGAGTTCCTCAAATGATGTATACTAATACCAAAATTTAGATCACGTTTATAAAGCTTTAAGTTTAGAAGGCTTTGAGTGCATTGACTATAATCCTCATTGTATAGTAAGGAGATTGGTTGTGAAGAGTGCAGGCTCCTGAGCCAGAGTGCCTGAGTTCAATCCTGCCTTCTTCCCTTACTAGCTGTGTGACACTGGTCTAGTCATGGGCCTCTCTGTGCCTGATTTCTTTGTCTATAAAATGGAATCATAATCGAACCCACCTACTGAGTTGTATAAAGGATCAAATGGGTTAACACGTGTAATATTCCTTTTTTTCATTTCTTTTCTTTTTTATTTTAGATTTTTTCACCATACCATTGTCATACAGAAGCTCCCAGGCCAGGGATCAAATCCGAGCCTCACCCACAAGCTATGGCAACCTACAGCTGTGGCAACGTGGGATCCTTAACCCACTGCTCCAGGCTGGGGGTCAAATAGGCAATGCCACAGAGATGAGCCGGATCATTAACTCACTGCACCACAGCGGGAACTCCATGTGATGTTCTTAAAATGTTCCTGGCACATCGTAAGTACATGATCAGAAAATTTTCGCCTTTCATAGGAATTGTGGCAAGTGTTACTCTTATTAGTATTAAGAGTATTAATCTTATTAGTAGTGTGGTAAGTATTACTCCTATTAGTAGTAAGAGTAAAATGGAGTTGGAAAAGCAGAAATAGATGCAATTTGGAGGTAATTAATTCTCTGCCTATTGTGAAGACCCAGAAAGTGAGAAGCACACAGGTTTTGGAAACGCTAGGTTGTCAATGGGAATGGCAATGATTGGTAAAAGCCTTGAAAAACTTTTAAATTCTCAATTCTTCTCAGATTTACTCCTAGCCAAGGCAGACCACTGTGCTTCCAAGAAACTTCAGGAAGAAAAAAAAAAAATGGAACCATTGTGCAGAATACAATTTACTGAATCTCTCCAACCTCAACATGAAGTTAAAGCGAATTTGGGATAGGGGCGAGTACTCTGATGTAATCTGAAGTGACTTTTCTGTTTGATATAAAGCCATAGAAAATGCACAGGGACAGTTTAAAGAACAAGCAAGGTGAGTGAGCTGCATTAAAATGGGAATGAAAAATAACCCAGAAAATGCTATTTATTGTAAAAATTGCTGGCATGCTTAGAGCCGCTTTGATCATCTTTGCCTCAAAGAAAGCAGAGCCAACAAAGTGAAGTTTCAGAAAAGGGCAGCACAATGATCAGAGGCATAATGGGTGAAAGGAGGTCTTTATCCCTAGAAGGAAAGAAACAATTGGGGAAAAATTCTCTGGCTTAATAGAGATCTATTGGATAATGAATGGTGAGTAGCGGCCATTCAGGTGCTGCCCTCTCCCCTGTCCCAAATCACAAGAAGGAGAAGGAATTTGAAAGGACTGAAAATAGATAAATGGCCATCATATGTTTAAAGCCTCCATTGGGGGAACTGGCAGCCTCAGGGCATTTTTGAAGCAAACAATAGAGTGACTTTCTAAGAAGATCAAAAGTTTTGCTCTTGCCCAATAGCAACACATCATCCAGGGGTGTTTGCTGCAAAACAGAGGGGTAATGGCCTGCACTAGACCCTCTGTGACAGAGAAAGCCTTCTCTGTGGATGTCCACAGGGACAGGCTATTGAAATGGAGGCAGAGGAAAAGAGAGACTGAATTTAGTTCCCTTTTGGACACAGAAAGTGCAATGGGATGGAAATAAGAAGACACGCTCCGATTTCAGGTGATGTGAGGAGACCTTCCAAGTACCACACCCCCTCTTCCTCAAGGAAGAAGGAGTTCTGTCTTGGCCTTATCACTCATGGTCGATCCAGAACCAGCTACAGCAGCTTGTTAAAAACACAGAATCCTAGCACCATCCCAGAGCCCAGAATCAGAATCTGCATCTGTAACAAAATTCACTGGAGACTGGCAGACACATCCAAGTTGGAGGGTTTACTACAGTCTCCAGAAATTCGGAAAAAAAATGAGGCAGGCTCATCCCCAGCCGTGTCATCACTTACTGTGGGACCAGCCAGTTATCTCAATTCTGTGAGCCTCAGCATCTTTATCCAAAAGCTAGGAACTGGATTCCTATGAGTGCTAAATTAGGTAATGCACTTAAAGCATTAGGAAATGGATCTGACATATAAGAAGAAGAATTCAAAAAGTATTAGCGAACTTGTATGCTACTATTGATATCTATAGTTGTCCAACCATCAGGAAATGGGAAGTCAGGCTCAAGAATGAGCTATTATAATGTTATAAGAATGGAGAAACTGCACGGGCAGTAAGAAAAAGAGATAAGGACAGTGAGTGACTCTACATCCCATCTGTGAGTGAGACGTGTAAGAGGCGGAACAGGAGACAATGGAAACTTCTTACATTGTTCCAGAGCATGTGAGTGGCTTTATAGAAAGCCTAGCTGTGAACAGTCTCAAGAGACAGACAAATGGGTTCCAAGTTCGTTAGGAAAGACCAAGCATGGCTTGTGCGTCTAGGTGTGTGTTTTTTCCCTTGGCCATTTATCAAACATTTTGATATTGTTTGATTTGTTCCTGAAGTTGTTCATTAAGGTAAAGGAGCTGCTTTAAATTCTTCTAAATACGTATGATTTTGCTTTTTTTTTTTTCTTGAATTTTTAGGGCCTGTGGCATATGGAAGTTCCCAGGCTAGGGGTAGAATCAGAGCTGCAGCTGCCAGTTTATGCCACGGTAATGCAGGATCCAAGCCACGTCTGCACCCTACACCACAGCTCACAGCAAGGCTGGATCCTTAACCCACTGAGTGAGACCAGGGATCGAACCTGAATCCTTATGAATACTAGTCGGGTGCAGAGCCCTCTGAGCCACAATGGGAACTCCCTGATGTTACTTTTTCATTAAAAGAAAAGGATTGCACAGGAATCACCCAGAATCTCTCACTCCCTTAACCAAAACACGATTCAACTTGAGACTCAAGTCACTCCTGTAACAGTGACAGAGTCCTAATGTTATCAAGAAGAACTCAGTAAGGGGGATGGCAAAATAGAGAAAAACATACATTTTCATCAGCCTCAAATGCCCAAAGTAACGGCAAGGCAGTGACGCGATAGTAAAATGATGAAAGTTGTTCCTAGATTTCACATTAAAGAGAATTCTGGGAGAATATGCAATTCCACTTTGGAGGTAAAGCAGTCCGGTGACCCAAAGGCAGTCTCCCGCTGTCCCTGTGCCCACAGCTGGCGCGGGCACTGAGTGTGCATTCTGTGATGGAGTAATTGTCTCCCCATTTACACGTCTGGAGTAGACCCTCTCTCCCATCCCCATCCTTATCTTTTGTCTAATTAACAGTCTGGGTAATAAATAGCTGCCTGTTATTCATAGACAGGTGCATACCCTTGTCAAAGGTCTCAGCTAAATCATCTGGATTATCTCTAATAACAATGTTAACGACCCCCTGCATTAGCTTCAGGCTATAAAACATCTTTCCTTGATGTTTATTCAATATTTTTATGAGAACTAGAAGCATCTATTACAGATGCTAGGATACTAACGGGCCCTGCAACCAGTGCCATAATTCATGCTGGAGGCTCAGCTGGAACCACAGATTCTTGGAGTCCTGCTCTATCTTTGCCCAGAAAGAGAGGAATGCAGTCCTAACCCATCACCGAGACTGTCTATTTCTCCCAAGGAATATATACAGACCCACAAAAGGAAATCATGAGCTCCTCCATAGACTTGTGGGGTTTGGTAACTTTCTAAACAGAAAGGTCAGTAGGCTACCTGGGTGAATCTTGCAGCTAAACTGCCTACTCTGGTATTGAACTATATATTTTATCAATATGGCAATACACAGGAGGACAAACAAGAACAACTTTACTGACCAGGAATGCATTAACCAGTGAAAGACCTGAAAAATAGCCAGGAGCCTATATAGGAAGTATTAAAGAACCAATAAAAATTATTTCTTCTCTTAAAGAATATGTTCCCTATTATCATGCTTGTCTGTCTCAAGGTTATGAGGAATCCAGGAAGATAAGAAGAAAATGTATTCCCTTAAGAGTTTCCTCCCAGAAAAATGAACACTATCTTCTGCTTGTTGATTCAAAATCTCTTTGAACTTAGGAGAGGACTGAATTTGTATCTTTTCTGAAGGCAGAATTTTTAAGTTCTACTTATTGTTCTCATTTGGTCCAAATTTCTCTTTATAGATATCCAGAAATGCCACTCTAAATGGCTCCCAAATCCATAAAATCTTTGGGAATTTGCAATTCTACAACTTGTGGTGTGGGCTAGAAAGTAGCTTTTGTGTCCTTCTCCTCCAGCCCAGACCACTCAGCCCGTACCCCATATTTCTAAGTGTTTGGATTAGTTTCATCACCGAGTGTCATCGAACTGAAAATAGGACAGGGTCTGCTTACCTCCTCCCTCTATGTGTCCAAATGCTCCCAAGGAGTGGCTCTGCTGCCACTGATGCCATGATACACAGTCTAGAAACTCAGTCTAGAAACTCTTCTTCTTTTTCCTTCAGTCTATCTTGTTGTTTGGAAATGTTTCTCTTTCTGAATTGTTCGTCACTGTTACTCTTCCCTCTACTCCCAACATCCATTCCCTTATTCATTTATTCAATACTTGTTGGAGTTCCCATCGTGGCTCAGTGGTTAATGAACCTGACTAGCATCGATGAGGATGTGGGTTCGATCCCTGGCCTTGCTCAGTGGGTTACAACTCACGGCGCTGCTGTGAGATGTAGTATAGGTCGCAGATGCAGCTTGGATCTGGCGTTGCTGAGGCTGTGGCGTAGGCCAGCAGCTACAGCTGCAATTGGACCCCTAGCCTGGGAACCTCCATATACTGCGAGTGCGGCCCTAAAAAGACAAAAAGACACACACACACTCACACACAGTAAACATGTGTGGGGAGTATCTATTACATTCAGGTCTCAGTCAGCGCCTTTGAAGGGCTGGACCTTAGCAGTGAGGAAGACTCAGAAAGTGGCTTTGCAGTCTGAAACCCTGCCTTTTTTTAGTTCCCTCTCTGATTAGGTTGCCGTGATCTGTTTCTCTTCTAGGCAGCTGCCAGAGAGGAAGGTGAACTACTCTGCAAAAAGAGCACATCATCCAAAGCCTCGCTAATTCTCTATACTCAATGTCTGGAATTAAAGACATACATTACCAGACACATTAAAAGACAAACCAAAAGAAAAAGTGACAGCAGAAAACAGTCACAGGTGATACTGCATTGGGTTTTCAGAAATGAACTTTAAATAGCTGCAATTAATATAGTCAATAAAATGGATAAGAGGATGGAGAATTTCACCAGAAAATGCAACATATATAAACATATCAAACTGAAATTCTTGAACAGGAATAAAAAGCCCTGATATTATAAATCCAATAGATGAATTTCACAGTAAATTAGCTAGTTAGATTTATGAGGTCAACATAACTTTTTACCAAAACGTGACAAAAACATTACCAAAAAAAGGTAAAAGGCATTTTTTCCAAAATCATAATTTCAAATATTCAAAACAGAAAAATCAATATAATTCAGCACATATGCAAATGAAATTTAAAAACCAATTATCATTTTATTAGGTGCAGAACATTTGGTGGCAATGACCATTTGTAATGTAAAATTTTTTAAACTCATTAAAATAGAAATAAAAGAGTCTTTAATTTGATAAAAAATTATCCACAACTACAACCAAACTACAGCAATAATATTTAATGAAATTTTAAAGACTTTTCTTTGAGACTAAGAACAAGACAAGAATAACCACTATCACCATCTTTATTCAAATTAGATTGGTGGTCATAGCCTTTACAACAAGACAAGAAAAAGAGGGGTATCATGATGGAAGGAAAAAAAACAAAACCTTTCATTACTCACAGATGGCCTGATGGTGAGCTAAAAAAAATTAAATTATCTACGGAGAACAACTGTTAGAATTAATAAGCAGATTTGTCAAGGTCATTGGACATAAGGTTAATCATATAAAAATCAATTATATTCTATGTAGTATCCACAAACAAGAACATGAAAATCACAAAACATATCATTTAAAACTTTGTATAACATCAAACAATGAGGAATAACAACAAAAAATGTACCCTTATACATAGAAAATTACAAATCATTACTAAGAGAAATTAAAGTAATTCTAAATAAATGAAGAAATATGCCATGTTTATGGATTGGTGATTCAATGATTCAATATTGTGAAAATGCTAAATCATTTCTAATTGATGCATGATTCCAAGCAATCCAAATCAATATCCCAATAGTATTATATTTTTTGGTGGAAATTGATCAATTGATACTAAAATTATCAAAATACAAAGGAATAAAAATAACCAAGCTGTCTGGAAAAATAAGAGAATTAGAGGACTCATATTACTAGATATCATGATTCATTACAGAGCTATAAAACTATACCAATTAAGAAAGTGCAGTATTGTGCAGGAACCATAGAGAACCCAAAAAGAAATCCGCATACAGTCATTCGGTTTACAAAAAAAAAAAAAGTAATACTGTGTTGGTGTGAAGAAAGGATAATCTTTTCTATAAATGACCTTGAATAAATTCAATATCGATGTGGGAAAAATGCATTTTTACCGCTTACTTCACCCCACATACAAAAGCAAATTTCAGATGGATTTCAGTTTCTAAAGAAAATTTGTAAAATGCTTCTAGCAGATAAAAAGAATGCTATCTACATTATCTTGATTTAGGCAGATCTCTTGAAAAGAACATAAATAATACCAACAAAGAGAAAGAGATTGATAAAAATGGACTTTGTTAGAATTAAGAATTTCTGTTTTCACAACGAAGGAAGTAAAATCTCAACCCATAGAGTGGAAGGGGATATTTGGAATATATATAATTGACAGAGGACTGGATTCATATCCAGAACATATAAATAATAACTTTCATTTATTAAGAAAAAAGACGAAAATCTCAGTTAAAAGGGGGTAAAAGATTTGGACATTTTACAAAATATGTCTAAGTGGCAGTAATCACATAAGAAAGCATTCAGTTTAATTGGCCATCAGGGGAACATGAATTTTAAAATACTAAAATATGACTGCATGGCTTTCATTGAAAAGACCAATAATACCAACCATTGTTGCAGCGATAGAGCCACTGGAACTGACACACACTACTTGTGGGAGTGTAATTGATATAACCTCTTTGGAAAACTGTTTTGCAGTATTTTCTGAAGGTGAATAGATGATCTTGAAATTCCACTCCTAGGTAAATACCCAGTAGAAATGTGTGCATACATGCACCAAAATACATGTATAAGAGTTTCCATAGCAACGCTATTCACAGTAGACACAATCTGGAAGTAACTCAAATATCTATTATTTAGGTCATGATATATTTATGGAGTAGAATACTATACAGCAATGAGAATAAACAAACTTTTGCTGTATGCAAACATGAATGCATCCCACAAGAATAAAATTGAGCATGAGGAGTCAGATACAAAAAGTATACAGTATATGATACATGACTACTCATCATGACTTTTCCATCTTAGCCTGACTGATTTCATTACCAAGTTCCATACATTTTATGTTCATGACATGCACATTTCATTATGAGTATTGCTACTATTCAACCATTTACGACAAGCATTAATACCGCAAAGTACTGCAGATATACCCAGACAAGCAAAAGGAGCTGATGGTGGTAGAAGTCAGGATAAAAACGAGCTCTAGAGATGAGGTAGGGACATAAGGGGAGTCCTGTGATGTTGGCTGATGGCTTATTTCTTTCTCTGGATGGTGGTTCCATGGGCATTTGACTTTATGAAAACTAATTTGTATGCACATGTTGATTTGTACACTTTTCTTTTTTTATATTGTACTTGAATCTTAAAATTTCTTAAAAGATGAGTTTCAAAAAGAAGAGTGATTGAATGCTAAAGGATTAAATATACTGAAGACAGCAAACAAACATCATATACTTTTTATTTTATTTTTAATTTTTTAAATTAAGGTTTTTGGCCATACACACAGTATGTGGAGGTTCCTGGGCCAGAGATCTAACCTAAGCCACAGCAGAGATAATGCCATATCCTTAACCTGCTCAGCCACTGGGGAACTCCTCATATATTTTTTTAAGTGGAGGTTAGTGACAGTCTTGACAAGAACAATTTCAGTTCCTTCATACTAGCTGTGATACACTTCAACTCCTTTAATTTACTGCAATAACCTTAGAGTTCTCCCTGACTATAGAGTATCTCCCCAGTGTTGATTCACCAAGAATTTCTAGAAGAGACACATCTCATTAAAGACATCTTTATCTTACGCAATTTCCCCAAGAATGTAATGCTCTTGTTTTTCGCCTGACCATATCCACATCTTTCTTCTTAGCATTAAGATGCCTCCATTATCTCACCACTGTCTATCTTGAAAACTTACTTTTGACTCCCCGTTATGACTTTTCCATCTTAGTCTGGGTGATTTTGTTACCAAATTCTGTAAGTTTTATGTTCATGCCATTCACATTTCATTATGAGTCTTGCTGTTATTCACCCACTTATGCCCAGCATTAATACTACTGAGCACTGCAGATATACCCAGATGTCTTTCCGTCCTAAAGGAAGTCCACGATGCCTCTGACTATTGGAGAGAAGGACCCTATTGCACAGGGACCTCAGGGTAACAATTTCAAGAGAAAAAAGTCAGAAAACCCTCTTCTTGTAACTAATCAAATTTAGCCACAGAAAGAGTTAATTACTCCCTAGGTCCAAACCCACAGTATGTTAACTAGGGGCAACCTTTAACCTGCAAATGATCCTTGGGAGTATTGGCTTTTTTTCCTAAAGTGACAGACAGCATCTCTCAGATTGGAGTTCAGCTACCCCATCTTCTCCAAAGACATCATCATCTCCTCAAAATTTCATTTCCAAGGCTCTAGGAACATATTACCCTCCTCCTGCTCACCCTATACTGAGACCTATACGGCTCACCATTCTCTTCCTCTTCTTCATCGAAATCCTTGTCAAATCTCCATGATTCTGACTTAAACACTTGTCTTGCACCATCACCTCCCTTTTCAACCCTGCTATCTCTGGGTTGGTTTGGGTCCTTATTACCTTTTGCTTAAATTATTGCAGCAACTTCATAATGGAGTTCTCTCTCTCTCCTCTAAATTCCCTTATGTTTTAGCTTCCTGAATGCCAGGAAAGTTTTACTGAAAATAGTGCTTCCCAAATCCCATGGGTCTCATATTCCTGCAAAATAATACCAGGGATGGAGCCTGGCATCCCAAATCCTAGCTGATCAATGTCAGTCCCCCCTTCTCGCTTTGCCTCCCACCATGCATCTTCTCCAACATCACTCTCCCCCAAATACCCTGCATCTGAGTTCCTCCCTTTCCTTTGCTCGAGCTCCCTTCCCTTTGCTCAAGCTCCCTTCCCCTGAAGTGCACTTAATTACTTCTAACTTATCTGTCCTTTTTGTGTCTATGAAAGTCCTGGCCTGTCCTCAAGTCTTTCTTCAAATACTGCTCTCAAGTCTTCTCAGATCTCCACTCCGTGTTCATTTAACTCTATTCCCCGCCTCCCCCTGCCGTCAGATGGTGGCTTTATTTAAGCATCCATCAATCTGGCTTATATCTTAGCCACCCATATGTGTCTATCTCTTGAGTGAAGAAACTATGCCTTAATCACCTTTGTGCTTCTTCTGTCATTACTCTCCACCTGGCAGGTGTTGACCGATTGTTAACCAGCTTATCTCGTATGGCAGTACCCACAGCCATCGTCATCCCCAGTGCATGGATTTAACTTGGATTAAACCACTTAAATTTCAAAACAGCCCTAAGTGGAATGGTATAATGGCCTAGAAAAAGCAACCCAATCTAGGAGGCAGGTCACCTGGATATTGGGCTCCAGCTCTGCCACTAACTAATTTGTTGTGTGACTTCAGGACAAGTCATGTCCTGTTTCAGGTCCTCATGCTCTGTGCTGGACTAGCTCAATGTGTCCAAAAGTATGTTCCATGGATCAATCCTGCAGGGCACTCTCTCCACCAGAAAGCGTGCAAAGGTCCAAAATTGGGGAAATAGCCAATAATATGCTCCCCATGAGAGATTTGTACTATAGCAGTTTTTGTTGTTGTTGTTTTGGTTTGGTTTTTTTTTTCTTTTTTTGTCTTTTTGCCATTTCTTGGGCCGCTCCTGCGGCATACGGAGGTTCCCAGGCTAGGGGTCCAATCGGAGCTGTAGCCGCCAGCCTATGCCAGAGCCACAGCAACACGGGATCCGAGCCACGTCTGCAACCTACACCACAGCTCACGGCAACGCCGGATCGTTAACCCACTGAGCAAGGGCAGGGACCGAACCCGCAACCTCATGGTTCCTAGTCGGATTCGTTAACCACTGTGCCACGACAGGAACTCCTGTACTATAGCAGTTTTTCACATTACAGGTCATGAACCATTTATAACTTGACCTTGAAATTAAGTGGGTTTCAATGAACATTTTAAAAATAAACTAGGACAAAAGCTATCAAAGTGCATCCCACATAGTTAGGGTAAATAGTGTTTCATGAAAGGCTGAAGTTGTGTATGCGTGTGTGTGTTTACCGGTGTGTGTCTTTTTTTATGGAAGGCTTTGTCATAACACGCTTTAGAGATAATGCCCTGTATACCAGCAAATTGAACAGCTCTGAATTATCTTGCTGGAAACCTTCTATCTGACTCTTTTATCCCAGCCTTTTTCAAATGTAAACATTATACACACAGTTTTTTTCTTGACATAATATTTATTGAATTGCTAGAAGATGTGATTGCTCGAAGAAACACGGGTCTGGAGCAAATGCTGGTTTGGATGGTCTCAGAAGTCCCTCTGCCCCAAGCACACTGTGACTCTGTGAGCCAGGGACACACAGCCTGGAGAAGCAGAACTGTTTCCTTCCGAGTAAAGACACATGGGGAGGCCAAGGAGCTCCCAGCTTATGGAGGAGCTCTGGGAAATCTGGAATTTTTCTTGTTCTCCTCCATTCCTTTTTTTAAGGTTTTGTTTTTGTTTTTGCTTTTGTTTTCTTTTTAGAGCTGCTCCTGGGGCATACGGAGGTTCCCAGGCTAGGAGTTGAATTGGAGCTGTAGCTGCCGGCCTACACGACAGCCACAGTAACACCAGAGCTGAGCCTCGTTTGCAACCTGCACCACAGCTCGTGGCAACGCCGGATCCTTAACTCACTGAGCAAGGCCAGGGATCGAACCTGCATCCTCATGGATACTAGTTGGATTTGCTTCTGCTGAGCCACAGTGGGAACTCCCTCCCTTTCCCATTCTAATTTTAGAATAGTTGTCTTCGGCTGTGTACACTTACATGCCAGGCTGCAAAAGAGGGGCTCCCTCTGCAGGCTCACTAACCAGGGACAGGCTAACCCTTTGCTGGGGTGGCAGTGTGAAGGCCAGTCCAGGGCACTGCGATTGTCACTGTTACCCAAACTGCTCCTTGCTCAGTTGATCCAAGGAGGTGCCTCGGGAAAGCTCTGGGCTCCCTACATGGTGTTCCCTACTGATGACACCGGAACAGCCCCTGACTATTCTCTCGGCCACACCGAAGTGCTGCTGGAGGTGGAAACATAGGAGGGCTTGAAGCGAGTGTCCCGGCCTGGCACCCACCAGCAGTGGCATCCCCAGGGTTTCCATATTGGACCCAAACATGAAACAGTTGAGAGACTGGGATATGTGAGCACAAGAAGAAGGAAAGTCCAGCATGAGGAGAGCAGTTTCTTTTTGTTTGTTTGTTTGTTTTTGTTTGTTTGTTTTTTATTTTATTTATTTATTTATTTTTTGTCTTTTTGCTATTTCTTTGGGCCGCTCCCGCGGCATATGGAGGTTCCCAGGCTAGGGGTCCAATCGGAGCTGTAGCCACTGGCCTACACCAGAGCCACAACAACGCAGGATCCGAGCTGCGTCTGCAACCTACACCACAGCTCACGGCAACGCCGGATCGTCAACCCACTGAGCAAGGTCAGGGACCAAACCCGCAACCTCATGGTTCCTAGTCAGATTCATTAACCACTGCGCCACGATGGGAACTCCAAGGAGAGCAGTTTCTAAGGAAGCCGTTCCCCTGACTGCACCCCTGAGACCAGGAAGGTCTGGTGTCCAGAGGAGAACTGCTCTCTCTCTCTCTTCCCATCCCCAACCCCCACACCCCGCCCCTCAGGGCACATGGAGGCTCCCAGGCTAGGGGTCTCATCTGAGCTATAGCCTCCGGCCTACACCACAGCCTAAGTTATGCCCCATCCAAGCTGCGTCTGTGATATACACCACAGCTCACAGCAACCCCAGATCCTTAATGTACTGAGCGAGTGGGATCAAACCTGTGTCCTCCTGGATACTAGTCAGGTTCATGTCCGCTGAGCCACGACAGGCACTCCCCAAACCTCTCTTCTTGAATGCCCTTCCCTTCACACACCCTGAAGTGACCTGGACCTCTCAGCACACCTGATACTGGATGATCCCAGCAGCCACAGCTCCAGAAACGTGCCCTCGGGGTCTTGGGCAAGCAGCCTGTCCTGCAAGTCCACGCTCCTCCTCCCTCCCTGGGGGTGACCATTCCCCCCTTGAGGGTACGACTGTCATTCTATCCTTTCTGGCACATTTGTCAGTAAATAGAGGGACACAAGGTATTGAATTGGAATGAATTGTACACAAAGGAGGAATCATAGGGGCCCAGCTTCAAGTCAGTTAATTCAAGTCAGCGTGGCCTGGTTTTCTTTCCACACTCCCTTGGACAGCTGCAAAGGATGCCCTTTATTTCTTTCTCATTTCAGCTGCAGAGAGCCTGGAGCTGTTTATCTTGCCACACATGGCCCCTGAGAAGGACAGCCGGTCCTGTATACTTAAGACCACCTCCCATCTCAGGCTGAACTGCCTTTTTTTTTTTTTCTTTTTTTTTTTGGCCACAGCTGCAGCACTTGGCCTTCCCAGGCCAAGGACTGAACCTGAGCCACTGCGGTGACAACACCAGATCCTTAACCCAAAGTGCCACATGAGAACGTCTGTTTTAAATCACTGGAGGCCTGAAGTTCCTATGGTGGCTCAGCAGAAATGAGCCCAACTAGTATCCATGAGGATGCGAGTTTGATCCCTGGCCTTACTCAGTGGGTTAAGGATCTGGTGTTGCCGTGAGCTATGGTGTACGTTGCAGACGAGCCTCGGATCCTGAGTTGCTGTGGCTGTGGCTGTGACCAGCAGCTGCAGCTCCGATTCAACCCCTAGCCTGGGAATGTCCATATGCCATGGGTGTGGCCCTAAAAAAAAACATAAATAAATGAATAAATACACACATAAATAAATAAATCACTGAAGGTCTAACTCAGTGGTGGCACCACGTTTTCACAGCAGATTTACCCTGAATTAAATTTACTTCCCCTTGAGCACAAATTAGAATAAGGAGTCAAATTAGGTTTCCCCTCATCTTTCACCATCCCCTCTGTACCACTCAACTTTATCTGCTTCCCACCCTTTATCAAAGCGGTTGTGTGATTTATTTTCCCAGGGTTCCATCAACGGCTCATGAGAACACCCATTTCCAGGTTAATGTCTTCTCAAGTCAGATTTCAGTAAAATTCACTTATCTTGGGTCACAATAAGATTAAAGACTTTTAGAATGTTACCTGACAGCTTCTTCCAGAACAGTAATGATATGAATGCATGCCTGGGTTCATGTATATTAAGCATGACCATTTATGCTTTATTCTATAACGATTAGAGAAGGGTGACATTTTTTCAAGGAAAAAAAAAATGAAGGGTCGGCTGTTTTCTCCTAAGACAAACATCTTTCAAAGATTGGTGAATTAGGGTTCTCCAGAGAAAAAGGGCCAGTAGGGTGTGTGTGTGTGTGTGTGTGTGTGTGTGTGTGTGTGTGTTGACAGAAAGTGATTTATGATAAGGAATTGACTCATGCAATTCTGGAGGCTGAGAAGTCCCAAGATATGTGGTCAGCAGACTGGGGCCCTGGGAGAGCTGCTGGTGAGAGCTCATCTGAAGGCAGCAGAACCCTGAGGTGCCAGCTCAATATGGGACAATGTTGGTCCCAGCTCAACCACAAGGTCCGCCCATGTGGGAGGCGTGGCTCATGGGGGTGGGGGTGAGGTGGGGGGCTTGGCTCTTTTGTTCTGTTCAGGTTGTAGCTGATTGGATGAGGCTCACCCGCATCAAGGAGGGCCATCTGCCTTACTGTCTGCAGATTCTAATGTCCATTTCATCCCCAACACCCTGACAACATACACCCAGAATAATGTTTGACTAAATGTCTGGGTCCCTGTGTTCTTGTCAAGTCAACGCATGAAATTCCATCACAAAGGGATCACTGGGACTTTCCTTGGCCTTTTCATTCAAAACAAAGGGGACAAGGGGTGTTCCCATTGTGGCTCAGCAGGTTACTAACCCGACTAGTATCCGTGAGGATGCTGGTTTGATCCCTGGTCTCACTCACTGGGTTAAGGATCTGGCATTGCTGTGAGCTATGGTGTAAGTCACAGACACAACTCGGATCTGGTGGTGCTGTGGCGTAAGCCAGCAGCTGCAGCTCCAATTCGACCCCTAGCCTGGGAACTTCCATATACCTCAGGAGTGGTCACGAAGAGCAAACCAACAAACAAACAAAAACAAACTGTACAAGAAACACAGCCAGCCGAGTGGGCTAAGAGGAGAATGCACAATGAATTAACAAGGGGGGCAGCAGTGATGGAAGAAATCGATGAGTCTGAGAGAGACAGGACAGAGGTGGTCCTCTCGGTGCAGGCAAATGTGGTCCCTGAAGGAGTCAAGCTGGGCAGCAGCCAGTACTGTCACTGTGGCTAACTGGGCCAGCATAGTCAGAACAACACAAGGCCAGATAGGTGGATGACCATAGAACCATGCAAACAGAGCAGTGTTGCTTAAAGTTCAAGGACATCTAAATGCCAGTCTTAGGGAATGGATGACTAAATGGTGTATTATGGGCTGAAAGTGTGAAATCCATTTGTTGAGACTCTAACCCCCACCATGAGATGGTGCTAAGAAGCAAGCTCTGGGAGGTGACTGGGTTTAGCTGAGGTTATGAGGGTGGGGCTCCATGGTGGGATTAGTGCCCTTATAAGAAGAGAAGGTAGCTAGAGCTTGCTCTCCCCACCACGTGAAGGTACAAGAAGACAATTGTCCACAAACCTGGAAAGAACTCTCCCCAGACATTGGATCTGGTGGCTGGCCCCTTGCTCTTGGACTTGCCAACTCCAGAACTGTGAGAATCAAACATTGTTTAAGCCACCCAGTCTCTGGTCTTTTGCTATAGCAGCTGGTGCTAGTACAGGAAAACTCTAGCACTAAGATGTGGGTGCAAATGGCCCCCAAACATCATGCAGATGAGTGAAGTCCAGTTGTTGGTGACACTCCAGCAAGCCACAGCCCATGTGGGTCAATAACATCAAACAAAAAGGGCAGCAGATTGAAGGGAATGGCTTTTCCTAACCAGACTGAAGGAAGTGTCCCACAGCTCCAGTGCCATGCCATGTGGAGATGTGCACAGGCAAAATATAAGAATATATATATACACACACACACTTTGAATTAGCAATGACATAACAGTAGCAGCTGCAGTTTTTAAGGGGAAATGCTTCAAACAATAAAAATTAGATTTAAATAAATACAGAGCCACTGGTATTAGGGACTCTGGTAGCCAACATGCTCTAGAAACATTGTTGTCACATAAGATGAGGACCAGCCTACAAGCACAAATGTGGAGCCTGAGGGGAAGCCTGTGAAGAATGGGGCCAACTCTGAGTCTTTGCCAGGAGCTACCTATAGCACAAGAATATGCTAATCCCTTTGTGAGGTAACATCACACCTGTGTTACAACCATTTCAATTATTTATATAAGGAGATAGGTTAACTAATAAACCTCTTTTAATTGACTTCATCCTATGTGAGATTTTCTTTTTCCTTTTTTTGAGGGGGGAGCTACGCCCATGGCTGCATGTGAAAGTTCCCAAGCCACAGCAGTGACAACACCAAATCCTTAACTGCCAGGCCATCAGGGAATACCCCTATGTTAGCTTTTTAAATTAATTCTTTAGTGTCCAAATATCCCGTTATATAATAATGGATGGGTGACAGGTGTCAATGCCTAAGTTATCCAGACAATACCCCTCCCCCCCTTATACAAACACACTTGTAACTTTCTGTCCCTACCTTGTGTATCCGCTATTTTTTTCTGCATAAAAAATAGCCCCAACACTGTGGTTTTATTTTTTTATTTTTTTTATAAGTTTATTTTTTTAAGGTCCACATCCATGGCATATGGAGGTTCCCAGGCTAGGGTTCGAATTGGAGCCATAGCCACCAACCTACACCACAGCCACAGCCACGCCAGATCCAAGCTGTGTCTGTGACCTACACCACAGCTCATGGCAACACCAGAGCCTTAGCCCACTGAGTAAGGCCAGGGATTGAACCTGCGTCGTCATGGTTACCAGTCAGATTCGTTTCCACTGAGCCATGATGAGAACTCCTGTGGTTTTAAAGAACTAGTACTTGCTATTTTATCTGAGTTCTGGTGGATCGAGGAAGCCATTTTTATCTGAGATGATTTGGTTGATCCTTGTGATTAGCTGGTAGCTCATCTGAGGTTATATGGTCCTGGTCCAGGATGGCTTTCCTTACTTGCTGGCTGATGATGCCCATGGGGCAATGCAGATGACTTGTTAGTGCATTGCTCCTCATCAGAAAGTCTACCCTGAGTTCCCTTGTATGGTAGTGGACACAGGAGTCATCAGAGCAGCAAGAGGAAGCAAGCCACAACACAGAGGCAATTTTCAAGCCTCTGTTTAAGTCACATTTGCTATCGTCACCTTGACCCACACAGGTTGTGTGGGCAAACTTAGGGTCAGTGTGGGAGGAGCATAAACCAGGGACATGATTGCTGCCACTTTATGAATAGTGTACCACAACTGGGTAATGCCAACCATTCTTGCTCTTCTACTGGAATAGCTGCCACCACCCTGTGACTCAGCACAGCAGCCTCAACAATTATTCATATGAAGTTGCAGCTACAGATTGCATGCACCACAGATAACCTGCCGTGCCAGACAACGTCACCCCCACATCGCACATGGTGACCACTAAGAATGCCTGGGAATTCCACACACTTGAGTACAGCCCCTTAACCTACCAACAAGGCTCTTCTTTTTAGTTAAATGGTAATGATTATGTGACAACTACATCCAAAGTCTCATTCTCTGCTTCATGCCCTTCGATGACTCAGCAGTATGTGGAAAATGTGAGGTAAGAAAAACTTAATATGCAAAATTCAGATTTACAGAACAGATAAATCAGGGAGTAGTGAGTGAGTCATCCCATCACAATAGAATTCTTCACTCTTCCATCAGAATTCTTTAACATAGCCAGTTCCTCCAGCACCTCTAAAATAAAACTCCTCACCAAACTTTACATGTAAATCCTCGGGACTACGTCCACTGCAGATAGCAAGGCATTCCCATGTTGATTATTCTCTGTCTGCTTTCTGCTTGACTTCACCCCTCCCTGATGGAAGGATCAGTAAAGGACTGAGTCCTCCTTGGAAGAGTGTAGGAATCCAACCACCAGCATTGTGCCCAGAGGACATCTCTGAAGCTCATACCAGCACTTGATTTCCAACCTGTGAACATTTCATCTCATATTATAGTCATGTGGATCTCAACCTACATCCCTTCCCAGAAGGGGGAAATTGAGTTCAGCTCTCAGCCTTCAGTTGCTAAATGGTGTTGGGGAGGGGCGGTATCAATCAAGTAGCTGGGGAACAGAATGGGGATGAAGGCTTTCCATCTCCTGGGGTATGATCTTGCGTGCCCAGCCCCCACTGACAACCTGCTTCCTTCTCTCCAGCTCTGCTCTCAACTTGGCCATGATTAATTTTCTTCTCTTGATTGACACAGCCCTTAAAGAGCAAGCGCCTCCATTCCCTTGTTGTGTGTTCAAGCATGGCAAGGCAGGAGGCACGGAATCCATTAAGGGGAAGAATAGCAGGGCTTCGTCCTCCATCTCACAGCCAGCTTCTCCTCCACGCTGCCCCGGTTCCGTTCCACTGGGGCTGTTGTGAGCCAGCAGGTTATGTAACATCCTATAGAGGCTCCCATTTAAAACTCTGATAGGTGACAGCCCAGATGACAAACAGGCTTCAGTCTGTCAAGCGAACGTCTCCAAAGCAGCCGCATTTCCAGGCTGCTGTTTTCTTTCCCGTAGTCCATCAGGGCTGCACTCAGCTATGCAGACCCTTCCGGGGGATGGGAGCCGCTGGGTCTCAGCAAGGGGCTGTCAGATTGTCCCACTTTTCCTGCCTAATTCATACTGGGGTATCCATATTTATATTGATCTGGGCACATTAACGCCATACTCATGCTAGGCATCAACTTGGCAGATGATCCAAAGCAACTTTGCACTCACTAAAAATTTCAACTCACCCACAAAATGCTGATATTTAGCCTGGTCAGTGATGTGATTTGTTCCCCCACTGCAAACAGAAATCACATCAGGGATCGCATATGTAGGTGATGTATATATCGTCTCTTTCATGTGTTAAATATTTAGAAACCCAATCCATTGCTCACCTAAAAATTACACAACTGTAGCTCCCCCTGTCAACATGTCACCTAGGGCTTCATCTAACCTGACACTCAGATGTAACTAACAAAATGCTGTCCACAAGGCACCCGCAAGGGGACAAGGCCTTACACTGTCGGGAGCCCGTCCCATCACAAATCTACAAATGCCAAGATGGAATGTCAATAGTTCTCCCTTCCTTGGTCCTCATTTATACGCTGTGGTGGAAAACTTAACCTGGCCCACTCCACCTGCTCCATTTCTTCTAATTTATGTAGTAATAGATTTTGGCTGAATGCTCCCATTCCATGGCTCCCTGCCTGACTGACCTTGACCTTGCCGAGGAGAGGAGGGAAGCTGGCGGGCCGGCTACCATCCAGGGCTGTTGAGGGCATGGTTACCTGGTCCATCCCCATCCTTTGCCTTTGCCAGGTCCCTCTGAGATGCAGCCTGCCTCCTCTGGTCCTTGTCATTTCCCAGGGCATCTTCTGCTGATGCCCACCATCCCAGTGTGTCCCGGGAAGGCAAACTTTCTGTGTCATCTTTATCCCAAGCACAGGTGTTGCATTTCCATCTGCACGGGCTCACCCTGCAGTATCTCCCAGGGAGCTCAGGACCTCCCAGCTGCCCCCCACAACCCCATGTCCACACGGGGCACTCCCTCAGGCCCATTTGTCCATGCACCCCCTTCTCCTGGACTGTTCTACAGCTGAGGACCCGGGGAGGATGCGTCAGCCTCCCCTTTTCTCCTCGTGTGGAACTTCTTTAGGGCTATTCACCCACCACCCGCCGTCCACCCACCACTACTCGGGGATGGTGTAGAGGGGTGTCCTGCGGGGTGAAGCCTGTAACTGTGACATTGTCTTCATGTCCACATCTCTCTGGAAACCACTGTAACCAGCAAGGGTTCTGGTAGTGTGGAATCTCACTTTTACACTTCATGTATTTTCTGTCCAGTTGCTGCTGTGGAATATATATATTATGCCCCGATACTTTGCTTCTCTCCAAAAGACCAGCCTTTGCAAATCAAACATTTTCATTTCCGGGAGTTCCTGTCGTGACTCAGAGGAAACAAATCTGACTAGTATCCAGGAGGATGTGGGTTCAATCCCTGGCCTTGCTTAATGGGTTGGAGATCTGCTGTTGCCATGAGCTGTGGTGTAGGTCGCAGATGTGGTTCAGATCCTGCGTTCCTGTGGCTGTGGCTGGCAGCTGTAGCTCTGATTCAACCCCTAGCCTGGGAATTTCCATATGCTACAATGTGGCCCCAAAAAGCAAAAAAAAAAAAAATTCATTTCCAAGACTATTGTTTCTGCTGCCTATTAAATTATATATTTAGGAGTTCCCGTAGTGGCGCAGTGGTTAACGAATCCGACTAGGAACCATGAGGTTGCGGGTTCAGTCCCTGCCCTTGCTCAGTGGGTTAAGGATCCGGCGTTGCCGTGAGCTGTGGTGTAGGTTGCAGACGTGGCTCGGATCCCGCGTTGCTGTGGCTCTGGCGTAGGCCCGTGGCTACAGCTCCAATTCGACCCCTAGCCTGGGAACCTCCATATGCCGCGGGAGCGGCCCAAGAAATAGCAAAAAGACAAAAAAAATTAAAAAAAAATAAATTATTTAATAAGACAATGGACTTCCTGGTTTTAATACTTGCTCACCCTCCCGCCAAGGACAATGCTTATAGGGAAATGTTGCCTAAATTAGGGAATGAAAGGTGATAGATACAAGAAAACTGGATGTTCTGGGGTAAGGAGAAGAATTTATATATAAAATTTTTAGGAGTTCCCGTCGTGGCGCAGTAGTTAACGAATCCAACTAGGAACCATGAGGTTGCGGGTTTGATCCCTGTCCTTGCTCAGTGGGTTAAGGATCTGGCGTTGCCGTGAGCTGTGGTGTAGGTTGCAGACGTGGCTCGGATCCCGCGTTGCTGTGGCTCTGGTGTAGACCGGTGGCTACAGCTCCGATTCGACCCCTAGCCTGGGAATCTCCATATGCTGCGGGAGCTGCCCAAGAAATAGCAAAAAGACAAAAAAATAAAAATAAAAATAAAAATAAATAATAAAATAATAAAAAAAATTTTACCTACAATATTCTTATGAGAAATCCATCTTCATTTTTTCTTGGTACAAAGAAACCTTGATATACCTGTGAGACTTAATTTTTAGCACCATTACCCATTGTGAAGTGCAACAGTAATAATAATAATGATGATAATGATAATAATAATAGCATGTCTTTAGCTCTTTCACCACAAAGGATTTTCCATATCTATGCTAACACAGTAGGCTTCATCATATCTTTATGTCAGCAGGACTAAATTCTGTCCACACCATGTCACCCAGAGCAGAAGCTGGGTAGCCAGCTCCATGGGGCAAGGCCAGCATCCACCTTTTTGGCTGTGCCTATCCAGTGCCCAGCAGGTGCCTGCATCCTGCATGTAGCAGGTGCTCTCTGAACGTTGGTTGCTTGATTGAATGACAGACTCCTCCGCCCTTCATGAGGCTCAGGCAGAGTTCTGAGCAGAACAGGATCAAAATCACCAAATCCAGGTTGCATCTCCCAATGTGCCTTCTGAAAAGGAGACGTGAATCTACAACAAATCAGACTTTTAGAATCTTTATTGCCTCTGTTGACAGGAGATGTAAGATGGTTTGTCAAAAGGAGCCAGGACGGCAGCTCAAAAATCTCCCCGGAGCTGACTCCAGCTTCACCTTCCTTGTCAAACTGGTGTGTCCCCTTCATCACCTAAAGCCTTAGAAATTATGAAAATTAGTTATTTCATTGACCCTCTTGTTCAGATCATTTTCTACTTCGGTTTCTCCAGAACCTCGTTTGCTGGGTAAACAAGTAAAAAAGATTTGAAATCCACCCAGAGATAATAAAACATACTTAAAGCATGCTGCTCAAGAAAAAGAGAAAACTTCTTTTTTCTTTTTAAGCCTACACCCGCAACAAATGGAAGTTCCCAGGCTAGGGGTTGAATAGGAGCTGCAGCTGCCACTCGACACGATGGCCACGGCAACACTGGATCCAAGCTGCACCTGCGACCTATGCTGCAGCCTGTGGCAGCACCACATCCTTAACCCATCAAATCCATCCCTGTGCATCATCACAGAGACAGCATCAGGTCCTTAACCCACTGAGCCACAATGGGGACTCCAAATAGAGAAGTTTCAAATGTCAGGACCAAGCACACGATTGCTCGAATGGACCTACACAAGGAAAAGCCACCACTAATAAAACCTCCGTCTTCTCAGAGCTTGGCGGTGCTCAGGTACTAAACATTCAGGCAGAGTGTTTAAACCCCAGCTCTGGTAACAGTGTTGCCTCTCACAGGAAATACAGCCAGACCTTGGGCATCAGGCTTCCTTAGGCGGAGATTAGTGTGTGCATGAATAAGGGGGGAAGGCTCTTAAAAGATGTAGAAAATGATTTCAGGAACAGGAGGATGGAGGCATCTTTCAGAGCTCAGAGGCAGCTGGAGCAAACTGATCAAAAAGAGCGGACCTGAGGTTTGCCCCCCAGACATGCAGCGTGAGTAGAGCTCTGCCTGCTTTGCTCTTAGAACAGCCCTCTCGGGTGTGAGCAGCTGCACAGAGCCAGCTCCTTGCACAAGCTCAGATAGTTAACCTTCCCCTTCAGGCGCCACACAAGGCCAGAAGCACAGTTAATCCCTCATACCTTTCTCTCCCTTGTCCCTTCCACATAACTCAAAATGTATTCCAATTTTAGCCTGATCTATAGATACCATGTCCTATAATTTGTGAAATATTTTAAAATCAACTGTGTGTATTATTTAGATACTTTGGGGGGTGGGGTGGTTAGGGCCGCACCTGCGGCATATGGAGGTTCCCAGGCTAGGGGTGGAATCGGAGCTGCAGCTGCTGGCCTCTGCCACAGCCACAGTGACACCAGATCTGAGCCATGTCTGAGCCCTACACCACAGCTCACGGCAACACTGGGTCCTTAACCCACTGAGCAGGGCCAGGGATCGAACCTGCATCCTCATAGATTTGAGTCTGGTTCATTACCACTGGGAGCTGCCGTGGGAACTCCAAGATACATATATTTTGAAAGTGCATTTGGAGTTGCCTGGTGGCCTGGCTGTTAAAGACTCACTGGCACTGCTGGGTTCGCTCCCTGGCCCAGGAATTTCCGCATGCCTCAGTCATGGCCAAAAAAATATGCTTTTACAGCAAATATTAGTGATAAGTGATAGCCATCTAAGGAGTGTCTGTTCAGGGAGTGGCTCAGACCTGAAGCATCAGCCTCCCTGGGTTTGAATCCTGCCTCTGTTACTTTCTCCGGGTGGGACCTCTGGACCCTGTTTTTATCTTAAACAAAGTGGAAATAACAGAATTCTATTTCATGAAGTTACTGTGAAGATTAAAATGAGCTAACACAAGTAAGGCCCTTAAAACCTTCCCAGAAGGTAATATGTGCTTAATAGATGTTGACTGATATTAATATTATTTATCTAATTCCTCCTGCACCATCCCTTTTACTTCCCAAAGAAAGGTCTGAGGTGCCCCGTGGGGCTCTGTCAAGATCACAGGAAATTAGGGTCAGAAAGGTGCCCGCTGGTATCACCGCAGCTTTATGTCCCAGCTCAAATGCCCTGTTCTCCGAACCGAGGCTTCCTTGCCCATCCCGAGTCCTCTGTGCCCCACCCCCACCACCGATGGTTCCCATCAGAGCACTTTGGGGAATTTTGTTTCTAACATACACTGCAGTCTGAACTGGGTTCACTCATGTCTATGTTTGTTAAAGGTTGTACTATCATTTTTATCTAAATAAATTCTCACACACACGCATCTGTGTTGTTTCGGTTCTCTCTAGAAATAAAACGAGTCCAAAGACTTCGCTTTTTTGTGGCTGTATCCCCAGTGCCGCACACGTGTGATGCACGTAATAGTTAATAAATATCTGTTGAGGAGTTCCCATCGTGGCTCACTGGTTAATGAACCTGACTAGTATCCACGAGGACATAGGTTCGATTCCTGACCTTGCTCAGTGGGTTAGGGATCTGGCATTGCCGTGAGCTGTGGTGTAGGATGCTGCAGGTGTGGCCCTAAAAAGACAAAAGACAAAAAAAAAGAAAGAAAGAAAGAAAGAAAATCTTTTGAATAGATGAACATGTGAGTGAGGCGGTGAATGCTATTATTTTGCAGAAAAGGGAACTGGAGCCCGATAGACAAAGTCCTTTCCCCAGGTCGCACAGGTCCTCAAGAGCAGGATGGTGAGGGAGACTTGAGTTCCACTGCAGCGTCCCACACCAGCAATAAGCAAGAATAACAGTGCATGGTGTAATGGCAGGCTCCAGGGCATCCTCAACACTTTCTGGAGGGTCCGTGGGGATCAAAATCATTTTCACATTATGGTAAGAATGCTATTTGGCTTTTTGGTGCTGTTGGTACTTGCACTGGTGATATGCACGCAATAGTGGGTAAAAACACTGGTCCCTCAGCGGGCATCCAAGCGGAGGCCCCCAACTGTCTTAGCGGTCAGTGTATTCTTTTTCACAGCCACACACTCACAGTAAGAAAAACACCAAGCCCGTTCACTTAAGAACGCCGTTGAATGAAAGAGCAAAAATTATTTGTTTTATGAACTCTCAACCCTTAAATGCAGACCCTTGTAATAGCCTGTGGGACAAACGGACGCAGGCATACAACACAGATGCTGCAAAACCAAGCTGGATGATTAGTTCAAGGTGATTGAGTTGTGGGTTCAACTAGCCACTGTTTTTTGTTGTTGGAACACAGTTTTTGCTTGAAAGAACAAATTCTAGACAAGCCACGGTTATTCAGATGCGGGCATTTGGCAGACATTTTCTCAAAAGTGAGCAAAGGGAGCCTGTCACTTCAAGGAAAACAACTGCAAGTGTTTGTTGCCAGTGATAAAATATGAACTTCTGAGCAAAATCAGAATTTTTAAAAAATGTGTATCTGCCACCATGAGCCTGACAGCTTCCCAATACTCAACAAGACTTTTCTGATATGATCAATCGTTATAGTAATAACTGTGACTTTTTGAAATTGTATTATGAAATGTGTCAACTTTGGGATGATCAGAGTAACTCAACCAACCAGTATTTTCCCAAATGCCAATGCCTGATGTTATGACATCACACACGGGTAAAAGATCCATGTCGAGTGCAAGGCAGACCCGTGAATTTTTATATAACAGTTTTGAGAGGCTCGCCGATACGGTTTCAGGGTCTACACTGCAGCTGACCTTTAAGCAACTACTACCACCTGTCAAGTTTTGGTGTAATAACAAAGAATATCCATCGTCGCTTGAAAAGCCTATTAGGACACATCTTTTTTTACTACCACATTACCTGTGTAAGGCCAGATTTTCCTTAGCTGCTCCAATCAAAATCACCTATCCCAACAGATTGAACATGACAGCAGTTCTGAGGATCTAACCGAATGCTAGCACGTCAGAAGTTAAAGAGATCTGCAAGTGGAACATAAAACGGATTGTTTTCTTTTTTTAATTATAAAAAGTTTTATTGACGTCTAGTTGATTTACAATGCTGGGATAATTTCTGCTGTACTACAAAGGGATTCAGTTATACATGTACAGACATCCATTTTTTTCAGATTCTTTTCTCGTAGAGGTTATCACCGCATGTTGGGCAGAGTTCCCTGTGCTGTACAGCAGGTCCCTCTTGGCCAGTCATTCCCCATTGGCCAGTGTGCGTGTGCCAATCCCCAAACCCCCCCGTCCATCCTCCTCCTCCTACCTGTCCCCTTTGGTACCCATAAGTTTGTTTCCAAAGTCTCTGATTCTGTTTCTGTTCTGCAAGTAAGTTCATATGTAATTTTGGAAACTATGGTATTTTTCGTGAATGCGTTTCTATTAAGGGGTTACTATTGTTGTCTTACATCAATTAATGAATATTTTCTTTTTTCACTTTTTGCTTCTAATATCACAAATATTGATCGTGACAATCCACACATCATAATAGTTCTTTGAGGACTTCAATTATTTTAAAGTAGAGAAAGGGATCCTGAGACCAAAAAGTTTTAGAGTTGCTAAATGAGGATGTGGCAAGTGATGCTCAAATCCATAAATGCTGATGGAAGAATGAGGTCTGTTGCACATCCCTGCAAGGCCATGCTATTATCATTTCAGGATTAATAAGAGATCAATGCAATTTAAATAAGTAGTAAGCAATACACATATCTGTATGATCAGGATATTGTTAAGAAATCTTCAGGGCTAAAATTAACAAAGGTTCATCTTCACTCATGCTAAATATACTTTTCTGGTTGTCTAGGGCTGCCTTTCACTCTCCTCCAGGATGCAGGTGGATGCAGCGTCTAGCATGTGAAGTGTTGTGGTTGCCATGGCAGGGAAGGGGCTGTGGGGAGCTGTCCATCTTAAGAGGACTGGCTCATAAAGCTCTGACCACGCAGGGTCGTGTGGCCCTTCCTCTTCCCTTTCATTCATCCAAGCAAGTCTCAGGGTCCTGCTTAACTTCAGGGGTCAGGGACTTGCCATCCTACCATGGAACAATGATCTGGGAAGCACAAAGTTTGGGATTCAGGATTAGAGGGAGGCAGCATATGTACCTGCCAGCCGCAGTGACTCCCACAGTGTAATGCTCCATTCAAAGTGTAAAACCCCGTTTCTAAAACATGCTAAAGTCAGAGTCTTAATTTGTTCCCACATCATTTTTTCCAGTCAAATTATTTTGTGCATATTTTGTGTTCTCTCCATTTAACATTATTTTAAATGTCTCCATAGTTCTCATGTTTGTAATTTTAATGTCAATGATAAAAATTACTGTAGATAATGTATTATAATTTTTAAAGGTTTCTTACTTGTCGATTACTTGGGAGTAGCTAGTCTTTCACTATGATAGATAGCATAGCAAAGCACATCATTAGAAGGAAATATTTTTTAAAATTATCTCTTTGGAGTTACTGAGTTAAGAAGTAGGCTGCATTTTTTTGTGAGGACATGTGTTATTTAATGCCCATTTTATAAACTTGTATGGATAAAGAGTTGATCTTATTTGTTTTTCTCTCCCTAGAGCCTAACAAAACATCTGGAATTTTGTCCCCATCCAATACATGTTCACTGAATGAATGACTTTTGCCAGATTACTTTCCAAATTATCACCCCAATTTACAATTCCACCAGCAAAGAGTTATACTGCTTTATAAACATTTTAATAGTTTGAACAGTGATTTTCTTTTCATTTATTCAATGATTAGAAGCACCAAAAAGAATTCCATTTTTTTTTCTCTATTTGTGTTTTCTTTCACACATACTCTTAAAAAACTAAATCTGGCAATTCCTCTTAAAAATATATACACTGTCTCCATGTGTTTTGGTTTTTACAGATTTGGGGACATCAATTGTGGGCTCATTGAAAGAAAAGAGAAATACTTGGAATAAGCAAAGATGGAGCTATTGGGCTCAGCTGAAGAAATCAAACCTAGAATTTTGTTGTCATTATTATTATCAGTCTCAGCAGATACCATTTCTTGAACACATTTGGTAAATATTTTCTCTAGTCCTGGAACTGTTACTGAAAGATAGATACTATTCTAGCTCTATTTTTCAGGTGAGGAAATTGAGGCTCAAGAAAGGTACAGTTGCCCAAGATGGCACAGGTAGGAAGAAGCAGGTCAGGGTTTTTTTGTTGGTTTGTTTTTGTCTTATTAGGGCCACACCTGCAGCATATGGAGGTTCCCAGGCCAGGGGTCAAATTGGAGCTGTAGCCACCGGCCTGCACCACAGCCACAGCAACACCAGATCCGAGCCACATCTGTGACCTACACCACAGCCAGGTCTTTAACCCACTGAGCAAGGCCAGGGATCGAACCTGCGTCCTCATGGATACTAGTTGGATTCATTTCCACTGAGCCACGATGGGAACGCCAACAGGTCAGGTTTAAACCTTTGTTTGTCTGAACTTGGTGCCTGCGCTCTCTCTCCCCAACCTGCTGCCTCACCACTCACAAGAGGCCTGTCAACAGCCCAAAGCAGAGGAACGGAGGAAGGGGGACCTTGGGCACAGGGCTGATGTGGACACAGGGCTCCCGTGGTGGGTGTCTGCAAACCGGTGCTCAGTACCATGCTGTTGTGATACTAAGTCACAGGGGACCTGGGTAGGACCCTGGCTACACAGGGTTTCATGGCACAGGGTCTAATGCCCCTGAGTGGGGTGGGCAGGAGAGAGGCAAGTTGGCTGCTCTTCCAAGATGGTATCACCTGGAAGCTGGGCTCCCCCTTGGATGGCAGATAAGTTCCAGACATCACCTTCCACGGATCAAAACTGGCCACAAAGACATCTGGCAGAAACCACCTCCTTCCTTCTCTGAATGCCTGCATTAGTCACATAGGACAGTCTACATGTAAATGAAATGGAATTGAAGTGACGTAGGGCTGTGGAAAAAGGAATAGGGAGCTTGACAAGAGCGAAGCCATTTTGCTGCCACCGTCCATCTTGGTGAACTTAAGGTGATTCATACGAGGGCTCTGAGAAAAACACAGTCCTTAGGACTTGAGAAACTCCGGGACCTGATTGTTCTAAAGAAATTCAAAAATAGCTAGATTGTACTTGAGGTTAATCATTAAAGTAACAATATAAGGCATTCTGCACAGCTATACATCTTTCTGACTCCTGCATGTAACTGAAGATTAATGTAGCATGTTAGACACAGAAGCAAGCACTCTAAATGTATCTCCCCCTTTCTGTTTGGGGTCCGTGATTGAGAAGCGATTCCCTGTGCACCTGCCGGCGTAATAAAGCTGTTCTCCATCTTCCCCGTGTGTCCTCCTATGGGATTTCTGGGAATTCCACAACAGTGAGTCATCACTTCTGGCCACATCTCCAGGGCTCAGTAGCCACATGTGGCTAGTCACTGCTGGGCTGGATACCTCAGATATAAACCCCGCTGGT
Source organism: Phacochoerus africanus (assembly GCF_016906955.1). Lineage (NCBI taxonomy): Eukaryota > Metazoa > Chordata > Mammalia > Artiodactyla > Suidae > Phacochoerus > Phacochoerus africanus. Next base: position 57,417,053 of record NC_062554.1, on the reverse strand, counting down.
CATCGCAGAAAGGTCTGCTTGCTGGACAGGATAGCGAGGCCCCTGCTTCCCCAAGAGGACCAGCACCAGCCTTGGCTTCACGGGGTGGGGGTGGGGGGAGGAGTGGGGGGCTTGAGAGGAAAGCAGATGCCCAGGACATGGGAGCTGCAGGTGGCAGGACCCACAGGTGCCGTGTAGACATTTTCTAGCTCAGGAAACCAATGGTTCTGCTTTGCCTGCCAACCCCCTGGCTACCTGAGCCACAGGGGGCTGGCGAAAAGAGACACTAGCTTTCCATTTGTCATCTTTACGTCAAACGTTTCCCCTCGTCTACAGCTTTTCCTCTTATTTTAGTTTTGTTCCTTTTTTATGAATGTATTTTTGGCTCCTATTAATATTTAAAAGGTTGTGATGGTGGGAGCCTGCTTTGCTGGGAGCTGTCCTACCCCCGCCACCTCCCACCCCCGTCCCGAGTTGGCTCTGGAGCCCACACCTCTGCAGCATCCTTGCACTGAAGCGGTGATTTCATCAGCTCAGGTCTGTGCAGCCTCACAGAGAAGGGAGTGGAAAGCCTGGCACCTCCCCCTTCTGCAGAGCAACCCCATATGATGCGGGCGAGTGTGGCATTTATGTATTTCTGGGCAGTGATAGGGCCCCATCTTGCAAGGCCTCATAAATATTTAACAACAAGCACTTTGTAAAGAAGAATGTTATTAAGGGTGGTGCTGCCAGCGGCTTCAAAGGTGCCTGTATATCAGGAGCTCCTAATGCTGCGTGGACACAAGCCTCCTGCTATAGCCCCAGGCATCACGGGCTCCTTATCTTTCCAGGGGAGTTGGGAAAGAATTTAGAGGAATTTAAAATGCTCCTGCCCCTCAGAGGAAACAGTCTGGTTCCTCCAACAAATCATGTATCTAAGAGAGAAAAAGCAATGACCAGAAGAAAAAAATGTATATGTGTGTGTACCTGCTCACATGGGTGCACGCATGTGTGCACACACACACACACACACACACACACACACGCAAATGTCCACACAGAGACGCCTGGCCAGCCAATACTCAGCCAGGTTTCTTTTATGTGGTGTTGCCAGATGAATTTTTTTATTCTAGGAAAGCCAGGGCGAGGCCACCTATTTCAGCCCTCAGAGCTTTAATGACACCGGTTCAGTTTTCTTTACTCTGACGATTGGATGCACTGCATTGCAATTCAAATCACCCCAAAAGCCACTGTAAGCACGAGGCGATCGCATTTCTTCCTAAGTGTAAATGGCTCTCCACAGGGGACTCATTCTGGGCGCAGGGGTAGGGAGCTGGGGCTGGGACAGCACGGCCAGCCAAGCAACTTCTTTTTCCCCCGAGGATCATCACTGGAGGTAAATGCTCAAAAGATTAAAGTGCCCAATCCATAAAGCAAACTCCAGTTAGGTTTGGAAAATATCTTCTGTCGGCCACCCCTACAGTCAACAGGGATTGGAAAATGAATGGGGAAGGGTGTGTGTGTGTGTGATGTTTATCAGACTTTTCCCCCAAACGATTGTTGTGACTAACTCAAGAAAAACCACAGAAGCCATAGAAAGAGTACTCGAGTGTTTCCTACCATAAAACACGGCTTCCAGGCTTGTACAGAAAAGGAGTGGATTTCTGAGCCCTGGAGAGGATTAGTTCCCTAAGGATAAACCAGGTTTCCCTGGAACTCACCTGGCACATGCAGAAGCAGAGTCCCAGTGATAGGGATGGAGCAGGTACAGGCAGTTGTAGAAGTCCCAATAAGGGACCATAGATAAAGAGGGAAACTTAGGGGACTTTGGGAGATCCCTGTAAGTTAATCAATTGCTCAAAAAAAGCCTTCAGAACAAGGCAGGCTTGCTTGACAAGTGGAGGCGCGAGAATGGCCTCAGGTGGTTGGGTCGGGGATGGGATGAGGCCTGCATTCACTCTCAGACCCAGGACAGGAGTTTGAGGACCACCCTTCTGCTGATTTGAATACACACTGTACCAGATACTAAGAAGGAGCTACTACTCCCAGAAAGGAAGAGTCAGGCTTTTCCCACCCGCCTCCTCTTGGATGATAAAACTGTAGCCCTCCGGATCTTCTGGCTCTTCCATGCCTGGCCGCTTGCGTCTCTCCCAAGCGTCCTATCTTAATAAATCTATTTCTTGCCTATCACTTTGTCTCTCGCTGAATTCCTTCTGCTCAGAAGCAGGAAGAACCTGAACCTCAGTGAGTCCAGACACCCGGTGAGTGATTCTAATTAAAAACCGTGGGTTCAAGTCCCAATCTGGGTTTAGGCTGGGTTCGAGCCCCAGCACGTGGGTTCAGGTCCCAGGCTATGTGTTGGCTGGGTTCAGGCCGTTAGTGCTGTCCGTTTCACCAGGACTATATACATGTGTGGGACCCCCTCATTAAAGTAGGGATCACCCCAGCCTTTTTGCAAGTGATTCTGCATTTTAGCCAGTAAGTTGCCCAGAGCATGGCCAAGAGCCATGTGCTTCTGAAGACAGGGAATAGAGCCCTGGGTGCATTGGGAAACATGCATGGCTGCAGCCATCATGAATCTACCCCACAGATCCCATCAGCAAGTATTTCCCTACACATAAGCTTTGTTCCAAGTTATCAAAAATTTCATTTTTAAGTGAGTTGCTTGGGACCTGGAATAAAATAGAAACAATGTTATAAATAGCGCTCTGGCCCAGCCCACAAATGCTTCTCTAACCCTTTGTGTGCTTCCATTGGTCTGTAGTTGCAAGAAAACTTTGTAGAAAACAGTTACTGTGCCATACCAGTAATTAAACCAAACAGAGGAACAATATGACAAAATGTCTTATTTTTACATGAATGTTCATTCTGGAGGAAAGACAGATTAATTGGAGGAAATAAGGAAAGAGACGAAGACCGAGCAGTGCTCTCGAAGGAGGCTTTGGGGTTACCTCAAGGGCTATTGAGGTTGATGGCACCGGCGCTTCAAGATGTGTCATTTCACTTGGAAGCTTCTGGGCCACATTTGTCTTGACGCAGGTGTAGCTGGCACTACATATGCTCATCCTCAGTAATTAGAGTCCGTTTTTATTTTTCCTTCACACACCAGTTGAAAGAAAGAGTAGGAGAGACGGGGAGGGACGTGGAAGAAAAAGGAAGGAGAGTGATGGGAGGGAGAACAAGTCATTTTCTTGAAGCGGCTAAGAATGAGTTAAAAGTGATGAGAATAAATTGGGAGTTTAAAGAAAACCTGTGAGTGAAAGATTGCCTTGGGGGTGTCAAATGTATCAGTCACAAGATGGGGAGCGAGGGGGAGGTGGGGGAAGGAGGAGGGAGAGAGAGCGTGAAAGAAAGGGAGAGAGAGAGAAGGCATGTCCACTCCCAGGGAGAAGAAATGCTGGTTCAGGCAGTTCTCTGTAGGTCATTAGAGGATGTGATCTTTGCTGCTGACGGGACAGCCTTGGGGTGAACAGGGGTGAGGTGAGCTAATGAGCACCCTCCTCCCTCTCACAGAAGGGCTTCACGTGCCTGTGCTGACTTCGGGAACTGAGATAATACTCAGCTGCTGGAGGTGAAGGATCTACTGCGTGGCTCACCTGGAAGCATGGCTGCCTCTGAAGCCCTCTAAACGCCCCTAGTCTTCCGGTTTCCCAGAACCACCCCCTCTCTTGTCCGGAAGTCCAGCCTCTGGTCCTCAAGCTCCTCTCTCATCCTGTCTCCTTCCCTCTGCCGAGTGCTGCCATCTCCACCTTGGAACAGAGCCACTGCTCTTTATTCCCCCCAGCGTCCACCACCACCTATTGTTGAACTGAACAGCCTTTTACCAAAGATGTTATGATAACAGAGGCAAACGTTAGGATCTAAGAGAAACAATATTGAATTCAGTGACAGATACCATTGTGTCTAAAAGCCATCAACTCCTTCCCCGCACAACAACCATTCTTATGACAACCAACGTCCTTACAGCAACCAACCATCCTCCCAGCGTCTTTGGGTACCTCCCTGTAGCCATAGATCATACGCTGCTTCCAGCACATCCTACCGACACGGCATCTTACTCACAAAGTTCCTGGAGTGGAATTTTTCCCATCCGGGTAACTTCCAATCACTTTCAGGAGAGAACAAAAATTACCAGCAGGTGAGAACTTGAAACCCACAGACCATGTTTTGGGACTTAGGCAAGTGTAGGTTCTTCAGTCTTGGTGCAGAAAGAATTCAGCTAGAGGCAGAGTGACAGGTAAGGAATGAGTTTCTCAGTACAGGACACTTGTGAGAACCACACACCCTAAGAACTGGGTAGTTTACAGTTTCATAGTCAAAGAAAGAAGAGGGAGGGGGAGAAACCCACCTTCTTCCTCATTATTGAGTAAAGCTTCCCATGACAGGCAGGGGAGTTTTCTTGTTCCTACACGGTCAAACTAGGACTGCCATGGTGCAATGGAAATGAACAAAAAGGCTGTAACATATGCTAAAATATGGTGAATCATCTCAGCTTTCAGTATAATGTCACCTTTCCCTGTTTTTTTTGTTTTTGTTTTTGTTTTTGTTTTTTTTTCCCGTGCGCACAGAGGAGCACGTCCTAGGAATCACTAACTTGCTGGGCAGGATGTGGGTCTCACTCCACCATTGTTTTATTGTTTGGGGCATGTCTCCTGCTCATGTTGCAGGGTTTGTTTGTTTGTTTGTTTTGGCTAAGCAAGCCCCCTTTCTTGAGTGATCATTAACTTACAGGGATCTCCCATACTTTCTTTCTATTTACAATCCCCTAGTGAGATTAACTATTTAATCATCTACTTTGGCCCCTTCCTCTGTCACTGTCAAGTTCATAATCTTTCCAATCACCTCCATCTTTGGTAAAGGAGGAGAATGTTACTCCCCAGGCTTCTGCTCCTTCTTCTACTGGGTGAGAAAACACAACAGCCTGGGAGACAATTCTCAGAACCACAGTCCGGATGAAGACAGATGGGGCTGCTGTTCTGTGGGCCTGATGCAGAAGTGGTAGATCCTGCAGCAGAGAAGGCAAAGCGCCAAAGAGGGAGGCAAGATAGAGGGGAGAGAATGGATTTGGGAAGAAGAGAACCTAGAGTCTCCAAGAGTCACTGAATGTTCCAGAATCATGGGCTCTGTTCGTGGACTCTGGCAAACTCAAGAGATAAGAACCTGGAACTCCAGGCTAGCTGTGCTGCTGTAAATGTGACCCAGCTCTGGAGTCAGTTCACTTGGGTCCAGGCTTCTGCTCTATTATGCAGAGAGATTTAATTCTCTTTTCCACACTGGAGGCTTTGAAGCCTAACCCAAAGGCCTGTTAATTGGCCTTAAACAAAAGAGCCATCTTCCCTGAGATAAAACCTTCACTCCCATACAATGCACAAGTGGATGAAGTCATTTATTTTTGTAAAGAGCCATCTTTCCCCCTCAGGTTATACTTATTATGTGTGTTCCCTGACAATCCACAGAGTTGCCATATAACCACCACCAGGCAAACACCACCCCCCACACCAAACTCTTATACTAAGCAATAGCTGTTTAATAGCAAAAAATATTTTAATTGCCACCCTAAAGAAGTAAAAATAGGAGAATATTGCCATCTGGAAGGCTGGATCAAAACCAAATGACACAGTTTTGTACTTTTTTCCATTTTTCACTTAAAATTAGGTCAGTACATTTAGATCTTTACCTTCCTTTTAGTGCCTGCAGAGTGGTCTGTATACAGATGCACCAGAACTTCTTTTTTTTTAATGTCTTTTTGTCTTTTTAAGGCCACACCCACAGCATATAGAGGTTCCCAGGCTAGGGGTCTAATCCAAGCTAGAGCTGCTGGCCTACACCACAGCCACAGTCACGCGGGATCCGAGCCACGTCTGTGACCTACACCACAGCTCACGGAAATGCTGGATCCCTAACCCACTGAGCAAGGCCAGGGATCGAACCCATAACCTCATGGTTCCTAGTCGGATTCATTTCCGCTGCACCACGAGGGGAACTCCCGATAACTTCTTTCATCTCATAATGATCATTTACATTGTTACCTTTCTTTCCTTTTTTTTTTTTTTTTTGTCTTTTTGGCATTTCTAGGGCTGCTTCTGCAGCGTATGGAGGTTCCCAGGCTAGGGATCTAATCGGAGCTGTAGCCACCAGCCTACACCAGAGCCACAGCAACTCAGGATCCGAGCCACGTCTGCAACCTACACCACAGCTCACGGCAACGCCGGATCGTTAACCCACTGAGCAAGGCCAGGGATCGAACCCGCAACCTCATGATTCCTAGTCAGATTCATTAACCACTGAGCCAGGATGGGAACTCCTACATTGTTGCCTTTCTTTCTTGCTGTTAGAAATAGCACTGTAGGAGTTCCTGTCGTGGCTCAGCAGAAACGAATCTGACTAGCATCCGTGAAGACACAGGTTCAAGCCCTGGTCTCCCTCAGGGGGTTAAGGATCTGGCACTGCTGTGAGCTATGGTGGAGGTCACAGATGCAGCTCGGATCCTGCACTGCCGGGGGCTGTAGCTCTGATTTGACCTCTAGCCGGAGAATTTCCATATGCCCTAAAAAGACAAAAATAAAAAAATAAAAATAAACGGGGATTAAAAAAAAAAGAAATAGCACTGTAACAAACATCTTTCAACATACAGTTTTTTTTCCAAACTTAAGCAAATATAAGGATCCTATTTGCGTTAAAATATTCCATAGGTAACTTCATTTATACAGGTGTATAAGGAGAAATATTGCTGGAAGAAAAAATTAAAAAGGAACTGTAAACCATGACTGCATCTGAGGTGTGGGGTTATGAAAGGGAATTGGGAAATGGGAACTTCTATTTCATCTTTCACAGTTTCTGGACTTTTAAATCTTTCAGTTTGAGTTTGAGTTTTATAATAAAAACACTTTCAATGCATAAAAACAACACAGTTTTACTAACAGTAAAAAACAAACTGTAAACAAAAACAAAAAACCAAAGGACAGTCACCTTCTCTTTACCACCTGTAAGACCCAGAAGGATGGAGAAAACCAGATACAGAGAGACTAGGACACACAGAGTTACCTGGGCCAGGCTAAGGTGGACAGGTGGACGGGAGCCTGGAACACAGAATATCTTGGGTCCTCGACATCTCTGTGACCTCCCTCAACCGCATTCTCTCCAGCATGAGCCCTTGAACCATTATTTCCTGACTCAGTTCCTCATAATGATCCCTTATTTTCCTGACTCAGTTCCTCTCTGCATTCATGGTTTAACTGGGCTGGCCTCCCTCCTCCCCCTCCTTTCGTCATAGTTTGGTAAGGTGACATGGGGGATTGGGGGTGACTCCCGGATTGGGAGCTGTACCCTGAACTTCCTTAACACCCTCCAAGTACTGATAGAGTCGCTGCGAAGAGGATACCAGGTCTACTTTCCTTGGGATACCTGCTTGAAGGTTCCATTTGTGGGAGTTCCCATCATGGCACAGCCAAAACAAATATGACTAGGAACGCTGAGGTTGCGGGTTTGATCCCTGGTCTCACTCAGTGGTTTAAGGCTCCGGTGTTGTCGGGAGCTGTGGTACAGGTGGAAGACGCAGCTTGGATTCCAAGTTGCTGTGGCTGTGGCTTAGGCTGGCAGCGGCAGCTCCCATTTGACCCCTAGCCTGGGAACCTCCATATGCCATGAGTGCAGCCCCCCCACAAAAAAAGATTCCATTTGTGAACACAGAAGACAAGATTACAGTTTTTGTTTTGCTGTTATTTTAGAAGCAAATCCTAAATAGAAAAAGATGATTCAGAGAGTAAGGTTGACATGCATTTTGAAAAAACAGATCTACTGTAAAGCGAGACATAATTAAGTAATGCAACCGACTGTTTCATTTGAAGTTGATTGATTTGACCTGGTTTACAATAACACAAAGGGTTATGATGCCAAAAAATTCTACCTTCTTCTCTCTCGCTCTCTCTCTTTTTTTTTTTAATAATCTCCTGTCGTTTTAAATATTTTTTCATGAAGTGACAGGGGAAAAAATTTAAGTTTTAGCTGAGGTGCCAAGATACAGTAGGTAGGAAATTTCAAAGTGAGTGGTCAGAGGAAAGTACATTACCAAAGGAAATTAATGAGAACTCATTGTGCTGCTATGAGCATTTCACCTGCTTTCAAGATATAAAAGGGTCAAGGGAAGATCTGATGAATTTTTGCGGGTTTTTTTTGGGGGGGGGGAGGAGTGGCTGTCACCAGGCTTCCAGATCCGAGCCCTGGGGGCAAGGAGTGTGCTTCCTTCTTTTGCCAAAGGAGCTAGAATTGTGGAGGTCAGGGTGAGGAACAGGGACCTCAGCCAGAGTCACGGGAAAAGGATAAATTACACGGTGGCCTCCCCCGGATCACCCTGAAATCCCAGCTTCTATGGTCAGACGTGAGCCAGGCAAGAGGGTAGAGCCAGTAGGAACCCTGTCTCCGACGGCTCTTGCCAGGGTAAAGGGAACAGGACAGCGAGGCTCCGTGACACGTTCCACCTCTTGGGACTTCTCACGTCATTCTCCTGATATGGGGATGTAATTTTTTTTTCAGCTGGCAGGTCGCAATGCCCCGGGTTCCCCTGACCCATTCCTCTCCAGTCCCGACCCACCCCCTTCAGGGGCGGGGACTGCGAGCTGGAGCAGGCTACTGTCACGTCTACAGGGGGGTGATTTGATGTTAAATCAAGCTCAGAATTGTGATGAAACTCCTAGACGGCATATTCTAATTTCCTCAGATTGCATCAGTGACTTAAATATAAGATGGGTTACTTGAGAGTCAATCTGACACTGAGCCAAGGGCCCCAGGACACACCAGGATCGCTCAGTGCCAGCGACGGCGCTGATTGGCCAGGGTGCACCCTTGTTTAAATGCGGGAAAAGTCAAGGGCTCGCCAGGATTTTCATCGAAATGCAGCTGGGGATTCGAATAGACTAGAAAAAAGAAAACCTCAGAAAAATGGAATAAAATATGAGATCTCCAGATTTAAACTAATTTCATATGGCTGCTTCCACAAAATCATTTTAAACTTGCTTACATGCTCTTTAATGCATATTATTGGTCTCATCATTTTTGGCTGGGATTTCAAGGAGACAATCCAAATCAAGAATATTCAGGAATCAGGTAGAGACAAAAGACCATTCAGAGATGGCACGGATTCAGAAGCCAATGATCATTTAAAATGAGTTTTTCAAACTACCAATTAGGACCCATTAATTAGCTACAAAAGGAATCTAGTGCATTATTTTAAGTGAAATTGAATGGATGGGATGAAATAGAGGAAAACGGAATAGAATATAAAATGTCAGAGTGTGTCACCCATATGAGGTTAAATATTGTTTAGCCATGATCTAATTTCTTTTTGCTTTTTTCTATTTTTGTTTCCTTAATTTTTTTTTCTATTTTTGCTTCATTACATTTATTTTTAATTTTATTTATTTATTTATTTATTTATTTATTTATTTATTTATTTATTTACTTTTCTCTTTGGCCCCATCCTCAGCATATAGAAGTTCCCAGGAGGGGTTGAACATACACCACAGCAGTCACCTGAGCCACTGCAGTGACACTTCCAGATGCTTAACCCACTAAGCTACATGGAAACTCCCATTTAAAAAACATTTTAGCCGTGATTTTATTTGTTTTATGTGTATGTGTATTTATCCATTTGTGCTGGGTGAAGCACTTAAAATACATTCAGGAGTTCCCGTTGTGGCTCAGTGGAAACGAATCTGACTAGTATCCATGAGGATGCAGGTTCAATCCCTGGCCTTGCTCAGTGGGTTTAGCATCTGGGGTTGCTGTGAGCTGTAGTGAGGGTCGCAGAGGTGGCTCGGATCTGGCATTGCTGTGGTTGTGGTGTAGACCATCAGCTACAGCTCCAATTGGACCCCTAGCCTGGGAAGCTCCATATGCCGCGGGTGCAGCTCTACAAAGCAAAAAAAAAAAAAAAAAAAAGTAAAATATATTTCATATAGTATCTCACAGTCAAAATAGTTTGAAAGACTCCAAAAAAGGACATGCACAAAATCCTTGGAGAAAAACCAAGGCAGGAGTCAAAGGCAACATCAGAAGTAAAGCAGAAGAAGAGACCAGAGGGACCAGATGAGGTCCAGATGGGACTTCAGCCACCCCAAGGTTGTGCTCACAGCCAGAGATCCTTAAAGACATCCTCTGCCTTTCACTTTGCCAACAGAAGGAAGAGGGAAGAAAGAAAAACAGGGAAAAGAGGAAGGAGAAAGAAGAGAGAGAAGGAATAGATTTTAAAAGTGAGCGAGTTAGTGAAGACAATTGGAGGAACTTTTGCCCCTTTTTTAAACAATCCCAACCCACGCAGCTTCAGGAAACATGCCTATAAAAAGCCACTTTGAGATGAAGGAATTCCGAGTTACAATCAATGCCGCTGCACTTTGCAGTGTCACCACACGTGGTAGCAAAAAAAGAAATCACCTTCTAAGTATGATGCCCTTGGCCCTCACCTTGTGAACGTCAAGTGGAGCATGTGGGCCTGTTTCCCTGCAGAGAGCATCTTCCAGGGCACACATGGGCGGGACGAGAACCACCATATAGGATGGACCCCCTTTGGGCTGCCCCCTTGTGTCAGCTTCGGGTGGAATTTTTCCCACTGTGTATTTTGTGGATGGTGCCCCTGGGAAGTTATGAAAGGCGAGGGGCCCTGACTACACACTTCTCTCCTTGGCCTCCCGGGCACCAGTATGCCCCCGTTGGCCAGGATCCACCTGCAGAGCCGTGGGCAGCCCTGCCCTGTCCTTTGTCTTTTTTTTTTTTGTCTTTTTGCTATTTCTTTGGGCCGCTCCCTCGGCATATGGAGGTTCCCAGGCTAGGGGTTGAATCGGAGCTGTAGCCACCGGCCTACGCCAGAGCCACAGCAACGCAGGATCCGAGCCGCGTCTGCAACCTACACCACAGCTCACGGCAACGCCGGATCGTTAACCCACTGACCAAGGGCGGGGACCGAACCCACAACCTCATGGTTCCTAGTCGGATTCGTTAACCACTGCGCCACGACAGGAACTCCCTGTCCTTTGTCTTTTTTGATCTTTTACTATGTGCTTTACTATTTTTGTAGGTACAGTTGTGAACAAAAGGGACAGAACTCTCTTTATTCTCCATTTTTAGAAATATTATTCTCCTCACAGATGAGTAAACCAAGACTTGCAGAAGTCAAGCCACTTGTCCAAGTCACACAACCACTTGATGGCAAAAGACTTGGGTTTGAAGCCAGATCTGTCTGACTCCAAAGCTCTAATGGAACTCCACCCCTCTACCCCCCTGCCACCAGCCCCTGCTGCCCGCAGCTGTAGTCAGAGCCCACTGCCAGGCATGACTGCTGTAAGACTCTATTCTTAATTATCCTACTTGCTGGAGCATTTACACATGGCCTTTATGGTCTGTTCTGGCCCTTGATCATATTGTCATTTACCATTTTCTAAAACTTTCATGGATGTAAGACTTGCTTGCCCACCTAAATCGAAAATTCTTAGAAGGTTGGGCAAGATAATATATTCTACAGCATTTCCCAGAGGGCTGGTGCATTTCACACAGGTTTTAAGCCCCTGTTAATCTGCCAGGGCACCATCAGGAATAAAAAAAAAAAAAATAGAAGAAAGAAATATTGCCCCTGCCATTCAAAGTCTTATAACTTAGTGGATACTGTCATTAAAAATTGACTGATGGAATTTTAGTTTCAAGAAATCCCATTTTTGAGAACTCATGAAAGACTGGGTGAGGTTTCCAGAGTAGAAAAAGACCAATCCAATTAGGTTTTTAAAAAGGCAGATCAGGACTTGGAAAGTGAGAGATCAGTGACAACACTAACTTGCCTACGATAAAGGCTCTTGAGACAAATCAAGAAAGAATACATTGGGAGAAAAATGACTGTGCTTTGGGTCATTATCTATGTGGCTTTGAAGGAAACTCATCATATCTGACCAATTCAATCTCAAGAGGAGGATAAACCTTAGAGAAAGAGTGAAGCAGTAAATATAAGATAGCTTGACTACAACGAAGTCGTTGATTCTGCCCCATGTGATGTGCTCATAAATAAGCTAATTGAATAGGACGATGGAGTTCCCATCGTGGCTCAGCGGAAACAAATTCGACTAGGAACCATGAGGTTGCAGGTTTTATCTCTGGTCTCACTCAGTGGGTTAAGGATCTGGCGCGAGCTGTGGTGTAGGTCAAAGATGTGGCTCAGCTCTGATGTTGCTGCGGGTGTGGTGTAGGCCGGCACCTGTAGCTCTGATTTGACCCCTAGCCTGGAACCTCCATATGCCGCAAGTGTGGCCCTGAGAAGTGCAAAAAAAAAAAAAAAGATCGTAGATGACCGTGCTAGAGGATGGGTGTGCTCAGAGGAAGCCACAGAAGAGCTGTTGGGTAGGAATTAGTCTTAAGTCCTTATTGTTTCCAATTTCCATTGATAACCTGGGTGATAGCAACGATGGACCGTGTAGTCACAGGAAGCCCCAAAGCACAGGGCGACACTTGCTGTTGGACAGGCCTGGGATTCTCCACAGCTCAAACACAATATACTGAGAGAATCACTGAAAACGGGAACACAGTGGATTTTAACAGAGAAGGCTGTAGGGAAAACGATTTTGATCTTTCTCTCTTCCTCTCCTTGACATTACTCCTGGGAGCCAAGTGTGGCTTCACTGGAAGCCGGAGGCTCTGATGTGGGAGAGGGGTTACTTGGCTTGGGGCTGTGAGTCTGTCCACTGGGGCCTCAGTTTTCTCGTCTATGCAATGGGGTAGCGGCAGGCCTGCTGCACAAGCATTCCGTCTCGTGTGAATTAGCTAATTAATGATCCTTTAGGATCTGAAAAATGCAAAGTGTTGCATAAATGCTAAGTATGATTATGCATCATGCAAAGGGCAAAGATTTTGACTTAGAAAGAAAACGGGAGGAAAAATTACAGGAGACAGAATGAGAAAACACAGGAGAGAAGCTATTAGCCAGTTTGGGGAGGAGGAATGCAAGGGCTTGAACATCATAAAACATCTGCGGTAATTTCCACTCACCTCTGCTCCTCTAGTCGCCGTGAGGGAGAAAGCAGTCTGTTGTCTTTAAAGAATCAGGGAAAGCAATAAAGCGAGTGTTTGCCCTTGACAAGGTTGAGGAAATCTCTCAAATGTCATACAGTTTGGGATGTTCTAAATGAAGAAATTACTTAATCTACCTGAGGGATTGTAGCTCTTCCATAAACCAACGTAAACAAGCCTCCGAAATCCAGCTCCTAAGGATCTTTGCACCCGGCAGACTGCTTCAAATTGACACTTTCCTGGGCTGCCCTTGAAACTCAATTTGCTGACAGTTCATCCCAAATTAATGGAGTCGCCTGTTCAACAGCCAAAGCTGCCCTTTTGAGTTGGCCTCAAGGGTCCTTCCTGGGGTATAAGAAAGGCCACAAAGACAAATTCTAGATGTCCTAGTGCCATGGGGTGATGTCAATTAAATGAAATGCCTTGGTCTCTGCTAGAGGTCTTCTCCTATCGGTGGTGACCAGCCACGCCCCCAAAGGGCCAAAGAGATTGGGGGTGGGAGTTGTTTCAGAAGCCGATGCCACAAGCAAAAAGAAACATTATTTGCCCACTTTTTCCTTCCCATTTCCAACTACCTCCCCTCTGAAGCATCCGTCTAATAATTTAAAAGAGCCTTGTCAAGGAGCTGATTCTATTATTAACCAGACACGTGTCTCTCCTGGGCTTCCTGGCAGATCCAGACGATTGCCAGCCTCCCATGGCCACTGAGCTGTGCTCAGCACCTCCCGTGAGGGAAGGGCAAATGCCCTGAATTTGGCCAAGTGGCCCAGGAGAGTCCCAGTGATAATGAGGTAACTACGTTGGAGTCTGTGGTGCTACCCCTCCCAGGTCACCCCAGAGCGTCGATGGGTGCCTCTAATGAAGGGGGTGTGGAGATGGCACAACTCGAGCCTGAAACATAGCTCTGGAGACTTGAGAAACAGAGGAGTAACTTTCGGTCCTCGGAACTCAGTGGTCACCATGATAAATGCAGTATCAATGAGCACGTGCCCATTACTCAACCAAAATCGGGACGGAAAAATGGGACAGGCTGGATTCTGGGCTACGTCTTTGAAACTTGACCTTTTTCTCCTGCTTCTTCTATTGGCAGGAGCAGAAAGGGGCACTGTCAAGATGTCAAAAGGCAGAAATAGAAGGGAACATTATTCATATTCATTCATTATTCATTCCTTGGGAACCCCCATCACTTGTTTTTTCCTTGTTTGGCCACCGCACGACACGTGGAGTTCCCGGGCCAGGGATCAAATCTGAGCCACAGCTGCAGCAACACCGATCCTTAACCCACTGTGCCCCGCCAGGGATCGAACCTGCACCCCAGTGCTCCAGGGATACCACTGTTCCCATTGCACCACAGCAGGAGCTCCTCCCCCATCACTTTTGAGCTTCCACGAGCCAGCTAAAGGAGCAGATAATTACAACTACAGTAAGAAGAGGCTCTCTTTGAGAGTACTGACCTCCCCACTGAACTGGGAGAGTGTCTCCAAAGTAAAGACCATTTAAAGAATATTTTTGGAGTCTTATCACAATTCTTAGCACATAGTAGGTCTTCAGCAGACCTACTATTTGTAAATAAGCAAAAGAGTAGGCCATAAGATGCCCAGAAATGCAGCACAATCACCCCATATTTGTCGAAAGGCACGGAAAGGATCAGGTTCTAGTTTTACAAATCCAACTAAAATGCATTTTTAATAAAATGTTATCTCTCTTAGGTCCATGAAGCCTTTAGAAGTTAAGTTTCCACAGGGTCCCCTTGGTTGATGAGAACATAATTTGAGGCTAACAATGGCAGTTTCTCTTTCCCCTTCTCGTGTCAACTGCTCAGGAAATTAAAGATCTGTGCAGCTGCCTCCACCATCCTGAGCATAATTCATGTTGGTTTAGGATTTAGGCTTATAGGATTAGGCTGACGATCATAAACCTTGCCCATTATAAAAATCCTAAAATCATTATTAATTTTAAAGGAGTATAAAACCTTGGGCAAAGCCAGTAACAAATGCATGCCAGCTCTAAGACCAAGACGAAGCCTAAATCCTGTCTAATTTGGAGAAGGCGCTCAGACCCGATCGGATTATCAAGAGGCTGAGGAGTCTCCCTCCCTGAGGAGCTGGAGGAGGAGGGCACGGGCTCACTGCATCTGCCCCAAGTCAGGGGCTGGCCAAGGTCAACTGGAAAGTTCTCTGCTTGGCAGCTTAAAAGTGGAAACATCAACCTCCCAGTCTGAGGGAGGGCAAGGGGAAAAGGAGCTGGGACCAAGGGCAGCAGCCAGGAGTTGAGGGCTCTGTGGGGCTCCTGACTGATGGGGGTCCTGAGTAATGGGGCAGTGGTGATCTCCCCCCCAGGGGTGTGAAAGGCAGGACACGGGAGAAAAGCAATGCATGGGGTCCTGAGGGCAGGGCTCAGGACCAAATGGGAAAACATGTTTCCAACGAGATCTAACATGAACCTGCCCACGCAAACACACAGGCTGCCACCAGCACTCAGGACAAGATGCAGAAATCTAGAGGAGGGAAGGCCTGTCTCATCAAGGGGTGTGTGATTTACAGCCGAAGTTCAAAAGGACGATAATACCATGTTTTTACTTTTTGAATTGTTTTATCCTATTTTTCCAGCCCATAAGGAATGCACCGTGGTGTCAACAGAACCCCTTTGTCTTTGTAAGCTATTTTGAAGCAAAATATCGGTAAATTACTTCCCAAACCACCGCACAACTAGATCATGCTGAGAAAATGGGCTTTGCAGGAATGCAGTAAATTGTTTCTGTCACAGAAGAAAATACAACCAGGAGAAATCGTTATGGATGAGTCATTATGAGAAGGGGCCAAAAAAATTAACCTTCATCGGTTTCTTTGTCTTTGTGCGTGCAAGGGAGGCGTGTGGCTATGGGTATGTGTTTATTTGAATTCTCCAGCCTCACTTAGGACTTGGGAGCCTGGAAGGTTTCAGAAGTAAGCAAGGCCAGCTCCTTCCCTGGCAGGTGTGCAGGAGGTGGGGAAAGAGGGAACTAGACTTCGGAACATGATACTCTGAAAGGAGTTTCGCGTGATTGAAGGACAGGGGGCTCTGTGATTAGAGGAGGCGGGAGAAGGAAACTTTTATTTTAAAACATTACTCAGGGGCGTTCCCTTTGTGGCTCAGTGGTTAACGAGCCTGACTCGGATTCATGAGGACATGGGTTTGATTCCTGGCCTCGCTCACTGGGTTAAGGATCCAGCATTGCTGTGAGCTGTGATGCAGGTTGCAGCGTTGCTGTGGCTCTGGCGTAGTCTGGTAGCTGTAGCTCTGACTCAACCCCTAGCCTGGGAACTTCCACATGCCACGGCTTTGGCCCTAAAAAGAGCAAAAAATAAATACAAAATTAAAACATGACTCAGTGTCAAAGACTGAATCAATGTGACGGTATTTGGAGATGGGGCCAATGGGGAGTGATCAGGGATTAGTGACTTTATCAAAGGGACCCCAGAGAGTTCCCTGGCCCCCCCACATGGGAAGACACAGAATCTCTGAATCAGACCGAAAGCCCTCTGGCACTTTGTTCTTGGACTCTGCAGCCTTCAGACTCTGAGAAATAATGTCTGCTGTGAGTAAGCCACCCGGTCTTCTATTCCAATAGCCCAAATGGACTAAGACACTAAGGTTTGTGAAATCGAATAACACCAGGTCCAGGACAAAATGTTTTACAGGTGTCCTGTCCTCTGAGTCTCCCAACACGTCTTTTGGGCAGGTGCTCTCATTACCCCTATTTTACAGATTGAAGTTTAAAGGTGGGGTGGGCGGGGTGCCTTGTCCAGAGCCCCAGAGCAATGAAGTGCTGGGCAGGGACTCTCAGGGTGGTCTTATCTCCAGCCTAGGCTTTCCAACTCACTTCTCTGATCTTCCTGGGGGAGGGGGAGGCCAGGGTGGGCAGGGGGCGGGGTGTGATGAATAGAAGCCTGCTCTCTGGAGTCATAGAACATAAGAACCTAAAAGATGCAGAAGGAGTTATTCTCACCCTCCAGGTTTGAATGAATATTTTCTTCATTGCCTGGAGGATCCTCACCCAGCATCCTTTCTGAACCCTCTGGTCCCCAAGGGCCAAGAATCTTCGGGGTTCCCTCCAATGCTCTGCATCCATGCACCTTAGCTCCGCCTCTCTGCCCTCTGCGCTGATGTAAAATCCATTTCCAATCACTTGATAATGATTCTTCCTGCCCCCTCTATGCAAACAGTGGTGCAGAAAAAGGCTCCAGTGCGGTGCTAAACGTGCCCTAATGTGTGGTAATTGATTTCACATATGGAATCAGGGACAGGGTAGCACCGTGTGACAATGGATTTGACACAGGCTCCGTCTGACTTGATGAACACAGCTGCCAGGAGTGGGTTCTCTGTGCTGTGGGAATTGCCCAGTGAACTTGACCAAGGGGCCTGCTTCTGGGAAGCAGTGCCCTAGGTGGACAAGACAGAGCTCAGAGAGTTACCTCCATGCCTGTCAGGGACCATTTCATCTCCTGCCCAATGGCCAGTCAGATCAGTTTACAAGTGACATGCAGCTGAGGGATCTGTCCTGCTGCAGGGATGGATCTGTGTCTGGAAGCGACCTGTGACCTCAGCCAGGCCCAGAGACACCCTGAGGCAGGTGCAGGTCAACACGGGCTGCCTGGGGCCAGCTGGGGGGATGGGGGTGAGGATGGAGGGCCTGAGCTCTGTCCACGGCGCCCCATCAGAGCCCACATCTGTGCTTCAACCCAAGATCTTCCATCTAAGAGTCCAGGGCAGCGAGAAACATCTGTGCAATTCTTTTCTGGCTAGTTTACAAAAAATTCCAGTCCTGATGGCAGATTGAATTTTCTCACCCACCTCGAAAGGTTGAGATTCTTACCAACACCCAGTGGGAAACAGATTGCTAATTTTTTTTGTCTCTTTTGTCTCTTCAGGGCTGCACCCATGCGGCATATAGGGGTACCCAGGCTAGGGGTCTCATCAGAGCTATAGTCACCGGCCTACACCACAGCCAAAGCAACGTCAGATGCGAGCCACATCTGTGACCTACACCACAGCTCACTGCAATGCTGGATCCTTAACCCACTGAGCGAGGCCAGGGATAAAACCCCAGTCCTCACAGATGCTAGTCAGGTTCATTAACTGCTGAGCCACGGTGGGAACTCCCATATTACTAATTCTAATTACTTGGGGAGCTTTGATAGCACACCCCAAACCCAGACACCTCCCCTCCCCATGCTCAACCCACATCCCTTTTTGGTTGATCTGAAATGGAACTTGAGGTGCTGGTACTTTTTTTTTTTTTTTTTTGGTATGTGTTAAAAGAGAAATTTATGTGGATACCAGAGTTTGAATTTTAGACAATTTACTTGTGTCAGAAGTATTTCTTTTGATTTTTTCTCCCCAGACATTGAGAAATGTAGAGACGTCCTTGCTAGGCTGTCCCAAACAGACAGAAGCCTGGATTCAGCTTTTGGGCCATAGTTGGCCAATGTTGCTTTAAAATAAACCCTAGTTCACTTCAACTTGCTAAAGTCCCTTCCTGCCCCCATCCCACCTCCCTCATGTGCTCTGTCTCCCATTTGGCTCTAAAGCCCCTTTACTGCCTCTCAGGCAGGACTGCCCCACTCCAAGTGGGTCAAATTGTCCAACCCCTTTCTCATTTCCTAGACAGAGCTTTCCTGGTAGTTTTTTCCTTCTCTTGTCTTTTTTCTTTTTTTCTTTTCTTTTCTTTTCTCTTTTCTTTTTTCTTCCCTTCCCTTCCCTTCTCTTCTCTTTTCCTTTCTTTTCAACAAATAAAAATGCCTCTGGGAGTTCCCGTTGTGGCTTTGTGGGTTAAGAATGCAACATAGTGTCTGTGAGGATGTGGGTTCAATCCCCGGCCCTGCTCAGTGGATTAAAGATCAGGCATTGCCAGAAGCTATAGTGTAGGTCACAGCAGAGCTCAGAGCCCGCATTGCTGTGGCTGTGGCATAGGCTGGCAGCTGCAGCTCCAATTCGACCCCAAGCCTGGAAAATTCCACATGCCACAGATGCAACCATAAAAAGAAAAAAAAAGAATCACATATATTTTATTTATTTATTGTACGTCTATATATATTTTGTCTCTTGTCTATTTAGGGCCGAAGCTGCAGCCTATGGAGGTTTCCATGCTAGGGGTCAAATTGGAGCTGCAGCTGTTGGCCTACGCCAGGACCACAGCAACTTGGGATCCGAGGCAAATCTGTGACCTACACCATAGCTCATGGCAATGCTGGATCCTTAACCCACTGAGCAAGGCCAGGGATCAAACCCTCGCCCTCATAGATACTAGTCGGGTTCGTTAACCACTGAGCCATGACAAGAACTCCAAATTGCATACATTTTAAAGTGCGCCACGCGTGTTGTGATATACACATACCCTGTGAAATCATTAGCACCATCACATCAATTAGCACATCCTTCACCTCACACAGTTATCTTTTGTGTGTGTGTGAAAGAGTGCTTGAGATCGATTCTTTATTCTTGCAGCCAAATCCAAGTGTACACACCTTATGATGAGCTATCATCCCCATGCTGTCCTTTAGGTCCTCATAACTGAAATTCTGTCCGCTTTGATGATCACCAGCTCCTCTTCCCCCAACCCTCGGCCTCTAAGTGCCAGGATTTTTTAAAATTCCCCCCAGTGATTCGAATCTATACCCGGGTTGAGGTCCACCAGATGAGACAAACCTTTGTGGAAGAATTGATTGAAGAGAAACATGTTAGTCCTGGAGAGGAGCCCAAAATGTAAATAAATAAATTTAAGAGAAAGAGGGAAAAACAAGACTAAAACCATGAGACCTCCTTCAATCTGGTCTGGCCTGACAGACAAGGGCTGGAAGACAGAGATAAAGTCCTAAAGACCCATGCCAGGCAGGGCCCATCCTATATTCCTATTAGCAGGATGCTTCTCAGGTGACACACCACTGCCCCAGAGTCAGGCTTCCAGCCCACGTGATTTAGGAGGGAAGAAAGAGGGCTGTCGGCTCAGATCCAGGGCGTGCGCACTTAGTCCAAAGTGAGCACAAAAGAGGCCTGAGGAAAAGACGTTCTCTGTCCTTGCTTTGGACGCCACAGACTTACTAAACATGCTTTTTAGAAATGTCCTCCCCTCCCAAGGGATTCATTCCGTGAGACACAGCCTCCTCTAATGAACTATGAATTGTGCAGATATACTGATCTCCAGGCAAGGAAAATAAGCCATCGTCTGAGTTTCCGCAGAAGCTTGGGAGAATTCTACCCGGTTTGGTGAATTACCAACACGATGATGGTGGTGATGATGTCAACACGGGTATCTACCATCAGCTGAACCCCTCCTCTGCTCCGGGACCCTCTTCCTCGCCCCTCCCTCCCCTGCTACCTTAGGAGATGGGTACGAGGAATTTGCCCATTTTGCAAATGGGGAAGCCGTCTGGGAGGTTTTGTATCCATCGTGCCTGGCGGCACAGCACTGACAGCACCAGCCCCAGGTGCGGTCCAGCCTCACCTGCTCAAACCTGACGCTCGTGGTGCAGACCTGTGGCAGGAAATGCAAGTTGCTACCTGCCCCTGGGAGGAGGAAATAATTAATAATAATGGTTACAGTTTCCTGAACAATTCTTTATTCTTTACATGTTGTTTGTACCACAGAACACAAGCAGGTCACGATGTTAAGCCATTTAAATGCATTCTCTCATTTAAAGCTCAAAACACCCGAAGAGGCAATTATTTTGCCCTCTGGTTGCTCCTGCATGATCACAGCTCTAAGATGACGTAAGAGAGCCACCGCTGTAAGGAGCAAAGGGGCCAGGGCTCAAGTCGTCTCTGTCTCCTCGGCATCATGCTAACCCCTCAGAAGCAGAATGCAGTCTGTCCTCCAGCTGGGAAAGTCTGTGGAGAGCTCTTAGGTTCTAGGGGGAAGAAGCAGCCCTGGTTGTGACATTCTTCCTGGTCAAGGGTGTCCAAGGACCGCGATTCCTTTGGCAGGAGGACCGGCTAGAGGGAGGTCCAGGACCTGGTAACCAGCTCCAGGGCGGTGCAGCGGTTCAGCACAGGGAGCTCTGACAGTCCAGGCGACTGGGCTGGAGGCCTGGCTGTGTGCGTGAAGCAGGTGAGTCATGCTGCCTTTGAGCCTCAGTTTCCTCCCCTGTGGACCTGTGATCAGGGG
The DNA here is from genome assembly GCF_016906955.1 of Phacochoerus africanus. NCBI lineage: Eukaryota > Metazoa > Chordata > Mammalia > Artiodactyla > Suidae > Phacochoerus > Phacochoerus africanus. The sequence goes on along the minus strand of NC_062554.1, from coordinate 57,395,911 downwards.
TGTGCAAGGGAATCTAAGAAGTAACATGTGCAAATGCAGAAGTGCTTAGCTTAGTGCCTGGTTGCTTGATTAATGGAAGCTATTTTTACCCTTAATGGCTAAGGGAACCTGGGCACTGACCCTAGATTTTACCCTTATTTCTAAGAGGGGAAAAAGCTCCATCATCATTTTCCCATCAATAATGGTCAATTCCATGCCTGAGAGAGAGAGAGAGAGAGAGAGAGAGAGAGAGAGGCCATCTGGACCTGGGCTTGAAAGGAGGCCAAGCCCAGAAGCAGGAAAGGACACAATCTGAGTCAAGCAGCCTCTAGGGCTTGCGGAGGGTGGCCCAGGCTATACATGTGTGCTGGGAGGTCAGGGTGCCCACACCCAGGGTCCCATGGATGCAAAAACTGTGCTATTCCCTCTCCCTACCAGCACCCATACATCCACGCACGCACAGACACAGGCAGGCATGCACACGTGCACACGTGCGCTTGCATACAAGGATTTGCACACATAAGTACACACGTGCACACCCAGCCACACACCACGTGCCCACAGCAGTCACTTTCTGCAGAGATAGCCGTGTTCATCAGACACTGGGGTTTCCCTGGGCTTTGGGAGTGGGTCCTCCAGGGCCTCTTCGGCCCCTCCCGTGGCTGCGGAAATCCGCTTTCCCCTCGGCCTTCTTTCTGCCAGTCACCTTCTGTCAAGGAGCGATTATGCTCCTTTCTGTCAGGGACACTGAGTGATTGTGGCAAGAAAATTGCCTTCAGCGATAGGGATTTAAGAACCGCTTTTCCTGAAAATAGTGCTCAAATTAATTAACTTGGAGGAAAGGGCTGCTATTTTTTTTTTCCCCCGGTCTGGACTTAATTTATTTTTCCCCAAGAGTTTTTGTTGTGTGATAAATGGGGAGGAGTGTCACCTCGTGGGACATCACCTGATCGGGGAGGCCTGGCTGGGGTCTTTCCGAGGAGATGCGGGGGCCAGGGGCTGGGGGATGCACAGCCCAGAGCTTGTTCTGTTGGAGAAGACGAGGCTCAGCAGGGGATGGGATGTGTTTGGAGGTGGTGGTGGATGAAGAGTGAAGCAGAAAAACCCTGGTGGGGATGTAAGACAATGGCACGGCAGGACCAATGCACAAAGGTGGGCACATTAGTCTGGCACTGGCTGAGGACCCCACGCATTGCTCCAAGCAGCCCATCCTTCGTTGACAGGAGGGGATGACGGGGCTGGTTGTTGTCAGGATCTGTGGCTGCCTTGCGGGTCCTGCTCTCTGATGCCTGTCCAGAAGCAAGCAGAAGGATGGGTCAGGTAACAGCTCAGAGGCCAGAGGGTAGAGGACCCATTTGAAGTCAAGGCCAGTGCCTCTGTCACCAGCTGGGTGATCCTGGGTCAATAACAAAACCTCTCTGAGCCTTAGTTCCTCATTCCAACATGGGGATAAAAATAAATACATTGGAGCATCATTGTGAAAGAAACACAACTATTAGGCACTCAAAAAAACATAAGGTGTATGTATTCTTTTTCTTTTTCTTTCTTTTTTTTTTTTTTTGCTTTTTTAGGGTTGCACCCTCGGCATATGGAAGTTCCCGGGCTAGGGGTCGAATTGGAGCTACAGCTGCCAGCCACAGCAATGCAGGATCCAAGCAGTGTCTGCAACCTACACTACAGCTCACGGCAATGTTGGATCCTTAACCCACTGAGCAGGGCCAGGGATCAAACCTGCAACCTCATGGTTCCTAGTTGGATTTGTTTCCACTGTGCCACAACGGGAACTCCATGGTGTATTCATTCTGTCATTCTTTTTTTTCTCAAGCATGCTGTGATCCCAGTCAGACCAGAGTGAAAACCACTAAATTAACATGGAAAACAACTCCCAGTCTCCGTGGAACTTTCTGTTGAAGGTGCTCCAGTCCACTCTGCGATCCACCCTTGTTTACACCTTCCTGATGGCTCCCTATTCTGGATCCTGACTCCCTTGCTTATGCTCAAGACATAAAAGAGTGCCCCTAACCTAATTACAGGGATGGGCTTCTCAGGGCTTATAGTCCCGTGACACAATAATAAATCCTTGCATTGAGTCCATGTGAGGATTCCACCTATAGCTTCACCAGGGCAGGGAAGGAAGTTGTGTGATCCTCTCCAAAGAAATTAAAGGAGACAGGCTGATACTGAACAGAGTATTGATGGCAAACCAATTTAAATTATGTAAATGTCCAAAGTGGATGATTCCATAGAGGCTCTGTCGTTACTCCCTTTATATAATTTTAAAGGCTGATTTGTAGAAACTCCTTCCGGAATCACACCACAGCCACAGCAATGTGGGATCTGAGCTGCATCTGTGGAGGTTGACTCCATCTACCTATGTTCAGATTTTTCTCTCTTTCTCTCTCTCTCTCAAAACACATACGCAACGCACACACACTGCCAGGCTGACCCAGTCCCAGTGCCCCCCGGCTGGTGGCTGCAAACCACAGAGTTCATGTGTGCAGCATCCTGCCTCTCAGGAAGCTGGGAGTCTATCGGAGCATCTCCAGGCCCTGGCACTGCCCTAGGAGGCTTGTTCGCAATTAGTGGGCCAAGCCACGAGCAGGAAAACATCCTGCCCTGAGTTGCGCAGCAAGGACCAACTGACCACAAGACCACACTTAAGGGAGGAGAGCAAGAAGGAGGACCTGAGCAAGGGGCTGAAGGTTTTAAAGTGGAATAAGGAGACTCACCCATGTGAACTTTGCTGGGACACTGGGGTTTGCCCTCAAGCCCCTGGAGCCACGCCCTGAGACTCCAGCTTGGTCAGAAGCCACAAAGTGGCCCCAAAACACCATTGAGCAAAGGCTTCTGGCTGCCCTGCTGTCCGATAGCTTCAGAGGAAAGACAGTGCTGTGAGGTGTCCTCAGCATCATTTCCATACAGACCGCGGGGCACCCTGGGCTGGCTATTGTCCTAGACCTTCATCCAGGGATGTCTACTGACACTACTCCTGCAATAGTTATCTTATTTTATTTTACTAGGGTCTTTTTAGGGCCGCACCTGTGGGATATGGAGGTTCCCAGGCTCCAGGTCGAGTCAGAGCTGCAGCTGCTGGACTACACCACAGCCGAAGCAATGCAGGATCCGAAGTGCGTCTGTGCCCTACACCACAGCTCACGGCAACACTGGATCCTTAACCCATTGAGCGAGGTCAGGGATCGAACCTGCGTCCTCATGGATGCTAGTCCTGTCCGTTACCACTGAGCCACAAGGGGAACGCCCTTATTTTTTTATCTTATTTGAAGTTAATTTTTTTAATTGAAGGATAGTAGCTTTACAGTGTTGTGCTATGTCTGCTGTATGATATGAATTCTTTTATTTTCCTGGCTTGTTTGTAAGTTTATACAGTAAATGCCCAGGATAAGGACCTAGGGGAGTGAATGCAAGAAAGGTGGGTCCCCAGCCACACTGCGATATAGCTGAATTCCCCCAGGGGCAATCTTGGAGGAGCAATTGAAGACGGGGGATGCAGACCTGGGCTTCTATTTCCTTGCCTCCCACTCAGTGGCCCACAGAGATTTTACGTACAATGAGAACACAAACACTTGTGCACCCTCAAGAGCCACTCAGAGTGTTTGCCTCACTCTCGTCTCAAGAGTAACAATGGCCTTTATTCATCTAAGCGGTGTTTCTTGGAATGCAGTCAAGGAATGGCCTGCTTTAGAATCATCAAAGACCTCCTTGAAAGGGTGGCTTCTTGGGCCCCTTCTCCGTCACACTGAACCTAGATCTTTAGAGAGGAGGTCTAAGAACCTGTGTTGTTTGTCATTGTTATTGTTCCTCGTTTTTACAATTGCACCTGCTGCATATGGAAGTTCTCAGGCTAGGGATCAAATTGGAGCTTCCGCTGTAGGCCTACCCCACAGCCACAGCCACAGCCACGCCAGATCCGAGCCATTTCTGTGACCTACACCACAACTTGCAGCAACGCTGGATCCGTAACCCACTGAGCGAGGCCAGGGATCAAATCTGCATCCTCATGGATACTAGTCAGGTTCTTAACCTGCTGAGCCACAACAGGAACTCCAAACCTGCATTTTAATGAGCCCACCGAGCGAGGAGAGTGTTCCTTGAAGTCTGAGCACCTTCGCCAAGTGAATATTTGTCTAGCAGCACCTTGAAGTCTGCTCTGAAAGCCTTTAGTAAATCCATGAAACCCTTGGATGGAGGCGTCTCTAAACCAGCGCTCAACAAGGTTCTTTTTCTGACCGGCTAAGAATCGAGTATCGGAGGTTTAAACAAATTAACTTTGAGGGTAACTTATATGTAGACTTCTAGTCATCTCATTAAGACTATCTGCCTGCAAGTTAGAGATGGTGACCCCAGAATGTTCTCATGCCCATAACTCCTCATCATCTCTGACTTGGGCCCAAGAGGTACCCACTCACCATCATTGTTGAATTTCCCCCTGCTGTGACATTGTGGGCTTGCTCTTCCAGTCACTGCCCTTTTCTGGATTAAACTCTCATTATGAGAGGGATCTGATAGGATAGGAAAATGGGAAGAGATGGATGAAAAAAAAAGAGAAGAGGAAGGAAGGGGAGAGGAGGGCAGGGGAGGCAGAGGCGGGATGGAGAGGCAAGAGGAGGGCCGGCTCTCTGGTTAGACTAACCCCCTGTTGTCTTGAAAGCATTTGGCATCCATAGATCCTTTGCTGGAGTGGGGACTGAAAGCCTGGCCTGGAGGAGAGGAAGGGAGAAATAAAGAAAGGTGACAGACCAACAGGAGAAAAGAACAAAGAGAAAGATGGGCTGACATTTGTAGCAAAGAAAGTGAAGTACAAAGACTCCAGAGAAGGGAGGGGTTTTGGTTTTTTTTTTTAACTTTGCAAACACTTCATTTTACTGCACTTAATTAATCATGACACAGGAACATAAATGTTTAAAGGGTGAAATAAAGTGTATAGAAATATAGTCATCCTCAACAGAAATGAGAACACATCAGTTTAACATAAGGCTGTCATCGCTGGGCCCTCCCAGCACACGGGATTATAGCACCTGTGCCAGTTCCCCCAAAGCCATGATCAAGGCCGAGGTAATGAGCTCTCCCCTGGCTCTGGCAAACACCGACCAGTGAAATGCAAGAAGAAAGGGGAGGAAATGTGCTAGAGAGTGAAGGGAAAGGGGGTGGGGTGGGGTGAAAGGGCAAGAATGACAGCCACTCTATCATCCCCCTGTTGTGCCCTTCAAACCAGGAAGTTCTCCCGCCTATCTAACTCAAGTCTCTCCTGTGAGTCCAGCTAATGTCACCTCCTTCGGAACCATCCCAGTACAAGAATGTGGTGATTCACTGGTTCAAAATGCTGCAGCATAAAAGAAAAAAAATTAGAGTTTACCAGGCTCTGTTTCTGAAATCTCCAGTCTGTCTGAAGCAGGGCCTGGAATGAGTGGCAGAGGCAAGGCTGATAAAGTCCCTCGCCTGCGTCCCTGCCCCAAACCTTGTGCTCCTAAGTGACTCTGATCCCTCTGCATCTGTCCACTCAGGCCTGTGGCATGGGACCAGGACAGTTCCCGACAGGGCAATGGAGCCCATGGGAACCTCAAGTTGACTGGCCCCCTTCTGTGGTTGGTCTTGGGTCTGGTAATGGGGGAAGCTGGGGGCTGAGGAGGGGGTGCATCTTAGAATCATCCCTCTCTTGTGCTTTTGTCTCTGCATTATCTGCCTTGTGGGAGTCATCTGGCCCCTGAGACCTAGGCTCTGTCACTCTGTCCCCCCTCCTGTGCCTGTCAGGTCACTCCAGGCTGACTGCCCAGGTAGACTTCTATTACCTGTTTATGCCTCCCCAGTTGCCTTCCCCCACTTCCTGCTCTCAGTACACCCCTGCTCCCTCTTCCTGGACTTGTGTGATGGGCAGCTTTTCACCCCTGAAGTTGTGTCATGCACTTAAGCCCCAAGTCGATGCCCGGTCCACCTGCTATTGGGACCTGCCTCTCGGTGGGCTGGGTGAGTCCTACATGGCCAACCAAAGCGCACAGGGAATGTCACTGGGGTCTGTGTCTTTCAGGGACTCCATGGGAAAGCAGTTCAGATCCATGCTATGCCCATGATCTACCTGCCTATGGCTGCTTCATCCTCCCTGGTTCCAAACCCCACTGCTTCTCCACTACCGAGGCTCACTTACCCTTATCCCTGGAACAGACCAGGGCAACCCCTACCTTTTTCAAAGCTCTCAAATCCTAAGAGGTCGTAGAGCATCATGGTGAAGGAGACAGGCTTTAATGTCGCATATCTCAGTTAAATACTGACTCTCTAACCGAGTCCCCATGGAAACTTGTGTAAATCACTCAACCATTCACAGCTCCCTGGAAAATGGGGCTACCACCTTATTGAATTAGTGTAAAGGTTCAATATGATTATGCAACTTTTTTTTAATCCCCGGGTCCAGCACAGAGATGCTGCTGAAGAAAAGCCAAAGGATAGTTTCTGTCCCTCTTACATCCTCAGGCTCCGCAATTGTTCTTTGGAAAGCTTATTATTGCTATGGAGACAGACTTCAACCAATGCCAAGTTCAGGAGACCTTTGGCTTTGTCAAGCACTATGCCCATGCTTCCAGGCCATCTTCAGGGCTCACCTGCTCTAGGTTCAGCCATGGCCCCTCCTGGCCAGCTGGGCAAGGGCACCATTCCTGCAGAAGGGAGAGCCTCCTCTTCCCTTGCAGGGCCCAGTTCCCTCCACCTTCTCCTTCAGTCTCCCAGGGCTATAGGAGAGCATCCAAAATAGGATTCCATCCATGCCCTGAACTCAGACCCAGTGTGTTCAGGCTACGTTTGTGCCATTTCTGAGAATTTCTAGTATTCTAACCACATTCATTGTCCTTGATGATCCTCCAAACTAGCAGAACTTTGCTGTACATTAACCCAGAGGTGCTCCAAGCACTGCCCCTCACCCTTCATGCAGCCTAATGCAGCCCACTGTAGGTGGGAGAACATATGCTTGTCTTGACATGAGCCTGACTGTTCTTTCACTTTTCAGGTTGTAGACAGATATCCACAGGCCTTCTAACTGGGCTACAGTGACCACACAAGTCTGAGATTAATGCCTGAGGAGGTGGAGTCAGCTGTCATTACCCACACCATGCAAACGCACTGCCCTCCTAGGGGTCTTGGCTCCTAAGGTGCTCCTGTCTGTCCATAGTTGCCATGGTGAGTGATAGATTTCAGCTTGCAAATCCAATTCTGAGGATTCTAAAGTCACTTCCAAGTTCATCAGCAGAGTACAGGAATCAATTAATGGTGTCTATTTTGGTTCCTAAGAAGGAGAGGGGTGGCGTTTCATCACAGCCCTTAGGGCCGGGAAGTCAGGCACTAACACCTGAAATGTGAGCTCGCTCTGACTTTCTGGAAAATGTGGAGGCTCATATAATTATCAGGGCCTGGTGTGTTGGTTGTAAAATGGTCCTTATTCTTCCCGCACTCTTTTTCGGACATAGTCTGTTTTATTTTATCAATGTTCATTAATTTTTATGAAGGTATAGTTGACTTACAAGGTTGTGTTAATTTCTGCTGTACAGCAACGCGCTTCAGTGATATATACATTCTTTTTCATGTTCTCTTCCATTACATGTCCATAAATCCCATATTCCATATTCTTTCTCCCTGCATATTTTTCTATCACATATACATATATTCCATGGTCTTTCCCACATACATATATATATATTCTTTTTCATATTCTTGTCCATTATGGTTTATCGCAGAATATTGAATGTAGTTCCCTGTGCTCTACCATAGGACCTTGTTGTTACCTGATTCTTCTGCTCCCTTTATCCAGCATCCCACCAAGTGGAAGCCATTCTTCCACCCCTGGAATCTGTCCTGGCCTCATGGCTTGCCCATGGAACCCAATGAGAATGCAGTTCTGAGCCCAAGCCTGGAGAGGCCTTGCCACCTGCCGTGTGCTCTCTTGGAACTTTGCATCGTTCATGGAAACAAGGCCGCTGGAGACCGTGACCCTGTGGGCTAGAGCTGGGCTGTCAGGCCTGAGGCCCTCCTGGACCAGCCACTCCCAGCCGAGCTAACAGTGAGATAATGAGTGCTCCCTGCTTTACATCACTGGGCTTTGTGTGTATGTGGTTGGTTTTCTTACATAGCGTTATTATAGATAATGGATGGAAAAGGTAGCAATAGATCGCATCCTCATGAGTCCAGCCATAACACTGACCATGAACTTAGTGATTTTTTTTTACAGTTATCCTTTCCCTGTCTAGCTGATTCAGTCCAAGGCTGGTGCTTTAAATAGCACTTCTCTAACTATCTGAGGTCAGAGATCAGCTTTTTTTTCCAAAACATTCTTTGCATTTGTTAACTTCCTATTTGAAATAACTGCAGATTAAGAAAAAGCTGCGGAGTTCCCCTCGTGGCTCAGCAGTTAATGAACCCGACTAGTATCCATGAGGATGTGGGTTCGATCCCTAGCCTCACTCAGTAGGTTAAGGATACCGTGTTGCAGAGTTCCCGTTGTGGCAGAGTGGAAACGAATCTGACTAGTATCCGCAAGGATGCGGGTTCGATCCTTGGCTTTGCTCAGTGGGTCGGGGATCTGATATGCCATGAGCTGTGGTGTAGGTTGCAGACACGGCTCAGATCCCACGTTGCTGTGGCTGTGGTATAGGCTGGCAGCTGTAGCTCTGATTCAACCTCTAGCCTGGGAACTTCCATAGGCCTCGGGTGCAGCACTAAAAAGACAAAAAGAAAAAAAAAGAGAGAGAGAAGTTTCAAGAAACTGAATAGTATAGACAGGACCAAATTTGGGGGCTTTGGTTCTTTTTCTAGTCCTTTGTGGATTAAATGCTTTTATAAAATACAACAGAAATTAATTACCAGGAAAATGAAAAAAAAAAGAAAACATATAAAATACTGGCCTGAATTCTTTAACAGATTCAACAAAGTAGATGAAAAATTACAGAAACTTTTATGAAAGCTTTTAAATGCTTATTTTCAGTTTGTTTATGCATCTCATCACAGACCAGTGATAAGTGTTTCATGACCTGGCACCGGTCCACAGACCACACCTAAGTAGCATCATTTTAAACCCTTCTGGAGATCTTCTGAGATGAGAAATGGAAACTAAGCTTGACTGTAGTGGGGATAATTTTGGTCTCGAATGATCTTACCACGGAGAAGGTCTCCTGTAGAGGATATTTTTAAAATATCTTTTACCCTAAGTGCTATAAAAGAGTGTTTTTTGTGGTTATCTCACCCTGGATGATGGGAAGAAAAATCATGAAGCATGCTTCAGCCTCTCTACAGGAATTTTCCTGTACTGACTATCACCACCACTGAAATAAACAAGCAAGACAAACCAACTCAAAGTACAAACCAAAACAAGGCCATATGGGTACTGAGGCGCAGATATTTCATATACTTGGTTCTACATAATGTGAGTCAAAAAGAGTTTATTACTGGCTAATATGCCCCTCACAGAATATTGGAGGGGGGTGTTGTTTTGTTATAGTTGTTGAATTTACTGAACTTGTGTAAGTAAGGGATATGTGTTGAGCCAATGAGAATTAGACTCCAGTGTCCCCACTCCCTTTCCTGGATCTTGGGGATGTGGTACACCCTGACAGACAAGATCCCAGTTTCTGAGATAACTCAGATGGAGATCCAGTGAAAAACTAGATTTGTTCAAATGGCAGAAATAGGAAAGAAATTATAAAAGGTCTGTCCACAGACTAGAGATGCTGAGATTGGTATAATATCTGAATTCATTAACACAATACACTGATACCCACATCGATCCACTGGCTCTCTCCAGGATGAGAAGCAGGTGTCTGTGTGGGCAGGGAGCACCTGGTCCAGAGAAGCCATGAACTCCACCAGCACCGTATGTCACAGCCCCCATGAGGAGCAGGTAATTTGTGACATTTTTCTTTTCTTTTTCTTTTCTTCTTTGTCCACTTGCCTAATAAACATTCTTCTATTCCCTCAATGTCACAAAAGACTGCTTAATTTGGCTGGAGCGTACAGAAAGAAGGACTAGAGGATGGCAGAGACACCTGTAAAGCATTGAAATTTTAGCTCACTTTCACCCTTTAGCAACTCTCTCTCTCTTTTTTTTTTTTTTTTTTTTAGGGCAACAGCCATGGCATATGAAAATTCCCAGTCTAGGGGTCCAATCGAAGCTACAGCTGCCAGCCACAACAACACAGGATCCGAGCCTTGTCTGCAACCTACACCACAGCTCTTCACAATGCTAGATCCTTAACCCACTGAGCGAGGCCAGGGATCAAACCCACATCCTCATGGATGCTAGTCGGTTTTGCTAACCACCGAGCCATGATGGGAACTCCTAACAACTCCTTTCTGCTTTAATTCCTACCTCTTTCCAGCCCATTCTCTTACCAAAAGGCAAATCTGATCATATCACAATCATGTTTTAAAAGGATTCAATGATTTCCCATTGATCTTAGAATAAAGTTCTAAGTCCTTGGAAAGGATTCTATGGTTCAGTGTGGTTGAGCTCCTAATTGGTACCTCATCACCATACAATCTCCCTCCCCCTCACTCTGGCCCCTGCACATTGACCTCTTCTCTTTCCTCAAACTTAATCAGGTCCTCCCCATTTCTGGATCCACCCCCATCCACTCCCACCCTGGTTCCTTTTCTCCTAAATTCTCATCTTTCATTTCACAGCCTTCAACTCTCAAAATAAATTAAACCCGAATACTTGGTCTGAGCACTTGAGGCTCCCCCCACCCCAACACACACAACTGTATTCAGATAATTATGTAAGATTCCTCTTTAATATCTTTCTCTGTCACTAGGTTGTGAGGTCCATGAAGGCGAGGACCATGTATACCTTGATCATCTCAGTTTCCACACCACCAGCAATATCACTGGTATCAATGTATGTCCAGGCTGAGTGCAAAGCCATCTCAGTGCCAGTTCTTCTCCTGGGATTGAAAGCCCATAGCCTACACATTGCAATGTAATGCATTCTAATGAAAAAGGAAAAGTAGCACAAGACTATTTTTCTCTAGAATTTGAATTCAGAGTAACTCAAACAGGAGCATACATTTTTTCCATGATACAAAAAAAAAATTTTTTAATAAGAAACAAGCTTTTTTGGAAAGCACAGCTAGATAAAGGCATACTTTAAAGTTGAACAGTTGAATTTGAATGCTACAGAGTCTTGATCTGTTAGGAGTGGTGATGACAGTCCATCACGGTAGTTTTTTCCGAATTCCTGAACCAGAGCTGTCTCCCTATGGCTGTGGCTAAACTAATTAAGATGACTTTCCTCTGGTCTGAGCTAATGGTTGCCAATGCAATTGGCAATAGCAGAATCTGAATCTTCTGATGAACAGAGAAGCTCCCACTCTGACTGAGTAGGAGGGCATAGGAGTATACACATGCTAGGCCATATATACACTTAGGGTTATCCCTTTAGAATTACATTCAAATAAAACCTTATTCACCTCTCAAATACTCTGTCTTCAGTACAACAGTTACCCATACCCAATGTCTATGTAGTCCAAAATATTCCCATAATTGACAATAATCTTTTTCTATAATTTGTGTAAGATTAGCTACTAATTACATAGGTCCTTCAATAATCCCCAAGAACAACTTGGAAACTGTCTCCAGGTTCTTCACCTTCCTGTTATTTTGGCTTCTCTGCATGAGAGCTCTGGCCTTGACCTTTTAATAAAACTATTGAAGCACTATTTGTCAATATAGTGCTCATTGGGAAAACTTCTAAAATATAAATTTTCACTGGATGAAATTAACCACAAATCAGACACTGAAAAAGAAAAATCAGTAAACATGAAGACACAGTAATGGAAATTATCCAAAATTAAGACCACAGAGAAAAAATACTGACAGTGAAATGGACAGCCCTGGTGACTGAGGGATAAGACCAAGTAGTCCTCCATACATGTGACTGATGCAGCAAAAAGAGGGGGAAAAGAGAATGAGGTATACAAATATTTGAAAAATATGTTTTTCCAAATTTGATAAAAAGCTATAAACTTAAATGAAATAAGGTCAATGAATACCACATAGGGTAAACACAAAGAAAACCCCACTAAGGTACAACAAAATCAAGTTTCTTAAAACCAGTGATACAGACAAAATATGAAAAACTGATGGAGGTAAAAAGTCACATTACATACAGATAAAGATAAGAATGAGAGAAGAAAACTATGCAAGTCTAAATAAATAAAACATCTTTAAAGAACTGGAAAAAAAAAACTTGCCAACTTATTATTCCATATTCAGTGAAAATAGCCATTAAAAATGAAGACAAAATAAAATCTATTTCAAACAAAAGCTGAAAGAGTTTATTACCAGTAGATCAATCCTACAAGAAATATTGAAAGAAGTTATTTGAGCAGAAGAAAAAAATGGAATAGATAGAAATATGGATCTACATAAAGAAAGAATCTTATGAGTTCCAGTCATGGTGCGGTGGAAATGAATCCAACTAGGAACCATGAGGTTGCGGGTTCAATCCCTGGCCTCACACAGTGGGTTAAGGATCTGGCATTGCCGTGAGCTGTGGTGTAGGTCACAGACGCAGCTTGGATCCTGCATTGCTGTGTCTGTGGTGTAGGCTCACAGCTGTAGCTTCGATTAGACCCCTAGCCTGGGAACCTCCATAAGCCAAGAGTGTGGCCCTAAAAAGCAAAAAAAAAAAAAAGAAAGAAAGTATTTTAAAGTGTCAATGTTTCTTTTTTCTCATTTTAATTCTTCAAAACATAAATTAATATTTTAAGCAAAAAATAGTAATATGTTAGGGATTTTATCGTATATGTACATGTAAAATATACGACACAACAGCACAAGGGATGGACGGGAGAGTCTAAGTGTCCTGTTATAGGGACCTTGCATTAGACAAGAAATGATATAATATTATTTCAAAGCAGTTTATGATAAGTTAAGGGCATATTATAAACCTTAGAACAACCAATAAAATATAAAAATAAAATAAATAGAACAAGAGATGTAACTAATAAGCCAATAGTGAATATAAAATGAATAACAGAAATATCTTAATCCAAAAAACAGAAAAAGATGAAATAAGTTCAAAGCGCACATGAAAGAAAAAGAAAACCAGTAGCAACATGGTAGACGTAAATCTGACCATATCAATAATTACATTGAACATAAATGGTCTAAATGTATCAAAAGGCAGAAATTGTCAGACTGAATATGTAAGAAAGACTCAACTATATGTTGTCTACAAGAAATCTTCTTTTAGTATGATAACTCATGTATGTTTTAAAAAAAAAAATATATATATATATAGGGGAGTTCCCGTCATGGCTCAGTGGTTAATGAATTCAACTAGGAACGGTTGCGGGTTCGATCCCTGGCCTTGCTCAGTGGGTTAAGGATCCAGCATTGCTGTGAGCTGTGGTGTAGGTTGCAGACATGGCTCAGATCCCGCGTTGCTGTGGCTCTGGTGTAGGTCAGCGGCTACAGCTCTGATTCAACCCCTAGCCTGGGAACCTCCATATGCCATGGGAGTGGCCCAAGAAATGGTAAAAAGACAAAAAAAAAAAAATATATATATATATATAAAGAAAACATTAACAATTAGAAAGCTAGAGGGGTTATGTTGATTTCAAACAATATAGACTTCAGAACAAGTGATAATACCAGGAATAAGGAGGGGCATTTCAAAATCAAGAGTCAAAGGAGTTTCCTTGTGGTGCAGTGGGTTAAGAATCTGTTGTCACTGCAGTGGCTCAGGTCACTGCTGTAGTGCAGGTTCAGTCCCTCGCCCAGGAAGTTTCACATGCTGTGGGTGCAGCCAAAAAAAGAAGAAAAAAGTTAAAGAATTACAAATTTTCAAATCCAGTGCAGTTAAAGTGATCTGCCTTATGGGACTGCCACTATCAAGCGTCCCAAATGATTAGAGTAGAGTCTCATCTAAGCTTGTTTGAACTAAATTTGATTGGGTCACTGTGCCATACAAGAGAAATGGAAGAAATATTGTAAATCAACTGCACTTGAATAAAAAAAAAAAATAATTAGAAAGCAGACTACACATTCCTTTCCTTTTCCAATTCCACCTTCTAATATACACATTTAGGTTTGAGCCTCTTCATCTAAGTCTGATTGACTGCCTTTACCTTCCTCAAGTTCTAGTCTTCTCTGTTCTATTTCAATTACTATCTCAGTCCAAGCAGTAGTTTAATATCCTGACTTCCATGTTGTCTTAAATTCCTTCTATGTATGTACCCATGGAAGAACCTGCAAAGTATCCACCAGTATCATTTGACCTTTCTTCCTTTAATAATAGAAGCTTTGTCTCTTTCCTGGGAATACTGGTACACAGGTGAAGGCTGGTTTCCCAGGCTTGCTTGGCAATGCTTGGCAGTGTGGCCGTATGACTAAGGTTTGCCACTTCCCGATTGTGTCATAAAAGGAAAGTTGTATGTGTCCAATATTTTGGTCCACCTGTCTACTGCCTGAGAAGCATTTTACTTTTATTTATTTTATGCATTTATTTAGTTTTATAGGGCTGCAGGTGCAGTATTTGGAAGTTCCAGACTTGGGATCGAATCTGAGCTATAGTTGCTGGCCTACCCCACAGCCACGGCAATTTGGGATCTGAGCCACGTCTGTGACCTACACCACAGCTCACGCCAATGCTGGATCCTTAACCCACTGAGCAAAGCTGGGGATCGAACCCACAACCTCATGGATCCTAGTCGGGTTTGTTACCACTGAGCCACAATGGGAACTCCCCTGAGAAGCACTTTAAAGAGTTGGAGATTTTTATTCTTCAGTACTACATTCAGTACATCTTTGTAATAGCACCTTAGAATAAATCCCAACTAATATAGTACCTCTCTAATTTTCTCTGCCCAATAGAACTGGTAACATTGCACCTTGCATAGTCTCTCAGCTTTCTCACACAACTGCTGTGTTACTCCCTATTTAAAGAAAGTGCAATCATGTTTAACAGAAACTGGACTTTGAAAAGGGAATCCAAGCCTTACCTCCCTACTTTAATGCTTACTAACTTTGTCTCTGATACAATCAATTTATTTTATAAAAACAGGGCTGTTTATGGCTTGTCTTTAAGAAGGTGGCGGTGGGGGAAGGAGCTCTAGGGATGAATAGCAAATGTAGTTTTGCCGTAAGAGAAAACGATACACATAGATAGATTCAAGGGTCAAACTGGGTGGCCTGGGAGGTCCCCTCACCCTTCTAAACCTCCCCATGGATTAGTGCCTAATCCATGAAAGGAGAACGAGTAGTCTGCCCACCAAACTGCACTGCATTTTCTAACTGCATCATCATTTGCCTGGTCCTAAACCAGCTTTCCCTGAGCTGCAGCCTTTCTGGTCTCTCAGCTTCAGCTGCTCTTTCCAGCACTTTCCTTTTGTTCTCAGGATTTTTCCTTCAGTGGTCCTAGTGGAGACGTTACTATCCTCCTGTCGCTGGATGTTAGGATCAAAATTTGGATTTCAGAACCCTCAGCAAAGCTGGTTCCAAGTTTCTGCTGTAGAGTTGTTTGAATCCTTCCAACAGCCAGTGGTGCATCCTGTCTAGCCTCCCAGCCTAACGTCTGAAAAGAATCTCTTCTCAAGATAAACACTTTCTCAGGGGTTCCCATCGTCGCTCAGTGGAAACAAATCTGACTTGTATCCATAAGGACGTAGGTTTGGTCCCCGGCCTCACTCAGTGGGTTAAGGATCTGGCATTGCTGTGGCTGTGGCATAGGCCAGGGTTTACAGCTCCAATTTGACCCCTAGCCTGGGAACCTCCATATGCCGTGGGTGCGGCCCTAAGACACACATGAAAAAAAAAAGGTAAACCCTTTCTCAGATTAAAACCAAGAGGCTCGGGGGCGGGGGGGAGGGACTGTTTAGCACCAACATGGTGCCTTACTTAACTAAGTTAAGCCACCCCTGAATGGAGAGTCATAACCAGGATTGTATGGAGACCCATCCCTTTGCTTTCTATGAAGCTGCTTTATCAGGAAGAAGCCCCAGGGTGGCATTACTTAATCAATAGCAGAAGCGCAGAGAGAGAAAGAAAACTCACAAAAAACTGATGCTGCCCCTGATGTCCTGGGAGCAGTTGCTTGACTAAGTGAAAGTCCTCTAATTTCAAAAGCAGCCGGATTGATTCTGGTTCATTATCAGTGGGAGGAGAGAGAAAGAAAGCGGGGGAAATGGATGGATGCATTGTTGGGATCTAGACCCTTAACAGTGACCAAGAAGCTCTTTCAATGTGGCTCACAACCCTGTGAGCGCACTGAGCCACAGCGCCTGGTCCCTGGCCTGCAGCCAGAACCAACATCCAAGGCCTCAGGGAAGGCAAAGGACTTCATATAGGAAATGAAGCACCTTAGATTTGTCCACAAAGCACTCAAAGCTCCAAATGGAAAGGAAAATCTGAGTTTTCTGCTCAAATATTTTGTTCGCATCGTACATAGCTCTCCATCCAAATATTTGGCAACATATCAATTTATAGAGGTGACTCAAAGTTACCTACCAGCCTTACCTGCCAAAGAAGAAAAAACTGGAGATGTGCCTGAAAAGGACACTAAATAACATTAAGTCGATTTGATTTGGGATGTAGGTGCATCTAACTCAACTCAGAATGGGTAGAGGGCAAGCATGTCTATCTCCCCCAGATAGTCTCCTGAATCTCTTTATTCCTGGACTGGTTAATTTACATGCTAAAGGTCTGAAAGAGCAAATGACTCACCAGAAAGTGCCTATTTTGGGTGTAGCTATCTTAATTTTATAGAACAGATATGTTCTCTGAAGGATATATACAAATTGATTCAATAGTGAAATTATGGAAATGGGAAGGTTGGGTTAGAGGAATAACAGTCTTCTCAGCAGATAACCAATTCTCAATACATTGGATTTTTAATATCAACTTTTATATGGTACTGTGCTTTCTTTAAACCTTCCCAGCTATTTTTTGTTAGTGTGTAGTTCAATCAAAAACAAACAAGGTGCTTTTCAGAGAGGCTTAGTTAAAATTCCACAGCAGGAGTTCCTGCTGTGGCTCAGCAGAAATGAATCCATCCAGTATCCATGAGGATGCGGGTTTGACCCCTGGCCTCACTCAGTGGGTTCAGGATCCAGTGTTGCCACGAGATGTGGTGTAGGTCACAGATGCGGCTTGGATCCAGCATTGCTGTGGCTGTGGCATAGGACAGCAGCTGCAGCTCCAATTTAAGTCCTAGCCTGGAAACTTCCATATGCTGCAAGTGCAGCCCTTAAAAAAAAAAAAAAAAAAAATTCCACAGCAACATTCTACCAGCCCACAATTTCCCTGAGTCCTAATTCCTTTTCAGTGCCCCAAAGTAACTATGAGAGTCCATCTTCAACTGCACGTATATGTATTGACAATTTATCATGGGTGGACATTGAACGATTATCAGTGGTATAATACACGCTCAGATAAGCATGGTCCATCATCGCAAATGACCCAAGACATCTCATGGGGCTGGGACATGTGCTCTGGGAAAACCCAGGAAGCAACAATCACCCAGACTTAAAAGGTAGGGGCTAAGATGCTAATTATTAGAGAAATGCAAATCAAAACTGCAATGAGGTACACCTCAAGCCAGTCAGAATGGCCAGCATTAAAATGTCTTCAAATAACAAATACTGGAGAGGGAGTGGAGAAAAGGTAACCCTTCTACACTGTTGATGGGAATGTAAGTTAGTGCACCTCTCATGGAAAACAATACAGAGATTTCTCAGAAAACTGAATATAAAACAACCATATGATCCAGCAATCCCATTCTGGGCATATATCCAGACAAAACAAGGATTCAACAATGCATCCCTACGTTCATAGCAGCACTATTCACAAAAGCCAAGACTTGGAAGCAACCTAAATGTCCATGAATAAATGAATAGATTAAGAAGAAGTGGTACATATACACAATGGAATACTACCCAGCCATAAAGAGGAATGAAATAGTGCCATTTACAGCAACACGGATGCAACTAGTGATTATCATACTAAGTGAAGTCAGTCAGAAAGAGAAAGACAAATACCATATGATATTACTTATATGTGTAATTTAAAATATGGCACAAATGAACCTATCTACAAAACAGAAACAGATTTATGGTTGCCAAGGGGGAAGGGGGAGAGAGAGGGATGGACTGGAGTTTGGAGTTAGCAGATACAAACCATTGCATTTAGAATCAATAGACAACAAGATCCTACTATATAGTAGATCCTACTGTATCTACAATCTCCTGGGATAAACCATGCTGGAAAGGAATATAAAAAAGTAATGGATATACGTGTATAACTAAGTCACTTTGCTATACGTCAGAAATTAGCACAATACCATAAATCAACCATACTTTACTTAAAAAGAAAACGGTAGGGATCAGTAGAACACAGATGCATAGGGCTTGCCCTGGGAAGCACAAAACTATTATTCCAGCAGGACCAAGAGCTGGGATGACCCTGGGGGGACCAGAGCATGGTATGTTTGAGAAACTCAAAAAGTCCTGCAGGGGTTTAGGGAGGAAGGCAGAGAGCAGCAGCAGCAGGACATGAGGCCAGATGCAGAGATGGATGGCTGCTGTAGGACCCATCAGGAATATACCTGGATTCAGATGATCCTAAAGATGTCTTCACAGAGAAGGGACAGATGTAAGTTTAGAGAAGATCATTTTAATCAAAGAGGGCAGAATCCATAGCAGGTGAGACAACATCTAGCAGGTTGGGAGACCTATTGGGAAGGTGCTGTAGTTATCATGAAAATGAGCAATTGAAGGGACTGCATCTTTTGTTGCCCAGTCCCCCTCCCCAGTACCCCTGACAGCTTAGTGCCCAGTACAGTGAATGAGCCCAGACATCAGACACTTCCACGTTTCCATTCTCCAGACCCTGTTAGGGAGACCACAATTTTGCCCGGTCATAAAAAGGTAAGGGGAGCAGTAACAACTGTGAAACTCAACCAGATACGTTCTAAATCTTCTGTGAAGTAGACACAATTTTTCCTTGTAGAGAGGAAAGTTTGAGATAAATAGCAGAGAATCAGTAAATAATTCAGCCTATGACCTTGACACATATTGATTCCTGCAGCTGTTTATCTTTCTCTAGCCTACCCAGGAAATAAAAAATAAATAAATAAACCTCCAAAAAACAATTATCACTTAATTATAAAATTGCTTGGCTTGGGAAAGCCTTCTGATTGGTTGCCGAGCACTCCAAGGGGGTAAGTTAATCTCTATAAACCACCCGGCCTGACTGGAGCTGCCACATAAAATTCTTAACCACAGCTTCATTATTCTCTAGTATGGATGAAAAATAAAAAAAAAAAAAGAAAGACCCCCGTTTTCCTTCTCATTTTCAGATACCTAGGCTGTTTAGCCCACCTGATGACTTAATAGCTGGCTATTTCTCACCTAGGGGTTTGAATGCTGCTGGATGGACTCCAGCTATGGGGGCACCAGATGTGGTGCATGGTGAGCTTACCATGGGCTGGAGCAGTGGTGGTGGTGGTGGGGGTAGAGTTGCTGTGGTTGCTCTGGTGGTCGTAATACTTCAGATTGGGTGAAAAAGGAAAAAGGGCAAGGACATGGGGTTTTTTTGTTTGTTTGTTTGTTTGTTTTTACATAGGAATAATTTCTTCTGCAACCTCAATCTGGATGAAGGGTAGTGCCCTAAGCCAGCCCTGATTCACCCCAGTCATTTCTTGGTGGATGGAATTTCTCACCTCTAGTGTCCACAGTCGCTCTGAGCAGGAGGTATGGCCGTATCAGTGGGGAAGTTGAGGGAGTCAGCCAGATGGAATATTGGAGTCGGAGCAGAAAACTCAGCCCAGCTTGCCCTATTCCTTTGTGTTTATTATATCAACCCAGAGATCATTAAAATTGCTTGACTAGCAAACAGACATCCTATTAAAAATGGGCAAAAGGAGTTCCTGCTGCGGTGCAGCGGGTTAAGAATCCAGCTGCAGTGGCTCAGATCACTGCAGAGGTGCTGGTTTGATCCCTGCTCTGACGCAGGAGGTTAAAGGATCCTGCATTGCCAAAGCTGCCGTGTAGGTCACAGCTGCAGCTCAGCTTCAATCCCTGGCCCAGGTGCAGCCATAAAATTAAAAAAAAAAAAATCAACAGGCAAAAGACTTAATTAGACATTTCTCCAAAGAAGATATATAAGTGGCCAAAAATCACATGAAAATATACTCAACGTTACTACTCATTAAAAACATGCAAATCAAGGCTGTAGTGAGACATACCTCACACCCGTTAGAATAACTACTATCAAAAAACTCCAAAGACATAAAATAGAAGTGTTGGCAAAAATGTGGAGAAATTGGAGTTGCCGTCGTGGCGCAGTGGTTAATGAATCCGACTAGGAACCATGAGGTTGCGGGTTTGATCCCTGGCCTTGCTCAGTGGGTTAGGGATCCGGCGTTGCCATGAGCTGTGGTGTAGGTTGCAGATGCAGCTCAGATCCCAAGTTGCTGTGGCTCTTGTGTAGGCTGGTGGCTACAGCTCCAATTAGACCCCTAGCCTGGGAACCTCCATATGCTGCTTGAGCGGCCCTAGAAAAGGCAAAAAGACCAAAAAAAAAAAAAAGAAAAGAAAATGTGGAGAAATTAGGACTCTTGTGCCATGTATGTGGAAATGTAAAATGGTACAGCTACTGTGAAAATAGTATTTCTTTTCAATTTTCAAAAAACTGAAAATAGAATCATTGTATTATTCAGCAATTTCACTTCTGGAAAAGAATTGAAAACAGGGTCTCAAAGAGATATTTGTATCCCATGTTCAAAGCAGCATTATTCACAACGGCCAAATGAAGGAAGCAACCCAGGTGTCCATTGATGGATGAATGGATAAATATATATAATGGAATATTATCCAATCTTACATAAAGAAAGAAATCCTGGCACATATTATAACACGGACTAAGCTTGGGGACATTATGCTAAGTAAAGAAAACCTGTCACGAAAAGATAAATACTGTATGATTCCACTTATCAGAGATCCCTAGAGTAGTCAAAGTCTAGACAGCGGAAGTAGAATGGGTGGTTGCCGGGGGCTGGAGAGGGGGTTGGGGGAGTTCTTGGTTCATGGGCATAGCTTCTATTTTTTAAGAGGGAAAGACTTCTGGAGATCAGTTGCACAATAGCATGAATATACTACTACTAAACCCTACACTTAAAAGTGGCGAAGGTGTTATTTTATGTTGTGTGTATTTTACCACAATTAAAACTTTTTATAGGATGCTTGGCTAGCTTTTGGAAATGAGTCACAGCAGAAGGAACAGAATTGCAGAGCCCTAGCTTGGCTCCTCTTCCAAGCGTTGACTTAAGGGAAGAACTCAAACAAAACCCCCAACTGTTCTCACAGTCTCCTGTTTCTAAAACATGAAGGGCAGTAGTGCCTATTTCTTATTTCATTGAAGGATGGAGATGGGGAGAGGGTGTTTAGAGCAAGCAAAGTGTCCAGTGCACTGTAGAGACCAGCCTTCTGCCTCCACCTGAACCACGACGGGAAATAGAAGTTCACACATCACCTCTGACAAAGGTGCCCCAGTACCTGTTTCCATGAGAACCACCCCTTTCTTTAGCATTGGCTGCAGCAGCGCAACACAGCCTCCCAGCATCCTGGGGAAGGCACATTGCACTCCCACCTTGTAACTGTGGGACTGAGGTCTGGGGGGGCTTGAGTCCATGTTCTGTGCTCTCTACCTCCCCCCCTCCTTCCCTCGTGATCGTTTTCCTACACAAGCAAGACAGTGGCATGCTCATACTTCAGAGCTGGGCAGGCATCCACAGTCCTTACCCCAGGAGGACTTGGGACCTGGCCCGGGAGCCCATCCCTGCCTAGCCCCCACAGCTGTTGGCTTCAAGCTCACTAGATGGCAACCTCACGTCAGCCGTGATGAAAGGCCGCATCTGAGAGACACAGATGGTGCTCCATGGACACGTGTTGAGTGCTCACTATGCATCTGGCACCATCAGAAGCATTTTCATACCTTATTTGTTTGGTTTACATGATGACTGTGAAATACATCTTGGAGTTCCCTTCATAGCTCAGCAGTTAGTGAACCCAACTAGGATCCATAAGGATGCAGGTTCCATCCCTGGCCTCACTCAGTGGGTAAAGGATGAGGGGTTGCCATGAGCTGTGATGTAGGTCACAGACACTGCTCAGATCCCACGTTGCTGAGGCTGTGGTGTAGGCCAGCAGCTGTAGCTCCAATTCGACCCCTAGCCTGGGAACTTCCATATGCAGTGGGTGCAGCCCTAAAAAGAAAAAAAAAAAAATCTTGTATCCCTACCTTACAAATTCAAGTAGTGAGACTCAGAGAGGTCAAGGTCACACAGCCAGCTCTTCCGGGTCCAGGGCAGTGCCCATGACAGCACAGCAGCTGTCATGAGTGTGACACACTGAGAATGTAGGGCAGAGGAACCAAGCTATAGGCGACATAGGTTGGCGAGGAGCGGGGAGGGATGGAGACCAAAAGTCGGGGTTGACCAGTTAGATGAGATCATGGAGCCCTAAAACAAGAGGCAGCTAGGAACAATCTGAAGGATCATAAACCCCTAGTGAGGTAATCCCTTCTTTGAGGAAGGAGACAGGGAGAGCGAAAGAGAGACGAGCAGGGAGAGAGTGCGTGAAGGGTCTTCAAACTTCTAACTCTATCAGGGACCCGTTAACTCCCCACTAGTGTCAAAGACAGCCCACAGGCTCAGCATCCATCTGCTAGGCAGAGGGAGGCAGAGGCAAGCCCTTGGAATAAGGCTGAGATGCAGGAAGCGTGGCATTCAAACAATCCATCTGGTATAATTGGGTCCTCACAATTGGGTCATCTACCAAGGAACATGCAAACAGTCTCGACCCTCAAGTGACCTACAATAGGGTTGAGGGGCGGGGGCAGGAGCGGAACTTGAGTGAATACTTAACAACGTTAAGACCATGCGTAGGAAATGCCAGTAGTGGTAAACAGGGCTTCAGGAAAGTGCGTCGAGATACTGAAAGCAGAGGTCAAGTTGGCGGTAACACAGCTGTGCTTTGGGAGCCGGAGCACATGATCAGAAGAGCGTGGGAGGTGGGATTTGGCAGCAAGAAGAACCACTGGGCCAGGCTGAGAGCTTTCGAGGAGACAAGGCAGGAGAGACAAGGTGAGGCCTGTCTGCGATGGCTTTAAGTGCTGGTCTAAGAAGTTTGGACTTTAACTTCTAAGCACCAAAGACTTACAAACAGGAGGGTAACAGATCACAAAGGGCATTTTTCTGAGCGCAGAGTGATTGCAGGATGCAGGCAGGGCGGCCCCAGGGGGAAGAGGCTAAGAAGCAAATGGAGAAGTGGTGGCAGGGAGCCAGGGAATATGGGGTCTTCTCATTTCCTTCTGCCTCATTTCCATTGCCCCTTCTCCTGGTAACTGTACCCATTCTCCCTTTGGGAACCATTTCTCATAGATTTCAAGCTCTGCACTTTGGGTGGGGATGATTGCACCCCCACCCCCTTTCCAGGGACAGAGGCATGACCCTGGCCTCTCCAGAGAGAAGATCCCCCTCCCCTGGCCTCACAGGGTGGTTAAAAAATAAGCCCCATCTCAAGCCAGGGCAGTGAGAATCAGCTCATGTCCTTTTTCAGGAACCACTGGAAATGAGGCTTGCTCTTTGCATTGGGTTTGCCAACGGGAGGCTAAAGCCCAGAGAGGCTGGTGGCTATTTTGCCAACACTGTGGAGAAAGGAGTGAAACTGAACCAGAGGAAAAAAAGAGTCATGAAACAGGACAGAGATTTCTGAGGCGGCTGAGCCCCTGGATTCCGCCATGTCTGGCAGGTGCTTCAGAGGAAAACAAAACTAGAGTAAAGAGGCTAGAGATTGCCAGAAGGGAGGGGGAGAAGGTGACTTTGGATGTCTTTGTCTTCTAATCCTTTTGCAAGCTCTCTATCCAGCCTGGCTGGTCTACACTGAAGGCAGCAGAGAAATGAGCAAGGTGGCGGTGGGGGGGGGGGCGGGGGTGCTCTCCAGAGACAGGAGTGAGAGCTGCCCTTGTCCAGGGTGAGCTGGCACGTGTGTGAGAAGTGGCGAGGGGGCCATGTGGCCGGAGCCCAGTAGGGGGAAGTGGGGAGTGATGCACCAGGGTCAGGTCGTGTAAAGCTTTGTTGTCCTTTGAAGGGAGCCTGGCCTCCACTCTCAGAATGAATGGCAGCCATTAGAGCCCTAAGTCAAGGAGTGACAAGAGGCAACTGATGTTTAAAAGGGTCACTCTGGTCATCTGTGTCTGAGGACAGGGTAGGGGTGGGAGGCAAGGAGACGAGCTGGATGACAGGGGACACCCCCGCCTGCTCAGCCAGTGTGATTTGTGATTCCATCTCCAGACCAGGTGCCAAGGCAGGTAGGAAGACGCACCTGGCACAGGATGGGGGCTGTGGAAAGGGAAGGAAGGGGCTACTGAGCAGGGCGATTGCAAGGCAGCAGGTGCCACAGGAGACAGCAGACAGGAGAAAGGGCCAGGGGCTCAGGCTGGGCCCCAGATGAGCAGCAACGGTGCCTTTCCAGGTGGGAAGGGCCCAGAAGCAGCAGCAAGAGGTGGAGCTGAGGCCTTACCCAAGCAGGGCAGCCACAAGGGCCCTCCAGGCTGCTTCTGAGTGGTTAGGGAGAGGCTCCTGGGACAGAGGCAGAAGCTAAAGTCTGTACTGGGACTGTTAAAGATGTACAGAAAACCAGAGTTTCAATCATGGCTCAGCAGAAACAATCTGACTAGGAACCATGAGGTTTCGGGTTCGATCCCTGGCCTCGATCAGCGGGCTAAGGATCCAGAGTTGCCATGAGTTGTGGTGTAGGGCGCAGACTAGGCTTGGATCCTGCATTGCTATGGCTGTGGTGCAGGCTGGCAGCTATAGCTCCGATTAGACCCCTAACCTGGGAACCTCCATATGCCTCGGGTGTGGCCCTGAAAAGACAAAAAAAAAAAAAAACAACAAAGACTTACAGAAAACCACCATGCTCCTGGCTTGCCTTAGCCCTGTCGCCTGGCCAGCTGGGGGCGTGGGGGATGGGGGGCTGTACATGTCAACTCAGTCGTCATCACCCAGTGCTTGCCTCTCGTGGACCCTGAAGCCGGCGACCTCCTGCCTCCACCACCATCCTCCCAAGGCTTTCTTTTCTTTCTTCTCCCCAAGAAGTACCAAAAATCAGACCAAGCCCAACTGTCCACCTGAAGGGAAGCTTGGTCGTCGGAGGAGGTTCGGAGGGCAGAGCTGAGTGTAAATTTCAGCTGAAAACATGAAGTTGCTGTTGGTTCTCTAGCTCGGGGCTCCTCCACCCAGGTCAGGAGGCTTCTCCCACACAAAGAAAAAGTCAGAAATTGATCTTGCCTCTAGCATTTACCAGGCATTCTCTAAGGAGCCCACTTCATCAGCCACAAGGTTTATCTTTGCAAAAGACAGCATCTTGCCCCTCCCTCCCATCTCTCGGCTGCTTCCAGCTGGACCACTGTCGCTGGCTCTAGCTTTGAATTTGCACATCTCGCCCCCAGCTCCCTTACTCACATCTGGACCCCAGTCCTGTCTCAGGGTTTGGCATGCAGTGGGTGCTCAATAAATGCCTGCTGCATGCTGGTGAACGTGACTCATGGCTCCTGACTGCCAACCCCCAGTTCTTTCTCACCATCTCACATCTGTTCCCTGTCCTTCTCAGAAGGAGGAAACCGCAATCCCGGAAGGTGTGTGAAAGACAACCCCATCTCACAAAACTCTCACAGCCCCCAGGGACAGGAAGCTAGACTGTGGCCTCTCCGCCCCCAGCAAGTTGAAATTCCAGTTCTGCCTTAAGAGGCAAATGAAAATGTGTAAATGAAGCACCTTCCCCTTCCAAGGCTTTGTGCTGACTGCTATGGGGTTACCCACGTGGGCAACCGCCCCTGCATCTGAGAAAAGAGGATGGGGCAAAGGCTACCAGCTGGGCCGTGAGGGGCTGGACATCCGGCCTCCCGAACGGTCACTCACATCTTGAAATCTCCGTTTTCTCGTCTGAAAAGGAGACGTTGGATGGATGATGGACAGGCTCTGTTGGATGGGGGACTTGATGATGGGATGGGAGGAGCAGACAGCACAGAGCCCACAAGAGGTAGGATGCTGAGTCATGTGGGACCAGTGTCCTGGAGCGGGGGACACCTGGCTCCCATCCTGGTCCCAACCCTACCTGTGCCGGTTTGGCTGTAATCACTTAACCTGTCTGCCCTTCAGATCACCTGTGTAAAATCAGAATAGGATTAAATTAGTTAATGTGTATTAGGGTGGCAAGGCAGCTACCTGTAGTAGAACCTTGATGAAGTAACGTGTCCAATGACTGCGTCAGCTGTCTAGAGCAGGGCTATGCCCTGGAACTTTCTGAGATGAGGGACGCTGCCCCAGATCTGGGCTAATGCAGCAGCCCCTGGCCACACGCAGCTACCAAGCAGTTTCTATGGCTAGTGTAACCGAGAAATTGAATTTTTCATTTTACTTGATTTTGATTATTTTATTATATTACATTATATTATTTATTTATTTACTTGCTTTTTTTTTTCTTTTTGTCTTTTTGCTATTTCTTTGGGCCGCTCCCACGGCATATGGAGGTTCCCAGGCTAGGGGTTGAATCGGAGCTGTAGCCACCGGCCTACGCCACAGACACAGCAACGCGGGATCCGAGCCGCGTCTGCAACCTACACCACCGCAACGCCGGATCGTTAACCCACTGAGCAAGGGCAGGGACCGAACCTGCAACCTCATGGTTCCTAGTCGGATTCGTTAACCACTGTGCCACGACGGGAACTCCTTATTTATTTATTTGCTTTTTAGGACCACACCTGCAGCACATGTACGTTCCCAGGCTAGGGGGTTGAATCAGAGCTACAGCTTCCGGCCTACGCCACAAGCCACAGCAACTTGGGCTCCCGGCGGTGTCTGCGACCTACACCACAGATCACGGCAACGCTGGATCCCTATCACACCGAGCAAGGCCAGGGATTGAAACTGCATCCTCACAAATCCTAGACTGGTTCGTAAACCGCTGAGTCCACGAAGGGAACTGCTTACTTTTAATTATTTTAAATCTGAATAGCCACTTGATTTAAATTGTATGTAGTTAGTGGCCCACATCTCAGACAGAGCAGGTCTAGACAATGGAAACTACCAGAATTTCCAAGAGCGTGGTAAAGTATAGCACATCCAGACATTGGAATATAAGACACTAAAAAGAAATGACCCATCAAGCCATGAGAAGACGTGGGGGACCCTTAAATGCATATTATTCCTGAGGGAAGGAAGTCAATCTGAGAAGATGACAGCCTGTGTGACTCCAACTATATGACATTCTGGAAAAGACAAAGCTATGGAGAAAAGAAGAGAGCAGAACTCCAGAGTGGTTTAGGGCAACTACTCTGCCTGATTCTGAGGACTCGAGACACCATCCCACTGTTTGTCAAAAACCACAGAAAGAGCAACACCAAGAGTGAGCCCTCGTGTGTAAGCTACGGATTTGGGGCAAAGATGCCGTGACAGTGTAGATTCAACCACTGTAACAAACGCACCCCTGTCGTGGAGAAGTCACTGATGGGGGAGACTGTGGGCGTGGGTGAGCTGGCAGGAATGGGGGTGTGGCTGGGACAGCAGGCGCTGTGTTTGCAGCGCCCAGGGTGTTCAGGGACTGGATCAGAGCAGGGTGTTTGTATGGGAGAAGAGTGGAAAACGGGCTGCAAGGTACCCACAGAAGGCTTTGAATTCCAGGTTAAAGAACCGCAAAATGCACTCAGCAAACAATTGAGTCCCTGTACATGTTCACACAAGGCTATGAGATTCCAAAAAGTATTTAAGAAACATTAATATCCTAAAGAAGCGTGCTATTTGGGACTTCCAGTTTTTGGAGGGTCAGGCCCATGACTTTAAGTTAAATCATGTGAGATTCCTGCTAGCACATCGGGAATTCAAAAGTGCATAAAACCATTTAATTCAAATAAATAGATGGCTTAGCTCAGGCTCATGCTGCTTTACAAGAATCTTCCATTAACAATGTGGTATCTCCCATATGGCCTGGAAAATTACAGGCTTTTAGGGACTCCTGCCTGATGGATTTGTCTAAATGTGTCTCCAAGGAGGTGCACAACGTCGCCCCCTCCACTCGAGGGACTCAGCATTCAGGATGCTTAAGTGCAGAGGAAAGATCCCCATTTGTCCTCTCCCACGGCGCACCGTCTTCAAAGGTCCCCAGATTTATTATTTCATCAACAGATCGGAGAAGGGAGTTTGTATGAGATCAAACAAACATGAGTGCTCGGGGAAGGCTGGCAGGTGATAGTGTATAAATTGCCTGATGGAAAATGTCAAAAGTTGATATCAGAGCAGTGGAGGTGGGGGTAGAGCACGTGGAACTGAGACCAAATGACCGTGCCTTTTTTTGGGAACCAATTCCTGGTACAGTCCAGCTAATGCATTGCAAGAAATTCAGGGCTCAGAAACCCACTGAGACCCACTGAAACCCATTAACTCCAAATATATCCTTTATTTAAAAATTATTTTAAAAAGCATCTCTTTGTTTCTACACCTGTCGTCATTTCTGTTCTTTCTTCTCCCCCCACCCCCCCCACACACCTGTATGCTTTCTTTTTCTTGACCTTGCCTATATCCTCCCTTGTTCCTTTTCCATCTCATTCTTTATATCTTGACCAATCTTTCAAGGGTATTGTCTCCATAGTTAAAGCATCATCCCAGGCAGAAACTTATCATCTAAGGTGTGCTTTGTCATTGCTGGAGCCTTAAGGGCTCAGACTCATTATAAGAAAGAGACTTGCCGTGTCTCCCACCATTTGCCATGAATGGGGTCCTGGTCCTGAATCAGTGTCTGTGTGTTTCAATAAAAGAGTAACACGCAGTTCCAGAAAATTCAGCTTGGAGCCCAAGAGAACGTGTATTCTTGATGTCTGTCAGCTCACGCCCTCATCCTGCCTACACCCAGGCTTGGCTTGGTGCCATCTCCAGGAAGTGGGCCTTTCCTGGCCGCCAGAATGGAAAACAATCAGCAACTCTGGCTCTGTTTTCATTTCACAGCACTTCTCACTATTTGACATCAGAATAAATATTTAATTCTTTGTTGACCCTCTATGCTCTAAGATGCAAATTCCATCACACTTGGAATCTTCAGGTGCACCAGGAGGTAGGTACTGTTAGGAACTGCATTTTTAGGGAGTTCCCGTTATGGCTCAGTGGAAATGAATCTGACTAGCATCCATGAGGACACGGGTTCGATCCCAGGCCTTGCTCGGTTGGTTAAGGATCCGACATTGCCGTGAACCATGGCGTAGCTCGCAGATATGGCTCAGATCTGGTGTTACTATGGCTCTGGCCACAGTAGGCCAGTGGCTACAACTCCGATTTGACCCCTAGCCTGGGAACCTCCATGTGCCACAGGTGGTGCAGCCCAAAAGGACCAAAAGAAAAAAGAACTGCATTTTCCAGGTACAGACACAATAAGGCTATGGGGCAAGGAGCCTCACCAAGGTTGTACAAGCACTGCAGGGCAGAAGTTGCAGCCTCTGCTCTTCACCAGAGCCCCCCACCTTCCTCAAGGCAGTGAGCAATGGACTCCAAGTTATATGTTTACATAGAATGGGAGCTGGGCTTGAATTGGCTTCAGTG
Organism: Phacochoerus africanus; assembly: GCF_016906955.1. Taxonomy (NCBI): domain Eukaryota; kingdom Metazoa; phylum Chordata; class Mammalia; order Artiodactyla; family Suidae; genus Phacochoerus; species Phacochoerus africanus. The sequence goes on along the minus strand of NC_062554.1, from coordinate 57,366,294 downwards.
TCAAAATGAAAATGGCCTGAAAATCTCTCTCCCAGCCTACCTTCCCACGCTCTTCTTTCCTAGGGAGAGGTGCTAAAGAGTAGCAAAGAATTCTAAATGCCTGTGGAAGCATGGACCATTAGAATTCCTCAGAATACAAATTCTTCGAGGACAGAAATTATGTTAGGCCAATTTAAGCAGCCGGAATAGGCAGCTCTAGGTACAGTGGCTGGTATAGCATGGAGTGTAATCAAAAATCTGTTTATTTTTATTCCCATGTTTCTATGAGGTTCCCAGCTTCTCCAAAAATAGTAGCTGGTATGCCAGCAAAATCTAAGAAATGTCATTTTCTTTCTCAAAATCAGATTTAATCCGCTGTGAGCTTCCAGCTACCAGTCTCAATAACTGGGGGGCCTCCTCTTTTTCTCCCTCCATGGACTCTCTTAGGATGGTCTCAATCTTGATTTTTCCTATTGCTGCAGCCACCTGCAAAGGTCACTACCCAGCATCAGCACAGCACCAGCCCTTTTCCTTATCATCTGCCCTCCATCTCTTGGATATTGGGCAGGCTTGACGATGCACTGGGCTGCAATCTGCCTTGTAGAATCCAAGCCTCCCACCTGGGATGCACCAAAGAACTGGTCTTTCCTCTCACCTGTCTCTGGAAAGTCCCACCTCTACCTCTGAATGTACAGCTCCCACTTCTGCAATGTTCATGAACCATCCATGCCTTCCTCTTCTTCCTGGAACACCCGCCTCAATCAAACCCTGCAGACGTCATCCTTCCTGTCTCCTCCTGGGGTTGTGGGGAATGGATATACTAAATCCAGTTACCTTCTAAAAATCAACTCAATCCATTACCAATAGCTTATGTATTAGATTCATGTTTTATTACAAAGTTCTCATCAATTCCCTGACACCTTGGAACAGTAAGCTGGTACCGCATCTGGCTCACAAATAAGCCTGCTATAGCCAAGGAAGAAGAAAACTTTTTCCTTCCCTAAGATAACACCAGGCATGGGATTTCTTCTGGGGTCTGATCACCCAGGCTGCTTCCCATTGATGGCTGGCAGCACCGCCACCCCCCCCAACCCAATATCCAATAACCTTCAGTGAAAGCTGAGCCCAAGGGGGAAAGGGTCCTAGGTCAGGGCTGCTGTGCTCTCACCAGCACTGGCTAATACTGGGGCACCACTGATGCTACTCACAAGTTATTAACAGTTGAACAGACTGCAAGCCTCCTGCTCCTAACACACTCCCAACACCTTTCAAAATCCACAGTTGTTTTCAAAAGGCATTTGCAGCTGTGAAGAAAGAGGGGTGGGCAGGCTAAATAAATTAATAAATAAAGAGTTTTTACATCGACTGCTCAGCTCAGCACAGCTTGAAATTTCCCATGACCAGTCTTGGAAGAAGGCAGCCTAAGGAGGTTTCTTTTTCTTTCCTGCCCTTATGCAGAACATCCTGCTAAGGTCACTCTGGGAGTAGAACATTTACAGAGCACCTACTACATGCAAGAATCTTCTTGGGGTTGACAAGGAGATAAGTAACAAACCGGGAAGGTAAAGACCACGTAGGCTGCTCCAAGCCCAGGAGCACGATTCTTAAAACTTCTGCACAGGTAACGTGCACCATGAATAATAAATAATGAGCATGTATCAAAGAGGGACTTTGACTCCAGCAAAGGCAGAAGACACTCTGTTTGCTTTAATCCTGATCTTCAGTGTTTTTCAGCTTTGCTCCCTCTGGCTTTTGAGCATTTGAGCAGTGGAAGAGATTGAACACTGAGGGCTCATCACTCCTCAGTGATTTCACAGAGGATTAAGAAAAAAGAACTGGGAGTTCCCATCATGGCTCAGCGGAAACAAATCTGCCTAGTATCCATGAGGACACAGGTTCGATCCCTGGCCTCGCTCTGTGGGTTAGGGATCCGGCGTTGCCATGAGCTATGGTGCAGGTGGCAGACGTGGCTTGGATCTGGTGTTGCTGTGGTTGTGGCCCTAAAAAGACAAAAGAAAAAAGAAAGGAAGGAAGGAAGAAAGGAAGGAAGGGAGGGAGGGAGGGAAAGGAAGGAAAGGAAAAAAAAAAAAAAGAACTGATCCACCCCAAGATGGTTTACTAGTTTCTTAAGATCTGGTTGAGAGGGTTTTTGATTGATTTCAAGGTGTGAATATTATCTAAGTTAGGTGTCAAAAGGAGACGGCAAATGTTCAGGCTGAACCATCCATGATTCATGGGTACAGCCAGCCAAGCTTCTCACAACTATTTATTGAGTATTTCTTCCATGTCCTCTACGTCAGGCATCATGCTGGGCATTAAGGATAAAATAATGACTGAGATATATCCCCTGCCCTTGAGACACTCATGGGCTAGTGAAGGGGACAGAGAAACAAGTAACTTTCATGTGGCCTGATGTAGGCTATCACTGTGGCCTGAATGGAATGCTGTGGAAGCTAGTGGACATGGGAAGAGGGTGTTAGGACTTCTGGAAAGAAGAGATCCTTGAGCTACGTTTTCAAGAACCAGAAGAAATTAGCCAGCTGGAGGAAAAACAGAAGGAACATTCCAGGCAAAATGTACAGCAGGTCCAAAGGTTTATAGAGAAACGAAGAAACCAAAAGCATTTGGAGAATTCCCACTAGTGCTGTGTAACTGAAATATAAGCTCAGGGCAGGAGTGGCAAACAATAGGTCTCACTCATGGTAAGAAAATCTTGTGAGTCCTGCCAAGTCATTTCAACTTCATCCTGAGGTTTGAGAGGGAGGCTTTGGAGCACTCAGAGGAGAGGGATGGACAGTTTTATAATATGGAAATACCAGACCCACATAAACAGAGAGGGGAGAGGCTGGGTAAATAGAAAGGGTGGAGCCTGGAGTCAGGGAGCCCTGTTTAGGGACAAATCAAAAATTTCAGGTAAGAAGAGATAAGGCCCTAAATTGAAAAATTGCAATAAATATCAAGAATGAAACTTTCAAAGTATTTGATTCTTACACGTGGTTTCCTCATTGGTAATGAATCACACAGCATACCACCAGCAGTGCTAATTTCACTATAATAACAGTATTACTACACATATTAAAGCAGTGAACTCATCTGGAAACCTAACCCATGCACACTGTATTTTTTTTCTTCCATTCCTAATATCAGCAGGAAAGGATGTTGCTTTGCTTTTGCATACGAAGTCTCCTTCTTCTCATTTAAATAGGAGCTGGTAGAGAAAGGCACTCGCTTTCCAGTGAATTTGCATCCAGTGGATTTATTCATACTGAGATTTGAATTGGCTTCACATATTATTCCTTCTCTGTTCCTTTTCTTCTGATCCCTCCCCTCCCCGCCACGGACTTAAGACTGAACTTGAACTGAAGGGTGCACAGACACTCTCATCGTGGCTGAAGTTGACACAGGGAGAGGGGACAGGAGGGCTTCCAGATGTTTCTGGAGTCACACCCAAGGTCAGTGGACCAATGAGGCTGTTACTCTCAGGCCTCTGCATGGCTTCCCCTGCACAGAGACTGGTCTTGGTCCAGGGCTGTGGCCTAGAAGCCACTCCAGTGGGGGTGTGGTGGGACAGAAACCCCAGGCCTTGGAGTCAGGTAGACCCTACAGCTGGTCCCAGCCTGGCTTCTTGTCCCAAATGAGGGAAAAAGGCCCATCTGTGTTGAGAATTACCGACAAGAACGCAGGTGAAGGACCTGGTCCAGAGTTGGGGTTTCTCAACCAGGCCTGATTCTACCCCCAGCGGACATTTGGTGATGCCTTTTGGGACATTTTGGGTTTTCACTACCGGGTGGGGGGAGGCAGATACTAGTGGCATCTAGTGGGTAGAGACCAAGGATCCTCCGATGCTCAGGGTGGTCCCCTCAACAAGGGACTGTCCCGCCCCAAAGGCCACCAGTGCTGAGGTTGCAAAGCTCTTGTCTAGCTCCCTACTGTTCCTTTTAGCGCCTCTCTCCCACTCTCCCATCATCCTCCCAGATGCAGATGAAAAGCAATACCCCCCAGGCAGACACAGCCACCCCATGGCACAGCCTCTGGATTAAAGATATTAACCCCCATCCCATTCTCCCCGCTGCCTTCCGCATCATGATTAAAATGACTGGTTTTTCAGGAGCTGGCACATTCCGGCTCCAGGCTGTTTATTTTCCTCCTTAGGAATTTTTCCTTTGGCCACACCCATGCATAGAATGTGGAAGTTTGGCCAGGGATAGAACCTGAGCCATAGCAGTGACAATGCTGGATCCTAACCCACTGAGCCATGACCCCTGTCATCTCTTCTCCCTTCTTTTGCTGCCTCCTCCCTCCCAAGCTCAAGGTTAACCAATTACTGACCCCAGAGTATGTGTGTCTCCCCAGCAAGCATTCCCAGAGACCTTTAAGGGATGTCACAGTTACAAACCAGCTAGTACAAGGGGGTGCTCTGATAGTGTCGGTCGGCTTGGCAGGTGGTTGTTTTTTGTTTGTTTGTTTGTCTTTTTTTTTTTTTTTTTTTTAGGGCCTCACCTGCAGCATGTGGAAGTTCCCAGGTGAGGGATCTAATCAGAGCTACAGCTGCTGATCTACACCACAGCCACAGCCACGTGGGATCCAAGCCACATCTGTGCCCTACACCACAGCTCACGGCAACGCCGGATTCTTAACCCACTGATTGAGCCCAGGGATCGAACCCTCATCCTCATGGATCCTAGTTGGGTTCATTAGCACTAAGCCATGACAAGAACTCATGGCAGTTTGGGTTTGAGCCCCTCCTGTCCATCATCCCCCTCTGTGCGCACAGTGGGACCAAAAGGTCCTGCCTTGTGCTGAGCAGGCATCCTCCAGCTGGTGCCCCCCTCCAGCCCAAACACACACAAACCTGTAAGAGAGGAATGTGCAAACAAAGACCCCTCTTCATGATTCTTCATCCACATGTAAGTATCTTCATCCACACGTAAGTATCTATGTATACCTATGAACCCAGCCTATGTTATCCACAGACACAGTGACCCATGCAGGGACAAAAGGAAAAAATGAAGCATCCCAGAAGGTGCCAGAAGAAGCCTGGCTATTGGCTGTGGGGCCCCTGGGGCTGATTATTTGCCCATTCTGCCTGCAGGACACAGAACTCGTGCTCAAAGGCTGACCCCAGCTCCCTCCATCCAATCTCCTCCAGGCTATTTGCTGCACAGCCTCCATTCATTGGTCATAATCTCTGCCTCAAAATCAAGCAAAGGTGGTGATGGCCCCTGATTATTATCAGCTCAACATTTTGCAGTTTAAGACCTCCCAGCCCATGTTCAAGGGCTTACACCATGGAGCAGTTGAAGGGAGGGAACCAGGGAGAGGATGCTGGCACAGGACCATTCCAACCAAGGACAGAGGCCATCTCCTCCCCTATCTCCGGAGCCTGTGTGGAAAGTAACAAAATGTCTTTTCTATCAAGGGAAATCTTGGCTAATCCACTGTGCTCTGGTTTCAGCTGAAACTGCCTCCTGCGATGCCCTCCTCTTTCCCTCTTCTCCCAGCAACAGTTTGTTTCAATTGGCCAACCGGGAAGAATGTGCACCCTGACCTGACCAATGGGAAGGAGACAGGAACGTCACCTGCCTTAGGGATAAATAGGGAGGGTCTTTTCTTCTTTGAACGCCCTTTTTGAGCACCCGCACCCTTCGGCAGAAGTAAAGAGCCTTGTCAAGAGCTCCCATTGTCCACGTGTCTCACTTTCTGACACTGACAACCTGAGCCAGAGTCATTTTATTTTTCCAACACCTGTTACCCGCTTAGGAGCACAGACGTAGAGAGGGGACTTCTCTCAGTCTCTCTTTGAGGTTCCAGGAGCCCAGCCTCCTTAGGCTTCAGTGAAAAACAGGGCCCCAAAGCCCCAAAGAAACAGAGGAAATTTTATTCCCAAAGGTACTGACCGAAGTACTAACCAAAGAAGTCCCTGCGATGAAACTATTATGACCTTTCATTTCACACACGCTTTCCAGCAACTAGTATTTTTTTTTTTTCAGAGCCTCCTGGAAACAAACCAACCCATGAAAGGGCCTCAAGTTCAACTCCACCCCCATGCCCTCCTGAGATGGAAAGTGGAGGAGAGAGGCGGCTTTCTCCTGAAGGCTCTTCTCCCACCTGCTGTTGCCTCTCCTTCAACTTGATCTTGGGGCCCAAGCTGTCTGTGGTGGTATGAGGAGGGGTCTCCCAGAAAGTTGTGGAGCCAGCCTGGGGGTCAGGGAAGGCTTTCTGGAAGAAGTGATCTCTGAGAAGACCAGTTCTAGGGTTGACAGGGAACTGGGGGAGAAGAAATGTCACCTGAGGAAAGAGCATGCGTACAGGCGACAGGGCCCGAAACAATGGGGTGGGGCTGAGATTCCTAAGGGCCTAGGATGTAACACAGAGGGAGGCCGTAGACCAACCAGAAGGGGTCTGGGGAGACGGGGGTGGGGGGGAGGGGGGGCGGTGGAGTGCAGAGCACAGAGGACCCTACCCACACCTTTAGACTCAATCCCGCAGGCATGCAGAGGCCCCGAGGGTTTTAAATTTGGGAATAAAAGGATCTGATGCACATTGAAGCTGGGTCACTCGGGTGGCTGTTGGTGGGGGAAGGAGGTGTAGGGAGAGACATGAAACACTGCTTTGTTTTAAAATGAAATTTGAAAGTCTCTGAAATTTATTGGCAATACATAGGGCTGGTGTCTGTGAAACACAGTCCACAAATTTAGGTGTACATAAGAAATACATCTTTTTATGACTCACCTTAATTTCTCTTTCAAGCTCCCGATGGGACCAGGTTGCTTGAGAACTTTCAGCACCATCTTTTTGAGAGATTCCCTTGAGAAGATTGTGCCAAGGTTCAAGGAGCCCTGGGCGGGGGGTGGGGGGGGTGTCAGGGGCACGGGCAAACCCTCTCTCTACTCCAGTTACTTCTGTATCCTATAGTCCTGGCCAGCACGGGTGGTCTGTGTGTTCAGGGAGAAAAGGAAGCAGAGAGATTAAAAGAGGAGAAACCATAGTTAAGACCCAAAGCGGTTTCCTTCCCCATGTTGTTGTTGTTGTTGTTTTGTTTTGCTTTTTTGCTTTTTTTAGGGCTGCACCCAAGGCATATGGACGTTCCCAGGCTAGGGGTCGAATGGGAGCTACACCTGCCGGCCCTCACCACAGCCACTGCAACACGGGATCTGAGCCGAGTCTGCAATCTACACCACAGCTCAAGGCAACGCCAGATCCTTAACCCACTGAGCAAGGCCAGGGATCGAACACTCATCCTCACAGACACTAGTGGGATTCATTTCCTCAGCGCCATGACAGGAACTCCCCACAATGTTGTTTTTTAAATTATATAAATATACATATCTGAAGAGGTGACACCAGTATGTTAGGTAAGAAGTTATGAAAACCTGATCTAGGGGACAGAGAGGAGGAATAGAAGAAGGAGATTAAAGAAAAATGTAAGGAGTAAAATAAGAGCTGGTTTCTGATGGCAGGTGAAGCGTTAAGGAGAGGGTTTGGGGCCCCTGGACCAGGCAAACAGCAAAGGCACCAACCGAGCTAGAAAGCACAGTGGGAGCAGGAATGGGGGTGGAGGACAGGATTACCTGGGGACAATTGAGCTCCAGAGTCCTAGGGATCACTGGCCAAGATGGCATCCTGGCCGCTAGGCTGCCTGCTTCAGCCAGTTCTGAAGTCCCACATTCACTTGTCTTTTTGTCTTGCTCAGGTTCTGCCACCTCCGTGCCCCCGCAAAATTTGTATTTATTCTCCTACAGACTCAATCGCATCACCTTCTTTCAATGTTTCGTGCACAGTTATACATTTTCCCTTTGCACACGGATTATTCTCTAGGTCCCCCCATGGCGAAGCTGCCCTATCGTCTGGGCACTGGAGGAGGCACACCCCTGTGAGACCAGGGGGCAGAGCTGGCTGGCTTCGATGCCAGCTGTAAGATCTTAAGCAGGTCACAAGCTTTCTTAGGATCTGCTCCCCGATTTGTAAAACAGGGACCGTGATACATCCTCTGACCTACAACCAGGGGTGCTATGGGGACCCACTGATACAATGTATGGAAAAGTATTCTTTAAAGAGGATACATTGTTCTCATGTAAATGATTAAGTCACCTCTGCATGACACTTTCTGTACCTATCTGTCCTGGTCCCATCTTTCTTTCACTCTGCAAATTTCCTCACCCTGTAAACCTGATCTGAGAAACCCACCTCAGGAAGAGCCTGTGTGCGGGGGAGCTGGTGGAGCCGCAGAGGGTGGGCGTGAGGAAGGGGACTGGGTGATGTGCACTGGGACCTGGGAAGTCAGAGACAGGTGTCGGGACCTGGTCATCACAGCCAGAGGCCCCGGGCTCCAGACTGAGATGCTGCAGAAGGCATTTTTTTTTCCCCTTTTTCACTCTTGACCATCTGGTAGAAATGGCACCTGCTTATCCCCACTCTAAGCCCAACAAAATACAGCTTTCATCATTTGATAGTGTACATGTACAGCCCATGCAGAGGCACAAAAATCAATGTGCATTGATTCCTAAGCTAGGAATTCATAAACTTCTTTAAGGTCATGAATTGATTTTTCACTTTTGGTTAAAAAAAAAAAGAGAGAGAGAGAGAGAGAAAGAGAGAGACTCCAGACCTTTCTGTTCATTTCTGCTGCCTTTCTTATCGCCGGGGACACACAGTCCTGCACATGTGCCCTCACTCACCTGTGAGCCCGGCCACCCATTCCTCCTTGGCGTCACCAGAAGGGAGAAGCACTTAGAGACAGAGAGGGAGGGAGATACTTAAACTCCCTCCTGCAACATCAAAGCCTCATTGCACTGGTCTGACGCCCTGGATGAGTCCAATAATGGAGCAGGTGGATCTGAAGGAAGACACCATGAAATGGGCACGAGGTTGGAGCAGACTCATGAGGCTTTGCCAAATCTGAGCCAGGCAGTGAGAAGGGAGGGGCTCACATAGATGCTCTGCTTGGCAGAGTGGGACAGACACCTGGGCTAGTGTCCTGAGGTGGACACCATCTATGTTACCAGGGAAACCTCCTCATCACCTGAACCTCATTTTACCCACACCTGAAAAGATGGAAAAAAAAAAAATCTGGAGTTCCCATCATGGGTCAGCAGAAATGAATCTGACTAGCATCCTTGTAGATACAGGTTCAATCCCTGGCTTTACTCAGTGGGTTAAGGATCTGCCATTGCCGTAAGCTGTGGGGTAGGTCACAGAAGAGACTCAGATCCTGAGTTTCTGTGGCTGTGGTGTAGACTGGAAGCTACAGCTCCCATTCAACTCCTAGCCTGGGAATCTCCATATGCTGCAGATGTAGCCCTAAAAAGAAAAAAAAAAATTTTTTTTTTAAATCTGCCTCATGAAGCAGTAGAGACCAAACATGATGATAAATGGAAAGGCACAGTTTAGGCAGTAAATGTTAGACAAGATAGCCCAGTGCAACTTGGATTTAGAATCAAAACATTTTAAAGACATGCAGTCACTGTAGATTCATTCCTTCCTTCTTTCCTTTTTAAAAAATCTTATTTCATTGCGGCAAGAGCACTTAACCTGAGCTCTCCCCACTTACAGATGTTTAAGGGCACGATGTCACCTTCAGGCAGATCTCTAGAACTTACCTGGCACAACTGAAACATTCTATCTTCTGAACAGCAACCCGTTCCCCCCCTCCCCGCCAGCCCCAGGCAGCCGCATCCAGTGTGTGCTTCTCTGAGATATTCTATTTTAGGTACCTCATGTAAGTGGAATCTGAGAACTATTATATGATCCCACAACCTCAGTTCTGGGCATTGATCCAAAAGAACTGAGGTTGGCATCTTGAAGAGATACCCACACCTCCCACGTTCACTATAGCCCTTTAACTGAGGAATAAAGAAGTGGAATATTATTCAGCCTTTAAAAAGAAAATCATCCTGCCACATGGGATGGCCTGGGTGACCTAGGAGGATGTCATGTTGAGTGAAATAAGCCAGTCGCGGAAGGACAACTCTTTTTTTTCCCCTCCAGTCACACTGAGACTGTCAAGCGTCATTTCTGGCACCAAGAACCACAGGGGTCACATCCCAGCCTGACTGTTTATAAGCTGTGACCTGGTTGCCTCCCCTCCCTGAGCCCCAAGTGACATCACCCTAAGACAGGGCTGTAACAACACACCCCATTTCATTGGTGGGAGAACAAAATGGGACAGCGCATGAGGCTGCACGTTTGGAGCACACACGGGGCCTGGCTGGAATGGCCATCGGGACTCAGAAGATCCCAGTCCTGCCAGCTGGAGGGCCTGTGTGGGCCTCGGAGCTTTGGAGCCAGGCTGTCCTAGGGACGGTCGCCAGGCCCAGGCCATGCTGGCTCGCAGGCCTGCCCAGCCTGCTTTCCCCAGCACGGCCAGCTTCCCCGCAGCCGTGGCAGGTGGTCCTCCTGCTCCACGAGAACCAGTGGGACTGAGTCCTGGTCTCAGCTGCACGGGGTCACGTGACTTTGCGGTGCCAGGCTGCTCAATTAGCAGCAAATCAAGACATTCAGATGGTGCCTCGCACACCAGGCCAGCCAGGCCCCTCCTCCTACTGAGGCAGGCCTGTGTGGGCTACTAGCTCGCTGTCAGCCTCCCATGCCTCTTTGCTGCATGCCAGCCTCTCCTCGGAGTCCTCCAAGTCCTTCGTCCCCTCTGGCCGTGATCCTGAGGGCTGTTAGCGCCTGTCGCCAGCTCAGCTCAACTGGGCCTGCCCACAGGCCCCCTCTCTTCTAGCAGGGACCCTGCTGGGAGGTGACCTGTCTCCAGGGCCCCAGGCCCTGCCTCCTGGCCTGGAGCTACGCCCTAGGACCCTCTCCCCTGCCCTGCCTGCGCTCACCCAAGGCTCACAGTGGGCTTTGGCAGCTATGCTCCTGTGAAGAGCATGGGATGTAACATGCTGTAGGCAAGACTTGAACCCAGAGTGTCTTCATTATGACTCTGGCAGAGCGAGTACAGCAGGTGAATGGCCAGCATCCCGGGTAGCAGGTAAGCCATGCTCCAGCCAACCAGCTGATGTATGAGGGACACAGGGAGACTGCTGACCACATGTGTGCCAGGAGCGCATCAGTTTTCAGAGCAAAGGCTTGGGCGGCTCTCCTTCCATTCCGCACATCCTGGAGCCATTCCTTTAGCATTTCCTTTTCATCTGACATGAGAATGCTAGGAACGAGGAAGGGGGAGGAGGAGGGGGGAGCACACGGGGCAGGAGAGAAGGACCAAGGAATGCCTCACCCCTGGTCCTGTGACCTGGGACCCCCTCAGGACCCTGCTCTAGGCCACGTGAGGGAAACGAGGCACAGCAAGGCAGGCTTCTGCTCCTGGGAGGCTGGAGTCCAGCAGGGGAGGCAAGGCTCACGCCCAAGAAAGGGAGCTAGTGCAGAGAGGCTGCATCCAGGTGTAAGGGGTGGGGAAGACGGGTCCTAAGGCCAAGGGGTTTCAGCGAAGGACAAGCATCACGGGCAGAGGCCTTCCTCTGAAAAAAAGACCAGGCTGAAACCCAAATTGCCTCTCCCTGGGGTTGCCTTCCAAAAGAGGGGTGCTTTGGGACTATGAACTTCATTGACGTTAAGTCTTTGGGACACATGATTGGGAAGGTCAAAAACAGACAGCCATCCATGCCTGGGGAAACGGAGTCACCCACACAGTGACTGTCTCCTTGGAGGGTCACAATGACTTCAGCAAAGCCATGCCTCTCCCTCCTCCTGTGTCTTCCCACCCATCCTCAGAGAGACTGGACAGCACCTGGCATCCATACTGGGGTCTGGCAACTCCCTCTGCCAGGCGTCATGGGGTCCCCCCATCCTCCCAGTAAAGGCAGGAGTCTTCGGGAGCTGGTGCTTCTTAGTAGTTGGAGTGGGGAAATCCTCTGGGGAAGCCCTCTGGGGATGAGGGCTTCCATGACACCCTTCTATGACATTCTGTTATCTCTTCTCTCTTATCACTTCAGCATCCAGCACAGAGCCTGCTGGGGCTGCTTCCCAGGTCTGTCTTCTCTGTTAGCTCCCAGCAAATGTCCCCAGAGATATGATTCTTCAAAAGGCAATTCAGGTTCAACTTGAGGCTAGTAAGATGCTAACCTGGATCCCTTCTTACCCTGAAGCCAGGGCAATCCCGGTACCAGCTGTGGCCATGGGCAGTGCCTGGGCAGCGTGGAAGACCTGGCTGGCAATGGGATGAGATGAAAAAAAGGACCAGGACCTACAGTAGTCTGAGCACACAGGAGAGAGTTGGAAAGTTGTTTGTCTTTCTTTTTTTTGGTCTTTTTAGGGCCACACCCATGGCATATGGAGGTTCTCAGGCTAGGGGTCAAATGGGAGTTGTAGCTTCCAGCCTACCCAACAGCCACAGCAATGTCGGATCTGAGCCACATCTTTAACATACACCACAGCTCATGCCAATGCCGGATCCTTAACCCACTGAGTGAGGCCAGGGATAGAAACTGTGTCCTCATGGATACCAGTCAGGTTTGTTATTGCTGTGCCACAAAGGGAACTCCAGACTGTCTCTGTTTTTATAAATAATTTCTCATGATTCACTGTCTCCCAGACAAGAAACACCCAATGGAGATGGGGGTCACCTGCAGAATTACTGCTTCCTTTGACGGTCAGATTTTGGCCAGTTCCCCATCCTGGGTCTCACATTAAGAGCAGCCAATCTAAGCAGAGGACATGACCTGTTTTAACCTGGACAGTGTGGAGCATTCTGTGGACCAAGTTGTGATGGCTCAGTGTCACAAGGGCAGGGGTGGACCCCGTGGGAACAGGACCCCCTGCCTTGCCCTCGGGGTGGGTAAGGGGAGGGCTATCAGGTGGGAAGAAACGCCCAGGATGGAGTCATCTCCCGGTAGCCAACCACAACTTCCTGCCTTTCTCCTTGCCCTGCTGGCTTCTGGAGTTTCTCCAAAGTCAGCAGCAGGCACCAGTGGCTAATTGCTTCAAAATAGCTAGTCTCCATTTCAGGGTGCTGCTTGCTTTTGCTTTGGAAGCTGGCAAATGAATCCTCCTAGGGATTATAATAACCCTGTCCTGGCTGTGTTCCCTGGAATCTTGGCCTCTTTCCCTGGCACTCATCCCAAAAGGGATGGAAATCTCTTAGTATTTATCCCCTTGAAGGTTCCCCGTGCCTGCCTGGCTCCCAGCCACTCTGCACACAGACGGCCGATTCCCCCCTTTCTCCCCAAGCAGATCCTACCCTCGTGCTCCCCGCACCCATCACCCCCAGGTCGCTGCCTTCCTCCAGGAGCTGCCACCTGCTCTCTTCCCTCCCCACACCTCTCTGTCCACATTCTCATCCCACTGAGGCAGATCTACTTTTTTCCTACAGGATTTTTTCCCACCCATGAGCCTAAGATACCAAGGGAAGAACCAGGATGTTTCCTCCCATTGAAACAATGAGCAGACGGAGAGACTGCTTCCCCGAAAAGCTGACTATCATCAGTCCTTCCTCCTAACAAACACCAGGACTGAGATCAGGCAATGCAGGGGCATCTTAGTTCTGCACCTGAGAACGGTGATGTGAACAGGTTGGTAGTAACAGAGCTGGGGCACAGAGGAGAGAGCAGGTAACACAACTCACCTGTCCTGTGATGCTTCCGATGGTGGTTCTGTGTATCCATCCCCTCCCACCTCCACTGCCCACTCACCTGAGCTCTGCAGAGATAGGAACCAGATCTTCTCATTCTTTGCAGCTTCTACCAGCCACTCCTTACCTCCATCACCAAGGATGGCAGCAGGAGGAAGGAGCCCTTAGCATGGCCTGGCATGAATTAAAAGCTCAGTAAAGTACAGTGGATGAATGGCCTGTTTGTAGGCTGTTAGCAGAGCCCTTTCACTAGGGTTGAATTTTAGCATAAGTGAGCCCTGCATGGAGATGACAATTTCGAATGTGAGGCTGACCGGTAGGGATCAATGATGCCACACAAGACATTTTTTTCTGTACATGTGGAAGTTGCCAGGCCAGGAGTTGAATCAGAGCTGTAGCTGCAGCCTATACCACAGCCACAGCAACACTGGATGTGAGACACATCTGGGACCTAGGCTGCAGCTTGCGGCAATGCTGGATCCTTAACCCACTGAGCAAGGCCATGGATCAAACCGCATCCTCACCAAGACAACATCAGGTCCTTAATTGCTGAACCACAACAGAAACTCCAGCATTTTTTTTTTTAGGGCTATGTATATTTTAATTTCTTTGTATTTTACTTGCCAAAATGTAAGTCTTTCAATTTGAGCAATATTTCCGATTTTTTTTTTAATTATAGATGATTTAAATGTTGTGCCAATTTCTGCTATACGGCAACGTGACCCAGTCATACACACATATGCATTCCCTTTCTTAGATTATCTTCCAGCATGTTCTATCCCAGGAGATTGGATACAGTTCCCTCTGCTATAGAGTAGGACCTCATTGTCCATCCATCTAAATATAATAGTCTGTATCTACTAACCCCAAACTTCCCATCCATTTCACTCCCTCCTCCCACCCACGTAGCAACCACAAGTCTGTTTTCTGTGCCACATGGGACATTTTTATTTCACTCCATCTTTGGCCATTAATCCCAGTGGGAACAGGGTGAGAGGGTTTGTAGCTGGATATCAGCAGTGCCATCATTACTGCGGGAGAAAACACCAAGAGTGGATTGGTCAACCTACAAGTCCACTCTACAAGTGCTACGCAAGGTTCGGGAAGATTCTCGGCTGCTTGCCTCAAGGGGCACTTACTCTAAACAGACACCCCCCTCCCTTTGCAAATCCATGCAGACCCACAGTTACACACCAGCCCCAGGGGTGGGTGGGGACTGTCCCTTCCCCTTGCTTGTTCTTAGATCCCTCCCCTCTGTAGCCCAGGCCAGCTGCCTCCCTGACAGCAATGCAGTGACATTGTCTTTGGGTGGCTTTTCCCAGCCAGGACTGCCTCCAGGGCAATTCAGATGCAATCATAGTAAACAAACAGGGCAATTAAAGCAGCATATAATAGATCAGATGAAATCTTTATATGGCTGAACAATCCAATAAGAGGCATTTTAACCAGAGAAGTGGGGAGGGGCAGCTTCGAGAGAGTGTGTTTGGAAAACAAAACGGTTTTCATGCAGCCACTGTGAATCACCCCCCAACACCCCACACCCCCCCACACCCTCACCCTAACTCAGAGCAAATTCGTGGGAGCCGTACTGATTTACCCTGTGTGGTAGCTTGCAGAGGCTGTCAGAAAACAGCAGTACACACGCCAGAGCTTGAAATTTAATCAGAAGTTGTTTGGTTGAGAGTTTCTGCTGTGGCTCAGCAGTAACAAACCCAACTAGCGTCCCTGAGGACATGGGTTCAATTCCTGGCCCCGCTCAATGAGTTAGGAGCCGTGGTGTCGGTTGCAACAAGGCACGGATTCCGAGGTGCTGTGGCTGTGGCTGTGGCCAGCAGCTACAGCTCTGATTCAACCCCTAGCCTGGGAACCTCCATATGCCACAACAGCAGCCCTAAAAAAAAAAAAAAAAAAAAAAGGTTTGGTCGAGTTCGACACTTAATCAGACAGCATAAGGCAAGAGGAAAGTGGATGTCAGTTGGTTGGTTTTCTTTAGACCCTGGAAAATCCCCATGGGGCTGGATGAGGGCTGAGCTCCCAGAAGAAGGTGCTGCTGGTAGAGAGGGAAACTCCCCTTCCCGACATCTCCCTAGGGAGGGACTGCAGGGCAAGAAAACACACCAGCTTTCCGGCCAAAGAAATAAGAATTTCGGGAATTCCCTTTGGGGCTCAGTGGTTAACAAACCCGCCTAGGATCCATGAGTATGTGGGTTCAATCCCTGGCCTCACTCAGTGGGTTAAGGATCCAGCGTTGCCGTGAGCTGTGGTATAGGTCGCAGATGCTCTCGGATCTGGCGTTGCTGTGGCTCTGGCATAGGCCAGTGGCTGTAGCTCTGATTAGACCCCTAGCCTGGAAACCTCCCTATGCCCCAGGTTGCGGCCCTAAAATAACAACAACAACAAAAAAGAATTGTAGAAGAACCTGCCATCTACTAGCCTGAGCTACCTGAACCCCTGCAAGCCTTCCCCCATCTGTTAAAGGGAATGGAAACATCTACTTCATTTATTCAGAGAATTAAATGAAGAAACAGATAAGCGATGTACCACAGCACCTCGCACATAGTAGGTACAAGTAGGTACAAGGGATGTCAGGCCCCTTCCTGTACATTCCCTGCTATTTAGAAAGGTCAAGTTGACCCTCGGCCACTGGAAAGGCTCGCTCACCTTGGTTAGGCTCCCTCTGGCCTCATGTGGGGCCTGCTTTGTGTCTTGGTATCCTTTTTTGGTATCAGAGATGTTAAGGTGAATAAGAGAAAATCCAGAGCTCAAAAAAAGAAGGCTGCAAGATGTGGACAGTGGAAAACTACTCAGCCTTTAGAAAGAATGAAGTAATGCCATTTGTAGCAACATGAATGGATCTAGAGATGATCATACTAAGTGAAGTCAAAGACAAACACCATATGATACCACTTACATGTGGAATCTAAAATGTGATACAAATGAACTTGTTTACAAAACAGAAAACAGACTGCCAGACAAAGAAAACAAACTTATGGGTACCAATGGGAGAGGGGGTAGGGGAGGGATAAATTAGGAGTTTGAAATTAACAGGTACAAAGTACTATATATAAAATAGATAAACAAGGTCCTACTACATAGCACAGGGAACTATATTCAATATTCTGTAATGAGCCATAATGGGAAAGAATATGAAAAAGAATATGTATAAGTGAGTCACTTTGCTGTACAGCAGAAACTAACATAAGCTTGTAAATCAACTCTACTTCAATTTTAAAAAGCCACAGACTAATAGAAAAAGCATCTCTCCCCTTACTGCCTGTTCCATCTGTGCCTGAGGCTAACAGGGAATCAGAGGAGGGAGGGATGTATTTGCTAGAGGTCACTGGGAAACTGGCAATAAACAGGGAACCACAGTCGATCCATGAATAAGTCCCACAAACAAATAGAAATTCCCAGAGACACATACTGTATGATATCACTTATACATGGAATCTAAGATATACAACAAACTAGTGAATACAACAAAAAAAGAGTCAAGACTCAAAGATACACAGAACAAACCAGTTGTTACAGTGGGGAGAAGGGAGGGGGAGAATCTAGGAGGAGGGGATTGAGGTACTAACTATTAGATATAAAATAAGTTACAAGGATATATTGCATAACATGGATAATATAGCCAATATTTTATAAAAACTACAAAAGGAGTAAAATCTTTAAAATCGTGCATCACTATGTTATATACCTATAATGTATAGTATCATACATCGACTACACTTCAATTTTTTAAAATCTCAAAAAAGAGATGGAGAAAACATGGACAAACATAGAAATTCTGTGGAATCTAAAATACGACACCAATGACCATATCTACGAAACAAAAACAGACTCACAGACATTGAGAACAGACTTGTGGTTGCCAAGGGAGAGGAGGGATGGGAGAGGGATGGTTTGGGAGGTTGGGATTGGCAGATGCAAACTATTACAACAAGGTCTTATGATAGAGCACAGGGAACTATAGTCAATGTCCTGTGATAAACCATAGCGGTAAAGCATACGAAAAAGAATGTATGTGTGTGTGTATGTGTATGTGTGACTGAGTCACTTTGCTATACAGCAGAAATTAAACACAACATTGTAAATCAACTATATTTCTTTTTTATTAAGGATTTTTGTTTTTCCATTATAGTTGGTTTACTGTGGTCTGTCAATTTTCTACTGTACAGCAAAGTGACCCAGTCACACACACACACATATATATATAATATAATATATACATTCTTTTTCTCCCATTATCTCCATCATGTTCCATCACAAGTGACTGGATATAGTTCCCTGTGCTATACAGCAGGATCTCATTGCTTATCCACTCCAAATGCAATAGTTTGCATCTATTAACCCAAGATTCCCAGTCTGTCCCACTCCCTCCCCCTTGGCAACCACAAGTCTATTCTCCAAGTCCATGCATTTCTTTTTTGTGGAAAGGTTCATTTGTGCCATATATTAGATTCCAGACATAAGTGATATCATATGGTATTCATCATTCTCTTTCTGACTTATTTCACTCAGTATGAGAGTCTCTAGTTCCATCCATGTTGCCGCAAATGACATTATTTTATTCTTTTTTATGGCTGAGTAGTATTCCATTGTGTATATATACCACATCTTCTTAATCCATTCATCTGTGGACATTTAAGTTGTGTAAATCAACTACATTTCAATACTTTTTTTTAGAGAGCCACAGGTATTTTAATCTCAATAGTTTAGAAACAGAAAAACAAACAAACTCCAAGAGGAGGAACACACATGAGAAACAGGATGTGCATGTGGCATAGTGCAAATCCCTAGGAAGCACCTAAAACAGCTCAGGGAGCAGGGGTGAGGTAAGAGTGTGTGTGCCCCCTTCTGCTTCAGCCTCTTTACAGGCCTGCCTCTCAGAGGCAACCCAGCTCCGCCTGGCTTTAGAGTGAGATGAGGAGACCCGGGGACTTGTGAGGGATGGTTGAGGGATGCGTCACAGAGGATGTTCCTCGGTGAGGTGTGAGGGGGGGACCCTCCAGCTTGAGAACTTGAATTTGGAGCAAGTAAATGCATGGGTGTTGGCAGCTGGGAGCAAGCTGGCCCCAGTTCTCTGACTGAGCCTTGATCCACCTTCCTCCCTCCCCTTCTAGACCCTCATTTGTAACACCTTGTAATAAATATAAAGAGCAGAAATTTACAAAGAAAGCCAAAGACGACACTTGCGGGGTCAAAATGATGTGGGAAATAGGCGAGGAACAGAAGGCTGGGAATTCTGCCGAGCTGTTAGTAGCTGATGATGTGTCCACAAGAAAACCATAAGAGCTGGGCCTGGGCCCGGGGAGGCAGAAGGGGCCTGAGCCAGAGCCTGGCGTGATTTTGGACAGGGTCTTTAACGCCCCGCAGGGTGGCAGAGGCGGACCCTAGCAGTCGATCACAGCGGCTGGGCTCTGTTTCCCGCCCCCCCCCCCCCCTGCTGCCTTCTTTGCATCTCCCTTAAGAATCCACTTTGCAGGCTGATGGTGATGCTGTCAGCAAGGTACTTAGCACTTTCAAAAAGAGGAAGCTGTCCCTGAGCCTTCGGGGAAGGCAAATTGCACTGGTTGTTTAGGGACTCCTTGAAAAAAAGATCAACAAGAACAAGAAACAGAGTTTCTTCTGAACCAAGGTGGCCTCTTCTCATTCTAAGTCGCCAGGCACTTGTCTGCTTACCTGCCTGTGCTTCTCAAGGAGAAACAAGGAGAGTCTTTCTGCAGCGATAAAAAGCTATGAAAGATGAACCGTTATTTCTGGAGATGAAGATGGGCATTTGACATCCACGGCAGCATCATTTAGTGCAAGAAATATCTCACCACTGGCTTTATAGGTTCTTGTGGCCACGATAAGCCAACTGCTGCTCCGGGGACAAATGGTGTGCAGTGCTGGGGCTAAAGGAACAAGCAGGGGAGAGGAACCAGCCTCGGAGGCAGCCAGGGGCTCACCCTCCTCACAGGTGTCACACCTCGGGTGTCTGTCTGACATCGGAACCCGCTTTCAATTAGCTGATGAAATGTGTTGAGTGTTGTTACAGATTGTCTCAAAGCCATTTGCATTTGGCTTCATAATGCATTTTGGCAGGGTGGTGGGGGGAGGGTGGGAGGTGGCTGTGGAGAGATTTGGGTAGGAGAGAGTTGTGAAGATTTATCTTTCTAATTATGCTTTGCTTAGGGCTAATATTAAAATTAGTTTTAATTCCCTGAGCATACAGCAGCTCAGGAGCACGCTGGGCACTGGGGAGGCTGGCCTAGGATTATAAATTTGTGTAAGCTAGACATGCACAGGGAATGGCAACTCAGGGCTGGGCTGAGACCTCCAAGTGTCCCTCTGGGTCTGGCCACCCCCTAGTTCACCCAAGGAGGACGGGCAGGAGCCATCACACCGCCCTTGACTTGCACCAGCAAATGGCTTCAGAAGGTGAACCACGCAGCTCTTTGTTATTGTGCTGTGGCAAAATAACCCTAGATATGGTAAATAATATGCAATTACTAAATTAATACAGAATGGCAAGTCTCTTTTGCCCCCAGGTCCAAGGATGTGTTATGCTAATGACTTTTGCACCTGCTGAGCATAATTAGCAAGTAACCTGCAAGGCTGTGTAATTATGGGTAAACACAGGGTATTTACCAATAACTTCCTGCCAGGTAAGCACTGGTGAACACTCACAGGTAGCCATTCGAACGAAGTTCAGGTGAAATGAGAACTAGCCTGGACGTGGGCTTAAATTGAGGCTCTAATGAAAACTTTCTTCTAAGAATATAACTTAGTTTGTGAGCAAGCTCTCTGCCGACAACAGCATGTCCCCTGGCTTTTTAATCAGACCTCGAAGCACAAACACCAAGCCACCCAAGACATCATGTTCGTCTGTGGGGAACAGCTATGTTTGGGGCCCAGGACAGCCCTGTGAGTCTCCTTTCCTGCCACTGAGCCAGACCCTTGAGGCTGTGCCCAATCTCTATATCTGTAAAATGGAGATTAGCCCATTTCCCAGGCTTGTTCTGTCTCCTAACTGAAACAATTAACATGGGAGCAGGGCTAGAAATAGAAAAAGTTTCTCAAGTGTATGTTATTAAAAGTATTATTCCAAACTGGCTGACACTGTGGAGCCCCAGGAATCTTATGGGAACCTGCAGGAGACACAGATAGCGTTAAACAAGGAAGAGACCCCCACCCTGATGCCCACTGCTCCAGCCCCAGTGGCGGGATCTAGAAAATCTTCAGTACTAAGAAGGGAAACAAAGGCTGTTCATCCTGCATCTCCCCCACCACGTGCCCCCAGACGCCCCCACCCCGACACACACACACACACACACACACACACACGCGCGTGCGCGCGCACATGTGCGCAATGCCACTCTCTCTCTCTGTCTCTCTCTTTTCTTTTTGTTGCTTTTCAGAGCCTCACCCTCGGCATATGGAAGTTCCCAGGCTAGGGGTCAAATCAGAGTTACAGCTGCCCGCCTGCACCACAGCCACAAGAACGCGGGATCCAAGCCACATCTGCAAACTACACCACAGTTTTACAGCAACGTGGGATCCCCAACCCACTGAGCAAGGCCAGGGATTGAACCCATATCCTCATGGATTCTAGTCAGATTCATTTCTGCTGCTCCATGAAGGGAACTCCCCAGTGTGCCACTAGTGCCAAACTTTCTCGTGCATAAAATATCAGGAGTACTGATCTCAGGCAGCGGAGGAATTGATGCCAGGTCTGAAGACTCCCCATATACCATCAAGTATTTAGTATGAACTTCCAGTAAATTTTTGAGGCATTTTAACCACAGCTCCCTCCCAGCCCAATTTATATACTTTGCCTCAATCCTGGCCATAAAGTTTAAGCCTCCCAGTATATGAATGGCGGAGAAGGGTAGGCAGAAAACAGAATGCTGGGTGCCACCTTTGTAGGATGAAACCTCTGTGGCCCCACGGCTGCCATGGGTGATATCTGTGTGCCAGGCCCTGTGTATCCCCCATTCCTCTCACCTCTGACCCTGTCACCCCGATGCCTGCCTCCTCCCTCACACTGATCCCCCAGGTGTCTTTCTACTGGGTAATGAACTTGATCACCAGACTTTCCAGGGTTGTCCCTGCAAGGCCAGCGGCCACATCCACAGTCAGCTCATCATGGTCTGAGAACCGAGGGGAGGGGAGGGGAGGGACCAGGATTAAGTTCAACCCAAGCCCTCAGCTTCTCAGGGCTGATGGGAGCCCGAAGCAGGTTTGCTTACAATCCACATGCACAGAATTCACTTGCCACCACATTTCCTTCCCGGACTAATCCCTGACGAGACGACCCAGTAATGGACACAAAGGAAGTGATTTTCTCTGGCCTGAACTAAAATTGACATTTTGTCTTTGACGTACATTTGCCATGGCATCCTTTATAAATAGGTAAGTAGCTTCTCAGAAATTAACAAGAACTACTTTGATGTTCCCTCGATAGAGTCTCTACTTTTTAATTAATTAATCAATATATTTATGTTTACTTTGAATAGCTAATCGATACAGTCACATAATTCAAAGTTCAAAAGATACCAAGGGATACTTGGTGAAGTCATTTCCTCTGATTCCCTATCCACACCAAATTCCTCTCTCTACCATTTTCTCTGGGTAAACTAGAGGATGAAACATTTGGGTGCAAATCTCAGACTCTGGCTCTACACCCTCTACACCCTTTAGGACCCCAAGAGGGTGTAGAGCCAATATTTTTCTTCTCATTTTGCAAATAGGAAAAGAAAGGCAAGGAGGAGCTAAGAAAGGGTTCCCAAGGACCAGCCAGGTTGGCTCCCTGGAGCTGGGCTGCATGCAGGGGCCACAGCAGGAGCATGCAGGCTGAGCGTGGGGCAAAGGAGGTCAAGGTAAGTTAGAGGCAAGGCGTCTGCAGGCAGTGCTCAGCTCAAGGCCCTGCAAAGTCTTCACAAATGGTTGTGAGGAGCTAAGGATCCATTTCATTCAAAAACAACTGTGGGTCCCAGCATAAAACTCCAGGCCTGGGAATTCCTGCCACGATAGGCAAATCACTTTTCATCAGCTGCTTCTACCAGGGGAGGCTGTCCCCCCTGCCCACATCCCTCCCACGTCCTAAAATAGTACACATCCACCCCAAGACAGCCCCCTTCACAAACTCCCACTTCTAGGGATCACCAGTCAGAGCTCCTCTGGGCCCTCTGCATGGTTCAGCCATCTCTGGCGGTGACGTGCTGTCCCCCTGGGAAACCCAGAAATGGCCACCCGGGCAACCCCACCCTGCACCTTCGCCCCTCTGCTCAGCCCTCAGTGCCTTCCCCTCCAGGAGCACAAACTCTGAGCTGTCACATTCCCATCAACCAGATGGGAGACCAGCCACAAACGGCTCATGCCTCTTGCAAGGACAGGGCCTTTGTCACAGGCTAAGCTTTCGAAGAGCTTCCGCGCAGGGTTGGGTGGGGCCCCTCTGTCACTGTGGTCACTGTGGGGGAAAGGGGCCTTTCTGTCACCAGTTTCCGATTGGTTACCCCTCCCTCCTCCTTCAACACCTCCCCTCCTGTCCCTTCTGCTCTGACAGCTTAGCTGCCACTGGCAGGCAGCAGCATGGTGACAGCAGAGCGGCTCCAGCGAGCTGCCGTTCCAGATGTCAGGCTCTGGCTTGCAGGTAGGGGCCCTGTCGGATATTTATGACTTTAATTCCTCAGTAGAGGTTTTTGTTCTGTCACACAGCGACATATGAATTGCTACTCATCTGCTCCCGTGTTTCCATGTCAGTGGCAATTACGGGAGGGCTGCTGGCTTCTCATACAACCCCACCTCATCAGGATCCCTACACCTTCCAGACTTGGAGAGGCTGAGAGGGATACAAACACAGTGAGAGAGGCTGGCGATGACAGAGCAACAGGGCAGGAGCAGATTCCAGGCCTGAAGGTGGTTGTACACCTGCAGAGAACTGTGCAGAGGGGCCAAATGTTTCCAGGGGCTTCCAGCCGAGGCTCCCTGCTCAGGTCTGGGAGGAGGTCCGAAGGCGGATGGGCAGGAGGGTCTAGGCCCAGCGGTGGGGGATTGCATCTGCTCTGCCCCGAAGCTGCTTTGCTTTGTCCACCTGTGACCTTGGGAAAGTCACTCCCCGTACCTCCTACTTTCCCCAGTTTTGAAATGAGGACACGCAGCTTCCAGCCCCCAGGAAGGAGGGGAGAAACCACCAGTGCCTGCACAGAGGAAAGATTCCATCCTGAGATTTGAGCCATGTGCTCTTCGAGGAACAGGACGTATCCTAACTCATCTGTAAGCATTTTTGTTCTTAGAAAAAGCCTGTCAATTCTGATGATGGTTGTACAACCATAAATATAATAAAATTCATTGAATTTAAAAAAAAAAAAAAGGAAAGAAAAGGCCGGTCAAAATCCAACATGCCATCAACTGGAAAGTATAAATTCCCCTCCCCCCCTTTTTTGTAATCTACAACAAATTCGTAAAACAAAGAAGCTCTTTTATTTCATTTTGTCAATAAACCTGGCAATGGAAATACCAATTTGAACAGCAATTTTCCCCCTGGTCTGAGCTGAAATTGGCTCTGGATGAATTGGTTTTCAGTTTTCACATGTAAATTCTCTCCACATCCCTGGCTCCTAAAGACAGTCCTGGGACACCCCCTGCTTCACCTCCACATCTCTGCTCAAACTTTTGGTTCCAGGAAACGACACCCGTTTACACTGCAACCACTCCAACCCCTTCTGCTCCAAAACCCAGTCACTAAAGGTAAACTGCTGCCAGAAACTTTGGGAAGATCTGTAGGGACCACAGATCCAGTGGGGTGGTGGTGGGGGGAGCCCATCCAGGCAGGTGGCACTGGGACTGCAAGGCAGATGTTCTGAGTCCCAATCTAGATGATCCCACTGCAGTGCACTGCCCTCTGTCTCCCCCACTTCCAGAAACATGCCTTAGATCCCAGCCAAGCCCCAAAACCAAATTATAGGTTTAGGTTCTGGTAGATTCTAAACAATTCTGAAATGGGGGCTTTCCTATAATAGGGTTGCCAGATTTAGCAAATAAAAAAGTAACACATAATTTTCAGTATAAGTATGTTCCAGATTTTGTATGGGATACACTTTTACTTAAAAAGCATTCATTGCTGGGGAGTTCCCGTTGTGGCGCAGTGGTTAACTAATCTGACTAGGAACCATGAGGTTGCAGGTTCGTTCTCTGGCCTTGCTCAGTGGGTTAAGGATCCGGTGTTGCCGTGAGCAGTGGTGTAGGTTGCAGATGCAGCTTGGATCTGGCATTGCTGTGACTCTGGTATAGGCCGGCGGCTACAGCTCTGATTAGACCCCTAGCCTGGGAACCTCCATATGCCGTGGTGTGGCCATAAAAAGACAAAAAAAAAAAAAAGACCCCCCACCAAAAAAAAGCATTCATTGCTTATCTGAAATTCAGATTTAACTGGGCGCCATACGAAAGAGCCTTTGCCTCCAAGGATGTTGGTCTGGGACTTTAGGACAAACAAGGATTAACTCATCCAAGAGTTCCCCTCCTCCCTCACATTATTATAAATCAAATTCATGGGCTTGTTGACCAGTTGTCCCTCATGATTCTAGACTTGAAAGGCCAAGGTGGTCCCAGGCTTTAGAAAGATGGATAGAACTCCCAGTCTTGGCTCTGCCATCCAGCAACTGGATCACCTTGGGTCAGTTATTAATTTTAAGCCTTAAGTTGCTCATCTATAAAATGTGGACAGTAATAGTATCTACTTTTAAAAGCTGTCACAAGGATTAGATAGTCTGTATATAATATCTTTGATGCGGTGCCTAGCACACAATGAGCATTCAATGTTATTGTCACTGATTCTTAAAGTTTCCACCTATGAGATAGAGTTTCAAATACTAGAGTAACAGGAAAACAGATAAGTCAGCAGTTACAAAAATATTCCCAGGCATCATATTTCATTTTAAAAACCATGAAATCTGTCATTATTCCCTTTTATAGACAAAGGTTAAGTAAATTTAAAGCATACTACAATTAAATGCAAAGCTGAATGTTGGAACAAAAGTATTTTGACTCTGAGGCTGGTATTTTTCTAACTGTATTTCAGCTGTCCTGATCTCTGCCCTCAAGCAGATGATTATTTTAGTGGGAGGTGTAATAACTTTAATGAAATGTAAAGTTATTCCCCAAACCAAAGGATGGGACCCTGCTTTTGTTTGCTTCTTAAACTGGGCTCTGGAAGTTTAGCCCTTTTCCTTAGCTCTGCCTGGTGTTGTGCTATTTTCCACACAGCTGGGAATAGTGTGAGGGTCTGAGAGTACTGACTCTGTACAATTCTGTACATTCTAGGAACACAATGCAGGCTTGTGGTCCAGCTTGACTCAGCGTAGGAAGAAAGTCTGGAGTCTCCCCTTAGTTCCCTGGGTCTTCAGCTTCTAGACCAGCTAGAACTCTCTCTGAGCTTCCAGTCCTTAGGGAATTCATTCTGCACAGTTTTCTATGCACATCCTTGTGCTGACATTACAATCTCAAGTGTTTCCAGGCATCTTTGGCTGGTTGATGCCTTCCCTCTTCCCAGGTTCTAAACATCCCAGCTCCTTTGGAAATCAGATATACTGCTTGCATCACTCTGCTGTGACCGAGAACAAAGCCTCTCAGGAGGGGCCCATGGAAGGATGCTCAAGTCAGGTCCCGTATGGGGGATGAACTCCCAACACAGTGTCACCACCCCATTCACCAAGGCAGGAGGATGGTGCAGTGGGGACAGTAGAGGTGTTGGGTGATATTACAATGTGTGCAAGTACTTCCAGGAACAATGTCAACTCCCTCTGCTTTCTAGATGTTCCTACCATCTTATTTTGATCACCTGATTTTTCCTCCCATTTTGGAACTCCCACAGCAACAATGATGGGTGAACGAGACAATAATATCCAAAAGGGAAAACCGGCATGGCACAAGAAAGCCCAACTTCCTGGGAAAACACTACAGTGGACTCACAGAAATCCATCTCTAAACCCAATGACCAACTCCTTCCCTAGCTTTCAGCACCTAGGACATTCTCAAGAATCCCACTCCCTCTCTGAATAATCTAAAACTCTCCAGGCTCATCTCCTTTACTTCCCTAGCCCTACTTCTAATCAATTTTCTTTCACACTTTCCTGTCCCCTAGATAAATCAAATGCCAATTTATCTTCTTCTCCCCTATTTTCTGCCTCCTTTCATTTCCTCTCTGGCTCCTCACTAATCAGCCCATGCAAGCAGCCACATGCACATTCAGCGTGTATTTGATATTTCTTGTTTGCCACGAGAAGTGGTACCTCAAATTTGTCATATACCCAAGCAATAAGGAAGAATGCTATTAACTGCAAGGAAACAAAGTAAAATATCTAAGGCAATTAGAGAACAATTCAAGCCAGTAATACAATTAATGAGTAATAATGTTTGTATGCGGCTCACAGGGCGCAGAGCACATAACAACCTGACTCTTATTCAGTCTTCACAATAATATGTATCTAACTTGACAATGCAGAGAACAAAACAGTGGAGTGGAGTGAAAATGGCATTTATCATCAAATAGGTTAGGTGTGATTGCAACTCTTTCAGATAATGTGTTGTGTTCCTTGGCCAGTACCAAGCAGCCTCAGTTTTCTCAGCTCTAAAATGGGGTATGAATAGCCAAGATCCAAGTGTTTGTAATAGCCAGTAATAAGGCACAACAGAATGCCTCCCTTGTGGCTGGTGAGGCATTGTTATACTCATTTAATGTATAAGGAAACAGAAGCCAAAGAATTTTATAAGTTTATTCAAGGTCACACAACTAGTAAGGGCTAAACCTGGGATTTAAACAAGGCTTTTATGAATCAAAGCCTCTGTTGGCCATCGCATCACAAGTAGAGCATCTGGTTCAATGTGTCTCAGGACCTAATGTGCCAGCCAGTCACCTAGGACCTTGTTCAAATGTTGACCTTGATTGAGGATGAGGTTTCCTGATACTTTGTGTTTCTTAATAAGTTCCTAGGTGATCTTTATCCTACTGGTCTAGACTTTGAATAGCAAAGATATTAACTACAAATATTACCCAGAATTTAGGGTTATTCCAATGTGCTGCAGTTGGGTGTTTAGGAATCAAGGCTTTAGTGATAAGAAGAGAAGGCAAAGGGTCATGGCCAACGTGCTCACAGGCAGAGTGAGAGCTGACCGTGTGCGTGCCATAGTGACAGGTGCTGGGGATGCAAAGGTGAACCCCGTCTGCTGGGAAGCATGTCTGTAAGCAAATACACAGCAAACAGCCTGGGATGGGAGACCCACGTGATAAGGTGGGGCATGCATCTGCAGGTACAGCGTCAGGACAGGTGATGGCGAACCTTGAGAGGTTCTAGAGCAGGTTAACTTAGACCCCAGGAATGGGAATCCACCAGGTTTAAAACCCAGGAATTAGGATTTAAATCTGGGGTGAAGCACACAGAAATCAGGGATGCCAACTCCAAAGCTCTTACAGAAAGCAGAGTTGAGCTTATGCAAATTAAGACTTTGGTAGAAACTGTGGAAATGTAAAACAAAGTACAAATATAGGAAACACTTTGGAGCACCATGTTGCAGGGAGCACTGGGCCTGGGCTCCATCACGGCGCTTCCCCATGTTGGCTGCCTGACTGTGGTCCTCTCTGAACTTCCATCTCTTCATCTGTAAAATACAGATCATCTATTTCAGGGGCCATTGTGAGAATTAGAGAAGATAATGCATGTGGATGCCCTCTGAAAAAGCTACAGTACTATATAAATTAAGGACCTCTCGTTATTAAGTCTCTCACGCAGACTCTGACACATTATCACTGAATTAAGTTATTAAAGAATAAAATTTGATGAATGCCTGGATATGAAGAATGAAGAAGGAGGTATCACCAAAGGTGATCTCAAAACGCCCAGAGTACTAGACTAAGAAAATAAATGCGCTGCATTTGATGGAAATGGGAAGAGCAGGGAATCTGCAGGGAACTATAATGTATTAGGTATTTGTGGATCCTGTGATAGATTGGGCCTTGCTCAGTCTGTGTCCCAGAGGCAGGACATTTCTCTGAGTCTCAAAGCATGAGCACTCCCAACAGCTGGACTTAAAACCTTCGCTTAATTTTTATCACCCTCATTACCGCCCATGGCCACTGGTGCCCAGATGGATGGCCTCTGGGGCAAGTTTGGCTGAGCATCCCTCTCCTCATCTATAAAATGGGCACACAATCCACAGCTACCCCCAAAGGAACACCAGGAAACCACAATTCGCAATGCTTGCAAAGCTCCCTTAGTGCCCCGGAACATCCTGGGTCCCCAGTAAACTCACAGGCCTCGAGACCACAGTCATCATCACCGTTACTTCGGCAACATTTAAAACAGATAGATCTAGGAGTTCCCGCTGTGGCTCAGCGGTTAACGAACCCAAGTAGCCTCCATGAGGACGCAGGTTTGATCCCTGGCCTCACTCAGCGGGTTAAGGATCCAGCATCGCCGTGAACAGTGGTGTAGGTCACAGATGTGGCTCGGATCCCGAATTACTGTGGTTGTGGCGTAGGCCAGTGGCTACAGTTCCAATTGGACCCCTAGCCTGGGAACCTCCATATGCCAAGCGTTCAGCCCTAAAAAGACAAAAAACAAAAGCCAGAGAGATCTAGAAACAGCACGTGTCCCGAACAAAACACTTTAAAGTGCACTAGGGAGTTCCCATCTTGGCTCAGTGGTTAACGAACCCGACTAGTATCCATGAGGACACAGGTTCAATCCCTGGCCTCGCTCATTGGGTTAAGGATGCAGCGTTGCCGTGAGCTGTGGTGTAGGTCGCAGACATGGCTTGGATTTGGCATTGCTGTGGCTGTGGTGTAGGCTGGCAGCTACAGCTCCTATTCGACCCCTAGCCTGGGAACGTCTATATGCCATGGGTACAGCCCTAAAAAGACAAAAGACAAAAAAAAAAAAAAAAAAAGCACTAAAGCTAAAGGAGACCCAAGAGGTCATGGATCCAAGATCCAAGTCTTCCCCATCCAAACATGCTTCCACCACTTCACAAAGGAGGAAACTGGGGTCCCCAGAGGAAGCTGATGACTCACATCATTTCTTTGGGACAAGCTCCCAGTGGCAATGGGGGTGCAAAAATCCTCTAGGAAACTAAGAGAGAGAGAGAGGAAAAAAAAAAAAAAACACCTCGCTGAAGGCACTGATTTGGGTGAGCTCAATCCACGGTTCAGGGCATTCTTTTCATCTAAGTATATTCCTTCCAAGCTGGACAATTAATTAAAATTCAGTGATGCTAATTTTACTGCCAACCTAGGAGATTCTTATTACATTTATTTTCCAGGTAATTGCTGCTTATACAGGAGTCAAATAGACGTCTTTTTTAGATGGTGCAATAGATCAGAATTATAATATATTCCTCACCCTTCCTTTTGCTCCCTTCTAATTCTGAAGCCTGCTTGCTTAAATTACACTGACAAAAATCTCTCTCTCCATCTCTCTCCATCTCTCTCTCTTTCTCCCTCCCAATGATAGCATCCTCAGAGGCACAGGGTATCAAAATAGTTTCTCTTTGGTGGTTGACAATTTTATCATACCATTTCCCCTCAGAGGAAGAACCAAAAATAATTCTTTACATATGTATGGAAATATATACAAAGAACTTTTCCTTACATCACCCATGTTTATTCTGATGTACGTCCTCCATTTACGGATGAATCGAGTGATACTCAGATGAACAATTTCCCCAGTGTGACACAATTAATAAACGGCAACTTCTGGTTTCCACCTCTTCAGGTTTAATCTTGGCCAGGAAAAATTTTCAGGAAAAATGTAAATGCGTTGTGCTCCCCAGAAGAAAAAAAAAAGATACTGAAAAGAGGCAACTTCACTTTCTGGGAAGAAAGGGCTCTGAGTGGGAGCAGCAGGGGCAGCACGGAACTTCTCAGGTCACCAAAACTCTCAGGTCCACTGGACTTCTCTAAAATCCCCAAATCGAGGAAGCTCTTTCCCCTTCTCTTCGTCACTGGGCCCATCTGCTACCACAGGAAGATTTTTCTCTCTTTCCCATAAACCTATGAGCGGGGTGAGCCCACGCCTGTAGGCATCTTCATGGGAACTTGTCCTAGAGGCACTTCTTCGGGGCCTTGAGGCTCAGGAGGAAGCAGCAGGTGCCTGAGTCCAGGGACTACCGGCTTTGCAGCTGCACACTTGCACACCCACAAAAGTGCTTGGATTTTCCAGCTAGGGCAACGATCTGTACTATGTGCTGGGGAGGGTAACAGTTGACAGGGGGAGGCATATATTAATTTTAAAATCTCAGTGGTGGTTGCCATTTATTGTATCCTTATTCTGTGTCAAGCGTAATACTCAGTCTTTTATAGGCTTTATCTGCATTTGTCCCAACAACCTTGTAAGCTGGGTATTGTTATAATTAGGTCTATTTTACAAGGGAAAAAAGCTAAGGTTCACTGTGGTAAGTAGCTGATGTGAGGTCACATGGCAAAAATGAGTGGAGCCGGAATAGTGGGTTTAGACCTGGGTGTCTCTGACTCCAAATCTCCAACACTCTACATGGCTCTGCACGTGCCCACATGGAGGCTTTGTCTGGCCTAAATCACTTTGGTCCTACAAAGTTGTATTGGGTAAAACAGAGAAAGGATGTATTATGTCTATATAGCAAACTAGAAGGCTTACATCTCAAGAGAGGTTCACCCAACAGGGACCTAGAAGAAAATATGAGCTTGTCTATTTTTATTTTATTTTATTTTAATTAATTTTTACTAACAATTTTTAATTTTTCCATTATAGCTGGTTTACATGTTCTGTCAATTTTCTATTTATATTTCAATGTTATCCTTTGAAAATATAGGTGTACATGAGTGTTATACTGGAAACTACACATTAATACAAGAATACACA
The DNA here is from genome assembly GCF_016906955.1 of Phacochoerus africanus. NCBI lineage: Eukaryota > Metazoa > Chordata > Mammalia > Artiodactyla > Suidae > Phacochoerus > Phacochoerus africanus. Next base: position 57,334,866 of record NC_062554.1, on the reverse strand, counting down.
TATAGGAGTTCCCATCGTGGCGCAGTGGTTAATGAATCCGACTAGGAACCATGAGGTTGCGGGTTCAATCCCTGGCCTCGCTCAGTGGGTTAAGGATCTGGCGTCATTGCCGTGAGCTGTGGTGTGGGTTGCAGACACGGCTCGGATCCTGCATTGCTGTGGCTCTGGCGTAGGCCAGCGGCTATGGCTCCAATTGGACCCCTAGCCTGGGAACCTCCATATGCCGCGGGAGCAGCCCTAGAAAGGCAAAAAAAGACAAAAAAAAAGAATACACATACAGTTTATAAATAGATAGAGGGTATTTCTCAAATGTATTTTGCAAATAGAGATAAAAATATTTTTCTCTTTGGTTTTTTGGCTTTAAAAAAAAAACAAAAAAAAAACCTCTTTAAATGACTTTTATTTGTTCCATTATAGCTGGTTTATAGAATTGTAAGACCTTAGAATCGGGAAGGGAATTTCACGAACATCTAATCCAGCATCCAGCTCCCGCTCACCCTGCCAGGATTGCTAGGATTAACCTCCAGCCTTCTCTTAAGCACTCTGAGTCTGCAGCTGCCACATGGTTTTCTTTGCCACTGTTTCACAGCAATGGAGACATTAATCGCTTTTTTTCTATGACACAGATCCACGTATCCCAGCCCTAAACCAGGCAAAGTGCTGTGCACACAGTCATCTCATCACACACGGAATGGGGCCCAGGTGCTGGGCATACACTTCCTCGGAAAGGTGCCCCAGGACGGGTCAGCAGGCATGCAGGCGTGCAGACCTGGAGAGATCTGGGGAAACCCATAAGAAGTCATCAGGACATATTAGAGACTGGTGCGCACTTTCAACACAGAAATCCCTGCCACAGTGAGCATTTGGGACCTCGTGAATCAACTTGGAGTTCAGCTCTTCACATCCAACCTGAGCCCCTTCCCATCCCTTCTCTTCCTTGTGCTCATGGGTGTCAGCATCTTCAGTCAGCACTGCTGAGCTGACACCACTGGAAGAGAACAGTTGGGTAGAAACAGAACTGATGGAGATACAGAATGGCGTGAGGGAGGGACTCCCGACTCACATGAAGGTGGATGGCAGCTTCTGAAACCTCACACAGGGTTCCAGACAGAGAAACGACAGGTATTGCTAGAGGCTTCGGCAGTTTCAGAGAAATCACTCTGAGCCACCCAGCTCCTGCAGGAGTGGTTCTCCAGACAAGCCGACCTTGGGAGGGTGTGTGCTGCCTCTAAACACATTTCCAAATTACAGATGCCAAATGCATTTTTATTTACCACTGGGGCCCTGGCCTGAAGAGCACTGCCAAACGTCCTAGACTATTTGTCCATCTCTTCCCTAGCAGTAATTGTCAGGAGCAAGCACCATAGACCAAGTCACTGCTGGCACCTGTGTTGCTGCTATGGGTCAAGAAGCCATTTCAGTTAGAAGTAAGAGCACACACTGCTGGGTCAGGGCACCAGAGTTCATATTCTGCTTTGCTAGCTATGAAATAGACAAGATGTGGAAGCTGCTGAATCTTCCTGTCTCTCTTTCCTAGTCTGCAAGAGAGGCTGTCACTGCCTCCGTGAAGGAGGTTGTGAAGGTTAGAGGTGGGATGGGAGCTGCAGGTGTGGTGCTTGCCAGTGTCCTGTCTGTGCATAGCTTGCCTCAAGGCCTTGGTTTGTGGCAGGAGACTGCTCTGTCCCCACCAAGCTGGCCAGAGAGCCTGAACACCAAGGCCTCCCAATTTCACACTAGGAGCCCTCCAGCCATGGTCAGTGTGATTGGCATATAAATATCTTGGGCCCCTGGGTTCTTGGGTTTGAAGTGTGTATTCCACACTGGGCCCAGAATTTCCCAGGCACCCCTGGTGGTACCTTGATGATAAACCCATGGTGGTTATTTGCCTCCCCTTTCCCATCTCAGTCCCCACTTTCCTACTGGCATGTCCTGGCATCACTGCCCAAATAAACTATGCATCCTTTAATCCATGTCTTGAGATTTGCTTCTGAGGAGACCCCAGCTGAGATAAAAGATATCACTCTAAATAGGATGCTTCTAGGAGTTTGGGATTAGCAGATGCAAACTGTTGTATATAGAATGGATAAACAAAGGTCCTACTATATAGCATGGGGAAATATATTCAATATCCTGTGATAAACCATAATGAAAATAAATATGAAAAAGAATATATATGTAGGACTAAGTCACTTTGCTATACAGCAGAAATTAACACAATAATGTAAATCAACTACACCTCAATAAAATAAATTTACATAAATAAATGAATAGGGTGCTTCATGTGGAGCGGATGATGAGAAGTGGATGGCGGTCATAGACGGGATACTTGTGCAATTAGAAAACCACGTCTGTGGAGTTCCCATTGTGGCTCAGCAGTAATGAACCCAACTACTATCCATGAGGATGTGGGTTCAATCCCTGGCCTTGCTCAATGGGTTAAGGATCCGGCATTGCTGTGGCTGTGATGTAGGCTGGCAGCTGTAACTGATTCAACACCTAGCCTGGGAACTTCCATATGCTGCAGGTGGCAGGTGTGACCCTAAAAACCAGAAAAAAAGAAAAGAAAAACAAAAGAAAACTGTGTCTGTTACCCACTACCATTCATCTCACAGCCTCCCCTCTGCCGTGCCACTCAAGCAAGGCTGTTTCCTAAGGGAACTTCTTGAATGGCTTGAGGAGATGCTATTCTAAAAGTGTGGCGCTTGGCCAAATACATCAGTGAGCAAGAAGGTCCTGGTTGCATATAATGTGCCCAACACTGTACCCACCTCTGTGGGAGGCATTCATGGCTGAAGACAGGGTCCCTGCCCTCAGGCTGGGGAGACAAGACATAGAAAATAAGGAGCCACACATTCTGAACCCATGTCACTGTGACACAAGCGAGGGTGTCAACACTCAGATCCTGCCCGCTTCATTGCTCACTGCTCCCATGCCCCTCCTATGTCTCCTATAGAGAAATGTCCCAGCAAACCTTCATCATCGTGGCTCCCTCCCGACCAGCCTGTCTTCTGGACCAGACCTTAGCAGTGACCAAGTGGCTGGAGATATGAAAGGCCAGCCCCTTGCCTCAAAACAGGATTGAGCTGCAGTGCGACTTGTGCTCCGGAGCTTCTCCAGGGGATCAGCCTGAAGTCAGGAGACCATATCCTTGCTTAGCTTTGACCAGTACCCTCTCCTGCCTCCCTCACACCTCTTCTCCTGGAAGCTGTACCCCAGTGAGGCACGTGGGCTCACACCAGGCTTCTAAGAAGCCAGGCTTCTAGCAAGACACTGCATATCAGAACCATCTGTGGAATGTCATAAAAATACCTATATCTGGACCTAAACACCTAGATCTACTGATTCAGAATCTATAGATCTTCAGGGGTGGGGTCAGGCAACTGTATGTTGATAAAGCCTAATAGATATTTCTCATACATCTTTACCTTTCAACATTCTATACTGAAATTTTCAAACCTACAGAAATAACGAAAGAGTGGTATGATAACACCTACATATGCCTCATCTAGACACATCGATATTAACATTTCTCCCCATTTTCTCCCTTTATCCCCTTTTCTTCTCTCTTCTCATATCAAAAATAATTTGTGAGCAAATTATAGACATCATGACACTCCTTCCTTAAATACCTCAAACAAGTATCTTCCAAAAATAAAGGCATCCCATATAACCCCTGAGAAAATTATTATTAATTCATTAATGTCATTAGATGATACAGTCTGTATTTATGATGTATGTTCCACAAGGAACTATATTCAGTATCTTTTAATAAACTATAATGGAAACGAATTTTTAAGAGAATATAGATATATACATACATGTTGGAATGACCGAATCACTCTGCTATAACCCTGAAACTAACATAATACTGTATATCAACTATACGTCAGTAAAAAAAAAAAAAGAACAAAAAAGACGCACCCTCTTTTTTAGGTCAAGGGTTGACATTTTCTCTACTGTAGGTACAAATGAAGGTCAGAGAAGGGAAATACTTGTGTGAGTTGGAGAGCAAAGAGAAACCTTAAAGAAGGAAATAGGATTTGAATGGGACTGTGGAGAACTGTTTCAGGAAAGGGAAGAGGAGGAAAGGTTCCAAGAGAGGTAGGTGACTATTACACGCAAAGGCACAGAACTGGAAAGAAACGGGGCTCTTCTTGGGCGTGGTGCCTGGGCAGACCATGCCAAAGCGACCGCAGCTGCCCATGGATGGGGGCAGAGCGTGAGGCTGGACAGACCCGTGGAAGCAGAGTTCAAAGGGTCCTGCAGTTGAAGCAGTCAAGAAACGGGGACGGCATACTGGTCTTAGGAGAGTCCCATCAGATTTTCAGAACACATTCGGGTGGAAAGTAGGAAGAACAACGCTTAATGATTTGGAGTCAAAATTAGGCTAGGGAATTCATCAGGGGCTGAAGTCATTTATTCACATGTTCATTCTACCCACATTTTCTGAGTCCACGATATTTTCCAGATACCAATCTAAGCACAGGAAACAAAAGCCCAGAAGGTCCCTACTTTGCTGGAGCTCGGGTTCCTGCAGCGTCTGTGTATTGGGAGGGAGGAGGGGCAGGAGATCATTCAGTCAGATGAGTAAAGGAACTGAGAAAAGATTAGATTAGATTGATGGTGATATGGTTAAAGTGAAATATAAAAGAAACCAATTTAATAGCGATTGGAACCTGCTTTAGCGTTGGTATTCAGGCAAAGAAATATTTAAAGCACTGTTATGCTGGAGCCAGCTGCCAATTCAGAAGAACAGTTATTTCCACAATTGTGTGAGCTGTTTGACATGCCATTGGCAGTATTAAGCGGGCCACAGCAGAATAGCTATTGTGGTTCTGTACTACAAGTCTACAAATTCTCCGCGTCAGATGCTACAAATCGTGGCTTCATTTTTCCCAAAGAACTGGATGTTGAACACTTACCGGCACTAACTTAACGAAGACCTACATGCCAGGAAGGCAGCAATGTGACAGTCCAGGAGATAATATTGTAGGCAATTAGTGCAGAGTCCCTACAATGCAGAAAAAAAAAAACTGGGCGTGATCAAGGAACACAAAGAAAGCTGGAATTTGGCGACACGTTGGGGGGTTGGGGGCAGGACAGAGGATGAGGATGGAAATCGGCAGAAGCTGAATCACTTGGGGCCATGACGGCCTGTCATGACATTGGGGTTTTTACTTTGAATGTGATGGTAAATTATTGGAGGAACTTTAGCATAAAGATAGCATAATTTGAATTATGTTTTAAAAAGATCACCTTGGCTGTTAGAGAAAGGATTGGAGGAAGGGAAGAGGGGCAGGAAAGAACTCAGCTAAGAATTTAGCACTTATGAAGCAATGTATATACAGGGTCATTTTGCAATGTTGCACCACCAAATGGCAAAATATTGGAAAATGCCCAAATGTCCAACAGCAGAGAAAGAAATTGATGTGTCAATCCATAAAACGGAAGTGCTCAATAGTTGTTTTAAAAAAATAAAGACACTCTACCTACTATTAATAAAATATCCCCAAGACAGGTCATTAAATGGAAATAGAGTTGGGAATTCCCGTCATGGCTCAGTCAGTGGAATCTGACTAGTATCCATGAGGATGCAGGTTCAATCCCTGGCCTCACTCAGTGGGTTAAGGATCTGGCGTTGCTGTGAGCTGTGGTGTAGGCCAGCAGCTGTGGTGTAGGTAACAGACCCGGCTCAGATCTTGTATTGCTATAACTGTGGTGTTAGCCAGCGGCTCAGCTCTGATGTGACCCCCACCCTGGGAACCTCCATATGCCGTGGGTGCGGCCCTAAAAAGGTAAAAATAAAAAAATAAGAAAATAGAGTTGGTACAAAGTAGATTGTAAAGGATAATGCTTTCTGTGTAAAACGGGGGAGTGGGGCACAAATCATACTTATGGATACACATTGCAAAATAGCTAAAAGGGATTATAAGAAACCAAGAGATAAAAGCATATTCCACTGCCATTTTCAGAGGTCAGAAAGGATCACACATTGGCAATTGCATATGGTTTGGCCTACGCTGTTATTTAATCTTTCTTTCTCATGTGGGATTTGCTAGAGGAGACAAAAGCAGATGTGGTAGTCTTGTGAGGGGCACTTTTTACTGCGTGCCCCCTTTATGCTTTATGAAACTGTGAGAAAATGGTCTTTGATTCCTTATTTTAAAATTAGGTAGATACATGATTGACAGGTAGGCGGAAGAGCTGGAGAGGGATGAGAGGACTCTTGCAAAGGTCCAGTCGAAGTTTACGGTCCCTGAGATTAGAGCAGTGGCAGGAGGGATAAAGAGGCGATGGCTTGGGAACCTGTCTCTGTGATAGAGTGGATAGGACTGGCTGTGAGATTTTTTTTACGTCTGTGGTGGTGTAGGGGAGGAAAACAGGGAAGAGAAGAGACATCCTCCCTTGAGTAATTAGATGTAGTTGTCTGGGCAGGGAAGTCAATGGTGGTACCATCTACTAAGATAACAGCTAGGGAAGGAGCAGGTTTGGTGGGCAGAATGAAAACGCTGGGAAACGTCCTATTTGAGAGACTTATAGACCCTGATGTGGCTACGTCAATTAAGGGACTGAGACAGCCAGACCTGGGGTTCAGGAGAGAGTTTAGGGCTTTGAGGTCTGAAGTCAAGAGTTATCCCAATTGTCAGAGAAAAAGAAAGGCATTTTTTTAAGAGAGATTCTGGCAAACTTCAAGGCTCTTTCTTCTCCCTTTGTCCTGGAACTTCATAGACGTTGCACAAAGGAAACTCAGACGGTCAGGGAGCAATGCTTGATCCAAGAGAATCAGAACACATGTCCCCACATTTAAATGCCCTTGCACCTGCAACATTATGTGTTGTTCGATCCTGGAGCCCACAAATGTTATCTAGGAAGCTGGGAGAAAAGGCTGTCCCAGAGCAGGGAGGCCCCTCGGACCTGGCCAATAGCAGTTTTGCATCCACGGCTGGTAGCTTTTCCAGAGTGTCCAATGCAACACATCTTCCTACTACTTCAGTGGGAGGTGCAGAGGCACAAAGCAAGTTCAAACAGGAGCAAAGCTGAAACGGCTCTCCTCCCCCCATCAAACTAGCTAATCCAACTGTTTTTAAAAGAAACAAAACTCAAAGCGAAACAGGGCTCAGCCATTGAAAATGGCTTAAACTGACCTGGTCACGTACAGAACTGGGGATAAAAGAGTAAGTGACAAAAAAAAAAAAAAGATACATGGAAACATGATAAAAATTAAAACTCTGGTGAGCTCTAAGGCTCAGGCTCAGTGCTCAGCAGGGTTTGGCATGAGCTTGGCAGTGGGGATGGAACAGCCTTGGTAGGTTTGCAGAAGGAACAGGAAAACCCAGGCTCCCACCACACCACACACTCACATTCAGGGAAGATGGTCCCTGGGCACTTCTGATGGGTGTCGAGCTGTTAGCCCCACATCCTCGATCGGTTGTCAAAATGGATAATTAAACCTAGTCATTCTAATGAAATCCCCTCATCCTCTGCATTGCAGAGGGGGTTCCATGCAGCCTTAGGGGAGAGGGGAGCTGGGGGACATACACCCCAGGCAGAAGAGCATCCATGGGGCACACAGAATGAAATACAGATAAGTCATTAACTGGTGAGGGCGAGCCCTGAGGGTGACTCAGTGAGAAATTTGGGACTGAAACTGGACAACATCAGATCAAAACGTCCAGGGCTGACCCCACGAAACAAAATCCAATGTTTTGGTTGCCAAATCATCTAACGTATATTTAGTTTGGGATTATGAACATCTGGTATTAGTTCACCCTGGCAAGAAATACACGTAAATTGAGAAGCTAATAGCTCTCTTGTCTACTCAGAAATCTTCCACAGAAAGAGGATGTAACTCTTTATGTATATAAATGCATACGTTGTTCTTACACTCATTGCTGCTATTATTGGTTCCATGACTGACAAGGAAGGAAGATGGCATTAAACTTAGACAAAATTTGAAATATACATAGATTTATTAATAGACATGTGCGGGTTCTTGTTGGAAACCCAAAGCTTGGTGCCCTAAAGATTCTTACAGAAAAAGAAAGAAAATAGTAAACTCATCTTTCTTCGTTGGGAGTGAATAGACTGTGAAGGCTCTCAAGATTACCTGGTGCAGATGATTCCTGGTGGTGTTTCTGCCCAGTCTGTGGGTGAGCACAGGCCCAGGAGAGTCTGGTTTTATAACCTGTGTTATGTTCTTACTATCCTTCCAACAGTGGGGGCTTGCTACTGACCCTTACTGGGAGATCTCAAAAAAAAAAAAAAAAAAAACCCTCCAACCCTGAGGGATCCAAAGAGATACCCAAAACTGTACATTAATATGATAAACCTAAGACAGGAGCGAGGTTTATCTGGGGGAGGAATGAATTAAGGGAGCTATCCTGACAGTGAAATGCATTATTACCTAGTTATGCATGCACTCTTGGCTTTTCGGCTGATGAACTTTTCACACGCAAAGTGGGGAAATTAATCAACTTTTCCTCCCTGCAAGTCTTCTATCTCCTCTGCCGTCTCACCTAATTGTTTTGCACTCAATATGGACAAAGACATTGTTCTCATTTCAACTTTCTCTACAAAGCTCAGGTGTCCTTATCTGCCTCTGAAACTCATTCTCACCTCATCCAGCATGAGCTGCCTTTAGTTCCTGCAACAATTTGACATGAATGGGGGCGCCCCTTGGCTTCTTTTGTGATGTTCATGCAGTATTAGAGCCTTGCTTCTTGAGGGTCGGACCAGTAAAAACAGTTATTTCCCTTTCTGCACTCAACAGCCTCTCCCAGGCACCCAGAAGAAAACCCAAGTGTCCAAAGGTGTTGGCACAGCGTGATCATGAAACTGACAGCACTAACATCCTGAACCTAGCCAGAACACAGATTGGGACTTGAACCCATGTGCTGGGACTCGAACCTGGCCAAAACCCAGATTGGGACTTGAACCCACGGTTTTAAATTAGAATCATTCCCAGGTGTCTAGACTCACTGAGGTTCAGGTTCTTCCTGCCTCTGAGCAGAAGGAATTCAGCAAGAGACAAAGTGATGGGCAAGAAGTAAATTTATTAAGATAGGACGTTTGTGAGAGATGCAAGCGGCCAGGCCTGGAAGCTCTGCCCCCAAGGATCTGGTGGGCTACAGTGGGGGTCAGAAAAGACCGCCTCTTCCTTTCTGGGAGTAGCAGCTCCTCCTAGGTATCTGGTAAGGTGTGTATTCAAATCAGTAGAAGGGCGGTCCTCAAACAGGATCTGAAACTCCACGCAGGCTTCACGCCTTCCCCTCCATTAGTCAAGCAAGCCTGCCTAGTTCTGATGGCTTTTTTGAGCAATTTATTAACTTACAGTGATCTCTCAACATCCCCTAGGCTTCCTTCTCTGTCTAGGATCCTCTACTGGGACTTCTATAACTACTTGTGCCTACTCCATCCCTATCAATCAGACGTGGCGAAGTGAACTTTCTAACTTCACTTATGAAAAAATAACCTCCCTGCCAAACATCACAGGTGTTTCCAGCTCTGCCTACATGATCAACAAAAAACAGACCGGGGTGTGATCGTGTGCGATTTTTTGGATGTTTCCAATTTATGTTCATGATACATAGACTAAACTTCTGGAAGTCTAAGTCAACTTTATAATTATTGCCCAGGGCTTTCACATGTTGTAGATCGGCCCCTCTCTCCCATGAAACAACACACTTACAAGCCTCCTGAATCATCCTGGGAATTTAAGGCCTTTTGAATGCTAAGCTAACTAAAGGCCCTGGACATCAGCTCTCAGGTTTAACAACCATGTACTTGCAGGCTGTGCTGACATCAACTCCTATGTGACAAAGTGACCAAGGAAGAGACACAGCCTAGCACATGAAATATAAGATGATTCTGTGTCTTAAGTACTTAAAGCCTATTACCAAAATAGGTGTGCAATGTGACTGTTATAAATATCATGCTTAACACCTTTTGAGTCTTTTTACTCTGAAGTGTCCAACCTATTATGGAAGAAAGAAAGGCTGCCTTTTAAATCTCGCTCACTTCAGCCTCCTCAGAGATGGATGAGCCCCTCTGAAGCACAGCCTCACATAAAAGCACGGCAGTGTGCTGCTGTAAATCTGTTTTACATCGGCTTTTATGGGAGCCTGTGAGCCAGGCTGGGGCTGGGCTTCATTATCCTCTTTTTTTTTTTTTTTTTTGACTTCAAAAAAAAATGTAGTCTCAAGCAGACTCAGATGATTTGCTTTGTAAATAACACAAATTCACATTCCTTTAGAGAAACCTCTTGGGCCTCCTGGGACCCACCATCTCTGCTCTGGTTGAAAGTACAAGCTGCCCGCTTATGGAAGTGCCTTGCGGGCCATCTTCCCGGCACAATGCCTGCTTGACTGTAGCCAGACTCTCAGGACCACATGGCTGGGTTCTGGTAAAGCCATGATGGGCTCTGACTCTGCAGGGTAGGTCCCCAAAATGCCCTGTTGAAACTAGGGGAAATAGTTGCACCTACATTTTGAGCTCATCGTGTGATTCCCACAAAAACATACTAAAAAAGTTTGAGTTCTGTTTTAATGTCGCTGTTAGAATTTGTAGGTCTCTGATATGGCATCATGTGGGCTTCTTGAGCTGTGCCTATTCAAAGACAGCCTTTTAACCACCAGTGAGAGGATCTGAATGCTATTTTAATCAACACCAATTTAATTAAAATTAAGGGCGGCACAGTGGAAAGAACAGTGGAAGGAGAGTCAGAAAATGTAGGGTCCCAGACTTCCTGCCATGGCTCAGCGGAAACGAACATGACCAGTATCCATGAGGACGTGGATACTATATCCTAGGCTAGGGGTCGAATCACAGCTACAGCTGCTGGCCTGTGCCACAGCCACAGCATCTTGGTGTCTGACCTGTGACTCTACACCACAGCTCATGGCCATGCTGATCCTTAATCCACTGAATCGAACCCTCATCCTCATAGATCTAGTTGGGTTCATAAACTGCTGAGCCACGAAGGGAACTCCCAGGACATAAGTTTTTTAAATTAAAAGAAAAAGACCTACATCTAGACATACTATCAGTGATAAAGAAGGATTCTTACAGCTTCTAAGGGACAAAATTTAGCCAAAAACCGATCACAACAAGATTCGCAATAGAACATTCGAAATGCTTCCAGAGAGTCAGAAGGTGGATAAGAGTTATTACCTACCAAGGTACGAAAATCAGACATGTGTTTCATCTGATTCCCAATTAACCAATCGGGATGCAGGAAGATGGGGCAGTGATGCTTTCAATGTTCAGAGGAAACACAATGTTAATCCAGAACTTGCTGCCCACTTTGACCGTCAATCAACTCTAAGGGCAGATTAAGTTCAATTATTAAATGCAAGGGCTGAAATATTTTACTCCTAAACCAATCTTTTGGGAAATCATTTTGGAATGTACTCCATAACTCCAGAAGAGGAAAACGTGTGATTCGAGAAACAGGGGATTTCATTTAAAAAAGAGCAGCAAAGGATGTTTCACAATAGTTTCTGTGTGTGAGGCCAACAAAATCCCCCCTAGAGGCTGAGGAAGAGGATGGAGGGATGGATGCAGGTGAGCAGGGAAAATGAGGACTCAGGAGGACAAGGGGTGTCACCAAGAGTTGGAAAAATAATTGAGGGCGTGACAAAGGCAAGAGTACAAGACAAGGTTATTAATTCCTCATGATAAAACTACTGCATAAGAAATTGTGTTCTAAATAAGTGGCCGTGTCAAATGAGGCACGATTTTAAGCAAACGATAGGGTGCGAGATGAGAGAATCTGTTTGACTCTGAATCTAGAAACAGTCTCCTAGAGGGGCCTCCCAGAGAGAGGGAAATACGATCTCAGCCATCTCCTTGGCCAGAGATTGAGTCATACTTTTCATGGTCACAATAATGTAAATGCTCTTGATTAGTTTTCAGCTTTTAAAGACAACCTGTGGCCAAAACCCAGAAGCCTTGTTTATGCTGCCGACCAGAATGTAAATGATCTATCAGGCTTGTCAAGGATCATTTTTAAAACAGCAAGAAAATTTCAAATACTGCAAGATGGGTGTGTGTGAGGGAGGGGCGTATTAAACATCTAAGCTCCCCTTTACAATTGCTCAAGTCTCTATCTTTGTCTTGCAGGAGTGTTTAAAGTTTTCCCACAGTGATGGTAAATAATCCTTGCACCTTTCTTCCTATTTTACTTTTTTTTCACCACTGTAAATAGAGGTTCTCAAACATTACATTCTCGACTAACTGGTTATTGTTGGTGTATTTAAAGGCTGTTGAGTTTTCATATTAAGTTGATATTCACTCTCACTCAATTCTCGTTTTGTTTGTTAATTTTGTCAATGATTTGCAAAACACTGTAGGTATCCTAAGATGTTTTCTGCAAATAGTGGTTTCCTTTTTTCCTTTCTAATTCTTATGCTTCTAATTTATTTATTTTGATTACATTAGCTAATACTTGCAGTACACTGTTGAATAAGTAATTGTGAAGATTTCACAAGCGTAGGGTGTTGAAAGGATTCACAAGCGTCCATTACTCTCCTCACTAAACTCTGGCATCTTTTTGGCTTATGTTGATTTCTTTCTTCCTTTCTTTCCTTTTTTTTTTGTTCTTTTTACAGCTACACCTGCAGCGCATGGAAGTTCCCAGGCTCAGAGTCGAATCAGAGCTGCAACTGCAGGCATATACCACAGCCATGGTAACACCAGATCCGAGCCGCATCTTCGACCTACGCAGGATCCTTAACCCACTGGGCAAGGCCAGGGATCGAACCCGAATCCTCAGGGACATTATGTCATGTTCTTAACCCACCGAGCCACAGTGGAAACTCCTTTTTTGTTATGTTGATTTCTGCATGAGGTCCTCGCATATCTTTTTCCCTGTGGAGAGAATTCTCCACCCATTTTTCATCTGATGAAGTCCTCTTACGATGTTAGACTTCAGTTGTAACATTCGCTCCTTAAAACCGTCTCCCATGACTTCCACATCCATGTGCATCTTTGATTAACTGTATTTTTTCACATCATCATAGGCTTCTTCCATTTATAACAATTTTATTTTACGTTGTACAACTTTTTGAAGTTCCTTTATGTCTGCTAGGTTGGATGAATCACTGAATAAAGCCCCATCAGATTAAAAAAAAAAAATCTAAATCCTCACCGTTTATATAAGAAGTAAATGAATATTGAGTAAAATTGATAAATTAAGAAAGTGAGTTTTAGTCGTACCTCCTAGTCATTGCTAGACCCTAGATTAGAACCGGGTCACCACCTCAGCGCCATGACAATCGCTGGAGGAGGCTCAGTCATTAAGGGGAGCTTGCAAAGAAGGCTGGTGTCTGGCCCTGCCCCAGACTCTGTTGTCATTCCCAAGGGTGAGGCTGGAGCACTGATATGCTTTTTGTCCCCTGCTACCCTGAAAGGACCTCAGTGGGCCTGGGGCTGGGGGGCGGGGGTGGGGGAGCAGGGAGAGTTTACCTGCGCCAGCAGCCCTCTACACTGCTGGACTTAATATCATAGGCATCTCGATAGAAACAGAGTTTACTGCTTTGATGTGGATTTGATGAGAGTGAACACTTCGGAGGGACAGAGCCCAGGTGAGAGGCAGGTTGTGGTCCAGAGCATTGCAGCCTCCAGGGTTGTGGGGTGGGGGAGTCCTCGGCCCCATGGTCTTCCTTCCCTGCCTTAGGGGAGAGGACACTGGGGTCCCTGGGACCAAGCGACAGGTCGTTGGATGAGTTCAAAGAGGATTTGAAGGGGGCTGGGTACCAGCATACTTTTGTCCCCTGTGTCTCTCCCACCATCAAACCACCTCTTCCCTCTCCCTTTTTCATCCCTGCCCTGCCAGGGTGGCCTGCCCGCCTTTCTTCTCCTTCCCCTTTTTCTTGGCCCCCTTGGCTCCCCTGGAGGAAAACACAGAGGGCACATCCTAGATCCTAAGAATCGAGACCCAGTGTCGCTGAATGGGTGGCAGGATAGTGGGGGGAAGAGAAGGGGGGGGTGTCTCGTGTTCAGCTGGAAACCGCTTTCTCTTTCAAAAGAAACTGAATGATCCTGCATGTGGCTTCCGCTTGGCCTTCAGTTCCCTCCCCGTGCGCATCGGTGAGGCTCCGTGGAGAAATGGTCATCGTCCCCGTTGCAAAGAGACCTCCACTTCCGCGGAGGAAGCTGATGTCATACATCACATGAGAAGCAGCTGAGTTTACTTTTTTTCCTCGCTGTTGCTGCTCCTTGTTTCTTCTTTTCATTTATATCAACGTGAAGGACACATATATCTCCATCGTTCCCCTGCAGCCCTGGAGAAATATGACAGGGCCCAAAGCAAAGGTAGGAGATTTTTATGGACGCCACAGGATCCCAATTAATAGAAGCCCCTGGGACGATGCCCTGCCTTCCACTTCTGAGGACCCCAGATGCGCAGCCGCGTCCTCCCATAAAACAGAGCCTGTTGACACCAGAAATAAAACATCTGCACCGGCACTCAGAAAATACTTTATAAGCATTCCTGAGCCATACTCTGTGTTTAAACTCCAGCTTTTTAGTATAATGTTAGCCTTAGAACTTAACATTTTTTACTGCCTTTTCCTCCAAATAATCAATATTGATTTTACTGGATCTGTTATTATCCTGACATTAAGATTTATTTCCTTCCTTTCCTTTGCATGAGATTGTCGTTTACAGAACAAGCATTTATTCTGTTCTTTCAGAAAAGCTCATAGGATAATTATCTTGTCCCACTGGCAAATAATTCAGCTTATATTGTATTGAAAAATAATAATTGGCTTTGCCTCCTCATCAGGTCTGAACGGCTTTATTATTATTCTATTTGCTGGTACATTGTGATAGCACCTTTGCAGATTTTGGGAGTGTCAGGGATTCAGAAACCTGGATCCATTGAAGTGAGATCCCCGCTCCTAGATTTTTCAGAACATTGTTTGCTTTGAACAATACAAAGGTCACGAATGCTGCCCTTCCCAGATCTGCTTTCTACCACTGCCTTTTGCTTGTATTTTACCGGTGCAAGGAATCTCCCTGAGGCCAGATGCAAGACATCCTGGGCTGTGGTCATAGGAAGTGAGCAAGGGAGTGACCAGGGAAATGATAACATCAAGAAAACAAATCCTTTTATTCATACAGTCACTATGGCTTTTGCCCTGGACCATCTCACAGGTAGGCTAACCTGGAGGGGAAGCTGCAAAGAGTAAAGGAGAGCACTTGAAACTAGAAGTCAATGAGCCTGGGACCTCCCTCTTCCCTTTTGTTTTTTTTAGGCCACACCCTCGGCATATGGAGGTTCCCAGGCTAGGAGTCAAATCAGAGCTACAGCTACCAGCCTACACCACAGCTCACAGCCATGCTGGATCCTTAACCCACTGAGCAAGGCCAGGAATCGAATCTGCATCCTCATGGATGCCAGATGGATTTGTTTCTGCTGAGCCACAACAGAAAATCCTCTGAGTCCTTGTCTTAATGGGAACAGTAACATAGGACTATACCTATTGTTTGTTTTGTGCATTAAATAAATAAAATCATGTGCAGTCATTTAGGCGATGTCAAAATGGAGGAGTTTATGCAAAGTCCAGCAGGAACCTAGCTGTGGGACACCCAACTGTTCATTTCCTCCTTCACTCAACATTTATTGAGCACCTGCTGTGTAAGGTTCTGTACTAGATGCTAGAGTTCCAAGAAGGGGTAAAACAAGATCACAGATCTTACGATTGTTTGGAAACACAGCCATTGGTCGAATTTCCCCACAAACAAACCTAAAATGACAGCTGTGATGAGGGCTATGAGAGCAGGTACAGGGAGCTAGGACAGCCCATCATGCTTATAACCCTAGGAGGTGGCATGTGAACAGAGGACCGAAAAAGGAGAAAGTGGTTCTTTGCTAAGGTGCAGGGAAAAGCATTCTAGGCAAGGGAACAGCCCCACTGCTGGAAGGAGCTCAGAGAACACAAGAAGCTAAAGAAGGATCAATTCAACATTCCTGCAGCAAGGAGAGCCCAGTGGTCAGAACAGAGAGAGCTGAAAGCCATACCAATTACACTCATGGAGCAGGGTCAAATGGCAAGGTTTTGTTCCTGGTGAGGAGTCTATGGATGGTTTGTGGTTCTTTTCTTCACAATGTCTTTGCATTCAAGGAAAATAATGAGTGAAGAGCCAATCAGAAGGGGAAAATGGAGATGAGTGGGATAGTGGCTGGTGAGGCTGAGCAGAGACACGGGGGTGGGGCGGGGAGGACCCACAGGCAGGGCACGTGCTGAGTTCTTCATGAGGATGCAGGGGATGGATGCTGTGGGCAGAGGTAGGAGTCACGGGTGCTGAGATGGGCTGGAGTCACAAATGGACACATGTTCATAGGCAGAAAAGGCAAACCCAATGGAAACAAAAACAGGCGTGGTTGTGCAGGGACGGTCACACCAGGCTGAACCCAGAGTTTGCTCCATGCGATCTCCGAGTATTCCCCAGAATTAAATAATTCTGCGAGTCTTGGAGTTCCCGCCGTGGCGCAGTGGTTAACGAATCCGATTAGGAACCATGAGGTTGTGGGTTCAATCCCTGCCCTTGCTTAGTGGGTTAATGATCCGGCGTTGCCGTGAGCTGTAGTGTAGGTTGCAGACGCGGCTCGGATCTTGCGTTGCTGTGGCTCTGGCGTAGGCTGGCGGCTGCAGCTCCGATTCGACCCCTAGCCTGGGAACCTCCATATGCCGCGGGAGCGGTCCAAGAAATAGCAAAAAGACAAAAAAATTAAAAAAAATAATAATAATTCTGCGAGTCTACTAATCTCATCTCCAAAGAAAGCTTAAATGCAGGCAGACCTAGTCCTCGGCCTCCAGGGACCCCGTAATCCCCTCTGCTGATGCCACTTTTGCCACATATGCTGCTGCTCATCTAAGGCTGGGCAAGGAGCTGTTAAGAGGCCCATGCATCCCAGGAGCTGCTCCAATTCAGGACGATCTCCCTTCTGGAGACTTCTTCCTCGGAGACTTTGGGGAAAGCCATCAGAGCGCATGGACACAGGCTCCAGCTGACCCACCGGGAAAAGGAACGTCTGACCCTGATACTCAATTAGCGGAACAGGCGGTGTATAACGTATGCTTGACACTGATATGATTTAACGTTAATAACTGGTTTTCAAATATTTATTACAATGGCTGTTTTAATAAATATTTCATGAACACTATTTTTTTCAAACCCCCTCTGTTGCCAGCTTTGCTGCCTTAATTTGCCTTAATGAGGATTTTTAAAATGCAGTGATGAATTGCTTCCCTGACAGTGTACAGAAGGTGAAGAGGGCTCTCCTGGAATATCCATCATTTGGGGCAGCGAACCCAGGAAAAGATGAAGACCCAGCATAAAAATACCCCTAAAGAGGGACAGAGAGCTGCCCTGCCACTCCTCACGGAAGAGAAGCAAGCTCACCCTGCAGTGCACAGGGACGGAGAAGCGTGTTCCCGACGGAAAGGACGCACAGCCCTTGGACAGGGGACTGAGGACAGTGACATCTCCCCGGAGATCTTGGAAAGCCTCAGAGCAAGGGGAGAATCCCAGCCCGGCCCTGCTTGGAGGAGGAGAGAGAGCAGGACCATACTGAGGTGGCCTGACACATAATGCTTTAGATCTGAGCGAAGCAGGAGGGAGGGAGTCCCAGAGGCAGGGGGCTCCTTGCCTTCCTCAGTCTCTCCGACTGGAACCCAAGGACCCCTGAGTCCTGGCATGCAGATCCTCCCAGGGCCTGTCTGCCTCTGCCTCCAGCAGTGAGGCTGCCCAGTGGGGGAGCTTGCCTCACTTCCAGAGGTGCCAGTCACAGAGCTAACGAAAACTGCGTTCCTCTCTGCAGAAGACTTCTGAGTATTTCTGAAATCAGAACGCCTCTTACAATCCACGTGCTCCTTGTTCCATGTGGAAGAGTATCTCTTTTTCTCTGGAAGCTGCTTTTAAAATGATGCTGCAGCCTATCACTGAGATGACACTGCATCTAAGAATGAGAAACCATGGCCTGTCGGTAGCTACACCCAGCGAGGCTGGGAATTAGCTGCCTTCTCCAACCCAGGACCAGTGCCCAGGCCCAACTGCTGGATGATGCTTCAATGGCTCCCAGTTGCTGCTCCCTGGTAAGAGACAGAGTCCAAGGATGGCCCAGGCATCCTCATCACCACTGTTCAAGTCTATCCTCACTTCACTCCTGGCCACACTGTGCTCAGATGCTTGGCTCACGGATCCTCAACTCTGGCTAGTTATCCCTCTGGGCAGGTCTGAGCCCAGCCCTCCACACCCCACTTAGCAACTGAGAGACATCCCTACCCTGCTCTACTCAAGGTCAGGTGCCTCCCTGGCCTGGGAGACTAGTCTCATACAATTTCCTGGAACAGAAGAGTAGCCTTGAATGAGAACCAGCCCCCACCATCTAGCTATACATGGGGCCACTCAGGAACTGTGCTTGTCCCTTCAAGCTGAGTCCTTGTGGGCACTTCACACCACCTCTCCTTCCAGAACTGTGTCATCCAGCCTTCTGCATTTCAGCACCCCACTCCCATTGCCTTAACTGACCTCAATGGTACAGGTAAAATTGTGTCAGAGCAGCCACTTCCTAATGATTAGTTCACCCCACCCCCAGCTCCAGGATATGCCACCTACACTGCATCCTGCCAGAAGGAATACCCTTGGAATTGGACCCTTGAGTGAGTCCTCCCGATTCCCAACTCACTCAAGTGCAAAGCAGTGGCTTCTGTGGACCACTGGGAGAGCCTTTCAACCTAGACAGGGAGACAGTTAGACACAGCAAGTGTTTTTGGACATTTACTGTGTGCAGTGGGGGCATATGCTGTGGATACATGAGGAAAGGCTGCAGGGAGGGAGGTAAACACAGGACTGCACAGTTTGTGGAGTCCTGTGATCCAGGTGTGTGTGGAGGCTGAATGAGGGGCCCCTCACCAAGTCTGGAAAGGCACAGGGGGCACATGTGAACTAAGACTTACATTGACCAGGGGAAGCCAGGTGGCCAAAGATGTGGGTTTCTGGTGGAGACGGGGAACCTCAAAGACAAGAATGACATGAACACCTGCTCCCCACCTTCTGTGACTCAGTAATGATCCACACAGATTAGTAGTGACAGAAAGTAAAATATGAGTCAGACAACGCCAGGGGCTGAAAAGCTAGGCCAGATGTGGAGGAGCTCATTTGCCGTCTTAAGAAATTCTCGTCTCATCCTGTCAGTGATGGGGAACCACTGGTGAGGTTCAAAGGGGAGTGATATGCTCAGTCTGTGTGCGACATCACCAACCACTCTGGAAGCTCCAGAAAGAATAGCTTTGAGCAAGACACAATAAGGACAAAAGCCCAGAAGTCAATATCATGGTTTTATATAGAGAAGCTGATGAAGAGCTGAACTAAGAACAATACAGCCAATATGTATATATATATTATTTATTTGATGTATTATCTATAATATATTAATAGCATATATTATTATATATAATATATGTTAATAGAATATTATATGTGCAAATACTATTATTATATATAATATATAAATAATATATTTACATAGTAACATGTAATAATATATAAATAATTATATATATTATTTATTACTAGCCATATACTATTATATATTATATTATATATTATTATAATATTATTTATTATTAGCTATATAATATTATATAATATATTGCATTATTATATTATATATTATATTATAATAATTATTATACTATATATATTAGTATATGATTTATTATTAGCTATATAATGTTATATAATATAATGTAATATTATTATATTATAATATTATATAGATAATAATCTAATATTTACTGAGTGCTTGTCAGGTGCCAGACACCATTCAAATTCAAAGTATTACATATTTAATTTTTGCAATAACTCTATTAGGAAGGCACTATTAAGTTTCTATTTTACAGAAGAGAAAATGGAGTACAGGAAGGTCAAAAACTTGTCGAAGGCCATGTAATCACAAAAGGCAGAGGATAAAGGAAGATTCAGAATTTAGAAGGCCAACGGAGACAAATTTATGGGAAGGGAGGATAAGGGGTGGGAAGGCAGGGAGGACTCAAAAGTGATTTCCCAGTGTCCCGCAGAGGTCACACGAGGACAGGGTTACTAACAAATAAGGGAAGTAAATTAGGAGCAAAATTTAAATAATAGGGGGAGAAAGACAAGGAATTCAGTTTGGAATCTTGCGTGGGAGGTCTACGTGGGACACCAGGGCATGAGTGACTTCCAGGCGATGACAGCAAGATGTAGTTGGAGGAAAAGACTTGGGAGTCACCCACACACGGTGACTTGTCACGGTCAGAGAAGCCAGTGTAAGTGTGGAAGATACCTCCACCTAAGTAAGTAAAATCAGGGAACCGATTCTGACTCCCAGCTTTCAGAGTTGATGGAAGGTGACTGAGTCACCAGCCTAGCATGCTATCAATCACTGTACTTTTCAGGTCTAGGGCCACCTCTCCAAGTGATAGACAGCGGCTGACCGAACCCTCTGACTCATTTCTCTCAACGTCCTCTTACAGATCCTTTCCTGTTTGCAACTGGAGGAGTGACTGTGTCCCCTGGTCAGATGAGGCTGTGGCCAGGGAGCTGGGCTCCTGCCCGGTGACAGCCTCCCATTCTTCAGGAGCAAATGAATGAGCTTGAAACACTGATGGAGTTATCTGGTGAAAGGATGGAGACCTGTGGGACCCCAAACAGTAGAGAAGCTATTTCTGGCACCCCCTCTGGCTGTACCATCACAGTGCAAGACAAAAAAATGGGAAAACAAGGACAGCTGACCACAAGGGCTCAGATTAAAGTTTGTGTGTGCGAATCTTACTGTGTCGATGGCCTCTTCTGATAAACTGAATACACGTTCAGTTTAGTGGCAATATGTGATTGATCTTCACTGTGACAGAGGAGGCAAAGGCAGTGTGGTTTGTGAGGGTTGGGAACAGCAGGGGAGACATGATTAAGGTTTGAACAGGATGTGAGCAGAGCCCTCTCAAATGCCCATGGACCTTGTAACTAAAACCCAAAGAGCGAGTGGGGAGGGGAGTCGAGCAGGCACCCCAGAGAGGCACCAGTGTTTCAAAGGCTGGCAGTAGAAAGAAGGGAAGCCCGGAGCAGGGGGCAGTCACACAGGAAGGATGGACAGAAGCAGAGGTAACATTAGAGAAGAAGGGGCAGGAGTGCAGGTGGCCAGCCAATGGGCTGGAAGACAGGGAGGAGGTAGGTGCCCTTGCCTGGGGCAGGGAAGCCTAGTGGAGGGTGGAGAGGGGAAGCATGGGAGGGGCAGAAGTGGAGGGGGTCGTGGAGGATTAAACTGGGTAGTGGGGGAGACATTTAGCAGCTTCTGGGGAAAGGCAGTGTTTAGGAAAGATGACTTTATACATTGAGGGTGGCTTAAAATAGTACAAATATATCCTCATGAAAGCCAGAAATCCAAAATCAATGTGTCAGCAGGGCTACCCTCCCTCCAAAGGCATCCGGGGAAAGTCTGACCCTTGTCTCTTCCAGCCTCCGAGGGCTGTCTGTCAGCGTCCCCTGCCTTGTGGCTGCATTGCTTCTAGGTCTTCATGGCTAATCTTATATGTCACCCTGACTGGGTCACAGAGTGCCCAGATGTGTGCCTAAACCCTATTACTGGCTGTGTCTGTGTGGAACCGACAGACTGAGTCACGCAGATCACCGTCCCCAATGGTAGGAGGGCATCATCCAGTCCACTGAGGGCTTAAATGGGTCCAAAAAGGAGAGAACGGAGGGTTAGCTCTCTCTGCCTGACTACCGAGCTGGACATGATCTTCTCCCGCCCTGAGATGCTCCTGGTTTTCAGGTCTTCAGATTTGGATGGGAGCTACACCACAAGCTCTCCTGGGGTCTCCAGCTTGAGGACAGCAGATCGTGTGGGGCTTCTAAGCCTCCATAATCAATATCTATGTATCTATCAATCTGACTATCTATCACCTACCTACCTAGACTCTACCAATTATGTTTCTAAGGACAACCCTGACTAATACAAATCTGACTCTATTTTTGGCTTCTCCTCTGTGTATCTGTCTCAAAACTTTTCCCCTGTCACATTCTTATAAGGTCACTTATGATTGGATTTAGCGCTAACTTGATAACCCAGAATAAGCTTCTCCTTTCAAAGCATTTAAACTCAATTCCATCTTGTGCCCTATAAGGGGATATGTGCTCTCTGCCATCTAAGGCAATATTCACAGGTTTCAAGGCTGAGGAGGTGACTATATCTTTGGGATGCCATTTTTTCAGCCTACCACATGGGGAGCAGTACACCTCCAGGCAGAGGAGAAAGAAAAACCAAAGGAAAGAAATAGTTAAAGATGTGGGAAGGGATAAAATATTGGCGAACAATCCTAAGAGTCGAGGAGCATCAGGAGAAGGAACCAACCAAAAGCAAATAAAAGACCAGCTGAGTGGTGTTAAGTTCTAGGAGCACGAATTCTTGTCGTTGCCGGGTTACACGCGTCATCTCTCAAGTCCTTAACTCAGGACTAGAATTTTGTTAATGCCTTGCCCACATCATACTTTGTGGGTGCCCCAGGGCAGGGGACAAGGACACACGGTCAGGGTCACCTGAGCCAGCCCCCTCCCAGCAGGGGACCAACGTGGAACAGCACCATCAGCTAGTTATCATCTTGGTCATTTCAGGGTCGATGACAGTAGGATGGGCAGGTTTCCAGAGCGACAGGGAGTGTGGGTGGTACCAAGGAAAAAGCAGCACCAGGGCAGAATGCGTCCTTTGTGGATCTGGGATGGCAGGGGTGGGTGAGGGTCAGGAGTGGAGAGGGGAGCGACGGAAGGCAGGGCAGTAGAAGGCTCCGAGGGAGTGCCCAGGGAGAGGAGGTTGGCACTGCCAGCAACAGGATGGTGTTGTGGGAAAGGGGCTGGCGGGGCCTCTCCCCCATTTTTCCCCCATCTGCTGTGCTCAGAGGATGCTGCTGAGCTTTCTCAGCTCCGCCATCCAGGGGTGTGCTCTTATGTGACTTACTTCAACTCTCCAGGTCTTGATTTTTTTTTAGCAATACCATGGGGATAACAAAGAACTTACCCCGTTGTGGCTCAGCGGTAATGAACTCAATTAGTATCCATGAGGACACGGGTTCAATCCCTGGCCTTGCTCAGTGGGTTAAGGATCTAGTGTTGCCATAAGCTGTGGTATGGGTCGCAGATGTGGCCCTGATCCTGTGTTGCCCAGCAGCTACAGCCCCGATTTGACCCCTAGCCTGGGAACTTCCATATGCTGCAGTTGTGGCCCTAGAAAAACCGAAAAAAAAAAAAAAAGAAGAAGAAGAAGAAAAGAAAAAAGAAAAACAAAGAACTTACCAGTTTCAAAGAGCTGTTAGGAGGATTTGCTGATAATGCGCCTATGGGACTAGGGCACAGCCCTGGCACCAGAGGCCCTGGGGGCGGGGGGCAGTAGCGTAGCCATGGTCACCTGTGCTATCATTTGTATCTGGTGCTTGGAGCTCAGCACGATCCATGCAGGCAAATCCAATGATCAGAATCCATTTTCCACACTCTCAGCAAAACCCTCTTCCCTGGGTTGCCAGTGGGTGGACTTTGTCCTCTCCTCCTCTTGGCTCTGGGGAAATGCTGCTCCCACCACTGGACACGGAGGCCACGCAGCATCCCTGTGGGCTTCTCCACTGCCTACAATCAGGAGGTTCTTTCTTTGGCTGATGGCAGCCTCTTCTCACCTGCTCCTTGGCAGCCCAGGTACCCACACAGCAATTTGTTCCAGATGCTGGGCAATTTGTGTAGCCCTGCTCAGCATGAAAAATATTTCCCCGGTGCTGATCAACCTCTGGAAAAGCTGGCATTTTCAAGGCTGCCAGCCGGTCTCCAACACTTAGCTGGAAACCTGTGGGCCTTTCATCATCATTGTCCAAACATGGGAAGGGGAGCAGCCGGTGGAGATGGAATTCTTGCTGGTGAAATCCTGGGGAGCTATGCAATCTCTCACCCACCATGCCCTGGATAGAAGCTTCCCTAGAGTGGGCCTTTGTCTTTCCAGGAGAGGTGCTTCCAGGATGCTGGGGAAGATGCACCTGATGGATCAAGTGGGATTCCAGCTGCAGCAGAACCAGTGAAATGTGGTCCAAGAAGGAAGCTCAATGAATCAGGCCACTCCTGCCTCTACCCTTTCTGTGTCGGGGGCAGAAACAACCAGGGGATGTTGTGCTTCGTTACGCAAAGTGTGGTCCAAGGTCCAGCAGTATCCGGGAACTTTAGAAATGCAGACTCAAGCCCCACCCCAGATCAAATGCATCAGAATCTGCATTTTAACCAAAGTCCCAAGTGACTCATATCCAATGCAGTTTCAGAGGCACTGATGTGTGGAACACATATTAAGACCCTACTCCCTTCCCGCTCCCCAATATCTCCTTCCACTAAGTTCTGCCAGAGATGCTTGCAATTGATACATTAATCACTTCTCAATTAAGACTGGAAATGTTTTTTTGGAAAAGGTTGCAGCATAGAGTCATTATTCCTATAGAGTCCCGCTTCTGCAGGCTTCAAACCTCTTCTGCAGACCTTCGATGAGTGATAATGTCGGATTTTCCTCTAGACCTTCTGTTTCTCACCCACGGGGCTTTCTGAATACTCTGCAGCAGAAGCCCTCACATTCCAAGTCCATGTATTGGTTTCCTTAATCACCAGTGATGGGAACCAGCCCAGAGGCACACTGAGGTGGCTCCGTGGTAGGAGAATGTCATTAATGTGTCAGAAGCGCCTGCCTGCCTCTCGTGCTGCATGCTGATCTCCAGCCACCTCCGCCTTCTGGAAGATGAGTGGGGCCTTGGTTTCGACGGTTTCTATGTGCAAGAGACTGAAAGTAACCTGGGATTCCCAAGCAGTTCCCTGTGGGATGCACGTTTTGCCTCCTGTGACCCCAAGTCCCCAGAAGGGTGTCCAGCACCGAGCTGGATCTCGGTGTCCACAGGAAGCTGCATGCTACTATCTGGTACTGACACCTGCTGTATACCGGGCAGCATGCTAGGCACACTCACCTTCACTCTCTCTTTCCGTTGCTCTATCTCTGGGTCTATCTACTCTCCTGAAAGGTATTCATTCCTCTTACCAGTCCCACTGAGTGGGTAGTTACTCCCTCCCTATCCCAAGGTGGCACAGCCAGCAGGTAACTGAGCAGGTCATGGGCTCCGATGCACATGCTGTTTTTGCCCCGTCCTCTCCCCTCCATGGACAGGGCTGAAGGGACAGGTGACAGACGGATGGTGAGAAGCCATATGACGGCTCCTGAGCAAGGCTTACTTTTGAAGGGACTTAGCCCCAAAGACCTCTGAGAGTAACAGCTGATTTTGACGAGCCCAGAGAAAACCCCAAACCAGTCACCAATGGGATAGCAGCAGGGCCATTATCAGGCCGCCTCAGCTGAGCTCACAGGCAGTCACTCTTGCTCCAGGGCTGCCTGTGAGGAGACAGGCAGATTAGATTCAACACAGATTCCTAAGCAAATGCCCAAGTCCTTTAGGGGGAATCAAGCCATGGAAATTAAGAATAAAAGTCATGATCAAAAGTCAGTTTCAGTCATCGTCAGGGTGAAAATCTAGGAGTCGTATGGTTCCCCCTCCACCAGCTCTGCTCCCCGTGGCTCGAGAAATCCATAATACCCCTCGGACCATGATTAAAATTTCCTCTTTGGTGGTTTCCCCTCTCTCCTTCATCTTTTTTGGTCTGAGCTGGCACCAGCGACAATTAGGGGTTGATAATCATTGCTGCTGGGGCTGTGCTTCCCCATACATCTTCCTCAGAAGGGACTGATTACCATATTAAGCATCTTCCACTTGGCAAAAATCAGGGAGCCTATTTCCCTCCGCTTTCCTCAGAACACAGACAAGAGGGTTGAGGGGGAGAAGCAGCCAGACACTGAAGGGTCTGAACCACCAGAAACTTCTCTCCGTCTTTCTTCCATGGCATTTATTTCCTTTGATGTTGAAATCTCTTTCCTTGCTTTGTGTTTTATTTATTTGTTTTTTTGATTTCTTCTTCTGCCTTTTTTTTCCCCTTAACTGCCACTCAGAGTTGCCATCGTCTCCTTGGAGCCCTGAACCCACCAACGTCCATAGGAAAGGTCGGCAGCTCTGGCTGTTCGTGATTCACCACATTCACATCTCGGAGGCCCCGAGGCTGACCTGTAGGTCAGCTCCCATCTAGCTATTCTGACTCAGGATCACAGTCATGATTGACAGCTGGCTAGAGATGATCAGATTTTATTCTCCATTCTCGATAAACAACCTGGGAAAGAGAAGTCAAACACTAGTGCTTTCAGACACAAGGGCAAGAGTAGTGGAGACTCAGATCAATTACCTAAATAATTCAAACCCCAACACACTTCCCTAGAAACACTCAAGTAATTGAAGTAAGGGGGGGGGTCCAGTGGGACCTCCATCAGCAACTGCCTTCATCTGTCTCATTATGTCGTCCACCTGACCCAGGACAGTGTCAGTAAGGCCAAGGGACCTGGGGAGCACAGGAGTAATTTATTAAGTGCCTCTTGTGTGCCAGGCGGTGCTTTTGTACCTTGCAGACAGCACTCACTATGGTCTGGGGCTCCATGTGGCCCAGTCGTGGAGGAATGACTCATTCAAAGGATTCCAGTCAAGAGTTATAAAGAAGTGTTTAAAGGGACTGTAATTGCAACTCCCTTAAACTACATAAAGAGAATCCAATTCATAAGACAGAGGAATTATCCTCAAAACAAACCAACAAAATGCCTTACCTCTCCTGCCCCATAGTTTCCTTGGAACTGGGGAGCCCTCTCTGACCCCCCACCTTCTTCCCAGACACCCAAGTTCCTGCCACAGCCTTCGTCTTTTGTCCCTTTCTTGTTACCGCCCACATCCCTAGTCACATCTCTCTTTATTGTTTTTATTTTTAAAAGTTTTTTTTTTGTTTGTTTGTTTGTTTTTTTCCTTGCTGCAGGGTGCAGCTGCTTGATGTGGGATCTCAGTTCCTAGACCAGGGACGGAACTGGGGCTGCAGTGGGGAAAGCACTGAGTTTTAACCATTTGACTCCCACTTCTCTCTTTATTCTTTCACTCAATTCTACATCACAAAACCCACAGAACTTGCTGTCAGGGACTGAATTCTCATCAGGAGGAAGAAGGAAGCCGAGCCACGTAGCTCTGGACCAAGGTGACATGTTCTTTGGTGGCGGGGCTGGCAGGGCTGGTGGGGCTGGGGATGTTCACACACTGGTGAAACCTGTCCCTGTCTCAGGAGCCATGTGACAACCTTGAGAAGAAGAAATTATTCTCTCACGGAGTTCCTGTTGTGGCTCAGTGGAAACGAATCCAACTAGGAATCATGAGGTTGCAAGTTCGATCCCTGGCCTCGCTCAGTGGGTTAAAAATCCAGCATTGTCGTGACTATGGTGTAGGTCGAAGACGCAGCTTGGATCCTGAATTGCTGTGGCTGTGGTGTAGGCCAGTAGCTACAACTCTGATTAGACCCCCAGCCTGGGAATCTCCATATGCCACAGGTGTGGCCCTAAAAAGACAAAAGACAAAAAAAGAAAAAAATAAATAAATTATTCTCTCTGCTCCACAGTGAGGCATCCAAAGCCCAAGTGAGTTGTGGAAGGCCACAGTGAGGGACAAAACTGAGCCAGGGGCATATGGCCACAAAGCCACTATTTTTTCACCAAGCCACAAATATCACATGGAACAGATGAAATGAATTGGGGATGGTAACAATAAGAACAATGAGCCCTGTGGTCAATTTCTCATCATCCCTTAGTGAAGCAGATGGAGGCATGGGAGACAGAACCAAAGAAGACTGCCAAGGACCCTCAGTTGGCTTGGGACCCACATCACCCTTCAGCCCTGCGTAACACTAGCTCAGTGGGTTCCTCCTGGCTATATATGGGTGTGGGTTGGCTTTGCCTAATAATATGTGCAATTCATTCATTCTACAAATATTAAATTCTGCCATGTTAGAAACCAGTGGACAGGCAAATAGGAATACCACATGACCCCACCCTGAGAGAGTTGGTTGAGGCATATAGGCAACTAGAGCTGTGCAAGGTGGTAGAGGGAAAGAAGCAGGTCACTGGGACTCCAAGGCCTCTCCAAATGAGATAAACTCAGAGTCTCAGGATAAAAATTGCCAGACCCTCATCACCCCTTCAGTCCCATTGCAATTGTTACTGAGTTCTCGAGCCCCTTCTGAGCAACCTGGCCTACTCCTTCCTGCCCCCTACTAGGAAAGGTACGTGGCCCACTTTTCACCCAGCCCCTAAAGGGCATTATATGTCTGTAACCAACCAGCAAGTGTATCCTAAGACCTCCCCTCTCTCTTTTGTCCCTGGGCTATAAAAACAGACATAACCTCATGCTCTCAGCTCTCCCTGATTATCAGGAAGCCGTCCTGCTGTGTTAGCAGTGTTTCTTATCTCAATAAACTTATCTTTCTTTTCACCCGGCTCTGAGTCTGGAAATTCTTTTTCTAACACGTGCAGAGAACACAACAATAACTTCTAGCAGACCCAAGTTAATCATATCACACTACTCTTGGAGAACTGTGTCTACTACCTTTGTTACTGGCTCTACTTAGTTTTCAAGGTTATCTTCAACTGCCTTCAATTTCCATACCCCTCCTTTGTGTTCTACACAATCCATAATTAAGTGGTGAGGTTGGCCAGGCCCCAGAATCATACCCTCCCATGACAAGCCACACATAGGAGAATCACATTTCCTTGGCCACCACACAATTCCATCACCATCAGCATGGTTCTATAAATACATTTTGAGCATCTATCTAGATAAAATCACAAACAAATAAAGATAGCCCTGGCCTTCTGGAGCCTAAAGTCTATTGGAGGATGTACCCATGAATCAGATATCTGTACAAGGTACATAACATTTCATACATGTGAGTGTGGAATTTCTACTGTATGCTGAGAAGAAGGGAGAGAGGGATCTGACTAGGGGCCACCAAAGGGGAGATGGTCAGAGAAGATTTCTCATGGAATCAATAGTGGAGCCAATGGCTGAAGTCAGACAATGAGGAGCAGGCATCCCATGTGTAGGAACAAAGTGCTATTGTGGGAGGGAGCAGAGTGACGCAGGGGCTGAAAGGACAGCAATGTTCTTGGGGCTTGGGGTGGAGAGTCCAGGAAGCATGGCCAGGATGGAGCCACAGGGGACGAACCTGCAAGCCTGAAGAAGCCTGAAATATACTGGCCTTTATCCCAGGAACAAAGTGAAGCTCTTTATGCCTTGATGCAGCAAGATCAGCTCTGTATTTACAAAGGCCCCTTGAGGGAGTTCCCTGGTATCATAGTAGGTTAAGGATCCAGGTTAGACACTGCAGCGGCTTGTGATGCAGGTTCAAGCTCTAGCCCAGGAAATTCCATATGCTGAGGGTGTGGCCAAAAATAAATAAGTAAAACAAAATAAAAAGGCCTCTTGAGCTTCTCCGTGGAGATTAAATTTCAGAGTGCAAGTGAAGACAACAGGAGACCTGACCTGGCAGTGATGCTGGGGGCTGGACAGGAACAAAGGCAGGAGACCTTGAACCAAAGACAAGCTCTGTCTCTGAAGGTTGCCCCTTTCCAGACAAGGCAGCCTGTGCAGTGAAGGGGCCTTGTTTGGGTTTCCTCCTCCACGAAACCGGAAGATACTTCCCTACCTCCTTCCAAGGTGCTTCTGAAAACAATCCAATAAAATAATGAAATAAAAAGACAAAACAGACCACGATGGAAAATTCATAGCAAAACCGCAGTTAAAAGATGTTTGAGTGGGTACCTCCAGCTCTAAGAACGTGCATTTAAGTGTGCAGTGTGTGAGCCCACCCAAGGAAACAAGCCTAAAGAAAATCACAATTTTTTTAAATGAGCATGTGTTCTGGGAGGATTTGGGAAGGAAAATTTGGAGAGAATATTGAACAGGAGAAAGAAAAGAGGAAAGAGGAAGATGAGGGGAGGGAGGGAGGAGAAGAAAACGGGAAAGGGGAGGAAAGAAAAAAGATTGGCGCAGTTTTCACTGAGCTGTTTAGACAAAGGATGGGAACAAGAAAGAGACTTATGTGCGAATATGGAGAAAACGGGCGGAGGTACATCTCCATCCACTGGATGTGGGTTTTGCCTCCAGTGCCATCATCTCATGGATCTATTTATGAATGGGGGACTCCTTTCTGAATAAGCCATGGTGCTGTTTATGTTTCCTTTTTAAAGAGCTATCTCCACTTTCCGCATTTACCCCATGGGAACCTCTGAATAATTACTCAATTGATAACATTCTCCTGACACAAAAACAAGCCAAGAAAAGAAAGGCTCATTCTGAATTTTCAGAATGCTGATTCCAGAAAGAATTCTTATTTGGCTTCTGTTCTGCAATTTTGCAGCAACACCCTGGCTTGTTAGATGATGGATAAGTAAGTCCTATGATTCCTCTTAATAAAATAAAAATTCTACCCAAACCTTGTTTATGCTTCATGATAAGTGGAGTCTTCAATTAACAAAGTATTTGGAATGTGGGGGGAAAGTTCCCCACCCACATCCAGAATAAGTTCTGAGGTCAATGCAATTCTCCTGAATGTTAGCCTTTGATATCTGTTCATCTGCTCTCCCCACTTTTTCTCTCTATGGCCCCCTTCCACTGATGGCTCTGTTCCTAGAACCTTCCCTCCACACAGTGTCAAATGCTGCTGAGAGTTTGGAGAGGTCTCCCAACGCCAAGCCCCGCCGCGCCAACTGTGCAGAAATCCAGGACGACGGGGCCAACGCCACCTGCTTGCTGGATCCCGTTCCCTCTCACCCTCCAAGCTCTCTCCACCCGAGCTGCGGCAACCTCTCTCCAAGAGTGACCCAGTCACCTTGAAGCAGAAACCTATCAGTATGTGCTGTGCCACGAGACCGAAATTTTCCTGCTAGCCTGGCAGATAATTATCTTAATAAGATATTTCCTTTGAAAACACAGATTCCACAAACTACCTCTTGATCTCCAAACTTGAACCAAGCAAACAGCCCCATCTCAAAATATGATCTTAGAATGAAATTAATATTGATTACGAGGGATAAAAGGTGCTGCATGGAAGAGAGTAAAAATTATTTCAGATTAGGGGGTGGAGAAAGAGGATGAGAATAAAAATGACGTATTAGCAAAGCACTATAAAATGACAATAAAGTCCAGTGTTGTTAAATCACTAAGTTAATTAATAGAGGAGGCTACAGGAATATATTAAGTTACCACTGAGGTGTGTGATCTGTTTTCTAAAATAGTCAAGGGATGAAAAGATCCAGGAGGCCTCGCGCGAGAGAGACCTGAGGGCAGAAGACTGCGTGTTAAGAAGTAGGCTGGAACTGAATTAAGGGAACTCATTCACTCGTTCGCCGTTGAACGCATGTTCTGTATGAACCCACCTTGGGAAAGCAAGAGGTGCCACAGAAGCAGGCGAATCACTGTCATTGACGTGTTGCAGGACTTACATAGAGGGAAACAGGACACCAAGGCTTTTTGCCAGGAAGCAGTGTTTATTAGTGCCGGCACTGGCTCAGCTGATTCACATCCAAAGGCTGAGCCCGGAACGCAGCGGGGTGCTGTCTTATGTACCCTCTGCTATTTTTTTCTATTACACTTTGGTCCCTTGGTTCCCCTTATAAGGTAACATACATTCTGTAATTTCTGAGAGGACAGTTATAGATACACATGCAGCCCATGGATTCACATTATGTTACACTGTTATAGAACTGCACCTGCAGGGACAGGTGCTGATGTTGCCTTCCCTTTGTTCTGGGAGGGCCCTCCCCCCACCCCACGACCAACCTGCCAAGGAGGAAAAGACAACAGGCACCATGATTGAATGAGGAGCAAGTTACAACCGGAGCCCAAGAGAGAGAAAGAAAGAGAGAAATTCCTAGCCATCGACACAATGGTAGAACAAGTGGACAATTCCTGTTTGCCCTGTTGATGGGAATACAGAGCTGGGACCTGCTCCCTTGGAGAGGGAAGGCCACCACCAATAAAGGAACATAATTCCTGATGACAATCTCCCATACAGAGCAGAGGCTTCAGGCTAAACTCTAGACTCCATAAAGCAGACTCCAGGGAAGGAAAACACTGTTTCTCCCTCTCTGTTCTTCAGTCTCCAGGGTCTGGGCCTCTAGTGGTAGAGATAGATTCAGGTATGTCCCCCTAGGTGATGGGTGCTGAACTGATGTCTAGAACCAGTGACTAGACTAGGGGCAAAAATGAAGAATTACTTCCTACCTACCCTTGACTATCTATGAACCCACAAAGCCAGGACAAGACCTAAATTGCAAGATTCCTGAGACAGGGGTTATTTTCTGTTTATTTCTTGGAGACAATACATCAGTGTGGTTAAGAGCAAGAGTCTGGAGGCAGACTGCTCCCATTCAAATCCTGACTCTACCACTAATGAGCTGAGTCATCTTAGAAGTGTTCTTTACTCTCCCTCTGCTTCCCTTCATTATCTTTAAAATGGGAATAAGCACAGGACTTGCAACCTCAAGGGTTTGCTATGAAGATCAAAAGAGTTATTGCCGGCAATGCATTCCAGATAATCCCCTGCATGGAGTAAACATTCCATAATTACTTGCTGTAAAATTTTGGTCATTGAAAAAAAAAAAACCCCAAACTCCTTAATTGTATTAAAGTCTCATTGAGTTACTGTTATCTTTCAAAACAATGAATGAGCACACTGGGCCTTGCTGCAGGGTTAGAAGGAAGGGCTAGGAAGGGAAGGGTCTGAGAAGGCAAATGTCCTCATCAAGTGGAACTGGCCAAGATGACGGACGTCAGAAAGAAACTTACAAAAGGAACTTCTAGAAGAAGAAACAGAATCCTGAGTCCCAGGAAGGCTTCCTAACATGACCTTCTGCTTTCAAAGATCGTCTTAAAGGGTCTGGGTTTTATTTGTGTTATGGCATGTCATGCCAATCCTCCAAAAGAAAATTGGAAACTGTCATTCTCTTGCATAAAATCCTATACTGACTTCTGATTGGAATAAATTACATGCTCCTAATTTCTCCAGCTAATCCCCAGTGAGTCCTGGGTGTATTCACCAGAACCTTGGTTTTGAGATCATTTCATTGACCCAAGTCCACATCCCCCAAGTCAGGGAAGGGCATTCAAAGGGGACACACACACACACACACACACCCTACCCCCATCAGTGCCAGCCATGTGTTGAAAATGCAGAAAAGAGCTATAGAGGGAAAACCTACGAGAAAGCAGTGGCAGACACATGCAGCCCCATCCCTCTATCTAGGCCAGACCTGCCTGGGTGCACCGCAGACTAAGAGAGACCCCCATCACTTTGTATACATTTGTATTACACCACCCATTCCTGGGAGTGTTGAGAAGTGGGCAGGGAACATTTAGTCAATGGCTTAACAGTGGGAACTTCCTTTTCACAGAAATGATATAACTACAAAGAGGAAAGCGCTCTGGAGTTTAGACTTGGGTATCAGCCTTTCCATGCACAGAGCTAACGCAGGCCTACCTAGCTAGCATCTCACTGAGCTGTCAAAATAGAGAGGGAATGACTCTCCACAGCCCAGAACACCCCATCACTATTCACAGGCCCAATGTGTGCTACGTCCTACATACTTCAGGCTTTCCTTAAGCCAACACTGCCACCTTCGTTATCTTCATTGCCACCCACAAGTTAATGTCTCCTAAGACCAAATTTCCAGCCAGGACTTCTTATCAGAGCTTCAGATGGATTTTTTTTTTTTCCAGGTAATCTCACCATACCTCATACTCAGCATATCTAACAAAGGGTGGCCCTCTTCCCCCCTGCCCCTCTCCTCTGCCTGCTTTTCTTGTCAGCATGGATTGGTCCACCATACACTTTGATGGGCCCACCAGCCAAACCAGAGACCTACCCATCATCATTGTCTCCTAACTAACCTTTCGTAATATTTCATCACGGTGATGTTTCATTTTATTATGTCAACTTCATGGGAGGAAAAGATGTCCAGGTAATGGGTACACATTCTTTCTAGGTCTCTGGAAGAGATCAACGTTTGAATCAGTTGCCTGCGTAAAGACCATCCCCACCCACGTGGGCAGTGCCATCCAATCCGATGAAGGCTTGAATAGAACAGAAAGTGCACAGGAAGTGTTCATTCGCTGGAGCTGAGACTTCTTTTGCCCTTAGACACTGGACACTGGGGCTCCCTGTTCTCAGGCTTTCAGCCCCAGACTGGGGCTTACACCAAGGGTCTCAGATCCACAGGCCTTCAGACCGAGTCTGAATTACACCAGCACCTCTCCTGGGGTGGCAGCTTGCAGAGAGAACATTGTGCAGCTTCTCGACCTTCATAACCTTGGGATCCAATTTGCATAAGAAATCTTCTTCTTATGCATATCCATGTATATCCAATTGGTCCTGTTTCTCTGGAAAACCCTGACGAACACAATCACCAAGTCAGACCAACTATACTTTCCCTGTCCTGGATCCTTCACATTCCGTGCCTGCCGGCAGCTGTGGCCTGAGCTCAGATGTTCATCACCTCTGTCTGCGTCACCCCAGGCTCTCTTCACTACAGGTCTCTCCCCATCTCAAACCTTCTGTCCCCTCAGCTGCCTGAACCCCAAATCTGCCACTTTATTCCACTTTAAAATGGATTAAAAGCCTTCATTGCTTAAATTCTTTTTTTTTTTTTTTTTTTAAGAATCTCACCAGTGGCATATGGAAGTTCCCAGGCTAGGCATCGAATTGGAGCTGTAGCTGCTGGCCTATGCTGCAGCCACAGCATCGCAGGATCCGAGCAGCATCTGTGACCCACACCACAGCTCATGGCAACGCCACATCCTTAACCCACTGAGCGAGGCCAGGAATCAAACATGCACTCTCATGGATACTAGTGAGGTTCATTACTGCTGAGCCACAGCAGGAACTCCTGCCTCAGTTCTGTAAAAGGAACTACAAGGATTTTCATGAACCCATTTCTTGTGATTCCTTCACCGCGTCATAACCTCAACATGCCAAAGGCAATAGAGCATTTCTTGCTCTTGGGCTTTTGGACAGAGTGTTTTCTTTCCAGGAGTTTTTGAGAGTTAACTCCTTATCACCTCCCAACCCTTGCCTCATTAGCTCCCACTCATCTTTGGATCTCAGTGACAGAAATCAGTGAGCATTTATTCAGAAGATACCAAAAGTTCCTGTTGTGGCTCAGCGGTAACAAACCCTACTAGTATCCATGAGGAAGTGGGTTCGATCCTGGCCTCGATCAGTGGGTTCAAGATTCGGTGTTGCTGCGAGCTATGGTATAGGTCGCAGACTTGGCTTGAATCCTGTGTTGCTGTGGCGTAGGCCAACGGCTGCGGCTCTGATTTGACCCCTCACCTGGGAACCTCCATATGCCATAGGTTTGGGCCTAAAAAGAACAAAAACAACAAAACACACACACACACACACACACACACTAAACACCCCCAAAAAAACCAAAGTACCCAAATACCTGGGAAGGATCTGTTCATGCCAAAAGAGGATCTAGAAGTCTGTAAATCTCCTCTGGTGATTGCCAAACTCTACTCAACCCTGTTCCCTGTTGGTTTGTTTTATCACTTGACACCACCTGTATCAGAGGTAACAGTATCAGTTTTATAGCCATTGGTACTCTCATGAAATGTCCCTCATTCTTCTAACCTAGGGATTCTGCTTATTTCTCCAAGAAACATTCCACGTCCCTAAGCTGACCCACCCAACCACCTTTGTCTAAGGGCCTCCATTTATTTTCCAATTTTGACAGAAAAGCGTCTTTGTCTTCGTGTTGCAACTTCAATCACCCATCCTACCCTCCTCATCCAAGGCTGACAGGCAGGAGGGACTAAGGGCCTTGAAGGGCTCTCCCATGTTATTCCGCCAACCACCAAGTTTATCTCTCAGGAGGTCATCTGAGCCTTCACACAACAGGAAAACTAAGTTTTGTATTTAAGCCACGTCTGCCTCCACTGCGGGCCAGTGACAATCTCTTCGTAGAAATGAGAAGTCTCAGAAGCTTCACACGGTCAAAGAATTGCACTGGATTCAAGTTGAAAACATCAGTTTGCAGGCAAATAAAGAAGAAATTTGATTCTCTATGTAATGGTTCCTTTTAACCCAACCTTCCAAAGATAAAGTTAACTCCATTCCCATCACTAAATACCCCTACCCCCTCAAAATCTATCTTTTTGTTGTTGTTGTTGATTTCTACTCTGAGCCTCCAAATTCAAGTATTTGAAAGTCTCCTTGTGTCCATGTACTGTGGGAGCAGTTGACATTTCGCCAGCAGCATCCTCTCTGCTTGGGAGATGCCCTGCGTATTGGAGGCTGGATGAAATGGGTCCAGACTCAAGAGGAATAAATCAGATAACAAGCCCATAGGTTACTAGGATTTCATTCCTCCACATTCACTCTCAGTGTTTTGCTTGCAGGTTCATGTACTACCCTGCTTGGCAGCCTTCAGTGACTCCCACTGCCCATGGTACAAAGCTCAAGGCTAGGTCTTCACCATGGTCTGACAGGCCCTTTCGGTCTGGTTCTTGTCCATGGACCCAGCCTCATCCATCTCAGGTAGGGGTCGCAAGATTCTCAGGCTAGAGGAGCTCAGAGACACGTCAGCACAAACAGCTATTTGTAGCTATATATGGGGGAAGTTTAGCTTTCCATGGAACTCAGCTCATCATGACTTGGGCCTTAAAAGCTGTCCCTTGCAACGAGTACATTGGCAAATAAACTCCTTTAGCGAGGAATATTTATACTGGCGTCGCTCTTGGGAGTTAAAGTTGATAGGGGAAATACTCAAGAGGGATCCAGATTATGTCAAAACCAAACAGGTGAAACCACAGTACGGATTATCGCCAATTCCTCAGTGACAAGAAGCTGAACCCCTGAACTTCCCTTCCTGTCTCCTGTGATGTAAAATGAAAGGTAGATAGTGCTCAGGACATGTTGTGAGTTTGGTTACACTTACATCCTTTTGTCACCTCCACAAAGCACCACCTTCATGAAGCTCTCTGGCCATTGTTACAGAGAACTGCCAGGTCCAGGGGGTCAGATCCTTCCTGATGATTGGACTCAAGGTTCGGACACATGGCGACGGCAATAGCAGGAACAGATGAACCCCTCGCTTCTCTTAATAAGACCGAGTGCTCTCTTGGTCGGTACCATGTTGAAATGGCATCTTGTTGCAAGGCTCTTGGAGAGAAACTCCTCTCTCTGGGGTCAGTCCCAGGACTGCCATGGACCCCGGGTTGGCTGTTACACCATCACTGGTCCCTGAGACTCCTTTCCTGACCTCAGACTACCCATGATCCCCCATCCCATCCTCTTTATACCCCCATGGGCTCCACTGTGTCACATCAGGAGCTCACTGTGGGGGTGGGGATGCCTACTAGGTTCCTAGCCCTGGTCACCTCACCAGATGCTTTTATGGCCATCGGCTCCAACTCTGGCCGTCTAAACAAATCCAGCCTGGCCTTCATTTCGACTTTATCCTGCCTGTTCAGCTAAACCCGTGCTCATAAGACGCAGTGCTCCCTGCCCAGCCCTGGCAGTTCCACTGGCTTGAACTCTTCACCACGGCCTTCCGGGGCAGGTGCAGTGGACAGTTTGCAAGAGGCATATGTTTCCTGTAGGACAGTTATGGGACACGGGGCTATAAAAGCAGATTGGGGTCAGCCTGGGGAGGACTCGGAGCGAGAGAGAGAGTAGCATCCTTCTGCTTGGCCACCCCGCTCCCAGCTGCACACCATGGCCACTGCTCAACTCCACATTTCATTTACTGGATGGGGAGCAACTCCATTAAACTTCAAAGCATCACTTGAGAGAGGATTATTTTCTTACCAAGGTGACTGGAGGTATTTCGGTTCTAAGACTTTATGATCACATTGTCTCACAGGCAGCTTGACAACGTCTTATGTCTCTGACACTGGAGGGATTTATTCACTCGAAGCGCAGCACTAAATCCTTGGCAGGCACTGTATGTAAAATCTGGCTTTATAAATAAACACCACGTTGCCCTTCTGCTTTCCTTTCTTCTGAGAATCAGTAAGCCCCACCATCTCATAATGAAATAAGCCTCCTGCACCTGCCTTAATGGAAGGGAGATGCCATCCTGGCTGGGCTTGGAGGCTTCCTCCTCCACGGGGTAGGAATGATAATGCCCATGCCTCTCTCCCTCCAGGGACACGAAGAACGTGAAGGAGGTTGAGTGGTAATAGGCAGAATTATTCCACGTGGAGATCTGGAGGAAGAAGGGAGGGTCCCCCACCCTAAATCCCACTGCCGTGCCTCATCGCCGAATCCTTCCCCCCAAACCTCCTTCTGCTCCCTATGCAGCACAAATGCAGGTACCCAGCAAAGAACCCGCTGGGGCAGGGGAAAGCTGAGCTTCCAGACAGGATTATCTACCTCTGCTTGAATCCTGCTGGCAATGGGGAACTCACTGCCCCACCAGGCAGCCAGTTACACGAGGCAGTTCTCTTTTGCACATGATGCTAAATGCTCCCTGCTTCGAACTGTTGCCCGAGGGGCCCAGCCACGACCCTCTGGAGTTCCTCTGAGCCAGTGTTATTCTTGCTCCACATGACAGCATCTCAAATATCTGAAGGCAGCTATCATCTCTACCTCTCATTATTTTCCTCTCCCACATGAGCTGGGGGCAGACCTTGGCAAGCAGGAAAAATTGTTCACAGTGGCTTGTAATATTTCCACTTCTTAAGGAAGAAATAAACATGGAGCGATTTGTCACCCATTTACTGTCCTATTTTTTCAGGTAGAAGAAATGCTATTTTCAGCCCCGAATCTCCCTCCATTAACTCTTTGGTCCCAGGAAGCCACTGAATCTGGCAGTGTTCAGAAGCTTTTCCTGGAAAATACCCCTTGCTCCTTCTCTGTGCTCCCAAATACTCCATTTAAATGATTGCATTGTTTTGTTTCAGTTCATTTATACCCAGGCCTGCCTTTCAAGACTTTGAAAGTCTCAAGCATAGCCTCTATACTAGCCACAGGGCATCCCGAATGCCTACCAGAGTGCCTAGAACTTGGTAGCAACACAATAAATATTTGCTGCTGAATGAATGCTGTCAATACATCATAATAAAGAGGGTGGTCAAGATTTCTTCAATGCCTTAAACTATGGGGAATCTGTTACTTTACAAAGTTGGTTTATTATTTCTCCTGTCAGCTTCAGGTTCCAAAAATATGGAGCACGTGTACAAATGTGGAAGCAACTTTGTATATCTATCCCCCATAAAGAAGATCTATGTCAGCTCCCTGCTGTATTTATCTGGCGACTAGCATCAGTGGTGACACATAAAACTATACAGTTAAAAGGCATTAAAGTACAGCTTAGATGAAAACAGATGAAAAAGATAGGAACTGCTCAAAAGACTGCTAAGAAGAAAAATATCTTCAGGCCCATTCTTTAAAGCATTTACATAAATAATCTTGACTAGACATGCACTTATTTAAAAAAAAAATTCTGATATGTGTGTGTGCAAGAGAGAGAGAGAGGGGGAGGGAGATGGGAGCGGGAGTGTTTTGCTTTTTTTTTTTCTTTTTAACGCTAACATCAGCCATGATGCTCTCTTTTCTCTCCTGCTTCTTCAATGTTGTAGAAGACTGTTAAGTTATCATCAAATACCCTTCATGTCATTCCTGAGGATGCTGGCAGAAAGGGGACTGTTGATGACAAGGACAGCCAGGGGCCCTGGAGACATCGCATAGGAACAAATCTGGTAGAGTCCCGGGGAAAGGCTGGTAACATTTGTTGCTCTGTTCAGTTTTCTATCAACTTAGAGTGAGAACTACCGGCTCATGCCAAGAAAACAATCGGTTGAGGATTCATCCTACCCAGCCAAGTCTGATGTAAGAAAACTGCCGTGTAAGTGTGTTGGGAAAATGTTTCCCTTTACTCAAATTCCATTGGAAACGTTCAGTCGATTTAATGTTTAAATGTGTCAGAGATGGGAGTTCCCCGGTGGTCTAGTGGTTGTGGCCTGGGGTCCATCCCTGGTCTGGGAACTGAGATCCCACATCAAGCCACTGCATGCCATGGCCCAAATAAATATATAAATACATAAACAAACAAATGAATAGAAAGAAATGTTAGAAAGAGCAAGCCTAGCCCTAACCCCTGATAAAACTATCAGCAGTGTTTCCTGAAGCATATAAAGGAATATTGCATGCAAAAAGTTAATAATTATCATTTACTCTGTCAGCTGTAAAGGGGGACATTGGGGAATAACCAGTAGAAATAATACTGGTTATAAAATAACCAGTAGAATAATCTTAGCCCAACTAGAAAGAGATGGCTGGGGCATATCACACTGGGACCATTTATCCCTCCTGCCCTTTCAGACTGGAGAGAAGGCATGAGACATGTGAGCCTTTTCACGTGAGCTGAGAATGAGTCAAGTTGCAGAGAGAAGGTGTGTGGAGGAAAGGAGCTCTTTTTTTAGCAAGGGAGGCACCCAGTGCAAGGGACAGGTGACCGGAAACACCATATATATGAGTTCCGGTGAGTAACTGCCAAAGAGGCAGACTTTAATTATCTAAAGCCTCAAAGCAGCTGCATGGGTCTTTAGATTAAAGATGAAACTCTGCAGGGTATGGCTTGTGGCTCTTGACTCAGATGACCTGGATTCAAATCCTGACCATCCCACTTTCCAGCTCTGCAATCACTGGTAAATAGTTCGACCTCTCCAAGATTTTCTGCACATGAAAGGAGGAGAATGATATTGTAAGCTGGTATGTCTGTAGTAAAGGTAAAAGCAGATATTCCGGTAAAGCATTTGGCAGAGTACCTGAAACATAGTACATACTCAATAAATGCTTTCAGAACCATGATTAGATCACAGAGTGAGTATTATCAATTAGATTGAGGAAACACAGGCAAAAGAATGTGAAGATTTCTTAAGAGGAAAGGGAAACATCTGATCTTAGTACACAGTGGCTGCATTAACAAATTTGCACAAAGTGGCTTAAAAACAACAACAACAAAAAAACCCAGAGACTTATTCTCTCAGTTCTGAAGCTCAGAAGTCCAAAATCAAGATGCCAGCAGGTCCAAGCTCCCCAAAAGGGCTCTCAGGGAGAATACTTCCCCACCTCTTCCAGCCTCTGGAGGCTCCAGGTGTCCCTTAGCTGGTGGCCACATCATGCCAAGTTCTGCCTCTCTGTTCACACAGCACCTTCCACTCTGCATCCATGTCTCCTCTTCTGCCTCCTATAGACACTTGCCTTTGCCAATAATCCAGGTGACCTCACCTCAAATCCTCAAATGAATTACAGCAGCAAAGGCTCTTTTTGCAAATAAGTTCACACTCACACATTTTAAATAAGTGTTAAAATGTCGACATACCTTATTTGGGGTGGGGGGATCACCATTCAACCCATTGCAGGTATGAATGAAGCAATGATTGCTCCATTTAAATTAAATCATAAAATTTAGTTAAGATCTTTTTTAAAAAATATATTTCCAGTAGTATTAATTAAAGTGAGTCAGTCAATCATGGTAGAAAATACCTATCTTAATAGGAACATATTTTCAGAGGATAATAATTATTTAATATAAAACTATGTGCTGCCTCTCTTTTTTTTTTTTTTGCCTTTTAGGGCTGCACCCATGGCATATGGAGTTTCCCAGGCTAGGGCTCCAATTGGAGCTACAGCTGCTGGCCTACGCCACAGGCACAGCAACGCCAGATCCAAGCCGCATCTTCGACCTATACCACAGCTCCTCAACCCACTGAGCAAGGCCAGGGATCAAACCCACAACCTCATGGTTCCTACTTGGATTTGTTTCTGCTGCGCCACGACAGGAACTCTGATGTACTGCCTCTCTTCTTCAGCTGCACACACACGCGTGCCTGTATGACACATAAGAGGTTAATTTAAACATAATGCAGGGAGTTCCCATTGCAGTGCAGCAGAAATGAATCCGACTAGTATCCATGAGGATGTGGGTTTGATCCCCAGCCTCGGGGTCAGTAGGTTGGGGATCCGGCATTGCCATGAACTGTGGTGTGCTGTGGCTGTGGCGTAGGCCAGCAGCTGTAGCTCCAATTCGATCCCTAGGCTTCAAACTTCCATATGTCACAGGTGCTGCCCTAAAAAAATAATAGTAATAATAAATAAACATAATGCAGGATGCTGTTTACTGGTCCCAAAGTAAAATATACTTTTTCTGTAGGGTTCTCCTTATAAATGTTATTCTATTGGCTCTATCAGAGTCCTGGGTCCCTATCAGCTTTGGTCTAACAACTGAGGGTTAGGCCACTGTGATGGAATGAAGGTCCCTGGACTGGTTTGGAATCTGTCTCCCACTAACCTCCATTCATATGTCTAACGATATAACCCCAGTTTCCCCCCCTTTTAAAATGGGAAAAACCCTCTTTATCTTTTGTACTTTCACCATGTCATTTAATTTCCTGATTTGTTCTCCAGAACTGGCCTGAGCAGGGGAGCGGAGCACAACACCAGGAATGTGGAGACAGGAAACCACAGGGACAAACTTTTCCTTTGAACTGCTTTCATTTAAGGACCAGCGACCTCCTGGAGCTGCCTTGTATCAAAGAGTGTACTCACACGTTACAGCGAGCCTGAGACTGAAGCTGGAACTCCAGGAGGACTCCAGGAAGCCCACTGGGTCAGCTCACAGTCCTTCTCCCGGGGGTCACATCTCCCAGCATCACCCCTGACCCCCATCACAGCCATCAGTTTCTGCCTGCATTTCAGCTCCAGTCTTAAACCTCTGAGCATTTCCTTTGCTGACATATGGCTTCCGATTCCTCATAAATTCAAGTCCCACGTGGCTTTGACCAGCCTCTTGAGCCCAAATCTACGTTGTGCTATCTCCCAATATAGCCTTTCCGCTTCTGTTCACATGCTAACTCCTTCCATCTCCACGTTCACCAGCTCCAAGTGTCCCAGAAAATAATCTACCCAGGCTCACCATTTCCTTCCAGGCTAGTGCCTGCCTTATGGAGCACGTGGATGTGCTGCCCTCCAGCAGAGGCACAATCATCTGTAGGTGGCAGATGTGACCACATGGAAAGAGCACAGCCACTGTCCTCAAGGATGATATAGGGATGGGCTTCACCCAGAAGCTGTCTGCTCAGTGGTGTCCAGCCCTTCTTTAAGAAACATCTTCTGGAGTTCTTGTTGTGACTCAGCGATAACAAACCTGACCAGTATCCAAGAGGATGCAGGTTGGATCCCTGGCCTCGCTCAGTGGGTTAAGGATCCGATGTTGCCATCAGCTGTGGTATAGGTCACAGACATGGCTCGGATCCTGTGTTGCTGTGGCTGTGGTGTAGACCTGAAGCTACAGCTTCGATTAGACCTCTACCCTTCTGTATGCCACAGATGCATCCCTAAAAGACCAGAAAAAGAAAGAAAGGAACCATCTTCTTATCCCCATGAGTCTTAGAGTCCATTTGACCTACTGTGTTCTTACCCAACTCCATCTTTTGACTTCTGACCACAGTTGATGTGTTCAGAATGCCAGGTCCGTCAAACCCAGTTGGACCAATGGTTCCCTTCTCTTCAGTCTAGGAGAAAATCCTAGGAGCTTCCCTCTTTCAGAAAAGCCATAAAGCCAGAAGGTTGTAGGTGGACACGTCTTTGGCCACATTTGGAAAACTGATGTCCGGCATGAGAGAAAGATGCCGACGAGCAGCGGGAAAAACTGCAAGCAGGGTGAGGAGGGTCCTGCCAGCATTTCATGCACCAGCTCTGCTTCCCCTGAGGCCCAGATGCCTCCTTAGCCCTCCCACCCTGCCTTGCTATCCACAAGATATCTGGGTCCTTCCATCAGGGAGGCCCACATTGCTTTAGCTAGTTCCTGCTGGGTCTCTGCTGTTTCCACGGAAGCAGCCTTAAGCCTTAGAGGGTCACAGGCAGGAGGAGCCGGGAGACCTGTCCAGAGCATCCCTTTATACCTGGCCTCTAGCTGTAGCCCTGTACTTGTTACTCAGAGTTGGCCAAGGTTTTCATCAGTAGCACCAAGTCACATTTGAATCCAACAAACATACATAATCCCTAAGAGAATTCATTATTTTACTAATATTTATTGAGTGCCTATTATGTGATCAGCCCTGGACTCTGTGCTGGGATTTTTTTTTTTTTAACCTTGCCCACAGCATGTGGAAATTGCAGGGCCAGGGATCAAACCCACGCCAGAGCAGCCAACCAAGCCACTACAGTGACAATGCCAGATCCTAAACCCACCATGCCACAAGGGAATTCCTGTGCTGGGAATTTAACAAAGAATAAAACAAGCTGTGGCCGAACCATGGTATCCTAAACTCATTTTCCTCCTAGAATTCTCTGGAAAAAGCACTCACTTGGAGTGAACTTTCCACCCCTGCCCACATAGCACCCCTGCAGGACAAGAGCATCTGTAAACTCAGAGCGCTCCACCCCACCCCACGTACGCTTCAGTTATACCCACATAGTGAAGCCAAACAGAAAGCACTGGAGGCTGCCAGCTTCGGCGACTGGAAGGAAGGTCCCAGGAACCTCTTTTCTGTTACTACCTTCGGGACTTTCCTTGCCTTTGATTCCCACATGCAATTATAGGAAATAAAATCAAGTCAGGTCAAGTCAAATCATTTCGAACAAGGCACCTGGGAGGACAAGAGTAACTGTATTGCTCTCTGGTCTCCCTGTATCACTGCCCAGCTTCTTGAAGATG
The DNA here is from genome assembly GCF_016906955.1 of Phacochoerus africanus. NCBI lineage: Eukaryota > Metazoa > Chordata > Mammalia > Artiodactyla > Suidae > Phacochoerus > Phacochoerus africanus. The sequence goes on along the minus strand of NC_062554.1, from coordinate 57,290,183 downwards.
GAGGAGTTAACTTGATTTCCTCTACTTTTCACAAACATTTTCTGAGTGGCTTCTAAAGACCCATCACTCTTCTAGGGGCTGGAGATTCAGTGGTGGCAAAACTGGAAACACCCCATTCCAGGGGGAAAACAAGGAGTAAGCAAAGCATAGGGAAGACAAGTCCAGACAATGACCAGGACAAAGAAGGGCCACTGCATGGGTCACAGGAAGAGAGCGGCCAGGCCAGTTGAGAGAAGGCCTCTCTGAGCTGTAGGCTTTGAGCAGGTGCCTGAATAGAGATGGGGAGATGGACATGAAGGTTTGGGAGATTATCCTGCAAGTGCAAATGTCTTGAATCAGAAAAATATTCCATAAGCAATGAGATTTCGCTGTATAGCACAGGGAACTCTATCTAGTCACTTGTGATGGAACATGATGGAGGATAATGTGAGAAAAAGAATATATATATATATGTAGGTATGACTGGGTCAATTTGATGTATGGTAGAAACTTAACAGAACACTGTAAACCAACTAAAATGGAAAAAATAAAAATCATTTTAAAAAGAAGGAAAAGAAAAATATTCTAGGAATAGCAAGGAAGCTGCATTGGCTGTGATAAAATGAGCAGAGAGAATGAAGCTAGAATGGAAGCCAGAGACAGATCACGTAGGTCAATGTCCTCTGCACCTCAGAATCCTAATTGAATTTCTGGCATGATGGACTCAAAGTGGCCACAGATGCTTTGTTCCCTGTCCCAGAAAGAGGAGAGGTGTGTGTCTCTTCCCCTTGGCCCTGAGTTGGCCTGTGACAGCTTTGCCCCATGGACTATGGCACAAGTGACCCTGGGCCAGCTCTGGTCCTGGGCTTAGGAGAATTCCCTTCTCTTATTCTGGTCTCTGGAAGCTACCAGGTAGAGGTCCTGTAGAGCAATGATGTGGAGAGGCCCTGGTGGCCCAGTGGAACCCAGCCTTTTTGTCCTCCTTGCCAAGGTACCAGGCATGACAGTAAAGCCATTCTGGACCCTCTAGTCCAGACCAGCTCAAGCTGAATCCTACTTAGGAACCTCAGCACATGCTATGTAGAAAGGAAGCATTACCTACCTCAGCCTTGCCTGGATTCCTGACCCACAGGATCATGAGACATAAGAAAAATAGGTGCTGCTTGTCTTACCAGATCAGGCTGGGTGGCTTATAAATAATAGAAATGTATTCTTCATAGTCCTGGAGGCTAGAAGTCCAAGATCAAGGTGCTATGTGTTCTGGTTCTGGGGAGAGCCTCCTCTGGACTGCAGGATGAAGACTTTCTCCAGTACCTTCCCACGATGGAGAGCAGGAAGAGGAAGCCAGCACTCTGGTGACTCTTAGAAGGGCACTAATCCCACTGTGACGCCCCATCCTTATGGCCTTATCTAGTCCTCATTGCCAAAGGCCCCTTCCTAATACCAATACATTACAGGGTAGGGTTTTAATACACAAATTTGTATTTGTATATGGAACAAATTATGGGCTGAACAAACATTCAGCCCATAATTCTGCTTTAAGTCACTAGGTTTAGGGATAGTTTGAAGCTTGATCACATAGTGTGATGGAAGCTGTGGGAGGTTTGTTTGCCAAGAATGGGCTGACCACCCACTGAGTAGAGACCAGAGCCCAGGGCAGCGAGTGGCACAGGAGGTTAGATAGGAGGTCGTCACTGTTGGGCAGTGAGGGGTGCTATGGGCTGGGACAGAGGCCAGAGATGGAGAAATGAAAAGTAACCACATCCACGATGTGTTTCAAAGGTGCAGCCTGGATAGTTTGTTGATCATTTGGATGTGGGTTGTGAAAGAGGAATCAAGGATGACGGTATGTTTTGCATTTGAATTCTTGGTTAAATGGGAGAGAAGGAGGTTTAACGAAGGGGCAGGAATCAAGATTTCTGTTTTGTACTTGTTGATTCTCCAATATCTATTCAATATCCAAGTGGAGATGGTTGGACACACCAGTCTGGAGGAAAAGCAAAGAGGACAGGGCTGGAGATGGAAGATGTCTGGGAACAGCTGTTGTTCAAAGCCATGAAGTAGAAGACACAGCTCAGGGAGTACTTTTAGACAGGACGGAGGTGTGGAAACTGAGCCCTGCAGCCTTCCAGTTAAAGAGACGGTGGAAAGCAGGAGAAGCTAGGGAAGGAGTGACTGCTGAGGAGGAGGCAACCAAGAGCACAGTGTCTCTGAAAACAAGTACGAAAGGCTCTCCCAGAAGGACGAGCCAGAGAGCTGGAAGGTGGGGATGAGAAGATGCAATGCGAGACTCCCTTGCCTGAACCATGGTGCTAATGTGTGGAGAGCACAGAATCCTCATCAGGTAGAAATCAGAAGAATTTAGCGGTGAGAAATGGAAGCGTAGAGCACAGATGACCATCTCCAAGAGTGCTGCTCGGAGGAGTGTGGGAGTAAGATGCCAACTGATGGCTGTCGGTTGAGGTGGAGAAGCAGGGGTCCTGAGCAGCCCAGCCGAGGGGATGCTGCACACAGGTGGAGGTGTTGGCTGTAGAAGGGACAGGCACAGCCCCACCACTTGAAGGGGCCAGAAATCAGAGCGTGGGGACAGATGCGGGAACTGTGATGGGCTCAGGGTGCTGGGTTGTTTCGGATGGGCCCTGCTGTCTCAGTGAAATAAAATATAAGTTCTATAACTTTGAGGATGGTGATAAAGATGTGAAGTGGTCATCTAAGTGGGGGAGAGTGGGGTGACTAAGGGAATAGATTGAGTTGGCCAGCAGCGCTTAAGACCCATTGGATATTTCTGGTCTTAGTTTACAGGACCCTCTGTGCAGGAGCCAGGGAGGGGTGTCACTCAGACTCCCTTTTGAGAGAGAACCTCCTGAATGTCAGCTAGAGGAGGGCAGCTACCTGACAGGCTCCCTAATGCCATGCTTCTGGGATCTGACAAAACATCCGAGCCAAAGCCATGCTCTCCCTGGCATGGGGTCTGAACGTGGGGTCTGAACGTTGAATGGTCCCTAATGGGACCGCTGGGCCAGTGCCTTAGCCCCAGGGCTCCTCATTGGGTTGGCCAAGAGGGAACTGAGACATTATCTCAGGCTCTCCTTACTCATCACAGGAAGAAGACACCTTACATTCTGGAAGTATTCCTTGCCTATCCCTGATCCCTCCCCAGCTGCATCCTTGAGAGGGGTCAGCCCTCCTGACCCACCTCAAGCTCCATCCCATCCGGGAATCTGCTTCTAAGTGACTTGAGCTAACATGACGGGATGGGGTTGTGAGTCTTTTTCTCCAGCCACCTGCCCTTGTTCCCACTGTGGTCCACACACACATAAACAGAGGACTGGACTTCTCCGGGTGAGCATGACGAGGGGACACTGGGACCAAGGAATGGCATTCCGACACTCGACACTCACAGACTCAACTCTGCACGTGGAATTATCCTGTTAAGAAGAGCAATTAAGGATGTCTCTGGTGGTCTGGTGGTTAGGGCTCAGCGCATTCACAGTTACAGCCCGGCTTTGGTCCCCCGTCTGGGAACTGAGATCCCACATTAAGCCACTGCACTCCAGGGCCAACAAAACAAAACAAAACACAATGAGACTTGGGAACCAGGCTGGCCTCTAGACATTGGGAGAGTCAGCCATATACCTGGGTCAGCTTGTTTTCGTCTCACAACTGTCCAGCGGATCACCCTCTCTTTCTTTAGAGAACCACACCTGCCAACCACAGAGGCACCTGCCAAACTGCTCTTCATAAGCTTCTCATTTGGGGCCATACTCCTGAGTTGTCAAAAGAACAAACCTATACTGCACAGCTTCCTTATACCAGGCATTGTGCTCAGTACTTTGTATCCACTATTCAACTACCTGGGCCTTAAACAACATAGATGAGGTTAACTCTGTTTTCTCTATTTCTTTCTATTTTTTAGGACTGCACTTGCCACATACGGAGGTTCCCAGGCTAAGGGTAGAATCAGAGCTGCAGTTGCCAGCCTATGCTAGATCTGAGCTTCATCTTGAACCTACACAACAGCTCACGGCAACACCGGATCCTTAACCCACTGGGTGAGGCCAGGGATCGAACCTGTGTTCTCATGGATACTAGTCAGATTTGTTTCTGCTGAGTCACGACAGGAACTCCATTTTCTCTATTTCTACACATGAAGAGATGAGACTCGAGGAAAAGGGGTACAGCTCTTAGGTGGTGGATGTAGGATTTGAACCCGATTCTGCCTCAAAGTCTTCAGAGCCTCACTCAGAGCCTGAGCTCCTTCCCCAAGATCACACTGATGGTGCTTTGAGATACAACTTCCATATCAGAGCGATTAATTAATTTAATCTTATGTACACAGAGTTCCTACAGTATGCAAATGTGTATGTAAATGATTATTTTAATTTGTACAAACAAAGATGCAAATGCATTCTTAGGTTTACAGAAAACTAGTAAGATAATGTTACCTCGGTTGACCCATCCCAAGGGCTCTAGCAAATCAGAATCTTTCTAACATAAATAAAACTCCAGCTTTCCATGTGAGAGCACTCTCTTCAGAATTTAAAACATGGAGTCTCTGGCCCCCCATCAAGGATATATTTTAGACTCCTCATGTTCTTCATAGCTAAGATAAACGTAAAAAAAAAAAAAAAAAACTCCCTGGAATTTTATATCTCCAGATAAGAAAAACAGAATCTATGCATCTATGCCTGAGTTCTATCCTTCGGTTTTCAGGCCTGGACACAGCTCCAGCCTTAAACAGTCTGATTAAAGAAATCACATACTTACCTGAATTCAGAGCACCCAGATTTCATTGTCTCCATTCTCCCCTCCCTGAAGCAGGTGAGTTTGAGGAGCAGGTAGGGTAATCTGAGAGGTGCTGGGAAATTTGACTGCCTCTTTCTGTATCCCACCCAGGCCCCTGAGTTCTGAGGACTGAAATCCAAAGTTTAGGACCGTCCATTGAAATGTAAGTCCCCTTGGGCTCATCAGCTATTGTCACCTAAAACTCAGATGAAGCTGATGCTGGAAATGTGAAGATATGGTGGAGCAGGAATAGGGTAGAGATGGGAGAAAAAGCCCTAAACGGGAAAATGGACCCAGCTGAGAGGCAAATGCACCTGGAGTAGTGACCTCCTCAGGGACATAAGCCTCCTCTGATGGCACCTGGAGGGGTAGGGTTGGCGGCACACCCTCCCCTCGCAGACCCCTATGCTCCAGGGTTCAGCAGTCACTGAAGCATCTCGACCACACACTCTCTTCCTTGCTCTGAGCCTTTGTACACGCAGGTCCCTCACCTGGAACCCATGTCACCCCACATCTGCCTGGCTGCTAGCTACCAGCCACCCTCCATCTAGCACCCTGCCTCCCTTCACCCCCCAGATGATTCTATGCTACACCCTCCCTGCTCTGTGCTCCCCAGGACGCTGTGAAGTCCCAGAGGATACAGATTCTGTTTTATTTCTCTTCATATTTCCAGCATCCGTTTGAGTGTCTTAAATAAATAGCTCTCATTAATATCTGAGTGACCTGATGAAGCTCCACGACTGAATTTAGCACATCGTCCAACAGCTGCCTGTCCCCCAGCCCCCACCAGATTGCTATATGCTGGAGAATTGTGTCTGTCTGTTCCTCAATCCCTAGAAGCTTCGCACAGTGCCTGGTCCCCTAGGGGATGCTCAATAAACAGTTCTGGAGCTAATTCATTAACTTCGGCAAAATGCTGGATTGTTTTAATGGTGGGAATAGCTTTCTCCGGCTCCCTGCCCTGTGGTCTGCAGCCTTTCCTGGAAGATGAAACCAAGCCTCAGGCTGGCTACCTACACCCACACACCCACATGGAGCCACCCCTTGGCTGCCCCTGACCCCAGGGAGCCGCCCAGCCCGGCTCCTGGCTTCATTATCCAAAGGCAGGCTCCGGTCCCCCCAGAGCCTCGTCCCTCCTTTTCCTGCTGCTTTTGGAATTAAGGTGCTGCTGATCTGGCCTCACTCTGACACTCATTACTCTGGTATTGATGGCCTTCCACCTCCCTGTTATTCTGTGAAGATTAGAAAGCAGAGACCTTTCTTGGGCAAGGGAATGGGTTTTGTCAGTATTCCGGGTGTAACAGCAGAAAGTATAATAAATTCTGGCAGTCAATCGAATATGACATGATAATGAATGTTAACATCATGTGCCCCCCCTTTGCCAACAGAGGGGAAAGTCATGTTAGATTACAGCTAAACACGGGCACTGGGTGATTTCTATCCACCTCCCTTTCCCTCTCCTCCTTTTGCAGGTTTGACCTCAGGGCCTGCTCCACCCCCACACCCGGCTTCCCTGGTCCACGTTGCTCAGAAACACCGCTTCAGTCCCCAGAGCTCGGCATCCTGTCCGTGGGAAGCCTGACCTCGGATGGAACGTCCCTCCCCGGAACTTAACAGAATCCTTTGCTTGCCGGCAGCTAGGGCAGCCCCACATCTGAGTCAGACCCAGTAAGATAACAAACCAGGAGGCTGCTGTGAGGGGAATCCCAAGTTCAGAGGCAGCTTCATGCAAGTTAAGAGGTAAGACTCGGCTCCCTCCCAAGACAAAACCACAGCCACACACCTGTTCCTTGCCTGAGTTTTCCCTCAAACTACTTGGTTTCTGATACTTTGCCTGCTATTTAGAAAATTGATAAAAACTCAGAATATAATTTCTGATTCAGCATATGCTCTGTTGCATTATTATGAATAAAGGTAATAGTATCCATTAGGGTTAAAAAAAAATGGAACTTAGTATCCTTGGAGCTGTAGGGCTTTTTAGAGAAACATTCTGCGGCAGCCTCAGGTCCCTCAACTGGCCAGTCTGAACCTGTTCTCCTTGTTTGGCCAAAACATGTTATAATTGGCCTTTTATCATGGAGCTAAGGGGAACTTTCAACCTTCTCTGAGCCTTCTTTCTAGCTCTCCCTCAAGGGAGGAGGAACTGCTCATTCGATGGCTGAAGACTAAGTTCCAAATGGGTAAAACTGTTGCTTTGAAAAGTAATGTGCGTCTATGAAAACACTTCCACTTCCCAGTTCTCCACCTGCCCCTGTGGGACTCATCCAGGAGAGGGGAGTAGAAAAATGCTGATGTTCTAACGTGCTGTGGGAGAAAAAGCAGGACTCAAAGTTATAGACACACAGCAGGGCCTTAATTGTGAGGGTTTTTTAGGTTTTTTTTTGGAGGGGGGTTGTCTTTTTAGAGCCACACCCACGGTATTTGGAGATTCCCAGGCTGGTGGGCCAATAAGAGCTGTAGCTGCTGGCCTACACCACAGCCACAGCAATGCTGGATTCAAGCAGTGTCTGCGACCTACACCACAGCTCACAGCAATGCCAGATCCTTAACCCACTGAGTGAGGCCAGGGATTGAACCCTTGTCCTGATGGATACTAGTTGGGTTCGTTAACTGCTGAGCCACGATGGGAACTCCCGTGTTTTTTTTTTTTTTTTTTTTGGAAACATTTCAATGGCTAGGAGGCTATTTACACTCATGTTACTGCTTGCTAATATCTTCATAGTGATTATGTGTTATTTGCATAATCAGATTAAAGTAATCAATAGGACAGGTAAGCCCAGGCTGACAATGGATTGTATAAACCCAGGGGTGTAGCGGACCGAACCTCAACACAAGGCTTCTAAAGTCACCTGAGTGGTAAGCTGAACAGGTCCAAGTCTATTTGACCTAGGAATCTGCGAGAAAAACCTTCCTACTGAACATGACCATCCTCTAGGGAAAACAGCTCTGTGGACATTATGCCAGGAACACTCTGCCGGGCACATGGTAAGGCTTTAAATGCCAGAATGTATAAGTAATTCATGAAGATGTACTCCAAGATCCTTTGGATAATTGCCTCAAGGTGCAGGAAGAAGAAGCCCCGTTTCCCCAGTTCCTGGCTGCCCTCACCTGCTCTGCTGAAACCCTAAACCCCAGTCATCCCAGTGGTGAGACCTCAGTGCCAGGGGCTGTGGCCAAGGGTTATCATCATGTGGCTGGCATCATCAAGCCGTATGGCTTCCGGCCTCAATGTGCAAACCATGTGGTTTGTACGACTTTCTATGAGTTGAAAGATTCTCTTCCTCCTTGTCCCCATGGTGCTCCTGACCCCATTAGAATTCTCTTTTCCTTAGGCCTCTGCACCCCTGTTAGCCTCCCTCTGTCATCCTCCTCTGAGCCACTTAGTTAGAGCTGGAAGGATGTCGGAGAGCACCCAGCTCTGCCCCTCGTGTTCCAGACCAGAAACTGGTGGCACAGGAAGTGAGGTCACTTGCCCAACGCCAGCCGGGTCTTTGGCAGCAGGGCTCAGCCTTGAGGGCAGACAAGCACTGTGTTCACTGCACCTGGGCACCGGATAACTTACTCTTCCATTCAAAGACGGGGCCAGTACAGAGGACCGTGCCATCGGTCATCGGTTCTAATGTCCCTGTGACCCTGGCCTTGGGCAAATTGCTCTGCACTCTGAGCCCAAGGTTCTGCTTCCATAAAAACCACCCTGGAGTTCCCACGGTGGCTCAGTGGTTAACGAACCTGACTTGTATCCATGAGGATGTAGGTTCAATCCCTGGCCTCGCTCAGGGGCTTAAGGATCCAGGGCTGCTGTGAGCTGTGGTGTAGGTCGCAGACACGGCTTGGATCCCATGTTGCTGTGGCTGTGGTGTAGGCCGGAAGCTATAACTCCAATAAGACCCCTAGCCTGGGAACCTCCATAAGCCATGGGTGCAGCCCTAAAAAAAAAAAAAAAAAAACCCACCCAAGAGGACTTGTGTGTGTGTGTGTGTGTGCGTGTGTGTGGCAGGGGTGTGAGATAAGACAAGTGATAAAAAGCACTTTCTAAACTGCAAAAAATATATACACATTCTAGGCATTGCTGTTTTCACCTGCCCCTTAAACCCCTTTCCAGAAGTATTTGCATTTCAAAAGAGATTTTAACCTGCTAAGAATCCTGGAGGTAAGACCCTCTCAAACACTGCTGGAAGGAGTAGGAATAGCTCCAGTAATCAGGTGAGATGGATTAAAATTCCAAATAAGGACCAACTTTGCCCCATAAATGGCACTTAATGAGCACCTACCCCTAGAAATGGGAGCGTCAAAGAGTGTGTGTACGTGACGGTTACCGCAGCAGAGTTTGTAGTGGCTACAAGTGGCAACAAACTCAATAGGGGAAATGGTTAAATACCCCAGGGAACACTCACACCATAAAATATTCTTCAACTAATAAAAAGAATGTGGTCTGATTCGATCTGTATCTATGGACCCAGAGGGATTTCTGTGAGATATTGTTTAAGCAGAAACAAGTTACAGAGAAATGCTTACGTGATTTCAGTTTTGTACAACTAGGACTAAAACAACCCCTACATTTGTATTGAGAAAGAGCAAGAGGGTGGAGGAGGGAGGGAAGGAGCATGAGCAGAGAGAGAGAAGGAAAAAAGTGAATGGATAAGAGGGAGCTCTCGTGAGCCCAAAGCAATGGGTGTCTGGCGGCAGAATCTCAGGATGTTTAGCCAATGGGAAAATAAATTCAAAATGAAGTCAGGGAAACATCAGATAGGATGAAGGGCAGGAGTTCCTGCTGGGGCAGGTGGCTGCCTCTCCAGGCACTGACTTCTCCATTCAGAGCCCCATGGGACATGGTTCTCACCCTCCAGCCAAGGTGTCTTTAAGTAAGTCATCCCACTGCCCACCTCTGCAGGGACCAGGAGGCAGTGGGTAAAGCTCATCCAATGGTTTTGGATTTACCACTGTCTTGCTCTTAGGTTCTCCACGAATATTTAGGATGGAGCCTAAGGTGCAAGCCAAGGTCGTAAAACCAGAGGCAAGCCATCAAGTGTTCTTGACAATAATGTTGCACCCTTCAGAGCACAGAGCTGATGGCCCTCAGCACATAATTACCAATATAGATTGTTGTTGTAAGGAAAAGTGTTTTGTAATCATAATAAAACACTCCTCTACTGGCAGAGAGCTGCTTTCAGGCACGCCTTGTTGCTTCACTCTTGCCAAACATCCAGACTCAGGTGCAGAAGGAAACACAGACAGAGCAGAGTTGAGCCTACAGCAGAAAAAGCAAATTTCAGGTTTTTTTGTTTTCGTTTTTGTTTTGCTTTTTAGGGCCGCACCCGTGGCATATGCAAGTTCCCAGGCTAGGGGTTCTAACTGGAGCTACAGCTGCCAGCCTACACCACAGCCACAGCAACGCCAGATCCGAGCCGCATCTGAGACCTACACCACAGCTCACGGCGATGCCAGATCCTTAACCCACAAGTGGGGCCAGGGATCAAACCCACAACCTCACGGTTTCTAGTTGGATTCGTTTCTATTGCGCCGTGACGGGAACTCCACAAATTTCAGTTTTAATCAGTCAGGAAGCCCCAATGTCAAGAAAGTGGGCAGCTGGGTAACAAAACTGGAGCAATGCTGAATTATAGAATCTTAGAATTCGGTGTGACCTCTAGGCAACAGTGAGCTGAGCTAAGCATGTTCCAGCAAAGATAGCTGGTTTGGCTTTTTTTTTAAACTACTTTTTAAAAATTGTTTGCTTTTTAGGGCCGCACCTGCAGCATATGGAAGTTTCCAGGCTAAGGGTCAAATCGGAGCTGTGGCTGCCAGCCTACACCACAGCCACTCAGGATCCAAACCTCATCTGTGACCTATACCACAGCCCATGGCAACGCCAGATCCTTAACCCACTGAAGGAGGCCAGGCATTGCACCTGCAACCTCATGGATGCTAGTCGGGTTTGTTTCCTCTGAGCCACGACTGGAACTCCAAGATAGCTGTTCTTAACTCCTCAAATGCCGACTTGTCTGGGAAGCCTTCTCCCCACCCACAAAGTGGACTGTTCTCCCTCTGTGCCTCCCTTGCTTGACCTCTTCTCACTGCTATTAGTTATCTTCATGTCTCACTTTGAGGTCATTTCCATCTTTATGTCACCCCCTTCCCCACTGTGGCTTAGCAGGGGAGCATCTTGATGCAGGCCATGTGTGCTGAATGAATCTGCTCCTTCTGGGTTAGGCTCCTCATAGGCACAGCAAAGGGGAAAAAGCCTGGGCTGGGAATCAGGACAAGTGAATCCCAGTTCTGGCTCTATCTCCAACCTCTCGATGATTTCAGACAAATCACTTCGCTTCCTTTGGATTCATTTACCCACCTGTAAAATGAGCACAGCACGAAATACGGAGACTCGAGAGGGAAAAGGAAGGAACTGTTCAGGAAAATCAGGACCAAGGAGCAATAAGACACAAGCCCTTTTCCTCAAGCCTCCCTACCTTGGGAAACAGCAAACACCTGCCCCTGCAGTGAGAATGGGCTGGGGAACTGCCTCCTCCTGGAAGCCTTCCATGCCCATCCCAGGATACTTAGTACTCACTTACCACTCTGTGGTGACCTACTTAGGACTTTTTTCTATACTATACTGCAAGATCTTTGAGAGAGGATTGAGAGGGTGAAACGGTGAGTTTTTAACTGTGTATCCCCAGGGACACCTGGTCCATAGTCAGCACCCAATAAAAATAGATGAAAAGTAAATGGACGGATGAATGAGGGAGGGAGAGAGAGAGGGAAGAAGAGAGAGAGGGAGGGAGAGAGGACAGAGGGAGATCTTTGTATCTTGGGCTCTGGTTTGGTTAAAATGCCTCTGAACTGATCTTAGGATCGAAATCTCCAGTCTATGTGCTGAGTAACATGGACATTCTGTAAGATTTGGGGACTTGAAATTTAAGTACGATTTCTCTCTTAATCTGCCCTTATTTAAATTAGGCTCACCCACCAGCAATATCAGGATGAAGCCACTATCTACGGGTGGGAAGGGAAATGATTGCCCGCTGTGTGCATTATACACCATCTTCCATTTAATCCCTTACAACAAGCCTCTAAGGTCAATGTTATTAAGCACATTTTACAGGTAAGAGAACTCAGATCTAAGTAGTGAAAGCGTCACCTACGGCCATCCTGCAGGAAGTGACAGAGCCAAGATTTGCCCAGTGGCTTACAAAATATCTAGAAGGAAATTATGTCCTGTCCATTTCCATAGAAAATGACGGAGACGCAATGTACATTGGAAAAGTATAGGAAGGGGGCGTGGCAACGGCTCGCTGGCCACAGCATCTCTGGGCCACCCACCAGATCTGCCCTGCTTGCCGGGCCTAAGTGGGCAGCCATGGACATACCCTCACCCAAGAGCCCACCTGCCCACCTCCCGAGGGAGGGAGCAGCTCTTGTCATTTGGAAACCCACCTGTGGTGGCCTGCTCGGGAGGCGTGAAGGGGCTATGCTGCATAAATGGACTCTTTCACTTAGCAGGAGGCAGGTAATTTCTTTTGTCCCTGCTGATGCATTATTGATTGTGATGAATGTCAGAGTGGGAGCCCATTCCAGGAGCCATTAAACAATAATTTCATCTCCGGTGGGTAATTGATTGTCAGGGGCCCGGAGTGGCCAGTCGTGAAGTGGTGGTAACGTGAATGTTTTTATTTGGGCCAGGGTGTGAAGGGAAGGTGGCATGATTTATTTATCAAATATCAAGCCCAGTTTGCAGGAACAGGAAGCTTAGATGGGAAGCTGACCTTCTCTGAGATGCAGGCTGCCTGCCTGCAGAGGTCAGAGTCCTGCTGATTGGAATCAGGAACAAATCAGGGACGCGCTCCTCTATCTACTTCCAACCACCACCTCTCCCTCACACCAGACTGAAAATCCAAGGCACTGACTTTCAAGAATCAGCACCTCCTCCTCCCCACCCCACCACTGGGCTTCCTAAGCCCTAGGAGCTTGAATACCCACTACCAATCCAGGTGTGCCTTCTCTTCCTACAGGACAGTTTAGATTAGCTGGGCCCCTGGGTTCACACCATGTAGCCCTTCCCCCTGCCTTCCCACCTATCCAGATGTTCCTACTTCTTCCATGAGCCCCGGATGGCTCACCTGCTGAGGGAGCCCAGATCCACCTCCATCCCCAGATAAGAGTGTGAGTGGTTCTGCCTCCGGATTCTATGGTGATTCATTCGCATCTCTACACAGAACCATGACACTATGTTCTGAATATGTGTTTAGATTTCTGTCTTGACTGCAAGGTCAGTGATTCATAACATTTTGGGGATTATAAACTTCTTACAGAATGTGATGAAAACTATGAAATGCCTCCCTAGGGAAAAGTGTGAGCATCTTAAGAGATATACCAGATGTTGGCGACGTGTTTAGAGGGTTTACAGATCCCCCCAAAAATCATTCATGGGCCTCAGGTGAAAAATGTCTACCCTGGAGTTCCTGCTGTGGCTCAGTGGGTTTAGGACTTGACATCTCTGTGACGATTCAGGTCCACTCTCTGGCTCTGCTCAGTGGGTTAAGGATGTGGCGTTGCCATAGCTGTGGTGTAGGCCTGCAGCTGCAGCTCCAACTCAATCCCTGGGCCTGGCCCAGGAGCTTCCATATGCCACAGGTGCAGCCGTAAAAAGAAAAAGAAAACAAAATCTCTACCCTGACTGAGCGGAGGCCAGGGTCTTAGTCACTTTTGCATTTCCAGGCACAATACAATGTGTGGCACATAGTACGAGCTTAGTGTTTGGTGAACGGATGGGGACTGTCTGCCCGGGGCTCATGAAACGGGGCAGGGGTGGGTTTCACAGGAAGCTGCAGGCCTCAAGCACTACTGATCGAAGAGCTTGGAGCCATGCAGGATGGAGCTGTTGTTGCCCTCCTGCACGGGTCCTAGGTCTATGTTTTCATTTCATAACTGGGAAGACAGAACTGGAAAGGGCATGAGTGCCAGCAGAGCTGAACCGGAAACTGTGCAGAGCACCCAACACAGAGACCAAGGCCAAGGAAGCCCAAAGACCTACCCGAATCTCTGGGCCTCACTCTTCTCAGCTTTTTTTTTTAGAATCAGAAGTATTATTGGAGCTCCCTGGTGGATCAGCAAGTAAAGGATCCAGTGTCATCACTGCTGTGGTGCTTTCCATCCCTGGCCTGGGAACTTCAGCATGCTGTGGGCGTGGCCAAAAAAAATAGAAGAGTTATCGTGTCCACAAGGCCTGGACACAATAATCTCACCCATAATAAAACAATCCAACAGCAAAGCAGCTCCTATGATCAGGCTCTCATGACAGGAGCTTTGCCCTCAGCCCCCCACACATGACATTACGTTCCTGGCAACTCCTCTTCTTACAGCAGGAACATTTCTCAGTCTGCAGATTTAAAGGTTTATGCTCCCAAGGATGGGGCTGCTGCAGGAAAAGCTGTATAACTTGGTGTGAAGAATGAAAATTCTGGAATCAGTGCCTTCATCTGAACATTAGCCCTTGTCTGGGCAAGTCACTGAACCTCTCTATGCTTCAGTTACTTGACTGCAAAGTAAAAGCAACATGATTCCTACTCCTTCAGATTGTGAGAAGAACAAATGAGTAATACATGCAGGGCTCAGAACACAGAAACCCTCAGTCAACAACAGCCACGACTATTACTGCAGGAGGGGGCTGTGGATTGATATTGTTATTGCAGTAAAGAGTTTTTGGAGTCTATGTGTGCAGAAGGAAAGGCTTATTTTATTATTTTAGCTCAGACATCAGCTGAGCAATAGTTCCTGTATGGGGATCTCACTCTCCTCCAAAGATAAAAAACCCACCTATCCACCAAGCTCCCATCAAAGAGCCCATACTCGCTCTATACACGATGCAAGCCAGCCCTCAAAGCTGGCCTCCAACACTCCGTCCTGGAACCATCCTTGGTAGCTCCAGCCCACAAGGAAATGCTCATTTCTTTTGATCTCCTTTTTTTTTCTTCTTCTTCTTCTTTTTTTTTTTTTTTGTCTTTTTGTCTTTTTTTCAGAGCCGCACCCATGGCTTATGGAGGTTCCCAGGCTAGGGGTCCATCTGGAGCTGTAGCTGCCAGCCTACGCCACAGCCACAGCAACTCGGGATCTGAGCTGCCTCCGAGACCTACACCACAGGTCACAGCAACGTCAGACCCTCAACCCACTGAGTGAGGCCAGGGATCGAATCCACGTCCTCACAGATCCTAGTTGGTTTCGTTAACTGCTGAGCCAGGACGGGATCTGAGCAATTAGTGTATATAAATGTATATTCTTTTGATATCCATATGCTCTAACATTTATTATGTATTTGATAAGGTAGGCATCTCAAAGGCTGGACTTTGAGCAGCAAACGAAGCTCGTCTTTTGGCTAAGGTTGTGCTAGTACTTGCCGTGTCCTCCTTGGGCTCCACCAGTGTCTTGGCAAGAACACTGGACCTTACATCAAAGACCTAGGTTGAAGTTCTTTCCCACGCTGGTCTGGAACTCTGGGCCAGACACATGTGTGTGAGACTCCCCGTCGCCCATCCCCAAATCTACCATCTACTTCATCCCTAAGTAATAAATCACTTCCAGATAATACACAGCCACTTGGAATAAATCAGTATTTTCCAGCTCCCCTGGAAGGTAGGTGTGGCCAGGTGACTGAGTTTAGCAAGTGAGGTGAAAGGTGTGTGTGTGTGAGATTTTGTCCATTTTTGGCCTGTTTCTCATTCCTGCTTCTTGGAATATACACGCCATAGCTGGAGCTGTTTTTAATGCCACTAAGGACACGTGGATGCAGGCCACACCTCGGAACAGTGGAGGCTGGATCCCCAACAACTTAGTGGAGCTGTCATCCTACCTCTGGACTGTCGACGTCCCAACATTATTTTCAATGCTTTTTGTATAACAGCTATCATTTGGGAGTTGGTGTTAGGTTACTTGCAGCCTGACTCTAATCCTCACTAAATGCTCCAAATCCTAGGTTTCTTGTGGCTACCATGCAGATGACAATGCATATCCAGGTCGCATATAAAAGAAATATTCAAAATGTCAACACCTTGCTATAGAAGTTGAATTAGCAGAACTTACAGAGGCAACGAAAAGAAGGAAAGTACAAGGGAAGGAATCAGACAGGAAGACTAGTGATTTGTAGAGACATTGGGATGGCATTCTAGGACAGGTGCCTTTGGGAGAAGGGCAGGGCCAGGCCTCAGAGACGCTCCCCCCCACGTCCATGTCTCCAAATTCCAATCGGCACAAGCGGTTCTTCCCCCACCTCACACCCCTGACCTTGGACACAAAAATGAGCTGGAGGAAGCCGCCATAGGAAAGGTCAGGAAGTCCAAGGTCAAGGTATCCAAGCAGGAACAAAAACACCAACTTGGCATCATCATCAATGAACTTAAAAAAGTGAAGGGGGAGCTCCCGTCATGGCACAGTGGAAATGATTCCGACTAGGAACCATGAGGCTGCGGGTTTGATCCTTGGCCTCGCTCAGTGGATCAAGGATCCGGTGTTGCCATGAGCAGTGGTGTAGGTCACAGACACGGCTCAGATCTGGCGTGGCGTAGGTCGGCAGCTGTAGGTCCGATTAGACCCCTAGCCTGGGAACCTCCATATGCCGCAGGTGTGGCCCTAAAAAGCAAAAAAAAAAAAAGCAAAGGGGAGAAAAGTAGTCTGTGACTTGGAGGAGGAGAATTTGCCTTCACTGCATGAAAAAGTGGATTTATCATGGTTATTTTGTCAGCTGGCACCACCAGCTCCCCCAGAACCCTCCATCACTTCTCTCCTGCTGTCTACAAGAAGTCCCCAGGAACCTTGGGCCCCTCCTCTCAGATCCAGCTCCCCTCTTGCCATGGCTGATAGGGGGACAGGCAGTGTCTGGTGAGCCCTGGTACCAGGTGCTGGACCTCAGCTAACTAGGTCCTTTCCTTTCTGCCCGGACACCTTCATCCATGCGGTTCTCCTCTGTGCATACAAGAACGTACCCTTCATCCATGCCAGCTTTTCCAGCCCTCACCACACACCTGCCCTGCCCTGCTCTGTGTGCCAGCATTCCACATTTGTCTCACATCATCCCCTAAGAAAGGACAGCCCTGAAGCAGGAACCCATCCCACCTACCATGACCCTTTACAGTGGGTTCATTTGTTGGGCTTCAAAATGATTTCAACTGAAATGTGCTGAGTCTGTGACAGATACTTGAGTGATCCTGTCAGCTACCACCTATGTGGCATTCCCGGGGTATAAGAGGGGAAGGGTTTTTTTTGGAGGGGGGGGGTTGTTTTATTTTGTTTTTTTAGGGGCGCACCTGAGGCATATGGAGATTCCCAGGCTAGAGGTCTAATCAGAGCTACAGCTGCCAGCCTATGCCAGAGCCACAGCAATGTCAGACCCGAGTTGAGTCTGTGACCTACATCACAGCTCATGGCAATGCCAGATCCTTAACCCACTGAGCGAGGCCAGGGACCGAATCTGGGTCCTCATGGATGCTAGTCTGATTTGCATCTGCTGAGCTATGACGGGAACTCCAAAGGGGAAGTTTTAAGATGCCCCCAACCTCACGGCCATTACAGAGTGTAAACAGGATTTGAACCCGCTTCTGAGCCTACCTGTCCACCCCTCTGCAGCCCTTGGGTGGACAGAATGGCCCCACCCTCTCCCCTTGGCTCCATCCCACTGTCTGCAAGAAAACTCTGACTGCCTCCTTCCCTAAGCCTGTGTCTGTGCTCTTTGCCCAGGAAGCCCAATATCTCCCCTTCAGCTCCAGCAGAGACTGTTCTCAGCACATCAGAGTAAGGGAGTGTTTTGTTTTCAGAAATCAATGCAACAGCCAATTTCTCATCACAGCCTCCCTACACCTCTGGGGTGAGGGCGTTTCCTTTCCCTCACTGCTCCCACAAGAGCTTGTGAAGGCAGGCCGAGTCCTAAACAGGGACTTTTAAAGCCACTTGTGTTTGGTTGTTTGAAGGAGCAAGATCCTTTTATTTTTGACAAGAGAAAACAAGAGGAAGAGAGAGTTTGAGGAACTTATCTGAGGACACACAGGCAGTAAGCAACAGCGTCAGGTGTGCAGGCTACATCTGTAGCCCCAGCACACAGAACGGAGCAGAGCCATTCTAATCACAGCCGCAGGAAACCTTGTCCCCTCACTAAAGCTTGTCCCCTTGTCCCAAAAACCCCCCCTTGTCCCCTCGTCCCCTTGTCCCCTCACTAAACCTTGTCCCCTTGTCCCCACACCCCCCCTTATCCCCTTGTCCCCTCACTAAAGCTTGTCCCCTTGTCCCAAAACCCCTCCTCTCCTCACACCCCTCCCCTCCCCCAGGCTCCCACAGCCCCCAGAACCCTGGGAATCCATTAAAACTGCTGAAAAATCAGTGCAGAATTTAAAAGTAACTAACTTGATTCCAAGTTAGCTCTTCCCTCCCATATGGGCACGGGATGATCTCGCTTCCTTCTGAGCACAGTTCCTACAGCAAGAATCCTCCTCTGTTGAAGGATCTTGAGGATCTGGCGAGCCCCTCCCCTCCATGGCTCATTGTGTTCTAGGGTGAGGGCAGGAAAACCCTGGGTCCGAGCAGCCTCATCTACCCCTCGCAGGGCAAGCCCCTAGGGGCCAAGTCCCAGGAAGGAGGGGCAGGCAATTTTCTTGTGGCCACTGCCACTCCCAGGCAAAGCTCAGCAGCAACACAGAGAGAGCTCAAGAAATTCTGCTAAATGGTCCAAGACACTGTATACAAACTTCCGAGGAGTCAAACCATTCTTATATATCTCCCCAGCCTTCTTTTCTCTGGGTTAAAAAAAAAAATCAGGGAGGGAGTTTCTATTGTGGCACAGTGTTAATGAACCGGACTAGTATCCGTGAGGATGCAGGTTCCATTCCTGGCCCCGCTCAGTGGGTTAAGGACCCGGCATAGCTGTTAGCTCTGGTGTAGGCCACAGACACGACTCGGATCTGGTGTTGCTGTGGCTGTGGTGTAGCTGTAGCTGTTGCTCTGATTCGATCCCTAGCCTGGGAATTTCCATATGCCGCTGGTGCAGCCCGAAAAAGAAAAAGAAAACGAAAACAAATTCAGCAAAAAAACTTCTTCCCAACAATTCAAATACTGGGGTTTCCATTAACCATTTTTAAATTATCCAGTGACTTGTCCCCACATTTTCCAATTTTTTGGTAAAATATAGAGCCCATTCTAACCATGTTTATTCTTTTAGCATCTACTATGTCAGGGTGCCATTAAGTGCTAGGAAAGAGCAGTCAGTAAGAGCAGTCAGTGGAGATATGGTTACCACTTGCCAGGACCTCAGGAAAGGGACCCCAGCAATCACATAAGCTGGAGAAATAGCTGCAGCAGGATCCCTGGGGCCTGGGGCTGGACAGTCACCTCCTGGTGGCTTCTATCTAGTGTCTAGCTCCCCTGTGACTTTTCAAAGACCTGGCCTCACTGAGACTGCAGCCCACCATTGAGGGTGTGAAGTCACAGCCTTGCTGCAGATTTTGGCTTCATTGCTCATGGTCTGTGTGTGTTCTGACACGTTCCTTACATTCTCTGTTTTCTCCTCTGCAAAGTGTTTATAGTAAGAAGGTTAGGCAAAATAAGCTCATCATGGCTGAGAACAGTTTAGACTAAATATCTGGAATGGGGAGTGCGAGTTCCCGCTTGTTCCAGGCACCCCAGGACAGTTGGGGGTCCATCATGAGAGAAATGCACATGCTCCCCTGTCCTGTCCCACCACCGTGCACGGGACTGCTTTGTGCCCTTCAGCCCACAAAGTCCTTGGCTCTGTCTTCTGTCACACCCAATCCAAAGACGGCATGGCCTACAATCCCAGCCTCCCCACGTCTAGCCAAAGGGATTTGCATTATGTGAGTCAGTGTCTGCTTTAAGGAGGGTAGTCAGCAGGGTCCTGCACTTAGGGGGTTTTGAGGTCTGTTATGGGATGGAGAGCCTGGTGGTGAGGCTTAATGAGGTACATCCCGACCCTCTACTTTTGAAGCCTCCCTCCCCCTCTACCAATAATTCCTGAGCACACTCTCTGTTCCACAGGAGGCAAGAAATGCCTCTTCAAGTTCCAGATTAACAATAGTTTAATACTGGAAAGCCTTTAGCCGAACAATAATACATCTAATGACCTTGTGGATTTAAAGCTTAGCTTCTTTGGATCATCGTCTTCCTCAAGTGTGACTCAAAGGAACATTCTATGCACACTGATGCCAGACCTCATGGTCCTAAGCTGTCCAGTTAAACCGGGGGCAAAACCACTACCACAGCACAAGCCATTAGCACTGCATGGGGAAGAATGGGGAAGGCTCTTAGAGACCCATCTGGGCCTGTCTTTCTTGCTTTTTAGCTCATAGGGAAACCGAGGCCCAGAAAAGGCAAAGTGACTCCACCAAGGCCACCAGCAGTGTCCAGTCCTTTAACCTTTTCATGACCTGATTAATGATGGGAGTTGGGAGGGACCTGATGATCCATGATGGATCGAAAGCCATGATTTTCATTGTGGAAGGAAAAGAGCTTCCAGATCTGCAAAGTGATGCTAATGAGAGAGAAGCTGTAAGGACTGAATGAGATAGTGTGATTGAACACTAAGAAAAACAATGTCACCTGCTTCAGACCCAAGAGAAGATGCTTTCATGGACATAACCTCACCTTTACTCTCTGTACCATTCCCCTACACACCCTTTCTTTTTGTCTTCCAAGTTAATGGAGAGGCCCTAAAATAGAGGTTCCAGGTTGCTGTGTGTGATGGTCACCAGAATTGCTCCCAAGACCGCAGCCTCCGCATCGTCAGGACACATGACAGGACGGCACACCATCCCCTCCCCCACCCCCATTTCCAACATGAGAGCTGAAGGGACTAATTTCACCAGCATGTGAGCCATCTCTCCTCTACCTCCATCAAGTTGAGCTGCCAAATGTGAGCTGGTGGCACTTCCATCAGCCCGGTCTCCACCGGCAAACAGCATCTCTACAGAAAGGCTTTGTAAACAAGAAATAAAACTTTGCTATTTCAAGCCACGGAGGTTTTGACTTTGTTACCACATCTTTAATCTAACTTATTCTGGTTGATATGATCTGGAATGATGACGACAAGGCAGGAGATAGGTGTGTCCCAGGTTGAGTGACTGGAATCTGTCCCCTGTGGACAGATACTTTTCAAGATGAAGATTATGGCAGGAGCAAGGAGGAGCCGTGTCCTGCTTGGATAGAAGATAAAGGGACCACATATTTCTCATTCTTGACATGGGAAGGAGATCTCCTGAATCTAATATATGGTACAAATGAACCTTTCCACAGAAAAGAAACTCATGGACTTGGAGAACAGACTTGTGGTTGCCAAGGGGGAGGGAGTGGGATGGACTGGGAATCTGGGGTTAATAGATGCAAACTATTGCCTTTGGAGTGGATAAGCAATTAGATCCTGCTGTATAGCACTGGGAACTATATCTAGTCACTTATGATGAAGCATGATGGAGGATAATGTGAGAAAAAGAATGTATATATGTATGTGTGACTGGGTCACTTTGCTGTACAGCAGAAAATTGATAACTTTGCTATATAGTAGAAAACTGACAGACCACTGTAAACTAACTCTAATGGAAAAAATAAAAATCATTAAACAAAAAAAAAAAAGAACAAGAAGAAGACCTCCTGAATCACACATGCCCAGAAAGTTTCCTTGGGGGTCAGAGGAGGGAGGGGCATCAGACCCCAGTACATCCTGTCGACTTCTCAGAGACCCTTGTGCTGGCATCCATCCTGGCTAAAAAATGCTCATGCCCGCTGAGGAGGGCCATGGGTTAGGCCAAATGTGGGCTCAAGGCCAGACAAAGCAAGACAGATGGCCCCACACAAGTGATTTAAACCACCTCCAAGTATGTGTTGCTCTCTTCCTCTCCTGCTCTTTCTCTATCTGTCTCTGTCCCTGTCCCCCCCACCCCCCAGCAGCCTGCCTGTGTCTTCTCCACACCCATCTCCTCCCTCTTCTCTCTCTCTCTCTCTTTTTTTTTTTTGTCTTTTTGCCTTTTCTAGGGCTGCTCCTGCAGCATATGGAGGTTCCCAGGCTAGGGGTCTAATTGGAGCTGTAGCCACTGGCCTACGCCACAGCCACAGCAACTTGGGATCCGAGCCGCATCTGCGACCTACACTACAGCTCACAGCAATGCAGGATCCTCAACCCACTGAGCGAGGCCAGGGATCGGACCCGCAACCCCATGGTTCCTAGTCGGATTCGTTTGTTAACCACTGAGCCACCACGGGAACTCCCCTCGTCTCTCTTAATAAACACTCTATTTGCCTCATTCCTCTGTCCCTTTGCTGAATTCTTTCTCCAAAGGTACAAGGATTGGAGACCTACATCAAGTGGTTAGGGTTCAGCGTTCTCACCCCAGAGCTTCCCGCCCCCATCCCCGGAACAAAGAGAAGAGATTCCCTGGGTATTTTTTGACCCTGAGTATCCCTTTTCTACCATCTCAAGCTGATCTTTTCTAGGCATCACACTAGCCTGTCACTAGCTTTTTCTTCTAATGTTAAAGCATTGCCCAGCCTGAAAACTCTCCTCCCCTCCCCAACGCTTGACCGTCTTAGACTAACAAATGACCCCTGAAAGAAGGGCAAAAAAGCAGTTCAAAGACTCCACACCTCACCCTACACACACACCCTGCCTTCCCCGGTCTCTGCCTAAACTAGCAATAGATGAAGCAATTGTGTTTTAATAAAGAAAATTGATTTACCTTTTCAGCATTTTAACAAATGGCCGTGCACACAGATCTCTAAAGATTTATGCCCACAATTTGCAAAATTATTTCTCTATCGATCAGCATGGGTTTGTTTTTCGTAGGTTCAGTCAATTAAGTAGTAACATTCAGGTAGGTAATTGAGTCAAGCCTGGGAAGTCCCTGCAAAGGTAGACACTTGTGGATTCCAGGACCAGCGAGGGCTGCCAGGTGCCTAGCAGGATGCCTGGGCCCTAGAAGGGCAGGAAAGAAGGTCCCAGGGAGTTTGGGGAAGGAGGTGACCAAGTGCAAGTGCAGAGAAAGGAAGGGCTGGCTCGGAAGCGCCAGACTGTTTGACATTAGAATGCCACGCTGGTGGCAGCTGTGACAGCTGGAGCCCACAAGATCGATGGTCAGCCTGGGCCCTTGGGTCTGACAAGGGAAAGAAATGCCGAGGATGGGGATCAGAGCTGGGCAGCCGACAGCCTCACGGATGCCATCTGACCACCTCGGCCTCTCAGCCCCACCCCCACCCCTTCCCTTGTTTTTTGTGGGTAACCCAGCACAAGGGCCTGCAAAAGGCCTGCATCTTAGAAAAGGAGTTCAAAAGGATAACCGTGAACATACTAACAGATGGTAGAACGGTGTTGATATTTTATTTTATTTTATTTTATTTTATTTTATTTTATTTATTTTATTTTATGTTTTATAAGGCCGCACCCGTGGCATATGGAGGTTCCCAGGCTAGGGGTCCAATGGGAGCTATAGCTGCCAGTCTATACCACAGCCACAGCACCAAAGGATCCGAGCCACATCTGTGACCCACACCACAGCTCATGGCAACACTGGATCTTTAACCCACTGAGTGAGGCCAGGAATCAAACCCGCATCCTCGTGGATACTAGTCGGGTTTGTTAACCACTGAGCCATGATGGGAGCTCCGAACTGTGTTGATTTTTATATCCAGAAGTCTTACCTATATTTTCTACATTGTTATGGTGATCACATGCTACCTGGATAATAAATAAAAACAAAAGCTTTTTTAAAAAATCCAATCATCCGGCTCAGTACACATCCTGCCGTGTGCCCAAGGACTTGTCAGACTGTACACCACGCGCACTCTTATTGACCATCACCCTGCCTAATTAAAAACAAAAGCAAGAAAAGAGGGGGAATGAAGGGAGGAAGGATGAACAGGAAAGAAGGAAAAGGAAGAAAAACGCCATGAGCACTGCATGCAGACACCGTGCTGGGTGCCAAGGACAGGGATGAGTGTCAATGTTCCTGGCACCCCAGAAGCCAGATCTGAAAGGGAGAGGAGTGCAGACTGGGTCCGGGGGCCTTGTCCACAGCCAGGGAAGAGGGGAGCTGTGGGTCCCACAAGAAAGGGAGTCAGGGAGAGGAGTAAAAAGGCATCTTCACCAAGGTGACACGTGAACAGGAGACTTGGTGCAAAGAGGGGGGACAGTGAAAGTAATTTACCCCTCTCAACTGAAAAAATACACAACCCGAAAGTTGAGAGGTAAGTTTTATTTGGGGCAAAATTTGGACTTGAGCCAAGGAGACAGCATCTCAGGGAGCCCTGAGAGACCACAGGGAGGCAGTGAGGGAGGAGCTAGGAGATAGAGGAGTTTTTGCAACAAAGGACAGGGAGCAGGAGCAAAAGAGGCCTAGTGTCCCTGAAATCATGCCTTTGATAGGCACCTCTGCTATCAGGGCCAGTATCCTGAGTTTTCACAGCCTGCAGGACTCACCAGCTCTCACCCTTGGAGGTGACTGCATTCACAGATGACTGTGACATTCTTTATCCTTAAGTACAGGCCAGGCTGAAATAGCACCCAAGGAGGAAAAGGGGGAACATCAGGATATGATAAAGGTGAGGGGGAGGTGCATGCAGCGCACACACGTTGTACAAAAGTTTGTTGCTGATCTCCCGAAGGTGACCACCAGTCACAAGGAGCAGACATCACCATGAAGGATTTTAGTGTGTTTCTAGATATGAGGAGATGCAAGAACTGGGCTCATAAAATCTTCCAAAAATTCTCTAGCTCTCTGAAGGCCTGTTCCAGTTTTCCCAGAGCACAGAGGGCCTCACTCCTGGTCTCCGCCCTGAGCTCCACTCAGAGGGTGCTGCAGGTTGGTAGCTGCAGTGGCTCATGTTTTACTCCATGCAGAGGCTGATAGCCAGGGCCAGACTTCAGTTCACACCCTCCCATCCTGTTTGAAGGGAGACTCTTCAAGGGTGAAGCTGTTTTCAAAGCCCAAGAAAAGGATGGACCAGTGAGGTGGCATCGGCCCTGAGACAGAAGGCATGTGGACACCTGGGCAGGGCCATATTAAGAGTGCCTCAAGCCAAACCCCATGGGAAGCACCTATTCTGTGTCTCCAGAAGAATGGCCTCATTTAGGGGTACTGTCCTTGCCTGTCCATGCAAGGAGAATCATTGCACCCCTAAGGGTAAGGGATCTCCCACTTTCTGTCGCTTGCCTTCTCTTCTTTACCTTTCTTGCTCCTAGCACCATGATCCACCTTCCATCTGGAGGACAAAAGATGAAGCAGCTGACAGCCGATTGCTTTTTCAGTAGGAAGACACCCCCTTCTTCTGAGCAAATATGGACACAGGATGTTATTCTAGGAACTCTTCGTCTCTCTGTAGTTACTTGTGTGATTCAGTGATATTTGTTCTTTCAATCACCCGACAAGTATTTCATGTATTCATTCAACAAATATTTACCCAAAGACATGTTTAATGAATGCTAGGTACGATGTGATCTTCACTACTCAAACCCTGCAAATGCCTTCCCAATTCACGAAGAATAAAAGTCCACAGCGTGGTCCTGGAAGCCTCCGTGATCTGGGCCGCACAACTTCCCCAAAGGCAGCTCTGCCTCTCCGCACGCCTTCCTTCTGGCTGCATCAGTCACCTTGCTCTTCTCCTGTTCCTCGAGCACTTAAATATATTTCCATTTTGCACTCGCTTAGTTTTTTGTTTCTAGCCCGAAGACCTCGCCCAACCCCCCAAACAGAAAGCAAAAGACAGCTGTCTCCCACCTGTCTTCAGATAGCCTTCTTATGCCCCTACAAGGGCTTCAAGCCTCTGTTGAAATGTCACCTTGTCCCAGAGACCTTCCCTGGCCCCCTAAGGGTCAGAGCACCAACTTGCCACCACTGTCCATCTTCTTTATCATGCTGTTTTTTCCATAGTACTTATAACAATTGTCATAATATGTGTCCATCAGTTTAATTGTCTTTGTTTTTTGGTTTGTTTTACCTTTTTAGGGCCACACCTGTAGCATCTGGAGGTTCCCAGTCTAGGGGTTGAATCAGAGCTACAGCTGCTCGCCTATGCCACAGCCACAGCGACACAGGATCCGAGCCACATCTGCGACCTTCACCACAGCTCAGGGCAACACCCAATCCTTAACCCACTAAGCAAGACTAGGGACCAAACCTGCATCCTCATGGATGCTAGTCAGATTCGCTTCCTCTGAGCCACATGGGAACTCCATCCATGATCTTAATTGCTATCACTTGGATCTCCCACCCTTCTTGCAACTGTGAGAGGAGAGATTTTGTCTGCATTGTGAACCCAGGCCTACCATGGCCTGGTGCACAGTAGCTGCTCAATAAACATCTATTCAATGACTTCAAGGATATGAGTACCAAGCCTGGGATTGGGTGGGAGCCACATCGTGGGGCTCTGTGCCACCCACCGTTTCCACGACCGGCTCTATTCCTTCATTGAAAGGAGAGCTTGCTAGTGGGCGTGCAGAATGACGGGAAGAAGCATCTGAGTGAGACTCCCGGGCCTGACGACTGTCAGAGACAAGACACAGAACTAAATGATCCATTGCTGGGTTCCGGTCTGGCAGTTCCCATCTAACCTGCAAGTGCCAGGTAATTGGATTGGTAATGGGATACGGAGACTTTCACCTTGAGGTCACTGCTTCACTTCCAGCCCAAGGGACAGCTGCAGCTGAAAGTCATTGCTCTTGGGGAGCAGGTCTAAGATCATCAGGAAACATCAGAATCTGAGTTTCAGTTGAAGACTGTGCCTCATTTCAAGGAGAGAGCTGGTTTCTACACTGTCTTACAGTGTGAGGTAACGCCTTGGTGTCAGGGCTACCCAGGGCCACAGAGGAACAAGGGAGCCCTGGCTGGGCCCAGCACTTTCTCTGAAGTCACCCCAAACATCAAGGTGCCCCCATTCCAGCCGCCCTCGGGCTGCAATTTTATCTTCTCTATTTGATTTTTCTCATATAACAGCCAAAGGGTAGAAACTCTGGCCTAATGGCCAGATTGTTCCGCCTGATTATAAACAGCAGGGAAGACCAGGGCTCCGATTACTGTAAATGTGGTTTTGCATCCTGGACTGCACGTCCCTGGTTATGGAATCCTGGATTAATTCATTCACTTTTCTGCATGCTCCTTTTCTCATTCATAAATTAGGATAAAAACATGTACCTAGTAGCATTGTTGGAAGGGTTAGAGCCAGTGTCTCTAATTCAAGTAGCGATGTCTCACTCACAGTAGGTGTGCAAGAAACTGTAGCAACTGATCAGTAGGGACCCTCCTCCCAGGAGGAAGAGGAGGAAAAATGTATATTTGTGACCCTGCCCAGGAAGTCCATGTATGTATCATTCATCCACTATTTACTGAGGACCAAAGAAGCAATGGATGCTAATGGATTCAGTGCTGGATGCTAAGAAAAACCTTGAGAGTAAACAATGGTGGGGGGGAGGGCTCAGCACAGAGGTCAGGAAATAGTCATACATCCATAAAAACCACAGGCTAAGGTCCCTCTGCGTGTGAACAGGAAAGGTCCCCAAGGTGGGAGTTTAGTTCTATTTACTCATCTCTACCTGACCATCCTCCAGGCCTATTAAAGGGCTGTATGTGCAGTAGGTGCTCAACATATATTTGACCAGTTTAAAGAAAAGTGAAGGGGATGCAGGCAGAAGGAAAGTCTGTGGCCGTTTTGACTCCCTCCTGTGCAACTAGGACCTGTGTCCAACCGCCCCCCACTCCAACCACCGCAGCCCGTCCTGCAGGATCCTGAAGCCAGGCTGGGCCTGAGTCACCGCACTGTGTGGCTGCACAGCTGACCGTGTTGGCCTGATTTTGGACATGTGACTGCACTGCAGGCTGCAGGAGCAGGAGGCAGGAGGCGTGAGGGAGAAGACTCCCTATTGTATAAGCCAGGCCGTCTGGGGACACGGCCTGGGGAAGGAGAAGGATGGACGGTCCCTCAGAGCAACCCAGGGCACCCAGACACACCTCTGCTTCACTGCACCTAGAGGTGGCAGGCATTTCAAAGAGCTGTCTTGGGTGATAACCAGGATGCAGATTTGTCCTATTCTTATCTGCAAAGGAGGCACAGAGACTTTTCACTTGGCTGAGACAGGAGGACAGGCAGCTCAGCGCCTGAGCCCAAAGGAGGGAAAAGGGACATTAGCAGGAGTTCGGGGTGGAGCCCTGTCCTGGCCCCGCCTCCCTCCCTCCGCTCCCGCCCCTGCAGGATAGTAGCCCCATCCTTCCTCACCCTCCATAGGAACCTTAGGAGGATAAAACAAGGGGCAGCCGGGAGGGCCCCTGGAAGCGCAGGCACAGCTGGTGCCTGTGCTGCCCCAACGGCAGCTGCTCTGGGGTCTGAGAAGGACACCCCGCTCTGGTCAGACATGCAGCAGACAGACCAACACTGGCGGCAGAAACTGGAGGCTTTACTGGAGGCCGGCACCACCAGACCTGTGTGAGCAGAGCTGTGATGTGGGAAAAGCGTGTCTTTGTCCTGCCTTTATCCAAGGATCCTCCATCCAAGCCTCCAGGGCTCGTCCCAGTGACCAGGGATGGATGGGGCCACCCATCCAGGAGACACCCCCCTTTGGAAAGGCCACCTGAGAGGACACAATGCTTAACCCACAGTAGGTAGTCTCTGCACTCGTGGATGTTCAGCTGAGGGACTCCCAGATGGAGGGACCATTTGGGTGGGAAGGTTCTTCCTGTTGACCTTGAACCATCATGGTTCCTAGTGAAGTTGCTAGGCTCCCATCAATGGTCACTATGCAATCTCCCCTTTCCTGCTTTCCTCTTTGCATCTCTGGCTTGGGTTTTCTTCCCACTGATCACAGAGGTGCTGCTGCCTTGAGGTGTGTTCAAAGCACAGACTTCCCAGAGGGCAAAAGGGAGCTCCAGGAAGGGGAGCCAGCAGGGCTCGAGGTGTGACGGGGGTGGAGAATGGCTGCTTTGTAGCCATGTGTTTTGGTAACAGCAAGGACACACCTGAATGCTACGGGTTTTGTGCAAATGAGACCGCTAACCCACGTCCCGTTTTGGCAACACAAGCTACCTCACA
Organism: Phacochoerus africanus; assembly: GCF_016906955.1. Lineage (NCBI taxonomy): Eukaryota > Metazoa > Chordata > Mammalia > Artiodactyla > Suidae > Phacochoerus > Phacochoerus africanus. Next base: position 57,261,371 of record NC_062554.1, on the reverse strand, counting down.
TCTGTATGCCTTACCTACAATCTGTAAAGCTAATTTGTTCAACAGCTCTCCTCTCCCATGGGAAGCAGGTCATTGGTCACAGAAGATTGATTAAGCTCTTGGAGAATCCACATTAATGAAAATCAACACTGCCTAATGAGTGTTTTTATGGCAGCCTCATAAAAAAGAATTTTGAAAGAAGAAACAAATAAACAAAAACAGCAAGAAAGGCCAGAAGCCTGCTCTCCTGATGTCTCTCAATCCATATGGTGAATGCCATGATCGGGGCATTGACAGAAACCCCCTGGGCTGTGCCAGCCTTCCTCCCCCCACCCAGCCCTGATTCACTGGCATCAGGTTTGAAAAGTGTGTGTATGTGTGTGTGTGCATGTGTGCTTGTGTGTGCTTGTGTGTGCATGTGTGTGTGTGTGTGTGTGCATGTTAGCTCCAAAGACACTTCCCTCTGTTCAGGCCAACTGTTGGGCAGAGAGAAGAGGACTTCAGGTAGGAAACGAGCTATTCAAACGCCAGTACCTTTTACTGTGTGACCTTAGGCAGGGTGTCTGACCTCTCTGACCTGGTTTGCACATCTCTAAAAGGGGGATATTGGTTTCCCCTGTATCTCCCCCGGGTTGTTGCAGGGAAAATTACACAAGCTAGTGTGTAGAGACAGTTTTTAAACCATAAAGCCCTGCGTAAATAGGATTCTTATTGTTTTCAGGCAGGCTGGCCAGTGGGTAATGGGTCACAAGTGGGAGTCACACAAATTGGGTTTGAATCCAGACTCAGGAGCTGGCTCAATAGCTGCATAACCTCAAGCAAGCTGCTTAACCTTCCTCAAGCCATGCTTTCTCCATCTATGAAAACTTTGAACTTTCAGAGTTAGGACAGGAATAAGTGAAGTAATGAATATAGGAGAGGACCTGGCAGGTGATGAACAGTTCAGAGAGAGTTGTTGTGATCAGGGTTCTCATTCCCCCTCCTCTGCCAGTCAGCACCAGCCCACCCACAGGCCCAAGAGGCAAGCCCCTGGATCCATGCATAAGCCCTGCGGAAACAGACAGCTGGGCAACACCTGCTCCCCGTAGGTCCCTGGGCTTGAGAGCAGGCAAAGAGTGACAAGGAATTGATGGTGGCAAGGGGGCATGGGAAAAAACTGGGATCCGCCATCGGTGAAGGGGAGACACTTGAGAAGTCGCCAAATAACTGTGACCTGAGGGATGGTTTAAGGGAGATGATAGGTAACATTTGTCTACTGCTGTACCTGTAACAAGAAAATGGGCTTAAGCTGAAAAAGGAGTGCTTTAGATGAAGATGTGAAGACCCAAGTGGGAAAAAAAGGAAGGAAGGAAAGAAAGAGATAGATGAAGGAGGGAGGGAGAGAGAAAGAATAAAGAAAAAGAAAGGAAGAAAGAAAGAGAATGAAGGAAAGAAGAGAAAGAAAGAAAGAAAGAAAGAAAGAAAGAAAGAAAGAAAGAAAAGAAAGAGAGAGAGAGAGAGAGAGAGAGAGAGAGAGAGAGAGAGAGAGAGGGAGGGAGAGAGAGAGGGAGGGAGGGAGGGAGGGAAAGAAAGGGAGAGAAAGAGAAGAAAGTCAGAAGGAATTTTCCCCCACCCCTGGGGAAGATTTTTGTTAAATAAATATATAAAGAAAATGAATCAGTAAAAAATCTGTTCTCTCCTATTTTTTCCATTTTGTTTTTCCAGTTCTTCACATCTCTAATTTTACCTAAATGATAATTTTATGAGCAAATCAAGTTATACATAATACATTTTATGTTTCTTCTTAGCAAAATGATTTTAGATATGTAAATTGTATTACAAAAATAAATATTGCATGTTATTCTAATTTTTCACCAAATTTACATCCCCCCCCCCCATTCTCTAACCCTCTCTCTCTAAAGGTTTTAACACTTCCAAGACCTTGACATTTACACATTTAGCTTAGGTCTAAGGAAGACGTGATCTCACCTGAGGTTAGGCAGTGTACTCTGTTAATTGGCAAAGTTCTGAAATCTCTTTGGCAGATATCATTATTTCATCTCTGGACTAGTGACGGATATAATTGCATGGAATCAAGTAGAATGGAGCTTGATGGGCCTCCTACGTTTCTGTGGCAAGATTGTCAAACCTCTCCATTATACACAGCATCATCCTCAGACTCAAGCATATTTAAAATCCCACAAAGACCCAGCCTCCTTTCCTTGAGGTGTTTGTCCAGGAAAAATGCGTGTGTGAATTCTCCCCAAGCCTCAGAAGCACGGAGGCACGGCAGCTGCCCCCGTCGTCCTGGCCCTATTTCTAGAAGTTCTCCGTGGTTCATGATGGCATCAAATCCCACAGGGGAATCTAGTGAGCGTGGATAGCTGGAAGCTGTGGCCCCAGATCCCCCAGGCTGAGCTCCAGCTCATCTTCTGGACACCCTGAGTCTTAAAAATTGTTGTTTAACTTACTGTTCAATCCTGTAGCTGCTAGCCTTATGTGGCTATTTAAATTAATAGCACTAAATAAAATTAAAATTTTAGTTCCTCGGTTGCACTGGCAACATTTCAAGTGCCACCCAACCACATGCAGCTGGTAGTTTCCACGCCAGCACAGATATAAAACATTTCCATCATCACAGAACACTCTACCGGATAGCACTGATCTAGAGGAAAAGTGGAAGTGAGGGAACTAGTCATTGTTAAGTGCTTGCCGCTTACCAGGATCTCTGCACTGCAGCGGCTCATCAAGTTATCAGATAATCTACAGTAAATGATATTATCCTCATTTTCCAGATGTAGAATTGGAGGCTTAAAAAGGTTAACCTACCTGGAGCCCCCTAGTTATTGTCAAAGCTGGTGAATCTAAACTAACCCTGAAACTCTGCTACAGTTTTATGATGAGACCAAAGTGATAAGATGGAAGTATACAGTGGGTGTATATGGGTGCAGGAATGGGACATGGTGAAGGATTGGGCCAGGGATGCAATAAGTTTCATAGAAATAGACCCCCTCTCCATGCACCTGTCTCCGTGGACAGGTCAGTCTTATTTACACAGGAGGAGGCACTGAGCGGACCTTGAGACCACATGGCTGAGGACCTGGGGGGTGGGGGGGAGGGTTAAAGTACAAGATGGGCATCAGATAAGATCCTCAACATCAAAGGAGTCCTCCATCAAAGGGGTCCTCCAGATGCTCTCTGCGCTCAGCTCTCTGTCACTGCAGCTGGAGGGGAACTCCTTAATGTTAGAACAATGATAGCGGGTCCATCCAATAGAGCCCATGTGGCTAATGGAGACTCAAGAGTGTAGGTCTCATGCCCAGTGAGGTGTTATTATGAAAACAACTGCTGATAGGGTCCTCCTACCTTGTTGACAGAGAGCTTCAGCAGCGAGTCACATGCTTCCTCTGATGAGGAAAGGATGTTTGTACCACTCTTCAAAGCTGCTGTAGCGCAGGCCAACCTGAAAAGTCTGTAACTGCAATAGCTGCTCTGAGGCTGCTGAGTGGCAGTGGCCGTGGGGTGCTGGCCAGGGCAGCACACATCCATGGTGGCCATGGTCAGGGCCCAAGATCCTTGAGCTGGGGATGGAAACCATGACCCAGGCAAGGAGGCACAGTGGATGGAGTGTTGGAGGGGTCAGGGGTAGAGTGAGAAGACCCTGCTGGCTGATAAGATCACATCCACGGTGTGCTTTACAGCCCATGGTTGGGTCAAAGAACTACATGGGCTTGAGATGTGTGGTTGATGGTTTGTCTCTCCTGCTCCATCCCAAGGCAGGAGAAAGATCCATTAGTTTCCCTTCCTGCCTCACCCCCATTCAAAGAACATGGCAGACACTTGGTAAATGCCCGGTTTCTTAATGCTCATCCAAACCAGAATTCCTCAGAGTTCACTTCATGGAAAACTAGTTCTGAAAGATGCTAATGGGTGTGTTTTAAAAAGAGAAGGAAATAAAGAAAAAGAAAACCTTCCATGGTCAACTTAGTTTGGAAAGCATTGGATTAAACAAGGTTCAACAGGGCAATTTACTGCAGGATTTCTCTGAGCCTTTTAAATGATAATGAGGAGAATACAGAAAGCAGCATTTCCTGAGCCTAATTGACCATGGAATGCTTTTTCTACAGAGCTTCTAGTGGGACTATTGTTCTGTAGAAGCACTGATCAAGACCTCTAACTTCAGCTCACTATTGCAGGTTTTAGATCACGTAAGTACGCCACTCTGGGGCTGATAGGCTAATCGATGAATCACCCATCACATACAACATACTGGAGGCATGCCACCCCCTAATTTTCTTATTCAACTAACGGGTGCCTCACCTGTATTAATGCGGGTCTCAAGAATATAGATTTCTTCTTTCTGTTTCCATACCAATGACACAATGATTACCAGCCTAGTAATCAGCCAAATTCATCACCACATCAACATTGAATTCATTTATCTATTAATATCGTGGAGCATCTGCTGTGTGCAAAGGATTGTGTTATACAACCCGGGAAAATACAAAGTTGTAAAAGATGAAAAGGTTATTCCAGCTCTCCAAGAATCTGCGACCTAATTGGGTCAGTAACAAATAGACATCTTCACCCCCAGGGTATCGTTCCCGCTGCTGCTCACACTCCCGCCCTCAGAAGCCTTCTCTCCGGTCCCTTTACTCAATTATATTTCTCCAAATGCCTTCATTTTCACAATCTCAACTGGAGATAGCTCTGTGTTTTAGGGGCTGTGTACAGTATGTATTATTCATAGGCTCGCTTGTTTCTGAACAACTTATGAAAACCAACTAGAGATTAATTCATAAAAAAATAAGCTTCTTTCCCTCTCCCTTTACAGGACCAAATCTGTTTCCCTGCCACAACTGCACTGGCTGATTGGGTTTCCACTCTCCCTCTGCCCTCATTCTGTAGTATTGCTGCCACACACTCTTTCATGTGCCTGAAATACATACCATTGTGTTCTGACTTTTGTTTTGTGCAGAATCCCTTTCATGCTCTGTCTTCTGCAAGGTCCCTCTGTCTCCGCAGCCAAAGACACTTCTGTTTGCAGCCAGGAGATTTCTATTGTACTTTGCACATCGTAAGTTTTTTGTTCTGTGAGGTGGCCTTTTGTAGTTGAGTTTGCTAATGTTTTTCATGGAAAACAGACACAGCCGCACTTCATCAGGCTCATTCTTCTCTAAGGCGCGGCTGTCAAGCCCCCTAAGGAAATCATGATCGCCCTGCTCATGAGGGATAAGGTGGGCTCAAGCCAGCAGCTAAAGGGACCCATGGGTTCCTCAGCCCAGGGGAAAGGCACAGCGGTTGCTGATCACTGGGAATGTTCATCTTCTGAGTGTCAGACGCCTCCATCTTTTTTCTAATGGGAATGTGCCCACTCCTCTTCCTACTCAGCGTCTCTTCCACCCTCCTGCTCTGGGGCAGCCACCTTAGCTCCCTCTGATTCCAGGAGAGCTTGTGCACAGAGTCTAAAAACAATGAGGGCCCTTCCATGCCCAACCCTCTAAGTGTCACTCTCCATTAGAGACACGAAGAACGTCACTTTCACTGTGGTCACAAACCACATTTGTCCCACTCTCGAGCACCAAAGCTAGGATTTGGGACTCACAAAGTGTCTACTGAATGAATAAGCCCACTTACCTCCTGAGACATCCCAGGATTTGAAGGAAGCTATAAGGCATGCCTGCTGCCTCCCAGCCCATCTCCCAGGGATCACTCCTCTGTCACTTCTTGCTGACACAGTTCTCCAGGAAGCTGGAAGGGCAGTGAATGCGGCTTAGGCTGTGATCTGTGATGTGGAGGGAAGTCATTAAAAGGCAGTGACCCATGGGGACTCAGTGCGTCAATTCAATCATGGAAAGACACTCTTAGAAATCATGACATGATGAGTTCCCGTCTTGGCGCAGCAGAATCGAGTCCAACTAGCAACCATGAGTTTGCGGATTCGATCCCTGGCCTCGCTCAGTGGGTTAAGTATCCAGTTTTGCCATGAGCTGTGGTGTAGGTCAAAGACACGGCTCGGATCTGGCATTGCTGTGGCTGTGGCATAGGCCAGCAACTTTAGCTCTGAGTAGACCCCTAGCCTGGGAACCTCCGTATGCCGCAGGTATGGCCTTAAAAAGACAAAAAGACACACACACAAAAAAAAAGAAGAAGAAATCATGACACGAAAATCACCTAAGTTAACCTGGCCTTGCAAGATGGTCACAAACTGCTTTTCCTCTGGAGATTGTGTGTGTGTGTAATATCCTTCTGGTTTGCTATCTCAAATAACTCTCTCACCTTTAGAACTTCATTATTTTTAAAGAAATACCCTTGTGCAAATGGCTGTCAAAAGTGACATCTCATCTTCCAGTATTTTGGGGGAGGTTAGTTGGGCCTGTAGCATGTGAAAGTTCCCAGGCCAGGGATCAGACCCACTCACGCCACAGCAGTGACAATTGGCAGATCCTTAACCCGCAAGGCCACCAAGGAACTCCATCCTCTTCCATATTTTAATTCATTATCCTATGTCCTTCACCAGTATGTTCTAAAACACTTTTGTATCCATATCGATGTACACTGAAAACTTACTTTCCTTTCTTAGATGCTCCTTCCTTCCTTCTTGTTTTTGTTTTTTTGGTACTCTTGACTCTATCCCCCTCCTTTGACTAATTACAGTTTATTAGTTGTTATGGCAACTCAGATTGCTCTCAGTATCTCTTTCTTGTGATGTGGCTGCAAGTGAAATGTCAGCAAAATAGTGACCAGTGTTACTCTCCCCAGTCTCTTCCCCAAGCCTGTCCCCATCCTCATCATTACCTCTGCTTGAGAGTCCCTGCTGTCCCCCTACACGGAGGTAATAATGGAGTCAAAAATAAGTGAACAAAAGCCTACATCTCCTGGCCTGTACACAGTATAACTTCCTACTATAGCAAACACAGAGCAGTAGAAGGCTTGAGCTGGAGGAGCAGTCATGACTGGTGGGACCTTGGGGTATGTGGTGCCCTCCGAACAGCCTCTCGGTTTTGGAGTCACAATCACTGTCGCAGCCAGAAGTATTAGGGAGGACACGTGGCACATTCAGTTCTAATTCTTTCTGGCTTTAGCTCCTGCCAACCGTGGCCGACCTAAGACCCCTACGGGGTGACACAGATCACTGCTCATCAAAACGACCTCATTCCCCTAACTCTAGCCAAGATCCTGTCTTAATCGGGACCAAACCGCCTATCTACTAAGTTCATAGAAAGATTCCCAAACGCTGCACTAAGTTATTCTAGACCCCACGCTCCACACCCCTTCAGGAATGCACTCCATTTCTATATGTCTTCGTAACAAGTTATTTTGTTGTCACATTTTCTCTGACGTCTGTCACCTTGGTATCTAAGCACTCTGGCAAATTCATGAGGCTAAAAACAAACACTTATGTGGGAAGGGGGAAGAAAGCTCTTCTTTTCTGCTCTCTCATCTCCATAGGGACAGAACAGCACAAAGAGGCTCTGATTCTCCAAGGTCATTCTGTGCAAAGACAGCATCAGAGCCAAGAAAAGACTGCGGAATCCTAACTTCCAGTCCCTGACCTCCACAGTTCAACAATGGAATCAATGTCTCTATAGAAAGTACCAAAAGAAACTCTGGAGCTGCTGGCCATAGCCAGGAAGCAATCTTCAAAGAAATCAAACATGCCTTCTTCCCTTCTGAGCTCTGGATGATGCCTCTTTCTCACTGCTGAGTATTCAAGTCCTCTTTCAACTTTAATATTTAGTGACATTAAGTGAAATCTTCAGAGGTTTCATTCATTTATCAAATCATTCAATCACTGAAGTTCCCTGGTGGCTCAGCAGGTTAAGGATCCAGCGTTGTCACTGCTGTGGCTCTGGTCATTGTGGCTTGGGTTTGATCCCTGGCCGAGGAATTTCTGCATACCGTGGGCATGACCAAAAGAAAAAAATCATTCAATCATTATCAATTGCTCCACAGGCAAACAAATATTAGAGATAGATAAGACTCTACATATCCTCGAGGATTTGTAATCTAGAAAGAAGAGGTGAGATACACATGCAAAAAAAAATGTTTATTAAGAACATACTATTTGCTATTCTAGACTTTGAAGAGAGTGATGTATTAAAGTCACAAGGATTCTGTTCCTACCACTTTAATGCGGAAAACAGATAATAAACACATAGATGAATAAGTAAGATCTATTACATTAAAGTATAATACAAGATGAAATAGGACAAAACATACTAGAAACAAAGTACTCAATATTTTTTTCACATGAGATTTATGTACCTGAATCAAAAATATGATCTAGTTTTGGAACTGGATTTGTAACACCCCAGACTTCTGAGTGTAAAATGTTCTTCTCTAACAAGCAAGTATTATTGCAATGGTTGCATCGGCCCATTAGTGACCTATGTGGAGCAAGAGACTCACCACCTACAATAGGCTAGTTACCAAAAACTTTAGATGAACTGGAGGCAGTTGAAACAAAAATGGCCCCATTCCAGCAGAGAATGAGTAAGAAAAATGGGATCTGTGAGATCTACTGCAGTCCACTGGCCACTTGGTAGACTGTTACCCAAAAGAGAATGGGATTTTCTACTCTAATTATTTAATCAGATTCCCTTGTAGTTGCTGAAAATCAAAGTAACAACCCTAAATTCTTTGTCTTTAAAAGTAAGTGAGATTTAAGTTTTCTCTTAAATAGTAAAATATATGGGTACACACTAGATGGCAATTTCTCTCCCAACATTCATTATCTCATTAATCTACATTATCTGTCCCTCATGATGGAGTCACTTGGACAACACAGAAACTTTAGCTCCTCAAACAAATGACTTCAAAGAAACTGATACACAGGTCCATTGCATACTCTCTGCTGACTGAGAAGCTGCCATTCAATAGTCACCACTCCTTATTTAGAGAAGAAACCAGGAAGATAATGCATGTTAACATTCAGAGGAGGTATTAGGCTGAATTTATTTCAAACAGTGGGAAAATGGGTAAGTTCTGAAACTGGCTCATGTTATAGTCTTGATGGCAGAAGAGGGAAGGAGGAAAGGAAGGAAGGGAGAAGGGAGGAAGAGAGAGGGAAGGGAGAATGGAGAAAGAGAAATAGATGAAAAGAATAAAGAAAAATTTTGTAAATATCCAAAAGAAACTAAAATTTAAAAACAAATTGTGAGATTTTCAATTTTAGCTTACCACTGTACACAAATATCAAACTGAATAAAAGAAACTCTTTATAGGCACTGGACAGCAGGAAGCATAAAACAATAATCCTAGAGAGAAGGAAAATATACAAAGTAAGTTTCATATTTGCATATGTTTTCTGACCAGAGATTCTTTTCAGACAGGGAACTGGAGCTCAAGCAGAGCTCTCTGAGAACAGAGATCAGTGTTCTGGATGTGTGAAGCTCCTCAAATCTGCAGGACAGGATAAAGGAGAGAAGGGAGCTATAGAGAAGAGAGACCTCAAAAGGGGTGAGAAACCATGAGGCCTAACTGAGAATGGATGCTCTGGGACTTAGAGCTGAATAAGATACCAGAAGTTACACAATTCTAGGAGACACAGTAAAGACTGAGACCCTTGAGCATTTAGTGGAGACCTCAGAAAGGCCATCCCTTAGGAGTAAGGACCATGCTCTAAAGTAAGAGCCACCCCTTAGGACTAAAGACAAAGTTGAACTGGATCCACCTTAAAAAAGAAGAGAAACAGTCCTAACAGAGCCAAAAGGACCCACCAATAATTTAATTTTCAGAATAAAATTCAACTTTCTTTTAAAAAAGGACAATATAATCCAGACTCCTTATGATGTATCATCCACGGATCCAGCACACAATGAGAAATTATTAGATATGCAAAGAAGCAGGAAAATGTGACCTATAATCAAGAGAAAAAATAGTCAATAGAAACAGACCTTAAGATGACCCAGTTGCTGAAATTAGTAGACAAGGACTTTAACACAGCTATTAACAAATATATTCAAAGGTAATATAAATATAGCCAATTAAATACATTAAATTTTAAGAAGAAGAAGGACTAAATGGAAATTCTAACACTGAAATGAAATATCCTTAATGGCTTAAAAGGAGACCAGAGATTTCAGAAGAAAGAGTCAGTGAGCTGAGACAGATCCATATTTATTACCCAAACTGAAGGAGAGAAAAAGACTTTTTTAAAAATAAAATAACAAAGAATCTTCATTATGTGAAACAGTCACAGATATTATAATATACATAAGGTTCATTTCCAGAAGAAAAAAAATGGGGAAGACATATGTAAAAAAATTAACAACCAGAGTTCTCTTCATGGCTCAGTGGTTAACAAACCCAACTAGGATCCATAAGGATGTGGGTTTGATCCCTGGCCTTGCTCAGTGGGTTAAGGATTCAGCATTGCCATGAGCTGCAGTGTAGCTTGCAGATGCTGCCTGGATCTTACATTGCTGTGGCTGTATAGGTCAGCAGCTGAAGCTCCAATTCAACCCCTAGCCTTGGAACTTCCATACGCCACAGGTGCACCCCTAAAAAGCAATAATAATAATAATAAAAATGATAACCAAAAATTTCCCAAATAAACCAAGATTTCTGACCTTCAAATTCAACTCTGGTGAACACATATTGAATTTAAAAACAAAACAAAGACATGAGTATATATATTTAAATTTCTGAAGCCCGAATATCAATAGAAAAATCCTTAAAAAGTCAGTGAAAAATACATAACAGACAGAAGAAAAATGATATAAATGATGACTGATTTCTTATCAGAAGCACATTTTTTTTTCTTTGCCATTTCTTGGGCTGCTCCCACGGCATATGGTGGCTTCCAGGCTATGGGTCGAATCGGAGCTATAGCTGATGGTCTACACCAGAGCCACAGCAACGTGGAATCTGAGCCACATCTGTGACCTACACCACAGCTCATGGTAATGCCAGATCCTTAACCCACTGAGCAAGACCAGGGATCGAACCCACAACCTCATGGTTTCTAGTTGGATTTGTTAACCACTGAGCCAAGATGGGAACTCCAAGAAACACATTTTTAGATAAGTAGAAAAAGCATTCATGCTCAGCAGATCTTTACTACCAGATGTTATGGAAGAAGTTCTTCAGACCAAAGAATGAAACTTCTTATATGCAAGAAGGAATGAAGAACCCAAGAATAGATAAACGTCTAAATAAATATGAACAACATTAGTTTTTCTTCTCTTGATTGCTTTAAAAAACAGCTGACTTTTTAAAGTGAAATTAAAATAATTATTTTCTGGTGTTAATACATGTAAAAGTGAAATCCACGAAAACAATAGCACAAACGATGAGGGTAAGTGGAATTATACTCTTCTAGAATTTTTACATTTCATGTGATGGAATGCAATATTAACTTTAGATGGATGGAGAAGTTAATGATCATACATTAATTCCTAGACCAACCCTGAAAAAAATACAAGAGGCATGGCTAAGCAGCCAATAAAATAAATGAAGTTGAACTCTAAAATATCTGATGAATTCAAAAGAAGGCAGAAAAGAAGACACTGAGAAAGCAAAAAAAAAGGAAAGATGAAACAAGTGGAAAATAAATATTGCGATGGTAGATTAAATCCAAAATTATCAATAATTACATTAAAAGCAAGTGGACTATATACTTTAATTATGGGAAGAGATTTTCAGACTGGGTAAAAAACAAGATTCAATTCTCCATTGTCTATAACAGATACACTGTAAATCTAAAGACCCCAGCAGGTTGAAGGAAAAGAATAGAACAAAATAAATCATATAAACAATAACCACAAGAAGCCTTGCATGGCTGTACTGATAACAGACAAAACAGACTTCTTCACAAGGAATATTACCAGAGTCAAAGAGAGACTATCACAATGATAAAAAGAAATCAATTCTGCAGAAGATATAATAATCCTTTCAGTGCTTGTAATAATAAAGCATCAAAATACATGAAGCAGGAAATGACAGAAATAAAGAAAGAAATAGAAATACACAGTTAGAGATTTTAAAATCCCTCAATCAGAAATTGTTAGAATAACTAGAGGAAAAAAGCTAATAATGAAATATAAAGATTTGTATGACACTACAAACTGCATTGATCTAATTAAAACTTTTAGAACACTATAAGCCTAATACTTCAGAATACATCTTTCAGGTGTACATGATCTAACATATGTGCATATAGTCAATAGCAATTACACATTGGACCATATAACACATTTAAGCACATTTCAGAAGGCTAAAATCTTGCATATATATTCTCTGACAACAAAGGATTAAATCGAAAATAATAAAAATAAAACATGTGGAAATCCTCAAATACTTGGAATTAAGCAGCATGCTTTATTTTATTTTATTTTTTAATTTTTACTTATTTTTTTGCTTTTTAGGGCAGCACCTGCAACATATGGAGGTTCCCAGCCTAGGGGTCGAATCAGGACTACAGCAGCCGGCCTACGCCATAGCCACAGCAACGCAGGATTCAAACCACATCTGCAACGTATACAACAGCTCATGCCAATGCCACTGAACAAGGCCAGGGATCGAACTTGCATCCTCATGGATGCTAGTCAGATTCATTAACTACCGAGCCATGAAAGGAAATCCTAAGCAGTATGCTTCTAAATAATCCACGATCAAAGTGAAACTCACAAGAGAAATTAGAAAATACTTCGAACTGAATGATAATAAAAACCAACATGTCTAATTTTACGTGAGGCCTCTAAAACAGCACAAGGAGGGAAATTTATTACTTTAAATCCTTACACTAAAAGTAAAATAAATATTGAAAATAAGTGATCTAAGCTTCCATAATAAAAAGCTAGAAAAAAGAGAGAAAATATTAAACCCAAAATAATCAGGAAAAAAAAAAGAACAAAAAAATAACCTTTCAAAGGTTGATAAAATTGAGAAAATCTGACCAAGACCAATTAAGAGAAATAAAGAGGGGTTGGTAGATGCAAACTATTACATTTAGAAAGGATAAGCAATGAGGTCATACTGGAACTATGTGCAGTCTCTTGGGTTAGAACATGATGGAGATAGCACAAAAAAAAAAAAGCATATATATGTGTGTGTGTGTGTATGGCAGGGTCACTTTGCTGTACAGCAGAAATTGAAGGAACATTGCAAATCAACTAGACTTTCTTAAAAAAATTTTAAAAAGAGAGAATAGTCTAATTACCACTATCAGAAATAGAAAGAGGGCTATCACTACAGCTCCTACAGACTTTTAAACAGGATAATAAGGAACATTATAACAACTTATGCCAATAAATTTAACAACTTAGATGAACTGAACAACTTCCTTGGTAACACAATTTTGTAAAACACAAAAATATAGAAAATACAAACAGCCCATATTAATGTGGAATTCATGACCAAAAAGAAAATTTACAGTCCAGATGGTTTACCAACAACTATATGACATACTTAAGAAATAATGAAATCACTTGCAAACTCCCTCCAATAATTAAAAAAAGAAAAAGGACCAGGTTGCATTTGGCTCATGAAGCCAGCAAAATCCTGTTTTAAAAACTTTACCAAGACATTTCAATTAAGGAAAATGGTGATCAAATATCCCCCCTGAACAAAGACACAAAAATCTTTCACAAAATATTAGTAAATCAAACCCATTACTATACAAGAATTCCAAATTATGACTATGTAGAGTTTATACCAGGAAAGCAAAGTAGTTGTAACAGTCAAAAACCAATTGATATAATTCACCATATTAACAAAGCAAGGAAGAAAATATATAACATATATCAACAGATGACCACTTAAATTTCAAAATTTTTTGGCAAAACTCAACACCCACTCATGGGTAAACCTGAACAAAGGAGGAAGACAAGACATATAGCACTTTAGGAATAAAATTAACAAAGGAGATGTTGAAGACCCGCATTGAAAACTACAAAATATTGCCAAGAGATTAAAGAAAATATAAATAGGTGAAGAGATATATGCTATTCATGAGTTAGAAGAGTCAATATTGTTAGTGTCAATTCTCCCCAAATATTCCGTAGAACCTGTGCAATCCAAGTAAAAATTCCTACCAGATATTTTAAAGATATAAAGAAGAGGATTCTAAAATGCGTACAATTGGGAACTCCTTGGTTGTCCAGTGGTCAAGGATCTAGCATTGTCACTGCCATGGCTCAGGTTCAATTTCTGGCCTGGGAACTTTTGTGGGCACAGCCGAAAAGAAATAAGTAAATAAAATAAAATGCATATAAAAAAAACAAAGGGCTAGAATAGCCTTTACAATCTTAAAACAAATACATCGGGAGAGATCACAAGACCTGGTTCCTAAGCTGAAATGTTTCACCGGGGTGTTGATTACACAGGGTGTATCCATTTTTCAAAATATGTTGAATCACACACCAGAGCTAGGCAGTAACTGTATGTATATTTCACCACGATAAAGAAAAACTAAGTAATTACAATTTCCTGTTGGTAGATTACATCACAAAAGGGAAGAGGACTTAGCAGCGAGGGCAGGTGAGAGGAGGTGAGGGTATATGCCTTTGCTTTGTCTCCTTCAGTAAATGACTCTGACCCATGGCTTTAAACCTGGTTAAACTGCAACAGCTTACTCCAGCATCTCCTCTCTCTATATTTCCAAGTTGGAACTGGCCAGACCAAGAATTTGCACAAGATCTGGAAGGCAGAAGTGAAACCATAACTAATAGTCTTTGCAAGTTGCCATAATCAGATGTGTAACGGACACACACAGAATCACCCAGTGGGTATCATCTTTTCTCACTCTCGTCTGCTCCTCATCCAGGCTTTCTTCTCAGCTATTGTCCCTGCTGAGTGACCACAGGCTTGGGCTCAGCCCCAGACACCTGCTGAGGACCCATAGAGGTGACTGCGGCACAGAGTAACAATTCGCACAGCCCACCCCGTTCTCCCACATCCAAGGCTGGCCATGGTTCCAGACTGTCCAGGAAGCATGGGGCATTGTTTTTCACAGCAAGTCTTCAACTAAAATGTTGAGTTTTGGAGTTCCCATCATGGCTTAGCGGTTAACGAACCCGACCAGCATCCATGAGGACTCGGGTTTGGTCCCTGGCCTTACTCAGTGGGTTAAGGATCCAGTGTTGCCATGAGCTATGGTTCAGGATCCCACGTTGCTGTGGCTCTGGTGTAGGCTGGCGGCTACAGCTCCGATTGGACCCTTAGCCTGGGAACCTCCATATGCTGCAGGTGTGGCCCTAAAAAGACAAACAACAAAAAAGCTAAAAAGTTAAGAGTTTTGTTCGGATTATTTTAAATGTATATATGTGTGTGTGTGTAGTCACACAAACACCCATATGTATCTATACATAGATATATATACAAACTTTATATATTGATAAACAGATGTATCTAACACCTCCTTCCTCTGCATTTGCTCATGTACATGCTGTATCCACTGTGACTTTTCTGTTGTAGAGGGAACAGCTGCATTGGAAAGAGAGCTGAACAATACAGCCTTTAAGGTCTTTCTAGCGCTGAGATTCTCTGTTACATAGTTTATGTTTGTTTTTAAAAAAAATCACTTTATTACATTATGGTCACACCTCATAAAGAGCACTATGCAAACTGAAGGTGGTCCTTTGTTATGAATAATAATGCTATGATTGTCCTCTTAGTAGAAGCTCTAATTGCTGAATTAATTCCACCAACTTTCACAGTGAGGTCAAATAGGTTCTGGTTGGGTGCTGCGACAGCACCCAGATCTTTTTTACTTTGCAGGAATCACACTTGCTTGTTTGGCATCCAAATTTTCCTCCAAGTCTTTAAGTTCCTTAATGCCTAAGGCATACTTGTTCAGCACTGTTAGACTGGAATCAAAGGGAAATGTAATAAGTATTTTTAAATGAACAATAAATGTTTGATGAATGACAAAACTGTAGCTTGTGGAATCAACCTGCCAACTTCCCTGCCCTATCATTCCTGTGGAAATAATGTATGCGGCATTTACGAAAGCCCCCTGCCGCTGCCACCATGTGAAAGGCAGGCAGCGAGTCCCCTGGGGGATGGGGAGCTCTCACAGGCAGGGAGTACGCAGCTTAGCAGAAAAGCCCAGGGTGCATCCTACCCAGCTCTAAGTAAGTGAGATCCCGAATGGCACACACTTTAGAGGCATTTGTTCCAGCTAGGGTGAAGGGAGAGGTCAAATAACCATGGGAGAAAGGAAGTATTTCTGGTCCAAACAAAAAGAAAACCATGAGTAAAGACACCAAAGCAGAAATGTGCAAAACTTTCTGAACACAGCTGAGTCCAGCTCAGTCCAGTAGGTGTATGCTCCGTGATGGGAAATCAGATGTTGACATCGGTCAGTAAGGAGCCTTCATTGCCACGTGCGGGTAGGCAGAAAGACAGCCCCAAAGATGCTGAAATCCTAATCCCTGGACTCTGATTGTCACTTTAATGCAAATGTGACTGCAGGTGTGGTACCACTGTCTTGGATTATGCCAGTGGACTCTAAGCGTTTTTTCAAGTGTCCTTCTAAGAGGAAGACGGAGGGAGGTTTGAGGGTATGAGAAGAAGCAATGTGAAGAAGGAAGGGAGGGAGAACTGGAGATGCTATGCTGCTGGCCTTGAAGACCCAGCGGAAGAGGCCATGAGCCAAGAGATGAAGGGGATGCAAGCCTGAGAGTGGCGGAGGGCAGGGAAGTGATCTCCTCTGGAGCCTCCGAGGGAGCTCTGCTGGCCAACACTTTGGTTTCCCTCCAAGGAAATGCATCGGGATTTCAGACCCCAGAACCTTAGGGGAACAAACATGCATTGTTATAAGCAACCATGTTGGTGCTAATTTGTCACAGCCACCCTAGGAAATGCACACAATCAGATTAAGACATTTGATGGTTATATGTTAGCAATGAAGGGTCATAAATACTCAGGGGGCAATGGATGGAGAGGAGGCCAGTAGAAGGGGTGGGGTGGAAAACGTAAAAGAAAAGTAAAATTAGCTGGATTTTAGAAATGGGTAACCATCTCCATGGGTATTTTGTTAGCAAAGCCTTTGGGGACCCTCTGGGATGGAAGGTGCAGGAGAAAATGTAATAACGCTAATAAATATTCTATGATGTGCCTGGAACATGTCCTCAGCTGAACTACAAGGCAGCTCTAAATGTTACGATAAGAGATGTGGGAGGCTCCGCAGTTTGGGGTCTCCAGGGTGCCATAGAAACCATGACTGCATTTGTCTCAGTTCCCCGGGGACCAGCATCCTCACAGGCCATGATTCATAGGCGCTCAGGGGAGCAGCAGCAAAGGACAGAGGCAAGAGCCACTGGAGGCAACAACAGCAAGGAAAGAGTATGGTGAATTATTTAGCATTTAACCAAAGCAGCTTAAGACCCACTCCAAATACTGAGCAAGCAACAACTGGGTTAGTCGACATGGATCTGTCATGAGTGGCCAGCCTAGACCCCTAAAGTTTATATTGGGGACACTTATCCACACTGGGGCCCAAGACCTGTTGCTTCACCTCCCTCACAGGTTATAAACTGTGTATTGAGGTGCCTACGCCCAAAAGCTGATTTTTAAGTGAGATATTCAAGGTTCCCAACACTTCTGACTCTTCATCATCTCCTGAGAGTCCTTAGAGACTCGACAGAGGCTGTGACCTTGAAGGTAAAAGAGCCCCACATGCCCAAACAGGGGGAATTCATTCTGTCCTCGAGCTGAAGGGAACCTTGGAGATAGTGTCACACTAGCCTCTATTTCCACAACCAAGAAAACCTACAGTCAGGGACATCAAATGACCCCATAGCAAAGCCCCTGCTTTCCCAGCAGGGATGCCCTTCCTGGACTTTCAATCCATTTCTCTTGGGAACAGGAGACTCCTGCATCACCTGGAGCTAAAGTGTTGGAGAAATAGGGAGCAAATATCCTTGCCTTTTGGAGAAGAAGGTCCTTCTTCACAGGGACCTGGCTCTTCCTTCTCCATTAGGGTCCTCTTTGGAGCTGAGACTACTTATAAGCAGAATTACTGGAAGAGAAGCCATGAGCAGGGAGTCAAATGGACCCGCATTTAAATTCCAGCCCAGTCACTTACGTGCTGTGTGATTACAGGTGATGCATTTGATCTCTCTGATCCCCATTTCCTTAGATATAAATATGGGATAATAATTCCTAACTCCCAGTTTCGGCAAAGATCTGTCGTGTGATACAATGAATGCAAGAGAGCTTAATAGAACGCTTAGACTATCTTAATGCCAGATGAGCACTTGCTGGCTCTGAATCTGAATGAGTTTTTAGGAACACAAGTATGAATGCGAAGTCTTCCAAAAATACCTTCACTCAGAGCCTGTTGTAAAGATCTAAAATTCTGCCATTAGCAAGATAGATCTTAGACTCTAGAAGAACTGCCAGTCTTTGAGAATTCACATTAAAATAAAATAAAAAAAAAATACCCCAGAACTCAAGCCGATTATTAACACCTCAGCAGGTGGTAATCGCTAGGGGGAAACAATCAAACCTGCAGAAATAAGAGAAAAAAGGTTAAAGAGAGGGAGACAGAGAAGTGAGGCATGCTGAACAGAACCAAGTGCCCGTCAAATTCTGTTTTCTTTGGACCAAAGGAACATGGGAGCCAGAAATCCAATGGGATTTCTAAATTCGAAAACAATACTAGAAGCAATGTTTGTTTGATTTTTCTATGCTTTGCCACCCTCAAGATTCTTGACAGGGAGAAAAAGCAAGGCCCACCCACCTCCCCTAGATCTGTCCACTCCTTTGGGGCTTGTGTTCTGAAAGTGGGAATCTGCCCTGCCCATTTCTGTCATTTCTTCATTCCCACATCTGGCCTTTTGCAAAGTGACACACACTTACTGAACTCCTGGAGAGAGAAAGAGTAATGAAGCAACATCCTTCACTTTAAGAGTCCACCTTCCAGCAGAAGACACAGATCAGAAGCAAGTAATTGTAATACAAAGTGATCGCTGCTTCATAGAAGCAAGAATGCTGGAGGAGAACAGATATGGAAAGGCATTTTTTTCTGGCTTGGAACAGACCTGGAAGGCTGCTCAGAGAGGAGACATTTGAGGGATGTGGACCAATCTGTGAGGGGGAAGAAAATTCCAACGAGATAGGACAGCATGAACCCCATATGAGAAGCAAGGGAGCATTCCAGCCTCAGGCCAGGTCTCCAGCTGTCATCTCTCAGCATGGAAGCAGCATCCTTTCTCAGCTACTTGGGGCTGGGGAGCTGCCCATGACCTGTTTCCTCGGTCAGCTGGCTCCCTGTTAGGCCCCACAAACAGGGGCCACTGGGGTGAGGCTGAAAGGCAGGGAGATGCATGGGACTTGTCCCTTCCTGCAGGCTTGAGCTAATGGCTCATCACCTGACAGCAGCAACCAGTTCCAACCTCTAGGGTCCTTTGATTCCTGGCCTTATTGTGCCCCTCAGAGGTACAAGCCTCCGTCATCAGAGAGGTAAGCTGGGGAGTAGGAGGGCCTTTCTTCCAACTCCTGAGATATAGCAGAAGCCAAGAAAGCCCCATCCCCAGTGGTGTGAGGATCGCCTTGGAAGGACCCCCCCTCTGAGACCCCGAGATACCAGCTGCTGCAGGGTAGCTGCCTCTCGTCAGAGACCCAAGCCTCATCTCCACTTAGCTCCTCTGAGCTTCCAGGTGCTCATCATCCCATTCCCTCTGCTTTGACCTTCCAGCTATAGGACTGCCGCTGTGTCTGGTTGTAATAACCCTCTGTCATACCTCAATGTCCATTTTTTGGTTTTTCATTCTTCCAACACCTATCTGGTCCATTCCCTTTTAGAAATTGTCTCTGTTCAAATACTTGGAAAGGCTTCTGCTTTCCAACCTGGAGACAGCCAGATACATCATCCCTGAGCCGCAAGATGAAGGCTGGAGATACACAGGGGACCAGGGTGGCCAAGAGCTTCCTACCCCATCACCCCATTTCATAGAGGAGGAAGGAGGAGTCCCTGCAGGTTTCCAGGAAAAAGAGTGGCGTGATGAAGGCTGTGTTGGCAGAGGTCACAGGACTAGAGGAAGGCATGAGACAGTAGAACATTTCAATCACCCAGGCATGGCATGTTGGGAACCTGGCCAGCACATAAGAAAGGAGCAGACCCAGATCCTGCTGTGTAGCACTGGGAACTATGTCTAGTCACTTATGATGGAGCATGATAATATAAGAAAAAAGAATCTATACATGCATGTGTGACTGGGTCACCATGCTGTACAGTATAAAATTGACAGAACACTGTAAACCAGCTATAATGGAAAAAACATAAAAATCATTATATATAAAAATAAATAAATAAATACTAGGCAAATTAAAAAAAAAAAAAAGGAGCATACCTGAAAACAATTCAGAGGCTTCACTCTGTTGGCAGGTGACACGATGCCTTTGGTGGGGGCAAGGCTAGGATTCTACACTTCATCAGATACACCATGCCCTACCCTCTCCCTTGAAGTTCAAGTGATGTGACCTCTAAAAGAGAAAGAGATTTTGGAAGAGGCAGTTGGACACAGAGGTAAAGAGATGGGCACTGCCCAGAACTCTGCCTCCACCATGATCTATGAGAAATATTGCAGAAAGCACTTCACATATCAAGACTCAGTTTCCTTACCTTTAGAATGAAGCAAATTATATCTACATTAAAGGAGTTTTTTTAAGCGCCATGTTTCCCAAACAGACTGATCATTAAAATTATCTGGAGATCCTTGGGAAAATGTCCTAGACCTTGTCCTAGACATACCAAATTGAAATTTCCCAAATACAGGTCCTGGGAAGGGGTTGTTTTTACAGTCTTCCAGGTGATTCTATCTGCTTGGGGACCACAGACTTAGGCTATAATATGGATAATGCAGGTGACTATCTAGCTCAGAGCTGGCCACGGCCACCACGGTATGCTTGCTCCTGCCATCTACTCTAGCACATGCAGGTGGCCTCCTCGGGCAGATCTGAGATGCTGCCTGGGAGCTTCCTCTGGCTGCAGGAGCATGCTTAGCCCTCAGGGACCGCAGCTCAGGGGCATGTTCTGCACTGTGGGACCGAGCCTGAGATGCTCATAGGAGCAATTCCTCACCGTCACACACTGTGTGGGCTCCTGTGCCCCCCAAACACTCACCTGCCTCCTGGCATCACCCCCAGGTGAACCACTCACACTCAGACACACTCAACAAACAATTCATTTCACCAGGAAGCGAACTTGGTAGCATATTATATGCAGACTGACCTTTCTGCAGGTCAGCTGTGGATGAGCCAAATCATGTGCGGACGTGGTTCCTGTTAGCATCTCAGCCTTGCCACAGCCTCCAACCTCAGATTCACAGGTAGGAATGATCATCCATCCCAGGCTGATTAGGGGCCGTGGAGAGAGCATTCCTCCACAAACAGTATTTATCTCATGTGATTACTGCAACTCATGGGTATTATAAGGTACTAGTGTTCTGTTTCCATATGAGAAACAGACCCCAACTGTGCCATGATTGGCAGGAGACCACGAAGAAAGGAGAAAGGAGCAATACCAAGGCTTAAAATTCAAAAGTTTTGTTTTTTATTTTGTTTCCATAATAGCAATGGTTCTGAGAACCTGATGAAATGTGTATATCCTCCTTTTACTCTTTTCCTAGAAAAAATGCAGACACTGACCTACTCATAAATTTTCATACATTTCAGGCTATTCACAGACTTCAAATGCATCCACAGACCCTCATGGGAAGGGGACATGAAGGTTCAGAGATGCATAGTAAGAAGCCCTGTGTCTCTGGCAGGTCCTCAGTTCATCTTCCCCTAAGACTGCACTTGAGGCCACACAGCCCACCATAAGCTTCCCTCTGTTGCTTGGAGTTAGAAATTTAGCAATCAGCAGTGCTTATCAACATCTGGTCAGTGATGCAAACACAGAGAAGAAAAGGGAAGGCTCTGCTAGCTGTGAGCATCCATCAACAGACAACTGACAACCAATAATCAAACTACCAGAGCAAAAATAAACAAACCACATCTATGAATAGATTCACGTTCAGAACCCAGGCTGTCATGACCATGGATACTTTCAATGCAAAGGGTGTTAAAGGAGTTTCCTTTCAGAAATACATAACATCCTTCTTTATTCGGGGGGGGGGGGAGGGAGAGACTTTCTAAAGTGTTTCAAATATCTACAGCCCATGTGATATTTGAAACACCAAAGTCTTAGCAGATGCTCTGAAGGTGGTCCATCTTCAACAGGCAAGAGCACCAATTCGGGAGCCAGAATGGTCAGCCTAAATCCAGTTCTTAAGTTTAGTAGCAAGGGGGCCATGAGCAAGGCACCTGAATGGTGTGTTTCACTTTCTTCTTCTGTACAATGAAGATGAAAATAGCATCCACTCCGTCTTATAGAAGAAGGGAGTTGATATCTACACAGTACTAAGGAGGGGATTCGGCTTTCACCAAGAACTCAGTCAGTGTGAGCTATCTGTCTTAGCCCGAATTTTCTGGGAAACAGAACTTGGGGCAAAGATCACATGATAATCCTTCGTGGGGGAGGGGCAGGGAACATGCCAAGAGAAAAAGAATGAAGGGGAAAGGAAGAGCAATGGAGAAGGAGGAAAAGCAAAGAGAAGGTCCAAGGTCAGGCGTTCACAAGATGAACACAGGTTCACAAGGAAACACTGCTGGCTTTTCATCCCAACAGTCACCTCCAGAGAGGCCACCGAGAACCACCACATCTCAGAATAAGCCACTGGAAGAAAAAGGCTGGACAATTTACCTTCTGTCTCCTCCTCATCACTCATCTTTCCCGGGTCATAGCTCACCTCACGGAGAATGACTTCTCTGTCCTGAGCTGTGTGACCAGGTCCCTGAGGTCCCCTCTGGAGAAGCCAGGGCCTCTGAGCACCTGGTCAGTTCATCTCTGGGCCCAGAAAAAGCAGCCAAGGCCAGGAGAGAGGAAGGCAGAAGCGGTCAAACGGATCTAAGACTTCACGCTAACTGGGTCTGCTACGCTTATTACTGCTGTTCTCTCGAAGCTGTGGTTCTCAAACATGTACATTTAGCCTTTTCTGATAAGTTGTTATGTTTTTATTCACCGGGTCTTGAACCTGGTTTCGCTCCCTTTTTCTGTTCCAGTCACAGAAAAAGCTAGATTAAAGCTTCCCTCGCTGAACTGAATCTTAATTCCACAAAAGAACTACCGTGACTCTCTGAGAAGAAATGGATTTGTGGCCAAGAATCAGATGTGCGGCCAAGATTAATGGAGGATGTTCGAATTCACACTCACGAGAGATTGTTTTCCACTCAGGCTTTCTCTACACGGAGTTTCAGAACTGAGCAGGAGCTGGAAACACCAACCAGGATGCATGTGGGCCACAGAACCACAGCACTGATGAACTGAAGCCCAGTGGGAGATGCCAGAGCCAGTGACAGAAGGGCTTTACCACCAGGGTTCTCTGGGGGGAGACGGTGAATGAAGCACAGGGTGGGATGCAAGATGTCCACGGGGATCAGGGACTGTGAAGAAAAGAGGAGGAAGCAGGATGGCAGAGGAAACATGAGTCGGCCCATTAGGGGTACTTGGTGTTGGGTGTCTGCCCCCTTGCTCAGGCTCAGACACCTGCTGCCTCAGGTAACCTCAGGGGAGGCCATTGCTTCAGCAGAGGTCGACCTAGAGAAGCCGAGAGCAGAGAGAAGCCTGTCGCACGTCTGGGCAGCAAGTTTCCCCCTGAAGGGCATCTGGGTGGTGTGGCCTCATGTCTTCCACTGCCAGAATCCCCAGAGCTACCAACCTGGGCCCTGCCCCTGGTGTTACAGACCTGCCTTCCATGTAGTAACTGAAGCTCAACTGGTCTGCCAGAGCGCCTAGCCTTGGTCCTCAGCCCATCCACTTGAGCTTCTGTGTGCAACCGAAGATGCCCTCTGGCCTTCAACCTGGCTTTCAGGTGCCTGCTCCTCTCAGGTGTTTCCTTTCATTCCACAGAGCATCCATAACCCCTGGCAAGAGCCACCCAATCCTGTCCCCTTAATGGTTTCTCCACACCCTTCAAACACCTAATAGACAGCACCCACCCGTGGGTTCCCTCCTGCCAGCACGCCCTCAGGGACATCTAGCCCCTGGACTCCACTTTGTGCCAGAGACTCAGGGACTCCTCGTGCTGGGCCGAAAGTGAGTGAGCCAGCTCCATAGTCCCTCCATTGGCTGCTTCTGAGGACCACCCTAGGTCACCAGCATCCTAAGTTAGAGTCTCTAAAACTGACTAAGATGAAGTTTGGGCACTACACATCGATCAGGGTTCAACATCTGTGAAAAAGTAGAAGAAACAGGATTAGGAGAAGGGGAGTCCGACTGGGATGCAGACCTGACAAAACCTCAGTCAACCCTCGGGAGCCCTGCAGTGACAGCTGCCCCTCATTGCGTCCCTTGTCAGGCTGGGGTGGCTGGGCCTCCATTCCTGTGCCTGGGGTGGTCGCCCGATGGGGCTGCTTGGGGAAGGGTTGACTGTACCGAGGCAGTAAGGAGACCCAGAAGGGGCCAGAGGTCAGAGGCTGAGCACCCAGGGCCTCCCCCGGGCTGGGCGGCAGGTTCCAGGGGCCTGAGCAACACTAAATAGATTCTCCGCATCCTGCATACTCAGGAAGTACCACAGCCACACTCCGGGCTTCCCTCTGACCATTTCAAAGCTAAAACAGGCCTGCGGTAGCATCTTCCTCTCCCCATCCCTCTCTGTGCTTCTGCATCCCTGATTAGAACTCACAACAAGGGGACCATCTTGGGTCTGTCCAGAATCCAGGGCCTTGATGACTCATCCCTGATTAATAGCCCTTTGCCTACCCAGGTGTCTCTTTATCCATCGTTCTCCTCACCTCCAGGGCACGTGTGTGCTGTGTAGACATCTGTATACTCTGTGAATATTTCACTTTGTAGGTAGCCTCCCCCAGGCTGCCAGCAAAATGCCGTGTGCCCTGCGGGGTCTTCATTTAGATAATAATTAACTAAAAGGAAGAGACTGAGGGCCTGCTGTGAGCCTGGGAATCCCCTCAACCCCGCCGCTCTCTCTCTCTGATACACACACACAAATACACACACATACACACCCTACACTACAATGCAGAGCAAGTCCTGGCTTCAGCTCATCCGCTAAGCATGCAGCGGGTGACCATTAGGTGTTGGGTGCAGGGTGGAACGGACATCTCTGCCTCGTGGACCTTGTCGCCTTTGGCGGGAGACAGACAAGGGCAGGAAGACTGCAGTGGCCTGCCACGAGGGATCTGATGAAAACATGTAAATACCTACCCTTGTGGGGACAGGTGAGGCTAAGCTGAGGGAGGAAAATGGGTCACTCTAGGCCAGGACAGAGAGGGTGTCTCTGCAGAATGGCCTCAAGGAGCTGCAGGTTGGGCAAGGCTGGAGCATGTAGTGTGGGGGGAGTCTCAGCAGATGAGGGGGACAGAGCTCAGGAAAGGTCTGATGCGATGGGCTTGGGGGTCTGCCGGGGCTTTGAGGCAGCCGAGGGGTGTGGGTGCCTGGTGAGTGAGGCAGATCAGCCTGGTGGTGGTGTGGATGGAGGGTGCTGGGTGACACTGGGAGATCACCGGGAGATGGTGGCTGTGCTCTAGGCCAGAATGGGAGAGTTGGGTTCAGGCAACAGCAGGGAGAACAGGGTATTCTGGGCAGGTAGAGAGACAGGAGTGCATCAGACCTGAAGAGAGAAACCCGGAGCGAGGGGGCGTGACGACTCCAGGATGCTTGGGTTCTGCCCTGGACAAGACGAGATAAAGGGGGAGAACAGGTTTGGGGCTAGGGTCTGGGGTGCAATTTTGCCCATGTTGACTCGGCACTGCCCGTGTGCTGTTAGGTGGAGATGCCCAGCAAGCAAGTGTATTCCACATGGGTGTGGAACGTGGGCATAAGATCAATGTTAGAAATACAGAGCTGGGAGTCAGCACCTGTGTTGATGAGACAGCTGAAGTGGTAGATACTACCTGCCAGGTGGTAACAACCACCCACCCCTGGGCAGGGTGGCCTAGGAAGGCGATGTGGACGGGAGCAGGAAGGCACACTGGGGACTAGATCCAAGACAAGACCTGGATTCTGAAGCTGGAGGGAGGAGTCCAGAAGGAAAACTTACCATTCACACCAATTTGCAAATCAGATCCCTCCCTTGGCCCTCAACAGAGAGGAGGAGGCAGAGAACAAAGAATGGCAGGGGGGTTTTTAAATAAATCATAATTAGTAACACATACATAGGCTCAGTATGAGTGAGCAATTAGACGGATAATTACATTGAAGCTGTGTGTTCATGAAGCCAGAGAGGCTCACCCTAAAACAGGGAGCTTCAGGCTACAGAAGAGCTGCCTGGAGGGACTGAGGCTGCCAGTGGGGACTCGTTCAGATCTCCAGGAAATAACTGGTAAAGGTGGGAGTGTGCGAGTGTGTGTGTGTGTGTGTACACAAGGATACTATGAATGAATCCACATGCTGAAAATTCTCGAGCACCTGCAAGAGCAGCTGGGCTTTGGGCCTAACTGGAAGAGAAATGGATTCTCTTAACCAAGTACCACTCGAAAAATGCTGCCCTCCAGCTAAAGGCTTCCTGTTACCCCAGGGCCCTAGAGGCTGGACTTGTGCATAGCAAGGGCGCCATCTAGTGATGGGCACTGGGATCACTCGTCGTGTCTACTGCCGCGTGGACCTTGGGGGATCCGTCCTGGTGGTCCACACCCCAAGTTCTGGGGTGGTGGGGTCTGTGTGGCAATAGGGGTCTGATGCCTGGTTAGCTGTGTCCTGAGCTGCTGCTGCAAAGAGACTGCATGTTCATCCAAATGGAATTGTAGAGCAGGCTAAACACAGAGGAAATTATGGGGCGTTTTCCCCTCTTTCTCTTTCACAATTTATTTGCACAAGGCTTTTTGTCTTCAGCAACTTCAGGCTCTGTGTGGGTCTTGCAGCTTAATTGGGGTTTTCTCTCCTTTTTTTCTTTTCCTTCACAGACAGGAGGAAGAAAGGCTTCCTCACAAACAAAAGAGTTTGGGATTTCATCAGTCTGTGTGCCTGGAGCAAGTCTCCACCTGGAAATCAGTGATCAAGAAACCCTCGAAGGGGAAGGAGGGAGGGGATGGGGGAGGCCCTGCTCACGGGCAGCCCACTGCCTCAGTTTCTCCCTTGGCCTCAGCCAATGACTCTCCCCATGACTCCTGAACCCACAGACAGGCTGCTCCACGCCAAGGACACACTGAAGCAAGAGGCTAGACAGAGGCCAGAAAAATGATGAGAAGACTAGTGATCGGTGCTGTGGTGGGAGGGACAAGTGGGGTGGTGAAAAACAGAATTCAGCAGAGTATACATTAAAGCTCTGATCGTCTTTATTCATGAATCAGGCAGCGTCCCATCCAGCAGAAAGGAGCTCTGAAGAGCTGTACAAAATGGGAGATTTTTAGAGGCACAAAGGGATTGGACAAGGAAGTTACCAGCAAGGAGTGGCTAGTTTCAGGCAAGGTCACCTTCCTTTTGGGGGGGGCAGCAGGGGTCTCCCGCACTAGTGCTGACCAAGCCATTCCAGATCGCCTGGTTTAAGAGCCCACTCCCGGGAGAGGCTGAAACTGCAATTAAGTCGCGGTCTGGTGACTTAGCACAAGTGACTCCATCTGGGGCCTGTTATCTCTTCTTTACCAGGGGCAAACTTTTCTACCGTTTGTGGAGAAAGGAATTTGGGATTGAGTGCTGAGGAGAGAGGGCCACCTTAAGAAGTAGAGGGCAGAGGGCACTTCTGAGCAGAGAAACCAGCAATTAGGAATGCTGTAGGGTCCTGAGATGGGGACTGCCGGCGGGCCTGGGGGGCAGAAACAATTCAGCAAGGCCATGAGGCTTTAAGAGATCTCCCTTTGGGAGAAGCGATCACAATTTCCAGCGAACTAACGCCCGAATACCGAGCAAGGTGGCTGTCAACCCAGCTGAAGGTGATTCAAGGATAAAGAAGGAACCCCTCCACTGTACATACCATCCACTCTGAAATCAGAGGTAAACACGCAAAAAAGGAAGGGGAGCTGAGATGAACCCCCCGCCCGGCGTGCCTGTCACCTTCCTGGCGTGTCTGCTGCCGCCGACACAGACCACATCCCTCAAGAACAGGACTACACTCTGAATTCAAATGCGCTGTCTCTTTTGCACATATATGCAGAAACAAGGTTGTTGCCAACACTTCTAATGGAAAGATGGTTGTCTGAATACAAAGGGAAAGCAGACTCTTTCACTCTGAACTCGTCTACATGAAATCCGAAATAAAACTGCAAGAGAAGCAAGAAAAGCTTGAGCAGAAACTCATCCCTGGGCATAAAAATGAGTTGAACGGAGCAAAATCATAAATGCAAACCATCCACATCACCTTTGCCACAGGGGACGATGCCCCAGAATAGAATTTAATGCCAAATTAAATGTTCCATCCACCTCTTCTAGCAACAGAGCTGTAAAGGGGGAAAACAAATCAAGGTTGCTGCTACTCTCGCTGAAGGATATTGGCTGATGGCACATAAATAAGCACACAGGAAACCAGCTAATCTGGGCGTGGGATGCCTTGGACCCGGGGGGGTCGGAGAATGGGGGGCAGTCCCATTAATTCTCTTCTGGCACCTCAAAGGGCGCTCGCCCTTTCTCTGCAGAGGTTTTAGAATTTCCCAGGCTTTCCCTGATGCACGGGATGAGGATTGATTGGGATGAGGATTGATTACAATCAGAACAGGGGGCAGGGAGGGCGCGGGGGAAGGATGGTGGGGTGGGGTGGGGCATTTATATAGCAGGGACTTAGTGCCAGAGACACAAAGGTGCCTCATGCTCACTTCAGCAAAAACGGCGCAATAGTAAGGAGGTTTGTGAATAGCACGGACAGCCCAGGGCTTGAATTCAGATCTGAATTCATTGTGGCTTTGACCAGCTCTATGGCCCAGGGCAAGTCCCTCCCAGAAGCACTGGACCTCAGGGTTCTGTTTGTGCAGGGTTGGAATTGCACAAAATGTTCTCAAAAATTCCTTTGTGGTGTGTTGATGTGGGAATCCTTGCTGAAGGTTAGAGGGAAACGAGGCTCTAAATTCACTGAAGAGAAACACAGGTCCTGTCCACGGAGCCATCAAGCATCCCTTTTACTCCTGGGGGTTAATGGGGGTTCAACTGGGAAGAACTATCAACTTTATCCTCAGAAAACAAATAAACAACAACAGCCACTTGCCTCTGGTGAAAATGCACTGTTGCCTCATTTTGCAACTGCCTTCCTAGAAATCTCATACTAAAGTGGACTGTTATGTACCAAATACCATTTCCCTATAGGAAGATTGCCATAATTGGGAATTGTGTTCCATATCAAGAATTTGGCATCAAAAAAATCATAGACCTCGCTAACAATATGATATAAGGGGGGGGATATAACTATAAACTTCTATAATCATTTAAAATAGTAAAATTGTGCTCCAACTCACATAAAATGGGCTTACGTGTATTGTACATGTTGATTATGCAAGAGACCCCAATGTGCTATAAAGTAGAGACGGAACACATAAAACTCTAACATTAGTGTATCATAAATTCAACCTGAAACCAGCACACCCGCTATAATAAATTTAATTAAACATTAAATGAACAATAATTTGGTTTTCCTTCTGAGAACTTGGAAGGGCTGATTGGTGAACCTGAATCTCTTAAAAACAGCAACAGTAAGAGTTAGCTTAAGTCAAGTGTCATTTTTCCTTTCGGTCGTTTTCTGTAACAAGCAGAAGAATGGGATCTCTTGCACTACCTATGTGGCCATCTCCAAGTAAGGAAGTAGATACCCATCACTGATGACAGCATTTTTTTCCCAAAATAAACATCACTTAAGTAAAAGCTAATCTAACATATTTCCCCTCTCCCCTTGTTCAAAAGTTGTTCCCTGTATGGGATCAAATAAAGGCCAACCAATAAGAGAAGAGTGAGTACCATTTAAATCATTCCAGGACACTTTGTTGACAGCTATTAGAGACCTTCACACCTTATCAGGAAAAGGAAAACAATTACAAGTCATTCAAATGGCCTTTAAAAAGAGTGTTAAAACATTTCTCTCCGACATAAGGCACGTTGTCGGGCCACAGCTTTTGTGGAAAACAAAATAAATCAGCTCTTATATTTTCACGTACGTTACAGTTTAATACTAGGACACAGTTTGATTATCATAGCTATCCGGTTAGGAGACTATGTCAGGCACTAGGATTTCCTATTTTATGACTGAAGAAACAAAAGTTTACATAGCCGAAGGGACTTATTTGGGATTACAAAATTAGAGAATGGCATTAAGAGCTAAGGAATTATAATCAAATTATGGAGAGATGGTGTCCACAAGTATTTCATCAATAGAAGCGCGTGAATCCTAAAACAAGAATAATAATGGAAGGCCAGCCATGTAGAGGTATGACCCCACGCTTGAGTCCCCTAGTTCATTTCAAATCATCCCATGGTAACTGGCTCTGTTCTACCAGGACACTCCAAAGTGGGGTTAATTTTCCCACAAGGCAGAACACTCCATTTTTTGACACTTTTATTAGAAAAGTCTTCCTTCATTTAGATTCATGCTGCTTTCTAGAATCTCGAAGACTATGCCTAATCCTTCTTCCACATAATGTTCCAAATATCTGAAGATAGATATTGTGTTTCTCATTCATAAAGCATGGCTTCTAGACTCTCTGTCCTCCTGGTGGCCATTCTTTGATTTATCTATGCCACCCTTAAAACCAGGTGCCCAGAATTGACCATACAACTCCGAGCGCACTCTGACTAGTATAGAGAGGATGGAAATTTCCATTAATACAGCTTAAGATAACAGCAATTTGTGGCAGATACTTCATGATGTTGGCTCTTATTAAGCTCGCATCCAACTAAAATCCTTCTTTTTGGCCCACAGTCTGCTACTGAGCCACTTCTCTCCTGCTATAATCATATTAGGTTGTGATATTAGCAAATATAGGACTCTTATCTTTATGTATTCAGCACTTCTCAACATTATTTTGGACAGGATAATTCTTCGTTGTATGGGACTGGCTCATATATTGCAGGATACAATTAAACATTAATGACATCTGATTGCCCTTGTGACAACCAAAAATAGCCCTATACACCTCCAAAACTCCCTTAGGAAAAAGATTCCACTCCAGAGGAGAATCTTGATGAAATTATCCATGGAAAAGTTAGAATATGAAGAAGGAGCCCTTGGTCAAGCCAGTATATATTTCCTTTAAGGTTGACTTATAGTTTAGGGTGAATGTCCTCTATCAGTGATTTTCATGCAGCTACACATCCACCTAAATGTATAGTAACCCTCATTTCTCCTTCTTACTAAAGAGGACAGGATGAAAATGTTTGAAAAGTATACTTCTGGAACAACAGCAGAGACACTTAACATAGGTAGAACATGACAATAGCTGGTTACCATTCAGGGGGCTAATCTCCAAAGTTGGCTCCTCAGTGAGCCTTGTTACCTGGTGCTCATGACCTTCTAGTATCCTCTTCTTGGACACGAGCTCTCTCTGTGCATGCTGAGCCACTGAATGCTGGGTCAGCAAAGGTTAGGTCAGAAGTCCTGAAGGTTCTGCCTTGCTCCTTTGGAACACTCTCTGGAAGCCCTTAGCTGCCATCCAAGAAGTCTGACTTACTTCTGTCCTGGGGAGGCCACACGTTGGTCCTCCCAACTGAGCCTGGTCCCTTTTAGCCATGGCTAGCAAGGTGCCAGTCACTGAAGCAAAGCCTTCTTTACCTTTCCAGACAAGCTTATCCACAAGCTGAATACTGCTGAGTGACTTCATCAATGCCATGTGCAGCAGAGGAATTGCCAAGAGGAGCTTTCCCATGTTCCTGACCCAGAAAATTGTGAGATGTAATAAAATTTGATAGAAGGGCTTGAATTCCTTCCTCTCCAAAAATCATATTCTACAGCAAACTGTGCATTCATTTATTCACTCATTCACCACACATTTATTAAAACTCCTATTGTGTCCCAGCATTTTGAGTGACATTGGGAATAAAGTGGGTGATTACCCAAAAAAATGCACCATCTCTGAACTCAGAAACATCACAATAGAATGTAGGAGATTCATAAATGAATTATTATAATAGGATTTAAAGGAGCATGATAGAGGTAAATGTGGGGTGCTATAAAAGCACAGAGAAAGACCTGGAGTTGGGGGGAAAAGAGGCCATGGAGGCCTTTGGCAATACAGAGCCATAAAAGGCCAGACAAAATTCAGGCAAAATAAAGAGAGTTAAAAGGATTTTTCAAGCAGAGGGAACAGCATGTAAGGCAAAAATTTTTGAAAGACACAATGCATCGGAAGCTAAAGGGCAGAGTATGAGGAAGCAGTTAATGGCGATGAGGGAGATGGATGGAGTACAATAAGAAAATAAGCAGGAAAAGTAAGCAAAAGCAAGATCATTAAAAGTTGCGGAATGCCTTATACAGTAGACAGCCTCCAAATGGCCCCACCAGGAACCTGACATTCTAGCATCCAGACATTTGTGTAGTCCCTTCCTGCATCCCACCAAGGTTGGTCTGTATGACCCAGAGCACAAAGCAGAACTGATGGCATGTCACATCTGAAATTGGGCTATAAAAGACTAGAGAGAGGTGCTCCCTGTCTTTGGGGGAAGCATGTCCCAACAGAGAGACTCAGGTGGTAAAAAACTGAAGATTCCTGCCTATAGTCATGTGAGCGAGCTTGGGAGTAGAACCCCAGCCCTAGGCACATCTTCAGAGACTGAAGCACAAGCCAACAGCTTGGCCACAATCTCATGAGAGACTCTGAGCCAGCACCCCAGCCAAGGCATGCTTGCATTCCTGTTTTTCAGAAGCTGTATAACAAAGTAAATGTTTTGCTGCTTGAAGCCACTAACTTTGGGAATTATTTGTCATGCAGCAAAAATAACTAATACACCACACTGAAAGGTTCGAACATTATCCTGAAATTGATAGGAAGACTTTAGAGGATTTTAAAGGGTGAGGCAACGATATGAACATTAGAAAGGCCATTAGGTTACAATGTGGAGGGTAAAGTGAAAAAAAAAAAAAAGAAAAAAGGGACCTGAGAAGAGACCACCATAAAGTCCAGTTTTGAATGGATAAAGAACTATACCAAAACTATAGAAAAGGAAGAAGAAAAAGATAGGGATTCAGGCTATACTAAGAATCCCAGGTTTCCAGTTTAGACAATTGGGTAAGCAGAGGCACAATTGCTGAGGCAGAATACAGGGTAGGACATGGAATTTGCAGCAATGATGTACTTAGATTTGAACATGTTAAGATTAAGAAGCCCATGAGACATCCAAGAGGAGATGAAAAGACATGCTGGATGTATGCATTGGGGACTCACACTAGTCTGAGCCATGATAGTCACCATCATGACATGGCGATAGAAGCCATGGATTAGGTCACCTGCCCCTGAGGAGAGTGTGTGGAGTAGGAATAGCAGGGAACCAGCCTGCTTCTCAGCTGTACCCTATCTCTTCTAAACTCTGGACTAGACATATCGGGGATTTAGCCCCTTCTCTAGAGCCATGGATAATAACAATTGTATTGTCAGATGAGAAAATCACTTCCCCAAGTACATGGGGAAGAAAACAAATATATGAGTATTCTACAGTCACTTTTATTTTGCTTATTACTTTGCTTAAGTCCAAGATGATTCCTGCAAGTCTGGGTGCTCCCTGCAGAAATCCAAGGCTGCTGTTAAAGATATGTATTAATTTATCCACCAAGTCCCCAGAGAGCAATGCTGCCATGGGAGAATCTGACCACAGACAACTTCCCCCAGGGGAAACATGCCCTAAAAGTGACTAATCAGGTGAAAGAGAAAGGTATAAAATATCTTGGCTCGTCAAGGTTCTCCAGAGAAATGGAGTCAATTGGGTGTGTGTGTAGAAAAAGATTTCTGTTAAGGGATTGTCTCATGTGATTGAGGAGGTTGGCAAACCCAACATATGCAGGATGGGTTAGCAGACTGGAGACCCAGGGGAGATTCAATGTTGCAGCCCCAGTTGGGAATTCATCTGCTGGAAGAATTTCCTCTTGTTCTTGGGGAGGTCAGACTTTGTTCCATCCAGGCCTTCAACTGATTAGATGAGGCCCACCCATGTTACAGAGGGCAATCTGCTTTACTCACAGTCTACCAGTTTAAATGTTAATCTCATCCCCCCCCCCAAAAAAATCTTCATAGGAATATCCAGAGCAATGTTTGACCATGTGTCTGGCACCATGGCCTGGGCACACTGACACATAAAATTAACCATCCCAATATCTGCCGTGGGAGGGGATGGGGAAGCAAAACTGATGTTGACAGTTGTTTATCATTGAATTTTTCTTTGCAGCCAATACAGCACTCGTACAGGGCCATGCACATAGTAGACACTCAGTTAAACGGCCATGTACGGTCCCTGATATATCCAAATACAGCTAATTTGACAAAGACATCCAAGTCACAGAGGAGGCTTTTTCTCCAATGTTTGTTGGGAAGGTCAACAAAAAGCCCACCCGGACAACCACGTGCTTCTCTGACTGCGCTCCTTTGCCTGGGTCTCCACAGCAGCAGGCAATGGGTGAGCATGCTGACAGCTGCAGTGACCCTCCCCCTACCTCCAAAGAACCAACCTCGGGGGTTGCTGATCAGTCCACTACTGCTGTCAAAAGCTAAGTGAAAATGTCCCAGAAAGAGATGAATTTGTCTGCATCTGGAAAGATACCCATCATTTTTCCTGTGTTTGTTTTGCTTTTCCTTCAGGACAGAGTGAGCAGAAATTAAATGAGCTTCTCTCACTTAGAGACAATGAGAAATTCAGAATGGGACAGGTGGTGGGAGGTGGCTCCAGGCATGGTGAGCTGGTGAAGAGAACAAAAAATTCAGGGCAGATCTGGAGCAAAGCAAGGTTAGGTGGAGGTATCTGGGGCAGAAAGATACACTCCCCTCCATTATTGACTTTAAACTTTTGTGGAGACACATCTGGAGGGGCATTCCCTAAAAAACTCTGGTTGATGTTTTTCTTGCTCATTTAGTTTCTTCCTAAAGAAGGATGACTTATTCTGGTGCACAGACCCCTTGGGGAATCCAGGATAGAATTCAGGGGTCCATGATGAATTTGGATGGCAAAAGACATATATAGTTTTCACCACTCTCTAGCTGAATTGAACATTTCCCAATAATCTGAATGTATGTAAGGAACCCAGAAATATTAGCAGTACCTATTACAGATATCTGAAAATGTCTTTTATGTTCATCTCTTCTCCATCCTGGGGCAAATTGGTGGCCCATGCCCATGCCGGGATTCTGCGGGTCCCCAAATTGAAGGTAACTGAGTTTTCCTATTTTCTCCAATCTTGATGTACCAGTGAAAAAGTAAATGCTGTCTTTTGATCTCCATGTAGATCCTTGGATCCACCTTTAATGGGTTAGAAGCCAGAGAGCAGGAGGAATGAGTAAGTTCTCTTGCCAAAAAAACTTCCCAGAGCAGGTGGGGCTTATCAGTCATTTGGATACCGAATTATAGAACCAAATTACTATGCTGAGCCCCCATGTGAATCACTGCAAGTACTCCTTTCGCCAAGTGGGAGTACTTAAACCTTGCACAAATCTGTCTTCAAGCTGTTCATCAGCTTTCTCTCCAACTCACTGCCTCAGGTTTTTCTGCCCATTACATCGGATTTCTCAAGGCTGCTTCTCAGCACTGCCCCAACCCTCCTGCACCTCCATTCCCCCAAAGTAGAGACCTAAATACCTCATTACAGCTCTAAGCACAGCTCACCCGGAACTTTAATAGTTTAAATACGTGACTCAAGTTTAGGGGGGAAAAGGAACTACAAGAATTAAAACGGAAAATTAAAATTAAACGATGATGTATAACTCTCCCCAGTCTGCTGACAAGTCTCTCCACAGGGGTCGTGAATGGTCATCTTTCTTTCTCAACCTCTTGCCGTGTGACTGGGGCCCACTGACCACCCAGGCTGGGTGTCCCTTCAACTTGTGCACCTTCCTTCAAGGTCAGACTGCCCTTCCCAACTCCCGGGCTCCAACTAGAGGAATCGAAAACCATGGACTTCATGATATTCTCTCCAAATGCACATATGAAGACAGCCTTATTTAGTTTGTGAACAGAATATCGAAGTCTGAAGTATGGGGCTTGAGATCATTTCTCCCAGTTCAAGGTCCCCTAAGAACCACAGGTGATATCTGCCTCAAAGCCACTGAAAAGAGTTGAATACAATGCTTGAAGAAGTGACCTCTTCTAGTACAAGGGAAGCTTGGCAGGACACACCTGAAATGAACCCCTAAGGGAAGCTTATGTAGCTTCTACAACGTTCTCCACTGTTCCAAGGTAAAACTGAACATGATTCCCCAAATGGTTAAGTTTCAATGATTTTAATTTCCATTTTCTACCTCCAGAGTAAAGAGCAACTATTGGTAGCATTCACACAACATTTTAGGGCAGAGGGAAGATGGAGCATCTCATTAATCCAGGCTCTTAAGGGAGATTAGACAAGGCTCTGTGGAGGAGGTGCCACTTGAGTTAAGATGAAGGATGGATGTACATATCCGTAGATACCACAGAATGGCCGGCCAGCTCACTGTGTGGGTGACAAAGAGTGGTGAGGATCGAACCTAAGTGCTCCGTTGGCCTCCTCTCACCTCCATGACTTTTATTGAACCTTGAAATGGCTTCCGAAGTTCACAATCACTCCAGAGGATACAACGGTAGACACGTAAAAGACACGAAAGTTTTGCAAGTCCCCTAGTTAATCCAACAACGCATTTCAGTCCTTGGTGGCCGTGTATAAACTCTATCAAGGGCATCTTAGGTTGCCTAGGAAACATCTATAGCCCGACAAACTGATAACGCTTAATAGAGATAAAGAGAGTCTAGGGAAAGCTATGGAATCATCTTTTCAGACCAGGTATGTTTCATTTAAAGCACATAATTTTTTGTAAAATCCTCTTGGTGTTGAGAAAGAAAGTGTCAGCAGACAAGTTAGAACAGGGTGGGGTGGGGGTGGGGGGGTGGGGTTGCCTCTACCTGTTTGAGCAGAGGCAGACCTGTCCGATTTGCATCTAAATTTGTCTTTGCTCAGGGTACCCAGCTTCTCATCCCAGACTTCACCGAGCCAGCAAAGAAGCCTAGAAGTAGACTTATTTCCTTTCAAAGCACAGTTAAAAACAAACAAACAAACAGAAAAATGCTAAGGTGGCAGCTATGTGACTCCCTGAAGGATACAGCACAGCATTCAGACAGCCTAACAAACCTCTGGAAAAGAACAGGGTCTGAGGACATTGGAGTTTGAGTTCTGTATGCTTTAGGAGAAAAAAAGTTTAATTATGTGATGGCTAATGAACTATTAAAGCACCCCCCTTTGCTAATTAAAGGAATAAATGGAACTTGCTGGACCTTTCAGCTGCTTAGAAACCCTCAGCTTCTGAAGTTTCCTAGCTGAAAAGAAGGCTTCCAGCCCAAGATGAGTCAAGGAGTTAAAGAAAAGTGGCATCGAGGCCGGTTGAGGTCTCCCCAAATAGTAGCCAGATGTGGCCGTGGACGTGGTCCTCAGCTCGCTGTGAATGGTTGATGCCTGTGTGTCGCTACTGTATATACCCAAGCATCTGAATAGTTCTGGTGCTAGCAGAGGCTAAAAAAGAAAAAAAAAGAAAGAGAAAGAAATATGCGTGTGTGTTAAATGAATAAAATAAATGAATGACTGCTTACCTGGCCAAGAGCCCGTTCATTTTCAGTCTTTCTTAGGGGGGTGGAATCAAGAGTGAGTCAACCAGTGTCAGTAAGTGAAGTGATCAATGTTAACCTAGCAAAAGGGTGTTAAGAGACTTGGTCTGTGTCAGAAGCTAACACGCACACCACCGCCTGGTCCACATCTGCCCTCTCTGAAGATCCTACTAAGAAAATGTCTGAAAAGCAGGTCCTCATTTCTGTCCATTTTCCACCAAGGGAAGGTACTTGGTGTGACTGTCGATGCTTTGCAAGGACTCAGCATCTCTGCTAGAAGTCATCAACAAAGCTGTTTGTTGCCTCCTGTAATTCTGGACTCAGTGCATTTGTCTCAGGCTCCTGGTGATCTGGGACAGCACATTATGTGATGTCGTCCAGGGCCATGCCACTTAGGAAGTTTTGCTTATGTCAACATTATGCACTATACACATTTTTTTTCTTTTGCTGGGGGCAGCTGAAAGTAAGTGACACTAATTTCTATTCTGCAGTTATCCAAATATTGCACTCACAACACAATCCATAAACATAATGACTACTCATCAATAAAGCAGAGGAATGTCTGAGAAACCGTAATTGTCACCCCCCAAAAATTTAAAAAATAAAAAGAAACAACACGAACGCTGCCAAATGGTAGGTCCCTTATCTTAATTACAGGCTTATTTGCATTTAAATGAAGGTTATTCTATAATTACTACTGAATGTTTTGTGTTGGGGTTGAAATACCACTCTGCAGGCTGTCTGCCCATTTCCTTTCCATTTTCTCCTGTCATTCTTCTTCTCTATAATCGTCTGACACAGGCAGGCACAGAGAGGTGCGGGCTCTTAATTCCCTTTCCAAAAGCATCACCATCTGAGGGCACCTTGCAGTTTCTGGGGCATCTCACTACTGTCTTTCTGCAGGACGGCGCCAAGGGAAATAAAGAAACCTCCCTCACTAACAGTAAACTGCCTCAAGATCTGCCAGCTTGAGAGCAGAATTAACTTGACCTGACTATGCACTGGCTGTGATGCTGAGAATCCCCACTGCCCTCTGTGTCCCCACCACGCCCTGCACAAAGTGTACCATTCATCAGCAAATACAGTCCATTCTTGCTTTTTTTGGAAGCGATGTTATATGAAGTCACCACAAACATACATTAGAGAACACACTGGACCATCGCTCCCAGGGGAAGTACAGGGTTAGGCTCCTGCAAGGCTTTGGGCACAAGATACCTATCAACCTATCAGTACAAAACCTTGTTTGCTGACTGATTCACTTTGCTGTACACCTGAAACTAATGCAACATTGTGAGTCAACTATACTCCAATACAATTAAAAAACAATCTGTAAATCTCCAAAATACCCAACAACAACAAAACCTTGTTTTATGCTTAGAGATACCGTATTTTAAATATACATTATTGATTCATTAAAGTTGAATTCACGGCCAAGTTTAACACTCTAACTCACACCTGAACAAAGCTCATCCAACACACGTCTTTCTCCATAAGGTACATTGCAGCCTCCTTGCACTTAGGACACTAGACCTCACCTTAGAACTGTGCTCAGGGCCATTTTAAGCAGCAACATCACCAACAGAAACGTGAAAAAGCTCTAAGCAGACCATGAGGAGGACTCTTGTTCAAGTGTGAGAGCTGAAGCCAGGGGCAGATATTGTTTGACCTCAGCAGGGAACTCACATGTGGGTGACTCAGGTTGTTCAGGTTTTTGTTGTTGTTGTTGTTGTTGTTGCTGCTGTTGGTCTTTTTGTCATTTCTTGGGCCACTCCCACGGCATAAAGAAGTTCCCAGGCTAGGGGTCGAATCAGAGCTACAGCCACCGGCCTACGCCAGAGTCACAGCAACGAAGGATCCGAGCCATGTCTGCAACCTACACCACAGCTCACGGCAGTGCCGGATCCTTAACCCACTGAGCAAGGCCAGGGATCGAACCCGCAACCTCATGGTTCCTAGTCGGATTCGTTAACCACTGCGCCACAACAGGAACTTCTGTTCACGGTTTTGCACAGGTCTGCAAATCACTGCAAAAGTGCCATGGGTATCAGTTTTCGGGAGGGGCGGGTGTCACAAATTTTAGCAAGCAGGTAAATTTGCAAATATGGGATCCACACATAAGAGGGATGGGCTATGCTCACCAGGAGTCTCTGTTGTGTCACCCAGATGCTCAGCAGGGGTTAAGAAAGTAAATGCCAGGGAACAGAGAGGTGGCCCTGCCTGCACACAGCTTAGTCTTTGGTCTGGTGGGTCGGGGGCAGGACACAGAGAGAGAAACTGATCCCCAAAAAATATAAACAAAAAATTATGAAATGGTTTCAAATTGTGATAGTGCTGTGAATCAAACAAACCGAAAAAGCTCTGAGATCATGAATAATAAGGAACTGTTGTTCCCATTCTAGTGCAGCAGAAATGAATTTGACTAGTATCCATGAGGATGCAGGTTCGATTCTTATTCTCGCTCAGTGGGTCCGGAAGCCAGTGTTGCCATGAGCTGTGGTGTAGGTCGCAGATGCAGCTCAGATCCCGAGTTGTTGTAGCTGTGGTGTAGACCAGCAGCTGTAGCTCCAATTCCCTAGCCTGGGAACTTCCATATGCTGCATGTGTGGCCCTAACAAAACCAA
The DNA here is from genome assembly GCF_016906955.1 of Phacochoerus africanus. Classification (NCBI taxonomy): domain Eukaryota; kingdom Metazoa; phylum Chordata; class Mammalia; order Artiodactyla; family Suidae; genus Phacochoerus; species Phacochoerus africanus. Next base: position 57,221,105 of record NC_062554.1, on the reverse strand, counting down.
AAAAAAAAAAAAAAAAAGGAGAAAACAGAATAATAAGTAACTAGGAAACAATCTGTTTAGATAGCATCTAGCAGGGATGGAAGCCCTGGGAAGCTCTACAGAGTGTGGGGAAGAGATGGATAAGGAAGAGTTTCAAGCAAGAGGAATAATGGGTATAAAGATCCATTCCCTGGGACAGGCTAGTCCCACAAATGTGACTGGTGGGACTGGAGATTGAGGCAGGGGAAGAAGAAGAGATAGTATAAAATGGGCTCAGAGAAGGGGGCAGGAGCCTATTCTGGCAGGGCCCTGTAGACCCCATAAGGCAAGTGTACCTGCTTATCAGTATTTATACCCCTCGAAGACAGAGGTCTCCTAGAGCCTAAAAAAGGTGCCACACACAGCAGGCACTCAACAAATGCCAACTCACTCACTAGGGTATCTGCAAAGCATGATGGATGTGTCAGCTCTAGACTGGGTTTTACTAAAAAACCCAAAATATGGTAGCTTAGACAAGATCAGGGTTTATTGCTCAAACTTAATGAGAAATCAGATGTGGTCGGTTGCTGACATTGGTTTAATAGTGCAAGGATAGCAAAGCCGAGGTCTCAGATTTGTTTGATCTTTGCCTCATGGCTGCAAGATTGCTGCTCCAGCTCTAAGAGTTCTCACATCCTAGTTCCAAAATGAGGAAAGTACAAAAATGTACATGTTGAGTCCTGTCCCTTATAGCATTTTCCCAGAAGCCAAGCCCAATGATACCCACCAATACCTTACTGGCCATAACTGTGTCGTAAGTCCACCTCCAGGTGCAAAGGAAGTTAGGAAATGTATTCTTTAGAGTTGGATCTGTTGCTTCCCCCAACACAATCATGTTTGTAAGGAAGAAGGGTAGACTGCCCAGCAACAGGTAGTCTATTCCCTGGGAATGCTGGCACATGCTCCAGCCAGCGTTGGAAGTGATGAAGCTATCAGAGATGAGAGGGTCTCCGAAGACTTATCTAATGGGTTTACCTAGTAGATATGGGAGTCAAAAGATGATGGGGAGGATGTCAGGTAAAAATATCTCTACTCTTTCCACTTACAGCAGGTGGCCCTTTCTATTGGAGGATGAGGGCCTCTCGTGAAACATAACAAATGCCTGAACATCAAAGAATCAGCCATCTCCTTTAGCCCAAGCAAGAAATTACCTCACTTATCCACATTCAACCCTAACATTATTTCCTGAATTTGCTTATTTGTGGCTTTAGCCAGTCATTTAACAAGTCTCCTTGGGAGACTATGTCATGAAGGAAAATGTATTCTGAAGCAGAAAGAAGAGGGAAAACATTAAAAGAGCCCCCACTGGAGAGACAGGAGAATGAAAGCCAGTCCACAGAGATGAGAAGGGGTCTTCTGAGGAGCTGACACTGAAGCTGTGACTTACAGGATCAATGATATTCAATTAAACATCAGGATGGGGGAGAATAAGGGGATTCCAGTCCCAACATCCTTTACAAATGTCAGCAAACGAAAATTAAGTCAGGATAGATGTCATACTTAAGTGATAAGGTGGGAAGGGGGATGCAGAGAGACCGTCTTAACTGTCTTTGCTCATTTGTCAGACGTTCAAACCTACCGGAAAGCTTCTTGCTTTCTGGGCTTCTTAAGGCAATTTCTGAGACGCCAATGCTGGTGCTTTCGGCTGCCTTAGCTCTCTTAGGCGCTGCACCTCGTGTCCTTTGAGCTAGGTATTTACCATGTGAATAAAGGGCAAGGAGGAAAGCAGCCTACTGTGTGGTTTGGCTCCAACCTGCCTGGAGCAGGTGGCCCTTCGCCTGTGTGGGACAGAGAAACCTGATACCCTTTGTTCGCCCCTGCCAATTCTGCTCCTCCCATGGTCCCACCTGCTGAGCCTCGACTCTGCGTACAAGCAGGTAGGCACCTGGCACAGCAGATGTACCCAGTGACCACAGGACAGATGTCCCCAGGCATCTCTATGTGTGTGCATCCTCTTCCCAGCTGCCGAGAGGGCTTTCCAAACACAGATCCCACCATGTCAGTCCCCTACCCAGCAACCCCCAGTGGCTTCCCTATAAGATAAAGTCCAATCTCTCTGCCATGATTTCAAGACCCTCCCCAATCCATCCTCGGCCCAAGTTTCCAGGTTCACCTCCCGTACTCACCTCCTGCTCTCAAGTCACACAGGCTGCCTGCCACTTGCTAAACATATCATGCTTTTTCTTGCCTCTCTCCTCTTCCTGGCATGCCACCCTCACCCCGCTTTCCGCATCTGGCCCTGTAAGACCCCATTGTTATGCTACCTCCTCTATGAAGCCTCCCACCATGCTCAGAGTTGGTGTTTTATCTTGGGTGGTTCTTACAAACAGTTATTTGTATACCAGTCTCCCTGTTATACTTTAAGCTTCTAAAAAAAAATACAAGCGACAATTGTAACCATTTGAATCCCTCTATAACCTTACATAGTGCCTGGCCCATCAAGGGTCCAAAGTCACTTGCTCTGTGGTTAACCACGGTCCAGGGAATGTGTATGACTTTGCAGGATCCAGAAGCACCACTCTCCTTACAGCAGCCGCTCTAACAGCTTGCCATAGATCCCCATCCTGCTCCAAACGGGTGATGACATTAGTGCATGCCACTTCTAGAATTACCCATTCCACTGCAGCTGCATGGCTCTGCCTTGCTCCTTCCCACTAAAGTGCTTTCAGAACCTGAGCTTGCCATCTTTTTTTCCCAGTCCCAGTGGAATGAGCTAAGGGGGCTTTTAACTGAACCTGGGGCTCCCTGACCCCAGCCTCACGCACCCCTGTGACTTCTGCAGTTCAGGGCTTTGGTGGTCTGAAGGGGCTCTGAACTGCTGCCAAGGATCCCGGCCACGCCCCTCCCAGCCCCCCCCACCCACACCTCTGCCTCTCCTGCTGTCACTCCCCTCCCCCTCAGTCCACTGCCCTCCCACCCACTATAGAGGGGAGAGGGCTGTTCCCCTCCACTTTCCCGGGTGCTCGGCTTTGTGCCTCGTGCTCCTTCCTTTGCACGTGCTTCCCTTATTATTTCCTCTGCACACACAGTCCCTTCATCTCCTCCTCCTTTGAAAGCAGCCCCAGCAAGTCCTCCCCTTGCCCAGACAGGTGTGGGATGACCCTGGCCCTCTGCTGGGGGCCGTTGGCTTTGATGCTCAGCTTCCAGAATGGCATTTGTATTCTGTCCTTCCCTCTCCCGCTCTTGCCAGTGTGTTTTGATGAGCCTCTCTCTGCACTCATATTGTCTCAGTCGTTAACCACCCATTTGCAAGTCTGTAATTTACTTTTGATCATTCATTTTATGAGGCGCGCCGGGTAAAAAGCCGATTCTGTTCTTTCCTTCGTTTCCCCTACCACTCAGTCTAGTTTGCAGCTGAAGATTCTCCCCGGGTCCCATACCCTGTGGCCATCTCATCTCCTAAAGAGGCACACACTGCCTTGACCTTCCTGGGAGAGATTTTCCTTCTGCTTTGCCTTCTGATGTGGTTCATTAGCCCTTTCTCCCCCGCCCACTTCCAACCCCCCTCCTTAGGGATTAACTTCTTTGGGAAATGGAGTCTTTGGTGGAGGCAATTATTGTGGGTCTATTGATATGATAACCCCTATTGACAGTAGGGGGATCGCTGGCAGAACAGACAGGATTGCTCTAAATCCTCAGGAGGAGGGCTTACAAGCTGAAGTCCCGCACTGCCTTCCCAAACAGACATTTCACAGCCATTTTCTGTTTAGCAGGAAACAGCGTCAGCCCGAGATGAGCAGGCAGCTTGCCTGCCAAGCGGGCGCTCTGAGGATCTGGCTGCTTCCCTCCCCCCCCCCCCGCCCCCTTCCTGTGGTCCTCAGGATTTTCAGTGAATAAAACCTGCTGCCTCTCTTACCAGAGGGGAGAAGAGCGGGTGGCAGGAGACGCAGGCTCATTAAGCCCGATTTGGGCTGAGCATCTCCAGTTTCTCCCATTTTTGTTTTCTTCCTTTTTCTCTTTAGAAGCAAATACTGTTCCTGAAGCAGAAATCAGCCCTCACAGGATTCCTCATGGCAGAGCCTCCATGAGCCACATTTCTGGCTTGCTTGGTCCTAGGAGATTTGTGGGTTCCCCCCACAGACACTCCACGGAACCCCAGGCTCTCCCTCTCCTACTTTCGCCCTCTTCCTCTCCTGCTGCTGCCCTTAGAGTCTCCAGCATAGGGTCATTAGGGGAGCGTGTATGGCACGGATGTCACTGTACTGTCCAAATCAGGAACGTTTGAAAATGAAACCAGGCAGTAGACACAAGGACAAAAGGTCTGGACCAGAACAGTCGCTGACTGTCCATCTTCCAAACCCTACTCCCAGGGCTGAGTCTCAATGTGCAGAAAAAGGTAAAGACCCCCTCCTTTCTCAAAACGGCAGTGGGGGAAAAAAATGGGTGCTTGAGGTCTAAATTTGAACTTGAAAATGGCCTTTCACATTAAAAAAAAAAGTTATCCATGGCGGTTAGACTGAACGGTCCATCATGAGCTATGAGATCCCTTTTTCCCTTTAGAACATGGTCCGGGTTTATGTCAGGATCTTCAACTGGGGGCCACCCTCTGCTGTGAGTCAGCAGCTCTGTTGGCTGTTTTCAGAGCCACATGTTTGTCCCAATGGTCTCAGAAAACCCACGGCAGACCGTACACACCGCAAGAGCCACAAGTCAGTGAGTTGAACATAAAATCTCTGGCCGAAAAAGAATGTAAATGAAAGTCTTTCTTGTATTTCAGAAGATGCTGGCTATAGTGAACTTCACAGAAGCAGTTTTGAGCAGCTAGAAGCCTCAAGGTCAGAGTTTCAATCAGGAAATACTGTTCTACAGATGCCTTTGTTTTTTTTGGTTTTGTTTGTTCATTTGTTGCTTTTGTCTTCTTAGGGCTGCATGCATGGTATATGGAGGTTCCCAGGCTAGGGGTCGAATCAGAGCTGTAGCCTCTGGCCTATGCCACAGCCACAGCAATGCCAGATCCGAGCCACATCTGCGACCTACAACTCACTGAGTCACGATGGGACCTCCTACAGATGCCTTTTGTCTTGTGAAGCCCAGCACCAAGATGTCTCACCCAGGAGGAGAGAGCCAAGAATGGCTTTGAGGGCCCCGCGCAGAGAGCCTTGACATGACATTTTAAGTCGAGCAAGAAGCTGATTCCCAATCCCTCTTTATTAGGAGGCCAGACAACCCTTAAAGGAAAGGAGTAGATCTAACGTATCTTCGTTGCCTATTAGTATCCCTGGATCAAAAAAAAAAAAAAAAATCTCAAAAGGAGAATGTACTGAACCTAGAATGTTGTCAGCCTAATCTTCACTAAACACCACTGTGTGGAATTGCTGGTCTGTCCTAAAACCTCCACTAGCCACATCAGGATGTTTTTTCCCAGGCAGGGTCACCTACCCAGAGCCTGCTCTCCTGCAGGCTCAGGACAAGCTTTCCAAGGCTCCTGCCAGCCCATTCCAAACACAGACCTTCTCTAGTTCTCCAGTATTTGGGCATGTGACTCTCCAGAAGGTGACTCTTGCCCACCTTCAGGACCCAAGGCAAGTTCTGGGCCTGGCCTCCCAAGGCCCAACCACACACCAGGCCCCTCAGGTTTCCTGTGGTGACTTACTCACCCTTCTAGGGTCTCTGCAACACCAGCTACATAAAGAACTCCTTTTGGTCAGGCCAGATATTGGCAACACCATATAAATAAAGCTAATTTATTTCTTTGTCTTCTGTTCAGTCCCCCGTAACATAGGGGCTCAACAGACACAAGTTAATAGGTTAATTGATTTGTTGTTTGAAAAACAGCCTCCATTGAGTGTCCCCACATGTATAACTCACTGCTTAGTATGGACAGAATACTGCCTTGTGAAAACTTATGCTAAACGACAATACCTGTGTATCCTAATTGGCAATGATTATTCAGCAGCTGGGCCTCGGGTGAGACGTGGGCTCCCAGGGACACTTGATGAAAGGCTCCAGCTTCCAGCTGAAGGCAAAGAGGCATGGAAAAAAGAAAGGAGAGTGATCGGGTGGGGTGACGTGCATAGAAAATGAAGATGTGGTCAGACAAGTAGCCAGAGACCCAGACCTGCGTCGCTGTCCTGGTTCCCTCGCTGAAGCCTGAGCATCCATGCGACACAAAGCACATGCTGTTCCTCTGCTACACGCTACACGCACAGCACACTGAGGGGTACAGCAGAGCCTCTGGCCCTGGAAGCTCCCAGTGGGTCTAAAATGGCAAAGCCTGACCCTTGGTAAGAAGGACAGTAAGTAACACAAATGTGAACAAAAAGCTATGGGGGAAAGGAGATTGTTCGGGAGAACCAGGGAATATGGCACAGAACATGTAACTCTGGAGTTGGTCTTAAGGGGTGAGCAGGCGTTTGCCAGAGAGAAAACAGGGGGGGAGAATGTTTCAGGCCAAGGGAACGGTTTGTGCAATAGCGAGAGAGGAAGATGGGCCAGGAGCCAGATGAGAACCCAGACTGCAGAGCCAGAGCCGAGAAGCTGAAGAAAGGCTTGGCTCAGATCTGGGATGATCCAGGGGAATGGAGGGCAAAAAGAATCTCAAGGAGTCAGGGAGCAGGAATAAGGTGGTCACAGCTGGCCCCAGAGTGACAGCTCAGTAGGACATGGCAACATCAGGCCTTCTGTCTCCCCTAGAACAAGTGCCAAGCTGTGCTCCATGATCCTGGAGGCTACCCGCATCCAGAGTGTAAAACAGCTGCAAGTTACAACAACTGTCCTTGAAAGCATTTCTAAAGTCCCTTAAATATGTTAAACACAAGTTAGGGCTAGAAAGGCAAAGTCAAAGAAGACACAGCATGAACAAGGATCGCTATTAGCGTAAGGTCTAGTCCAAGAGACAGAGACGTCACACCACCTGCATGCGTGGGGAGGTTATGGCAGGTAAAACAAATGACAAAGACCCAGAGGTGACAGTCTCAGGAAGGAGCCTCAAGAACCTGGGACTGGATGGTATGGTTTTAATCATCATTTGGTCAATGTGGAGACTCATATGTATCCCTTCTGCTCCACAGTAATGTGACCTGGAGCTTGGCACTTGCCATCTGCCTCTACATGGAGTGAATCATGAGCCACTGCAGCTGCCAGCCCTCAGCAGCCCCTAAAGGAGCTCAGAGTGGAGATCAGGAGTGAGGCCCTCTGTGCTCTTGGAAAACTGGCAGAACAGGTCGGCAGGTAGTTACATATTTTCAGGAGAAGATTTTATGAGACCAATTCTTGCATCTCCTCGTATCTACAAAAGCACAAAAATCCTTCATGGTGACGTCTGCTAGGACTAGCAGTGACCTTCACGAGACTAGCAGCGACCTTCAGTAAAGCGTGTGCTTGTTTGCATGGACCTCCCCCTTCACCAAAATCAGATATACACTGACGTTCCCCCTACCTCTTTGGAGGGGTCTCTCAGAGCCCTCTGAAATGCTGCCTCATTGTGCCCCCAGTACAACTGAATTCTCAGCTTTTAAGTTGTGCCTATTTTTAAAGTGGACAGTAAGGTCATGGTGGCCAAGTCGGAAGATTCATGTCTTTTTCAAAAATTCTAATAGTTTTATCCTCGTCTTTATCTGGCTTAGTGATATCAAACCCAGTGTAACCTCACTCTTTCCCCTCCCTCTTTTCAGGATCTTCCAAAAGAAAAAATAAAAACAAAATATTAAAACATGACACTTTCCTGAAAGGTTTTCCTCATACAGTTGTGTTAACTGGAATCGTTAGGTTTCAGTTGAAGGATACATCTTTCAGCCCCACTGGAAAGCAGCTTTTAGGAAAATATATGCATACATTTCCAACTTGGATGCATGTATATGTACACGTACTTATGAACCCCAGAAAAACATGGGATATTATTCCATATTAAAATAAGGTCAAGGGAAGTTCCCGTTGTGGTGCAGCGGAAACGAATCTGACTAGGAACCATGACGCTGAGGGTTCTATCCCTGGCCTCCCTCAGTGGGTTAAGGATCCAGCGCTGCCGTGAGCTGTGGTGTAGGTCTCAGACACGGCTCGGATCCCGCATTGCTGTGGCTGTGGGGTAGGCTGGCGGCTACAGCTCCGATTAGACCCCTAACTTGGGAATCTCCATATGCCGTGGGTGCGGCCCTCAAAAGACAAAAAGACAAAAAATAAATAAATAAAAAAAATAAGGTCAAGAGGAAAGGATTCTGACAGTTTTTCCAACTTCATTTTTCCATACTTTGTATACTGTCACCCACACTGACTTTTGTCTGCCTTTTCTAATACATTCTTTGAATCTTTCTTTTCTAATATAAAAGAGGGCAGAAGAGGAAGAGGGGAAGTTGGGGCAGTCATCTATTGACCTTATTTCCTCCCCCCAAACCCCCCCCCCGGAGCTATGGTCTCCTCTCCTTGAACCAGTAGCTGCTACTTCCTCGTTCCCTTCCTCACCAGGAGTCTATGATAAATGCCAGGTGACCACCCTGCTCCCACCTGTTCCTTGGTAACGGCATTCCTACCTGGTTCAGGTCTCAGGTAGCCATGTGCTGCTAGGCAAAGCAGCTCCCTCCCAGGCCCAGAAATAAATCCTGTGTCTTTAAACCAGCATTTCCCAAACTTTGTGGTCTCACCACCCCTTTACATCTTCAGAATAATCAAGGACCTCAATATGTTTTCTTTGTTTAGAATGTATCTATTGATAATTATCAGATTTGAATTTTATTTTATTTTATTTTATTTTATTTTCGTCTTTTCTAAGCCCGCACCCGAGGCATATGGAGATTCCCAGGCTAGGGGTCTAATGGGAGCTGCAGCCACTGGCCTACGCCACAGCCACAGCAATGCCAGATTTGAAGTGCATCTGCAACCTACACCACAGCTCATGGCAAGGCCGGATCCTTAACCCACTGAGAGAGGCCAGGGATCGAACCTGCAACCTCATGGTTCCTAGTTGGAGTTGTTAACCACTGAGCCACGATGGGAACTCCCAGATTCGAATTTTAAATTGAGAAACTTCTTTTTGTTGTTGTTGTTGTTGTTGTTGTTTGTTGCTATTTCTTGGGCCGCTCCCGAGGCATATGGAGGTTCCCAGGCTAGGGGTTGAATGGGAGCTGTAGCCACCGGCCTACGCCAGAGCCACAGCAACGCAGGATCCGAGCCGCGTCTGCAACCTACACCACAGCTCACGGCAACGCCGGATCGTTAACCCACTGAGCACGGGCAGGGACCGAACCCGCAACCTCATGGTTCCTAGTCGGATTCGTTAACCACTGCGCCACGACGGGAACTCCAAATTGAGAAACGTCTTAAATATTTGTATGTAAATTTTTAATCAAGCCAATGCACACTACCATAATTAACACATTTTTAATAAAAAATAACTCTGTGTTCCAAAACAGTCTGCTGAGGCAAGTGACACTGGTTTACACTTTTGTAAACCTCTTTACTACATGACTTCATGGAAGACAGCTGCATTTTCCTCTCTGCTTCTACATTCAATCTGTTGTAATATTTGTTTTGGTTGAAGTATATGAAGAAAACTTGGGTTTTAATCATGTAGGTATGTAATTTAAAAGAAGAGAGGAGGACCTGCTGCAGGTAGTTGTGGATGTTCTTTGGTAATCAAAAACTTGCAAGTGATGGTTTCTTAAAGCTTAGTTGCTTAAACCAACTGAATGGCCTTTCATATTCTAATGCATTAAAATCCATTGATTTATCCTGCTCTTTGAGGGGGCCATTTACCCATATATGATTTTATAGCAGCGTGCCTCGGTCATTTGGAAAATATTGGTACACTAAATTATGCAGATCATCCAAATGTTCACTTATTTCACTTACACAATATCGAAAAAGCACACATTTGTTAATATTACTAATTTCATCAGAAAAGTCTTTTCAGCATTGGGAAGAATGTCAAGCTGCCAGTAACAGACACAGGTTTTTCCCAAACCCTGATTTTCATTTGAAAGCTCAAATTTTATCTTTGGCAACAAATACAGTTGGCCTCCTGTATCTGTGGGCTTCACACCTGCGGATTCAACCAACAACAGACTGAAAATATTCAGAAAAAAAATTTTCCAGAAAGTTCCAAAAAGGAAAACTTGAATTTGCCATGTTACAGCAACTACTTACATAGCATTTACATTGCTTTTACAACTATTTACATAGCATTTACATTGTTTTAGGTGTTACAAGTAATCCAGAGATGATTTAAAGTATGCGGGAGGATGTGCGTAGGTTATATGCAATTACTATGCTATTTTATACAAGGGACTTGAGCATTCATGGATTTTGGTATCCACAGGGAGCCTGGAACCAATCCTCCACAAATATTGAGGAATGACTGTATATACTGTCAGTTGTTTTCCTTGAAATGACTCACTTCATTCATTTTGGGGAAATTTTCTGCAAAATACCTAAGCCTGACTAACCATAGTTTATCTGTTGTTCTTTCAAGTGAACGTGGTGTTTTGTGGAAAAAAAAAAAAAAAAAAAGGATACATCAGCTTACTACTCAAATAATCACACAAATGTTTTGCCTCAAGACAACTTTTATACTTCAGGATGCAAAAGAAGTGCTTTGTGTGTATGTCCCATTTTGTCACACAGAGTATTAAAAAAATAAATATTTAATAAAATCAGAAAAGAAAGAGGAGAAATAACAACAGATACCATAAAAGACAAAGGATTATAAAAGAATATCATGGAGTTCCCGTCGTGGTGCAGTGGTTAACGAATCCGACTAGGAACCATGAGGTTGCGGGTTAGGTCCCTGCCCTTGCTCAGTGGGTTTACGATCCGGCGTTGCCGTGAGCTGTGGTGTAGGTTGCAGACGCGGCTCGGATCCCGTGTTGCTGTGGCTCTGGCGTAGGCCGGTGGCTACAGCTCCGATTGGACCCCTAGCCTGAGAACCTCCATATGCCTCGGGAGCGGCCCAAGAAATAGCAACAACAACAACAACAACAATAACAACAACAACAACAAAAGACAAAAAAAAAGAATATCATGAATATCTACATACCAACAAATTAGACCACCTAGAAGAAATGGACAGATTCTTAGAATCATACAACCTTCAAAGACCAAATCAGGAAGAAATAGAAAATCTGAATGGACTGATCACTAGTACAGAGATGGAAACAGTAATCAAAAAGCAAAAGTCTACATCACTGGGAACTATATCTAGTCACTTATGATGGAGCATGATAATGTGAGAAAAAGGAATGTGTATGTGTACATGTGACTGGGGCACCTTGGTACAGCAGTAAATTGGCAGAACACTGTAAACCAGATATAATGGGAAAAATATTAAATTTTTTAAAAAAGCAAAAGTCTAGGACCAGATGGCTTCACAGGTGAATTCTACCAAATATTCTAAGAAGATTTAAAACCTATTCTTCTCGAACCATTTCAAAAAATTAAAAAGGAATACTTTCTAATTTTACAAAGCTAACATCACCCTGATACCAAAACCAGACAAAAGCAACACACACACAAAAAGAAAGTACAGACTAATTTCTCTGATGAATAGATACAAAAACCTTCAACAAAACATCAGCAAGTACATCAAAAACATCATGTACCATGATCGAGTGGGACTTATTCTAGGATGCAAGGAAGGTTCAACATCTACGAATCAATCAATGTGATATACTACATTAACAAAATGCAGGATAAAAACCATAGGATCATCTCGGCAGATGCAAAAAAGTATTTGACAAGATTTAACAAATATTTATGATAAAAACTCTCAATAAAATGGGTATAGAAGGGACACACCTCAAAATAACAAAGGCCATATATGAAAGAACCACAGCTAATGTCATACTCAATCGTGAAAAATTAAAATTTATATCTCTAACAACAGGAACAAGACAAGAATGCCCACTCTCCCCACTCCTAGTCAACATAGTAATGGAAGTCCTAGCCAGAGCAATTAGGCAAGAAAAAGAAATAAAAGGCATCCCAATTGGAAAGGAAGAAGTAAAACTGTCAGTATTTGCAGATGGCACAATTTTATATACAGAAAACCATAAAGACTCCAGCAAAAAACTAGAAGAAATAGCAAACAAATGCAATAAAGCTACAGGATAAGAAAATTGATAAACAAACATCTGTTTCATTTCCATATGCTAACAATGAGCTACTGGAAAGAGAAATTAAGAAAAAAATCCTATTTAAAATTGCAATGAAAAGAATAAAATACCTAGGAATAAGTTTAACCAAGGAGGTGAAAGACCTGTACACTGAAAACTAAAGATACTGATGAAAGAAATTGAAGACACAAATAAATGGGAAGATAGTCTGTGTTCATGGATTGGAAGAATTAACTTTGTCAAAATGTCCTTATTACCTAGAGCAATCTACAGATTCAAGCCAATTCCTATCAAAATCCCAAGACATTTTTCACAGAAATGAACAGGAACATTCTAAAATCCATATGAGGAGTTCCTATCATGGCTCAGTGGTTATCAAATCCAACTGGGAACCATGAGGTTGCAGGTTTGATCCTTGGCCTCACTCAGTGGGTCTGGCATTGCCACGAACTGTGGTGTAGGTCGCAGACACAGGTCGGATCCTGCATTGCTGTGGCTGTGGCGTAGGCTGACAGCTACAGCTCTGATTTGACCCCTAGCCTGGGAACCTCCATATGTCACAGGTGTGGCCCTAGTAAAGACAAAAACAAAACAAAAAAAATTTTAAATAAAAAAATAAAAAATAAATAAAATTTGTATGGAACCACAAAAGACCCTGTGGAGCCAGAGCAATCCTGAGAAATAAGAACAAAGCCAGAGGTACCACACTCCCTGATTTCAGACTATACGGAAGAGCCATAGTAATCAAAAAAGCATGGCACTGGCAGAAAAACAGATACATAGGTCAATGGAACAGAATTGAGATCTACAAAATACATCCATGCATATATGTACAATTAATTTATGACAATGGAGCAAAGACCATACGAAGAGAAAGGAGAGTCTCTTCAATCAAGCTGTGGAAAAAACTGGATAATCACATGAAAAATAAATGCAACTATAGACCCCTATCTCACACCATACACAAAAATTAACTCAAGTTGGATTTAAAGACCTGAATGTTAGACCTGAAACCATAAGACTCCTAAAAGAAAACATAGGCAGTATACTCTTTGACACTGGTCTTAGCAATATCATTCTAGATAACGTGTCCCCAGGCAAGGGAAACAAAAGTAAGAATAAACAAATAGGATTACATCAAACTAAAAAGCTGTGCACAGCAAAGGAAACCATCATTAAAATGAGAAAACTACCTACTGAATAGGTGAAGGTATTTGCAAATGATATATCCAATAGGGGGTTAATATCCAAAATATATAAAAACTCATAAAACTCAACAATAAAGAAACAAACAACCAAATTAAAAAGTGGGCAGAGGAGCTAAAAAGATACTTTGCCAAAGAAGACATACAGATGGCCAACAAGCACATGAAAAGACATCACTGATGAACAGGGAAATGCAAATCAAAGTCATAATGAAATATCACCTCACATCTGTTGGAATGGCTATTTTCAAAATGGCAACAAATAATGTGTCACCAAGAATGTGGAGAAAAGGGAACCCTCCTACCCTGTTGGTGAAATGTAAGCTGGTGTTGCCACTATGGAAAGCAGTATAAAAAATTAAAAATAAAACCATTATATGATCCAGGAATTACTCTCCAGTGTATTTATCCAAAGAATTCAAACTACACTAATCCCAAAAGATATCTGCATTCGCATTCCTATGTTCACTGAAGCATTATTCACAATAGCCAAGATATGCAAACAACCTAAGTGCCCATCAATAGATGAATGGATAAAGAAGATCTGGTATCTACACACACACACACACTGGATTATTACTCAACCATAAAAAAGATGAAATCTTGCCATGTGCAACAGTACGGATGGACCTTAAGGATATTATGCTAAGTGAAGTAAGTCAGACAGAGAAAGACAAATACCATATGATTTCGCCCATGCAGAATATAAAAACTAATAAACACAGAAACAAAAACAAAATAAATGAATAAGCCAAACCAAACAAAAACAAACAGAGATACAGAGAACAGAATAGCAGTTACCAGATTAGAAGAGGTTAGGGAGGGCAAAATGAGAAAAGGGGGATCAACTGTATGGCAACAGATGGAAAATAAATATTTAGCAGTGAGCATGTTGTAGGATATACAGAAGTAGAAACACAACGCTGTGCACATGAAACATAAAACATTACAGATCAGGTTTTTTTGGTTGGGGTTTTTTGGGTTCTGTTATATTCTGTTCTGTTCTATTCTATTCTATTCTATTCATTTTTTGCTTTTTAGGACCATACCTACAGCATATGGAAGTTCCCAGGCTAGGGGTCAATCACAGCTTCAGCTGCTGGTCTACACCACAGCAACAGCAATTCAGGACCTGAGCCACACATGTGATCTACACCTCAGCTCACAGCAACATACGATCCTTAACCCCCTGAGTGAGGCCAGGGATTGAACCTGCATCCTCCTGCGTACTAGCAGGGTTCGTTTCCACTGAGCCACAATAGGAACTCCTACAAATGAATGTTTTCACTAATAATTAAAAATAACCTAAATTTTTACAAATTATTTAAGGGTCAGGATTTAATAAAATTAGTCATTTTTACCACTTTACCAAGGGTATTTTTAAGTGAAGCTGGCATTCTCCTTGGCTATGAGCTTGTGGGCACGGAGAACAAGGTGGCCATTTGTGCAGTTTGATACCTTTGCCTTGGTACATGATAAGGGACCATCTGTTTCACCCACCATTGCTTTTACACTATCAGTGCTAGTATCTCCCCAGTCAAAAGACCAATAACATCTTAGGCCTATTCCAAAGTTGTCTGACTCTGCTGGCCCCCTGAAAGGATGCTGGAGAGCGCCACATAGCCATGGCCCACAGTATGAGACCTGCTGGTCTAAGCCAGCAATCATGGTAACTTCATTCTGCCTTGCCAAGTTAGCAGTTTAGTCCTGAGCATATGAGAAAATCCTGGCCTATGATTGATGAGGGTAACTGTGTGGACAGACTTCTTGGGAGGAAGTTTTTTTTTTTCGTCCTTTTAGGGCCATACCTGTGGCACATGAAGGTTCCCAGGCTAGAGGTCAAATCTGAGCTGCAGCTGCCGGCCTACATCACAGCCACAGCAATGCCAGATCTGAAACACTTCTGCGACCTACACCACAGCTCAGGGCAATGCTGGATCCTTAACCCACTGAGCAAGGCCAAGGATTGAACCCATATCCTTGTGGATGCTAGTTGGGTTCATTACCGCTGACCATGACTGGAACTCCTAAAAGGAAGTCTTAAAAAGGAAACAAAGATACAGATATTTCCTTTTCTGACTCTAGATATTGACATTGTCCGTGATTCCTGGAACTGCAGCAGCCATCCTGCAACCAAGAGGGAAACATCAAGAAATCCGAGGAGTGGACCCTAGAGCTCTAACTCTGAAGTGGCACCTTAATCACCACGGTCACATCCTGTCCCTGGTCTCTGCCCTGTGAGATAACAGATATCTTCTTGGTCAAGCCACTTTAGTTGGATTACTTTTTACTTGAGATAATACAGTTATTTTCCTTGCAGCGTCCACTGTCTACCTGGGTTGACTATTAGCGTATATGATTTTACAAAGACGGTCTTCCCAGCTAAATTATAAGCTCCTCGAGGGAAAGGATACTTTAGAACTGCTTTCGTAGTGATAAATAAAGACTATAGAAAATCAGGACAAGAGTTATCAGCTTAACTTCAAAGCATTTTCTTGCAATTTTGTGCCCTGGTTTGACTCTGGTCTTATGCCAGAGCTTGGATGAATTCCCTCCATTCTGTAAGACACAGATTCTTCTCCTTATGAATCCCTGTCATTTATGTTGGCCTTCACAATCTTCTTCAGAAATTAGTTTCATAAAATGCTAGTCTGACTTATCTTCCACATTGCTAAAATACCAGGCAAATGCACATGTAAAAAGCTATAATAATAATATTAACAAGCTCAGTTATGAAACACATACATAATGAGTATTAAGGGGGGTAGACGGAACTAACCACAAATATATCTTGGAAGATGTATATCCGGAAATACATTCACCTCACAATCCTGGGTTTTGGTTTTCTTTCCTGAATTCGCATGTGAGATTGGGGTGTCTTTGTTTCTGCATTTAGGCTCTAGAAAATTTCAACAATGTTCCTCACTCCATGCTTTGAATCTGGGATGTTTTGGTTTTTTCGTTTTTTGTTTTTTCCTTTGTTTTTTTTTTTTTTTGTCTTTTTAGGGCCGCGCTTGTGGCATTTGGAAGTTCGCAGGCTAGGGGTTGAATTAAAGCTACAGCTGCCAGCCTATACCACAGCTAAAGCAATGTGGGATCCAAGCCGAGTCTGCGACCTACACCACAGCTCATAGCAACACTGGATACTCAACCCACTGAGCGAGGCCAGGGATCAAACCCACGTCCTCAAGGATACTAGGGGTTCGTTAACCACTGAGCCACGATGGGAACTCCCTGAATCTGGGATGTAACCAAGAAATTTCATTCATCCATTCCCAACCAATTGTCCTAAATTTCAAATCTGACATTTATTGATTATGTGAACTGCATCATTCATTAGCCACTCTGTGCCTCGGTTTCCTCATTTGTAAAATAAAGATAACAGGATTTACCCCATAAAATAGCCATAAAAAACAATGAAACATAATGCACTTCAGAAAATGCCTGGGAGTTCCCATCGTGGCTCAGTGGTTAACGAACCCAACTGGTACCTATGAAGATGCAGGTTCGATCCCTGGCCTCGCTCAGCAGATTAAGGATCCAGTGTCGCCATAAGCTATGGTGTAGGTCGCAGATGTGTTTTGGATCCCACGTTGCTGTGGCTGTGGTGTAGGCTGGCAGCTACAGCTCCAATTTGATCCCTAGCTTGGGAACCTCCATATGCCTCAGGTACGGCCCTAAAAATACGGAGAAAAAAAAAAAATGCCTGACACATCTTTAGAGCTCAACGAGAATTAGCTATATTTACACATCATCATGGTACTTTGCCTAAATGTGATGATTCTGCACTCTTTTCTCTAGGACTCTAATCTTCCCATCTCCCACCTTCTGGCAAGTATAACAGAGCTATTAGCAGTTACCTATTTATCTTCTTCTACCTTTGACGTACAAAATAAAGTTATAGGAAAATAGCTCATACATTTCAGGCAGAAGAGGGGTTCACTGTTGTTTTCTGGTAATTTCTGTATTATCCTCTTGTTCTATTTCTTTTCTTTCCTCGACCTTATCTTCTGCTTTGGGGATCTCTCATTTCTTCATCCTCAGTCTTCAAAGGCCTGTCTCCACCTCTCTCCATGTTAGAGTTCCCTTCCACTTAGGTTCTAAGAGCCTTTAAGGGAAGAACAAATTTATTCTTGTCATTCTTATTGACTTTGTGGTCAGAGCTGGAATCTCGAGCAATTGATTTTTGTTTGTGTATAGTCTTGATGCACTGCATTTCAGTAATTTTCCAGAAGGACAAAGGGCCTCTTGCAGATGGGGGGTTTTCCCCGTCTGCTCAAACACCAGCTCAGCTCTCTTGCTCAAGAAATGGGTGATTCCCACAAGAGCACTTTGGAGAACAGGAAGAATATGTCATCACTTCCTTTGAGGGGACTGGTTGACTCTTTAGCCCAATAGACCCTCAAGAGGACAGAAGGGACAAGGGTCTAAGGAGAAAGATCAAAGTTTTCTGATTAATAAACACCTTAATGTCCACACTCCTAGAGCCAATAATTACTCTTCCCAAGGGTAGTAGCCATGAAAGCCTCTTTCCCTATTTACTGTCTCCTCTGGGAATATGTCCAACTTTTACTTCCCTGGAGCCTCGTTTTTCATTTCTTTTCTGTCTCCAGTATTTTGCTTGATTATATATTCCCGTTGTCTACCTGTCCTCTTTCTAAGCTCGCTTTCCAAGTCTTTTTACTTATGGACATAAAAATCATTTCTCTAAACTCTGCGATTCTTATTCATCCCTGCTGTTCCCACGATGATGCTCATTGGGCCTTCGGACAATTAAAGACATTGAAGAACCTGCAGGTGGGGTGGCCAGGTAATTTGTCATCCAAATCAGCATACTTTTCCAAAGGGAAAGGAGGTACTCTCTTAACAATTAACCTGAGACTTTGGGTGTAAGTTGGGACTGCTGTCTTGAGCAAACCAGACTAAAATCCTCTTTATACGGAGATGGATACTATGATTTCTGGGTTGCAGTGATAACATGATGCAAGTTCTCTGAAACTGAGCTTTCTCAGTCTCATGCTGACGTTGGACCAGCATTTGGGGCAGTTTAGTAGAGTTAGCATTCAAGCCATGGGTGGCGGTCAAGGTTTCAATCTACCCTTTGCAGAGGCCATTTAGCTACAATAGACTCTCTACTGCCCTCATGTGGATTCAAAACCCCTTGTCTGGGCAGGAACAACTTTCATGCACTCCCACTCCCTGCTCTGCAGCAGGAGCTACAAGGTGAAATTAATGACTTCTGGGGGAAGAAGAGAGGGGAGAAAGGGAGGTGAAAGCAATGATTTTTGAGATTCCCAGATCATTCCTCCTTTTTATAAACCTAAACATAATTTTACCCCTGACCCCATCCCTTTCTTCTTACAAGAGTCATTACCATCCTGCTGTTGGTTCTAGCCCCAATATAGGAATGGGGCTGCGGGTTGGACATCTGCAAAGGAACCACTGTGGACCATGTGGTCAGCAAAGACTTCACTTGGGATCAACTCTAAGAATACAGAGTGGTGTGAGCTTCTCAGGGCAGCCTTACAGAGGGCAAGTGGCCAGGATTGGGACAGGGGGTGGGCTGTACATCTGGACCTGGCCCAGAGCCAGGAACTGGATGGAATGGGCTGGGAAGGAATTGAGCAGGAGCAGAGACCTCCATGGAAATGCTCTCAGGCGGCTGAACAGGTTTTCAGAGGGTCAGTGCCTAAGAGGGAGGAGGTAAAATCTTCTGGCCAGGGGGGAACAGCCACAAATGAGTTTGACTGAGGACTAGAGTGTGTGTCACCAGTTTCCACCATCACAAGGGCCTCTGATGGAGGGTACCCTTGGTATTAAATGAGTAGCAATAGGCTGAGCTAAAAACACTTGATGAGAAAATACTAAATTCATACCCAGGACTTCCAGCCCACTTAACTCTGATCATTTAAAATCAGGGCTTCAATGTGCCTATGCAATTCCAAATATCCAGAAACAAAGTGATCATCCCTGTCTGTGTGACTCACAATCCAGCACTAGGCGCTCAATGCAGCCAGGGCTCAAAGAAGGAGGGGAACGAGAACCAATCAGCCCTGCTCTGGCCCCCTCACTCCTCCAGAAGCCCCCAGTTGCCTCCACTTGATTTGGCCACTTCAAGGGCTTGAACCCAGATGCTCATGATCACCATCTGAACCTCGGTGCTCAGGCCTCGTGGAAAACAACTCACTTGTGAATGGCTAAATACACCTGCCAAACTGCAAACATGGTGAGATGCTTCTGTTGCACAGCCCCGCCCCATTCAAAGAGCCTTCCTCTCCTTCAAGTGCGCCCTGAGATGTCTCTGTGGATTCCTGTTTATATGCAGGAAGTGCGGCAGTTCGTTAATAATGTCAAGATCGCTGAGCCTCCCTAATGAAAGAGATACACAACATCAACTGTCATTTTAAACAAACATGCAATCAGGATGGCAGTGCTGGAAATACGATCTGCCTAATTTCATGGAGATGATGCAGGGACCAGGCTGCTTTCACAGTGTTTCCTCCGGCGAGCTCCATTTCACAGGATTTGGGGGCGGGGGGGAACGGTGGATTTTCACGAGAACCACAAAATTGTCAGTTCTGTGAAAAAGAAATTGCTTTAGCAGCTGGAATCCAGGAGGACAAATAGGTGCACTGATTATATCTTCATTGTTCACCAGAGCCACCGTGCTCAGCAAGTTGTAATTACGCTGTGAAGAGCTCAGTTCTGTAGTCAAGTCTTTCCCCGTGTGAATATAAACAGTATTATTCTGTTTGTTATCAAAGGCTTGCAGCCAATCCTGCAGCACACACATTCACACACACACTTGCGCACACACACACTAACCCCCCCAACATATGCATACCTATAGAACTGAGTTCCAGCCCATTTTATGCAGACAGAGTAGCTCCTGGACACATCCAACTGGGTTTCAGCTGCACTCCTCCCAATTCACTGGGCAAGGGGCAGGCAGGAGGAACAAAAGAAGCAGGGTAGAAAATAAAAATAGAGATGAGTGAGTTAGGAACTTGGGTTACACAAAATGATAGGGAAGCAAAAGACAACACAGTCTGGCAACGCTACTGACTGAGGTTTGTATCACATCCATTAGCCACCTCTGCACAGCTTCCTCCACGTTGTCCGCGCATGGCACACACCTGCTAGACTCATTTGTCACTGATGTGCCTCTACACACACACCTCTGGTGGCTTCAATTAGAGTTTCAATAGCCATGGGCCCTTGACTTCAGCTTTCCTCTGATTCTGAGACTCTGGGCTTTCAGGAATCGCTAGACAGAAGCTCTAGCTCTGGATATGTCTGTTCCTCTGTCCCCTGGCTATTTTCCAGGGGACAGAGCGTCTTTCCAGGTAGATACCACCAGCCTTGACAGGGGCAGCTACTCATCTGACCTAGGGAATCTGTCTTGGAATATTATCAGACCTTATGAAATGATCAAATCCATGGCTAAATCCCCAGAAGAGTCAGTGACAAGGCAAGGAGGAAGAGAACAGTGAGAGGCATGTGTTCCTTCCAAAGGTGACCCTGCCTCTGTGGACATGCTGCAGTGACTTGTGCACCAAATGGCAGCCGCTAAGTCAAGTGTCGGCTACTGATCTCCTATTTCCTCCATCTTTCTTCTCAGTCAAAGACCCAGCTCCTATTTGAAGGAAATGAGGAGAAAACTTGTGGGCATTTGTGGACCTAATTTTAGTTCAGTTGCATCTGATGCATGGTGAACTGGAGGCTTAGTTTTGAAATCCTACCATAAAAGAGGATGCCTTGGAGGTAAACTACAGGGATAAGAAGACAGACCTGGCAAAGAAATCATCACTCGTGCTCAGCATCCAAGGACAGAAGCTCATTATAGAGCAGTGGCCAGAAGAAGTTGGAGGGAAGTGGGGGAGAGAGAGGTCTTTTATGTTCTTTTAAGCATGCTGGGTCTTCACTATTTAGAAAGTGTTCAAGTAAGAATGTATGTAATATTAATGTCTCAGTATCAATAAAGATGAAATATTGAGAAGGGATAAATGAATTGGAACTGGTTAGCCTACATCACCACTACTACCCACCCATACCTGCCAAAAGAAAAGAGAGAGAAGATGAATTCCAGAATGGATGATCCAAGTACAGTCATGGCACATGAAGTCCATGAGCAAAACTGGAGAAGAATGATATGTAATATGTCTTAGGACCAAGAGAAACCATGGAAGAAAACACAGGCTGAGATCAGAGCTAGGAAGGCAGTAAATAACTCAGTAGAGAAAGTGGCTGCTTAGGATGCAGGAAAGAGCAGTATAAGTACAATTAGAAGCCAAGAGTCCGGGCTGCTGCTATGTTGGTGACCATCACGTTATCCTTGATTTTCCTCTTGAAAAGAGGAAATTGGGTTAAATTAGTCTAATGTGCCTTGCAGCTCTAAACACTCATAACTGGATATTAACACACACACAGGACTGTAATCATGCAATGTGAGCAGAAATCAAATAGATTTTGCCCAAACTGTGTTGGAAGCAGGAGGAGAGCTACAGCCTACAGACCATACTGAGAGTGGACTGAGGGGTTGGAAGGAATGAGGAGAAGGCAGCTTATGCCTAAGAAGGACTTCTGAGCTCTCTCAAGGCTGAGTCACCACTAGCCTTGGCAGCTTGTGAGCAAGCACACCTGGGCTGCAGGTGATCTGACAGTGCTGGAAGGATCGAGTTCTCTTAGCCTCATAACTTAGGTCTCCAAATGCCTCTCATGACAGTTACATTTTGCATAAAAGGAACTGTCACAAGGCATCAAGACATAGCTTCTTATGGGGGAAATGCCCAATCTTTCCCCTGAGGTCTTGAGAGAGAAGAGAAGAACAAAGGATGGAGTGAAGAAGATCAGAATCCCAGGTGGTGATGGGGCTGGAAGGCTTGGTTGCTTCCCAGGAAGTCCATTTCATTCATGAATTTCAAACATTTTTATTTTATTTTATTTTATTTTATTTTATTTTATTTTATTTTATTTTATTTTATTTATCTTGGTCATGGCCATAGCAAGCTGAAATCCCAGGGTGAGGAATCGAACCCAAGCCACAGCAGTGACAATGCCCAATCCTTAACCACTAAGCCACCAGGGAATTCCTCAACCAATGTTTTCAAAGACCATTACACCCCAAGCCACCACCCTGAAGGTAACACTGTGCTAGGACCATGGCCTGGGCTGGGGCAGAGGATGGAGACAAAAATAAGAATGAGGAGAATGCAGCCCTCACTCAGCTTTATGATCCTATTGGGAGAAGATGCAGATAAAAAGGAACCTCATTTCCTACGTGACTTTAAGCAAAGTACTGACCATTTTTGCTATTAAATTCTCTGATCTCTAAAGACAAGCACCACCTCACCCCCTGCTGCCCTGTGGTGTGGTCAAGGGCAGAAGGGATGGAGGGGCACATGTTATAAATTCTAGGTATTAGCTGGAAAGCTCTTTTGAATAAGTGAGCAGGTTAGATGCACAAAGAGAAAAAGACTTATTACAACAGCAAGAGATGTCTGATAACCCCCATCACAGGTCCAGCCTGCCTCAGAATTTGTGGGGTCTGTGCCCAGGGCTAGCCTCATGACAAGAGTCACTGCAGGCTCACCAGCTCCACACTCAGAAAGGCCTTGCACTTAGCTTAATGTGCTGCAGTCACTGTCTTGAAATTCTTCACTTTGGAACAAGAGGCCCTGTGTTTCCTCCGACATTGGGTTCTGCAAATGATGTCACCGATTCTGACCGGACTCGAGGGCACAGATTATAAAATCACTTTCAACAAGGGATCTGACATAGTGCCCCAAGGCTGAAGTAGCCCTTCCTCCTGGTCAGTGTTCCTTCATCTTTGGTCTCTTTATTTTGTGTCTCCAGCTAAGTGCTTTAAATATCCTTCTTACAGTCTGCATGTCCTCACATCTAAAATCTTCATGACTTTCTTCACAGGGATTTGATCTTCCTACCTATTACATAATACTATGTGGTTTAGGGGACATTGTACAAACCTGAAACTATTGCTATGGGTCTAAAATGGCCAAGGACTGTGACACATCCAGCTGGCAATACTGTCATTGACCAAAAGGAACTCAAAGAGGGGACGCATCTTTTAAAGGAATATCAAAGGCCCCTCTAAGGTCTCTCCAGCCAAGAACATCATGGGCCATGAGTTGCTAAACAGTAGAAAACTGAAGAAATAATTACATACTGAACAGAAAATCATCTCTATCATGTATTTTTGAAGGAGGCAAAAGAGAGAAGTTGCTAAGAATGTGGCTCTCGTGTCAGATTAACTGGGTTCAACCTTGAACTAGGTTCAACTCCCAGCTCTGTAATTTTCCTAAGGGTGTGACCTTGGGCAAATTCCTTAGCCTGGTTTAGTCTTCCATTACAGCCAAACAAACTACCACAAATCTAGCAACTTAAGCAACATCGGGTATCATCTTCCAGGCTCTATGTGTTAGGAATTTCAGGATGGCCTAACCAGCCACTGCTCAAACTCTCCTGAGGCTGTGATCAAGGTGTGAGTCAGGCTGCATTCTCACCTGAAGACTCGACTGGGGAAACTGCTTCTGAGCTCATTCAGACTGTTGACAGAGTTCACTTCTTTGCAGACTGAGGGTCTCCACAAGTCACTGGCTGTTGGCTAGAGATGGCCTTTGGTCCCTAAAGCCCACCAGCAGCTCCTGCCACGTGGTCCTCTCCATGGGTGGGTCATGGCTGTTTGTCTCTTCAGGGCCAGCCGCTGAGTTTCTCTCACTCCAGTCTGCTAAGCCAAGTCTTACCCTAGGAGGGATGCCCCATCACCTCTGCCCTGTTTCCTGGGTGAAGCCAGTCACAGGTCCCACCCAAACTTGAGGGGAGGAGACTGTAGGGTGTAACACCGAGAGGTGCCCCCCGGCAAGATTCTTTTTTTTTTTTTTTTCTTTTCCCACCACCCCTGAGACATATGGAAGTTCCTGAGCCAGGGATCAAATCCGAGCTGGAGCTGCAACCTATGGCACAGCTGCCTCAATGCTGCATCCTTAACCCACTGCATCAGGCCAGGGATGAACCACCACCTCCAGAGACAAGCCAGATCATTAACCCCCTGTGCCACAGTGGGAACTCCTCATAAGATTCTGCCTAACAACAGCCCACCCTCTCATTACAATGTGGAATGGAAGTAGCACACCAAATCACTGTTGAAAGAGGTGGAGCCATGGAGTGTGTAAGAACATAGACTTCAGATCCCAGCACCTCAGTTTTATTAACAGTGTGGCCTTGGGCAAGTTTCTTTGCCTCTCTGTGTTTCAGTTTCTTCTCTAAAAAAGGAATTATAATAGTGACTACCCCATGGGCTGATGGGAGGATTGACAGTGACAATGCTTGTAATTCATTTAGCAGAGTGCCTGGCGTGTCAATAAATGTTCAATACACATGAACCCAATAAAGACACATGGTCCTCTTTGCAGCAGACTTGGGACAGTACAGTCTAGTTCTAGGTTGTTTAAACCAATGCCAGTTGGCAAATTCGAGGTAGAGCCACTGCTGATTTCACTGCTGATAACAAGGAGTTCCCATTGTGGCTCATAGGGTTAAAAACCCAACATAGTATCTGTGAGGATGCAAGTTCAATACCTGGCCTCGCTCCGTGGGTTAAGGATCCAGCATTGCCATGGCTATGGCATAAGCCTCAGCTGCAGCTCCAATTCAACCCCTAGTCTGGAACTTCCATATGCCATAGGTGTGGCCCTAACAAGGAAAGGAAAACAAAACAAAACTGGGGGCAGAGTTAAAGCTATCACCACCATAAGTCTGCTGTGCTTGTTGGACCAGATTCTGCCGCTCCAAGCTGGTCCTTCCCCTACTGAAGGACCCTGCCCAGTGGGTGAGGAGGGAAGAGCAGGCACATTTCCTTTAGAGTGGACAGGTATGGCCCGGGTGGCAGAATGGGCAGCATGGGGTAGGAAAGGTGGCTTTCCTCCTGGCATGAGTGGATGGATATCCTGATCTGAAAGAAGATCCAGGAGTTTCTGTCATGGCTCAGCAGAAATGAATCTGACCAGCATCAGGAGGATGCCAGGTTTGATCCCTGGCCTCGCTCCGTGGATTAAGGATCTGGTGTTGTCATGAGCTGTGGTGTGGGTACAGACATGGCTCGGATCTGGCATTGCTGTGGCTGTGGTGTAGGCCATCGGCTACAGCTCTGATTTGACCCCTAGCCAGGGAACCTCCATATGCCGCAGGTGCAGCCCCAAAAAGACACACACAAAAAAAAAGAGAAAAGAAAGAAAGAAGACCAGGACCAGGAGGCTCTTAGAGGCCAGAGCGTGTGGGTGCAGCAGAAAGGACATTAGGGAGACACAGGCAATCTGAGACAGATGTGCTAATGTGACCTTCTGTCTACAGCAGGCTCAGAGCAGCACAAGAGGTGATGACTTGCAGTTCTGACATTCGCTCACCACAGGGCTGGTCTTGTGCATCTCTGTGCTTCCCCCATCAGTGTAAAAGAACATACTGCATATGTGGGTATGTGCCTATAGGTATGTGCCCAGAGAGCTGCAAGGGCAATGGGTCAAGGCTTGCTCTGAGAACCTGAGACCCCTCTCCCAAGAGTCAGGCATAAATCTGGACAGCAAGTTGTAACTCAGCATTTTCATAAAATACTGCTTGTCAGTTCAAGGATCTCGGCAAGTACTAAGGAAATAACTTAAAAGATCACCTTCTTTGGAGGAGAAATTAATCTCTTAGATTGATAGAGACCGTGGAGAAAAGTTGATGGTTGGAGAAGAGGGGTGGAGGCAGGACTCAAGTAAGAAGGAAACAGAATGGGCTTTACACTTGCTAAACAACTCACCAGGAACCAGAAGGCTCTGTCAGGAGCTGTCTCCCCAGGCCTCACCCAAACAAAGCAAACAAGCAAAAAAGATATTATCTGCCTTTGCATGAGAAAACACAGACTCTAGGAGATAAAGTCAGTAGCAAAGAAGAATTCTAGAATACAGCTCTTTCAGACTTCTTTTTCTTTTTACAGCCACACCTACGGCGTATGGAAGTTCCCTGGGCTAGGAATCCCAAATCCAAGCAGCATCTGTGACCCAAACCCCAGCTTGCAGCAAAGTGGCATCCCAAACCTACTAAGCAAGGCCAGGGATTGAACCTACATCCTCACAGACACTATTTCAGGTTCTTTTTTTCTTTTCTTTTCTTTTCTTTTTTTTTTTTTCGTCTTTTTGTCTTTTCTAGGGCCACTCCCACGGCATATGGAGGTTCCCAGGCTAGGGGTCCAATCGGAGCTGTAGCTGG
The DNA here is from genome assembly GCF_016906955.1 of Phacochoerus africanus. NCBI lineage: Eukaryota > Metazoa > Chordata > Mammalia > Artiodactyla > Suidae > Phacochoerus > Phacochoerus africanus. The sequence continues at coordinate 57,194,575 of NC_062554.1, read as the reverse complement.
CGGCCTATGCCAGAGCCACAAAAACCACGGATCTGAGCCTCATCTGCAACCTACACCACAGCTCACGGCAACGCAAGATCCTTAATCCACTGAGCAAGGCCAGGGATCAAACCTGCAACCTCATGGTTCCTAGTCAGATTCATTAACCACTGCGCCACAATGGGAACTCCATCTACGTCAGGTTCTTTTTTTGTCTTTTTTTTTTTTTGCCATTTCTTGGGCCGCTCCCGCGGCATATGGAGGTTCCCAGGCTAGGGGTCAAATCGGAGCTGTAGCCACTGGCCTATGCCAGAGCCACAGCAACTCGGGATCCGAGCCGCATCTGCGACCTACACTACAGCTCACAGCAACGCCAGATCGTTAACCCACTGAGCATGGCCAGGGATTGAACCCTCAACCTCATGGATCCTAGTCGGATTCGTTAACCACTGAGCCATGACAGGAACTCCCAGGTTCTTAACCTCCTGAGCCACAATGGGAACTCCTTCAGAGTTCTAATTCAGTATTCTTTCCTCTACAGAATCCAAAAAGGGACCAAAGCATGGCCTTCTTTAGCACCCTGACCTCTCTGTAAAGGTTACTGTATAAATATTAATTGAGCAAGCTCTATCCAGGCACTGCCATTCACATAGAGATTCTTTTTTTTTTTTTTTTTTTTTAGAGATCTATTGCATTTAACTCTCAGAACCTGTTTTCTTATCTGTAAAATAGGGTTAACAATAATAATATACACTGAACTGGGTTTTCTTGAGGATTAAATCAGTAAACAATTATGAAGTACGTGGGAAAGTATCTGCAGAAAATGTTCAATGAAGCATGAGCTTATTGTTTTGGCCTCTTCTTCCTGCCTTTCCATTTAAAATAAAAATACTCCTTCAGGGAAGAATTAACACTAATTTGCTGAGTGAATGAATGGATCTATGATGGGGATTGAATGGAGACAGAGAGGGCACAAAAATAAGGCAAAGCTCCCAGGGAAGGTAAAGACTTCATGGTTTCGGTGACAGATTTTCCCACAATCACTTAATTGACGGCCTACACCTCAGATTTAACTGGCTGTTATGGCATCGGCCTGAGTTTACAGAAGTCCCGGGGAATTTCTCTCTCACTCCATTTCAGTATCACCTCCTGAGTTATGACTCTAACATCCTACTTTTAACAAAGGATATAAAACAGGGGTTTTTTGTTTGTTTTGTTTTTGGTTTTTGTTTTTTTGTTTTTTTGGGTTTTTTTTGGTCTTTCTAGGGCCACACCCGAAGCATATGGAAGTTCCCAGGCTAGGGGTCTAATCGGAGCTGCAGCTGCGACCTATACTGCAGCCACAGCAACGTGGGCTCCAAGCTGCATCTGCAACCTACACCACAGCTCACAGCAATGCCTGATCCTTAACCCACTGAGCAAGGCCGGGGATGGAATCCACAACCTCATGATTCCTTGTTGGATTCGTTTCCACTGAGCCACAAAGGAAACTCCACAAAACAGTTGTGAAGGACTCCTCTGACTCCCCAGAAACTGAGTTCCCTTTTACACGCTCTCACTGGTGTGCTGGCAAACCTGCCTAACTGCCCTGTCTGCTGATATATGCAGTATAATCCTCCCATGACTGATTTCAAGCTACCTTGGATTTAACCACCAGTTGGCAAATGCCTGAACGTGTGACAGCTGGCTCCTGCACACAGCTATGCCTCCCTCCCTCCCTCCCCACTGCTGTGGAAGGACTTGTCTCAACCTTGAAGTCCCTTAAGCCCCCCAGAAGTGAGCTCTTCCATCCCACTCTCAGCCCATCACCAACGTGCCTCTATACCTCTGCAGCTGGGGACCCCTGGAAGGGCAGAGAATGAGAAAGCTGAGCATTCCAGGAAAAAGAAGGGTAGGGAGGAAAACGTGTCCCTTCTTCCCCTCTGGCTTCCCTGACTGGCCTAGTCATGGCATTGGCATCAGACCCATTAACAGAGAAAAACAAATTTCCCACATGCAGAAAAAATGGAATCCAGGAAAATATGGAACTGAAAGAAGTGACCAGGAGTTCCTGTTGCGGCTCAGTGGTAACGAACCCGACTAGTATCCATGAGGACATGGGTTCCATTCCTGGCATTGCTCAGTGGGTTAAGGATCTGGCATTGCCGTGAGCTGTGGTGTAGGTCGCAGATGAGACTGGGATCCGCGTTGCTGTGGCTGTGGTGTAGGCCAGTAGCTGCAGCTTCAATTCCACCCCGAGCCTAGGAACTTCCATATGCTGTAGGTGTGCCCCTAAAAAAATAAAACAAAAAACAAAAAAACCAACTGACCAGCGCAGGCAGCTGTTATACCTTTTGGGCAAAGAAACAATAAATTTGTGAAGAACTGACAAGACAAAGGGGCCTGGACTCAGGGTAGTAAATTTATGAAGAAGTAGCAAGGGCTGTTTGCACAGCCTTCTCAGCCTTGAATTCCCCATCTCTGCGCTAAGGACATCTCTCTCCCTCCTGGTTTGGCAGGGTACCATTCACATAAAGATTCCTTTTTTTTTTTTTTTTGTCTTTTTGCTATTTCTTTGGACCGCTCCCATGGCATATGGAGGTTCCAGGCTAGGGGTCGAATCGGAGCTGTATCCACCGGCCTACGCCACCTACGCCAGAGCCACAGCAACGCAGGATCCGAGCCGCTTCTGCAACCTCCACCACAGCTCACGGCAACGCCGGATCCTTAACCCACTGAGCAAGGGCAGGGACCGAACCCGCAACCTCATGGTTCCTAGTCCGATTCGTTAACCACTGCGCCACGGCGGGAACTCCTCTTTTTTTTTTTTTTTTTTTTTCCCTGCTTTCCAGGGGACAAAGGAGGAGAGTGTCCTTCTGGCACTGGCTGTTTCTTAAGTAACTTTAATTCAACATAATCAACATGCCCAAATGGTATATTTTGGAGAGGTTAGCTTTCTTCCTCCTCTTCAGTCACAAACAAACGAGAGAAGCTGAGAGCTGGAGTTTCTAAGTTTTATTCCAAATCATGGCAGGAATAAGTGGTTTGAACTGAAGAAAAGCCAAGTTCACCTGGTCCTGGTGGCTTATTTTCTCCATTCATCAGACGCTGGCGACAGCGACCTCAGTCACGGAGGAGGCAGGAAGCTTCATTAGCTCGTGATTTTTAAAGGCTCAGATACAAAAGCCAGTGTAATAGGAGTGCAAAGCCTCATTATTAGGTAATAACTCTCATCGGGCTGATTCAAATTGCTCATCTCTTCCTATCTAACCTTTTTCCAATTACATTGCTCCATTTTTTTCTTCTGTATATTTTTTAAAGTCATTTTGATGTGCCATAATTACTATTTCAATAAAAACCTCCCAGAGATGATGAGTTTAGACTCAGTGAAGAAAGCAGGGAAAAACCATGCCTCCTCATTCCAAAAAAAAAAAAAAAAAATTAAAATCTCATCCCTTGTTTTACAAGCACTGAAACTGGTGCCTTATTTGGAGGGTGTTCATTCAAGGAGAGAATCTTTTTTATGTGGAAATGATCATTGTACACGTGCCAGATAGTTAATTACATTAGGTGGTTCTGCCCACGATTGCAAATCAGCTTCATGCAGCAGGGGTTTGTGGTCAAGATACCAGCACAAGATAACCCAGTAAAACAACTGTGAAAAGAAAATGGTGCAAAGCATAAATGTTGAAAATTGCTGTTTGTTTTTATATATATGTATTTTCAGGAGGGCGGCAACATGCTCTTTGCTGTTATCACAAGCATTAAAGTTTAATAGACCATCCGTGAGTTATTTACTGCTCAGAAACACCTGCTCAGCGAGATAAAGTAGCAGCTATCTTTCTCGTTTTAAAATTGACATTCAGCCCGTTATATTTCTGGTCTCTCTCATCACTTAGATGGTTGTTGACTTTTCTGAAATGTCAAAGGAGGTTTTCAACTTAATTTTATTCCTCATGCTAGTTTCTTCCTTGGGCTTTCCAGAGGCCCTGCTTGTCTGTGGCCTCCTAGTCAGTCCCAAGAAAGGATTGCTACAAGGAACTCACTCGTTGGAGAAAAGCAAGTGCCTTCATAACCATCTTTTGCACACATTGTAAAGAAAATGCATCTGCCGTATCTCATCCATAATTACTCCTGCTTTGTCTTTCTATTGTGTTCACAAGAATGCAGGACACTGTGGGCAAGTGTCGTCTATACATATATCCAGAGAATCACACAGAATCTAGAGAATCTAGTCATTCTACAGAATAACTGTATTCTGGGTCCTGTTCTTGGGCTGTCTCAGGCCCTGTGTGGTTTCTCAGGACCTCTCTTTCCTTTGCTGCATGTTCTCTCCCTTCTCCATCAGCTGGCACATGCTCTTCCTACCTGGCAATCCAAATTCTAGGAAATCAAGTCTGATTAGCTTAGCACCTCCAATTCTAGGCCAAGTTCTTTAGCTCAGACCACCTCACACAACAACAACCAGATGATAGCGAGACCCCTGGTAGTGGTCCCATCTCTGCAAAGACTGCCCATCACAGTCACCTTGGGTGGGCACCACGGATTGGGCTTCCAGGAGTTGTCAGGTATTTCGTGCACATGAACTGATCGGTGCTGTACAGCATGCTAGGGTCTAAGGCAGCAGGTGCAAACCCAAGTGAGGAGCTCCAGGAAGGCAAGGGTCAAGGGGGAACTGAGCTAGGACTACTGAATGATAGGGCTTAGTTCAAGTCCTGGCTCGACCCTCCGATCTCCACGTAACTTTGAGCAAGTGATTTCACTTCTCTGAGCCTAATACCCTCCTATGGGAAATGGGGCTTATAACTTTACCTGCATCATCAAGTGGTTACAAAGAGTCAGTGAGACCACACCTACAAAATGCTGAGACCAACACCTGCTCATGGCATGTGCTCAGAGTCTGATGAGTGTTCAGCTGTTTCTTTTATGTTTGTCTATGAGGATGTGTCTGTGTCCACCTCAGGTGCACAGAACTGGGATTAATGATAACCCCTGGCCCATGACAGAGTCCATCATTCATCTATGCATCATTCTCTTTTGTTTAATGTGCTGACTTCTAATGTAATGAACATCTAGTAATCCATCCACCTAAAAACCCCTCTGAACTCACTTCCCTCTCTCTCCCAAAGAGACAACCACCATCCTAAATGATGTGTGGATCATTTTCCAGCTTTTCTGTCTTTTTGTAAAAATATATATGCCTAACAGGGTATTGTTTGGTTTTTAAACCTTATAAAAAGGGCATTATATGACACGTTTGGGACTTGCTTTTTGTCCTTTAAAGTGATGTTAGGGAGATTTTTTTTTCCTGTTGTCCTATAGCTGTTATGCCTTCATTTTCACTTCTGTGTAGCATTCTGTTGTGAGACAATAACAATAAATGTGTCAGCTATTATGTTCAGCTATCAGTCAATACCAGCCACCTCTCCTTGTTCTATCCACCATCCTCTGCTAACTCCTAATTTCACCCTTCTATACAATGGGCATCAAAGTCAGTCTAGGCTGGGGACCAGTGTGGATGCAGCACCTGTTTTCATCTTCCCTCTCTCAGGACCCCGCATCCCTAGGTGGTACCCTTGCTCTTTGGTCAGTAGATGGCCTACGGAGAGAAGCAACACAGACAAGTGACGGGGAGGAATGGTGAATTGATTGTTGCCTTTTAATTTCTTCAGTGAGAATGAGAAGAGGTTTTATTGACAAGGCTGTTATGCAAATGTGAATCTATTGCCCTGTGTTATCGGCATCCTTATTATCTGGCACTAGTGTCATCCTGCCCTGGCTCAGCTCCCTCTGCCCACCCCCTTCGTAGCCTCTCACGGAAGGGTCTAGTAGAAAATCTGCAGACCACAGTACTTGGAGGAGTCACAAGGATGTAAGAAACAGCTGGAAGATGCCTCCTACGTGTTGTCTGAATACAGAAACAGCAAATAAAGCAAAGGTTCTGGGTCCCAGCTGAATTTCCTTTCTAGTGACTACGAGAGGCCAGCAGAAACCTCCTAAAGTGACCCTTATTAGCTTGGCTGAGCTCCTTCCCAGGCAATTACTGTAGCAAAGCTCAGACACTGAATTCTGATTGATTCTGAAAGATTAAGCAGGAAAACTAAGGCACAAGTACTGTAGCCAGAAAAGTAACCTGGCTTTAAATTCAGGTACTAATTCAGAAGAAACAGGCAGGCTGCCAGCAATTCATGCCAGGTTTACCTAAGTTACATTACATTTTTTAATGCTTGTTTTGACCATTATTTCCCCTCAGAAATATATATCCATGTTCTTGATTAAAGACGAGATACATAAGGTTTAGCTTCATATTTCTTCCTCTCTCCAAACTGATCACATTTTTTTTCTCCTGCATTCTCTGTGTGCAAGAGGCAGGGCAAGAGGAAGGGACCAGGGGAGTCATATAACTGATCGTGGGTTAAAGAATTCCTCTGTAAACACAGCCCATTACTAGCATAGAGACCACATTTTGGAAACTTTCTTTCATTAATTCCACAAATCACTTCACTGTGTGTGTGTCTGAGTGTTCGTCAGCTTTGGCCTTGACCTCAAGAGGCTCCCATGTGGGGACAAGTGGGTATCTCTCACGATGAGGGCTGTGATGAAATTTGAACAGGTGGCTGCACTGGCCAGGGAGGGAGAAGTCGACTGCTACGGATGGTGGGAACCCAAACTACCCACACCCACACAGCTCTTACGACATGACGGTTCTGCCATTTTCACTAACAGGACTTTACTCTTCTAGGAAACCTTTTCCTGGGAAAATAAATTTTGCAAATGACTGAACATCCTTGAAAATCCAGTTAAAATTGATCAACTTTTCAATAGATAACATCGAATTGACTGTTTATCATCCAAGTCACTTCCGATCCTGTCCTCAAAATCCTTGCCTCCCTGGGTCCACCATTCGTGGACTCTTTCATCTTGATCTTTATCCCATCCCAAGCCAAGCTTCTGCATTTAAAGACGCACTGTAGACAAGACTTTAAAACCTCATGAGTATCCTGGCTTTGCTCTACCCTCCAAGACCCTACGAGAACTATGTCGACACAGTCCTTTCTCACCACACCAAGCTACACACTCGGCTCCGATATATCGACAGGCTATTTGGAGCCAGGTCTAAGAAAGAATGAAAGAGAAGTTCCTGTCATGGTGCAGTGATTAACGAATCCGACTGGGAACCATGAGGTTGCGGGTTCAATCCCTGGCCTTGCTCAGTGGGTTAAGGATCTGGTGTTGCCGTGAGCTGTGGTGTAGGTTGCAGACGCAGCTCGGATCCCGCATTGCTGTGGCGCTGGTGTAGGCCAGTGGCTACAGCTCTGATTAGACCCCTAACCTGGGAACCTCCATATGCCACAGGAGCAGCTCAAGAAAAAGGCAAAAAAAAAAGAATGAAAAGAGAAATGACAAGTAGGTCTTAAAAACCGGAGACTTGAAAGAAGGGGACTCTACATGCTACAGAAGACAGGGCATTCCAAGAGGGGAGAAGAGCCAAGCAAAGGAGAGAAGGCTTACAGTGGTGCCATCCCAGGTCATGCTGGGGCTTTAATGTCATTGTAGCCAGGGACACTTTAACCTTCTCCCTGTACAGAAGGAAGCATCTTGGTAAGCTCCTCTCATGAATGAGGAGTCTGGGCCTGCAGAGGTATCAGGTCCCATTTAGAGATAATGAGTGAGGGAGTTCCCACTGTGGCGCAGTGGAAACGAATCTAAATAGTATCCATGAGGGTGAGGGTTCATTCCCCGGCCTTGCTCAGTGGATAAGGGATCCGGCGTTGCCATGAGGTGTAGTGTAGGTTGCAGATGCGGATCAGACCTTGCCTGCATTGCTGTGGCTGTGGTGTAGGCTGGCAGCTGTAGTTCCAATTTGACTCCTAGCCTGGGAACTTCCACATGCCGCAGGTATGGCCCTAAGAAGCAAAAAAGTAAAAATAGAAATGATGAGTGACTTCCGTTCACCCAGAGCAAAGTGCTGCACTCCCAGCTGTGGTCCTTGCACCTCCTGGGCTCTGTCCCCACCATCCTGCTGTCCAGATTCCTCTACTTCCCACTTCACTCTTGTCCTGGAGGTCATGCAGATCTCTTGTGGGCCAAATCCAAAGCCACTGTGCAGGGACCCCCTCCAGGCAGGCACCCCGCCTTCACCATCACCATCATCATCAAGTCCGAAAATGCGGGGAAAGCAGGTCGGCAGAACACACTGGCATACCACACGTTTATCTCCTAGACCCGATGATTTCTTCTTTTTCCCATGATGCACGCCTTCCTAGAGGTTTCAGTAAAGCCACACACAGCCTCTTCAAGGGACTGTTTCCTTCCCAGAAGCCTCAGAGCCCTCAGCATGGAGTACAGAGGCTGAGGCTTTATAGATTGGGCCCAGGAGCCTGAGAGCATGAGCAATGGTTAACACGGCTCTCAGACCCTGCTGGCCTGGGCTGTTCCTTCCCAAGAAGGAAGCACTTCTGAGGGCTGGTCAAGGCTGCATGCTTGATCCCTGGAAAGAAGCTAGGACATGGATGCACATACTTCCCAGAAGCCACTTTCCCCCTGTAACAGTTTCCCTTCAGTTTCCAGCAACAATCTGCACCTCCCTAGGATGACAGCACCTGAGCTACACAGGGGGAAAGATCTGACCTCCTTTAGCCCAGAGGAGTCCAGGGTTGGTGGGATGTGTGGGAAGTGCCAGGAATCTATAGGCAGATAGACCTGGGTCCAGTCTTGGCTCTGACCTTGTGAACTCAGAGGGGTTCCTTAAACGCTCTTACATTTACTGCCTGGTGAAAGAGAAGAACAGAGCCTCAGAGCAACAAGGCTGTGAGGCTGTGAGTGGAAGAAAAGCACTGAGCACATCGCAGGTGCCCAGCAAATTTTTATTTTCTCCTCTAACCCCCAGCTATTAGCCATCAGGCCTGATTCCAGTTCACCCTACAGTTAAAAAGGGCCTTGACCTTTTAAAGCAAAAATTCATGATTTAATCCCTCCAGTGGCTGTCTGTGACAGCAGACTATAGGATTCTTTCCACCACTGCCCCTTTTGCACTCACAGGAATAACTAAATACTATCTTTGCAAGTGTAAAAGTTGTCTTCTAATCTCTCTGGAGGTGGAAATGGCTGCAAATGTGGGAAGTGGTGGTTAAGTAGTGCCTTCAAGCATACAAAGTGTAAAACCTCCAGCGTAAGCCAACCTGTCACTCTCCAAGTTGCCTATGAAGTTGTCATGGCCTGGAGCATGTAAGCCGAGTCCCTTGGCAGGAATCCCAAAGGCTTTAGCATTCACGACTGCCCAGCGTTTCCCAGGCTTCTTGCATGAGCTACAAAGATGTCCCTTAACTTGCTGTCGAATGAAAAATATATTACTCCCCTGTCTTTCGGCTGTCATCCGGTCCCATGCTCAGCTAATTTAGTCTGGGAACCACACTTCTCCAGGACATGCCATACTTAAACAGGGCTCGCATGCTCCCACATTTCTTGGCCACCTGCAGAAAATAGGTCTCATTTCAAAGCCAGGTGTTCAAAGAGAAGAGGAAGCTGGGTCTGGGAGAATAGATGGAGCCCTTTGCCTGGAAAGCTTTCTTGTTAATTTTAGTTTCAGACTCTGTCCCCAGGTCTTTGGTGCCTACTAGAGAGAGCTCTTTCCATCCTGAGAAAGTGAATACAGAATTTCCCAATAAGCCTTAAACCCCTGCCCAAACCTCAGATCTCAAGGCTTTCCTAAGGTTGGTTACCAAAGCTAAAAAAAGTAATGGCAAGGATACAAAACTGCAATGATCAAAGGATGTTGGGGCTGGGGTGTGGGGTGTACCCAGGAGGCTTCACGCAGACCAACATCGCCCTCTGCTGGGGACAGTCCTGCCATAGCACCAGAGGGCTGTACAGCAAGTCCAGCGTGCTTGCCACCACATTCTGTGTTCACATAATACCCTCACCTCACAAGCCTTCTCCCTCTCCCTTTCTCGGACCCAGCCAGAATTCTTGTGCTTTTTAGTTATTTTCCTTTGAAAGTACCCCAAATTCCAAAATAGCCTCTCCCTTTTTTAACATATAATGCATTTGGAAAGCTTTGGAAACATCCACATATTTTTGGAATTGACTTGGCCTCGGTTTTGAAAACAATATCCCTTGGAACTTCTTTGGATTGATGGAAGGTGTGAGGAGTAAGGGAAAACTTTCCCCCCAAATATGATTAATAGGTGACTAAAGCTCTGGTTGATCAGGCTTACTGCTGCAGGTCTATCAGTTCCACTTTTGCCTGGGAAACTCCACCTTAATATGTTCCAAAGCTTTCCAAACCTGTGTCCTCATGGATACCAGTCAGATTCGTTTCTGCTGAGCCATGACAGGAACTCCATTTGTGTTTAATTTTTTTTCCTTTTTTTACATCATGATTTTTATTTTTTCCATTATAGCTGGTTTACAGTGTTCTGTCAATTTTCTACTATACAGCAAAGTAACCCAGTCACACATTTTTAAAGAGCTGCCACACTCTCACAAAGGATGCAGCATTTTACATTCCCACCAGTAAAGCACAAGGATTCTAATTGATCTACATCTTTGCTAACGATTATTATTTTCCTTTGCATTTTTTTTACAGTTTGTTCTACTAGGGTTACCCACTTATTCAGGCATCATACATTGTTATAAGTCATGAGGAGTGACCAGGAGTGGGGAAGTCACTTATGGAAGTCCTGCTGTCTCTTTACCCCCATATCTCACCCCAGGTGGCCCTTCTTCTTTCCTAGGAGAAGAGCAGCCTCTCCTTTTTCATTACCTGCCAAATGGGCAGATCATTTACAGTGACAGAATAATGCAGGAAGAGAGAGCTACTCCCACCAAAATTACATTCCTGGGTACCAGCCTTCTTCACCACAAGGGGAATGTCTTCTTTGGAGGTATTGTGCTTGGAGAATGAGGGGAGATTCATGGGGGCAGACAGCATTGTGTTCTTACTTGGGAAATAGGCATCTAGAAATTGACTTAAGAAGGAATGCCGAAGAATGCAATCAAGTCAACTTGGGGGAAAAATCAAAACAACACAAAAGTCAGTGACTCACACAGATACAACCAGTCTACATGCCACCACATGTCCCCCCTACTTTCACCTGGATTAACAGCATGAGGTTTCTCTTCACAAATAACTTCCTGACTACTTATGGTCACTCAATAGTAGCTTTATCATAAAGACCACCCTTGGCATTCATTTTAACCTTACTGCCCCTTTAAAAAATGCTTAGGACCAAAGAAAAGAAGAACAACAACCAAAATATGAGGCAAGGTCAAAACCACACTCAGAAGAAAATGTATAACATTAAATGTTTTTATCATTAAGGAAAACTAAACCCAAAAGGAACTCAGTAGTCCTTTTCAAATTAAGAAAATACAACAAACACTACTTCAGAAGAGAAGGCAGAGATTTAATAAAGAAAAAGGCAGAAATTTATAAAATAAAAATTAAACATTTATTTTGGCACTGCGATGTACAACACACAAAAAACTTGAAAATACTGGCTAATACCTATAAATTTGTACACGTTTGGCCGAGCTGTCATAAAATAAAGATTTGAAAGACTTGAAAAACATAATAAACAAACTTGATGTGATGAATATACAGAGAACAATGTTAGGAGAATAGTCCTGATATGTCCTTTTTTGAGGTGAGGACTCCACTGGAGGAACCCTTCTGACCCCTCCCCAGTATTATTAGCACACTTCTCTCTAAGGGATTCATCTGCCTCTTCAGAGTAGAAGGGAAAAGTGACATAGATGCTAGTCCCTTCCTCTTCCTCTTAGAATCAAGCTTCAACAGGGACACACACTCTGCTTTGCTCTTTCACACCATCACTTGACCACAAAAGCCACCTCCAACTCTCCGAGATGACCACCTGGGCCCAGCACTCCCTGCAAGCAGGTGGCAAAGTCTGCCTAAATCTGAGGGTTAGTGTGAAAACGCTTACTTTCCTGTGGATATGAGCCATATTCTCTAACAGCAGCGTGGTCGGTAATAAAAATGATGGCTTGGACTCCATCTGTCAACTTTCTGTTTTACTTTGATTGTTCCCAGAACTCTTGTGGAGAAGATAGGTATATATGCTGGCTGCCCTCTAAAATCCATCAATAACTTAAAAAGGCACAGGGTATTCAAGTTCACATGTGATATGTGAAAATTTATAACATATAGGCAATGAAGCAAGTCTCAAAAAACTGGAAGGAATTGGTGACCTACAAAATATATTCTTCTTTGACTAAAAAGTTACTTAACAGAAACCAGTAACTATAAGAAAAAAATTTTAAACTAATTTCTGAAATGACAAAATAAAGCATTTATAAATAATTGAAAGGTCAGAGGAGATTTAATGGAAAATAACAAAATGCTTAAGACAAAGAGAAAAAAAAAAAACCTGCATATCAAAACTTGCGTGATACAGCTAAAGCGGTACTTGGAATCAATTTCTGATCTTAAATCTTTACGTTGGAAAAGAACAAAGGTTAAAAAGATGAAATAAGCATACATAAGTTTTCAAAAGAACATCAGAATACATACGAAGCATGTCGAAGAGCATAGTAATTTAAAAGCAGCTATTAATGAAATAAGAAACAAAAGAAAATAAAGAATTGCTATAGTCATTATGAAAACCAGTATGATTTTCTTAAAAATTAAAAAAAAAAAAAGACTGGACTACCATATGATCCAGCAATCCCATTTCTGGGGGTATATCTGAAAGAATCAAAATCATTATCTCAGAGATCTCTGCACACACAGGTTCACTACAGAATTACTCACAAGGAAACAGGTTAAGTGTTTGTCAATGGATGAATGAATAAAAAGATGTGAAATAGATAGATAGATAGATAGATAGATAATCTGTACATATGTGTGTATATGAATGTTATCTAGCCATGACAAAGAAGGAAATCCTGCTGTTTGTGACAATATGGATGGCCTGAAGACCTTATGCTAAGTGAGCTAAGTCAGGCAGAGAGCAACAAACACTGTATGGTATCATTTACATGTAGAATATATTAAAAAAAAAAAAGAACTTGTGAAAACAGAGTAAAATGGTGGTTACCACTGGCTAAAGGGGGGGTTAATTGGGGAGATGGTAAGGGTATAAACTTACAATTAGCAGATAAATAAGTTCTGAAGACCTAATAATATAGTGATTATAGTCAACAACACTGTACCATAAACTTCAAAGTTAAGACTTTAAATCTTAACAGTTCTCCACACAAAAAAGAAATTATAAAGATATTAGTATGGTAGTATGTAATTACTACACTATGGTAGTAATTACATTGCAATATGTAAAGGTATTAAACCAACACATTGTGTACCTTAAACTCACACAGTGCTACGTGTCAATTATACCTCAATTTTTAAAAAATTTAATATAATGACGATCAGCAAAGCCAAAAGAAAGATATCTCAAAAAGACCAATACAATTCACAAATTTTTTAAATGTATTTTTAGGGCCACACCCACAGCATATGGAGGTTCCCAGGCTAGGGGTCAAGTCAGAGCTATAGCCACTGGCCTACACCACAGTCACAGCAATGTGGGCTCCCAGCCACACCTGTGACCTACACCACAGCTCACAGCAACACTGGATCCTTTAACCAAGTAAGTGAGGCCATGGATCGAACCTGCCTCCTCGTGGATGCTAATCAGATTTGTTTCCATTGAGCCATGATGGGAACTCCCACAAATTTATAACAAGATAAAAAGAGAAAGAGAGAACACCATGACCACCACTACCACCAGTAACAACATAATAAAATGTATAAAATATTAAGCATCTCTAGTTAGGATAACTGGAGATGTAGCAATATTAAAATAATTATAGGTGAGTATTAGGAAAAACTTCATGCCACTAAATTACAAGCCATAAAGACAAGACATCAATTCTAAGAAAAAATGTAGATTACTTTCATTCATTGAAGAAAGATATGAACTTATTTACAAAACAGAAACAGATACACAGACTTTGAAAACAAACTTAATGGTTACCAAAGGGGACAGGGGGAGGGAGAGGGATGGATTTGGGGGTCTGGGACCGGCATGTGCACACTATGGCATATGGAATGGATAGTTAGTGAGAACCTGCTGTAGAGCACAGGGAACTCCACCCAATATTCTGTGAAAAGAACTTGACAAGAAATGGATACATGTATGTGTACAACTGAATTACTCTGTGGCACAGCAGAAATTATCACAACATTGTAAATCAACTATACTTCAAAAAATGGGGGAAAAAAGATGCGTTGTACATATACAATGGAATACTACTCAGCCATAAAAAGATGAAATTTTTGTCATTTGCAACAGCATGGATAGACTTTGAGGGCACTGCGCTAAGTGAAATAAGTCAGACAGAGAAAGACACATGTTGTATATCACTTATATGCGGAATCTATGAAAGCAACAAACTAGTAAATACAACCACAAAGACACCTACTCACAGATACAGAGAATAAACTAGTGGTTACCAGTGTGGGGGGGCAATACAGGGGTGGGAAATATTTTGTAATAACTGTAAATGGAAAGTAACCTTTAAAAATTGTATAAAAATAAACATTTTAAATGTAAAAGACTAAATTTCAATTCTAAAAATTCAAATTCATAAAAATGGCCCTATAATCATTTTCAATTGAACTTGTAGCTAATCCTTCCATAATAAAAATACCAAGTCCAGAATATATTTACAGGCAGATTCTACCTAAAATTGAAGAAAAAGTAAAGCAAATTAGTTGCAGGCAAATTATATTTTCAGATAATCTTAAAAGAAGAAAAGCACACCAATTTATTTTAGGCAATTGGCATATCCCTTATTCTAAAATTTCACAAGGTTAGTACAAGAAGGAAAAATTATAGACAAATTTTAATTATGAATGTAAAATCCAAAGGCAATGTACAAATCCAACGTTAAAATCCAAAGCAAATATTAGCAAATCAAATCAATAAAACAATAAAAACATATTTGAAGAAATAATGGTCAAAATATCCTATATGTTATGTTTTAAAAGCATTAACTTACAAATCCAAGATGACTAGAGAAGTTTGAGAAAGATAAATGCAAAGAAAACCCAAACTGGGCACATTATTGTATTTATACATCACTATATAAATATGGAGAAGGCATAAAAGGCAAATATGGATGCAAAATGCATACCATGTTGCTATTCTCAGGGCATCAGAGGAGGAAAGGGCATTTAAAATGTCTCTACAATGGGAGACTCCATAGCAGTACAGTGGGTTAAGAATCCAACTACAGTGGCTTAAGTCATTGCAGAGGTACAGGTTCACTCTCTGGCTGGGTACAGTAGGTTAAAGGATTTGGCATTGCCTCAGGTGCAGCCTAGATTCAATACCTGGCCCAGGAACTTCTATATGCCATGGATGTGCCATAAAAAAAATGTATCCATAATAAATACATTAATGTAATTCCATTTATTTAAATGCATGTAAGGATGGTCACCAAAGTATTAATGGTGGATATCTTAGCATAACCTTTATTTCTTAATATTTTATGAACTAATGGAATTTGTTATAATGATCATGTATTATTAATCTAATTAATATTTTTGTTAAAATTTTTTACACATTAAAAAAAAAAGCTTAAGTGAGAGGCTTGCATTTTCACCAACTCCAATGATGACCCCGTATAATGGTTTTCTTTATTCATTGAATGTGGCACACCCAGGCATTTTGGTCTAAAATTCATGTGTAAAACATAAAGAAATCCAAGAGTAGAGATCACATACAGTTTAAGATTCTGATCAGTGTCACAATGAAATAAAGAAGACAGAAGGAGTAGATTTAAAGAGGAGAATTAGAAGTTCATTTTGGAGCATATCATGTTTGAACTGTTTGCTATGTCTGCAAATTGAAATATTGAGAGCAGATAGCTTAGAGAGTGTGAAGTTAAAATGACAATCCCAGTTGGATATTTAACTATGAAACCAATAATATATAGGTATTAATTAAAGACTGGATGGGGGTCATAAGAGAATAAAGCACATAGAATAAAGAAGTGCAAGCACATACCCCTGTGGGATGAAGAAAGGAACCAGCAAAAGAGATTAAGATTAGTCAGTAGGATAGGAAAACAGTCAAGTATTATGGTGACTTAGTAGGCAAAGAAATGTCTTTAATGAAGAAAAAGTGATCAGCTATGTCAAACGTTTCTGATAGGTCAGCTAACATTGAACATTAGATTTAGCAGCATGGAGTTCTTCAGTGACCTTAAGATCAGCTTTGAAGGAGTGATAAAGTCAGATGCCTTGGCTAAAATGGAATTAAGAGACGCTTGTAGGAGAGAAAATGAGGAAAACAAAGATAACTCTCAAAACCTTTGGCTATAAAGGACAAAAATGTTTGAACGAAAGGAGATTGAAAATTGAGAATCTAGGACAGTGGTTCTCAAAGGAGAGCAATTTTGCCCCTACCCCCCCAGGGAACATTTGGCAATATCTGGAAAATTTTTGGTAGTTACAACTGAGGCTGAGTGGTAAGAAGCAGGTATACATAAGAATCTTGCGCCCTCTCTCCTCCTACCAATGGAGGAGGCATGGAGGTTATGAGAAGAGCAGTATTATTCCAAGAGTGTATCACTGCCTCTTGATTTGTCCAGAGAACAGAACTGGAATCAGTTAGTGAGTTTACAAGAGGCTGATTTTAGAATTAGTCAAGGAAGATCTTTCAATCAACTAGTTCTTTTCAAAAAGAAAATGGGCAGTTTGGGGTTGTGAGGTCCCCATCAATGAATGGGAGCATTCAAACAAAAATGGTTGACCTATTTTAAAAAATGTCTGCACTTGATAGGATCTGGGCTAGATGAATTCCCAGAATTGCTTCCCAAATGTATAGGCCAGATTTTTTCAAACCTAAGACAAAGATACCATCCAGATTTGGTACTCTTGATTTATCTACCATTCTGCTTCATCCTCTCATGGTTCCTGTAAGATTACATCATACAACCTTCTGAGTATCATCTCCTTGGCTCATCACTGCCAAGTTGCTAGTCTCTTACTATGTTATTAAAGTCCCAAAAAGCCCCACATTTCTTTGTAAGAGTTCCACTATTGCCTTTGAGCATGTTTTCATTTCCAAAGCAAGTCACAGAGATAACTATTATATTTTTAATATACCTAGTATCTTACAATTACTTTTAAATAAATATGCCTTCTCCAAATTAAATATCAACCCCTTGGTGGTGTAAGAAATTTGTTTATTCAGCATCTAAGTAATTCAAAAATCATAGAAGTACCTTCATTTCCTAAGTTATGGGGTTGTGCTACTAAAGAAACAGAGATATTAAATGTCCTCATCAATTCTATGTGGACTCTGTATCTGTATATGCCAGAAGTGCTTATTATGAGTATTTTAGCCTTCTCTATTCATTCTCTACATCAGCTCAGAGATTACATACACAAAAAAAAGATGGACATATTTCAACATTCTCATTTCCCATAACTAGTAAGGAGACTGAATAAGTAATCAAAAATATCCCAACAAAGAAAAGACCAGAACTGTTTGGCTTCACTAGTGATTTCTACCAAACATTTAAAGAAGAATTAATGTCAATTCTTCTCAAACTCTTCCAAAAAACAGAACAGGAAGAAACACTGCCAAATGCATTTAATGAGGCCAGCTTTACCCTGATACCAAAGCCAAACAAGGACACTATAATAAGAGGGAATTACAGGCCAAATCTCTGATGAACACAGATGTATCTTCAACAAAATATTAGCAAACCAAATTAAACAGTATGTTAAAAGGATCATACAGCATGATCAAATGGGATTTATTCCTGGAATGCAGGATAGTTCAATATACACAAATTAACAAATGTAACATGTCATATTAATAGAATAAAATAAAATTATGATCATCTCAATAGATGCATAAAAAGCATTTAACAAAAATCAGCATCCTTTTACAAGAAAAACTCTCAATAAGTTTGTAGAGAAGGAACATATCTCAACATAATAAAGGCTATATAGGACAAGCCCACAGCTTGCATCATACTCAGTGAAAAACTGAGTATCTTTAATATACAATAAAAGCATTCCCTCTAAGATTGGGGAGAAGAGTAAGAATGTCCACTTTCACCACTTTTATTCAACATAATACTAGAAGTCCTAGCCAGAGCAATTGGGCAAGAAAAAGAAATAAAAGTCATCCAGATCAGAAAGGAAAAAGTAATATGGTTTCTGTTTGCAGATGACATGATATTATATATAGAAAATCCTAAAGACTCATTAAAAAATGTTAGAACTAATACAAATTCAGTAAAGTTGCAGAATACAAAATCAATGTACAAAAATAAGTTGCCTTTTTATACACTAACAACTAATGATGGGAAAGGGAAATTAAGAAAACAATCCCATGTACCACAGCATCAAAATCAATAAAGCATTTAGGAATAAATTAAACCAAGAATGTGAAAGATCTGTACACTGAAAACTAAGACATTGATGAAAAAATTTTATTTTTTTTTATTTTTTATTTATTTATTTTTGTCTTTTTGCCTTTTCTAGGGCCACTTCCCGCGGCATATGGAGGTTCCCAGGCTAGGGGTCGAATCGGAGCTGTAGCCACCGGCCTACACCAGAGCCACAGCAACGCGGGATCCGAGCCACGTCTGCAACCTACACCACAGCTCAGGGCAACGCCAGATCCTTTACCCACTGAGCAAGGACAGGGATCGAACCCACAACCTCATGGTTCCTAGTCGGATTCGTTAACCACTATGCCACGATGGAAACTCCGAAAAAATTTTAAAAGACATAAACAGAAAGACATTCTCTGCTCACGGATCAGAAGAATTAATATTGTTAAAATGTCTATATTACCTAGATCCATATACAGACTCAATGCAATCCATATGAAAATCCCAGTGACATTTTTCACAGAAATAGAAAAAATATAACCTTTGTATGGAACCACAAAAGACCCCAAAGAGCCAAAGTAATCTTGAGAAAGAGGAGTAAAAGTTGGAGGTATCACACTTTCTGATTTTAAACAATAACAAAGCTTCAGTAATCAAAACAATATGGTATTGAACAGACCCAAAGATCACTGAGACAGACTAGAGAGCCCAGAAATGAACTCCCGAATATATACGGGCAATTAACTTTCAACACAGGAGCCAAGAATATGTAATGGGAAAAAGGTAATCTCTTTAATAAATAATGTTGAGAAAATTCGATGTCCATATGCAAAGAAACTGGGCCTCTATTTGACACCACTCACAAAAGTAACTCCAAATGCATTAAACACTTGAATGAAAGACCCCAAACTAGAAAACTCCTAGAAGAAAACACAGAGAAAAATCTCCTTACATTGGTCTTGGCAATAAATTTTTGGAGTTGACACTAAAAGCAAAGGAGTAAAAGCAAGAATAAACAAGTAGGACTATACCAAATTAAAAAGATTCTCCACAGCACAGGAAACCACTGACAAAATGAAAAGGCCTATGGAATCAGAGGAAACATTTGCAAACCACATATCTGACCAGGGGTTAATTACTCAAGATATACAAGAGCCTCCTACAACACAATACTGAAAAAAAAAAAAAAAAAAAAAAACAGGAGTTCACATTGTGGCTCAGTGAGTTAAGAACCCAACGGTCTCCATGAGGATGCAGGTTTGATCTCCCTGGCTTCACTCAGTAGATTAAGGATCCAGTGTTGCCACAAGCTGTAGCATAGGTCACAGATGCAGCTTGAAACTGGCATTGCTGTGCCTGTGGTGCAGGCTGGTAGCTGCAGCTCCAATTTTACCCCTAGCCCAGGAACTTCCATATGCTGAAAGTGCGGCCCTAGAAGAAAAAAAAAAATCAAAAATGGGAAAACCACCTGAATAGACATTTTCCCAAAGAAGATATACAAATGGCCAAGAGGTACATGAAAAAGTTCTCATCGCTAATCTTCAGGGAAATGAAAAAAAAAATGAGATATCACCTTACATCTATTAGGATATCTATTAGCAAAAAGACAAGAGAATACAAATGCTGCTGATAGAGATGTAAACTGGTCCAGCCACTATGGAAAGCAGTATGGAGCTTCCACAAGTAATAAAAAAGAGATCTCATGATACAGCAACCCCACTTCTGGATATATATTTAAAGGAAACAAAATCCCTATCCCAAAGACATATCTGTATTCTCATGTTCATTGTAGCATCAATCACAACAGCCAATATATGGAAACAACGTAAATGTCCATCAAGAGACAAATGGATGAAGAAAATGTGATGCAGAAACATACACACAGGAATATCCCTGAGCCTTTAAAAGGAAGGCAATCCTGTCATTTGTAAAACATGGATAAACCTGGAGGGCATTTTTCTATGTGAAACAAGGCAAACAGAGAAAGACAAATACTTATCACTTACACATGGAATCTGAAAAACAAATTTTCGAACTAATAGAGACAGTTAGAATGGTGGCTATCAGGGGCTGGGGGTGGAGGAAGTAGGCAGAGGCTGGTAAAAGGGCACAAACTTTCAGTTACGAGGTGAATCAGGTCTGAGGATCTAATGTCTAACATGGTTATTATAGTTGATAACACTGTATTGTATAACTGAAATTTGCTGAAGAAGAAAACTTAAGGAGTTCTTGTTGTGGCTCAGTGGGTTAGGAATCCAACTAGGAACCATGAGGTTGTGAGTTCCATCCCTGGCCTCGCTCAGCAGGCTAAGGATCTGGCATTGCCAGGAGCTGTGGTGTAGGTTGCAGATGTGGCTCTGATCCCATGTTGCTGTGGCTGTGGTGTAGGCCAGCAGCTGCATCTCCGATTCGACCCCCAGCCTAGGAACTTCCATATGCCACAGGTGCAGCCCTATAATGAAAAAAAAAAAAATGTAACTCAAGAGTTCTCGACCCCCCTTAAAAAGTAAATATGTGAAGTGTTAACTTGATAGTGGGAATCCTTTCACAATGAATTTGTATATGAAATAATCACATCATACACTTTAAATATATTATAATTTTTGCCATTTTACATCAAAAAAGCTGGAGGAGGAAGTAATGATAATGCATTATAGATTTGATAAATACAGGCACATGTGTGACAAAAATAACACAAATGACTGGATAGAAAGTGAAAGTATGTAGGAATTTCAATCTATAAAGTGTTACAATATTATTTTAAGGTAGACTACGAAAAGGTAAAGATGTACATTACAAGCTACACAGCAATCACTAATAAAAACACAGTTTTTTAACCTAATTAGTAAAAAGGAAGTAAATGGAATCCTAAAAAGATTTTAATTTCCTGTTATAACAGCAGAGTTGAGCAGTTTCAACAGAAACTCTAAGATCCAAAAGCCTAAAATATTTACCATCTGGCCCTTTACAGAAATGATTTGTTGACCCTTGGTTTATACACTCCAATTTAAAGTCAAAGATTCTTGAGGTTCTCTTGTGGCACAGCAGGTTAAGGATTCAGTATTGTCAATGCAGCAATTTGAGTCACTGCTGTGATGTGGGTTCAATCCCTTATCCCGGAACTTCCGCATAGCATGGGTCTGGCCAAATAAATAAATAAAGTCAAAGATTCTCAAATTGGACTTCAGAAAAATGGCTAAATGTGATACCCAAGAAACCCACCTTAAATATAAAGACATGGATAAATTAAAAAGTGGAAGATGAAAGCAGTTATATCATATAAATATGAACTGTAAGCCTGCTGAGTTGACTAAGATCATATCAGATGAGGCAGACTTCATAACAAGTATCACCAGACATAACAAGGGAGGATAAAATGACTAATTCACAAAAAATAACAGCTTTAAATGTGTTTGCATCTAATAACAGATTCAAAATATGTGAGGCGAAAACACAGAATTGACATGAGAAATAGACAAATCCACAGTCATGATGAGAGATTTCAACACTCCTCAATCAGACGGAAAATGAGTCAGCAAAAAGGAGCCTTGAACAGCACCATCAACAAACTTGACATAACAGGTATTAATGAATCCCCCAACTTGAATCCATATTCAAGGGTTGGCAGAACATACAATTTTCATTCCAGTCAGCACAATTATCAGTAGTAGATACTTGTAGCTCAAAAGAGTCCTTGGGGTTTAAGGACCCCAAGACTGAGATTTCCTTTTCATTTCTGAAATTCTATATCGTTTCTGTTGTACAAAATGGGGCAACTAGAAGCCTTGTTGGTGGCCTATTGCATCCACCAACTCTTATATCTCTAAAAATGACTCCTTCCAGAGTTCCCATCATGGGTCAGCAGAAATGAATCTGATTACTATCCATGAGGACACAGGTTGGATCCCTGGCCTCGCTCAGTGGGTTAAGGATCTGGCACTGCTGTGGCTGTGGTGCAGGCCGGTGGCTACGGCTCCAATTAGACCCCTAGCCTGGGAACCTCCATGTGCTGCAGGTGCAGCCCTAAAAAGACGAAAAAATAAAATAAAAATAAAATAAAATAAAATAAAAACAATTGGGACAATCCCCCTTGAATTTTATGTGGGCTCACAGCACAAGCATGTGAAACATCAATGGTAATTATACATTTAGTAGTGGGACCAATAAAAGTGGGGCACAACAGCAGTCCAAACAGCCCCACCCCAGTGGGTGTAGCACCTTCTGTCATAAGCAGCAAACAAGACAGGCTCTCCCTCTCTCTTCCCATTTCCCCCGCCAGAAAGTGAGAAGTAGCTGTGCTATGATTGCGTACCTACTTGGCTGCCCACATGACTAGCTGCAGAAACTGCTCAGTTTGGGAAAAAGTAAGGCTTGCAGTTTGGCCCTTTCAGCAGGAATGATCAGAGATGATTTGTAGCCATGGTAAGCTACCAGTCCTAACCTATGGTATTGATAAAACAACAGATTGGCAAACAGGTTAATGGAACAAAAGAGCAAACTCAGAGAAAGACGATGTATAGGTGAGAATTTAATAAATGTAGAAATGTAGCTATATAGCACCATGAATCAAAGGCAAAAGAACAGATTGTTTTGTATATAATATTAGAGAGAAAACAAAATTGTATTCCTAAATAACATCACATATGAAAATATAATCCAGATAGATTAATGGAAGATAAAATAGAAAATCAATAGAAGAAAATGTCAGAAAATGTATCTGTGATTTAGAGGTAGGAAAAAATTCTTTGTAAAATACTCGGAAAATAGTACTCCTCAGGCAAAAAAAAAAAAATGCACTGGATATAATTACATCAAAATGAAGTATTTTTATTTAATGGAGAAATGACAGACTGTAAGAAAATATGTGGATTATTTAAAACTGACAATGTACAAATATACAAGAAATCCCTTTAAGTGCAGAAGAGACAGATAACCCAAGAGAAAAAAAATGTGCAAAAATATGAACAGACAATTAAAATAGAACAAACCACAAGGGCTAAGAAGGTGATCAAGAGATGTTCATACTCAGTGGCACTCACAGACACAAAGAAAAACCATCATGAACTATCATGGTACCACTGTTAATGTGGTTTAAATGTAAAGCCAGGCAATCCCAACTGTGAGTAGCAAGTGGGGATGTAAGGACCCACATGCACTCCTGCGGGGAGAATGATTGAGCATTCCCAACAGCTATTTAGTTAAATCTAGTGTACACGCACTTTATGACCCAGTGTAACACTCCTAGGTATGTAGTCTAAGAAATTCTCCCAAAGACCCACAAGCAACATACATGAAAATGCCCATCAACTACCTTGCTTATTGTGACAGGGATTCAGAGTAATCTGAATGTCCATCACTGCCTGGGAGACTGGATAGATCAGTTCTGGTGGACACACATGGAGTGTGATGAAACTTTAGGAGGAATGGCCTGGATGTTCACAGGGCACCATGCTTGGCATGTCAATGCTAAATAAAAGAAGTAAAAGGAGATCTATAATTTACCATGATTTCCATAAATTAAAAAAAAAACCAAGCATACAAAAGAAAACCTATTTTGTAACACTATGTATATTCAAGTGATACACATGAAATAAATTCATATCTTTGCCAATGGTGAATAAAAAAAATGAAAGTTGATAATGGGGACAGAGAGGATGGAGGGAGGGAGGGAAAGAGAAAGGGAGGAAGAAAGGAAAGACAGAGGAAGGAAGGAAGGGAGGGAGGGAGAAAAGTCAAAGAAGAAAAATTCTTTTTCTTTTGAAATAGTTTGAGGGAAACAGGCTCAAAAGGAGGTAATAGCATAAGGGAAAGCGCACAAGCGGGAAAGCTTAGGTCTGTAAAAACAAAGGCAAATAACCCAACTTGGATGGAACAGGAGAGTGTTTCAAGAGGAATAGCAGAAGATACGCCTGGAAAGGTAAGTTGGTAGGCTGAATGTGGTCTATTTTTATTTGTTTTTATCTAAAAACTAAGATAAACACTTCACTAATATTTCATATATGGATTGACTCCGGAACTCAGGCTCATAATCAAAGGCATTTGGGATCCATAAGAAAAGAAAAACTTTTTAAAGAGCCAAATTCTGTCACTTCTCCCAGAATCTATCCTAAATCTCTCCTGTCTCAGTGCGGCTAACATCTATGGGCACTTCCTATGGCTCTGTGATGTCATTTCCTTTTGTAGCTATTAGTTCCCTGCAGTGTTTGTGCTTTACTCAACCCCACTGTCTGATAACAGATGTGATTTCCAGCTGTGTCTATATACCAACCACAGCAGGTTCATTAATAACAATTATTAAGTACTTTATGATACAAATTGAGCCCGTAGCAATAGAGAAAACATCCAGTCGTGTGTTTTACGGCCTCTTGTCAGAGCGAACTATAAATTCCCATTATCTCAACATTATCAGCACTGGAAAATGGATCTAAGCATGAGTCATAAATAAAACTACCAAACAGCTCAATCATTCTGGAAAGAGCAGAGCATAAATTAACACTTGACAAGATAAGGCTATATATGAACTTAAATAATAGCTCAAGTCTTCCTGTCAGCTAATTATGCACATTGTTACTTTTAAGACCATCCACTTGTAGTTGCATGGCTGGCATGTTCATTTAGGCACACAATTAGAGCTCAATAAATATGCAGTCCATACACTGCCCTCCCATAATCCTAGAGTTCCTACTAATGATGGATGAAGAACAGTGAAACTGAAGAGAGAGAAGTTGTAACTGAGAGAATGACTCTTGTGACTACAGGGAATTGAAAAAAATTACATTTTCTCTGAATACTACATTTCATAGGAGAAATCATTACATTTGGGAAGACTGATAGACAAGGAGCCACAAAAACTTTATGCATTATCGGTTCCTGGGTGGAAGTTCATATGGATTTTTCAGCCCATTGTAAAAATATTTATTTAATTATCGCTCTGTGTTGGGTCCAAGAGATGGAGACAGAGGAGAAAGGTAAACTGAACACATGAATTCCATTTTGAAAAGACAAATAGCCAATTAACTCACTAGGAACCAAAGACATGAAAATTAAAACCATGAGATAAATTTCTCATGTTTTAAGTTAATTCCCAGTATCAGGGAGGAAGCAATGAAACAGGAAATACAGTCATTTACTTAAAGGTCTCTAAAGGGGTTCCAACCTCAAAAGCCATGTGGCAATATCTACCAACAGCGCTAAAGGTGTCCATGATATCTTTAAATTAAGGTATAGGTGACATACAACAGTACATTAGTTTCAGTAATACAACATGATGCTTCAACATTTGTATAAACTGCAAAATGATCACCATCTAGTTGACATACAAAAATACAAAGAGTTTCGTGAGTCTCCTTTGCACGTTATCCTTGCACAAGAGCCATACTCATCTCTGTACTGTTCCGACTGTAGTGTATGTGCTGCCAAAGAGAGCACAAGTGTCCTGACCAGTAAACTTGGGAAGATTCTGGAGTTCCTGTCCTAGCTCAGCAGTTAACGAACCCTACTGGTGTCCATGAGGATTCGGATTCAATCCCTGGCCTTGTGCAGTGGGTTAAGGATCCAGTGTTGCTGTGAGCTGTGGTGTAGGTCACAGCCGTAGCTCGGAGCCTGAGGTGCTGTGGCTGTGGCATTGGCTGGTGGCTACAGCTCCAATTCAACTCCTTCCCTGGGAACCTCCATGTGCCATGGGTGCAGCCACAAAAAGACCAAAAAAAAAAAAGGGGGGAAGATTGTAATACTGGAAAATTTACCAGGTATTGATTTAGTGCCACTTATAGTGGCAAATAAAATAAAATAAAATAAGAAGACTCATTAGGGAAATGGGAGAATAGTTAAAGTCTAAAAGGAAATGGTTAAATAAGTCATAGTATTTCCATATCATAAACTACCTTCCTGTCATCAAAAATTACTTTGTAAAGATTATTTAATATGAAAGTGTTCACGGAGCACTTGAAATAGGTTGTAAAATGTTATGTATATGATAATTCCAATTATTAATCATATTCTGAAGTTTTTACACACATATATACATGGCATCCATGCCCAAGGCTAGAAGAAATACCCTAAAACTCTACAAGTTGTTTTCCATATGATGGTACAATGACTACTTTTATCATTTTAATAATTTTCTATATTTCTAAAAAATTCTTTTCAGTGAGAGAAGGTGTTTACTCCATTACTCTAGTGGATGAGAAGGTAAAGCATGGGTCACATCAGTAGCCTAGGTGAGAGATCACGGATGCTTGGGTTGGATTGGTGCTAATGGACACAGAGAGCCGTGGGTGACTTGAGATTTATTTTGGAGGTAAAGTTGAAGTAATGATGGATTCAGTTCAGGAAGGCACACAGAGGGAGTAATCAAGTATAACTTCCACAGTTGGTGAAATAGTGCTGGCAGAGTGCTGGTGGCATATTAGTAGTGCTTCGTGCATGAATCTGGTTAGTAAGGATTTTTATTCACATTTTTTTTCTCCAGGCCTTCTGTAACCTGTATCCAATGGACCTGCCCAACCTTGTCTTTCACAAAGGTCAACATAAAATTGGTCACACCCATTTTCTCACTGCTTTCCAAATCAGCCTTCTTTCAAGTTCCACTTCACATGTAGGCTCAAGGCAACAAAATTAGCTGAATGGCGATAAAGTTGGAAACTTAATAAATTCAGTCTTTACCTGGAATCACATAGAAGCAGGAATACGTCCACAGTCAAACATCTCTATGACTGCCCCCCCACAAGAGAACAATCTTTTCCTTACACCTCTTAAAGATGTCAAAGGGAGAAGCAGGAGTTCCCATCATGGCTCATCGGTAATGAACCCGACTAGTATCCAGGAGGACGCGGGTTCCATCCCTGGCTTCACTCAGTTAAGGATCTGGCATTGCTGTGATCTGTGGTGTAGGTTGGCAGCTATGGTTCCAATTCAACCCCTAGCCTGGGAACCTTCATATGTCACAGGTGTGGCCCTGAAAAAAAAAAAAAAAAAAAAAAAGGAGAGACAATCTTTGCCCTCAGCCACACCATCCAAAGTGCACAGCCTCAGCCTGGCTACACTAGCTAACTCTCTTCCTCACACCCACACAACTGCCTTGCTTTCTTCTAACTCCCTCTTCTCTAAGACTCATCTGACCTCTCTGTCTACCTCCCCTCTCTTTTCCACATTATGTCTTTTGTCTCTGACCAGTCTCCAGACCGACAAAAAGCAGAACCATGATAGCAGGAGCCTCCGTTTCCACATTTGCAAAGAAGGTAATGTAATGAACCCTGCCCCACGGTACCCTAGGATGTAAATATTTAAATATTAAATATTTTAAATATTTTAAAACTGTAAAGCATTGTACATGCCGTGATGATCATACCCTCTTTTTCTCATTCATGCATGAAGCACTACTAATATGCCACCAGCACTCTGCCAGCACTATTTCACCAACTGTGGAAGTTATACTTGATTACTCCCTCTGTGTGCCTTCCTGAACTGAATCCATCATTACTTCAACTTTACCTCCAAAATAAATCTCAAGTCACCCACGGCTCTCTGTGTCCATTAGCACCAATCCAACCCAAGCATCCGTGATCCCTCACCTAGGCTACTCTTATGGCCCATGCCTTACCTTCCCATTCACTCTCGCCCCCTCTCCCCTATTACCCATACAGGAGCCAAATATTTTCTTACTCAAAACTAATCAATTCTAAGAGTCGGAATGTCCAATGGTTTCTTTAACAGACGTGCTAGGTCCAGTTACTTGGGTAGCCCAAGGCTCGTACATAACAACTTAAGAGTACAAAAAGAGAAACTAGAACCTGTGAAAGAGATACTTACTTACCAGAGGGCTCTGTAGC
The DNA here is from genome assembly GCF_016906955.1 of Phacochoerus africanus. Taxonomy (NCBI): domain Eukaryota; kingdom Metazoa; phylum Chordata; class Mammalia; order Artiodactyla; family Suidae; genus Phacochoerus; species Phacochoerus africanus. Next base: position 57,166,403 of record NC_062554.1, on the reverse strand, counting down.
TCTGGGCAGCGGGAAAAGGAAAGTCTACAGAAAGCCCTTTCTGATGCACAAAGGTGCGTTTCCTCCTTGGATGTGTGAGGTACAGGAGATGGTATTCTTTTTTTTTTTGGCTGAACTTGCAGCAAGCAGAAGTTCCCAGGCCAGGGATCGAACCCTCAGCACAGCAGCAACCTGAGCCATTGCAGTGACAACACCTGATCCTTAACCCACAGAGTCTCAAGAGAACTCCTGGGAGATGCTTTTCAAAGCAATTCATTGAATACATTGAAACTGACAAATTGCTCATTCAACTTTACAAAAGATATCTGAACACATTTAAATTGTGTTTCTCATGGATGATTGCACTAGTGATGTTCGTAAACCAAGCATGCACCCTATATGAAGCAAGTACCTCTACAGCTTCTTGTTGCCCTAGAATAAAACCTTCCATCCTTACCATGGACCTACAAGCTTTTGCAGGACATGGCCCCCTTCCTGTCTCTCCAGGCAGTCTCTCCATGATTTATTATGCTTGCTGACATTTTATTTCTTTACTATTTCAGCTCTTTTCCATATCTGTGTGGCACCATCCTTCACCTGAATAATTTTCACAGGGGTTGAGCCATGTTGAAGCACGTATGTCAGACTGATGTTCGGATTTGTCCGGGATGTATTTGCATACATAGCTGAAGAGCCTCTTGCAACAATACTCCTATTAGGGTAGGAAGAACCCAGCTACTGAAATGAGCTCAACCCATCAGCACTATTCACTGAAACAAAAAAGCGATTCTGAGACAGGCGTGGGTTTATTGCTAGTATTTGTTTCTTTTCAATCCTACAGACTAGTTCATTATATAAAGAAAAATACATTGAATCCCCACTGTGTTAGATACTTTAGTCGCTTGCTCAATGTTCACGTCCCCCTTCTTTGCTGGTTGAACTTTGATTTTATTGGTGGCATCACTGTGTCAGGCTAAATGCTGCTTCTGCATCTTCCCTGAAAGCTCACAGTGTCTGGGTGGCTAATTACGCATATGCAGGATGTCCCTGGGGAAGATTATGCTTTCTCAGGGAAAGGAATGGATGTACCTGACAAAGTCTTCCCCTCCCTTTCCTATACCTTCCTCCCTTGAATGTGGACATGATGTCTGGATCCCTCGCAGCCACCTGCTAACCATGAAATGACAAACATGAAGTAAAGGTCAAGAGATTCACAGAGATGCTGGCCTGATGCCACCAACCTCCTGAAGAGTTCTACCAGATATTTATTTCCAGTTCTCCATGACCTTCCCCCACTTATCTGTGACAGAATCAAACATGTATGTGAAGTCTAAAGAGCTGCTGTGTTTTTGTCTTCAAGGAACTACTGCTGCATATGTGACCTCATGCTTCAGCAAAGCTAGAAGCCCTTAAAGATCCAGAACCCCATAGTGGCTTGGGGTGAGGCAAAGGGGAATATCTCATTCCTTCTATGTCTCATATTAGCGTAAAATGGTAACTGAGACATTTTCCTGAAGCCTCTATTTTCAAATAGGCAGTAATTATAGGAAAGGCAGAGTACAACTAAGAACAAGTTACTGAATTCTGGAAGCAGAGACATTGACAGAACACATTTTGTTGCTGTTGTTGTTTTGTCTTTTGTCTTTTTAGGGCCACACTTGTGGCACATGGAGTGTCCCAAGCTAGGGGTCCAATCGGAGCTACAGCTGCTGGCCTACACCACAGCCACAGCAATGCCAGATCCAAGCCGAGTCAGCAACCTACATCCCAGCTCAGGGCAACACCAGATCCTCGACCCACTGAGCGAGGCCAGGGTTTGAACCCGTAACCCCATGATTCCTAGTCAGATTTGTTTCCACTGCACCATGATGGGAACTCCGACAGAACACATTTTAAGTAAGGGGAGTTGTACTTCACCCTTCTCAGTCCATGACACATCAAGCGATTGAGTATAATCAGTAATGATATCAATGTCCTAAATAACACAAATAATAGGATATCTCTAGTTGATACTTACTAAGCTCTTTATTCTGAAGGGAGAGGACACGCTTTATTTTTCAAATGCCCATGGACTGGTTTCTGCATCCTAGGTAGTAAGAAGGCTCTGAATAAAAGTTGATTGTCCAGGCATACAGCAAAGTGAGTTTGAAGTGAATACAACATTCTAGGTCAACTACACTCCAATAAATTTTTTAAAAAATAATAATTCAGTTTGGAGACCAAAAAAAAGAAAAGTTCCCATCATGGGTCAGTGGTTAACAAACCCAACTAGCATCTATAAGGATGCCAGTTCAATCCCTGGCCTTGCCCAGTGGGTTAAGGATCTGGCGTTGCCATGAACTGTGGTGTAGGTTGAAGACATGGCTCAGATCCTGCATTGCTATGGCTGTAGTGTAGGTCGACAGCTATAGCTCCAAATGGACCCCTAGCCTGGGAATCTCCATATGTCATGAGTGTGGCCCTAAAAGACAAAAAGACAAATAATAATAACAATACAGTTTGATGTTGACATATACACACTACTATATATATTAAATAGATCATCAACAAGGACCTACTGTAAAGCCCAGGGAACTCTACTCAATACTCTGTAATAACTTATAAGGAAAAAGAATCAGAATAAGAATAGATATATGTATATGTATAACTGAATCACTTTGCAGGACACCTGAAACTAGCACAACACAGTAAGTCAACCATTCTTCAATATAATAATAAAATTTAAATTTTAAAAAAAAAAGAAGGAAAGAATTCTGGACAGCTGGGGGAAAAAAGTTGATTTCCAATTTCATTAAAACCCTAGAGCTGCTCTGTCCAATACGGTAGCCACTGGACACAGGCAGCTCTTTAAATTGAAATGTGTTAAATTAAACAACACTTTAATAGAGTTCCTCAGTCATACCAGCCACATGTGGCTACTGGACACAGATACACAACTTTTCTATCACTGCAGAGAGTTCTATTGAACTATGTTTTTCTAGAACTGAGACACAGGCTGTACGGCATGGCCATTCCTCAGTATGTACCATATATAAATGGTTTGATTACTACCAGAAGTAAGCTCCATTAGGGAGAATATTTTTATCAAAATCATGCACTGGAGTTCCCATCGTGCCTCAGTGGTTAACGAACCAGCCTAGCACCCATAAGGAAGAGGGCTCGATCCCTGGCCTTGCTCAGTGGGTTAAGGATCCGGCATTGCCATGAGCTATGGTGTAGGTTGCTGTGGCTGTGGTGTAGGCCAGCAGCTGTAGCTCCAACTAGACTCCTAGCCTGGGAACCTACATATGCCGCAGATGTGGCCCTAAAAAGGGAAAAAAGATCTGCCCCCCCCAAAAATAATCATGCACTGCTCTATCTCTAATGTAGAGATTTGTACACACGTGGCAGTCAACAAATAATTGGTTGGTAAATTCAGAGTTCACAATTCAGTTAGGTATAGGATGAAATACGTTTTATTCTCAAAATCACTCGCATTTTTCTTGGCCTTAAAACTCAACCTTGGAGTTCCCGTCGTGGCGCAGTGGTTAACGAATCCGACTAGGAACCATGAGGTTGCGGGTTCGGTCCCTGCCCTTGCTCAGTGGGTTAACGATCCGGCGTTGCCGTGAGCTGTGGTGTGGGTTGCAGACGCGGCTCGGATCCCGCGTTGCTGTGGCTCTGGCGTAGGCCGGTGGCTACAGCTCCGATTGGAGCCCTAGCCTGGGAACCTCCATATGCCACGGGAGCGGCCCAAAGAAATAGCAAAAAGACCAAAAAAAAAAAAAAAAAAAACTCAACCTGCCTAGAGCACTCAGTTCGTTTTCTTTCCAATCTATTTGGATTTAAATTTTAGTCCAGTCTAATTGTTTCCATAATCTTGTTAAAGTGGAAAAACTCAGTCTTTCTTGAGTGTGGGAGGAAAATCCAGTTCTTCCCTACTGTGGGTTTCTCCATGTGTCTCCTTGGCTATTCACACAGAACCCTTCACTCCTGACACTTCCAGCCACCAAATGGGTAGAGGCTCTTCCCCACTATGAGCAAATTCTCTCTGGTACTAGTGGGGTGTCCTATAATTCAACTCAATTCTAACACTGTCTACCTGGAGATGGCTTCAGGTGCCACAGGTTGGGGCTCTGTCCCACAGACTGCCCTCCACCACCCAACACACATGCGCGCACGTGCACACATGCACACATGCACACACACACACACACACACACACACACACATTCATAAACACACTTCCGATAGCAGTCACAAGTGCAGGTTGTCACCTGCGCCTCTGACCAAACTTTCTATAGGTCAGAGGTCCCAAGGACCCCCTCCTTGGGCTTGATTAGTTTGCTAGAGCAGCTCACAGAACTCAGGGAGACATGTTTGCCAACTGATGAAAGGCTATGATAAAGGATACAGATGAACAGCCAGAGGAGATACAAAGGTAAGGTCTTGACGCAGGAGGTCTGTCCCTGTGGAGTTAGGGTGCCTCACTCTCCCACTGCAGAATTATTCACCGACCTGGAAGCTCCTGGACCCCACACTTTGGGGGTTTCTTATAGAGGCTTTATCAGCCCACCTCTAGTCCCTCTCCCCTCTCTGGGGGATGGTGGGTGGGCTTAAAAATGTCACCCTTCTCATCATGGTCGGGTCTTTCTGGCCTCCACCAGGAGCCCACCTAAAGTCACCCCATTAAAACCGAAAATGCTCCTGATGCTCTTATTACTTAGGAAGTTTCAAGGCTTTTCAGGAGTCCTGTGCTGGGAACCAAGAGACCCAAATAGGTATTTTCTGTTATCTCACACTCATCCACTGATTAAAATCTCAATATTGCTCAGGAAAAGATTCTGTCAAATTCGAATGTTATTTTTATAGTGACAGGCATATTTTCTCATCAGTGTCCAAGTAGGACACTCGCTCTTATTCTCTTTCTCTCTTGCCAATCCTTCTCCCATTGCTGGTTCTCCTGTCCTCACCTTCCCCTCAGGGTGCAAACTTTAGGAAGCCCTACTCTCACCTATTTTGTTCAGGAGAGGCATCAGCAGCAAGGGGAGAGAGAGGAGGTTTTGACTTAAAGTGGGCAGGGGCTTCTCCAGTCGTGGGCTGCAATCTGTGGTCTTTGGTGTCAAGGTGATCTCATTGTTTGAGGTTGCACGGCTCTCTTGGGGCCGCACCTAGGCCACCTCCATCTTGGAGGGGATTCTGCAGCCTTCACCACTCTGCCAGGAAAGCAACCACAAATGGCTCGGGCTTTTCTTAACAACTGCACACTGATGTTTCACATTTTCTTTTTTTATTATGTATGTATTTAAGCATTTATTTTATTAAAGTGTAGTTGATTAACAATGTTGTGCCAATTTCTGCTATACAGCAAAATATAGTATATATGTGTGTGTGTATAAGCACACACACACATTCTTTTTCTCATAGTGTCTTCCATCATGTTCCATCCCAAGAGACTGGATATAGTTCCCTGTGCTATACAGAAGGATCTCACTGCTAATCCACTCTAAATGTAATAGTTTGTGCTACTAACCCAAACTCCCTCCCCCCTCCCCCTTGGCAACCACAGGTCTTTTCCCTATGTCTGTGGGTCTGTTTCTGCTTTTTTGTTAGGTTCATTTGTGCCATATTTTAGGTTGCACATATAAGTGATGTCATATGGTATTTGTCATTCTCTTTCAGACGTATTCACTTAGTATAAGAATCTCTGGTTGCATCCATGTTGCTTATACTTATTTTAAATCCCTTGTCCCACCTCATTAACTATTCCTCTAGAAAATGTACCATATTGTGCATCTTTCTTTTTAATCCTTATGTAACACAAGGGATTGTTTATTTTTGTGAGCCCATATTCCTTTGGTGGTGTTATTTTCCTTGGATGCTCAGAATGAGGCAGTGGACTTGGATATATAATTTGGCATTGTTGACATATATATGATATTTAAAACCATAGTAATGGATGAGATCCCCCAGGAAGAAAGTATGTCGAGTGAGACAAGAAGAGGATTATGATAGAGTTTAAAGGAATTCTGACATTTAAAGGTTAGGAAAAGCAGAGGAATCGGCAGAGAATCCAGAGAACCAGAGGGGTAAAGGAACACAGGGAGGCTGTCGTGTCACAGAAGCCAAGAGTGTTTCAGGACATCGGCGTTTGTGTCAAATTCTTGCCAAATCTGTTTTCAGTGAGGTGAGAAGTGAAAGGGCTGACTCTGCAAGCAAAAAAGCAAAAATTTCCTCAACACTTTGGATTTCATGAAGCCCGTAGAGCCATTCTTGTCACAGATTTTCTGGATCGCAGGTGCAAAGATGGACAGGAAACAGCAAAAGGCTCTGCTTTCCACCTTGCCACCTCAGAGTAAATTCACACCCCACAGCCACCTCCATCACCACCCCACCTCAGGAGGGGCCACTGGGCAGCATATGGCAGAAGCAACATCCACTGTGAACTTTAACACACAAAAGAAAATAGGAACTTTTGTCCCAAAGGTTAGCAAAGGTTTGGTCGCCTTCTTGGCAGGTTAACCCTCCAACCAGGGTGACAAGTTAGGTTCCCAGCCAGCATCTTACAGTCAGGCAGGCAGAATGTGAGAACTGGCCAAAACAAACTGTACCCAGGCTTCAGACTGTGTCCTACCAGATTTAGGGAAACCCTGCATATTGATCCACATGATAAATAGAAAGATAAATGGATGGATGGATAGATAGATAGATAGATAGATAGATAGATAGATAGATAGATAGATAGATAGATAGATAGATAGAATAGAAAAATGGGTGGATGGATGGATAGATAGATGATTGATTGATTGATAGATAAGAGTTAGGTGCCTATATTTAAGAAAATAGCACATACCTGAGAATATATTTTTTTTATTTTTTTTTAATTATTTATTTTTTTTTCCCCACTGTACAGCAAGGGGGTCAGGTTATCCTTACATGTATACATTACAATTACATTTTTCCCCCAGCCTTTCTTCTGTTGCAACATGAGTATCTAGACAAAGTTCTCAATGCTATTCAGCAGGATCTCCTTGTAAATCTATTCTAAGTTGTGTCTGATAAGCCCAAACTCCCGATCCCTCCCACTCCCTCCCCCTCCCATCAGGCAGCCACAAGTCTCTTCTCCAAGTCCATGATTTTCTTTTCTGAGGAGATGTTCATTTGTGCTGGATATTAGATTCCAGTTATAAGTGATATCATATGGTATTTGTCTTTGTCTTTCTGGCTCATTTCATTCAGTATGAGATTCTCTAGCTCCATCCATGTTGCTGCAAATGGCATTATGTCATTCCTTTTATGGCTGAGTAGTATTCCATTGTGTATATATACCACATCTTCCGAATCCAATCCTCTGTCGATGGACATTTGGGTTGTTTCCATGTCCTGGCTATTGTGAATAGTGCTGCAATGAACATGCGGGTGCACGTGTCTCTTTTAAGTAGAGTTTTGTCCGGATAGATGCCCAAGAGTGGGATTGCGGGGTCATATGGAAGGTCTATGTATAGACTTCTAAGGTATCTCCAAACTGTTCTCCATAGTGGCTGTACCAGTTGACATTCCCACCAACAGTGCAGGAGGGTTCCCTTTTCTCCACAGCCCCTCCAGCACTTGTTATTTTGTGGATTTATTAATGATGGCCATTCTGACTGGTGTGAGGTGATATCTCATGGTAGTTTTGATTTGCATTTCTCTTATAACCAGCGATGTTGAGCATTTTTTCATGTGTTTGTTGGCCATCTGTATATCTTCTTTGGAGAAATGTCTATTCAGGTCTTTTGCCCATTTTTTCCATTGATTGATTGGCTTTTTTGCTGCTGGGTTGTATAAGTTGTTTATATATTCTAGAGATTAAGCCCTTGTCGGTTGCATCATTTGAAACTATTTTCTCCCATTCTGTAAGTTGTCTTTTTGTTTTCTTTTGGGTTTCCTTTGCTGTGCAAAAGCTTTTCAGTTTGATGAGGTCCCATGGGTTTATTTTTGCTCTAATTTCTATTGCTTTGGGAGACTGACCTGAGAAAATATTCATGATGTTGATGTCAGAGAGTGTTTTGCCTATATTTTCTTCTAGGAGTTTGATGGTGTCCTGTCGTCTATTTAAGTCTTTCAGCCAGTTGGAGTTTATTTTTGTGCATGGTGTGAGGGTGTGTTCTAGTTTCATTGCTTTGCATGCAGCTGTCCAGGTTTCCCAGCAATGCTTGCTGAATAGACTTTCTTTTTCCCATTTGATGTTCCTGCCTCCCTTGTCAAAGATTAATTGACCATAGGTGTCAGGGTTTATTTCCGGATTCTCTATTCTGTTCCATTGGTCTGTCTGTCTGTTTTGATACCAGTACCACACTGTCTTGATGACTGTGGCTTTGTAGTATTTCTTGAAGTCTGGGAGAGTTATGCCTCCTGCTTGGTTTTTGTTTCTCAGGATTGCTTTGGCGATTCTGGGTCTTTTGTGGTTCCATGTAAATGTTTGGATTGTTTGTTCTAGTTCTGTGAAAAATGTCATGGGTAATTTGATAGGGATTGCATTGACTCTGTAGATTGCTTTGGGTAGTATGGCCATTTTTACAATATTGATTTTCCCAATCCAGGAACATGGAATATCTTTCCATTTCTTTACATCTTCTTTGATTTCTTTGATTAAAGTTTTACAGTTCTCGGCATATAGGTCCTTTACCTCCTTGGTCAGGTGTATTCCGAGGTATTTGATTTTGTGAGGTGCAATTTTAAAAGGTATTATATTTTTGTATTCCTTTTCTAATATTTCATTGCTGGTATACAGAAATGCAACTGACTTCTGAATGTTAATCTTATATCCTGCTACTTTGCTGAATTTATGAATCAGTTCAAGTAGTTTTGGGTTTTCTATGTATAGTATCATGTCATCTGCATACAGTGACAGTTTTATCTCTTCTCTTCCTATATGGATGCCTTTTATTTCTTTTGTTTGTCTAATTGCTGTGGCTAGGACTTCCAAAACTATGTTGAAGAGCAGTGGTGAGAGTGGGCATCCTTGTCTTGTTCCAGATTTGAGTGAGAAGGCTTTCAGTTTTTCCCCATTGAGTATTATATTTGCTGTGGGTTTATCATAAATGGCTTTGATTATATTCAGGAATGTTCCCTCTATACCCACTTTGGCGAGGGAGGAAAGACCTTTTTAACATCTTGTCACACCTGCCTAATTCTTCCACATATAATGGCAGCCTCTTAAAGTTCTACCTGAGAATGTCATCATGTTTTAACTTACAGATTGTTTGAAGATTAGATGCACATGAGAAGGCTAGCACTGAGCTGTGACTATTGGTATCTTACATAGGGAAAATATTTTGAAATGGAGAAGTAATGGGAAGAACATTAGGATGCTGGCCCATAAGAGAGGCAGAAAAGAGAAAAGAGGGAAAAGAGACTTGAAATTAGAAGTTGGGTCTGTGGCTACTGGGGTCTAGTCACAAATATGACTTTAGGGAGATCACATCATGTTTTTGGGTTTCATCTCTGTACCCACTGAGTAGTATGTAGAATAGCCATGTGATTTTTCAAACTATTCTGAGTGTAAACATTTTTTCCCCTTCCCCTCAAAAAACAAAACAAAAAAAAGAAACCTAAAGAGAAAGTCTATCTCATACCACATGCAAAAATTGATTCCAGGTAAATTTTAGCTCTGAATTCAAAAGGTAAAATAATGGACTTTGAGAGGATAACATAGACTCTCATTATCCTTAGAATAGACACAAAATTCTTTAAAAGGATAATTTAGAGGAAACTTTTGATAAGTTGGACTAAAATAAAACTAGGAACTTCTGGTCATCAAAGATGTCATCAAGAATGTAGAAGAGTAGAAGATACATGACATCTACAATAACCAACAAAGGGCTCATATCTGGAATCTTGGTCTTTGTCTATAGAAAACTCCTACAAATCAACAAGAAAAAGCCATATGTCCAGTAGAAAATTGAGCAACAGACCTGACCAGGTATGTAACAAATATCCATAAAGTATATAAAAAGAAGCTTCAGCATCATTAGTCCTGCATGTGACTATGCGGTTTTCCTATACCATTTATTGAAGGGACTATCCTTTCTCCATTGACTATCTTGGCTCATTGTCAAATATTAGTTGACTGAATATGTGTGGATTTATTTCTGGGCCTTTGGCTTGTTTTATGCCAGTACCATGCTGTTTTTATTACTGTAACTTTGTAATAACATTCAAAATAAGGAAGTATAATAATGCCTCTAGTTTTGTTCTTTTTTTTTAAGATTACTTTGGCTATTCAGGGTCTTTTGTGGTTCCATATGAATTTTAGGATTGTGTCTTCTATTTCTGTGAAAAGTGTCATTGGGATTTTGATAGTGATGGCATCAAATCTGTAGATGTCTTTGGATAATCGTACATCCACTTGAAATATTATTTGTTGTCATCTACTCCCATTAAATATGTATATCCTACATCACCAAATTCTTGTGTAACAAAATGTATGTCAAAAATTATCATAATTGCCCTTGTAATAATAAAAAAAACCCAGACAAAACCAAAGTGTTCACTGAAAGTAAAATAGATAAATTTGGTATGTTCATATAATAAAATTCTACATGTCTATGAAAATGAACTACTGTTGCACATAGTAAAATATATACATCTTACGAATATAATGTTATTATAAGAATCCAGTCCTGAAAGGATCCATTGTGTTATTTCATGTATATAAAGTTTAAAAGTAGGCAGTATGAATTTATGGTGTCAGCATAGTACTTATCACAGGGGAGGAGGAAAGGACAATGATTAGGAGTGGCCTTGAGGGGCTTTTGGGGTGCTGCTACTCTTCTCTTTTTGGCCTTGGGCTGGCTACATGAATGTGTTCTCTTCCCGACATTTCATCAAGCTTAATATTTATGGTCTTTTCTGTATGTTACATTTCAGTAAAAATGTGAAAAATAAAAAAGCAGCACCATCAGAAAAAACAAAAAATGTAAGGCAAGGACCCCAATGGAAAAGAAAAAAAGAAAAGTGGTATTTTGTTATTAGAAATAATCTTCTATGTTAAAATTAGACAATACTTTCAAAGTACAGTTAGAACAATAAGGCTATTTTTCTTACTAGGAATCAGCATTTGTGCATAATATTTTCATTTTTGCCCTGCTGGCCATTTTCTCCTCTATCAACAAGTCTCTGCAGTACAGAGATAAGTAGTTCCTAAGACCTGTGTGTTTCTGAGCACCTCGCCTTGCAGTTCCACGATGGTGGAAATGCTTTCAACTGAGGTCTGTACAAATCTAGCCAGTACTATCCCACAAGTTAATGCATTTGTCTCCAGTGCATTGAAAACTGGCATAAAATATATTCTCAGATCACAAAATCAAATACCTCGGAATACACCTGACCAAGGAGGTAAAGGACCTATATGCCGAGAACTGTAAACCTTTAATCAAAGAAATCAAAGAAGATGTAAAGAAATGGAAAGATATTCCATGTTCCTGGATTGGGAAAATCAATATTGTAAAAATGGCCATACTACCCAAAGCAATCTACAGAGTCAATGCAATCCCTATCAAATTACCCATGACATTTTTCACAGAACTAGAACAAACAATCCAAACATTTACATGGAACCACAAAAGACCCAGAATCGCCAAAGCAATCCTGAGAAACAAAAACCAAGCAGGAGGCATAACTCTCCCAGACTTCAAGAAATACTACAAAGCCACAGTCATCAAGACAGTGTGGTACTGGTATCAAAACAGACAGACAGACCAATGGAACAGAATAGAGAATCCGGAAATAAACCCTGACACCTATGGTCAATTAATCTTTGACAAGGGAGGCAGGAACATCAAATGGGAAAAAGAAAGTCTATTCAGCAAGCATTGCTGGGAAACCTGGACAGCTGCATGCAAAGCAATGAAACTAGAACACACCCTCACACCATGCACAAAAATAAACTCCAACTGGCTGAAAGACTTAAATAGACGACAGGACACCATCAAACTCCTAGAAGAAAATATAGGCAAAACACTCTCTGACATCAACATCATGAATATTTTCTCAGGTCAGTCTCCCAAAGCAATAGAAATTAGAGCAAAAATAAACCCATGGGACCTCATCAAACTGAAAAGCTTTTGCACAGCAAAGGAAACCCAAAAGAAAACAAAAAGACAACTTACAGAATGGGAGAAAATAGTTTCAAATGATGCAACCGACAAGGGCTTAATCTCTAGAATATATAAACAACTTATACAACCCAGCAGCAAAAAAGCCAATCAATCAATGGAAAAATGGGCAAAAGACCTGAATAGACATTTCTCCAAAGAAGATATACAGATGGCCAACAAACACATGAAAAAATGCTCAACATCGCTGGTTATAAGAGAAATGCAAATCAAAACTACCATGAGATATCACCTCACACCAGTCAGAATGGCCATCATTAATAAATCCACAAATAACAAGTGCTGGAGGGGCTGTGGAGAAAAGGGAACCCTCCTGCACTGTTGGTGGGAATGTCAACTGGTACAGCCACTATGGAGAACAGTTTGGAGATACCTTAGAAGTCTATACATAGACCTTCCATATGACCCCGCAATCCCACTCTTGGGCATCTATCCGGACAAAACTCTACTTAAAAGAGACACGTGCACCCGCATGTTCATTGCAGCACTATTCACAATAGCCAGGACATGGAAACAACCCAAATGTCCATCGACAGAGGATTGGATTCGGAAGATGTGGTATATATACACAATGGAATACTACTCAGCCATAAAAGGAATGACATAATGCCATTTGCAGCAACATGGATGGAGCTAGAGAATCTCATACTGAATGAAATGAGCCAGAAAGACAAAGACAAATACCATATGATATCACTTATAACTGGAATCTAATATCCAGCACAAATGAACATCTCCTCAGAAAAGAAAATCATGGACTTGGAGAAGAGACTTGTGGCTGCCTGATGGGAGGGGGAGGGAGTGGGAGGGATCGGGAGTTTGGGCTTATCAGACACAACTTAGAATAGATTTACAAGGAGATCCTGCTGAATAGCATTGAGAACTTTGTCTAGATACTCATGTTGCAACAGAAGAAAGGGTGGGGGAAAAATGTAATTGTAATGTATACATGTAAGGATAACCTGACCCCCTTGCTGTACAGTGGGAAAATAAAAAAAAAAAAAAAAAAGGTCTTTCCTTGTGGCTAAAGGCTCAAAGCTTGGTAGAAAGGAAATAGTGGCTATACTTTCTGGAAAGGGGCTACATACAAACAGCATGACTTACCCAAATGCCTATGTAACATAAGGGTAGAGATGCACCAAAGGAAAAAATTGTTTGAAAGTAGTTCCTAGGAGTGGAGAAAGTTATATCATTTTCCTTTTCTCCCTCCAAGTAAAAATGATTAACCCAGCAATTAGTGAGCACTCACTATGTATTAAAACCACACTAAGTTCTGTAAAAGATTTATCTCATTTAATTATCACAATAGTACTAAGAGGTGAACCTCTGCACCTGCCTAACCCGGAGATTAAGCACCTCAGTAAATTTTATGCCCTGGGTGCCTCTCTGCTCCACCCTGGTCCTGGTCTCTCTAGAGACAAATGAATACTAAAAACAAAAACAAGATTCCTACATTCCCCAGTCTTCAGACTCTGCATCCAATTGATGCTCTACCTGCTAGATCCTCTTGAGTGATACCTACAAGATGGAAACAGCAGAGGCTGTTCTCCTTTGCTGTTCATGCTGGCAAGCAATATCCTGAACCCATGAGAATCAAGCTGCAGTAGTGGCAGCCAGATCCAGCACCCCAGTGCCCAGTCCTCAGCTCATGGGTGTCAAGAGGCATTTGGGACAAAGCCAACAGCTTTCTGGATTGCAGCTTTATTGTTGCGTCCTTGAGCTCAACGATTTCAACCCCTGACTCCATTTTGTAGCAATTCCAATTATCTTGAAGCACCCAATTTTCCATATTAAGTCCCATTCTGCTTAAAATATCCAGAGTGGTTTCTGATTCATGCACTCAACACTGACAGCAACGACAGATAAAGAATAACACTGGTATTTGATATATATATATATTTTTTTGCTTTGCCGTAATAGACACATCAAATCCAATCCCAGATAGAGTCAAGCCTTTTGCATCTGGAACTCACTCTGTTATCATGAGCCAAAACAGCTATAGAGGGAGGGCCAAGTGATGCTCACATCCGGGGGCAAGAGCTGGCATGAGCTCAGCTTTTCATTAAAATCCACTCTGGGGAAAGAGGCTCACAAATAATCTAAGTCAGATCACACTGAAAACTATTTGCACAGCTCTCATTACCAGTGCCAAACTACTGATCTTCAGGTTTCCCTTGTAAAAAATTAATAAACAGAAACCTCAATTAAAATAGCCTTGGGGAATTCCCATCATGGTGTGGAGGAAATGAATCCAACTAGGAACCATGAGGTTGCAGGTTCGATCCCTGGCCTCATTCAGTGGATTAAGAATCCGGCATTGCCATGAGCTGTGGTGTAGGTTGCAGATGTGGCTTGGATCTGGCGTTGCTATGGCTCTGGCGTAGGCCAGTGGCTTACAGCTCCGATTAGACCTAGCCTGGGAACCTACATATGCTGTAGGTTTGGCCCTAAAAAAAAGACAAAAAGACAAAAAAAAATAGCCTTGGGAGGCCAGAAGGGGCACTCTCGTGCCCGTGACCATAGTGGAGCCCAACAGAAAGAAGAAAGACCCTTCCCACAAGGACTCAGCCAATGGAAAAGCATGGGCTCTCTGTTTCCTCCAGCTATTTAATCCCAGCTTCCTTGTCTCCCTCTATGAAAGGGTTCTCCTTCCCTTGCCATGGGGGGATGTGCCTACAGCTTGCCTTGGTTACAGATCCCTAATTGCAATTCTCCACTGATCTTGAATAAACCCATCTTTGTTGAAAAAATATCTGGCAGTCCATTTGCTTCAGGTCAACACCTTCTCAGCCATATCTCTGTGCCTCCCAGGGCCAGCTCGCAAGTCCCCCTACTGAGCACCCTACCCTGTACTTGACTCTGGCTGTCCCCTAGAACTCTACTCTTTGGGCACACATAAATCCTTGTTCACTCCCTGCTTCTATCACACTCAAGCCTGTGCTTTCCAGCCCTGATCCTGCCAACTTGCATGTTGAGGTAGTAATGCTCCCTCTTCCTAGTTTTGATTTGGGAAGGAAAATCACCAGAACTTTGTAATAAATAACAAAGCGGTGATGTTTTTGGCAGGACTTTGGTCTTCTCTCAGCAGGATATTTTTTTGCCCTGCAAAGCAGTTTAATCATAAGCTTAATGATGTCTCCCCACTGCTTACCACGGTGCTGCCCTTGTCTCCAGAGCCAGGCACAGCGTGGACACGTGGGCACCCTGGGGCTTCTCCATGTTTGAGTTGTCAAGCTCAGCTCTTGGAAAGCTGTTAATTTCCTCTGAGGTAATTTGACTGTGATTAAGTTAAGCTGCCACCAGGTGGACATTGGAGCCTTAGTTAAACCATTTTAATCTCAGTAGCCAGACTCCCTATAGGCATAATAAAATGAAGAGATAATGTAGTTTGATTTCCACTTAATTATGTTTAAAAAAATAAACAAAAAAGAAGAAAAAAACATAGTATATCATATTACTTAAGCAGAATTAAAATAGGGTGGCATGAAAATATCTTATTCATGTATTTAACCAATATTTAGTGAATATCCACAATGTGAAAAAAAGATCACTCTGGCATCAGGGATGGGGCAGAGAACACAACAAACCAAACACCTGACTTCATAGAGTTTATGTCATGGGGGTAAAACAAGCAACAAACAAGTAAGAATAGTCCTCCTATATAACATTGTATATTATGATATATGATATAATGACACATTATGACATAATGATATGTGTACATATAGTACACCCCCATGTACACCAGCCTGTAAAGACAGATACAATCACAACAGTGATAGCCTAGATTTTACTGACGCCACCTGCCCCATCAATCTATTCATGAAAGATCTTATTACCCTCTAGAATTTCCCTTGTCCCCAAGCCTGAAGGATTTCTGGGGGTTTCTGTACATATCTTAATATGTTTATACATTAATCTGGTCAGTCAGTTCAGTCAGCTACCATATGGTTCACACCAAGTCACAATGAATGTTTATTCCAAGGATCCATCACCCACCAGGTACCATTGCCCCTGCCACACACAACTGCTTTCATCCTCTCCTATTTATTGGTCAAACAAACATTTATTAAACACCCACTCAAATTTAGCAGGAAATAAGACAGCTCCATCTCTGTCTTCACAGAGCTTATAACTGTGTGGTGAAGAAAGATAAGGAAAAGAAATGTAACTCTGAATGAGTATGGCTAAAAGAGAAATAGGTATACCATGGAAACATCTACAAGGAGAGGTTAAAGGAGGACGGATGCTCGTAGAACAGGCTTCTGAACAAAGTCATGTGCAGACTGAGACTTGGAGGATGAGTTAACTAGGTGAACAGTATGTGGAAGAGTGTTCTCTGCAGAGGGAACCTCACACTCAGATTCCAAGACATCACACATTTCAGGCAGAGACATCTCCTGCCCTGCCCTTCTATCAATGTCCTGGAACACTCAACATGAACATTCAGTCAAGAAGAAGCAATAGGAAATGGATATAACCTTCCACCTAAAACAACTGAAAATCAAGACTGAACGAAACAGTCGTCCTAAGGACATCAGACATTAGGCATCAAGGGACCATGATCACTGAGTGATGTGAAATAAACTCAGCCTGATTCTTTCCCGGTCTTCTGCCTGGAGAGAGTTCTAGGAGAAGGAACCCCAGTAGAGCCCAGCACTCTCCTTGAATTGGGAAACAGAGTTAGGAAAGAGATCAGGGGCGCTGGGGGGAATGTGAAGAAATAAGGACTACACATTATCCAAATGTTATGAGAACCACAATCCCACTGCTCCAAGAATCTCAACAAATCTTAAGCATGAGAAATGTGAAGAAAACTGCACCACGACAAATTGCTCAAAGCCAACGATAAACAGGAAATCTAACAAGAGAACATATGATCTAAGGATGACAGCAGATTATTTATTAAAAACAATACAAGCCAGAAGTACTTTAAAGCACTGAAAGAAAAAACTTTGATCCTAGATGTCTTTACCCAGTTAAAATACCTTTCAAAAATGAGTATGAAATAAAAACTCTTTCAGACATAAAAAATCTGAAAGAATTAATTACCGGAAGACTTGCTCTACAAAAAAAAAAATTAAAGATAGCAAAATTAAAAAGTATTCTGAACTGAAAATACTATATATGAAACATATATACAGTATTTAACACACATACACCATAATATGTTGACATTTGTAAGATGCAGCTAATACAGTAGTAAAAAGGAAATCTACAGCACAAAATATTCATCTCAGAAAAGTCTCGAATCAATGATTTCAGCTTCCACCCTAAGAAAAAGAACAAATAATCCCCAAGTAAACAGAAGAAAATGCTAAATAAGAGTCAGTGAAAGCAAGAACAAAGAAGCAATGAGAAAATCAATGAAATCAAAAGTTTATTCATTGAAAAGATCAGTCCGAGTCCATGTGCATTAAAGTGATCATAAGGCAAAATTATGAACAATTTTATGTAAATAAATTCAACAGCCTAGATGAAACGGAAAAAGAAAATTCCTTTAAAGACACAAACTATCAAAGCTCACTCAAGAAAAAAAAATAGCACTGGGAACTCTATCTAGTCACTTAGGATGGAGCATGATGAAGGATAATGTGAGAGAAAGAATGTTTATATGTATGTGTGACTGAGTCACTTTGCTGTACAGTAGAAAATTGACAGAACACTGTAAACCAACTATAATGGAAAAAAATAAAAATCATTTTAGGAATTCCCATCATGGTGCAGCAGAAACGAATCCGACTAGGAACCATGAGGTTGCAGGTTCAATCCCTAGCCTTGCTCAGTGGGTTAAGGATTCAGCATTGCTGTGAGTTGTGGTGTGGGTCGAAGATGTGACTCGGATCCCACGTTATTGTGGCTGTGACGGTCCTTTCTATTTTCATTCTGCACACTCACCTTTTTCCAAGGACCCAGAGCAGAAGTCTGGGGCCCGGAGGGCATGCTCTGTGCTCCTACAGATCTGCATTGCAGATGTATATTGTACTCAGAATCCCTCTCCCTTCAGACTGAGCTCTCTTTTGAATACAGGTTAAGCTTGTAGGCAGGGCTCCCTTTCCCTAAGGGTGAAACCCCTGATCATTTTGCAACCCAAGCTACATCTCATAGATTCTTTACCAGGTTGCCAAACAGTGAACGATGTATCTGAACTCTGCATAAGACTCCTACCCTGCACATTTCAAAGGAAATGCAATTAAAGCAAAAAATTTAAAAAAATAGAAATAATTACCCACTTAATTTATCAATCATTGCTTAATCTACCCCTGATTTTCCCTGTAGGCTTGAGTTGAATAATTTCTTCAGTTCAGCTGAATCTCTATACCTTAGTTTAAAAGCCCTGCTGTGGATAG
The DNA here is from genome assembly GCF_016906955.1 of Phacochoerus africanus. NCBI lineage: Eukaryota > Metazoa > Chordata > Mammalia > Artiodactyla > Suidae > Phacochoerus > Phacochoerus africanus. The sequence goes on along the minus strand of NC_062554.1, from coordinate 57,147,937 downwards.
ATGCACAATTCTGAATTTTCAGCATTTTCATCAGTCTTCTCTCTGCAGTCTTTCTTCTTCAGAGCCTTTAATTCTCTTGACGAGTAGACAGTTTTAAAATGATTTCTTTAGGGATCCTTTCCCAAGCACCCTGAGACCCAGGTCATGGGAGGGTGGGATGGACTCCTGGTAGATGGTGAGGATGGCCCTTTGTGTGTGATGAGGAGAGAGCAGGGGACAGGCATTAGAGAGTGCTGTCTTCAAACACTTCTCTCTCCTCCCAAAAATTCCAACGGAGTAAGTAAAGATCTACTCACCCCCATGGGAAATCTCATCTTGCTTCAAGAATTCTAAGATATGCATAGCAAGGAGACAGCAGGGATTCAGGGCTCTAGCTAACCATTTGCTCAATTTCCATTTCCAGCTAAACAGGGAAGAGAATACAGACTCTTAATCATGGGCTATGATTCTTCCTTATAATCTCAAAGTCTGCCATTAGTCTGTGTATTTCAAAATTCTGATTACATTCAGATGCTGACAGTATCAATTACATACCAACAAATAAGCCTAACCTGCGCACAATGGAACGGTGCTACTCATTACTGAAACATCCTGGATCCATTCAAAAATTCAATTCCATGTTAATCTGTTTTAATCGTTCATTCTTTCTCCTAATTTTCCAGAGCTCTCTTGGGCTTTACACTCTAACATAAATTTACTATGCCATGTAATGATCTGACATATATAAAATCCTCTCTCGGTTAATCATATCACCCCTAGCAATCTGATTTCCCTGATTTCCTTGGGTGTTTCCATCTTCCCTGGGCAAACACACAGACTCACAACCCTATCCTAATTTTTCTTTTCTTTTCCTCTTCACCCTCATAACACGTCCAACAGCTAGACCAACCCACCAGCAGGGAGTCACCTTGAGTTCACCAGCACAACCACAACTTCAAATGGATAAAAGATAAACCCATCATAACACAGCACCACAACCATCCTTCCTGTGTATATGTCTCTGGTTCTGCACAGTGGTCCACCCCACACCCCCCAACCCATGCCCCAGACTTCCTATCAGATATGGGAAATTTCAACATATTGCTTAAGTTTACCTTTTAAACACCAAAAGTGCATTTCCCTGGCAGTGTTTATGGTTCGACTTCTTTTGAAAAGTTATGGCCTTGTTCTGCGATAAATTCAAGCTTATATGAATTTAAAAACAGATTTAAGCTGATCATGAATACATTTTGAAACAAACACAAATCTCAGGAGGGGAGAGAACTTTTGTATGTGAAACTTCAGAATTAACTCACTGGCAATGGTTAGGCAGAGCACGTAACAGGAAGCTGACTGTGCCTGCGTGTCCTGCACTGTGGACTGAGCAACCTCAACCTTTCCTAGGACCATAAGGACTCCTGGCTTTAGAATCTTAGCATTCAAGAAAATTCCTTAAAAAATATGAATAGTGAAAATCTAACAGAATTCTCCTATTACAATATGTTGCATTTCTATACACTAACAACAAACTATCAAAAAAAGAAGGGGGAAAAATCCCATTTGTTTGTAAATGTAAAGACCTAAATGTTAGGCCAGAAGCCATAAAACTAATCAAAGAAAACATAGGCAGAATACTTTTTGACATACACTATAGAAATTTTTTTTTTTGGCTCTGTCTCCTAAAGCAAAGAAAACAAAAGCCAAAATAAACAAGTGGGACCAAATGAATCTCAAAAACTTTTGCACAGCAAAGAAAACCATCAAAAGAAGCCAATGCTATTTACATATGAGGAGACTGAGGCACAGAGAAGGTGAGGAGCTTTCCCACAGTCACACGGATAAGAAATGGAGGAGCTGGGATTGAAACCCGGTCTTGTTTCAAGGCTCACATGCTTTTACATTTAACCTCTACACTGAACAATGTGATGACAAATTTTTAATGGTACAGGCAAGAATCAAAGGGAAAAGGAGGAAGGAAAGAAAGGAGAGAGGGAGAAAAGAAGTTTAAGGAGGAGTTGAAAGGCTTCAGAAATTAGAAAGAACTTATATCTATGAGGGACCAAGACCATCCAGGGACAAAGGAACAATGCACAAAGATGCAGAGACAAGAATAGATCAGGCATGTCCCAGAGAAAGAACAGAACCATATCAGTGACACTCTCACTTGGGATGAATTTTGACCTTGGGGATCAGGCTGAAGAATTCATGCTTCATTTTATCTCATTCTCTCTAATCCCTCCACCAGGCCCCAGATACGTTCACACCTAATTTCCCATGGAAGCCACCCAACCATGTTCATAGTTCATTGGGAATTAGAAGAATGCAAATTATCCATAAAGACTGCCATCTAAGTCAAGGCCAACAGAATCCAACAGAGAATGGATACTAACTCACAGCTCGCTCCTGTTTTAGCAGAAAAGCTGGATTATATTTCCCATGTTACTGGCACATGGATAGAGTTTAAATCTCTTTTCTCTCTTTTGAATATCCTGGAACCTAGACTTTTTGTGTCTCTTAGCCTGGAAATGCCAGCCAACAGCCCTCGTTGTCATGTTATCGCTGGGCCTGGAGGAAGTCTAACCAAAGTGGTAAGACAGTGGGATCTGGCTCACTCACTGAATACGAGGGTATAGAAAACTTAAACCAGATGAAGACTGAGTACAAGGAAATAGTAAAGTGCTTGGTATGATGACTGGCCTATCATAAGGGCTCAAAAATGATAACTGCTATCATTAGCCACAGCAGCTGGGTAACTTAGGGATTTCAACACATGAAATATATCATCACCATACTATCAACATTTTATTGAAGATTTTATTTTAAAAAAAATAGCATTCAGATCACTCTCAGTGGAAGGCATAATCACTTCTACCTTGGACACCCAATTCCTATTCCTCGAGATGCTTTCCGAAGCACATGCCTAGGATGGTACCCAAGAGAGCAGGTTCTCTGGCCCCTCGTGTTCTGGCTCGCACATTCCACCCAGCACAGATGAATGGGTGCAAAAAAATCTATGGAGTCCCGGGCCTGGAGAGTTCTTTCTTTAGCCACAGGACTCAATTCCTGATTCTTTTCTAAGAAGGGAAAGTACAGGAAAAAGCGCAAGATTTCAACTCAGGCAAATGTAGATGGAGGAGCTGCATTGAGGAGCATCAGGATGAACATGGCAGGAGAGGATCCCCTCTGAGCACTGGCACAGCATTCATTTTATCTGCAGTGCTATCAGGGATTACCAGCTACCATTACAATTCTAGAGCTTCTGTAAGAAACCAGCACAGGATCTACTGGGGAATTGAGGTGAGCTCGTCTAAGAAAGAGATTTCCTTAAGCGAACTGGACGCACCCACAAGCCTCTGATAAGATGCTTTTTGGGTTTTGCCAGGGGGGCGGGGGAGGCTGGCTGCACCTGCAGCATGTGGAAATTCCCAGGCCAGGGATCAAACCCATGCCTCAGCAGTGAGCCTAGCCACTACAGTGACAAGGCTGGATCCTTAACTCACTGCATCACAAGGGAATTCCTGATAAGGTACTTTCTTGATCCCTAAACCTGCAGAAGATTTCTTTCAAGCCCTGTGGGAGACGGGGCCCCAGAAGTCCTGGGTTATGTTGGGCTTGAATGGTCAGAGCCAAATTCCAACTCGAGCACAGATTCTGGCTCCCAGGGTCTGGCCCCAGTCTTCATCTCTTGCAGCTCAAACTTGAAAGCAGCCAGAAATCCCTGCAAGGGTCCTGCACAGGCTGTGCTCATGACCACAGTCTGCACAGGGGACTCTGGCCAGGGAGCAGGAGAATCAAGGGCACCAGAGGCTGAGGAGATATGAGGAAGAAATCTGTGCTTCCATATGGACAAGGCCCTTTCATCAGGCTTTTATAAATCAGTCAACAGAGTGAGCGGGGTGGCTGTTCTCCAGCGTGGGACTGGGTACGTGATAACTCAGGAAGTCTGTTAGACATGCAGGCCCTGGCACATTGAGAGGAAAGGTGAGGGGAGGCAGTGATCAAGGACTTTAAGACAGAAGGGATGGTGTGGACAGGACGATCAGAAGGATTGGACTGATCTGCAACAGGCCTACTCAGGTGAGCATCCCAGCGACCCCAGCAAGCCCACAGGATCTGCCGTCCCACCACGCTCACGGCTTCACTGAATGCCATGGTCATTGCCTCTCTCCTTGCAGGGATTCCTGCCTGCCGGGAGGTGAGAAGCATCCAAAGCTGAGGAAATGTCAAGGAAAAAAATATATCCTATTCATAGGCATAGTTCCCAAGACTCCAGTCTCCAGCACTGATGGTTTCTCCCAGGACCCAGGACCTGGGAGATGCCAGGACCTGGTGAGATGCCCAGGACCTGGTGAACAGGTTCAGACTGGCAGGTGCTCCAGCGCAACCCACCAGGATGCTGAGTTCTCTGCTGCCTCCACCACCTACCAGTACTAGCCCACCTGAGAACTCCATGCTCAGACAGGAATAACCAGCTGTCACATTGGGTTTTATACTGGTTATAAATTAATCTCTGTTAATTGGTTTTATTTCCAGTCGAATGTGAAGAATGAGGTAGGGGATGGTTCCCAACAGGATTTCAGAAAAGCATTTTATTTTACTCTTTCACAGCATCTTAGAAGAGTTACACTAAAATAAAATGCGGACGCCCCCTCTCCCCAGAACCCGCCTGCGTCTCAGAGTAATAAACTTTCCATTTCAGCGGGGGAATGAAGCTATTTGTCAGTTCCAATGTCAAGAATGAATGCAATTCAAATTCTCCAGCCATTTATTTCAACAATTCTCTACTCTACAGCTGAAATAACTTAACATAAGAAATAGCTGTTCACTCAATGTAAAACTTGCAAACCTGGTTCCACAAGGCATATTTCTAAAAAAATAATGAATCTGGAAGGGCCGCTGGGTAAGACACTCCATCCATCTTGGTGCAATGGTAATGCCAAGACCGCTGGAGCACTTTCGTCCACCGTCCCAGGCTCAGGAGCAACATCCCAGTGGGCCCATCTCTTCACTTCCCTCTTCATTACCATCAAGATAATTGCTGCCGTTTCCTCATAAACATTCACCATTCATCATCTTTCCTCTTTAAACCTGAAGCGTTGATGACACCCAAATGGCCCTGAATGTGAAAACTTCAATGACTGAGACATCGAGAAGAATTAGAATTAATGATAAAATTTTTCATTTCACCCCTGACAAGTCCCTATGGCAGGCGGCTACGGAAGACAAACCCAAGTGGCAGCAGGAAAATGGCTTTGTGTGGCTGGTGGGGCGAGGAGGAGGCTCCTGGGAAACCTGTTGATCGCAAGTTACGAGGCATCTGGCTGAGCACCAAACCTCAGTGTTTGGAAGGATTTTCACTGATTCACGAAGGCCCAGTTTCTTCCCCGCCCACTCGCCACCCTCAGAGGAAGAGTGAAGATGCAGAGTGCCAAGAGCCTTAAAAAATGCTGTCCACTGAAAAAGCAAATTTTTAGTTTCTCAGGTAAGACAACAGAAAATGCTTATACTATATAGCTTTGCTGTGGTACTAGATTCTAAAGCATTTAACATATATTAACTTGCCTAGCCCTCCTCACAATTCTAGGAGGTAAATGCTATCAATATCCCCATATGATAAATCTGAGGCTTGGGGACCTGGCCAAAGGTCCAGAGTTTTCACGTCATGGTGCTAAAATCAGATCTCTGGTATCTGCCCCAGAGCCTATGCCTTTAACCAGCACACTAAGTGTCCTCCCTTAAAACTGCATATTACTGGAGGTCTCCTCATGGCTCAGTGGTAATGAACCCGACTAGGATCCATGAGGACACGGGTTCAATCCCTGGCCTCACCCAGTGGGCTGGGGATCCGGCATTGCGGTGAGCTGCAGCGGTGTAGTTGGCAGACTCAGCTTGGATCCCGTGTTGCTGTGGCTGTAACATAGGCTGGCAGCTGCAACTCCAATTCAACCCCTACCCTGGGAACTTCCACATGCCTCGGGTGCGGCCCTAAAAAGCAAAAAAAAAACCCCTGCAAACCACTAATATTTCTGAGAATTGGGTGTTCCCAGCAATGATTTCAGTGAGGTCCTGTCTAAAGGTGGAAGACAATAAACTTCCAATTCCTCTTCCAGTTCACTACACCCATGCATGTTTAAAGCTGTTCTCCAAATACAGTTAACCCTTGAACAATGCGAGGGTTAAGGGTGTCAACTCTTCAAGCAGTGGAAAACCTGCGTGTAACTTAAAGCTGGCCCTTCACATAAACCTGTCCATATCCATAGTTCCCCCACATCTGTGGATTCAACCAACCTTGATGGTGCAGGACTAGTATTTACCATTGAAAAAAAAATGTGTATACATGGATGGCAAAGTTCCAACCTGTGTTGCTCAAGAGTCAACTGTACTATCAAAGGACAAAAAGACCACAAGTTCTGCTTGTGTTCTTTTTTTTTTCCCTTAGGGCAGCACCCTCAACACATGGAAGTTCCCAAGCTAGGGGTCGAATCAGAGCTGCAGCTGCTGGCCTACGCCACAGCCACAGCCATGCCAGAACCGAACTGCATGTGCAACCTACACCACAGCTCACGGCAATGCCAGATCCTTAACCCACTGAGCAGGGCCAGGCATCGAAACCGCATCTTTATGGGTATGATTGAGGTTCCTTACTGCTGAGCCACAGTGGGAACTCCTTACTTGGGTTCTTTAATTCCCAGTGGGTAAAATTAGGGGAGGAATGAGAAGGCCCAGAGGAAAGGGTTAAAGGCCAACAGAGAAGAAAGGAGCCAGAAAGGAAGGGAGGAGGGGGAAGAGGAGGAAGTCTCCGCAGGGCAGAATTCATGCAAGGAGGGATAAGGAGATGAGCTTAGGTGATAGATGACCAGGAAAGACACACAGTGATTTGAACATAAGAGGAGAGATGTAGGCAAAGTTTGCCCTGGGGAGCAGGGGGTGGGCAGGAGGAATGGACAGGAGCCACACCAGAGCTCCTATTATCCTTCTCCCCCCAACCCCCGCATTCTAAAACTGCCCTCCCGGGACCCTTTCACTTTGTTCTCAGAGACTTCACCATTTCTTCTGCTTCCCAGAAAAGCTCAGAAGATATGCAAGGCTCCTGCCAGCAAGGCCAGGCTGCTCATTAAGGAAACTTCCCACAGCCATTTGCCTGCGCTCAGCCAGTGCCAGCAAAGAGACCCACAGGAGAGCCAAGGGTCACAGACTATTGCCCGTCTAGCATCAAACACTCTCACCCTTCGCAAAGAATTGACTTCTAGCGTCCATTCTCACCTCCCAAGAGGCTCCGAGTGTGAATGCTGGGCACATTCCCAAGTCTCTCTCTAACTAGGCTCCAAAGAAGTCTTGTATTCACTGAGTCATTAGCTCACAGACAGTAAATGAGACTATACTGTGCAACTGGCCTACCTCCTCCTTCTGCACATGCAATCCCCTCTCAGTGGTTACAGCTGTCATGAAAGTCCAGGGCATGTGGGAGAGAGAAGAAAGGGGCCTTGTTGTCACTCTTATTTCACCCAGGTTTCTGGCCATCAATAGTTTGGGCAGACAAAGGGAGAAAGAGTGGGACCAGGCACAACGATGGAGTGAGTGTGAGAGCATCACCACAGTCCTTTTGGCTCACCTGCACTTGATGGATAGGGAACTGCTGAGTATGTCACTGCCTGTCAAACCCCCAGGCAACAAAGCTTCAAGCAACCAGGACATAACCCAGGTCCTAAATTAACCAGACTTTTTTCCTTTTCTCCACTTTCAGCATTAAAAGACAAGTAATCAGATTTTGGATTGATATCAAATATACAAAAACAGGTTTCTGTCAAGCGATGAGAAGACAAGCCACAAACGGGCAGAAAATATTTCAAAAGATATATCTGACAAAGGACTATCATGCAACATTTGCAAAGAACTCTGAATACACAATGATATGAAAATGAACAATCCAATGGAAAAATGAGCATAAGACCTGAACAGAAAAGACCTCACCCGAGAGGATATATGGATAGAAAATAAGAATGTGAAGAGATGTTCCACGTCATATATCACTAGGGAATTGCACAACAACAACGAGATCCCATTACACATCTATTAGAGGGGCCAAACTCCAGAACACTGTCAACACTAAATGCTGACAAAGACGCAGAGCCACAGGAACTCTCGTGCATTACTGGAGGAAATGCAAAATGGTCCACTCTGGAAGACGGTTTGGCACTTTCTTACAAAACTAGATATACCCGGAGTTCTCATCATGGCTCAACGGTTAACACACCCAACTGGTATCCATGAGGACTCGGGTTCCATCCCTGGCCCTGATCAGTGGGATAAGGACCCGGCATTACTGTGAGCTGTGGGGCAGGCAACAGACATGGCTTGGATCCTGTGCTGCCGTGGCTGGGGCACAGGCTGGCAGGATGGCTCCGACTCGACCCATAGCCTGGCAACCTCCATATGCTGCGGGTGCAGCCCTAAAAAGACAAATAAATAAATAAATAAGAATTTAAAAATAAAAGCAACTAAATGTACCCTTACCGTACAATCCACCAATCACAGTCCTTGGTATTTATGCAAAGGAGCTGAAAGCTTATGTTCACACAAAAACCTGTACGCAGATGTTTATCGCAGCTTTATCCACAACGGGCAAAATGCAGAAACAAGCACAATGTCCTTCAATAGGTGGACGGATCAATAAACTATGGTACATCCAGACAACAGAATATTATTCAACATTACAAAGAAATAAGCTGCCGACCATGAATAGACATAGACGAAACTTGGCTGCATATTATCAAGTGAAATAAGCCAATCTGAAAAGTCTACATATTGTACAATTCCAACTATGTGACATTCTGGAAGAGGCAAAACCATGAAGATAATAAAGAGATCAGTGGTGGCCAATGGGGATGAAAGGGTACAGCACTGGGGATTTTTTAGGGCGGGGAAGCTATTCTTGATGATACCATAATTGTGGATACTTGTCATACATTTGTCAAAACTCATAGACAGTACAACATGGAGAGTTCCCTTTGTGGTTCAGGATCCATGAGGATTTGGGTTCAATCCCTGGCCTCACTCAGCGGGTTAAGGATCCAGCATTGCCCTGGGCTGTGGTGTAGGTCACAGATGTGGCTTGGATCCCACATTGCTATGGCTATGGTGTAAGCCAGTAGCTCCAATTCAATCCCTAGCCTGGGAACTTCCTTATGCCACAGGTGCAGCCCTACCAAGGAAAAAAAAAAAAAAAAAAAAGAAAAGAAAAGAAAAAACAAAGAAAAGAAAGAAAAAGAAAACACAACACAAAAAGTGAACCCTAATGTAAACAACAGCCTTTGGATGATAATAAGGTCAGTGTAGGCTCATCAAGCTGAGGCGCAGGATGTCAGGAGGGCAACAGTGGGGAGGGCTGTGCCTGTGTGGGGGCAGAGGACATATCGGAACACTCTGCACTTTCTGCTCAATTTTTCTGTGAACCTCAAACTACTCTAAAATATTAAGCTTATTTTCTGCAGAGTGCATCATGAGACCCCTCTCTCCAGACTGATGCTTCTGGGGTCCTGACCCCTGGATGATTAAATTATGGCCGACCGAGGCAGCAAAGGGTCATAGCACATTGTAGAATTTTTCTCAAAAATAATTTATCTGCTACTTCCCCAAAACAGTTATTGAGGCACTGGACTAAGCTCCGAGGGTCTAAAAATAATACAACCCTGAGCCTGGCCTTGAGGAGCTCACAGTATAATGGGAGAGACAGATCTGCCAGCAAACAATTGTATTGAGAACTAGTACTGCCCTAACGCAGTAAATGTAAATTGCTGTGGGAGCCCAGAGGAGAGATAAAAACTGGCCTGGAGGAAACTTCTGATTAATACTCAGTGAGCCAGAGCTCCATGAGCCATTATTCACTGGTACCTTCACAGGTGCTTTTAGTGTCAGCTGTGCTGAGTGTCACACAGAATAACAGGACAGCAGTGGGCCAGATGACACAGCCCCTGCTGGTCAAGAAGATCACAGTTTATAAGCCCCTATTTTAATTACTAAAGAACATGACCTTTAAGCTGAACCAGGAAAGCCTTTCTTAGAAGTCCATTCATAAGAAAAAAAAATGTGTATGTTCAAATCACAGATGATTAAGAGGGACAATTAGAGGTGTCTAAGAAGTGGTTCTCAGACCCAGTCACACGTGAGCACTGTGTGGCAATCTTTAAGTCAACACCATACCCAAGTTGCAACCTGGACCAATTGAATCAGAACATTTGGAGGTTGGGGGTAGGTGCTGGTGTCATTTAAATCTCCCCTAAGTGATGCTGGTGCATAGCGAAGACTGAAAATGCCTACTAACCTGATCCTGCCTCTCTACCGATTATGAATCCACATCCAAAGTTTGAAGTCAGGATTACAAACCTCGTCAATATAACGAATCCATGATTCACCACACAATTTAAGAATTATTATATTACCAGTAACTTGCATCCATCTAATTCACTCCTCCTGGTCCTGGTCCCCCAAACAGTAACTACCATGCTGTATTTTATGATTGCCTTTTTGTTGGCTTATCCCATGTATATGCACTCTCTACCTGAATGATACCCTGCTTGGTATAGCTTGGTTTTGTGCTCCATAAAGAACGGAATAGCCTTGGGACCTAGCTAATCAAAATGTGATCTGTGGACCAGCGGCAAAATAAAATTCATAGTGTTCTATTACTAAAAAGAGAATATATACGTGTGTGTGTGTGTGTGTGTGTGTATGATGTGTGTGTGTGTATACCATATATATATATATATATATATATATATACATATATACATACATGGTATAGTTAACCAACATCTTGTTGAAAATGCAGAATCTGGGGCACTAGCCCAGACTCAGTAAATGAAAATCTTCACTTTAATAAAATGCCTGCGTAATAAAGTTTGAGAAGCATTGTTCTAAAGACTTGTTTTGTTAGTGACATTTAACTAAGCTGTTTGTTACATGTAGGTGTAGTTCTGGGAATGAGTACTTAGGATGTTTTTGATTTTTTTCATATTATGAAAACTACCACTATGAACAATCCAATCTGCCTCCTACTGTATACATGAAGAGTTTTTATGGGATATACACCTTGGAGGGGACTGATGAGAAATAAACTACATTAATGTTCCAGTCCACTAGATAAAATTGTTTCCCAAAGTTCTTTAAGATTCACATACCCATCAGAGTGTGTAAGAGCTTTTCTAACATTGAATATTGTTAAATTCTTTGATTTCTGCCTATGGATGTACTTAGTGTAGTCTTGAATTCTAGTTTTCTGATCTACCAATGAGTTTTAAAACAATTTTAAATGCTTTCTCATCATTCATATTTTCTCTTTTTTGGAATGCCTATATTCATTTATTCTGCCAGGTTGTTTATAGGGTTATGGGGGGGGAGGTTTCTTGGTGGTTTGCTGTTCTTTATATTTATCAATACAAATGCATTTTCAATCACGTCTTGCAAATAAATGCAGCTAGTGTATACCTTGTCTTTCTACTTTCTTCATCATGACTGTGATGAACAGAAATGCAAAGTTCTACTGTAATAAAATTCATCAATCCTTCACATGATGAAAGGAAAAAACCTCCAACCAAGAATACTCTACCCAGCAAGGCTCTCATTCAGATTTGAAGGAGAAATAAAAACCTTCTCAGATAAGCAAAAGCGGAGAGAATTCAGCAACACTAAACCAGCCTTACAACAAATACTAAAGGAACTTCTCTAAGCAGGAAAGAAAAGATCAGCAACAGGAAACAAAAATTCCACAAATGACAAGGCTCACCAGGAAAGGTATATATACAGTAAAGATACGAAATCATCCATGCACAATTATACCATCAAAATCAGAAATCATGAGAAGAGGTGGGTACAAATGCAGGACACCAGAGATGAACTTGCAATTAAGAGAACAACAACTTAAAACAATCGCATATACATATAGACTCTTACATCAAAACTTCAGAATAACTGCAAACCAAAAATCTACAATTGATACCCAAGGAATCTCTGGAGAAGAAATATATCTCATAGTAAATAAGTGCATAATCCACCATGAAGGGGGTCATTTGACATCATTCTTGGAATGCTGAAGTCTTCTTACATCTGATTCTGATTTCCTCTCCATCAAAGAACTTATGATAATTATAATTAAATAATGCCACTGTACAATTAAATAATACAGTTCTACAATTGTATTATTAATAACCATTTCTCTCCATGGTACAATGTAAAGTCTATAATGTCTTGTTTATCACATCACCTAGAATGGTGTAATGCCTTTATTGAAGAATCAATGAGATGGAACAAATTGTGAGGACATATTTATATAGTTACACTGTTTTTTTAACCAACTTGTGCATTTTATATTTTACTTATTTTCAGAGGGTGTATTATTTTTGTTATGCTTACCAGTTGGTATTCTTTTTACTGTGCTATATAAAATATTTAATGGTATATAAGGCTTTCTTCTTTATAAATTTTAGTTGCATAATATAACAATTTAATATAATGCTAATTTTTAAAGAAAAATTGAAATGTAATAGATAAAACTAAGTAGTAAAGATGAAAGCCATAAAATTGGGATTAAAGTATAGAATAAATTTCCTATTTGTCTCAGCATATTTTCCATTCCACTTCTCCAGTGGGAGTCACTTAATCTGTTTCTTAAGATCCATGTTATAATAATCTGTGTGAATGTAATTGTGTGTAAATGTATGTATTTTATTCTGTAAAAAAAAATAAAATAAAATAAAATCATCAATCCTTCTGCCTTGGTTAGCGACTTTTGTCTTTTTAAAAGATATTTCTCTACCTTGAAGTCTGAAATATACTTTCTTCTAACAGTTTTAAAGTTTTGCTTTCATATTAAGTCATTAATCCAACTGAAATTGATTTTTGTGCTATTTTTAGAGTCAAGACGCTATGTCGTTTTTTTTTTGGTGTGGAAAAACCAATTGTCCCAGAACCATTATTGAATAGTCCCTTCTTTCCCCTAGTTAATCTAAAAGGTTCTTATATGATATATATTCAGTAATCTACTTCAGGGACCCTCTTATTTATCTTATTGGATAATGCGACTTAATCACCACAATTTTATAACAAATTTGATATCTAGTAGGGTAAGTCTTTCTACCTATCCTTTTCCTTTAGCAGTCTGGCTACCTCTGATCCTTTTAATTTCCATATAAATTATAAAATGAATCTGTCATGTTTCACTCAAAACATTCTTGGGATTTTTACTAGGATTGCAATACAAATCAATGTGAGGGTGATTGATATCTCCATAACATTGAGAAATTTTTTCTATGGACATTGAACATCAATATCTTTCAATCACGTTCGTAATCTTCTCCACAAAGTTCTTACATGTGTGGTAAGACGTGTACCTAAGCATCTTTTAAAAATATTACCGTTATTGTAAATTTTATTCTTAATACCATTTCCTAATGTTTTATTGATGATATGTAGAAATGTAAATAACTTCTAGATATTGTTCTTCAGTCATTCAGATAAACTTTTTCATTATTTCTAATAATTTTTCCATCAATTATTTGAGGTTTCTATATTGATAAGCCATTGCATCTGAAAAGATAACAGTTTTCTTTCTTATTTCTAATTTATATGTATGGCAGAGACTGTTAACTATATCTCATATATATCATACACACACACACACATGCACATATATTTTCTTTTTAGTAATAGAACACTATGAATTTTATTTGGGATCACTGTTCCCTTGCAGCTAAGTTTGACCAAATAACCAAGTTCAGGGCAATAAATTCTGGGCAAAAATAATATGTGAAACTTCTACATCACAACCTTAAGGATGGGGTGCCATCTGAGACTGAGATCCGGGGTTGGCCAAGGCTGGGATTTGGGGGTTGACTATCTTAGAAAAGTCAACAGACTCTGTGTATTCCCAAACAACAGGCAATGTAATTCATTCTCAGAGCCTGTCCCAAGGATCTTCTATTAACTTGTTCTCACAAACTAGAGAAAGTGGGATAATCTAGTGGCTTACCGCTCCGTCTCTAGTTATCTCTTATCTCCTTTAGTGACAATCCAACCAAGGATGATGTCCTTCCACCCCAAACTACCTTTGCAAGCAGCTTCAATACTGCTATTGTTAAACTAAGGGAGTTACGAGCTGAGCACAAATGTCAGGTACTGAGAGAAATTTGGTAGCTATAAATATCACAATCCAAAGCAATGGATGGATGCATTTACTTTTACATGGAACTGATTAGAAACTCAAAGATTGAAAGTTGTTTAGTTTGTATTAACGCAAAAACCAAAACTCTTGCCTTTAGACATAACGATTAAATCCCTAAAGCCACAGGTGGGTCCCAAAACTGTGCTAGCAGGACCTGGGCTGTGAAGATTGTCCAGTTCCCAAAAAGGCACATTTTCCAATACCTGTTCTCAAAACACCTATGAAGAGCAGTGGGAAAGGAAACAATAAAAGTAAAAACAGAGGACAAAGACAAGCAACAAAGGACACTGGACTTCCTTCCAGAGAGCAGAACCAAGGGCAGCAGCTGCTCTCAGCAAGGAGCCAGCTCTACCGCCAGGGTGGGGGGACCTTCACAACGCCCACCCAGCAAGATGTGATGACCCCTGATGTTTCTCATTCTTTGCTTTCCAAGTATGAGTTTCATCCTAATCATCTTCTCTTATTTGTATTACTAAAGATAAAGGCCAAGCTGTTACAGAAAAAAGATACAAAAGTAGAAGTCCATTGTGTTCTGAGCTAATATGCTAAAGAAAGTGGACTCTAAGAGGCAACCCCAGGTCTTAGGCTGACAGGGTAGAGCCGTCATCCTTAATACATGACTTGGCCTCTTTTTCTGAATCTAAGTTGTTGTCAATCCCTTGCCAGCTAGAAGTCCAGAGGGAGTATCCTGTGTTTAAGGAGGTATCATCAAAGGTACACACATCACATACCCACCTCTAGCTTCAGGGGTGTTGAGAAAACACAGTCTATAGCTGAGCTGCCATGTGCCCCTCTATTACTAAGAGGAGGAAAGGGAGAACAAACTCCTGGAGCCAGTCAGCCGTCATATGAATCTATTATTTTATACTGAGTGTGAAGTATTAGAATGAAGGTACTTGGCCTTTTATTTTCTCATCCGTAAACCACAAGAAGCTAAAATAAGACCCGATGGCAAGGAACCAGCATCATCCGGATAACCTGGATTTTGAACCAGAGGCACTACCTGAATGGGACTTTGGGTTGTTAAAGAAGGTTGTGTTCTACATGTGGGGAGAAGGGCACACATAAGGGGGACTGTGGCATTTTTCTCACTCAAGTCTGAGAGGGGAAAATGTACAAGGATATTCATCATGGCTTAATTTGGTAATAGAATGCGGAAGGAAATCTGACTGTTCATCTCTGGGAGAGAAAATACCTGAATGTGTTACATGTATACAATGGTTTACCATGCAGAAGAGAGCAGTAATAGATTAGACATACGCATGGCAATATAAATGGACCTTAAAGACACTGTGCTAATTTTTAAAAATAAAAACTGTACGCCCTCATACCATTTATATAAAGATAAAATACCCAAAAAGTCCAAGAAGACATATGCATGAACCCGTACAAAAATACACCCAAAAAATGATTACCTATGGTAGGGGAAAGAATGAGTGTATGGGGTCAAAAGAAAAATGTGGGAAATGAAAAGTTATTTATACCAATGGTATCCTTGTGTATATCAATGTTACCAGCCACGAATTGCAAAGAATGATGAGGGACCCTCTGCCTCTGAGGTCAGAAAGGAAAAAAAAAAAAAAAGGTGATTTATGAAAGAAGACTGAGAGGCAAATGGGACTTCCACTTGTGAAAAAGCTGGAGTAAAAGGGACCATATCTACCCCTTCCCCAACTCTGAAGTCATTATAAATCTAGGAAAAAATACATGAAACAATGCGTTCCAAGACACTGGACATCAGACAACAAAACACAGTGATCCCTGGGAAACGAGAACAAATAAGGTGAGTCTACATTACTCTCCTAATGAATAGCCCAATCTGGGTTTCCAGGCCACACTGCAGGCAAAAACTGGTGGTCTGAGTTGAAAGGATGTAACTGGGAGTCTTAAGGCCAAGATGGCTAGAGCTCAAAGGACAGAGCACTGGGGTGGGGAGGGGGGTGTGTGTGCGCAGAAATCTGGACAAAGAGAGAACACTGAGTATCTGCAGAGGATCCCTTCTAAAATCTTCAGCTGAGTACTGGTCAGCATATGCCAGGGAGGACATTTATCCAGGCCAGGTGGGGGTGGAGGGTGGGGGAGGGAGAAGTACACTTGGAAGGAGCAGAGGAAACAGTGTCCAGCACTGCCACAGGATGAGAATAGCAGTGTTTGCCATTCGCCAGACTAGAAAATCCAATAATTCAGAAAACATCAGCTATCGTACCCAAAAGGGTTTAGCCCAAGTAGTAGGGCCAAATTAGCCACAAACCAAACATTACTCTGGTCCCACCTAGCAATGCTGAAACATTAAGACCCAAAAGGATCCACTGTTTCCATGTAATTTAACTGTGTCCTAGAACAAAGCTCAAGTATACTTATAGGAATAGAAAATACCTAGCATACGACGAGAAAAAAATTATAATTTATGACATCCAATAAAAAATTACCAGGCATGCAAAGAAGCAAGAAAATATGCTAAACGTAATAAAGAAAAAAAGAATCTCAATAAAAACCATCCAGAAACGATAGAGATGACAGGATTAGTAGACAAGGACATATCTATATTCTATATGTTACAGAAACTAGAGGAAATATTTAACATGTTGGAGATGGGGAAATTTTTTTTAATTCCAAAATTGGACTTCAAGAGATAATAACTACAATTCCTGAGACAGAAAATACAATAGGTGGGATTAACAGTATATTAACACTGCAAAAGAAAATATTAGTGGAGTTCCCGTCGTGGCGCAGTGGTTAACGAATCCGACTAGGAACCATGAGGTTGCGGATTCGGTCCCTGCCCTTGCTCAGTGGGTTAAGGATCCGGCGTTGCCTTGAGCTGCTTGCGGTGTAGGTTGCAGACGCGGCTTGGATCCCGAGTTGCTGTGGCTCTGGCGTAGGCCGGTGGCTATGGCTCCGATTAGACCCCTAGCCTGGGAACCTCCATATGCCGCAGGGGCGGCCCAAGAAATAGCAAAAAGACAAAAAAAGAAAAAAGAAAATATTAGTGAATTTGAAGACATAGCAATAGAAACTATCCAACATAAAACATGAACAGGAAAAAGACAAAAAAAAAAAAGAGAGAGAGAGAGAAACAGAACATCAGGGAGCTGTTCAGCAATTTCAAAGGACCTTGCATATGTATTTTTGGAGTCTGAAAAAGAGGATAAGGAGTAGAACTATAGATGGAAAATAATAGCCAATATTTTCCAAAACTGATGACAATTACATACCCACAGATCCAAGAACCTCAATAAACCTCACTCACAGTAAACATGAAGAAAACTACAAAAAGGCACACCATAATCAAATTACTAAAAACCAGAACTTAAAAGTTCAAAGCAGCCAGAGATAAGAGGTATATTTCATACAGATAAGAATGATAGCAGATTTCTCATCAGAAACAATGAAAAGCCAGAATAAAATGAAGCAGTATCCTTAAAGAATTGGGGGGAAAAAGAAGCTGTCAGCAACCTTGAATTTCATACCCAGAGAATATACCTTTTATGACTGAAATAAAGACATTTTCAGGCATAAAAAATGTGGAAGTTTTTACTACCAGCAGAATGGCACTGGAATCCTTCAGACAGAAAGAAAATGATTCTGGAAGGAAATATGTTTCTACCAAAGAAATGCAGAGCTTCAAAAATGGTAACATGTGGGTAAATATAAAATATATTTTTATTACTTAATTCACCCTTTAAAGCAAAATCATGAAATGTATTTTGGGACTTGCAAAATATGCTGAAGTTTAATGTATGATAGCAATACCACAATGACCAGAAATAGAAAAATGGAAGTATGCTGTTGGAACATTCTCTTCTTCTTCTTCTTCTTCTTTTTTTTTTTTTTGTAGGGCTGCACCAGTGGCATATGGAAGTTCCCAGGCTAGGGGTCGAATTGGAGTTACAGCTGCCAGTGATCTACACCACAGCTCACGGCAACGCCAGATCCTTAAACTGAGCAAGGCCAAGGATCAAACCCACAACTTCATGGTTGTTAGATTTGTTTCCCCTGCACCACAACAGGAACTCCTGTTGTAACATTCTTCAATTAAAGATGTATAATATTATCTGAAAGTAGACAGTATTATGTTAACGATGTACACTATAAACCTTAAATGAAACAATTTAAAATATTATAGCATGGAGTTCCCGTCGTGGCGCAGTGGTTAACGAATCCGACTAGGAACCATGAGGTTGCAGGTTCGGTCCCTGCCCTTGCTCAGTGGGTTGACGATCTGGCGTTGCCATGAGCTGTGGTGTAGATTGCAGACGCGGCTCGGATCCCGCATTGCTGTGTCTGTGGCATAGGCCGGTGGCTACAGCTCCAATTCGACCCCTAGCCTGGGAACCTCCATATGCCGTGGGAGCAGCCCAAAGAAATAGCAAAAAGACAAAAAAAAAAAATTATAGCAAATGAGGCAATAAAGAAGAAAATGGAGTAGCATTAAAATGCTCATTTAATCCAAAAGAAGGAAGAAATACAGAAGAAAAGACAAAAGAATAGATGGAACAAATAAAAATCAAAGAGCAAGATGGTAGACTGAAACAACTATCTAAATAAGCACATTAAATATAGATGGTCAAATGATCCACATAGATCTTTTTTAAAAAGCAAGAACTAACTATAAGCTGTCTATAAGAAACCCACTTTAAACATAACACAAATCTGTTAGAAATAAATGCATGAAAACCACATGATCCTTCTAACACTAACCAAAAGAAATCTAGAACACAGTTAGAAAGGGATTTTCTTAGTCAAATTTGTACCAGAGCATAAAAAAGAATAATGGCAGAAAAACGGAAAATGAGGGACTTCTTCCCAACTCCTTCTCCAAGGCCACTATCCCTCTGATACCCAAATCTAAGACACTATAAGAAAAGAGAAGTACGGCTACATACATCCCTCATCAATATTACTGCAAAAAGTCTTAACAAATTTTAGCCCATCAAATCTAATAATATTTTTAAATAAAATAAAATTTTAAAAATACTTTTTAAAAGAATAACATATTATTATCAAAAGGGGCTTGTCCCCAAAATCCAAGATTGGGTTAGTATTAGAACATCAGTCAATGAAATTTACCATACTAACAGACCATATGAGTATCCAGTAGATACTGAAAAATGATTAGATGATGCGGGTGTTAGGTTTAATGCTTAGGCGTAGCTCCCAGTTTTTAAATCAACCACTAACCTAGGTGTTACTGTGAAACTATTTTGTAGGTGTGGTTAATATTTACAATCAGTTGGCCTTAAGTAAAGGAGATCGTCCTTGATAAGGTCGGTGGGTGGGTCTCATCTAAACAGTGGAAAGGCCTTCACACCAACACCTGAGATTCTCTGGATGAGAAATTCTGCCTCAACACTGCAGCATCAATTTCTGCCAGAGATTTGCCTACAGATTTTGGACATGCCATCCTCTACAACTGCATGAAGCAATTCCTTGAAATAAATTTCTTAGATAGATAGGTAGGTAAAGTTATACATATAAATATGTATTTATTATTTAGTTAATATATTTCTAAGTACATATTTTTCATAATAATATTTATATATTTGTTATATAAATTCTCTTTATATGTAGGATATATATATATGGGGGGATAGAATCTTAAGCATAAGTTTTCTGAATTGGGTTGAGGTCTCTGGAATTGGTTCTCTAATTGGACTGTATTTAAAGGCATTAATAACCCTAGTTTCGGTGGCAAAGAAGCACTGATAGTCAGTGCTGTGCTGTGGCCAAGGAGATACAAAACATCATTAGGTACTCTAATCAAATACTTATATAGGGCAAGGTTCTGGGTGACCATATATTTGATAGCTGAGTAAAAATAAGGATGATGAGATTGGCTGGCTGCTCCTAAGCGCACTAGGAAAAGCAGGAAAAGAAAAGGATGTACTCAGGGCCTGAAATTCCCAGCTCAAACTCAGCATCAATTAACTCAAAGTGTCCGTGTCATCCCAGAAAGAAAACTGCATCTCCAATAGCCACAGGGCTGAGATTTCTGAAAACCTAACTCAGAGTCTCATGCTACAAGTAACCAAATTACAAAGCAAACTGAATCCTCAGCTTCATGGGGTACCTTCTGTCAACTGAGGAGCGTTGTCTGGGAAGGAACAGGATCTTGAACATTGGTGTGAGGACATGGCAATCCTGGTGAAGCTGGGGACACTGAACTCTTACCCCCTTCTGCATCTTCTTTCCCAGCGGAAGCAGCCCTTCTCCCCACCCAAAAAGCTGAGCCCAGCTTTGCCCGAAGAAACCATAACAGCCCGTCCTGAAGTAGCTGCCTTGCAAGATGCTGCTGATGCTCCTTCAGGCCCACCCCCCACCCCCAGGATGACATGTCTTTGCTTCTAGACCTACCGCCAGATTCAAATCCCAGCAGGCCCTCAAAGGTGAGGTGCACAGTGTGACCTGTTCGGAGGTATGCTACACTTGAGAGGACTGCATGATATTTCCAATTTATACAGACAGAAATCTGGAGAATCCATGTTGGAACAGACACTAAGGGTGAAGGAAAAATGGTGGCAGGACATAAAAGTAGATCAAGTCAAACTGATTGATATGGGCCCATGAAGCAGAGATTCTGGATTCAATGTTTTAGCTTCAGGGGTTAGAAAGGGCCTGAACAGTGTAATTCACTGGTTAACAGAAACATGGACGAAAAGCGGGCCAGCACTTCATAAAATTAAAATGCTAGAACTGCCTTGGTACATCCGAGGGGAAAGTACCAAAGGCTTGGGGAGATGAGAATGTTACAATGAATTTATCACATAAGGACCTGCTCAACCTCTGTGAGAGGGTCCAGGGGATAAGCCTTTTGCCACAGGCAGTGGAAATACATGGTACGGGGAGCCCTAGCATCTTTGGCTGGGGTCACCCTTCTCTGCAGCCCAGAAATGACAGTGGAATCTGCTGCCTCTGATTAGGATACTTCAGTGCAATGAAGACGATTGGATCCCATGGCAGCAGGGGGTCAGGTGGAGACAAATTATCAAAGACAAAGTGGGTATGGTGACCATGGGACAGCAGGGGCAAGACAGTCATCAGGATAATCTGACTCACACAGACCTAGGGCTTTGGCAAGTTGGTCATTGTCCCTAGAGGAGAGATAGATGGGCCATTTGCCTAATTAAGTAGAAGAGCTCTAGGTCAAGTGTACAGAGGACTAACTTGAATCAACAAAACAGAAAGTCATGCCCCTTCAATCAATTCTCAGACTTGAACAAGTTTTACCAGGCTAACATCAGGGAAAAGGAAAACAATCAGCCTTTGGGGAATTCTTGAACATAGGTCCTGAATGGTCATTACTTCCAGGAGACCCAAAATGTCACTGTAGCCCACTAGTCAGAGTGGGGGCTTGGGGAGGTGAGATGATCAATGGGGTTTTAGTTCAAGGCCATCTCACAGTGGGTCCAGAGGGTCCATGAACCCATTCTGGGCTTATTTCCCCAGTTCCAGAACACAATATTGGAGCAGACATTTGCAACTGGTGGAAACTCCACATCGATTTCTAGCCTGTAGAGTGAGGGCGATCATAGAAAAGCCAGGCGGAAGCCATTAAAACTGCCTCTTTCTAGGAAAACAGAAATCAAAAGCAATGCCACGATCCTGGCGGGATCAGAGACTGGTGCCACCATCCAGGACTTGAAGGAGGCAGGGGTGGTGATTCCCACCACCACCCCATTCAACACCTGATATAGCCTGTGTGGAAAACAGATGGATCTTGGAGACCGGCAGTGGATTATCATAAACCTAATCAGGTGGGGACTCCAATTGCATCTGCTGTTCCAGATGTCATTTCATTGCTTGAACATATTAACACAGCCCTCCTACCTGTTATGCAGCTGTTCATTTGGGAAAGGTTTTTTTCTAGGTGCCTATTAGTAAAGACCACTGGAAGCAGAGAAGCAACCTCCTTTCAGCTGCAATATGCCTTCACTGTCCTAATTTAGGAGTACATCCATGCCCCAGCCTATAAGTTAGTCCTCGGACACCTGACGGCTTTTCCCTTCCACAGAGCATCACACCATTCCAGTTCATTGATGACATCAAAGACAGAGATGAGCTAGTGGGCTAGAACTGGCAACTACTCTAGACTTATTGGTAAGACGTCAGAGGGTGGGGAACAAATGCAACAAAAATTCAGATGCCTCCCACCTCTGGGAAATTTCTAGAAGTCCCATGGTGCGGCATGTGCCGAGATATCCCTGTATATCCTAGGCACAATGCCTGGTGGCCCACTTTGCATTTCAGAGGCAACATACTCCTCGTGTGGGTGATTACTCTGGCCCATTTCCGAGTGACATGAAAAGATGCTAATTTTGAGGGGAGGGCCTAGAACGAAAGAAGGTTCTACAACAGGTGCAGGCTGATGTACATCCTATACATGACCCAGCAGATCATGGTGCTTCAAATCAGTGGCCAAAAGGGTTGCTCTTCAGAGCCTTTGGCAGCCCCTGTAGGCATTTTTCCAAGAGGAATGAAAGGATACTTCCATACAAAGACTTGTACACCAAAGTTCCACAAGGTTTATCTGTAACAGTCACAGACTTCAAACAATCCTAGGTCTACCAATAGCTGAATGAATAAACACACTGTTATATAGTCACACGATGGCATACACTACTTAGTTCCTGTTGTGGCACAGCGGAAACGAATCCAACTAGGAGCCATGAGGTTGCGGGTTCGATCCCTGGCCTTGCTCAGTGGGTTAAGGATCAGGCGTTGCCATGAGCTGTGGTATAGGTCGCAGACGCAGCTTGGATCTGGCATTGCTGTAGCTCTGGCATAGGCCGTAAGCAATAGCTCCAATTAGACCCCTAGCCTAGGAACCTCCATATGCCGTGGGTGCGGCCCTAAAAAGACCAAAAAAAAAAAAATAAAATAAGCAATTGATCCACATAACAATATGGATGAACTTCAAAATAACCACACTGAGTAAGTGAAGCCAGACACAAAAATCCACTGTGAATGATTTAATTTACATAAGGTCTGGAAAATTCAAACTAATTTAAAGTGAAAGCCTGTCAGTTGGGATTCCCTGGTGGCTCAGCAGGTTAAGGATCCAGTATTGTCACTGCTATGGCTAGGGTCACTGCAGTGGCATGGGTTGGATCCCTAGCCCTGGAACTTCTGCATGCCACAGGTATGCCCAAAAAAAGCAAATCAGTAGTGACCTTGTGGGGGCGGGGGTAGGGCAATGTTGAGATGTCACGAGGAAACTTGTGAAGACAATAGACATATTAGTTATCACTACTGTGGTGGTGGTTTCAGGCATGCGTACATATGTCAAAATGTATCAACTTGTGCATCTTTATGCACAATTTATTTTATTCCAATTATACCTCCATAGAGCTGTTAAAATGTTTAAATATAAATAAAATAATTGCATGGGGCACATGCCTGTGTGTTTCCCATTCAGAATAATATTGTAAGAAGGGGGAATGCCTTCCTATCATAGTTTGTTCATGAGGTTCCTTTGTTTTGCTTTTATTTTATTTTATTTTATTTTTAATTTTTAAAAATTTTTTTTTATTTTTTTGCTTTTGAGGGCTGCACCTGCAGCATATGGATATTCCCAGGCTAGGGGTCAAATCAGAGCTTCAGCTGCTGGCCTATGCCATAGCCACAGCCTTGTGGGATCTGAGCCGCATCTGCGACCCATACCACAGCTCAGGGCAACCCTGGATCCCTAACCTACTAAGCAAGGCCAGGGCTTGAACCCACATCCTCATGGATCCTAGTTGGGTTTGTTAACCACTGAGTCATGAAGGGAACTTCCTGCTTTTATTTTAAAGTCATGAAGGAGTATTGAATATTACTAAATGCTTTTTCTGCATCTGCTGAGATACCCTGGATTTTCTCTTTTAAATAACCGTTAATGTAGTAGCTAATGACTACAGAATCTAATGGAATGGGCCAAGACAGTGTACCCGGAAACCATCACCTACATCTGATCCTTGTATAAGCCCAATTCATCAAAAGTGTTTTCTATTCAGACCTAGTTGTTCTGCCATGGGGTTTGGGGTGGGAGTCTGTTAGAGCACTTAGTATTTGGTACAAACAAACACGGAATTTAAGCCTAAAACCCTTTAACTTGAAGGTCATTGAGACTTCCATTTTTATATACCATGGAACCAAATCTTGAAAACTATTAAAATTATTGTCTTTTTCAGTATCTTGATCATCGGAATGTGACCAATCAGGGAGTTCCCGTCATGGCTCAGGGGAAACGAATCTGACTAGCACCCATGAGGACACAGGTTTGAGCCCTGGCCTTGCTCAGTGGGTTAAGAATCTGGCGTTGCCGTGAGCTGTGGTGTAGGTCAAAGATGCGGCTCGGATCCCATGTTGCTGTGGCTGTGGTGGAGGCTGGCAGCTGCAGCTAGCTACAAATTTGACCCCTAGCCTGGGAATTTCCATATGCCATGGGTGTGGCCCTAAAAAGACAAAAAAAAAAAAAAAAAGAATGTGACCACTCAGAGAATCCACAGGCAGAAAGGACCTGTGATGCACTGAACTGTGCCTCCCCACCCCATTTCACATGTTGAAGTCCTAACCACCACCAGTATACCTTAGAACGTGACTGTATTTAAGAAATAGGGCCTTGGGATGGTTAATTTAACGTTAACTTGACTGGCCACAGGATGCTCAGATTAAACATGATTTCTGGGCGTGTCCATACAGTGTTTCTGCAAGAGATGAACATCTGAGGCAGTGGACTCAGGAAAGCAGACGGCCCTCCCAAAGGTGGGTGGGCCTCGTTCAACCCATTGAGGGTCTGAGCAGAACAAGAGGCAGAGGAAGGCTGGAGCCATCTACCCCTTTCCTCCTGCCTCACTGATTAGGCTGGAACATCTCATCTCATCTTCTCCAGCTCTTGGACTGGGATTTACACTATTGGCTTCCCTGGGACTCAGACTAAATTATACCACCAGCTCTCCTGGGCATCCGGCAGATCCCAGAATGTCACAGCCTCACTGGCAATTCCTCATAATACATGTGCATCTACAACTACGTGTGTGTGTGTGTGTGTGTGTGTGTGTGTGTGTGTGTGTGTGTGTGTTCTGTTTCCTTGGAGAACCCTGACTCACAAGGCCTTTGAAAGGCTGACTAAGGTTAAATGAGGTTAAACAGGTGGTTCCTAATCCTATAGGACCAGTGTCCTTAAAGGAAGAACAAGAGACACCAGGGAGGTACCACAAAGGAAAGGCTGTGTGAGTACACAGCGAGACTGCCCTCTCCAAGACCCGCAGAGGGGCCCCCGTGGAAACCAACCCAGTCAACACCCTAACCTTGGACTTCCATCCTCCAGAAAAGTGAGAAAAAAAAATTGCTACTGTTGAAGCCATGCAGTCTATGGTATTTTGTTATAACAGTCCTAGCAAACCATTAGAGGAGCTTACTCAGGATTCCTGGTTTTCCTTATTCCTAAAATGACCTGTTCTTCTTGTCTTCATGGGGAATTCAG
This sequence comes from Phacochoerus africanus, assembly GCF_016906955.1. Classification (NCBI taxonomy): domain Eukaryota; kingdom Metazoa; phylum Chordata; class Mammalia; order Artiodactyla; family Suidae; genus Phacochoerus; species Phacochoerus africanus. The sequence continues at coordinate 57,122,279 of NC_062554.1, read as the reverse complement.
CCATCCTTCAGGGCCACTCAAATGTCACCTCTTCCATGGAACTTGCCCTAATTTTCTGCATTCCTATATTTGGACATCTTTCCTTTATAGAACTTTTCACATGGTGTCAGGGCCTGTCACTAGCTTGTGAATCCTTTAAGAAAAGCAACCATATAAAATCCATCTTTGAATTCTCAGTGTCTAGTGTAATGCCTGTTGGATGGATGGATGGATATATGAATGGAGAGTGAATGAATAAATAAGATGCGGTTTCTCCTTAAGCTGTCATGCTCTCTGCTGCCTCTTGGTGGCTATTTGGTTTTCAACACCACATCTAAGGCACCGTGTGGAGCTGAGTCAGCAACATCCTGCAACGGCTTCTTTCAGATGACTCCTTTTCCAGCTTACACAAAACATCTTCCTCCCATTTTGGTATTTCCACTCTCTACTTTCTCATTACATCATCAAATAAACCTTGGACACCTGGACACCAGGATTTTAGATTTCACAGCTCTCTTCTCAGGATGTCAAGGTCCTGACCAATTATTCTGTCCCTTCATCTCCCCAGACACCTCAGATGTTACAGCAGACTGGCCTGCTGCCTCCTTCTCCCCTACATGGAGGGCGCTAAACACCTGGGGAGGAAACACTCAAGGATACATCTTGGCACCACTACAAAGTCATGATATTTAACTCCATCCTCCATCCTCCGTCTTCCTCATTGAGCTTCTTACTCCTTCTGTTTCTCGTTGCAACAATTCCAAACCATTAGCTCTTCTCACATCACCTGTCCCATCACAACCCTTCTTTTCCCTGAGTTACCTTGACTCTTCTTTTTGAGACAAAAATCAAGGTGTGAAACAAGCTGCCTACATCATGTCCTCCTGCTACACCCCCCCGGCCCTGTTTCTCACTGCTCCTCTGCCTAAAAAACCCCCCATCCTCTTTGCTCTCTGTACCCCCCCATTCACCTAAAATTACTTTTTCTTTTTCCAACTCAAGAGTAAACCTTCCATGAAGACTTTATCAGCACCACTCAATGTCCCAGGTGGCCCCATTCCTCTGAGTTCTCATGTCCCTATATTTCTCCTGCAACCATCACACCCCATGTGATCACGTTTACTTATATTTATCCAATTATGTGTCTGTTCTGTTTCAGGGGCAAATGAAGCCCAGAGACTGAGATCGTCTTTGCTAACAGTGTATTGAGCACAGATTCACAGTGGGAATCTGACAAGTGAACAGCACACAGGGTAATGTCTCTTAGTAAGCCCGTTAAGAAATAACATACACCGGGAGTTGCCATTGCAGCTCAGCGGAAACAAACCAGACTAGTATCCAGGAAGATGCAGATTCGATCCCTGGCCTCACTCAGTGGGATAAGGATCCAGCATCGATGCAGCTGCAGCTTAGGTCACAACTGTGGCTTGGATCTGATCCTGGCCTGGGAATTCCATATGCCATGGGGCAGCCAAAAAAGCGAAAAGAAACAAAAAAGAGAGAGAGAGAGATTAATGACACAATTATTCCAGGCAAGGGGAGACGAAAGAAAGAAAGTCCAAGTGCAGCTCGAGCGGTGCCTTTATACGGGCCAGGCCGGTATATGGGAGAACCACTGCGAGCTGACTTCCAGCTGCCAGCTCAGAACAAGAGCCCCCTGTCGCCAGAGCTAGGGAATGAGGGTGGGGGTGTCAGGGGGCAGGGGAGGCAGGGACCTTCCCCCTTGGCTGGCACCACAGCCCAGACCAGCTCATCTCTGCGGCAGGGACACACGGGCCCTGTCTCCTGAGACCGTGCCCTCTGCCACCACTGCCAGCCCTGAGCAGCCTGGCCACAGCAGGACAAGTGCCCTGAGATCTTCAGAGAGCTCAACTGGCAGAGAATGGCTTCTTCCTGGATGGAAACTCCCAGACACTCCTCACAAACCCCTCAGTATTTAGAACTTAACTATCCTCTAGCCATGGAGGCTCCCAACGTATTCTTATCAATGAGCCCCCATGGGCCCCTCGGCAGCTAAGCTGCTAAGCGCTCCTCAAGACAACAGATAAGACGATGTCAGCGTGATGTGGTCTGCTTCAGTTTCACCAGAGCAACGTTGCCTCTAAACACAAATTTTTTTTGGTCTTTGTCATAAAGAAGTGGATGAAATCCACTTAAGTCAAGCGGATCTGAAATCATATCAAACCAGGACACAACAATGTCTCTCTCCTGTAACTAGACTGGGTCCCCTGAGGAGAATTACAGCATCTATGCGTCCTGTTATCCCCAGCACTCTGGCAAGATGCCTAGAATGTTTCAAGAAATGATCAGAAGGAAAGAAAGAAGGATATCGGAGGTGATGAGTGATGCGGCCTGGCAGCCAGTGCACCCCCTCACCACACCCACCACACACACACACACACACACACACCACACACACACACACCCCCACCCACCCACCCACCGCCGGGTGTGGAGACTAAGGCTCGCCCCAGGCCCCAGGCAGCAGCTCATGCCAGTCAAAATGACAAGTGCACTGGCGTGTTCATCCGAGAGCCCCGCCTCCTCACATCCACTTCAGAATCTGGAAGGCACTGCTGGCTACCTCCTCACTCCAGACCATCTGGGCAGGTGGCACCTAGCCCACTTCCAAGGTCAGGTTCTTACTGCCCTGAACAATCCAGATTATGCTGCAGAGTAAACTTTTTCTCTGAACTGTCACAGCAAGTCTTCAGAATCATGCTTGGGGCCTCCATCACCCACGTCTCATCTCAGTTCTCAGTTACATGGTGGGGATGTTTCCCCAGAGCATCCTGTGATCTTCTAACTGTCCCTGAGCACAAGGGATGGTCTGGGAGGACAAGGATGGCAGCACCCACTTATGCTCCTTTTCTGTGGGAAGCAGAGCCACAGCAAGTGGCCAGCGTTCTAGGATCCTAGGGACATGCCCAGTTCGCTCTGTGGACACTTGGATCCTAAATCAAACTTTTGCTTCATGAGCTAAACCATGAAACTCAGTTCATCATGAACAAAGCCACACATCTAAACGATGGGTCCCTCTGCATTCCAAAGAAATCTGGGAGTTCCTGTCGTGGCTCAGTGGAAACGGATCTGACTAGCATCCATGAGGACGCAGGTTTTATCCCTGGCCTCATTCAGTGGGTTAAGGATCTGGTGTTGCGGTGAGCTGTGGTATAGGTTGCAGATGTGGCTCAGATCTGGCATTGCTGTGGCTGTGGTATAGGCAGGCAGCTACAGGTCTGATTCGACGCCTAGCCTGGGAACCTCTCCATATGCCATGGGTGCAGCCCTAAAAAGACCAAAAAATTTTAAAAATTAAAAAATAAAGGAAAAAAAAATCTGTACCGACAGCAGAAAAGGAGAGATGCCACAATATGTTTCCTGTTGGCATGATTTTTGGCTGGAGTTTGAAGATTCCTGTAAATACCTGGGGACTGATGCTGTGGTGATGAAAGGCCATGACCAACATATGGATCACTGATGATGGGCAGCCACGAGCAGCTCTGTACAAATGATATCCGTCCTGGGCCAAAATAAAAAGGACAGCCATGTGCACACAGAGCTCCTAGGGACCAAGATGGAGAAGGAAGCTGGCTTCACAGGAAACTGGCGCAAACGCTCTCATACACACTCAGTGCTGCTGTCAGATACTTAATTTTCCCATAGGTAATTCTATGCAGACCACTGAAGGCAAATTTACTAAAACCAAAAACAACCACACATAAAACACATCCCCAAGCAATTCTATTAGAAGGTTGTCTGGACATACATCTCTACCTCTGCTGTCTTTTCCGGGGTGTTTGGGGAGCAGAAGGGAAGAGGAGATGGAAGGGAATAGAAACATTCCTTCTTGAAGACACAGCAGAAAGACCTTCTCTATGAGGTCCCCCTTAACTGTCTCAACCCTCAGTGACCCTTCCTTCCCCTGATATGTATAATAATCTGCATTTTACCATATCCCATACTGACTTGCATTATTAAATAGTCACTCATGATCCAAGAACTCATCTCCCCAATTACTGGCAAGGTCCTTGACGACAAGGACCGCTTCTATTCCTCCAGATTACCTACCCCAGTGATTGAATACAGCAGATATTCAAAAGATTTGATTGCCCCCGGAATGCCACGAGCAAATAACCCCAAATCACAAATATGACTTTGTTATACAGTATTATGAAATTTCAGGAATAAATCTATCTCTGTATTAATGTTTCCCGCCTTGTATTTCGCAATTCCTGAGCACGAGTTCGGTGAGCTGAGTACCTGGGGATGGGAGAGGGGAGGGAGTTGGGGGTGGGGGATGAACGTTAAAATGTATTAGGCCCGCGAAAAAAAATGCCTACATGAAATTAAAATAAACTGGACTACTGAGTTTGCCTAAATGGTAGAAGGTGTTTACAGATGTCGTTTAATCACTGGAGCTGGAAGTCCGAGTTTCAGAGGGTCGTTACCTGCAAGCCCGCTCTCAGGTCTGCTCCGCGCTGGGAACTGGGGCGCACGCGCGGTGGGCTCGCGCTCTGCGCGCTCTCAGGGGCAGAGACCCGTCTGCGCTCTGCAGTCACGGCGGCTCCTCGCCGCCAGAGGGCGCCGGGCCGCGGGGCGCGCAGCGCTCTCCCAACAGGCCTCGCTCCTGCCGACATCGACCCGGAAGTGGTCGCCGGCGCCCCGCCGGCCGGCAGCCCAGAAAGGAGCTGGGCTGCGGACTGCGGGGAACCAGGCAGCTGGAGCCCACCGAGGAGACGGCTCTGCGTTCACGGCGGCCGGGGCTCAGCCGGACGGTGCGCGAGCCATCCCTTGGCGCACCGGTCCTCGGCGTTGGTAAGTGCTCAGTGGGCCGACGACCCTGCCCCCCTCTGTGGCCGCGCGCCGCTCACGGATCGGGCACCATGAAGTCCACAGTCTTTTTCTCCTGTGCAGCGCCCCGGTCGGAGGGGGCTGCAGCTGGGCCGAGCTGTCGAGCCGCCGCAATCACCGGGCGCTGCCTGTAGAACGTCTGGGCCGGCAGCCCGGCTGGAGCCTGGCCAGTGCCTGAATCTTGCGCCCGCACCGCAGACGGCGCCGGGCCCCCGACTCCGAAGAGGAGAAGGAGGGTGGTCGTCCGGGGAGCCCCCTCCGGTGCGCCATGGAGGCAGAGGCCGCAGCTCTCTCTCAGGAGCCCCCTGCCGAACCCAGCTGCAGCCTCGGTCACCTGTTTAGTAGCCGTAAGCTGTTGGCCGTGGGGGCCGTGCTAGGCTGGCTCCTGGTCATCCACCTCCTGGTCAACGTGTGGCTTTTGTGCCTTCTGTCTGCGTTGCTTTTGGTGCTGGGAGGATGGCTGGGCTCCGACGCCATCGTGGGGGCTTCAAGTCGGCTGCACCTGGAACGCTTTATCCCGTTGGCCATCTGCCCCCCAAACCCCGAGGCCGAGAGGCAGCTGGAGCAGGAGATCGACCGCACCATCCGCCTGATCATGCGGGATTTTGTGTCGTCCTGGTACCGCACAGTGAGCCAGGAGCCGGCCTTTGAGGAGGAGATGGAGGCAGCCATGAGGGGTTTCGTGCAGGAGCTGCGGAGGCGGATGGCCGTGGTGGACCGCCATGCTCTCGCCCAGAGGGTTCTGACGCTTTGCGGTTGCCACCTGCAGAGCTATATTCAGGCAAAGGAGGCCACTGCAGGGAAGCAGAGTGGCACAGTTGAGCCCTCCCAGCTCTGGGAGGCCTATTGCCGGACCACTGCCCCACATCCTGCAGTCCAGAGCCCCAGTACTGAAGTCACCTATACACGTGAAATTGTGGACCTGTTGCTTAAAGGGTTAGTGCCAAAGCCCCACTTGGAGACCCGGACTGGCCGCCATGTAGTGGTGGAACTCATCACTTGCAATGTGATCTTACCACTGATCAGCAAGCTCTCAGATCCTGACTGGATTCACCTTGTACTCGTGGGCATCTTTTCCAAGGCCAGAAATAATCCAGCTGGAGCAATGAAACCCCTCTGCCAAGCCAGTACCCTGGAACAGCCCTCAGTGCCCACATCTCTGCCCCTGATTGTTGAGGTGCAGAGTCTACCAAAAGTGAGAGCCCCTTCTCCAGCAGCAGTCCCAGTGCTCCTGAACTGCAGTGAGCCAGATGGACCATCACACCTGTCCCCAGAAGTTGAAGAAGGCCGTGAAGCACTAGAGGGAGACCTGGGGGTAGTGCTAGAAGAAAGAAGAGTAGGAAACAACCCTTCTCATTTCCTACAACCAGGTATTCCAGGCCCTCTGTTCCTGTCTGAAGACGCAGAGCTGGAGTCTCCACTGTCTGAACTGGGCAAAGAAACCATCATGCTCATGACCCCAGGCAACTTCCTCTCTGACAAGATCCAGAATGTCTTGTGTGTCCTAGGAGGTTCCCACTCCCTAGAGGCTAAGGATGCTGAGGGATCCGAAGGAGTCGAAGAAGCAGAAGCTGAAGAGGGCCCAGGAACAGAAACGGATTCGGGCCTGCTTGTCTCCATGCTCAATACCTGCCCAGAGATCCACATTGACACAGCAGACAAAGAGGTAGAACAAGGAGATGTCACCTCTCTTGCAGCTTTGCTGGCCAGTCCAGAAAGGACATGCCCACCACGACCTCCGTGCTTAGAGAAAGAACTCACCAATGATGTGAGCACCCTCGATCCTAGTCTGCCTCAGGTTCTGCTTTCCTCCTCTCCACCTGGTCCCCTCAGCTCGGCCACCTTCAGCTTTGAGCCCCTGAGTAGTCCAGATGGCCCTGTTGTCATCCAGAACCTTCGTATCACCGGCACCATTACTGCTCGAGAGCACAGTGGCACCGGATTCCACCCATACACGCTCTACACGGTGAAGGTAACAGGGTTCGAACTGTCATCACCCACTCTGGTCTGGGCATGGGTTTGGAGGGCTGTCAGTGAAGCTCGTGTGTTAAGGGAGAGAGGCTGCTTTTACTTAGTTTGCCGTGGTTAATTGAACAAGTGGCTGTGTGTGAACGGTCAGCTCCCTTGTAAGAGAGTAGGTGTCTATCTGATATCCTCCCAAGCAATCCTAGAATCCCAGGGCCATCAGGATACTGAGGGCCATGTTTCTCACTGGTTCCCAATGGATTCAGTCATCCTGTCCAGAGAGTCTTCCCAGATTTCTTCCCTGCTAATTTCTTTCTGTTTTTCAGTACTGGTATCTTTCATACTTTGTTTTAGGAAGGAAGGTCATTTATCTACATATACTTCAAAAGGTAGCAAGTGCCCCATTTCTGGAGGTGTTTAAGCCCAGTGGTAGGAGCTACTTGGCAGAGATGATATGAAGGGGGTCCATGTATCATCAGGTGGCTGGTTTGGTAGGACAGCAGCTCCTTAAAACTGGTTTTAGGATAGGCTGGCTGCAAGTCTCCTGGACAGTTGTCTTTTTTAAAAATACAGAATCCTGGGACCCATTCTTGGAAATTCTCATTCCCAGTCCATCAGAGCCTATCAGAGTCCGTATTCTGATAGCAAATTCTGCAGCCCAAGTGATTTTGAGGCGCAGCCAAATTTGGGAGTGTATAGTATCAAATCGTGTCCCTCCAGGAGCTAAATATTCCATAGACAGTACCCTAGCTCCTAGGGGCTCCACGTTTGAGAGTCCTAACCTGAATTCCACCTGCACCTCTTATCTGGGCCGTTCCTTCTCAGTGCTGGGCTGAGGGACTACTTTGCTCATTTCAGCTCATGATGAACACCTTCCTCTCTGCCTCTAGAACAAATTAAACAGCAGCTCAAGTCCCACCAATAAGAGCTTCTTTGCTCCATCACCTGCCCACATGGTGATACCTTAACCAAACCTACTCCTAATGAGAACAAGCACACGTGTTGTTCTTCCACAATATCAATTATATTTTCACTGCTCTGTCAAAAAGCCTTCCCCTGGAGGTCTGAAGTTGCAGCTTTTGTGCTATTTAGGGTATTTGCTCTGGGAAACATATGGGAACCAGTTGTCTTTCCCACATACTGGCCCTCCAAGCATATGAAGACAGCAAACACTGACCCCTTAAAACATCTCCAGTCTTCACATGACTTCTCATCATACAGATGATCTGTACTTAGGAACAAAAGTTCAGTGTAGCCCCAAGAGCAGTAATGAATCTGCCCAAAGCCAAACAAAAACACATGTTCCTTTAACACATTTCCAAGCAAACAAATGATTTCAGTTCATCAGCTGTTTGGGATTATTTATGCTTCTTCCAACTAAGATAAATAATCATTGGTTAAGTGTCATGGCACAACGGTTATCCCCTTATAACACCCAGCCCCATAATTTGGGGTAAAAGAGGTGGTATCATTTTTATCAGTGGTGTACCCTCAGTTTTATCCTCTGTCTTTGGGATTTGAAGTAATAGTCGTTAAGTAAAGAGAGTGTTTGCAGGGAGCGCTTTGGGGTGGAAGGAGGAGTGGGGAGCAGTACAGTTCATTTCCCGCTTCCTGGGCCACTCTGTTGGGAAATGCATCTCACGCCATAATTCAGCCCCCTTGGAGTTGGAGTTCCTCAGTACAGCTTGGAGCGGCTGTCACCTCTGATCGGTTCAGGAACAGAGTAAGAACATCTTGCTCCCTTTACCCCGACTCTGCTCTTACTGTGTGGCCAGCAAGCTGATCCGTAAACACGTTTGTTCACTCAACAGTATGAGACGGCCCTTGAAGGCGAGAGCAGCAGCGGCCTTCAGCAGTTGGCCTACCACACCGTGAACCGCCGCTACCGCGAGTTCCTGAATCTGCAGACCCGTCTGGAGGAAAAATCCGACCTACGAAAGCTCCTCAAAAGTCAGGAGTTTCCCCAGCCCCAGAGTGCCTGCTCGCTTTCCATATCTAGCCACCCCGATGTGAGAGGCTGGAAGCCTGTTGGTTTGGGGAAGGGGGGAAGGGGGAGAAGGCAGCATCCAGAGCCCTGTGCTTTCCCAGTTTGCTTCTGCGTGTTTGGGGTTTTAGCTCTGGACAGCGCTGATGGCATTCTTTCTGAGATACTTCTTTGCCCCTGAAGGCTTTGTTCTGGGGCCCCCTCTAGTTTATGCTTAAGAAACATTCATGTTTCCACCTGTGCCTGTGAGGTAGTGTAAGGATTTAAATTAACTTTTTCAGATTCGTAGATTGATTGCTCTTAAATAGTAAAATATTAACCAGAAATTCTTGCCACCTTTCCTTTAACAAGCAGGCTTTTTTTTTTTTTTTTTTTTTGCGTGCTGCCTGACCCTTGTAAGGCACAGGAACAATAAGAAAATATGTAATTTAACTCAAAAAATAAGTAAGGAGCTACTTTGTTTTGTTTTTTTAAATACCAATGATTACCCAAATAAACATTTTAATAAGTTGAGGCATAGACAGTGGATTTCAGTTATATATTTTCTTTCTGAGTAACGGTAGCTGATATTGACCGAACTGGAAAATGTATGCCCAGTTCTTGTATAAGCCATTTACACATATTAACTCGTTTAGTTCTCTCAGGACAAAGTAGATACTATCATCCCCATTTTTACAGACAAGAAGCAAAGAAAGATGAAGCAACTTGCTTCAGGTTGTTACTATAGCAAGGATTGGAGCCAAAATTGAAACCTGGGCAATCGGATTTCAGGGCCCCTGTTCATAACCACTGAGTGTATGGCCTCTTATACCTTAATATCATCATGGATAATGAAAGTAGGTTGTGTGTATCATATCTCTGTAATATATCTGGAACTCCCAAAATAAAAAAATCCCGGGAAGGAGAGGCCCCAGGGGAGGGACTGTGAAGGGATGAGCACCCCCCGCCTTGGGACCCAGAGGCCTCTCCAGCCTCAGCTGCCTCTTGGCTGTAGCTCACAAGCGAGGAAAAGAAATCCCTGGGGACGTGTATTCAGCAGTTCTGTTTTCTTTACGTATGTGATGCATTGCATGTGGAATAGCTCTTAGTGCACATCCAGTGAATGAATTGGGTTTTGGTGTCTTTGTTTTCAAGATGTGAAAGGTCCTAAAAAGCTCTTTCCGGATCTTCCGTTCGGAAACATGGATAGTGACAGAGTGGAAGCCCGCAAGAGCCTCTTGGAATCATTCCTGAAGGTCAGCCCTCTCTGCTCTCATTCTAACTACCAGACACCCAACCCAAGGGGGCGCGATCTGGGCACCGGAATGTCTCTTTGAAGTCCTTCTCGTGTCTTTTGTAGCAACTCTGTGCCATTCCTGAAATCGCTAACAGCGAGGAGGTACAGGAGTTCCTTGCCCTGAACACAGATGCTCGTATCGCCTTTGTCAAGAAGCCATTCGTGGTCTCCAGGATAGACAAGGTACGAGCAGGGCCACTGTGCTCCACCCATAGTTTCTCAGGGGAAGTGTCTGAAAAGTAAGGGAGGTGGCAGGTGGGAGAGGCAGCGTGGAGGAGTACATAGGACATGGACTGGAGTTTTCTGTAACCACATGTTGGTTACATCATCAGCTTGCCAAGTGACAGGGAGCAGCTACAAGGATACAGTACTCCTGCCACAGTAAGTGCACACATGGCTCCTGGGGGTGTCCTGAGACTGTTCCTCCGGGGGAGGGATAGAGGGGTGGATCTGTATTATCTCCACAGATGGAGGAGCAGGAAGGTCGCTTCTGGAGGCCAGGGTGATTCCCAGTGTCGGTCACTCAGGAAATGAGTCCTAAGACATGACACTGAGATGGCTTTAGCTCGGCATAGGGATTCTCCACTGGAGGACCGAGTGTGAGAGAGTCGTACCTTCTTCAGGAGGGCCTCTTAGAACCACCTGAGGTGGGAGGAGACTTCAGCATCTCTGGGGCAGAAGTCTGAGGTTTACACTGATCCCAAATGGCACATGTTTTCTAAGGTTAGAAAACACCGACTCTTGGGCAGAAGAGGGGTCTCCCTCTTTTCATCTAGACTTCAGGAGACAAAATGAAAAAGTGGAATTTCATGAGAGTTAGGAAACATTCACTAGGAGGAAAAAAAACTGCAAACTGAAAAGAGCTAAGTGAGGTAAAGCCCCCAGCATTCCATGCAGATGTGTTCATCCATGCAGATGTGCTCCTTCATCGATTGTTTTTTTTTTTTGTCTTTTTTTTGTCTTTGTTGTTGTTGTTGCTATTTCTTGGGCCGCTCCCACGGCATATGGAGGTTCCCAGGCTAGGGGTTGAATCAGAGCTGTAGCCACCGGCCTACGCCAGAGCCACAGCAACGCGGGATCCGAGCCGCGTCTGCAACCTACACCACAGCTCACAGCAACGCCAGATCGTTAACCCACTGAGCAAGGGCAGGGACCGAACCCGCAACCTAGTCGGATTCGTTAACCACTGCGCCACGACGGGAACTCCCATCGATTGTTTTTTAACATCTACCTCCCGCATGCATGCTTTAAGCATGTCCCGTACTTGTCGCTCGCAATACCAGAGTGAATAAGACAGATACAGGCCCTCTGTATCCTCATTACAATTCTGTGAGCCCAGAGGGCAAGATGCATTTTCTAGCTACAGTGCCCACCTTCCCGCTGTTCTCTGTGTTCTTCCCTGGCTCGCTGTCCCTGGGTCCTCACAGCAGTCTTCCTGGACCATTTCTGCCTTGTCTTGGCTGGCCTGACTGCTCCTTGTAGAGGCCACACTCAGGGTGAGGTGAGGCAGGCATGCTGCTCTGAGCCAGCAGTGTTAATTAGCAGGTGGCACCCAGGGAAGAGTAAATGTTTCCTTCTGTTTCTTTGCTATTTGGGGGTTTCATTTGTTTGTTCATTTTTCTTTTCAGCAAATATCTCTGTGTCATTTTCCCATTCTGAGAAACAGAGGTAATTATTACTCTTCAGTGAAGATTGTTTTATTTCATCGTTATGAGTAGAGAAGTTTATATCAACTCCAGATTCTTTAACCTAAGTGATTGTTGTTTGTCTCTGTGTAAAGAAGAGAAATCATTTGAGTTCCTTGGAAAAACCAGCCTTTTTACTCTGTGAATTGCTTTGAGCCTTTTTATATTCTATAGGCTTCTAGACTATATTTCTTATTTTGATCATCTTCTTCACTCTTTTCTTTGAATATTCCTACCTGTATTACTTCCATTTAGTCACATCTTGTTGAAAGTTTTATTAATTTGGAAACTAAAAATCATTCTTTTGTTCGAGAAGAAAGACACTGAAAATGGAAGTACTCCCCAGCCTGGAAACCTCCCAGATTTTTATTTTATCTCATTGTTCCGGCTTCTTTTCCCACGGCATTGTTTGTCTTACTTCAGTGAGGAAGATTTTCCTGGCCTTAGAGAAAAGGGGACAGAGCTGCCACTGAGTCATCTGCTGGTGAAAAGGAGAGAGAGTCGCCACTGAGTCATTTGGCTGGTATCTGACTGTGCTGATAGATGAGGTTGTGCTGGATAGGCCAGCCATCTGCTCATCCTGGGTGAGGAAAGCACCTCACGACAGCTGCTCCTTGGTGGTTCCTGTCTGACCCTGCGTCTCTGACCCCTGCAGATGGTGGTGAGCGCTATCGTGGACACCTTGAAGACAGCATTTCCTCGCTCCGAGCCCCAGAGCCCCACCGAGGAGCTGAGCGAGGCCGAGACAGAAAGCAAGCCCCAGGCAGAAGGCAAGAAGGCTAGCAAGTGAGAGACCCTTCTCAGTTCTCAGCGTGGCCCCCAATGTTCAGCCAAAGCCCATCCCCACTCTTAGGCCCTAGAAGAGAGGCGATGGGTTGTAGGTACCAGCTTTTACAGGTCCATGTGCCCAGTGTGGCATTGCAGGAAGCCTGAGCGCCTGGGTAGGCATCCTTGTTGAATGTTGGTCTTGCCATGGGAACCCAGGGCCCAAACTGGCCAGGGGTTTTTAACTAGAGGGAATACTCTAGATATGGATATTCTCCTTTTCTATTTCCCTGAAAAACTGAACTGTTTCTTTCCTTTTAAGAATCAAGCCTTATTTATGACCTATCTCTGTTTGCCGTCATTTTTGGAAATCTTGGCTCAGAAGTTGCATGTACTGGCAATAAACAGGAAAGGGCTAGAATGGACACCTGCAGGGCCGATTTTAGTAACTGGTTATTGCTGCTGGCCTCTCCTGCGCTGGGGTCGCAGTGTTGTCTGGCAGCACTCAAAGCAGCATGTGGAAAGGAGGGCCACCACATTTCCGCCCTGGACACTTCATGGCTGTCCCTGGGCCGTTATGAAGAGAGACAGAGGGTGTGGGTGTAGGGGGAGGAAGGGAGGGGGAGAGTATGTGTGTGTGTCTGTCTGACTATCTCTCTTTGTCTCTGTGTTCATGTTTCATGGACCGGCAGTAACACTCACAGTTTTTAGCTTTTTTTTTTTTCCCTCCCCTGGGCCCATATTTTGAAGGGTAACCGTGATGCCTGTGCTTATAATTACCCTGTTTCTTTCTTTCTTTTTTAAAGCTTTTTAGGGCTGCACCCATGGCACATGGAAGTCCCCATGCTAGGGGTCGAATCGGAGCTACAGCTGCCGGCCTACACCACAGCCACAGCAACTCGGGATTTGAGCCGTGTCTTCTTCCTTAACCTGATGAGCAAGGCCGGGGATCAGACCCACATCCTCGTGGGTACTAGTCAGACTCATTTCCGCTGCACCACAACCCTGTTGCCCTGCTTCAGAACCCTGTTTCTGGAGTTCCCATCGTGGCGCAGTGGTTAACAAATCCAACTAGGAACCTTGAGGTTGTGGGTTCGATCCCTGTCCTTGCTCAGTGGGTTAAGGATCCGGCGTAGCCGTGAGCTGTGGTGTGGGTCACAGATGAGACTCAGAGCCCGCATTGCTGTGGCCCTGGTGTAGGCCAGCGTCTACAGCTCGGATTAGACCCCTAGCCTGGGAACCTCCATATGCCACAGGAAGCGGCCCTAGAAAAGACAAAAAAAAAAAGGAAACTGTTTCTTGAATTGTTAAGGTTAACACCTATGGTTCCTTCCCTAGTTTTGTTTGGAACATAAGGGAAATAAGTGGATGTATAAAAAGGCGTGAATGACAGCTTTTGTCTGTGCCATTTATCTTTTTAACCTTCAACAAAATTTTGATGAGTGGGTAGTCGGTGCCGGCCAGTCTTCTAGCTTGCGGGAGCACAGTCGTGACAGACTGGTCCTTATTTTGCATTCATGAAAGCCCTTTCACCAATGACTTGTAGGTATAGCCTAGTGCAGGAGTTGCACTGTGTATTAAGAATTTGCCAAAATATATATTGTTTGGGAGGTTTCAGGGCCAGGTCTTTCCTGGCAACTCTGACCACAGTAAGCCCCCAAGAATAAGTATGGATATTCTTGTCTTGAGGTATTAATACTTATCAGCCCTTTGGATATAGATCAAGACTATGAATTCGCTCCTCTTTCTGCTCTTTGTTTCTATACTAGGTCCAGACTGAGGTTCTCATCCAGTAAAATTGCTCCAGCACTGAACATAGCTGAGGCACACGAGAAAATTCTCTATTGTCTCCAGGAAGGCAGTGTGGTAAGTAGTCCATAGAGAATTCTCGGAATTAATAGCTAGAGTGTTGATCCTACAATTATAGACATTGTCTAAAATCAGGAGGACTTAGGTGCCTTGCTAAAGGACTTAGCCACCATCTAGATCTGTGATTTTTCCTCTAGGAGTGTGTTCTCCCAGTGGTTTGGGTTCCTGCTAGTTCTGGGTTGGCAGGTTGGTGTCTCAAGGGTCGTGGGTTTTGGAAAATGGATGACAGAATGAGAAAGCCAGCTTCTGGAAGAAAACCCAACGTTTTTGTGGCAAGCAAGACTACAAAGGCATTGTTTTCCTTGCAGTTTAAGTTAAAAAAAACCCTTTCCTCAGGTGGGCACAGAATCAGTTGGGCCCTCTACTCCTAACACTTCTGTAGGAAGAAACAGAGACCCCCGTGTACCACCGTAGCCCTCCTGCTTTCTGCATTCTTCGTGTGACATGCCACTGACTCTTTCTTCAGGAGTCAGAGGTTCTCTCCATGTCTGGGATGGAATCCTTTATTGAAAAACAGACAAAGTTACTAGAAATGCAGCCAGCAGAAGCCCCAGGAAAAGACTCTGAACAAATCTCCAAGGAATGTGTGGATGGTTTCAAGGCAGAGGCAGCTGTACCAGCCCAAGACCTCAGCAACAATGACGCAGGTAAGTGACAGGGAGCCAGGGTTTAGTCCACCTGGGACTTATGACAGTTGGGATTTGTTGCTTCAGTTTCCCTTCTATCCAGCTCAGCAAGCCATGCGTTAAACGCTAATATCTGCGGTCCTGTGCCAAGTGCTGGGATGCAGAGAGGAGTGCAGTGTGGTCCAAGCGCTGAGGAGCAGGGCCTGGAACAGGGAGTGCCAGTCCAGCGAGATAACATCCACACAGTGTCATCGTTACATTAGTTTTGGCATACCTGTGGACTGTTCCCTTTACTTAGAAACTTTCTTCCCTGGGTGTCTATGGTACCAATTTCCTGTTTTCTTTCTGCCTCTCTGAGGTCCCTCCTCAATCCCCTTTTTCTGGCTCCTCAGCCTTCCAGAGCTTTGCTTTTGGCTCTCGGTTCTTACTCTGCGCTCTGCTCCTGGGTGATCTCATCTGTACTGTTGGCTTCAACCCTCACACATGTGCTAGTGATGCCTAAACATTGAATGTGTATTTCCAGTTGCCTCCTGGAAACCTCCACTTAGATATACTGTAGGCCAGCTGAAACACAGCATGTACAGAATGGAGTTTATCTTTGCCCTGGATCTGTTCCTCCTGCCACAGCAAATGACACCACATGGTTACCCCACATAGGGCCGAGAGGGAGAAGAGGTGAGCGCCCCTCTCTCATAAGCATTAGAGGCAGGGTGGTTTACTTCCCAGGAGTGCAGGGAGACACTGGGAGCCCTGGCTGCTGGTATGCTTGCTGTGCTAGAGCTTAAAAGAAGAGGGGTTTTCAAGTCTCCCAAGACAAAGGCGCCCACTGAAAACAAAAGATCCCAAGAGCGTAGGTTCAGAAGGGGGAAAAAGAGACTGATTTCACCATTGTTTCTCAAGTGCCCACAGTCACCTGACTTCTGCTTTGTGGATCCGGCTTAATTATGTGAAAAACGGAGTTTACAACCCCAACTCTTCACACGGATTTCACTGGTTAAGTAAATGAAGTGATATAACAGCAAAAGTCTCCGAGAACTATAGGTATAAATAAGATGGCATGGCTAAAATAATTCTAGCCAAAATCAACTCTAAATTCTGAATGTTCCGTCTCTAAGGGATTTTTTTCCCCCTTTTTAGGGCTGCACCTGCAGATTATGGAAGTTGCCAGGCTAGGGGTCACATTGGAGCTACGGCTGCCAGCCTACACCACAGCCACAGCAACTCGGAATCCGTGCCCCGTCTGTGACCTTACACCATAGCTCACAGCAACACTGAATCTGTAACCTACTGATGAAACCAGGGATCAAACCTACATCCTCATTGGCTTGTTACTGCTGAGCCGCAGTGGGAACTTCCCTAAAGAAGTATTTATGCACGAGCCCTTCTTCTAGCCCTGAGAGACTCAAAATACTCATATGATAACTAATTTACCAGGGTCCTCAAGAGGACTTGGTGCCTTGTTTGTTTTTACTTTTTTCTTACTGCTATGACCAATTGTCACCACATGATGGCAGCTCTAGGTAAATGCTCTACCTGAGGAGAGTGACTAAGACTCAGGATGGTGCTATTTCCCAAGGAACTGAATATCCCCTTTTGAGCAAATGACTAGAAAGCAGACACATCAGCTCCCAAGCCCTCTAGAAATACAGTGCAGAAAAAAGAAAATATATCTTGGATAGGACTAAGAAGAAAGTAGGATTTAGTTCTATCAGTTTTATCCAAATTTGAAATCGCTAGCCCGGAGAATACCCATCGCTCCTAGACTAATAAAAGTATTGTTGATGATTAATTATAATAGTAATCACAGCTGTAGCACCAGAAAGCTGAGATTTATTCAGGAACATGATGTTTCTCTGAGCATTCTCTTGGGGAGCAAATCACAGGCGACATGAGACCCCACGAACAGGGCTAGAGAACAGATGCTTCCATCCATAAAGTACATCTGTGTAAGAGAGCTCAGCTTCGTGTGAGTATGAGCTTATTTGCGGCCCTTCCAGTCTTTGCAAGAGGAAAGAAGTGAGTAATTGGCATGGCTTTTTACCAAAGGTGTAGTGTTCTTCCTAGAACCACATGTTATAATCAAACTGAAGTCTCCTGGATCCTAACCCATCAGCTCTGTGTAATGGAGATGCTTTCGAAGCAACTTTTTTACAGGAGAATGAGTCCCAAATCTGCTGCCACAACATTTCCTTGATGGCTTTGTGGAGGCGAGTGGAATATAAGGATGGAAGAGCCTGGGCCTTGCCAGTTCCAGTTAGTCACCAGTTGTGAGCACTTACATGGAACAAAATGTATTCAGCTTCCTGGGGGAAATACAAAAGAAACAGAAGCTAGGTAGGCAAAATAATTATATGCAGAATCTACCTAAGGATAAAGAAATATTTACTAAGTGACTAAGTAACACGAACGAAAGACTTGTAATGAAACTCAGAGCCTATCCCTGAACTTGGTAGAAAGGAAGTAAAATGTCTCCTGACTTGAATACAAAGTATTACAAAAATATACGATGATTGATATACAGATGGAGAAAACCCAGTGCATTGAAATGTGTTTCTCAAGTGTGGGTCTCTTCTGAGTTATCGTGATGTCTTTTCATTCCCCAGGAGCAGAGACAGCGTTGGCTAACACAGCCCTGGACCTGCTTCTCTTGCTGCTGATGGAACAGTGGAGATGGCTGTGTACAGAAAACGTGCAAAAAGTTCTTCATCTTATCTTCGGGACCCTAATTCAGAGGTACGTCTGCTGCGTTCACCTTCACCTTAGAGCCTCAGGTTGGCCTGGGGTTGGATGTGATGCCTCATTCTCCGCTAGAAGGGAAAAGGGTAGAGTCCAGGACACATGTGGCTGTAATAGAAGCTGGAACCTCTGTTACAGGAGTACAGGGATGAAGCGTGCCTGGGGCTGGCGGAGAGCCCCTGTTAATCACTTGTTGTCTGAGGTTTGAATGGTCCGCAAGACTTCTGGCATCTTCCACTGAGTTCAGGCGCTGCCTGTGATCTCAGAACACCTCAGCCCAACTCTTCCTACTCCAGGACCAACTCTCCACCCAGTATTAACCCCATGTGTCTCTTAGCCAACAGTATGTAGTCACTGTGATGATAAACAATGAGAAAGCCAAGGAGAAAAACAGACCAGTGCTCTCAAGATAAAGGGTGTTTTCTCCAGCGGGATGTGTGTATTCACCACTGAAGAAGGACTTACTGACACAGGATGGTAAGGAACAGAGGGATACTTAGATTTGAATCTCGGATTTTATAATTCAGGCTTAGCGATCCCAGCGCCATTTGAATCTGCCGAAAGATTTTTTTACCTAGATGGAGTGTTTAGCTGCTGACTTCCTAACCGTGAACCTGATGCAAGCTCTGCTAGTCTGAAGAAGCCAGATTCACTGTCTCTGAACCAGACAGACACACGTAGTGCTTGAGCTTTGGCCGCTCTTGCTTTGACCTCTCGTATGAGACATCCTGGCAGATCCCAAAGTAAGAAGCAGCCAAATCCTGAACTCTTCTGTCAACAGGTGGCCTGTGCTGATAGGTCACTCCAAAAATAAAAACTTATCTTAAAAAAAAGAATGATGTATCTATTTTGCAACAAGAAGGAGATCCAGTAATGACAAGCAGTTAAGTCTCCCCTCCCACACGTAAAGTTACACAGCACCAGGAAGGCTTAATGTGCTTTCATTAAGAAACTAAGGGAAAGAAGAGATTGCACATTTATAGTTGCTGAATGCTTATCACATGCCAGCACCTGACTCTGTTCACATGCCTTTCCTTAGAGCAACCAAATGAGTTAGGTAGCCCCATTGCACAGAATAAGAAAGTAGAGCTTGGCAAGGTCAGCTCACCTACCCAAGGTCACAGTCAGTGACTTGTGTGGAATTTGAAGCTGGATGGGCACAACTCCAAAGCCAGTGTGCTTTTTCCCACATTGGAGCCTGAAGCCTGGTCTCCAAGTGAAGCCCATGTAGAACAATGCTGACTCTTCCCTGTGCCTCTAGTCTCCCTCCTCCATGCTCAGCTCTGCTTCAAAACTACTTTTTATGAGAAGCACATGAACATAGATCCTGCATTTAATACCCTTCAGGGGAGCCCTCTTGCCTATAGCAGGGATTTATGCGATATGTTTCCCAGAGTTGTAGGGGTCCACAGAGGTGCTTCAGAAGCCACCTTAGAAGCCAGGGGAAAACGGAGTAGACCTTGAATGCAGTAAAGCGATTCCCTTTCGATCAGGTTAGTAGATCAGGGATCTAGATAGGGTTTTGTTTGAAAAAGGGCTCCACTGTATTTAAAATATGTACTCACTTATTAGATTAAAATTCCATCTCCTTTCTCATGTGGCATGATCTGGTCCCAGCTTTATTGGCAGTTCTCTGCCCCCTCAGGCCCCATGGCCTGAGCACTGTGCTCTCTCTTCCTTCAGGCCTTTGTTCATCCTCTTGTCTCTGCCACAGTGTCTTCTCAACCCATTCCTCCTCTACTCCCTCTCTGTGACCCAGACTTTCCCTCCTCTTGTCTGCTTGGCCCACTGCTGAATATTTTTCAAAAATGAACATTCAGTGTCGTATATTCTGTGGCATCGTCTCCCATTTTCGTCCAGAAGTAAGAGGCTTCTTCTCTACTCTCAAAGTTTTGATAATAATACGTATCACAGTGTATGAGAAATGGTCTGCTTTCCCCCAGACTAGTGGTTCTCAACCTGGAGAGCAGTTTTCCCCAAGGTATTGGGTGATACCTGGAGAGATTTTTGGTGTCATAACTGAGAAGGGAGGCAAGAAGCTATTTCACCCTGGCTGGAGGCCAGGGATGCTGCTGAACATCCTGAGTGACAGGACAGCATCCTTCCCACCCCGAAGGACACTGAATTACCCTACCCTGAGCATCAGCGCGGAAGTCCAGAAACCTCACCCTGGACTTGCAGTTATTTAAGGGCCAGAACTGGCTTATGTCCCCAGGAGCTTACACGGGGCCTGGGACATAGAAGATGCTTATTAAATATTGGATGAAAGAATAAACATTTCCCTTTTCGATACCTTTATACTCAAAACTAGAAAAAATAGAGTCTTCGTATGTTTTTTTCAGTCACTTGCAAACGATCCTGTTGAGTTTTCATTTCTCTCCACCATTAGGCTTCTCTTTGCCAATCTTGCAAGTGCTTTCAAAAAGTGGGAAGATCCTGGGAGTTCCCTTCATGGCCCAGTGGTTAGTGAACCCAACTAGGATCCATGAGGACATGGGTTTGATCCCAGACCTCCCTCAGTGGGTTAAGGATCCAGCATTGCTGTGGCTGTAGTGTAGGCTGGCAGCTGTAGTTCTGATTCGACGCCTAGCCTGGGAGCTTCCAAATGCAGCGAGCATGGCCATAAAAAGCAGAAAAGGGTTTGGGGGGGTGTGATCCTAAACGAGCTAGTGTATCATAGTTGGTTACCCCTCTGAAATCATTTACGTGATATATTGGTTTCAGAAACAAGAAGTTATTCCATAGTAACCGAAAAGTACAGATGAGTCTGGAGAAATTCAGAAAGGATTGAGAGTCATGTATGTAACAAAGGTGGGAAGGTTACCTGAAGTTCGAGTAACTCAGAATATTAAAGAGCTTGGGCCAGAAAGGAGAGAGAAGTGTATTTGGGGAATTAGAGGAAGATCACTGAAAAAGTGTTTTACATAGCTAGGGTTCTTGGGGCTTTAAAACAGGAAAATTAAATCCAAGGGAGTTGCAGGCTTACAAGAATCTCAAGCCAGGTTTCATTACCTCAGCGGGCGATAATTATAAATTCTCTCATGATAGGGAGGAGATTGTAGAGAGGAGGGGATGGGCTGTGAAGAAGTAAACAGATCATGCTCTTTAGCGTGAGCTGTTTCCTTGCCTGCCTGGTAGACATCCGTGCGGCTGTACTGTGTCATTCATTCTGCTTTACCTTAAGATACTCCTCTCCAACTGGGGCATTGTTTTGGTCTTATTCCATTATTCATTGAAAAAATATTAAGGGCTGTTCAATGTGAACAAAACAGACAACAGTCCCTACTTTCACATATATTACAGTTTGGGGGTGGTGAGAACTGAGGGCTTTGCCCACGATCACAGGGTAAGGGCTCGGTGGAGCGAGAGGTCAAAGCCAGGTACTTCAAAGCCCAAGTTCTTATCCACTGCAAGACACTGCTGCTCTTCTCTATTTAATTTCTCTGAGCTTTGGTTTCCTCATCTGCAGAGGAGGAATAATGATGTCTGTCCCTAGGTAGGTAGATAAGCGGCACATGTCCAGCACAGGTCAGTCTTCATATTTGTGCTTCAGAAAAAGGAGAGAAGGATAGAAAGCGCTTCAAATTCCTCAGGGGTGATGCCTCAGTCACCCCCCAGTTCATGTCTTCAGGGTGCCCCACACAGCTGAGTCTCTGGCAGTTTCCGCCTCTCCTGTTAGCCTGCCTCTCTGAGCTGCACAGAATGGGCCTTCCACGCCTACGGCTTTGTGAGGCCTTTCAGAGTGCCTTTGTGCCAGTGGACTCATTGGCCACAGGGACAACCAGAGCCTTTTTGCATCTGAGAGCAGGAAGAGGAGCACCTGGTCCCCGTAGCACAGACAAGCACAGGTTCCGGACAGAGGACAGCAGTGTTTTCCAGGTTTACTGCTCCTCGTTACATGGGTGCAGAGAGCTGCTGGAATCAAGTGGTGCCTTTCCTCAGGAGGAGAACTTGGAAGCAGGCTAAGCTCCTCTCCTTTCTGTCCCCAAACCCTGACGGTGGCACTGGAACCACACCTCTGGTGGATAGCTCTCTGGTGAATGTAGCTCATGCCAAAACAAAATCAGGGAGAGGGCTCATGGCTGAATTTCCCCTGACTTTCTTCTCTTTTCATGTTTTTTTTTTTTTTGAATTGCGTGTCATCTTTTTTTGTTGTTGTTAAAGGGGAAAATTCTTAATGCTTTAGTGAATGCAAATGAAGCCAAAGTGAGTATTGTGCAAGAACAGAATGTTGTAGCTGGTTCCTTTTGGAAAACTCTCTGTACCTGTGGTCGTTACCCCTGTTCATCATAGGTCCTTCCCAGTGATGATATTTTGTACTCGTTGAGTTGCCTCCTGTCCCTTCCTGTCAGAAGGTACTTATATCTAGTAAAACTTTACCCTTAAGTCCATTTTGTTTTGTATGAGCTGCAACAGAAGTAGGAACACAGCTCTTGCCATCCTCCCGGCCCTAAGCCTCTACAAACCAGAATGAAATGAGGAGCCTCATCCCTTCCTGTGCAAGGCCTTTCATCTTCCTCTCTAAATCGTTCTTCCCATCTTTTTAACCATGTACTTGGTCCTCTTCTCAGATACCTTGTGCTGGGTTCACGTTGTTCTTGAAGCTTCCCAAGACAGCATCCAGGAGTCGTGGATATCTGAAGGAGTCCCAGTGCCCCTCCAGAGGCTGAGAGGATCTGTGGTGGCCCACACTCTCATATCAGCAAGTGCCCTTGTATGAGGTTCCCACGAAATGATCGGGCTTGGTTCAGGGTTCACGGTATAGACATCAATGATCTTATCCTCTTCAGGGTTTATCATCCAGCAAGTATTTGTTGAGAGTTTCCTTGGTGTAGACCCTGTGCTAAACACAACAAGCCTATTATTTAATCCCTTCAAAAGCCCTATGAAAGGGGTATTAGTATCCCCACTTCAAAGATGAGGAAACTAAGACTCACCAAGAATTGTGGTCATTGAGTCAGGGTCACAGAGCTAAGAAGTGTACCACGGACACAGTTCGAACCCAGGTTTATCTGATGTTCAGCTGTGGAGATGGTCTCTTGGGATCAGACTTTTGCCCCAATTTGAAAGGATGAAAGCCAGCCCCCCCAAATCTTTGACCCAGAGCGGTAAAATTCCCCAAGAGGAAAGTTATCAGTCAGTGTGTAAAATGAAAACTGCATTTCCACATATGCACACTCACGCAAAACTCAGAGTGCCCTGCAGCATCCTGAAGTCAGCCCATGTTACTTGCTCCCTGGACAGCTTGCATTTTTTATTTTTAAAAAGAGGTTCATGCAGTGCCGCGTTCTTTGGCTTTATTTGCTTCAGTAAGCAAAGAAGCTGGAATGTGATCTCTCCCCAAAGCTGCAGCGCCTCTCCCTCCACCTGTCAGCTACCCCCAGAGAGGTGGGGCTGGACCCAGCCGGTCAGGGTTGGCCTTTCTGAGACTGTCCCCATGGCTGCTGCCCGGGAGGCAGTCTGTTTGTTCTCTCTCAGAAACCACAGGTGCTGAGCTGTATCCCTTTGCAGAGCACCTGGGTTCTCTTGCCTTAACTTCTGCACTTTAAAGGGAAGGAGAGTTGGTGCTGATGCCCCAGGTAGCCACTGCCACTGCTCTGGTTGTCTTGAACCCACTACAGTAGGCATCGGGGATGGTCCAGCCCTGTAGATTTAGAGGCATCCCCTTTTTAAAATGTCAGCATTTTCCATCCTCCAGCATTATCATCCAAGAAGATAAGTTAATTCCTCTCGCTTCCAGCTTTGTCTGTTCTCCTTGCTCCCTTAAATGACCTATACACATAACTGCCTGGGGTGCCAGGGACCACACGGGGGCGTGCACTGTCTCACTTCTTCCCTCTTGACATGCTCCATCTCTCTCCCTCCCCCCTCGGCCCCCCTCCCTCTCTATCTCTGGCCTGCAAGGGAAAAAAAAGAGCGAGAGTAAATTCAACCTCATGACCCCTCCTTGTAAGCCAAGGTTGGAAGAGTTCTGATCTGAGCCAGGCTACATAAATCTGCGTTGATTGTTGATGGCGTGGAGAGTGGGGGAAGGGGGCCCGAAGAGAAGTTAGATGCCCAAAAAAGGCATTGTTAAGTCAAAGGGAAGCTTTGCACGCATGCGCGCCTGACCTCATGTGTCAGCTTCTTTGCTGGGAACATCCAATTATGTAAGAAGGAGCACTCCTTACTTGGACTTAGAGTCAAAGGGCGGGGAGAGGAGTGGGGGGAGCAGTCTAAGCCAAGGCGTGCGTCCAGCTTATGAGACCGCTCGTGTCCGAAAACAGGAGAGACTGACAGTACCCCTGCAGGCATCAGAATCAGGTTTAGGAACTTGGACACGTACCCAGACCTTGACTGGGTCAAGGGAAAGGGGATAGATGTACTGTGCTCCATTGATGGTAGAAGGTTTGGGGCAGGAAGATCCAGCCAAGGTAAGAGGTAAGACTATTATGGAGTCCTGATGTAGAGTGAAGGAATGAGAGGCAGCTGGCCCGGTTCCCTGCCTGGATGCCCAGAGCAAAGCCATGATAAAAATATGAGCCAGGCTAGCGGTAGAGTACACGAATGCCACGTCCCGTGGCTCTGCCCTCCCCATGGCCCCGAGGATGGCATCAGACTCTGTGTCAAAAGGGCAGCAGACACATTCCTGGCATCTGCGTCAGGATTTCTCAAAGAGTGAGTGCGAGTAAGTGAGTGAGTGAGTTTGTGTGTGTGTGTGTGTGTGTGTGTGTGTATGTGTGTGTGGAGGGCACACGGGAATGGAGTAGCATGGCAAGAGAGTTGGGAAAAAGAAAGTTCTGTGATCTGTGGGCAAAGGAGAGTAGAAAAGTACGTGAAGTCAGGTAGTAGAGAGAAGGAAAAAAGAATGTGTGAGCTTAAGTTGTAGAGCAAGCCCTGGGTCCAGGAAGAAATGAAACAGCCAGCTCTGGACCTGGTGCCAGGCCATGGAATCATTTTCTTAGAAAAGAGGTCTCTACAAACCATCTCTCCAGAAAGGTCAGGAGAAGGTTTATGGACAGAGTGCGGGACCACTCAGGAGTGCCGCGCTGGCGGTCTTCTGCCTTCTGCTGTTCTCTTAGGTCACTCCGGAATCGTGGGTGTTCTCTGAGTGGAATCCGTTCAGGGGCCTCTCTCTCGGTGGACACGTCTAAGCAGCAGATAGATAAAAGGGTCTCTCTGACATTGGTTGTATCTTACAGGAGGCTCCAGGCCCACCACCAAAAAGACACATGAGCAATTAGAGCAGAAAGGGAACTGACATTTATTAACTACTAACTGTACCAAGTAAGCAGCTATATACTTGATACATTAAGGTGCAGATCAATTCTATGAGACAGACATATGTTTTTATAAGTGAGGAAAGTGATATTTAGGTTAAATAACCTTCCCAGAATCATAGAGGTAGGGAATGCCACCCCCACGAGTGCCCCGACGTCATCCTGGCCCCAAAGCCCACGCCCTTTCTACCCTCCATCCTGACTCCCCACTGCTGGCCTTCCTCGCAAAGCAGTGCCACTAGAATGGGCTTCACCTGAAAGTCCCGGGGTCTTAGTTCCATCTAATCTCTCTTTTCATCTAGCTGGCCTCAGAGGCACACACATTTGATGATAGCATCTAAATTCATTTCCATTTGTTTTTTATTCTTAAGGCACTCCTGGATTAGAAATTATATAGTCTGTTTTGGTATCCGTATTCTACATCCCATTCCCAATCAGAAAAAGATTATCCAAGTTAAGAGTCAGAGTTTCTCAGGAAGCACAGATTATGGCTTTTTTCCTTTGCTCCATAAATTTTCTTTCAGTTCAGCTCTGGTGCCTTATGCTATCTTATACCTGGTCTTTTTCAATGCATACTTTTGCAAGAGCCCAAGATACAAAATTACCTCAAACTAAGTCATCAAACCTGCCTGTCCAATTATCTCCTGCCCCTCTGATTTTCAACCCAGGCTCATCTGAAGGAGTGAAATCTGTGTTCCGCTGCAGTGGCTTTGCTCATGTTGTATCATTTTTCCTTGAGGAAGAGGAATGCTACTTGTCCCATGACTCTTCCACTAGACCTTGAAAAGAGGAAGCTCTTGACTTCCACAGACTGGGCCAGGATGGGCCCCGACAGTCTCCAGCTAGATGAGTGGCCTGGCTGTTCTATTTCTTAGGTGTTTCTTATTCCGCACCCACCTTAGGATAAAGACATCTTGCCTTCCCTGTAATGTACGGACAGCTTCTACATGAATGCATCTTTGAGGCTGTAACAGGTTGGCGGTAGCTCCCTGGCTATGTGCCTGTGCATGTATGTTTTTGCACTTCTGAGTGTGGTGCATGCTCTTCCATTCTCATACACTCAAACAAAGGTAACAGAGTTGGTAGCAGGTAAGAAAAAAAAACAGGAGTTCTTGTTGTGGCTCAGTGCTAATGAACCCGACTAGTATCCATGAAGATAATGGGTTTGATCCCTGGCCTTGCTCAGTGGGTTAAAGGATCCAGTGTCACCCTGAGCTGTGGTGTAGGTCGCAGACGTGGCTCAGATCCAGCATTGCTGGGGCTGTGGAGGAGGCCAGAAGCTGTAGCTCTGATTCGACCCCTACCTGGGAACTTCCATATGCTGCAGGTGCAGCCCAAAAGAAAAAAACAGAATACCATGACATTTAAAACCTTTTTTCCAGGTCAAATTATTGGTATCTCTTGCCTATCTGTAACACAAAGAGGACCCTAAGACAGTTTTTGAGGACGGTTTCAGACAGTAAGCACAGTGAGGGCAGGAACTATATTTTACTCACCTTTCTGTTGTAGACACTTAGCCGTGTACATGGAAGGCTCTTAGTAAGTAGTTGTCAAATGAGTGAAGATCACACACCCTTCCAATTGCATCGGTCCCTTTCCTCGTCACTTGTGAGAATCTCAGGGGTCCCTCAGTGCTGCTGGGGACATGAAACACAAATGTAATGGAATCTCCCTTACAGGCCACCCCCACAGCTCTTTGGTTGGACAGCTGCCATTGCCAGAGCCATGGCCGGGCCTTGGGCCGTCTCCCATTCCAGGAGCATTCTCCTTTCCAGAAGAACACGGTACCTTCTGCCATCGTGGGCCTCCCACTGTGAGGCCCCCTGCTAAGCTTGCCCCTCTGGAAGCATCTCCCGCTGTTTTGCCTTCTCAACCTCTTTCCTTCCACGTGCGGAAGTAAGATTATGGGCGATAAAGTCAGACGGATCTGAATTCAAACCCTGTTTTGAGGCTTACTATCTGTGTGACTTAGAACAAGCCACTTAACCTGCCTTTGCCTCAGTGCCTCTCCAAGTGGGAGTAGCAGTGCCTAGCTCGTGAGATGGTCGAAGCCTCTTGATGCATGCCTGCCACATGGGGCACTCAGTAAATGTAGATTCTCCGCCATCGTTACAAGCTCCACGTTCCACTTCCTGGGAGACTCTTAATTGCTAGGGCAGTGACATAGCTGATGTAGAGCAGAGAATATGTTTACATTTCAGTGGTTTTTTGGAGTAGTCTTATAGCGAGCTAGCTTTGGGATCTATTAATAGCGAACACCCTGTAAGACAGATGGCCTTTTCTGCATGCTCCAGGCCAGAGTCTCTTCCTTCATATTAACTATCTGTGAACTCCATGCCATCTTCCTCACATACTTAAAATCCCCCCAAGTCATATCCAGAGCAGAAACTCAGAACCAAGGAACTAGCCCTTAACTCAGGTACTCCCAACTCTCCTTACTTTCTAGGAAAGTAACTTTATTATTAAGTTCTTGGTATGGGGACCTCTATACAACTCATGTTCAAAGAGTCTGCATAAGATTTGATGCCTGTGTTTACTTACGTATTTGTTGGGAGCTAGCTCTTCAGACCTAGGGTGGCACCATTTTGTTAAGGTTCTTTCAGCCGAAGAGAAGAGATAAACCAGAAGAATCAGAAATATTGAACAGTGTGAGGTCAGATGACACAGGTTAGACCCTAAACAGTAAAAACAAGCTCATACGATTCTTGATAGTAAATATTAGGTTTAGAGAGTGTTTAAAGCTAGACCTTGCAGGATAGGATTCATTTAGACTGGTTAAGGGTAAGGAATGTTCTAGGCATTGAAGCATTTTTCAAGAGGGGAAGGGACATGATTTCTACTTTAAGATAAAAGGTAACCTTTAGACATATTCTGAATATTTTTCAGGCAGCACGTTTCTGAGTGTGTGTGCATGCAGAGAAGACAGACAAACATTAAATATGTTCTGGAAAGCCCACCAGGCTACTGCTCCTTGGGGGAGTTAGAACCGGAATTCTCCCTTTGGGCACCAGGTGGCGCTACAGGTTAAACAGTATCCTTTCACTTTTGCGGGAACTGTTTATTTTGCAGTTACAGGTCCTCACCCTGGTGGTGATAGTAATGAAACCATTTGCTACCCTGTTCCGTGATTCAGAGAGCAATTTATCTGCCCTCTCCTTCATGCTCCTGACTTTGAAACCAACCCACTTTCTTTCATCCTTTACCCTTCTCCCTTCCGTTCTGATGCCCTTGCTTCTCTGAGTAGCATGTGCTGCCAGATGCCCCTCAGAGCATCCCCTTGAGGGTTCAGTGCTAGAGAACAGTTCTGACTCAGGAACCCAAAATCTACAGTCGGTAAAATCAGATGGATATCTGAAGTTGAACTTTTTGTCAGTACTCTCTGTAAGCCAGTTGTCCTTTACTCGGGGCCTTTTTGGGAAGCCTAGAGGTACACCTCACTGAGACAGAGACTGTCAGTGATACTGGGAATCTTAGTGGCCTGTTGCTTTCAGCCACAGATGGAGATCCTGTCAACTTGGGTTTAGAGACACTACCAGATGTCAGTGCCTCAGTTTTGACCTTTCCCTCTGTCTTGAGACAGAGACTTCCTCACGTGCCCTGCAGAGGAGCCAGCCTTTCTGGTCCTAGAGCAGGGAGGGAGTAGAGACGAAATGGTGGGAAATACATTGTCATCTAGCACTGATAGAATTAGGGCACCAAAGGTTTTCTTGGGGTGGATTAACCCCCACATGTATAGAATCTGTGTAAACGCAGTGTGCTTGCTATGTAAACTGGGCTTCAAGACATTCCCTCTGCTGCCTCCTCTCTCCCTCTTGTTTTCCAGCCACAGGTAGGGCCCCCAGATCGCTGTATGTGGAGATTCTGGAGTCGTTGCTGCTCTGTCCTGTATCCTTAGTGTCAGGATGGATAGCCTTCTTTTTAGAAGGGTTTTTAAGTGCCTCCTGTAGACAGGTAACTGAACAGATACCTTTGGGTAGCTTTTCCCCCTCCTGAGATGATTCCGTTCATTATACTCAGGTTCCTTCTGCCCCATGCTTCTGCCAGTGTTTGTCCTGCTTTCTGAACTTGACATCTGCTTCTCATGTTTATCCTTTGTCCTCTTCAAGGCTTGTCTTTTCCAGCTTACTCTGGCCATTTTCACAGCATAATTTGGAACTCTACCGTGTCTGCTTGTCGAAATACATCCCTAAGTCTTCCTCTTCCAAATCACGGCTGAGCATACTCGACATCTGTGATCTCTAATGTTTGAGGTGTTGGAGGCCGGCCCATCGAGTGGAGCACCTACTTCCTTATCCCCTCTCCCTGCTCCAGAAGCCCCCCATCTCCCTCCTCTCCTGAGGTGATGGTCTTTGCCCTTCGCAGCGCCTGGAGCACTCCCTGTGAGGTAGAGTCACCGGGAAGGACGGAGGTCTGGGTTGTCAGGACCACCACTCAGTTCCTGCTGCTGCCTCCTTTGTGCCTGGCTCTTTTTCCCAGGGCTCCAGCTCTGAGTGTTTCTCGCCCTCTCCCTGACCTTTACCTTCCCAATGTGCTTTTGAATGCATGGCCCTTTGGATCAGCCTTCCCTTCCCTTCACCCAGCCGCTGACCCTAGGTGCTAAGAAGGAAAAGGGTCGGAATAACTACCTGGTGGCTGAGCACAGGCCAGGCTTGCTGGTCACACGGGCCCAAGGAAAGAAGGAAAGAGAGTCATTTTGGATCCTGCAATTCCTGCAGTCATGGCGTCGTAGTTTGGTATAGAGAGGTCTAGTTTTAGGAAGGATTCTGAAATATTGTCTTCAAATTACCCATCACCCCACAGGCCCCTCCCCAATCTTTGTAAACACTGGGTACCAAGATGGTTCACTCTTCTAATATTTATATCTCTGAGTCTGCCAGGGGAGGGTAAGTTTTACAGAAGGGGAAACTGCAGCGTGAAGTACACAGCATGCGAGGGATACTGCCATTGCTCAGCTCCTTGGGCCCAGTAGAAGTGTTAAGAGGATCCAAAGAAGTCTTTCTCAGAGACATCTGCACACACACGGCACTTTCAGAAGTGCCTTCATTTTTTTGCTGTTGATCTCGGTAACATTGGGAAGAAGAAAGGGCAAGAATTAGTCTGTTAAAAGGGAGCCAGAGCTCAGAAAGTTCATTCGACTTCTGAGTGGTCAAGCCAGGCTTAGACCTCTGTGTGGCATTTCAGTGCCATTCTTACTCGTTACAACACACCACGTGAAGCCTTTGTCACTCTTCTGGCTATTGACTGTCTCTTCCCCAGAAGGGTATGGACCAGTTTTCTGTGCAGTATTGGGGTGAAAACTGAGGTCCTCTTCCTGACAGGAGTCACTTGGACCGGAGTAGAGACACGATGGCTCAGAGGGAGTTACTGATTGTGAAAGATGTCCTGCTGCTGCTTTTACTGGTCAAACAAAAAACGGGCAGCCATCCAAAACATGTGACTGATTTTTTGCCCAGTTGAGAAGGCCAAGAGCCCTAATTTTTCAGAGCTGGATTTTGGTGCACTGATAGCAGCTTACTGTGGGGCTGAGAAAAGTTAACCTGAAGGCCTGCAGAAGGCCACTAGGTTTCTGTAATAGTCTTTAAAATTGGAATCCTAAGAATGTCGCAGTGCTCAAATCTTGGCCGAATTTCTAAAGATCTCCATTTGCAGTCAGTCTCATTTATCCCAGGGCACAGAAGCCCCCAGTGGCTCCTTCTCGTGCTGTGTTTGTTAGAAAGGGAGCCTGACTTTGCTTTTGGCCATTTTTACCCAAGCGTTCTGCTCCCTTATTTTCTTCTTACTACTTTCAAGTAATGGTTAGAGTCAGTGCCCTGCTGCTCCATCTATCAGGGGCACTTCCCAGAATACCACAGTGACTCACGGTCCTCGGAACCCCTTTGCTTTTGTTCGACTTTCGGTCTCTTCCATCCTCTGGGCCTATTTGCCAGGAAAACTGACAAAAACATAGACTGCTGGCAGCTGTCCCTCCTCTCTAGGATTTATGGAGTGTGCCAGATACGGGGCATGGCTGACCCGCCGCCTTGCCTTCCTCCTCTCCTCCTTCCCGGGCAGTGCGCGGCCAGGTGTGAATTGCATGGATTATTCATGATAATTCTAATTCTATCTCAGCTGACTTCTTATTACCCAGTACACGTCTTATATGACACCCACCCTACAGCAGGTGTATTAGCACACAGTTTAATTTTAATATTAGCCTAAATAAAAGATTCTTAGGAAAATAACTCTGCCAGATGTTTCTAGAAATACACACAAAATGCCATATACAGAGGATTTCTAGGTTTGTCAGCTTTTTAAAAATCTTTTATTGTCCTGTTCCATAAGCACAAATAATTAAGAGCTCACTGTTGCTTTGCTGCTTTAAGTATTAGGTTGTTTGTCTTCTGCACAGCTTAGTCTGATCTGTGTGCCATGCTTTATGGCCAGTGTTTGTCCCATTTACAGCATTAGTTCACTTAGTAACTAATACTGACTGTACCCCTACTGTGTAACAGATACTCTGTTAAGTGATCGAACAGAAAAGACCCCAAATTCCAAATTCCTAAGAAGTTTAATAGTCAGTTGAAGGTACAGTCTTACAAATAGGGAGTTACAGTTTAAAGTTAGGACTTAAAAAGAACTGTACATGATTAAGAGAAGGGACTAAAGTAAGTTGTCAGGGGCCATGGGAAGGTTTATAGAGAAGAAGGTTTATAGAAAATCTGATAGAGGATTTAAAGGATGCAGGGAAATTGAGCACTGACATTGGAGAGCAGAGCCTGGAAGGAAGAGTGGTTAAACAGTGTGGCGTGTTTGTGGTGCGAGAAGAGGTCAGGTGGGATTGGAAATGTGCGACGTACAGCCAGTGGCCAAAGATTACATTGAAGAGCCCTGTGCTCTGTGAGAGAATATAGGCTCTGACCCTCATTTGTTGGGAAACCGTTCACAGAATTTAAATGATCAACTTTGTAACCTAGAAGAATTACTTAAAGTGATGCTGTGGATTAATTGAAGGAGGCAACGTTAGAACCAGGCAGACCAAATAGGAAAAAGTTTCACTGACAGAAGGGAAAGGCCTTGGGGACGTGACCTGAGACCATTGCCGTAGGGGTAGTACAGAGGTGATGAATTCCTGAGACACTGAGGACTGAGGAGGTAGGATCGCCTAGACTTAGTAATTGTTTAAATGATCTTGTGCTGTTGCAGGGAACACGTGGATTAGGGAGAGAGGAAAGAAAAAAAAAATGACTCCATTTTTTGCCTTGTGGGTTGAGAAGCATAACTTGCAGAACAGCATAGTATCTGTCGAAACAGCATATCTGACTTGTAAAGTGGAAAGTTTCTTGTTGCTTATTAAATCAATAAATCATTACCTATTTTATGTAAAAATAACTGACACAGGAGAAAGCATGGACTATATCTGTATATATAATATATCTGTTTACATAATTTGGGTTTTTCGGTAGAAAATTTAAGGACCTGAGGGCCTAGATTTTCGTCTTTTCTTCTACCTGTAAGCTCTGTCTTTGGAAGAAAAAAGAAAATGTGAAATGAAGAGATAACTGTGTAGCTGGTGCAGAGGGAAAATTTTAAATGTTCATCCTTACAACACATGATGCTTGCGTGGTGGGCTCCTGACTGTAGTGAGAGAGCAGGAAAAACATATTTGCCAGGAGAGCCATCAGCTCAGTGACGAAGAAGCTGAAAGAAAAACTGAGATAAAGCTAAAGCTGGGTAAAATGGAAAATGTCGAGGTAGGTGAGAGGTACTAGAATTCACAGACCACAGCAGAGTATCCTGTCCCATGTGCTGTCTTAACAGGTGAACTTAAAGCTGTAAGACTGGAAGTTATCCCAGAGAGTTTGGGAGTAAAGTTAGTTCATTCAGTATCTATTTGATGGCTCATTACCTAAGTGGCACTCAGGAAATGCTGAGGAGGGTATCAAAAGGAATTGAGATCTCTGCCCTCAACACCTTGTAATTGTATTCTTTGGGCACTTACAAGAAGCTCAACTAATGTGTCCTGAGTAAACAGAATGAACAAATAAAACGCATGATTCCAGAGAGGAAGGAAAAGAATCACCATCAAATGAAACCAGGGTTAGCTGGGGTCAGATTATAGTGGAACATATATAAAAAGTAGAGGGGACATCTACTGGGTAATGCAACACGACAGAAGTTAGAACTGATAGGCATGGTGTCCAGTAAGCTTGAACTCAGAAGGAGCTGACATGGACGAATATTAGGGGAGTAGTGTTTGCTTGCTTGTTTATTTAAAAAAATATTAAAAACAAGAAGAACAAAGCAAATACAGGTAAAATGTTGGGAATAGTTGCTCTAGCATTAACTGGTTACACTGAGGAATCATTTATTTATTTATTCAACAATGAATTGGTCTACTCTGTGCTTGGGTATTTAATTTTTGGTTTTTTCTGTCAAGGAAAATGGTCTAATAAGAGGAATTGAGCAAACATGATTAAACTAGAATTGAAGGCTAAGATAGGAATGAAAATAAGAGAGCATTCAGTCTGCTTTAACTCCTGTACCTGACCCAAGTAAATTATGGTCCATGGACATAAAAGGAGGATTTGTATTTCTCATTGAAGACGTAAGATTACTAAGAAGATGTCCATATAGAGATGTGTTGGCTTGGAGAGGGACAAATATCTGTCCTTTTAGAAAGTGGATACAGGCTCCTGACGCTGACATTTACCTCAGGACATTTCTGAAGCAGGTTATGAAATAGATACTTGGTGAGCACTCGGGAAGGGAACCAGTGTGCCTTCAGTGGAAACGATCTCTGCCTGAGGAACATGGTTTCTTTCTTTCCTAGAAGGATTCTCAAGACCAGTCAATGAAAGGAAGGCACTGCTTGTTTTATTGTCTGTGAATTTCAACAGGTTCGTGCCGTGTTTTCATAATATCCATATGAACATATATGGCCTGGACTGTGGTACTTCTATGTGATCCAAGGTCATTTGAGTGTCTTTAGCCCAGGTATCTAATAAATTGATAGCTTGTAGGGCAATTTCTAGTAAGAGAGCATTGAACTAATCCTGTTCATCAGTAATTTGCAAGTAACTCTAATCTTAGAGATATAGTTAATACTCCAGGTGACGGAAGTCAAGATTCAAAAAGATTTGGATGGTTTAGAATATAGTCTGAAACAAACAAGATGGTTTTTTTTTTTTTTTTTTTAGGGCTGCACCCACAGCATATAGAGGTTCCCAGGCTAGGGGTCAGATTGTAGCTGCAGCTGCCAACCTACACCACAGCCACAGCAACGCCAGATCCAAGCCACATCTGCAACCTACAGCACAGCCCACAGCAACGCCGGATCCTTAACCCACTGAGCAGGGCCAGAGATCAAACCCATGTCCTCATGGATACTAGTTGGGTTCACTACCACTCAGCCACAGTGGGAACTCCAAGATGGAATTTAATGGAAATGAATACTCTAAATCAGAATTTAGGGTTTTTTTTTTTTTTAATTACGCAAGTACAAAAGGACAAGCCTAGGCTTAGCAGAGGGACATGTGATTTTTTTGTTAAAGTGCATATGTGGACTTAGGGTTCTAGTTGACTGCAAACTCAGTATGAGTCAGTTCTTTGATGTGTGTGCCCAGAAAGCCAACCCAGTCTCGACTATATTAATAGAAGTATGGTGTCTGGATCAAGGAAGGCACTAAACCTCTGCATTCTTTGCTGGTCAGGGCACATCTGGAGGTTGTGTTTGGTTCCGGGCCCTCCTTTTTTAGAGAGAATAATAACAAAGCAGCGCACACCCAGAGGAGGGACCCAGGATGGGGAAACGGTTCATTTCTCTCCTTTGCTTATCTAACCTGGAGTGTGTTCCCTGCTCTCTGCTTCCAGATTGGCCGAATGGAGCATGGAGAGCTTGTAGAGGAGATTTGGCAGGAGGGCTGAATTTAAAATGCAGAGTGCTGTCTTTTGAAAGCATCTGGCCCTAGTCACTTGAATGCCTCTCATTAAACTTCTGACTAGCAGGCAAGACTAGCAGTTACAAAGAGGCAGGTTTTGGTTGCCCATATTTTAGAAGCATCCCTAATGAATTGAAATCATCCTTTTCAGGAATTAAGCACCTTCCCCAGAGTCACATTCCTGATTGGTGGCAGAGCTAAGATAAAAGCCCAGCTTTTGGATTCTCAGGCCAGAAACATTGGGCCTGCGGTGATGTCACACAGGGGATTTCAATTTGGGGAGGGGGTTAGAGGGGAAGAAGCTCTTTCTTTCCTTCCAGCTCTGAAGTTGTATGTTTCTGTAAGGCTCTTGCTATGAAATGCTCCTTTTTTTTCTCAGGGTTTTCATTGGTGAGACTGGAAAAAATACTATTTAAGGTTCAACATAGGATTTCAACTTCCTTGATTAAAAGTACTTCGGTTCTTAAAGCCTATTAATTTTATATCTGCAATGTATACGTTACTAGTCAAAAACAAAATCTGTGGCAAGATGTAAAACTGTGGCACTCAGATGCTTGAATCCCGTTGCGTCAGCATTTAGTCTTCTCTGGTAGCACATGCTTTAAAGATGTGGCCCCATGATTTAAAACACGAAAGCAAAAGTCAGAGAAGTCGTGTGAGACTCGGCGAGCCACTTCAGATTTCACAATAGTCACTGGGAGAAGGAATCAGGAGTGTCTTGCCCTTGATGTTCACCTCCTCCCCATTCTTCTCCCACCACGCGGCAGGGAAGGATGGTGACCTAGATACACAGTCCAAGGGCAGCGAGGCCAAACTTTCTAGACCCAGCCGAGTCACCCGGGTCTGGCAATTCTAGGACTAGGCAGCCCAGAGCTGGGCGCAGATGGAAGGGAACCATCTATAAACACCAGAAGGGGCCATAACAGAAAAGCAGAGACCTGGGAAAGGAATCAGAGGGAAGAGGGCTGTTCCTTTTAGCCGGTGTGAAGCTGGCAGAAACAGCTGGTGTAGTGGGAACTGCCCTGGATCCACACCATCACCTCACCGTCTCCTTTCTCTCCACTCTGTAGATGGGGCTCCAGGTTTAACGAGCAGATACTCGCAGTCATGTGCTAGGACTGTGGCTACAGGACAGCGTGTTGGGTTTGTGCCATTGTGAACATTTTCCAGGGTGCTTGGGGGTGGATGGAGGTGGGCACTATTTCCAGGAGGCTCAAAATGTGGCTTGAACTTCTTCCTCCTTCTCTTGGAACTCTTAATTCCATATCCTGCAGTGATGTTTTTCAAACTTTTTTCAAACTTCAACTCACAATAAAAAATAACGTCATGACTCACTCTGAAAACACACAAATGTACATCTGCTATATCCATATATACACACGTACATAACACAAAAGTGTCGCAAAGTATAAGGTGCACTTTTATGTTTTCATATCTATTTACATTTAGATTTTTTTTTTTTTTTGGTCTTTTTGCCTTTTTAGGGCCGCACCCGCGGCATATGGAGGTTCCCAGGCTAGGGGTCCAATCGGAGCTGTAGCCGCCCGCCTACACCACAGCCACAGCAATTTGGGATCTGAGCCGTATGGGCAACCTCCACCACAGCTCATGGCAATGCCGGATCCTTAACCCACGGAGCACGGCCAGGGATCGAAGCTGCATCCTCACAGATGCTAGTCAGGTTTGCTAACCACTGAGCCATGATGGGAACTCCAGCATTTAGATATTTTTAAACATCACAGATCACAGAGTGGGTGACATGGCCTCTCATGCCTTTCAGCCCACAGTTTGAAGAATACTCTATGCCATGACCACCCACTTAAATGACTGTAAACCTTGCTCTGAGGGTGACACCTGTAGTTTGTAGATCTGTTTACAGTGATCGAAGCTTTACTCTCATCTTCCTTTACTCTTCCTCTTTCAATTACATTTGGCCCTTTCAGCTGGTTGTGTAAGGTTGGAGCGTAGTCACCTCTGTGTTCAATAGAGAGGTGCAGCCCAGTGGCAGTGGATAAGGAAGATCTGAGAGTGAGTCTGTTATTGTCTTTCACTTAGACTGCACCAGGCACTCTTGTTGGAATACTGTTATTGTTCTTATGAACATTTCCTGTGTTGTTATTTCACGGTCCTTCTCCCCACCATCCCCATCAAGCCATTCTTAGCCAGGGCCCTCCTCACTCAACCACAGCAGCAATCTGAGAAAAGAAGTGAGGGGAATTGGGCTTATTAGATTAGATGTGGTCCCTTAAAGCTTTCTCTCCAAACTCTTGAGGTTTGATTCTGCTGTTCTTAGGGGAAATGACCTTCAGCTAACCTTGAAGTGCCATCTTAAGCCCTAGTATTAAACGGTCGCCTTTTTAGCCACTGCTTCATTCCTCTCTGTGTAGCTATTTCAGACCAGGGTCCTCGGAACATGGATGGCCTGGACTTGCACTCCCCAGGGTGACGGATGCCCTACTCACTGCATCCTCCCTCCTTCATGGCCGCATCAGAAAGGCTCTTCCGTGTCTAAACATCCATCTGTTGTTGTTGTTTTTCTCACTTTATTGCCTATTCTGGGCCCCCTCGTGAAGCTTCTATGTGCTCTGAGTCATTCTTTCTGAGAAGACCAACAAAACAGACCTGGGTTAGCGTTTGTTTTTTTTTTTTTTTTCTTCTTTTCTTTGGGACAAAGGTAGGATGGTAGAAGAAGATACCTAAATCAAACGTCAGCTGGAATAGTGTTAGAAAATAAAGCTGGTGCTATTTGAGGCGATTCTCTACCATATTTATTTTAGCGTATTTACCTCACCCATCTTGTATTACATAAACAATAACATTTGTATTTAGTAAATGATTTCCTAAAAATAATTTGTAAATAGTAAATTGTCCAAGGGACTTGTGTGTGTATATCCACCTTGAAACTTTAGCTCTCCGCCAGCATAAGAGTGGTAGCAGCAGATTCCAGAAACAGATGCTTATGATACACTGGTCTTTAGACACATGAATGCCATTCCTTTTGCTTCAAGACACAGATTTCTTTTTAACCTTCGCACTCCTGGGTTAAGGACAGAAGACGACAAGCGAATAGGAGGATGCAGGGATTTAAGGACAGTCAATTGTCGATCTCTCCTAACACTCACTCCAGTGCCCAATCTCCGTGCTTCCTCTACTCTAGCCCAGGTTTGGGACTGAAGGAGGGCACAAGTTAGATAAGGAGCAGAGGGGGTGGAGGGGAGAGCTCCTTGGGTGAAGAAATCCCCACCTCGTGGTTCCAAGGCTTGTGTCTCTTTGAGGCGTCGGACAAGGCGAATTACACAGACCCCCTGAGTCTGGCCATTTACAACTTATGAACAGCGTGGTGCATAGTCATAAAGCGTGCCTTAGAATTGGCCTCAGGTCACAAATGTGTGGGGTCAGGGGACAGGGCAGTTTTGGGGGGTGGGGGCTGTAGTAGTGGTGGGGATTTTTTTGTTGGTTTGGGCTTTGATCATTTTCCCTTCCAGACTGGAATGGCTGTTGATCCTTGGTGATGAGATCCCACACCTCAGAAGGTCTGTGAACCAGAAAGATTGGCTGCCGGGAAATGAAAGCAGCCTAGTCCCAAGTGTCCAGGAGGAAGCCTTTTCCCTGTGGGGGAGGAACGTGGGCTGGGTGGGAGCAGAATCCTGAAAAGGAGAAGAAGTTCAAGTCTGTGAGGTACAGGTGTGGCTTGTCTGTTACTTTAGGGATGTGAGGAGGAGGCAGGAAAACTGAAGCTCTGCAGCACCCCACTTTCTAAACCGGACTCCTCTCTTTAGGCATGAAGTTTGTTTCATTTCTCCCAGTGTGCACAAGTGCTGCCCTTATTCTGTTCCCGGGATTGACTCTTCTAGGGCCTAATGTTGATTAGCTCTGTGCCTCAGGGCTTAGTGTGCCTAAAGGTGCCTTTGTTTTATCCGCAGTCCCCTTTGTCCCTTAGTCCGCTCAAGCTCCAAGCTCCAGCAATTTTATTTGACTCACTGACTCGTCCTCATCATCAGGGGCTTACTCTTACTTTTCCACACTGATTCTTCTTGCCACCGTTTCCATTTAGCATTTGATGAGTTACAATCTGGTAAATTTGTATACCTTTATATATTTTAACACATGCTGGCACTTGCGTTGCATTCAGCGCATGAGCCTGAGAGGCTCAGTCACCATGGAGGGGACCACAGAGGACGTCCTTGCCAAAATGCAGCTGGAGGTCCTGTTCCCATCGAGTGAATGGCCATTAATGCAAAACCGTCAGACGAACGTATTGTAAAACATGCCCAGAAGGTGACCCTGGTGCCCAGACTTGTTTAGCCGAGGAGGAAGCGTTTTGTGGATGCTGAGATATCCCTGAAGACTTGGGTCGCAGGGATCACTGGCCCCAGAGGACAGACCTAAGGGCAAGCCGGCCTGTTGTTTGCATCTGTGAGTGAGAACCAAGCCAGAACTGACCGAAGCCTTCCTGCTTAGGATTCTGCTGACTCCTTTGGAAGACTTCAGTCTGTTTGGCTCTCGGGGCCTTGCTCCTCTTCCTCAGATCACTACGGTGAGACCCTGGTGCCCATCCTTCACCTCAGGAAAGGTCACATGAGTGTACGTGGCTTGCGGTGAAGAAGAGCTGGGTCATCGATTCCCTGCAGAGAACCTGAGCAGATCGTCGTGTCCACCTCCCCTCGGTGACCCTCCTCTATAAACAGGAACAGGAATTCTCACTCCTGGATCCCTTTCATCGGGCTGTCTTAGGCTCGCTGAATGAAAAGCCCTATAAAAAGGAGAGGCAGCCCTAATAATAACAATACAATCGTGATGGCTATTTTGGGGCAGGAGCAGCTTTGTGCCGCTCTTGATCTCCGTCGATGTCTGCCATTCTTGCCCTGCCATTACCTTGCAGACTTCCTATTCTTAGAATCATTTGTGAGCCCTGGGCTTTGGGGGTTGCAGCCCCCGAAGCTGGAATGCCTAGCTTGAGTGGAATGCAGACTGTCTGGCAGAGTGGAGGTTAAATAAAGTTTGCCTTGGCAGGCCCTCTGCACTCGTTCGGCCGACAAGTAGCTCGGGTATGGAGTGACGGCATGAGCCACCGTGTGGTGCGGGACCAAACCACGTCTTTGTGCGTGAGTAAAGTGGTTGATGGTCCATTCATGACGGTCACAGCCTTGCCAGTGTCCAGTGGTGCCCGCAGTCCTTAACCTCAGCTAGTGACCATTTTCATCACTCTGGGGAAAAAAATGCAGAGACAAGAATAAGGTCGAAAAGCCTTGCAGGAACTGCAGTTTTGGCATCTCTGCCCCCTCAGAGTTATTGACTCATTTTTGAAATTAAGACAGAGGGGGAAATTTTCAGTGTAATCAGAACAGTTGCCAGTGAATCAACAAGTATTTCACTGTGGAAACTTTTTGTGGTGAGGCAACTCTTGCGGTGCTTACAATTCAGATTCAGTACAGGAGAAGGTGCTTTTTTTTTTTCCACTTTTTGCTGTTTAGGGACATACAAACACACTCACGACATATGGAGGTTCCCAGGCTAGTGGTCTAATTGGAGTTGCAGAGGCCAGCCTCCACAACAACCACAGCAACACAGGATCCCAGCTGCGTCTGCGACCTGCACCATGCTCACGGCAATGCTGGATCCTTAACACACTGCTGAGCGAGGCCAGGGATCCAACCTGCATCCTCATGATTCCTAGTCGGATTCGTTTCCGCCTGCGCCACAATGGGAACTCCAGGAGAAGATACTTTCTATTCCAGAGTGAAATACCAGTTCTGAACCTATGCTGTAGAACCAGGCACCAAAGGAGGCCTAAGGCAAGGGAGCACCTTAGCTTACATGGTCAGGAAGGACTTGGCAGAGGAGGTGGGGTTTTGCCAGAAGGGCAGACTTGTGCTCCTGGAGAGAAGGCCTGGTCTGTTAGGAGCCCAGGGCAGATGTAGGGAGTCCTCAGGACAGGTCATGGATGGGGGGGCGCCAGGGAGAGGGATGTGGTTAAAACCACCAGTTGCTGTGCAGGCTGCGTGTACATCTTACTGCCAGCTACAGTGCTTTCCGCTGGAGGACAGCTGCAAGGGTGCAGCCTTCCCCAGAGCCAGAAGCCCTTTGAGTGTTCTGCTCTGAAGCCCCTGATGCAATGTGTGTCTCCGAGCAAATACTCAGGAAGTCATTATATTGGTGTCATTACTCATCTTCAAATTCTGTGGCCCCACGTCGTTGATGGCTTGGGCTCACCTGTGTGAGAGTTGGCGCTGGCTCTGCTTTGCTCTGTTCTGATTGCTTGCGTGATTCACGCCGTGCTGCGCCCTTCCCTTCAGGTTTCTCCGACCCTTCTTTTCCACCACAGGTGGCTAGAAGTGCAGGTAGCTAACCTGACCTGTCCGCAGCGCTGGGTGCAGTACCTCCGGCTTCTTCAGGAGTCCATCTGGCCTGGCGGGGTTTTGCCTAAGTATCCTCGGCCTGTGAGGACCCAGGAGCAGAAGGTGGCTGCTGAGGAACAGGCTTTGCAGAGCCTGATGGGAGTCCTGCCAGGTAACTCAATGAGATTGATTATACCAATAAGTGTTCCTTCCCAGCCTGCTTTGCCGTCACTACCCCACACCCTTCCCCATTTTTAAAGGGGCCAGGACTGCAGCCAGACTCAAAATTTTGCTGACCCACCATTTCTTTTTTTTTTTTTTTCGCTTTTTAGGGCCCTGCTCTCGGCATGCGAAGGTTCCCAGGCTAGGGGTTGAATCAGAGCTACAGCTGCCGGCCTACGCCACAGTCACAGCAATGCAGGATCCGAGCTGCATCTTCAGCCTACACCACAGCTCACAGCAACGCCGGGTCCTTAACCCACTGAGCGAGGCCAGGGATTGAACCCAAAACCTAATGATTCCTAGTTGGATTTGCTTCCGCTGCGCCACAGCAGGAACTCCATGACCCACCATTCCTAAGACTAATAGGAAAATGATCAGGACTGCAAGTGACGCTGAGGGAATGGAAGAGATGACACGGTGGCAGGTCTCAGAGCCTTTCCCACCAGATGAGTACTTTGGGTTCTCTGCATTTGGACCAGGAAAGGAAGTCACATGTCCTGCAGAAGCTAAGCCAGAGAGTAAAGTGCATGGTCCTTAGCAGTAGATAAAAACAAACCCCGAAGAGGGTTTTTCCTTCACTTTATTTAGGTTTTTTGGAGGGCGAGGAAGGCAGTTCGTTGCCTGTGGCTGTGCAGTTCTTAGCTCTGGACGGTTTGACATCCTCCTAGTAACCTCTCTCTCTTTTCCTAACTAACCGTTACAGCAGAAGTGCCTGCCCTTTAGTGACAGGTTACAGAAGTACTTCTTGAGGACCATTCTTATTTAGATACCTAACTTAAGAAACGTTTTTCTTGAGAGTTCCCGTTGTGACACAGTGGAAATGAATCTGACTAGTATCCACGAGGATGCAGGTTCAATCCCTGGCCTCGCTCAGTGTGTCGGGGATCCAGCATCACTGTGGCTGTGGTGTCGGCTGGAAGCTGTAGCTTTGGTTCAACCCCTAACCTAGGAACCTCCATATGCTTCGGGAGCGACCCTTTAAAAGAAAAAAAAGAAAACATTTTTCTTAGCTTTCCCCTGTTTTCTGAGGATTGGAGTTTGGTTACATGGTTCAAAGGTGTGCCAGCATAACCTGATTTGAATAGAGAGACAGCAGATATCCTGAGGAGGTGACCCCTCAGAAGCTGCGACTTCAGTGGTGACACTCAGACTGCACCTGGCTTTCCTCCTCAGATATTGTTGTGGAAATCCTGGGTGTGAACAAGTGCCAGCTGAGCTGGAGTCTGGTTCTGGAGTCGCTGCAGCAACCCCTCATCAACAGGTAGGCGGCTGACGCTGTCCCCGGTCTCAGAGGTGGCCCGGGTCTCTGAGTGAACAGCCACTCTGAACAGAGTGGCGCTGCGGCCTCTCCTTGCCCTGCGTCCGGGCCACAGAGTGTGGTGACCAGGCTTATATACACTGGGTAGATCCCTTTCTGC
This sequence comes from Phacochoerus africanus, assembly GCF_016906955.1. Classification (NCBI taxonomy): domain Eukaryota; kingdom Metazoa; phylum Chordata; class Mammalia; order Artiodactyla; family Suidae; genus Phacochoerus; species Phacochoerus africanus. The sequence continues at coordinate 57,079,386 of NC_062554.1, read as the reverse complement.
TGGCTTCTGAGCAGGTGGTCAGGTGGTAGGAAGCTGTCCTAGGACCAGTCACTGTTTGCATTTGGAAGAACTCAAAATCAATGTGAGCTACTGAAAATGCCCTGTCGGCCCCCAGGCTTGTTCACTGTCCTCAGGGGTTCTTCTGCCATCTGCCCACCCCTGTGAGCCGTGCAGGAACAGCACCCTCAGTGTGGGTTCGCCACCTCACAACAAAGCTGCGGTTAATGTAGGATCAGAAGTTGTCTTTGCTTAATGCAATAAGCAGAGACAGTCAGGCTCTGATAAGGGGACCAGAAATGCAGTTAACGCCCCCAGAATAGTCCAGAAGGGGTAAGCGTTTCCCTGGCTGGTCCTTGGGCTGGATGCTTTTGCAAGCGTTGAGTACTTGTCCACTCCTCTCTCACACCCTGCCGGAAGCACCCTGTAGGTGCTTTGCCTACACTCCTGAAGGGTCCAGCTTTGCCTCCTTACAGGTAACCTGCAAATTCTTAGTAGGTTGTGGTCACAAGGATTTCCCCTCCTTCAGCCTTCTCCAAAGCAGTGCTAATGTGCTAAGGTAGCTAGATGCAAAAGTATGGAATTGCCTAAAATCTAGTCTCAAGTACTGGTTCCACCTTTGTTGGGGTCATAGCCCTTTTTTAGTTCTACACCCTTTTATTACATGGCAGAGGCTTTGTCCAGCTGCTGGCGTTGGGAGTCCACTAAGGGCAGCAGGAGTTGGTGAGTGGGGGAAGACAAATGTCATAAACAGGATCTGGTGTCTTAGACTGAGCCAGACCCTCCCCTAAGCTGTTTTGTCTGTTTGTTTCAGGCATTTGATTTACTGCCTTTGGGACCTCATCCTGGAATTCTTGGATCTCAGTGCCTCTGTTGAGGAGTCTGCCATGACCACCTCTGCCTCAGAGACCCCAAGCAACCCCAAGAAGATGGGCGTCTCCCCTTAGCCAGAAGTCATTCACCCATTTCTTTGAAGTCAGGAAGGGAGAGTGACTCTGCCCCCCAGGACCAGTCAGAAGCAGGGCTGTGCCTCTGGAGCAGGGCTTGGCTCAGAAGCCTGGGATCTCGGTGGCACAGGTCTCCCCCCACCTACACCGCGTCTGCAGCAGGTGATGGGGTCTACGTACCAGTTGCATGCATATCCGTTCCCATGCCTTTGTGATGGTGTTTAGACTGTTGGTGGTTAGATCCTGCTGCCTTTGGAAAAGGAAGCTGTGAGGCAGAGGAAGGAGCCCCTTTGGCCTCGCCTTTGCCCTCCTCTCTAAGGCTGTTTGCCGACAGCCTGGCCCTGCGCATACGTGTGCTTGACCCCTGGGGCAAGCTCTAGCTAGACTGAGAAAAGAGCGATGGCCGTGTGCTCCTGGAGGAGAAGTCTTCTGAGTTCTCTGTCCCCACCAGGAAACTAAAAATTCATTCAGAACCACTCTTGAGAGCCAGAGTCCTAGTCCTGTCTGGTCTCCCAACAACTCCACAAGAGGAGGGAGACCTTTCTCAAGACAGTCCTTGCTCGTTGGCTAGTTTCCAACACATCAGCCCTATAGAGGATGTCACCGAAGCCTGCTTCCCACAGTGGCTACCCTTTTCCTATCCAAGAGACTTCAAAGCAGTCTGCCGAAGCTTCTGGTAGGTCCACTCTTTCCTGCAAGATAGTTGCACCACAGATTTTATTTATTCGCTTCCCTTCTAACCCCCTCCCTAAGAGCAGTTGAGTTCCGGCCCCTGTGGCCTTCTCTGTCTTCCTTCAGCGAAGTCGTGTGGCGGGTTACATATTCAAGCCCAGTGCTTCGCAAGGGAAGGGAAGAACTTGCTCGGCTGAGAATGCCCGCAGGAGCGAGGGCTTCTCTTCTTCACAAGTCTCCAACAGGGAGCATTTCATCTGAACCAGTACCATTAGCAGACGTTCCCACAAGAAGCTGTTTCCTTCCTGCTCCTTCAGGATCTGAGGAGTCGTGAAGGACACCAGTGGTGAAAGCAGGGGGCAGCATTCAGTAGAAGCACGGACGATGGGGAGAAATCGGTGGCAGGAAGGAGGACAGAGAGCGGGGCCAGGTGCCACAGGAGGTCTTGCTGAGGCGCTTGTTCACGCCTGTCCCTTCCGCTTGCACTTGGGGGGGCGCGCTGCTTCCACTGAGCTGTGGGCCCCCCCTGCTTGGAGGGGGGGCCTTGGGTTTAGGCTGGCGAGAATGGGGTGGGTCTAGGACAAGCGTCAAGATCCTCTTAGACTCTAAAGTAGGTGATGCACACACAGTTAAAATGGTTCACGGGAGAAAGTTGGGAAACCTTTTTGCTTTAACCCCTTTCCAGGGTTGGGGGGCAGCTTGTAACCATCAAACATGTTCTGGTGTGACTGGGAGGTTTTCGAGGTCCTGTTCTTGCCGAAAGGCAGGGAGATGAATGAGGTCATGTGACTTGGGACCTTCGAGCCTTAAAAGGTGATTGTTACAGTGACTTTATGGCTCCAAAGTTCTCCAAGCACCTCCCCAACTAGAAGTCGCAGCAGAAGCAGCTCAGCATCTCTGCCTCTGGCAGGTGTCTGCAGGATGAGGGATCGCGGGGAGCCCAGCCTGGACTGCCGCTGCCCCTCTGCCCCCACCGCCAGGGCCCCACTGCTCCAGGAAGGGTGGGGGCACCCCTGTTCTCTGCCACCCTTCTCTCCCCACGCTTTCCTCTCACATGCACTCGCCACCTATATCGCTTTGAATCTCTGCTCCTAGATGTGGCTCAGATGTGGCCCAAACCCGGTACACAGGCTAGCACATGTTAAAGCCCTTACAACTAAATTCTAAGGAAACTTTTCACACTTTGAGCCCAAAGAAAACCTCCTTGTATTTCAAATTCTATAAGAGACCCCACCTCTACTCTCTGCCCCCAGAAGATAAGTTCTCCTCAGACCCTCCTTCCTGGAAGGAAAATAACGGATATCGCCAAGGAAATAAGCAACACCCATCTGGCTTTGAAACGACCTGCCAAGTTTAGGTAGCTGGTCTGGGCACACCAGGGAGATGGGCATTTGAGGGAGAGCCACAGGTCGCAGGAAACGATGCTCCCAGCTGGGAGAGTGAGTGATGAGTGAAGAACTGGACCCGACACTAACCTGGAATATCCATGACCCTCCTCTTGCCCTCTCCAGCCCATTCATCGCCAGCTGCCACTCTTCCTTTGTGACTAGCACCCAGCAACAGTTACTAGGTCCTAGGCAGAGTGAAAACATCAACATGGCCCCTGGCTACACGCGTTAGGATGCTTTAGGCTGAAGTACAATTACTAAGTACATTTATTTTCTTCCATAAAATCAGTACCTGGGTGGGTGAGGCCCGGGGGCTGATGGATTCAGCAACTTTGCCCTCCTACAGGGGCCACATTCTTCTCATCTTGGTGCTCTGTCCTCAGATGCCTGCCTTCATGGTTGCTGTGGTTCAGGGCATCACGTTCTTTGAGAACAACGTCAGGAAGGAACAGGGGCAAGGCTCCCATGTTTTCTCTTAAATATGGAGGAAACCATTTCCCAGAAGCCCTTCAAAAATCCTCAGGACTCCCGGGCCAGAACTGCCCACCCCAGGCCTGTCCACTGACACTGAGGCTGCATAACCATAATTGGCCTGTCGTAGTGTTTACCACCCGGAGAGGAGGTCACTCTAGTTATTTTCCTGGAAGAATAAATAGATGCTCGCAAGGAAGAAGCAGAGAGTGGGTGTTGATAGAGTGTCTGTTGCAGGGGGTGTTCTGCCAACGTCACCACAGCCCCCATGGGACACTGAAAATAAGAGGAATGTTTGCTGCAGGTACTCCTTGAAGCTCGTCCCATGCATTGACTTGCTTAACCCACGTGAGCCTGGTAAGGTAGTACATCCCCAACTTACAGGGGGGACACGCGGCACCGAGCAGTGGTGACCTGCCACAGTCACAGCCAAGGTACAAATCCAATCAGTCCGCTCTCAAGCCCACCCGCAGAGCATTGTGCTAATCTGTCTTTCTCACAAAACAAGACAGGCTTTCGCTTTTAAGGAGGCTATATCTAGTAGAGGAATCAGCAGACTTGGGCAAGGGGCAAGGAGTACACATTTTAGGCTTTGTGGCCACATGGTCTTTGTTGCACCTGCTCAGCTCTTCCATTGTGGCATGAAAGCAGCCACGGACCGTGTGGATTCAGACAATGGCTGTGTTGCACCTTAACTTCACCCACGCAGACCGGAGCAGGCCAGGGCTAGCCCGTGAACAGTTCCCAGATGCCTTGTCTAGTGGGCGTTAGAACAGTGCTTGCTGAACTCGAGTGTGCCCATGAGCTACCCGGGGCCGTGTAGAGGGCCTCGTGTGCTGCATGTTAAGAAGCTCCCAGAGGTCCCAGGGAGAGGGTAGGCCTTTAGCATCAGGGGCTAGAACAGACACCTCTTATTGGCTGTGGCTCACGCACTACCAAGGCTACAGGGAGGGAACTTGAGATTGGGGACCAGGGAGAGCCTGAGGTGGTAATATCTGTATTGACTCCTAAAGAACTGAAATCGCATGGGGAGGTGTACAGGTGGAGCAAACGGTGAGCCATGTGGGCACAGATAAGGAGAGTAGTCACAGAAAGACATACTGCATGGCCCCACGTCCCATGGTGGAGGGGGGGGGGGGCGGGGGGCGGTGCCTGGACTGGCAGGCTCCCAGAGACAGTGGAGTGGCGGTCCGGGGGCAGGGGCAGTGGATGCAGAGTTTCCAAGATGAGAGAGTTCTGGAGAGCTATTCACAAGAGTGTGAGTGTACGTAACACTACTGGACTCTGCACTTTAAAATGTTTGTGATGGTAAAATTCTATGTATTCTATTTTACTGCGATCGAGAAACTTTTAAATTTTTTAAAAGACATGGAGAGCTGACAGCAGAGCATGGCATGCAGGGAGGGAGTGGCAAGAGCCAAGGCTGGGGCCGCGTGGTGTTGGGTGGGAGGGGACTTGTCAGGGTGCTGCTCTCGAGGAACCTGGAGTCCATTCGCTCTGCAAGGTGGGGGCTCGTGGAAGGGTCCTCCTGAGAGCATTTTGTATCTACAGTCCCGGGCACAGGGGGCTTGGCCGCACACCCAGACTGTCCTGTTCAGCCCTGCCCCAGGGACGTGGCTCCTGCCTCGGTCACTTCCCTTTCATTCCTCCCAGCCTATCCCCACTGCTGCTTACCCATGATGGCCACGGGGGTCTGAAGAGTATAATGAACTTGGTGTGATGAAGCCAGATTGGAACCCTAGCTCTGGCACTTGGCTGAGGATGTGGGTGTGGCCAGGTAGCTCGGGTGTCACTGAGACTCAGATGTCTCTGAGGAAAAGGGACGCATACATGAAGACCGTTTAGACAGCTCAGGGCAGTAATGTGTAAGATCAGCCTTCCGGAAGCACAGGTGCACCTGCTATGAGCCTGTCGGTGGCGTTTCCGGGCTCCTCTGCTGCTGGCGGGAGCAGTGGAGATGCCTGACTTCAGGAACCCTCCCGACCCTGCCCGGGTGCCTCCGCTTCCATAGCCCCCTCAGAACCTGCCGTTCATCCTAATCTTCCTTTGGACTGGAGTGGAATGTGTTTTCTTAGGATGAGGAAAGGAAGGTTAGCCAACCCTGCTGGATACAGTTGGGGGTGGGAAGCAGGGAGGGAGTGGTGACTGGGGAGGAAGGGAAACCATGAGGCTGTTGTCGTTGAAGCCCAGCCGGGCAAGCTCTGCCAGAACTTGGCACCTCTGTTTCCTTTCCACTGGGAGTGCCAGAAATCACAGGGCAGGGCTTGCTGACACCGCTTTTGTGGACAGAGAACAAAACCGCCGAAGGGTGAATTTCAGCCAGCAAATCTCCATCGCTCCTTGGTGGCGTAAAGGATGAAGATGCTGCTACACCCCAAAGACTCTCAGAGAGGGCCATGAGGGAAGACCCCCGAACACAATTTGCACACCCTAAGCTGTGTCTGATAGTTCTTAGTACACAAAGACAGCAGTGTCTGTTTAAAAAACAAAAGCACAAGCCCAGAAGAATGTATCAAGCAAGAAACAAATGAAAATCACCAGAACCGTTTTCCTGCTGTGCCCCGGTAGCAGGATTTGAAGCAGAGGCAGCATGGAGCAGAGGGGTGGGGAAACCTGGGCGCCCACAGTCACCTTGGCAGACGCTCTGTGCTATTCTCAGATTTGCTGAGCCTTCCCGCTGTCTCCCTCCCACTTCTCACCTGTCTCTGGTCTGAAAGTACCTTTGAACTTGGCTTTTTTGGAAGCAAAACCAAGCATGTGACAGAATACAGAGAACTTCTGACTTGGGTGTCCACCAACATGACAAAATCCGCTTTCTCTACACATCTTGATTCTTCAAACTTAGCTCCAAGCGCTTCTGTGTAAGTCACTGGTGAACCCCTGGTCTCTGAGACGTGGAGTGTTGGGAGGGAGAGTAAGAAGAGTGATGGGATCAGATCCCAACTTAGAAAACATTTCTTAAGTGACATTATCTGCTCATTTAACCCCAAATAGACCTCTTCATCACCCATATTTGGGAAATGCAAGCTAATTTTAATGTTAAAAGATTAAGAAGGTACATCTGTCCGTGGCTTATATGTAAGTAATCCACTGACCTTTTTTTAAAGTTGAAGTACAGTTGATTTACAATATTATGTTTTGGATGTTACAGCAAAGTGATTCAATTACACATTTATATGTATGTATCTATATTCTTTTTTTTTCAATTCTTTTCTGTTATAGTTCATTACAAAATACCGAACACAGTTCCCTGTGCTATACAGTAAGCCCTTGTTGTGTATTTTATATATGGTAGTGTGCACGCTCTGACTTTTTTCCCTTCCCTATATGTTCCCCATTATCGTTGTGTTCTGTCATCATGAGCAGTGGAGAGTTGCCCATCCTTGGATTAATTAATGAGGGTAAAGACCAAGAGAGATAAACACAAAAACCTAGGATTGAAGACAAAGGCACAAAATGACCACAGGAGCTCTGACCACTCTGCTGGTTAACACTGGAGGTGATGATCCATAAGCTCGGGGTATCAGCCCTTCGGCCTGTTCTCTGCATAAAGAATCATTCTGCCCATCACTATCAAAAAGATTAACCACTATTTAGCAAAATATTTGCATTTCATTTCATGACTTGCCACTAGAGAGGACAGACCTCATTGAGAAAAACACCTCTTTCTTTCGATCTTGTCTCCTCTACAAATACATGGAGTCCAGATCCAACAAGATGATGGCAAGCCAGAGTCTCAAGAGTAGTGAGGGCACCTTCCATTAAGGCTTCATATGTCTCTAGGAGAATCACGTGGGCATGGCTGGCAGTAGGACTTACTTGGGGACAGAATGTATTATGGAGATGCCTTCAGAGAAAGCTAGGGGCTTAGGCTCCGCTCTTCCCTGCCTCTGTCCTTTGGGACATTCTTTCCTCCCTGCTGTGCACAGGTGGGCACCCTCTGTCTGTCAGAGCCAATTCAAGTTCCACTTCCATTAGGCTTCACCCGATTGTGCCAGCCAAAACTCTCCTTCCTCAAAGTAATTGACCCTGCCTCTCAGATCAGCGTGCATAGATGTGGGGTCTTCAGCAAGAGATTCTAACTCTTCAAGGGCAGGGATGTTGCACCTGTTGTGCTCCCATTATGTCAACCCTCCTGTACCTAGTGCATCATAGGTGCAAAGTAAATCCTGCAGCTCATTTGATTAAAGAAGATTATACATACCAACTTTGAGGAGGTAAAATATGTGAGTACAATGAATGAAAGAAGAATTTGCTGGGGACAAGATCACAAAAAGGATGAGGGAAGGCAAATTTTCATTTTTAAGACCTTATACCTTTCTTCTACAGCAAATATCAAATGAGAGAAGTTTGTTTTTACATTTTCTGTGCCAAGCCCCACGCAATCGTATACCAGTACCATTTGCAGTCTAAGTATGTAGGCTGTAAGGTTCTGAAATTATAAGCTCTGTAAAGAAAATCAGTCCCGGTTTGAAAACGGTTTTTAAAATCAGCCAGTCACAAAAACACGCGGCATATCCTGTCTACTCTCCAAGTCCCCCACCTTTGCCTACTCCTTACCTCTGTGGGATCAGAAAACAAAACAAACATCTACCTGCAGGAAATATTCTCAACTTCTCCCTGCCCCTGGCACAAAATTTGTAAGGGATATGGTTACCATGAAGAGAAAAACAAATCTCTCTTCCATTTGCTCTCTGGAAATCCTTTGATCCCAGCTCTAAAATTCTCTGTTTCACACCTTCTCTAGTAGCTTAAGTCACAGCTAAGATGCTACACGGAGAACTCTTCAAGGGCACAGGAATAACCATGGGAAAAAAGGAAGGCTAGCAGGAATGACCCCTCGCTCTGACAGCTGTTTCCATCTTCCCCACCAAGTTTGCGGCTCTCACTGTCCAAACACAGCAGATCAAAGCTGGGCGGCTGCCATCAGACTGAAAACTAAGGACTCTGAGACATCCAGAAGAGCTGTAGATTGTCGTGTTGGCCTCTGGGAATAGGCACCTGCTGCTTCTGGGCCCCAGAAAGAGCCTCCAGGCCATGACTGGAAAGAGAGTAGGAGCAGGTAAAGGAGCAAAGGAGGAGGAGGTTCGGTCTGAGAATTGACCCAGGGACATGTTCCTGGGGAGCAGAAATCTCTGGACAATGCAGTGCTTGGGTCACTTGTTATCTCGAGCAGACCCACATAAGAAGGATCCCATCTGCTGTGAGACGGAGGCCATTCCTGGGCCAGGGCGCATTTGCACAACACATGACGTGGAACAGGCTCCGGAGCCAAGACTGGTTCTGTATCCACCCCGGGGGCAGGTTGGTCAGTCTCCAGTGTAAACCTCCATGGGATTAACCACTTATTCCAGTGTAGGGCACTGGGTAATTCATACCAGATCTGTCCCAGACGGCTTTGTACATCCTGCCTATGGGGAGGACCCCAAAATTTCCTTTTCAACGATATGTTTGGATGAGATAGAAGCCGTTGTGCTAATGTTTGAAAGAGACGCTGTCCCATGTCCACGTGGGTCCCATGTCCAGATGCGGGCTTGTCTGCGGCATATGGCATTTATTTACAAGGTGGGGGCCTGTCTGGACAGTTAAGGGAGGGGGCTCCATGCTTGGAGAGCAGGGCTCTGCACCTCCTCTCAACGGCCTGGGGAGGACTGAGGCAAGGGCTTTGTTCCAGCAGGCTCCACATTGCCGAGGTTCGGGATGTGGAGGAATGCCAGCTGCTGGGGTGGAGTGACCCGAGGTCTTTATCAGATTAGGGTTTCTGTAGATGTTTCCCAAATGATAGAAATTTTCCTCATCTAGTCTTATTCCTAGCAGGCAGCCTTGGACCAATAGTTGGCCTCACCCAGTTCCTTCCCTATGTTTATTTCTGAAACCTTTTTCTTAAAAACAAAACTAAGTAAACAACAGAAAAAGTTTTTAAAAAGACTTCGTATCTCTATCCTTTTTCTTTTCTTAGGCAACTTGAAAACTGCTTTCTCTTTGTCCCTAAATTGTTCTCCTCTATGAGTTTACCAGTCTTTATGGGTTGACCTGGCTACGCCACTAGTCTAATTGTCCCTTTGATACATGAATACAGACATCAATTGAAGATTACCTGTAAATCTTAAATACATGCTATTTCTTATGCTTAACTCCACATTTGATATTCTGTAAGATTGTCCTAGTGTTGCCTAGCAAAATCAGAATAACCACCAACCTAAAATGAAACATTTTCTTTCCTTTTCTTTTTTTGCTTCTTAGGGCCGCACCCGCGGCATATAGAAGTTCCCACACTAGGGGTCAAATCAGAGCTACAGCTACCAGCCTACACCACAGCCACAGCAACACCGGATCCTTAACCCACTGAGCGAGGACAGGGATCGAACCCGCAACCTCATGGTTCCTAGTCGGATTTGTTTCCACTGTGCCACAACAGGAACTCCAAGATGAAACATTTTGATAAATTCTTTACATATTCTGAACTGTTCACACAATATTATGGACCAAATGTTTGTCTCTCTCCGACAAAATTGTGTGTTGGAGCCCTAGCCCCCAGTGTGATAGTATCAAGCGGTGATTAGATAAGATCATGAGCATGGAGCCCCGTGATGGGATTAGCGCCCTTACAGGGAAAGACCTCAGAGCTCCCCCTGTCCTCACACACGTGGAGAGGCCACGTGGACATGTAGTGGGAAGGTGGCCCACTGTACCACGAGAAGAGTCTTCAGGATGAAACACCTTGCCCAGCCCCCTGATCTTGAACTTCTCAGCCTCCAGAGCTGGAAGACATAACTTTCTGCTTAAGCCACCCAGTCTGCGGGATGGCGTTGTGGCAGCTCATGCTGGCTGGGACACACACATGGAAGATTAGCTCTTCCGCCGACTTTAAGTCCAGGTTCTGAGACTCGAATCTAGGGACTTGCTGAGCTTTCCATGGAAAACTTGTGGTAAAAAACAATTCAGATGTTAGGAAATGCTCAGCAGCCTCTGGAGACACTGCTAAAGCTTCCCTCTCCCCTCACATCACCTCTGCAAGTTCAGCCTCCGAGAGACACTTTCTGAAACTGGTGAGAAAATGTAGAATAACTAATGTTCAATGAGAAGGGTGCTGTGAAAAAAAGCAGCTGTCACTGCTTGCATCTGTTCACGGTTCTATGTGCCTTTTACCTGTGTGATAGGCAGTGTGTAATGAAGAGATTCCTTTAAAGAAAAAATAAAACACAATGAAACAGAAGTTTACCTTGAATCGGCTGAACTTGGCACACCTTGCTGGAACCGTGCCCAGCTGTGCCTACTGAGCAGCAGCTGGAGGAGGTCTGTCCCGGCCTGCCCCTGAGGACATGCCTGTCTGTCCTCTGGTGGCTGTAACAGGTCAAGCACAGTCTGTCTTGTGCACTGTGGTTTCTCCAGCATTAACTACTACACGTGGCACGGCACCATTACCCCCGTCCAGACTCATCTCACAAATTCTCGGAAGCCATGGCTGGTACCTCTATCCTCTCCATGTCAGCTAGCTTCACCTGCACACAGTTGCTTGACCTGTACGTGGAGTTGGCAGGCTTCTTGTGTCCATGAGGAACATCTCTCTTTCCTTCTGGGAGGTTTAGGATCCTCTTCACCATCTGGCAGTTTTTTTCCATCTTCCTACCCAACAATAAAGCCCACACTCCTCCAAGCCCTCTTGACTAAACCAAGTGACCATAGGAACCTCAGGTTCCACTGAGCCCAGGCAAAGCCCCCTGCTGTCAAAATATACCATCTTCTCAGTTTGATAGGTGAGGAGGGTGTCTGAGCGAGTTTCATTCATAGGCACAGCAGCCGTCCTCTGGAACGCTGAGGCTCTGCTGGTCTGTTGCCATAGTAACCACTAGGCCCTGCTTCTCCAGGCTACTGTCTCAACAGAGATTCACCCGTCCCCAGAAGCAGACCCCAAACTGATAACCCTTAACTTCTAGAACACCTCAGAAACACATGCCCAGCTGGAGCCTCCTGACTGCTGGGGCGAAAGGGCCTCTCTGTTACCATAGGAAGAATCTGATGAATTCTGGGTTAAAAAAAGGGTGTTATTTCCCCACCCCCACCCCCACCCCCCAGCAGACATACTCTCTGGTCCCCAACCCAGCCTCTGGTGAAAGTGTTTTTGTTTACCTTTTTTGTTGTTAATGATGCTGAGCTAAAGCAGGAGGGAGCAATCACACCAGAGGATTTGAACCATCTCATGCTCAGTGGGGGAGATTCAGCCACACATGCATGGAAAGGGAAGATGGGACAGAGGGGAGCAGAGAGTCAGCTCCACCAGGCTGTACTTGGCTGCTTTGGCTCCCAGGAGAAGCAGCTCCATAAGTGGGTGCTGATTTTAGGCTCGCCAGGAAGAACTCCTTAACATAGGAAGGCAGGTGCATACAGATGGTGCCTATTTACCTCTCTGGGTGTACACAGGCGGAGAAAGGACATTTCCAAGAGAACCTTTAAGTACTCAGCTGACATTCTTTGCATTGTCGTCACAGGGCGCTTACATGGATCTTAAACTCCCAGTCACCCCAAATCCACCCAGAAAGGGGATTCATGAAGTGGGTAGGAACACATACACGGAGGCACAGTGATCTTCAACAAACCTCTTCAGGCCCCTGGACTTTTCTTTCCTTCTTCTCATACAGAGAGGATGGGCCGATATTGGATGAGACCCTTTCCAGTTCTGTCACATCAGAGAGCAAAGACTGTGTCTCCCCATTCCTGGCCAGTTTCTGGGCCAGTGATGATGCTCTCTGAATGCCTAGCATCAACACGAACGCATGATTAGATTTCATCTTGACTTTTCTCTCAGTAGAGATGTTCTTCTGTGTCTTGGGGCCTCAATTTGAGGAAGGAAGGAATGACTGAAGCATAATGAAAGTGAGGGAGGAAAGGAAGTAGCTTTGAGATCCTCTGAGAGGGATCTCTTGACTTTCTCTGGGCTCCTAGAATAAAAAGCCCCTCTCCTCCCTTCCCTGGTTAAGCCTGCTGAAACCACATTGGTTAAGGATGCCATGCAGCTTTGAGGAATAAGCCACGCCCCCAGGTTTCCATGGCATCCCAGGACCTCCTCAAACCCAGTGAGCCTTCAGTGTTGATAATCAGGGCCCACACTTGGGTTTGTCGTTCCCTACAGTCTTTCCCATCAGCTCTCCCACTTAATCTTTTCATCATTCCTCTGAGGAATGTAATACTTTCCCCATGTATAGGAGCTTCTAAACTCCAAGTATTTCATATCCAATATTTTATTTAGATCCTTATAATCACTTTTAAAGGTATTATGGGAAGTTATCAGTGTCCTCATTTTACTGAAAAAGAAACAAATACGGAGAGTCTGTCTTCTGCTCGTGATCCCTCGCCTCGTTTGTTTCAAGAGGCAACAGCACAGGGATTAAGAGTTCCCGTTGTGGCTCACCGGTAACAAACCTGACTAGTATCCGTGAGGACGCGGGTTCCATCCCTGGCCTCACTCAGTGGGTTAAGGATCCAGTGCTGCCGTGAGCTGTGATGTAAGTCACAGATGCAGTTCAGATCCCGTGTTGCTGTGGCTACCGCTCCAATGTGACCCAGCCTGAGAACTTCCACAGGCTGTGGGTACGGCCATAAAGAGACAGAAAAAGAGAAGGAAGGAAGGAAGGAGGGAACGAGACAACCAGGTGTGAATCCCAACTTCACCACTGATTAGCTCTGTGTCCTTCCATAAGTGACTTAAAGTCTCTGTGCGTGAGTTCTCATTCATTAAGTGGGAATAATAATGGTACTGTCCTCAGAATGGGGGAGGGGCTGAGTTACTATATTTAGGACCCTTTGAATAAGCTGCAGCACACAGTTCATAATAAATGTTTGTCATTGTCACTGGGGAGCCCAAGACCAGGTCTTCCACCCTCCAGCTCAGGGACGTTTCTGCTGCCCCCCGCGGCACCCTCCTCCACATGCAGACTGGACATACGGAGGCCATCCATATTTCAGTGAAAACTCATCCCAGAGTTCACATCCCCTGGAACTCCAGCTGGTCCTTTCGCCATTAATTCAAGCTGCTTTTCATTGCTCTAAAGCTTTAAAAATGTATAAACCACACACTTTGACCCAGCATCACCGCCAGCCTAAGGGCAGGTGCTCCCACCCTCCTCGGAAAAAGCCCTTCTACTTCAATCTTCAGCCATAAGAAGCCTTAGGTGCCTCATTGATATGGGGATGCTCGTCACCACCTCCAGGCCTTGCCTTAGGTGGACTGTCCACTGGAACAGTCTCTCTTTTCCTTCCTCATGTCATTGTCATCGGTGCCAGACCAGTCGGTCCTGGACCATTTGTTTCTAGCCCTCTGAGTACTTGTCTTGTCTTTTGCACTTTTCTCACCTACTTTTTGCAAGTCCAGCCTGTGGTGTGTGGGGGCTTGCACTCTCCATGGCACACGGCAAAATGCTCAGGACCCAGTGGGTCCCTAAATAGTGCTCAATCAGAACTGACCAACAGTTTGGGGAACTGCCTCTCTGAGTAGCTGACAGTCACCCCTACCCCTTAGTTGCACGTTCAAGTGTCAGGGGACGTACCCAGATGGCATTCAACAGCACAGTGCCTAAAAAGGGGGGGACCTTTAGGAGCTGTCCCTGGGGAGGGGGGCGGAAGGGAAGAGACCTCTCCCCGTGCTCAGAGCAAGTCGTGCCACGGAGCCCCACAACCCGCCTGCACGCATTGGGGCTCGGGAAACACAGGCCCATCAGCAGCTTGAGGAGCACCCGAACCAGGCGGGACCTTGTTCTTTGGTTAAAAACAAGTGAAGGTCATCTGCCCCCGGGCCACTTGGCACCGCGGTACCGCGACAGAAGGGGTTCCACTTAAAGGGCAGCGCAAATCCAGGGCATTAAAATAACCCGAATGGTGTCGTTTTCTGATCAAATGCCTTTCCCTCTCGGGTTTGTGATTTTTGAGCCTGAGAATGTCTCCCCACAGCTCAGGTTTCCCCACTGCCACCCTGGTCTCAGGCCTGGAATGTGCGTACTGGCCATCGAGGTCTGATGTGACTATGTCACTGTCCTGAAATGGAGAGACATTATCTCATGGCCGGTGGCAGCGGACAGGCACCAGCGTGCTGCTGGCAGGCACGGCTCGAACGCGGGACGGTCCCAGGAGTGTCCCCTATCCCAGCTCTCAGTGACAGATGGCCTGAGGGCCCAGGCTCTGAGCTGTGCCTGGTACCCTGGGGTCCTGCAAATTTTCCCACCTGGGAGAAGCCCAGGGAAGCCTAGACCAAGACAGGAACCGGCTCACTCTTGGACCATCATGTTGGTTTGCAGAAAGGCCGCCCCTGGTCAGGACGCCCTTGCGTATCTGGAGGGCTTGGTCAGCTTGCAGAGCGCAGCCGTGCACAGGACAAGAGACCTGCACCCAAGGCCAGGCTGAGCTCCGTCCTTCCTTAGCTGGGCCCCTGGGCAAGGGCTTCACCCACAGGGCACATGGGCCTGGTGGCCTGTGAGGCCACCGTCCCTTCCAGCTCTTGGAGAGAACGAGGCCTCAGGGAACCACCAACCTCCCATGTGCAAGACATGCAGCAGGGCCTGGTCCCTTGGTCAGGATGCTCTTCTGGGCTGAAGAGCAGCCCCTTCTCATGCAGCCTGGGGAGATGGGCCGGGCGGGCCCTTTCCTCCTGCATCTGCCTGATGCACACGCACTTCCTGGGCTCTACTATGAGACACTGCTGTGGCTGCTGGGCCAGTTCCCAAATAGGTCTTGCCCACTCAAGCTTCTCCACTGAAAGTGCCTCTATGCGGCTCTCCCTTTCTTTACAGTTCAGAAGCTGTTCCTCTACTGGGCGAGGTGTCAGAGCAACCACCTCCAGGCCCTGGAGCACCACGAAGCTGCACGGCAGCACAGATCCCACACACAGCTCCCACCACTGGCCTTTATGGCCACACGTTAGCAGGAGCACGCCTTCTAGGCCCTTCCATGCAGAGACTGTATTTTGTCTCTCAGTGCCCCCACTGCCTGGCAACATGCTCACAGCACTGACGTCCCATCACACTTGGCATCAAACCCTGAGAGGGGATCCAGCGACACAGCCGCATTTCCTGACCCGCAGCCTCCTGACCTTCCTCCCAGACCCAGCTCGCTGGCATCAGACCCTGCCTGGCATGTCTGCTCTGGATGTCCAGGGCTCACCCCCTCGTCCACGGTCTCCCACCAAATGCCACCTTCACAGAGAGGACTTTCCCAACCACGCTTTCTAAAACAGCTTTCCTCATTCCCCAGCCCTCAAGCTGTTTCATTTCTCTTCATGGCACTTAACGCTGGTGGACTGTTGTTACATTTTATCACACTATAGTGTATTACATGATACTGAACATTTTCAGATTTTGGTCATGTGTGACAGACCCCATAAGATGGCCAGTTCCAGAGGGGCCAGGACTGGCTCTATTCCCAGCTTGTCCCCGCAGCAGTGTCGGGAATGCTGGAGGCACGCACTGTTTACTGAATTAATGCGGAGGAAAATGCACGCCAAGGTGAACTCTTCCTTGCAGAGGCAAGACCGTGATGGCTGATCATGTGGCAGGCAGGAGATGATATAGGACTTTCTTTTAAAGAACCAATGAGAAGTTCCCTTCGTGGCTCAGTGGTTAATGAACCCGCCTAGTTCCATGAGGTTGTGGGTTCAATCCCTGGCCTCTCTCAGTGGGTTAAGGATCTGGCGTTGCCATGAGCTGTGGTGTAGGCTGGCAGCTGCAGCTCTGATTTGACCCTTAACCTGGGAACTTGCATATGCCGCGGGGGTGGCCCTAAAAAGCAAAAAAAGTAAAAATAAAAGAAAGAACCAATGAGCATCAGAACTGCAAATGTTCTTGAAAGTTGGTCAACTCCCAGTTGTACAGAGTGGGAAGCAGCCCCAGAGGGGGAAGTGAGCAAATGCTTGCGAAGGTAACGTCTTTGACCTCTAAGAGTTAACCATCCTAGAACAAGGTCTGCTGTGACTGCTAAACTGCACAGATTTGGAGCTATCAATCTTCCGAATCATTTTTATTAGAAAGAAACGAAACAAACAATAGAACAAGCCCAGCAGCATAAAATTTCACCTTCTCACGCCTCCAGGTGTTTGGAGAGGCATGACAGCAAAGCAAACTTCTCTACTGATTTTGCCCAGTGTCCCTACTGTAGCCTAGACCTGGCTCAAATACTGGGGCATTGTTTCCACATTCTTCTCAGCCTTCGTGTGTTAGGCAGGACCCCTGCACGACTGCTTGCATTTGGAACAGAGGAGATCCAAGCATATGCCCAAAACAAAGCTACACCTGGGGCTCCGGGCCTCTGATTGCCCTTCTCCCCCGGCCCCTGGGGATGCCGACTGTGGCCCCCATAGGTGGACAGGACCCGCTCTGTGCTGTGGGCGAGGGTTTAGTTGCGCTATGGGTGTGATTCTCATCAGCCATTCTGGATGTGTCTTTTTGAAAAATTCTCCAGAAGATTCTGAGAAGGTCCCAGCCAGCCAAAAGCCTTCTCTCTCAGCTGGTTCTCGAGGGGGGGGGGGGGGGCTGCCCCCTTGCTCTCCTTGTAAGATTGTGTTTGACAGCAATGCAAACCAACAGTTCAACAGCAATCATTTCTTGGCAGGACAGATTGGCACGAGATGTCCCCAAACAAAACAAGCCTTTCAGGGAAGGACATTGAAAGCTGGGCTTGCATTCCCAGGCCTCCAAGATACTTCTATAGCTGAGCCCCAGCCAGAGCCATCAGTGGTTGGTCGTCAATAATCCAACATCATGGAGGGGAGACTCAGGGCGGGGACTGTTCCTGAACAGCTCAAACAAGGGTAACTGGAAATGCCGGACCTCCTGCTGGGGAAAGGCTGTCTACATTCAACGTGCTCTTTCCAGCGGCCTCGTCAGTGACTTTAGTCCAGAAAGAGGTCATCCTAGCACCTCCTTCCTCTCCCTCCACTTCTTTTCACCTCCCAGTTCCTCTCCATCATTCTCCAGAGTTCTTTCCTCACCACCACCGCAGTTTTCATGCCATTGATGCCTGCAGCTGGTTACATCATATGCCTCTGATCGTCAGCATCCTAAGCTCCTATGAAGCCTTGATTTCTAGGCTTGGTTCCAGCGCAGGCCCACAGCACGAGTCAAACGGCAAAGGTGGAGAAGTTCCCAGGGACCTTCTCAGCCAACCAGGTGGCTTTCGCGCTGTATCTTCTGAATTCCCACAAGAGGGCGCCCGAGACCGCCAGAGTCAGGCCACGGCAGCGGCCTCGAGGCCAGGAGGTGGCGCTGTTGCCTCAACCTTGAGCCGGGAGCGGCTCTGGGGGCGCGCTGTCGGTGCCCCCAAGGAGGGTGACCCCAGGGGATGCAGGATTGGCCCAGGAGCAAGGTCAGGCCTCTGCTATCCTGACTCTAGAAAGTTACAGGATTCTCTGGAGGCCTTGAAGGGAGTCGTTCGTTCTTCCTCCCCGAGGTTCTTCCTCGACCTTCCACGTGTTCACCCAACATAAATAAGACCACAGTCTGTGGGACTAGGGCTGAGGATTCAGGAATAAAATGGCAAAGCCCTGTGCTGGATGACATCGCTGTGGGCAGGGTGGGAATGGGCCAAGGGAGAGTGGGGCCGACCCAGGTGGACCCCACCAGCCTGGCGGTTCTGAAAGGTCTGATGTGGGCAGACGAGCTGCGGAGGTGGCCTGAAACATGAGTGGCCTCGTGGTCCACGTGGTCTGGGAAGGAGAGAATCATTAAGAAATTATTTGTTTACAGGTGTATAAATCTGCTCTCACAGAAGATAATTTTTTTTTTTTTTGTCTTTTTGCCATTTCTTTGGGCCGCTCCCATGGCATATGGAGGTTCCCAGGCTAGGGATCCAATCAGAGCTGTAGCCGCCAGCCTACGCCAGAGCCACAGCAACGCAGGGTCCGAGCCGCGTCTGTGGCCTACACCACAGCTCACGGCAACGCCGGATCGTTAACCCACTGAGCAAGGTCAGGGATTGAACCCTCAACCTCATGGTTCCTAGTCGGATTCGTTAACCACTGCCACGACGGGAATTCCCAGAAGATAATTAAGTAATCCCCAGGGGGAGGGGGAAGAGGGAGACAGCTTTATAAGGTCCACCCTCTGCAGGCTTTACCTGGTCCCATAGTCACCTGCAGGCACTTGGTCAGTCTGTTTCCTCCCAGACCCAGAAATGCCTAGACTTCGTAGGATGAGGATTCGTCAGGCTCTGATATGGAAGGGCAGCCATGCATTCATTTAGCAGGATGAATATGCACATACATGAGTTAAGAAGGATAAAAAGTGACGAATTTATAAAGCCCCATGTTGTCAATGAGGCATCAAAACAAAGATACAGGCTCAGGTTTCATAGATAAGAAACATGGGACTCAGGTCGGTCACAGAGTCCGTAAATGGTGGCACCGTCTTTTCAATCTCCCCTCCTCACCAGAAAGCCTGTGGAATTGACCACCCAGCTGGGGAGGTGAAGTTCAGCATCCCTGGTGCCAAGACACCAGGTCCCCAGTTTCAGTTTTCACTCTAAAGCTCTTGTCCTGTTCAATGTGAGCACCAGCAGGTCCCCAGCACTGATGAGCTCAGTGCACCGCGTTCAGGAGAGACTGGTGGGGTTTACATGTGGCTTACTGCCTGAGACACTGTGGCCAGGACAGTAATCAGGCAGCCGAACAAAGCTTTGTGGGCATCTGGGACAAAAATCGCAAGCAGGGCTGTCTGTGAGGGACTTGGGGGACCCTTGGTTGAAATGGTATCTTTCCCAGACACTTGGTCTCCAAACAGAAAATGGCTTGAAATTTCATTTTTAAAAGTTTCTGCTCCAGAGAGCTCTGGCCAGTGTGTTGGGGTTTATGGAGAGAACGTTTTTAATCAAGTCAGTGGACTGGTGTGGTGTGTAGAGATCCCCGGAGGAAGAAAACCCACCAGGGAAGCAGAGAGAAGTGGAATTCCAGCAAAGACAAGTGAGGGATGCCTGGGCTCAATGTCAGGGGCAAGAAGCTAAATCCCACAAGAGGACTGTGATGGGGCAGCCTATAAAAAATTTTTTTTCCAATTTTTTTTTAAAAAAGGAAAACAACAACAATAACAAATACAGCAGATAGCAAATAACATGCAAATGGACCATAAAATAACATGTCAGTTAGCATCAGAGTTCCAAGAATCTTTGAGTTGTGCACCTGGCGAGACTATCCCTTGGCAGCCCTCCATCCGTGGATGGCAGCACTGAACCCCACAGAGGGGAAGCAACTTGCTCCCATAGAAAAGCTAACATCATCCTGAGCTCACAGGATGCCTGGCCCTGGCTTCAGGGCTCTGCACAAATTAACTCATTTCATCTGCCCAAAGATCTGAGGCATGAAAGATAGGTCTCCCCCATGTTTACAAATGGCGAAGTTGAAGCTTGCAGAGTAACTTGCCAGCTGGTCTTGCTGTCAGGGGCGGAGCCAGGATGCAAGTCCGGGGCCCAGCTCCTAGCCCATCCGTGCCCATCCTCGCAGTCACTGGTCCAAGCACTGCACAATCAGTGGCAGAACCAGTGAAGCTCCAAACCCCACTCTTGTTCCTGTCCAACCCACCCTTTCCTGGCCCCACAGTCCCTCAGTCCAGGATGCTCTTGTCCCAGCTCCCCCTGGGAGGGGCCTGAATTCCTTCTTCGACCCCCCCAGATAAAGCAGCATCACCCCTGCCCCAAGCACTGGGCATGTTCATGTGCTTGATTCCCAAATAATAGTTACCACCCCCTGCCTGCTATTCACGTGTCTTCTCCTCTAAAATGCCCTGGCCCTCAGTGCCACGGACCCAGTGCCCAGGACATAGGCGCCTTCCGTGAACATTGCATGAATAAACAGATGAGCAAATGGTAGGAAATGCCCAGGCTCACAGCAGAGATGTCAGGCACTCTGTGCCACACGCTGAGATCGTCCTTGGCTGCTTGTTACTGAGACGCTACCCGGACGTCCAAGCCGGGCCAGATCCCGCCTTCCCTGGAAACGTTCTGAATCTTTCCACCCTCTGAGTTATTGGCAAGATTCATTCCTTAAGGTTTAATATCACATCTCCACGAATCTACTCTCGAACTGTGGGTACTTCTGAAAGAGAGGACAATAGTCAGTGAATTACCAGCCGTTAACACTCCTGCATATACTAAAATAATACGGGTACAACATTTTACATGTACCAAATCCAAACGAAAATATAGCTAGCATGGATGCAGGCCTTAGAACCTGGCCATCATCTTGCCAGCTGCTTCATGTGTTGCATTAATGGCCAAACGTTTCCAGCTCTCTGCCATCCTGGCCCCCGTGGGGACTGTCTTTCCAGACCCTTTGGGACTGGTGTGAGCCTCTCAGGTGTAAGCGAGCCGGCTGCCTGTGTAAGGGCTGGGAGCCTTGGAGTGTCTTTTCCTTTCGGCTCAGTCATCTGGCAACCTCACTGTCCTGGCAAGAAGTGATGACCTGGGGACCCCCACAGCCCCAATCTGTGCACGGTACTCCTTTGAGGTGCTCTGTGCTGTCACTGTTTTGCAGATAAAGAACAATTGAGTGAGTCAACAATTTCTCGAAGATTACACAGCTCATGAGTGACAGAGCCAGCAATGGAACTCAGGTGTGTCTGAGGCTAGAACACATAACTTTGATCTATTTTGACTCTCTCTTCCAAATCTTTTAGGGGGGGGCAGGGCACACTGGCAGCGTATGGAAGTTCCCAGGCTAGGGGTCAAGTCAGAGCCGCAGCTGCTGGCCTACACCACAGCCACCGCAACGCCAGACCCTTAACCCACTGAATGAGGCCAGGGATTGAACCCATATCCTCATGGAGGCTGGTTGGGTTCATAACCCACTGAGCCACAACAGGAACTCCCCAAATCTTTATTCAAAAAATAAGGAATAGGAGAATGGGAATCTCAGCTGTTTCCTGGAAAACAAGCTTTGTAAGCCCCCCCCCCCCACGCCCCAGCTCTGGGGGGTCAAGGGGGCACTGGTGTCCTGGGAATCCCAGTGATAGAGCAGGGACATAAAGGGGACACTCCACTGACTGTTCTATCCCCATTCATATTGTCTCTGGTTGAAGAGCTGGGATCCTTGGTCTTCAGTCTGATTGTTTTCCCTCTGCAGATGTGTTCATGAGTAAACGAACAGGCAGTGAGGTCTTTCTGTGGGCCAGGCACTGAACTGAGCGCACCCAGATGGGGCCAGCACTCCAGCCCTCGCTTTCGGGACCCCAAGGCCGTCCAGCGATCCCACTCGCCTTCTGTGTCTGAAAAGGAAACGGTCACCACTGCAGAGGAGAACTGGTCCACTGTTTGC
Source organism: Phacochoerus africanus (assembly GCF_016906955.1). Taxonomy (NCBI): domain Eukaryota; kingdom Metazoa; phylum Chordata; class Mammalia; order Artiodactyla; family Suidae; genus Phacochoerus; species Phacochoerus africanus. The sequence goes on along the minus strand of NC_062554.1, from coordinate 57,057,628 downwards.
TCTGAGAGTCCTTGAGGGTCAAAGCTCAGCTCCATCATGGCCTCTTTGGCCCAACTTTTGAAACTCCTGTGTGGTTCCATTCCTCATCCGCCCAAAGCTCCACTTGTTTTTGTGGTTTGATTGGTGAAGCAACGGGCAAAGCATCTAAAAGTACAGTAGAGAGAAGTGTTTTTGTAAATGTGACATTGCATGTCGGGATCAAAGAGATCTTCTGTTTTGACCCTCGTCGTTAGTTTTTAAAGAGACGGTGTAAATGTATCTCATTAGGAGAAAAGGAGGGGAGTTCCCATCGTGGCTCAGCAGAAAGGAATCTGACTAGCATCTGTGAGGACGCAGGTTCGATCCCTGGCCTTGCTCAGTGGGTTAAGGATCCGGCATTGCTGTGACGCAGGCCGGTAGCTGTAGCTTCAATTGGACCCCTAGCATGGGAACCTCCATATGCTGTGGGTGCAGCCCTAAAAAACAAAAACAAAAAATAAAAAATAAAAAAGAGGAAAGGGAGGGGAGTAAGACACTGAAAAGGAGCCACTATAAATCCTGTGGCCAACAAAATTCTTGTGGTCTGACAGCTTTGAAAATAAACCCCAGGACCGCGTGTCATGGTGCCTCCTCCACCTCCCAAGATGAGTTCACGTCGGGGAAGCCCTCGGAGTGCTTCTGAAAAAAGCAAAGCACTCTCGTCATTAGCATTTATGCTGCTAGATTTCATCCTCTTGAGATCCTCAGAGGACTCGTTCCATGATCAGGTGGCTAGTTCTTGCCATGCTGCTTCCAGAACCCAGAAACCAAGTTCTCCAGGTCAGACGGGCTCCTCTTCAGAAGACGTGATGGAGAGATGGTGAGGAGGAGATGGAGGCCAGGGCGGAGGAGGAAGAGGAGAGAGAGGAGAGAAAGAGAAGAACCAAAGGTAACAGCATCTTGAGTCTCTCTTCCGAGATCAAGGCCTTCACTCAGCATCGCATTTGTTTAGAAGAGCAAATGAGGTGTAATTTGTTACCAAAAGCAGATCTTGGAGCGCTCGCTATAAATAGCCTAAAATAATAAGCAAAAGTCTTGCTAGCTCAGGGGAAAAAGGAACCCTGAAAAGAATAAGAACACTGACTGCAAAGAGTAGATGGTTATTATAAAAGCGAGGGGGGGGAGTTCCCATCATGGCTCAGTGGTTGGCGAATCCGACTGGGAACCATGAGGTTGAGGGTTCGATCCCTGGCCTTGCTCAGTGGGTTAAGGATACGGCGTTGCTGTGAGCTGTGGTGTGGGTCACAGACACCGCTCGGATCCCGAGTTGCTGTGGCTCTGGCATAGGCCGGTGGCTACAGCTCTGATTCAACCCCTAGCCTGGGAACCTCTATATGCCACGGGAGTGGCCCAAGAAATGGCCAAAAGACAAAAGACAAAAAAAAAAAAAGCGAGGGGGGTTGAGGAGACACCTGTCCTGCCTGGGACCATCCTGGATGCAGAGGGTTGGAAGTTGGGGTCCCGCAGTCTTGTCACTCAGTACTTCTGGTCACCACCCCTGCCTGAAACCCCTCTTTCCACAGCTCACCTCTCGCCTTACCTATGGCCAAGATGTTAAACTACTAAAAAATCTCCAAGAAGCTGCCCGCAGCTCCAGAACGGACACACTCCTTCCCTCAGGGTCTTTATGGCACCATCACAAAAGCCACAGTTCACAAGCAGCAAGGTGGTCACTTGCTTTCCACTGAAATGTGTTTCTCTTTGATAGCCTTTCAACCACCCAAAGGCGGGACTCACCTTACAGGTGAATACCTGATATCCAGGTAAACAAATGTTTGCCTTGAGAAAACCCTATTTTATTTACCACTAAATATCAAACTTTTCTTGAAATACCCCCATATGTCCCAAACTACATGGAGGTGACAGAAAGTTCTGAGGATCTGCATCACGAAAGGACAGCATGGCAGCCTCCTGCCCACTGTTTTCACCCTCCACTAACGTGGTGCCCGAGGTTTGCACCATGAAACATCAGTTCCTCTGGGTTAAGTAAGACAGGTTTCTTCTCCCACCTACAACCCGCCCAGACTGTCCTGCAAAGACTTATTTTTGTCCTGCTTCCAGATGACTGGCCCCAGCTCATAGCCTGACCCCCGCCCTGAAGTCTGGCTGAAATAACAGACCTGGCTATGCTCATCGATGATAAAGTCTCAGTTGTAAGGGTGTCAGGGTTCTCAAAGCCATTCTCTTCTTCCTCTTCTTGTTCCTGTTCTTGTTTTTCTAGTTCTTCTTCTTTTTTCTTTTTTAGAGCCTCACCCAAGGCATATGGAAGTTCCCAGGTTAGGGGGTCCTGTCAGAGCTACTGCAGCCACAGCAATGTGGGATCTGAGCTTCATCTGCAACCTACACCACAGCTCATGGCAACACTGGGTCCTTAGCCCACTGAGCAGGGCCAGGGATCAAACACACATCCTCATGGATATGAGTCAGTTTCGTTACCACTGAGCCACCGTGGGAAGTCCCAAGGCAGTCTCTTCTTAAGGGACTCAGTCCCAAAGGAACTTGAGCGGAAGTTTTGCTGTTATTGGTCTCTCTGTGTTTGGGACAGGGAAGGCCAGTCATCTCACAAAAACTAAGTCACTAGGAATTGTTGCTGTGCTGGGCGGAATACAAATTTCCTGCCACAGTGTCTGTGCAGGCTCTGGGAGATGAATGCATGGATGCAGGTGGTTCTATGAAAACATGTTCCCAGCCGAGCCCCATGGGGAAGTAGGGGACTGGGAGCCACGGTGGGTACCTTTATGGAGAGAAAGAGCTAAGGGCTCCTGGAAGGATGGGTGGTAGAAAGATCTGGAAAGTGGTGTATCCTGGGGTGGGGGAGGGGAGGTTTAAATGACCAGCGGGAAAGAGGGGCTTCTTTGTGGGGAAGGGGGAAGGCATCGGAGCTCCAAGAGAGAGAGGTCTTGAGAATAAATATCCAGGACCTCACTTAAAAAGCCAAGGAGTCAGCCATACAATGAGACACCAACATCAAATGCTTTCACTGACATGTGGAATCTGAAAAAAGGACAGACTGAACTTCTTTGCAGAACAGAAACTCACAGACTTTGAAAAACTTATGGTCTCCAGAGGAGACAGTTTGGGGGGTGGGGGATGTGCTTGGGTTGCGGATTGGAAATCCTGTGAAATCAGATTGTTATGATCATTATACAACTACAGATGTGATAAAAATCATTGAGTAATTAAAAAAAAAAAAGCCAAGGAGATATTCTGATGACCCTTGGCCGAGAAGAAGAACAATGCGAGAAAGTATTTATAAACTCAACCCTGACGTGAAATTGTATCATTTGGGGCTGAATTTGTTTGGAATGTTCTGCCTTTTGGGTCTCTTTCATTTATAATCCAAGAACATCTTGTGAAACATTTTGAACCCGGGTTTAAGATGCACATGAAGCACAACCGAGTATGGAAAAGAATAACTGTGCACAAATCTGAACAAGAAATCACTTAAAATTGTTCAATGAATCCCCAACTGGAACCGTGAGTGAAAGGGCAGAACCAGTATATGCTGTGTGTGCCTGGCACGGTGCCTGCAGCTCCGATTCGACCCCTAGCCTGGGAACCTCCACATGCTGCACGTGCAGCCCCAAAAAGACAAAAAAAAAAAAAAAAAAGGATGCTTGCCTGTCCTTCTGCAGACCAAGCACCAAGCTAAGCTCCGAGCCTCTGAGGAAGCATCTGTCTCATTTACCACTGTCTCCCCAGCCCAGGGAAGGCACAGAATAGGTGTTCAGTGAATCTAGCTTTTAAGCTTCTTGTTTGAAATAATGACAGACTTAAAGAAAAGGTACAGGAATATAGCAAAATCACCATATATCTTTCACCTAACCCCCCTTATGTTAAAATCTCATAAAATCATCATAAAATGATTAAAAGGAGGATATTATCATGGATCCAATACATTCAAGTAACCTATAGACCTTATTTGAATTTCACCAATTTTTCCACTGTGATGTTGTGATTTATTATACAAAATACATGGAGTTCCCTTTGTGGCTCAGCGGTTAATGAACCCGACTAGGACCCATGAAGATGGGGGTTCTATCCCTGGCCTCGCTCATTGGGTTGGGGATCCAGTGTTGCTGTGAGCTGAGGTGTAGTTTGAGGATGCGGCTCGGATCCCACATTGCTGTGGCCGTGGCCTAGGCCAGCAGCTGTAGCTTCGATTTGACCCCTGGCCTGGGAACCTCCATGTGCCTCGGATGCAGCCCTGAGTATATACTTGGTCTTGGTCCCCATACCCAGCGCAGAGCTCCTAAAACCCTTGGAATTTTCTGCTATGAAAGCATAAAGTTGCCTTTTGTTGTGTTAATGAGGTGACATTTGGAAAGCCCATAGGTCACCTAAGGATGGAGACTGGTTGCCAGGGAAACCAAACCTATGATTAGAGCGTTGTCACTTTTATTCCTATCCCATCCCCTAACTCCAGGGAGGAGAGGGGGGCTGGAGATCCCCGATGGCCAGTGGTTTAATCCATCATGACTATGTAATGAAACCTCCATAAAAACCGCAGAAGGATGGGCGAGGACAACCTCCAGGCTGATGAACATGTGATCTGGGGAGAGTGGAGCATGCAGAGGGTGGCTGGCTGTTTCCCCACACCTCACCTGATGCATCTCTTCCCCCTGGCTGCGCCTGAGTTATATCCTTCCGTGAATTGTTCCCTGAGTTCTGGGGGCCACTCTAGCAAATCAATGGAACCCCAGGAGGGGGTCCTGGGAGCCTTCAGGAGCATGGGTGACAACCTGGACTTGTAATTGGCATCTGAAGGGGGTGGGGTGGGGAGTCTTGCAGGACCGAGCCCTTAACCTGTGGGATCCAGTGCTATCTCCAGGGGGACAGTGTCAGAATTGAATTCATGGCTTGGCGGTGTGGAGAAAAACTCACATTTCAGAATCTGTGTCAGAAGCAGACCCACGGATGTCCTTGTTCTCACCAGGACCCAGGCCAGGATCCCACACTGCATTTAGCCATCACATCTCTGCCTCCACCAGCCTGCGAGATGGTTCCTCAGTCAGCCTTTGACACTTTTGAAGAGTTCTGGTTAGTTATGTTTCACAATATTCCTCACTTTGGGGCTGCCTGGTATTTTCTCGGGGTCAGAGGGAAGGTGTGCTTTTTCGTCAAGCAGACAACAATATCCTTCTTAGCGCATCCTCTCAGCGGTCCGTGATGTTCACGTGACATTGAGGCGATGTAAACTGTGATCACGTAATCGAGCGCCGTCTGCCGGTTTCTCCTCTAGAAAGTTGCTGTTTTCCCCGTTTAATTAGTAAATACTGTATGAGGAGCTACTTGAAGATCATGAAGTAGTAGTTCCCATCTTGGTGCAGCGGAAACAAACCTGACTAGGAACTGTGAGGTTGCGGGTTTGATCCCTGGCCTCGCTCAGTGGGTTAAGGATCTGGCATTGCCATGAACTGTGGTGTAGGTCAAAGACACGGCTTGGATCCTCCATATGCCATGGGTGCGGCCCTAAAAAGCAAAAAAAAAAAAAAATCACTAAGTAGTTTTGAATAAATCAAGGCATGTTGGAACAAAGGGCTGAACCTGAAGGAAAGACAATTAAAGGCATTGTAAATATAAGTTCTACACCTGCATTCAAAAAGCACAGCCTGAGGATAAAACAGAGCAAACAAGATGATAAACAGACAAGTGAAAAGCCACCATCTGAATCATGCTGAGAGGAGAGGAGCCGGGTAACATGTGCACATCTTCACCATCAAGTCTCTACTTTGTTTTGTCTGTTTGTTTTCTTCTTTTTAGGGCCACAGCCGCGGCACATGGAGGTTCCCAAGCTAGGGGTCCAATCGGAGCTACAGCTGCCAGCCTATGCCACAGCCAAAGCAACGCCAGATCCGAGCCACATCTGCGACCCACACCACAGCTCACAGCAACGCCTGATCCTTAACCCACTGAATGAGGCCAGGGATTGAACCTGCAACCTCATGGTTCCTAGTCAGACTCGTTTCCCCTGTGCCCCAAGGGGAACTCCAAGTCTCTACTTTGTATCGTGTGTTTTTCACAAGCAATTAAAGTGCTTTTCATGAGTGAGGTGATGCAACTAATTTCCACTGTGTGCTGGAGCAAATCCCTATGGAAGAGGTGATTCCTCTATGCCAACAAACTAATTCCCCTCAGAGAGGTAAGAAAACAGATTCTGACCTGCTGGGAAAGGCTGAAAGGATGAAGATGCCCACATGTTAAAAGGCAACGCTCAGGGAAGTGCAGATTGTTCTGGTCTGCTGGGGCTGCCGTGCACAACTCCACAGACCAGGCAGCCTCCACCACAGACATTTGTTTCTCACACTTCTGGAGGCAGCAAGTCCAAGATCAAAGTGGCTGACGGGGTCCCTGGTGAGGGCTCTCCTCCTGGTTTGTAGATGGTCACCCACTAGCTGTGTCCTCACATGAACCAGAGAGAATGCTCTGGTCTCTCCTGATAAGGTCACTGATCCTATCAGATCAGGGCCCCACCCATATGACCTCATGTGACCTGTAAATAAACCTATCTCCAAATACAGTCCCATTGGGATTTGGGGCTTCCACATCTGTGGAATCTGGGGTGAGGCTATTGCTTTTTTTTCTTTCTAGGGCTACACCCATGGCATATGGAGGTTCCCAGGCTAGGAGTCGAATTGGAGCTACAGCTGCTGGCCTACACCACAGCCACAGCAACACAGGATCTGAGCTGCGTCTACAACTTATATCACAGCTCACGGATCCTTAACCCACTGAGCAAGGCCAGGGATCGAACCCACAACCTCATGATTCCTAATCAGATTTGTTTCTGCTGCACCACAATGGGAACTCTCCACACCCGCCACAATGGGAACTCTCCACACCCCAAATTTAAAGGAAGGTGTGAGGCCAGGGTTATTTTCTGTTTGCATTAGCCTGTCACCCACTTCCAAATGATAAGAGAGATTAAGAATCCATTAGGAGGGGAGTTCCCGTCATGGCACAGTGGTTAATGAATCCAACTAGGAACCATGGGGTTACAGGTTCGATCCCTGGCTTTGCTCAGTGGGTTAAGGATCTGGCGTTGCCACGAACTGTGGTGTGGGTCGTAGACGTAGCTCGGATCCTGCGTTGCTGTGGCTCTGGCGTAGGCCGGCAGCTGTGGCTCCGATTGGACCCCTAGCCTGGGAACCTCCATATGCCGTGGGAAGCGGCCCTAGAAAAGGCAAAAAGACAAAAAAAAAAAAGAATCCATTAGGAGGGAGCAAAGAAGGTAAGGTTTCTCTAGAAAAAAGCTTGGAGCTGAAGTGCCCTCCTAATTCTCGGACGCTCAGGCCAGCTTTAAAGAAGCTCCCATTGGCCTTGACAAATGTCCCTGGAATTAGGGGAGGGCATGGAAGAAATTCTCAGGGAAAGAGGGCATCCCTGGCTTGGAGTGGGCAGGGGCGTGTTGGCAGAACAGAACGAAGCAAAAGCTGTATTGAAGTGAGCTGTACCCAAGGCAGGAGGGAAAGATATTTTCTGAGGTCCAAATATGGGCCCCAAGGGAGAGCCCAGCCATGAAGCAGCTTGAGAACCTCTCTATCTAAGGGGTGCACTTAAGCAGGGGGTGCAGGTGGGTGACCTCAGCAGAAGAAGACCGAGGTGAATCGCCAGTCACAGGCTGCGAGGGCATCCTAAGCAGCCAGCCAAGGCAGGCCACACCCACACCAGAAACTGCAGCTGAATGTACCCCCTCCTCCACCCTGGGGGAGGAGGGTCTCGAAGGAACCTGGAGAGAAGCCCCCAGAGAGGAAGAGACAGCTTTGGGGTCTCAGCACAGAGGCTGCTTGTGGCCCACTGCACCTGTACGCGTCACGCAGGGAAGACCTTTTCTGTCACCACCTTGCTCCCGCAAAGAGCCGATGTGACATGAAGTGTGGGAAGGACAGGAGGACAAAGAAGGGACACAGGTCTCTGCAGGCTCCCAGCCCCCAGGCCTGGCAGGGGAGGCAAAGGCGGCCGTGAGAAGAGAACTTGGAATTTGAGGAAAGACTGAATCAGACTTTGACATATGAAAAATGACTTGAATAGTCTATGGCTCTGCAGAAAGGAAGAAGGAACTGAAAAAGAATTCAACACAAAGTGGAAGGGAAAATGTCCCCTCCGTTTGCACTCAACCACGTCCAGCCATTCAGAAACGAAATGTGACAATTATTCACAGGTGTGCTTACCTGTCCAGCCAGGTGGGGCCAGGCACCAAAATGCTCACGTGGCTCAGTGCTCTGCTGGCACCGTCTTGAAATTCCTAATAATTTTTAACAGGGATCCATTTTGCACTGGACCCTGCAAATCACCTAGAAGCAAGGACTTAGCTGTGTTCTTTTAACCCCATAGGGTACAGCAGGTCCAAACAGTGGAAGGTAGAATGAAACAGCTTTAAGCTCAATATTCGTCCTCAAAACACAGGGCTGCCCAAGTTGGAATTGGCTATGTGAATAGATAAGGCTTCTGATCACCAGAATTCCCACCGCGGAGGAGGGTCAGGTACTCAGCAGAAATACAAGAGACACTACTCAAGCTTTGGACTCCGTGGCCTCCCACATCCCGTCCAACTCTGAGATTATCGAGTTCTTTGATGAATGAATCTCCTCTGCGATGTCTATCAACTTCACCAGGACGTGAACTCCCTGGGGTAGCGATCAGGTGAGAGCATTTTTTTGGTGGGGGGAGGGTGTCTTTTTTTCTGCCATTTCTAGGGTCACTTCCCTCGGCATATGGAGGTTCCCAGGCCAGGGGTCAAATCAGAGCTGTAGCCGCCAGCCTACACCAGAGCCACAGCAACGTGGGATCCAAGCCGCGTCTGCAACCTACACCACAGCTCACGGCAACGCCGGATCCTTAACCCACTGAACAAAGCCAGGGATGGAACCCGCAACCTCGTGGTTCCTAGTCGGATTCGTGAACCACTGAGCTACGGCGGGAGCTCCTGTACGTGTATTTTGGTTTTGATCATCATTGTTATTGTTATTCGTGGAGAAGACCAGGGAGTCTGGTGCTTTCTGAGCTTCTCTACAGATAACTTCTCAGAGGCCACCTTCACGGTGCGGGAAGGGTGGAAACTCCAGTCCAGAGACGCACAGTGGCTCCGCCGTCGAGGGCCATGCTGGGACCAGGAACCGACAGGAAACGGGTGACACGGTCGCGCTTGGTAACCCCCTCTCCCTGCAGACTCACTGCTCTTACATATTGGAAAACTTTGAGCTTCTTTCAAACCATATCTTGGCCTTGACCTTTCGAGCGTTTAGCCTGGCTACAATGGAGTCTATGTATCTCACACCCTCGGTGCAGGCCCCCTAATTATAGCCATCTGTTAAGCTGTCAGGAAGAAATGTTCTGCTCAATCACGTCTTTATCGGACTCCGGCTGCCCGTGGGGTCAAGAGAGGCGTCAAGTCTGACCTGCCCGGAGCCCCTGTCCTGTGCTGGTCCCCACGCTCACTGGGGTCTTTGTGATGGGGTCGGCCAGACAGCCACCTGGGGGCCCCAGCTGAGGCCCTTCCGCTGTTCTGCGCAGACAGGGCGGAGCCAAGGGGACAATGGGACTGACTCAGGGAGGACCTTCTCTTTGGGGAGTTTTGTGCCCAGGAGTTGCACAGGGCTGTCAAAGTCCTAAACTGCAAAGGAGACTCTACTGAACAGGCAGGACTCTGGTGTCCGGGAAAAACAATTCTTCAGTTTGGACCTGCTCTCAGAGAATGTGGCCTCAAAGGCGTCACCACGGCCAAGGAGCTCCACAAGTTATTGGTCACACCCTTTACTTTACAGATCAGTGCAGCTGTGACCAAGGGCCTTGGCTTTGACTTTCACTGCTGAGTCCTGTGTTCTTGGGTTTCAGGTGAGTGATATTTTAAAGTGAGCTCCATACAATGAGAGAAACACATCCAGGGCTTCATAGGTGGTTATTCACTGGTTATTTCAGGCAAGTATGTTTTCGCCCTCACATGAGATGATAGGGTTTCTCCAGGATGCTTATTTTTTCCTTCCTCCCCATAGAAAAGTGCTCACAGAGTTCCCACTGTGGGGCCGTGGAAATGAATCCGACTAGTAACTATGAGGTTGCGGGTTTGATCCCTGGCCTCACTCAGTGGGTTAAGAATCTGGCATTGCCATGAGATGTGGTGTCGGTTGCAGACGCAGGTCAGATCTGGCATTGCTGTGGCTGTGGCTGTGGCCAGCAGCTGTAGCTCCAATTAGACCCCTAGCCTGGGAATCTCCATATGCTGAGGGTGTGGCCCTAAAAAGAAAAAAAAAAAAAAGAGTGCTAGCAAAGAAAGTGATCCCAAGTGTTTGCTGAGTGAGCTCGTGTTATTTTCCCATTTTTCTCTTTGAGTGTTTTTGTCTTCTCCCTACACAGATGATCCATGCTAAGTGCAAGTTACAATAGAATCCTACATCTTTTTTTTTTTTTTTTGTCTTTCTGCCTTTTCTAGGGCCATTCTCCACGGCATACGGAGGTTCCCAGGCTAGGGGTCCAATCGGAGCCGTAGCCACCAACCTACGCCAGATCCAAGCCGCGTCCGTGACCTACACCACAGCTCACAGCAACGCCAGATCCTTAACCCACTGAGCAAGGCCAGGGATCGAACCCGCAACCTCATGGTTCCTAGTCGGGTTCATTAACCACTGCGCCACCACGGGAACTCCTAGAATCCTACATCTTAACTGCTCCTCCTGCCTCCCCATTTAAAAGATAAGAACTCCGAGCTCCAGAGAAGAGACATTACTTGCACAAGATCACGCTGCAGTGTATGATATCCAGGCTCACTTCCAGCTCATGGCAGTGTTCTTCCCACAATTCCAAGTGCAGTCATATTGTAACAGATCCACCTGGGAGGGCACAAAGGAAACCCCAGAATACAACCGGAACTGGTAACTTTGTCATTGTTATTAGTCATAATTTGCAGAGCTGTTAGAGTTTACAAGTGGGTTAAGGATCCAGCGTTGCCATGAGCTGTGGTGTAGGTTGCAGACGCGGCTCGGATCCCATGTTGCTGTGGCTCTGGCATAGGCTGGCAGCTACAGCTCCAATTGGACTCCTAGCCTGGGAACCTCCATATGCCATGGAGTGGCCTTAGAAAAAGCAAAAAAAAAGACCCCCCCCAAAAAAAAAGACAAAAAAAAAGAGTAAACATTTAGCAGTTTCTTGCATGCCTTTGTTAAACAAAACTGTGGTCTATGCCTCACATGTGCATTTTTACCTGCACAAGAGGAATTCTGCCATAGACTTTGCTCGGCTCTTGGCTTTTCCCACTTCATAGCATTATTGAGAGATCCTCCTCCACCAGCACATGCTGGACCACTTCATGCCTTTTAATTTATTTGTTTATTTATTTTTGGCCACACCCATGGCAAGTGGAAGTTCCCAGGCTAGAGATCGAACCCTTGCCACATCAGTGACCAAAGCCACAGCAGTGACCACACCATATCCTTGACCCACTGAGCCACCAGGGAACTCCCACTTCATGCTTTTTAAAAGGCACATGGATATACCACTGCTTATTTAACCAGTCCCCTACTGATGGTCATTTGAATTGTTTCCAGATTTATGCTAAGAGGGGTCTATTTTTAATGAGCTCCCCTGGAGAATTTTAAGTAACTAATGACATCAGATAGGGCTTTTGGAATCACCAATGGTTTTAATACCCTTCTTTGACCAAAATAATTTTTTAGCAAAACTGAAATCTAGCGAAGTTTGGGAGCTTCTATTCTTTTTTTCCCTTCTTTTCACAGCCGCACCTGAAGCATATGGAAGTTCCCAGGCTAGGGGTCAAGCCAGAGCTGCAGCTGCCAGCCTACACCACAGCCACAGCAATGAGGGATCCGAGTCACATCTGTGACCTACACCACAGCTCATGGCAACACCAGATCCTTAATCCACTGAGCAGGGCCAGGGAACGAACCTGGGTCCTCATGGACACTATGTCGGGTTCTTAACCTGCTGAGCCACAACGGGAACTCCAGAGCTTCAACTCTTAGGGACAAAAATGACCAGTAGAACCTGGTGTCCCCGAGTCCTTTTCCACCAGTTATTCCAGTGTACTCAGGTCATGCAGGCACTGGGCGCCCTGGCTTTGGCGCTTTGTAGAAGTCAGTCACCACCACCAAGCTCATCTCCAGGAAATATCCAACATCTGGCCCAACAGAGTCTGTTAAAAGAACTGATTCATCCAAAGATTCTCTTCGTGGTTTAAATTTTACTAGCCCAAAGATGACTGAGTTAAACTTCCCATTTCGGTAGATGAACCCAGTTGCTTTGACTAAAGACGTAATTCAATAAAAACTTAATATTCTCATAAAATCAAATATTCTCTCATTCCCCAGTGAGATCCCCAACATGTTAGATTTCTTTTGCAGATAATGTAAAATGGGTTGTTTTACCTAAATAACCCCATTATGCCTTTAAAAATACATTATTATTTAAACGTTAAATTTTCTTTTATTCTGCACATCTACAAAATAGTAATCAGTGTTTCTGGGAAAGAAAGAGCTGATGGGGATTTTAGAACATTCATTCAGGAATTAGGAGCAAAAACCAGATTGGGGTCATACATGTGGAGCTCATGACTGGTCCTGGGCAGTGGCTCCCTCTGAAAATTTTTACAGCATGAGGAAAAGGGGGCATTTAGGACAAGGACTTTCTAGGGGCGAGAATCCGAAAGCTGACTTTTCAGACAAAGTGCTTTTTGCTTGTTTGTTGTAAAGAAACAAGTAGAATTTCTTCATTAAATAGTAAACCCAAAGTTCCCAATTGGCTTTCAACCACAGAATGAACAATAGCTGCCACGCATCAAGCCCCGCTCTGCAGGCACTGTTCTCCCTCTTCACACGATCACGTTATACACTTTAGAACAGTTGAAGAGCCCAAGAGAAATATTCGGCAACTTCTGGGCCAATTTCTTAACGACTTCCTAACAATTGCCATGTGCTCACAGGGTGTGTGCCCGCCAGTCTTCGGGTTACATGGGGTAGTTTGAAAAGAGAGGAGCAAAATTTCAGGGCACCAGTGGTCATCCATCATTCCTTCTGGATCATCAAGGGGACATGAGAAGGTCATCTACATCATGTCTTGGACCAGAAGATGGACGCTCCCATCCCAAGGGGTCCTGTCTCCACCCTTGTGTGGCTTTGGCATCAGTGAGGGCATTGTGGGCAGGCTGAGGCTGGCTGGTTTCTCGATGTTAACCTCAACCTTGCCCTTGGACCCTCCTGGCCCGGTCTCTTCTTTAGAGCCTGGGAAAATCCCTTCTATTTCTCCCCTTCTTTCTGCCGATGGTCCTAGAGCACCGTTTATCTCACCTTTCAGGTGGTGTTTGTTTTTGGTGCTTTTCTATTCTCTTTCCAATCTGATGCTAAGTTTCTAGCTTTATTCCTTTCTTCCAAGTGAGTTTTAAGGTTATTTTCTTAACTACCAGTCTGAAAAGAGAATTTTAGAGTGCCAGGAATTCCACTGTACTCTGTGTTTGGCTCTCAAATTGAAAGGAAAAAAAAAATTGCTGGGTACAAATACCATATCTGTTATTATGTGCAAACACTTCCATGCGATATGTGTTCTGTAACTTTCTCCGTATTGCATCTATGGATTCAGAAACAGGAATTTCTATCTTAATAAAATAACTTGAGGGAGGTCCCGTCGTGGCGCAGTGGTTAACGAATCCGCCTAGGAACCATAAGTTTGCGGGTTCGGTCCCTGCCCTTGCTCAGTGGGTTAATGATCCCGCGTTGCCGTGAGCTGTGGTGTAGGTTTCAGACGTGGCTCGGATCCTGCGTTGCTGTGGCTCTTGCGTAGGCCGGTGGCTACAGCTCTGATTAGACCCCTAGCCTGGGAACGTCCATATGCCACGGAAGCAGCCCAAAGAAATAGCAAAAAGACAAATAAATAAATAAATAAATAAATAAAAAATAAAATAAAATAAAATAACTTGAGGCACACTCAATACCCGTGGAAACAATTATCGTCTAACTCAGTAGGATTTCTCTGCTTGCTTCTGTGGCTTTTCTTTTAAGCTGATAGATTCTACCTCTGTTTTTTCCTCTTTGGCTAAAATGTTCAAGTGAAATGGTTCTACCTTTCTCTCTTAGCATTTCTTCATCTCTACTCTTTAATTTATTTTGGAAATCTTTGAAGAAAACATAATATACTGTTATTTTATGGGTTCATTCATCCCGTTTCTGCCAATCCGAGTTATCCTGGTAATTTAAGATCAAGAAAAGCAAAAACATTTCCCCAGATCTTCTTCTTCTAGAGCAGGGTTCAACAAACTTTTTCTGCTAAAGAGTCAGATAGTAAATATTTCCAACTTGCCAGCCATACAGTCTCTGTCACAATTGTTCACTTTTGCCCTGCAGGGTGAAAGCTACCATAGGAAATCTGTAAACAAGTAGATGTGGCTGTAGGCCAATAGAACTTTATTTACAAAATCTGGTGGTGGGCCATAGTTTACCCACTCCTGTTCTAGGTGAGGAGGAAGAAAAGGAAGAGGAGAATATTGATGACCAACAAAAACTAACATTGCTTGTTTCCTCTGTGCAAAATAGTGTTAAGTGTTCTGTACATATGATCTCACTTAATCTCTGTAATTCTGTAAGGCACATACAGTTATGTATCCATTTTATAATTGAAGAAACTAAGCTTTAAAGAGTATAAACATGGGGGTGGGGGGATGTGCTTGGGCTGTGGGATGGAAATCCTGTGAAATCAGATTGTTATGATCATTATACAACTACAGATGTGATAAATGCATTTGAGTAATAATTAAAAAAAAAAAAGTCTAAACAGTTTTCCCACCAGTCTAACAAGTGGTAAATGCTGGAGCCAGAAACTCAGATCCGATACCAAAGCTCATGCTTTCTATCACTGAGCGAGGCCATAAAACATACATATTCACTGTTTGAAGCTTTTCAGTCAACTTCTCTTAAAAAACTGTCTTTGAAAGCAGTGAGTGGGAAAGCTTAGGAAAGTCACAGAATGCAGCTTCGGTAAAAAGATTGACCATAATTTTAATTTGCTCAATCCAAGTAGACTTTGGGCTATTGAGATATCTGGTTGAACAAACATTTATTATGCCACTACTGTAAGCCTCAAATCACAACAATGATTCAAGGAGGAAAATAATAGAATATTCTTTTCTATTAAGCCTCAAATCACAACAGTGATTCAAGGAGGAAAATAAGAGAATATTATTTTCTATTAAGCCTCAAATCACAACAGTGATTCAAGGAGGAAAATAAGAGAATATATATTCCCCCAGACGCACGTAGCGTCTTGGGTGGGAAACCCTTCCTTCTCATTCTTCTCTTAGGGTCCATCTTGGTTTAAGAAAGCAGATCCACAGCTGGCATTGCTTAGGGAAGGCCACCAAGATTTATTTGCAGTTGTCTCCAGCCACAATGAGTTTGCCTTTCCAACCTCCCATGGATTATTTTGGTTCCTTTTATCAGAGCGATACAAGCAGTTTTTAGGGAATTTCAAGCAATCCTACCAAAAACTATCTTCTCCCAAGATTTAAAGCCCCACGTTCTGACAACCTTTCCCAGAACATCTTAGCCTGGATGTTTACCACTAAACATCCACTTCAGCAAGATCCCAAACTCTTTGACCCAGCATCGTGTCCCCAGCTGTCTCAAGCACGGAGCTCCTCCACCCACCCGCCTCCCCTCTCAGATGGCCACACTTGTGCAACCACAGGGCCTTTGTGTTCCAGCGGTGGGTTACTTAGTTCAGAATCACATAAGTAAAAAAGTCCCACTCTCTCAAAGCTAATAACTTATAATAGTTTATACCTCTCAGTTCTAGGAAAGGTTCCCTCTACTCTCATCCATAAAATTTCTTCTCTCTTCACCCCCTCTCCTGATGCCCAGTGAAATGCGTTTTTCATTTCCTTTGCCTCCAAATCCATCTGTTTAATTATTATGCCTCATTTGCACTAAATCCAAATGGAAAGCAGCTCATGGTAGTGAGATTTGGTGTTGCTTCTCCCCAAAGGTCAAACCTCACACAGCTGTTCATCATGAACCATCTCCAGCTCCCAGCAGCTGCCAGCGTTTATGTTATGTTAGTGATGCTCTCTTGTGGCGGAGGCCAGAGAGCTTGCTGTTCAGCCAAAAGAAATCCTAAGGGAAAAGAGAATGAATGGCTGCAGATGACATGCTGGGCATCTCCTTTGCGCTGCATTTACCACGTAGAAGCCAGTGCAGACCAGTGCAGACTCACCAGTCAGACCCATGTCTATGCGGGAACCCCTGATCCCCAGCTTTCTCAATACCCAGAAGCTGAAGAATATGCTAAGGACGTTCTTCTGGGATTGAGATGTATATCTTTGATTACCAGCCACTAGGAAACTGGGAGAACAAGGGGATAACTTGTATATCAGCAGTGGCTTGGGAAAAAGTGAGATTCACTTCTGTATTATTATGGCACTGACACTTTTTTTTTTTTTTTGGTCTTTCTAGGGCCGCATTCAAGGCATATGGAGGTTCCCAGGCTAGGGGTCTAATTGGAGTTATAGCTGCCGGTCTACACCACAGCCACAGCAATGCCAGATCCGAGCCACATCTGTGACCTACACCACAGCTCAGGGCAACGCCAAATCCTTAACCCACTGAGCGAGGCCAGGGATCGAACCCGCAACCTCATGGTTCCTAGTCGGATTCGTTTTCTGCTGCTCCATGACGGCAACTCCCATCAACACTTTTTTTAATGGATGAAATTTGACGGGGATAAGGGAGAGAAGGGAAAGAGAGAGGAGGAAGAGAAGAAATGAAATTCTACATTTACACTGTTACGTTTCGCTCGATAGAACAACACACATACATACTTATCAGGGTGTAGAATGACTGCCATGCTGCAAATACCTTTGACCCCGCCCAACCCCCATCAGCATCCCCAGTCGTCACAGAGGACTACTTTTAGCCAGCTCACATATGCCCTTGACCAATGGCAGAGTCCACCGATGCTTACCCGCTGGGTAATACCTCAGAGATAAGACAGGAGCCCAGAAAATCTCTGGTATGCAGCTCAGAGAAGGGGTGGAGGAAATATTTAGTGCCTCCAAGGACATTTCTTTAAAATTACTAGATACATTGGCTCCTCAGTCTTCCTGTGGACCATTCCTGGGATGGATAATTCTGTCTGCTTCCAGGGAAGTCCAGTAGCAGGGAGCCTCCAATGGCCACAGCACTTGCACTGATGCCAACTTTCTCATATTGGCTTTTTCTTCATGTTTATCACTTTCTCCCATCCTCATTTCTGCAACGTGGAATCACCTGGCAAATAAACCACCTACACAAATGCCCCTGAGTCCAGCTTTGCTTATAGGGAAACTGAATCTTTTCAGAGCTCCCTGTACAAAACGACACACACTTTGGACCAACCATGGAAAAATCACTGCCTGGTCCAGTTACACCAGGATGGAGCTGCTTGATGTTTGGGAATCGTGGTTGGGATGGGAAGAGCTGGGCTCATTCTCATAGTTTGTTGCTCCCAAGTAGCAAAGCACTGTCCTTGGGAGAAACTCATCTCTTATCCCACGTGTGGTCTGCCTTTTGGTCTGTCAAGCATATCCATCAGCCAGGGGGTGAAAAAGAGTCATACAGATGACAATGGAGAGAAAGATCAGCGAAATAAATGGCCAGCTAGGAAGATCCAAGCCCTTATTCCCTCATGGAGACATAAAACACACACACACACACACGAAAAACCAACAACCAAGAGCTGGATAAAATAACCTTGTATGAGTTATGGAAAAACCATCAAAGGTCTACAGAAACCAAGTAAACTCCCAGTCAAGAAAATGCCACATTCAAAAGAGTAGAAAATGCTATGGGTTTGTTTTTGTTTTTGTCATTTTGTCTTTTCTAGGGCCGCACCCGTGGCATATGGAGGTTCCTGGGCTAGGGGTCCAATCGCAGCTGTAGCCAACAGCCTACACCACAGCCACAGCAACGCGGGATCCGAGCCGTGTCTGCAACCTACACCACAGCTCATGGCAATGCCGGATCTTTAACCCACTGAGCAAGGCCAGGGATCGAACCCACAACCTCATGGTTCCTGTTCGGATTCGTTAACCACTGAGCCATGTCAGGAACTCCATGCTGTGGTATTTTTGCTACCTTTTCCCCACCCTCTCCCTGAGTGGTCCGGTCTTGGTCTGGAGAACACAGCAGTTCCCAGTCCCCTCTCTTGAACAGGAGGGAGCAAAGCAGAACTTATTTGCAATGTTCTAACCTATCTGGGGGCTGCTTGAAGGACTGGTCTTTGGTTCGCCCAGCTCAGAGCTGAGGCAGAGAGAAGGAGCTGGCATTGTTCAGGAAAGCTGTAGGGGAACTATAGACCTGCAGGTGTCTGGGGCAAAAGAGGACAGGTGGAGACACACAATAAACCATCTAAGCCTCCAAGGAGGAACTGAGATGAGACTGTGCAGTTAATACAATGATAAGCAACTGTGTACATGGAGTAATTGAAAAGCCACACAGAGACCGGAGCAAGACACTTGTTCAGAAAAGATCCAGGAAGACCCCAGCCATTCTCCTTGGGCTGATCCAGGGTCCCAGAACATGCCTTGTTAATTACTTAAGGATTTCTCCAGCACTGAGCCAGTCTGCAAAGACTGGAAGAGGTGGCTGTTTTTTCCAAAGGCTCAGATTTCTACAAAAGAAAAGCACAAAACTTACAACGAAATAGTAAAACATAGCCCAACCAAAGGAAAAAAATAAAATGGCAAAAACCATCCCTGAAGAAATATGCATATTGGGTATAAGACAAAAACTTTCCTTGTCTTTCCTTCATTCTTTTTCTTTCCTAGGTTAACTGCTGAGAAAAATTACTGGTTCTAGGAGTTACTGGTTAACTCCTAGAGTGATTTGTAAATAAGGTGTGTGTTTCTATGAGGAGTTTCTTTGATCCTTAAAGTCTTGCCAGTGAAATTATTTTTAGACCATATTCCATAAAGAAAATTAGTTATTGGCTTATTTTTTCATCCATTTATTCACTCATGCCAGTCTCTGAGTCAAGCACCTAGGTTACAATGGAGAGCAGACAGGGCTTTTGCTCTTAGGCCCCTGGGAGTAGCTGTTTATTCTATTCTTCTTGACAGAAAACTTTGAAAAATATTGTCACCTGACACTTGAATTCTTTATAAAACAAACCTGCTGGCTTCCAGTTATTCCTTAAAGGAGATAAATGTCTAGTGAAGAATAATTCAGGCATTCTCTTTGTGGTGGAGCAGAAACTAATCTGATTAGGAACCATGAGGCTGCAGGTTCGATCCCTGGCCTCTTTCAGTGGGTTAAGCTCATTGCCATGAGCTGTGGTGTAGGTCACTGATGTGGCTCGGATCTGGTGTTGCTGTGGCTGTAGCATAGGCTGGCAGCTGTAGCTCCAATTTGACCCCTAGCCTGGGAACTTCCATATGCCACAGATACAGCCCTAAAAAGCCAAAACAAACAAACAAACAACAACAACAAAATTCAGAAGCAATATCCCATCCTTATTTGTAATAATTACAATGGAAGAAAGTTTCTGTTAGTGAAAAGCCTGACGATCCTATATATTTTAGAGAACTGTATTTTCTTTCTTTCAAGATTAAAGAAACTGGATTAACTGTTAAAAGAATATGGGTAGTAGGTGTCCTATAATATCTGCAATGAATATGCATTTTGTAAAAATATGTTTATAATTTTAAAAATAATACATGTACTACATAGAAAGTATTGAAAATATAAAGAAGGTATAAAGAAACAAATTCTATGTCCCCAGTACTCAAAGACAACTGCTTTTAATTCAGGTCCATATCTTTTATATGATCCTTGGGAGCAACTGTATTTTGGAATTCAGAATTTCTCAAATTTTCGTAAGGAAATTCAATGTGTATACCAAAGATTTGATTTGATATTGAGACAATTGACATAAAATGGTATATTAGTTTTAGGTGTACAACATAATAATTTGATATATACTGCAAAATCATCACCACAATAACTCTAGTTAATATCTATCACCACACATAGTTATATATTTTTCCTTGTGATGAGAACTTTTAAAATCTACTCTTAAAATCTACTCAACTTTCAAATATACTACACCACTATATATATAAAATGTAGTCACCATGACATACATTACAACCTCAGGATTATTTATTTTATAATTGGAAGTGTGTACATTTCACCACCTTCATGCGTTTTCCCATTGCCCCAGCAATCATCTGTTCTTCGTACCTGTGAGAAAAAAAAGTTATCTAAAATAGTCTCAAAGATGGAGTTCCCTTTGTGGCTCAGCCATTAATGAACCCAACTAGAATCCATGAGGTTGCAGGTTTGATCTCTGGCCTCGCTCAGTGGGTTAAGGATTGGCGTTGCTGTGAGCTATGGTGTAGTCACAGAGAAGTCTTGGATCCCATGTTGCTGTGGCTGTGGCATAGGCCTGCAGCTGTAGCTCTGATTTGACTCCTAGCCTGGGAACTTCCATATGCCACACGTGTGGTCCTAAAAAAATTAAACAAAAAAAAAAATAAAATAGTCTCAAAGAGCTAAAGGAAAGCATGGGCAAAGAACTAGGTGGAATCAGGAGACAATATAGGAAAAAAATGAGAATATCAACATAGAGATAAATTATATAAAAGAATTAAACAGATGTTCTAAAACTGAAAAATACAATAAGGTTTCCCTTACTCCCTGAAAGTACAACATTTCTGTGAAAATTTTTGTAAGCCAAAATGGCATACTGTGAAGAAGCAATTACCTTAGGATACCTCTTCTTAATGAATGCACAAAATAGATCAGGACAAAGTACAGATGCTCACACAGTTCAAAACTATGGTGGCTTGATGCTGAGATGCTGAGTCTAGTTCCTGGGAAAGCATTGTCCCTATAATGGATCACTGCAAAACAAACCCTGAGTGCTATTTTCACGTTTCACCTTTTTTTGGTAAAAGCAAAAATTCTCTTATGATTTCTTTTGATTAGCAAAAAAGTTACTAATATAGGTCTTTTGTAAAAGTGAAGTTGCATGAAGTAGACTTTCAAAAAGCATGGGATACCTGTAACTAAATTAAAAAATTAGCTTGAGGGGTTCCACAACAGACTTGTGAGGAAAAAGAAAGAATCAATGAATCCAAAGATAGGACATTTTTAAGTGTTAAGCGTGAGTAGCAGAAAGAAAAAAGAAAAGTGAACAGAGCTTAAGGGACTTAACAGAATCCCATTAATAGACCAATAGATGCATTATGGAAGTCCCAGAAGCAGAAAAGAAAACAGATCTTATTTGAAGAGATAATGGCTGAAATCTTCTCAAATTTAAGGAAAGACATGAATCTACAAATTCAAAAAACTCAATGAGTTCTGAGTAGGATAAAACTAAAAAGACCCACACTGAGACACATTATAATTAACCCATTGAAAGACAAAGACAAAGAGAAATCCTGAAAGCAGGAGAAAGTTACTCATCATGTGTAAAATATACTAGGTAAGATTATCAGCCAATTTTTAAAATTGATTTATTATTTTATGTATTGATTAATCTCTCTGTGGGGTGGGGTGGGGATGGCTGGGGCTAGTTGGGGTGGCTTAGCAGATCCGGATGGACAGGGCCATCTCCCCCACCTCCACCCATCCTGGGCCTACCTCCCCTGGTCCTCTTCCTCCCCCCATGACTACGGATTTGCTCCCCAGAAGGAATTCTGATTTCACATGATCCTGCCTGCATCCATGTCTCTGATTCCACTGGTGGCAAAAAAAAAAAAATTATTTTTGTCTTTTTTTTTTTAAGGGTCACACCTGCAGCATATGGAGTTTCCTGGGCTAGGAATCTAACTGGAACTGTAGCTGCCAGCCTACACCACAGCCACAGCAACTCAGGATCCGAGCTGCAAATGCGACCTATGCCATAGCTCTGAATCCTTAACCCACTGAGCAAGGCCAGGGATCGAACCCGCAGCCTCATCGTTCCTAGCTGGATTCTTTAAACACTGCGCCATGATGGGAACTCCAGAAATTAATAATAATAATAATAATAATAATAATAAATATTCTTGATCAGGGATGGCTGGCTGGCCTTGGCTTCTGGCTTCCTGTGTGGCTCTGATGGCAGGGGCGGAACCATAGGGCAGGGACAGGAGGTAAGAAGAAGTAACACTGACCAGCTGTTCACAGCAGGACCTGCAGGGACATGGGGGAGGCTGGCAGTAGCTGAGGCTGCCAGATCCCAGCCGAAATGCAGGGTGCAGCCATCCAGGCCAGAAAGTCTATGGCAAGGAGGCCAAAGAGTATGGACAGCAGCATGGAGGCAGTCCACTCAAAGGATGCCGAGACTTAAGAGCATCCGAAAGATATGGAAGACAACCATGGCCACAGTGAGGATGGTGCAGATGCTGCAGAGGCCCAGGCAGAGCAGCCCAATCCAGGGAACCCCAGGCCAGGGCACACTCTTCGTCCACCAGAGGAAAAGGAGCTGCAGCCAGAAGTAGAGGACGCCCATGAAGAAATCAAAAAAGACTCCTGTCAGGTGGATGGCCTGCTGCTTCTTTTCCTGGAAATTGCCTGCTATGGAAGCACCGGGGGCACAGAGGAGCCCAGTCCACAGGATCAGCCAGTTAGGCCACTTTCCAACCCCCCAGTCCACAAGCTGGTGGTAATGGAGAGTGCAGATCCAGGAGGGTGATATAAGGGAAGCCTTGCATGAGGTTCACAGACTTATTGGCCACAGCCACTGAAAAACTGAAGTCAGGAAGACATCAAAGTGAGTAGAGGGCTTTCGAGGACTTTTCTCTCTGCTAGGTTCAGAAATCCAGACTTCAGATCCCTTTCTTCAGATCCTCAGACAATTTCTTACTGGAAAACTTGGAGACCAGAAGGCAATGGAATGATACATTTAAAGTGCTGAAAGAAAAAAAAAAATAGTCAAGTGAGAAACCTATATTAAGCAACACTGTCCTTCAACAAATGAAGGAGAAATTAAGTTGTTCCCAGATAAGCAAATACTAAGAGAATTCATTACCATTGGTTGTGCCCTATAAGAAATGCTAAAGGAACTCCTTCAGGTTGAAATGCAAGGATACTGTAAAGCAACCCATAGCCTTGTGAAGATTTAGCTCTCTGGTAAAGGTAAATGTATGGAAAAATATAAAAGTGAGTAATATTCTAATATTGTTTTATAATTTCACTTTTTATTTTCAACAGAATTTAAAAGACAAACACATAAGAATAATTATAAATTTATGTTACTTGGTATACAATATGTAAAGATGTGATTTGTGGTATAAATTATATAAACTTGGGGGTGAATGGAGTTATAAGGGATAGAGTTTTTTATGTAATTGAAGTTAAGTTGATATAAATTCAAAATAGATTGTTCTAACTTTAGGGTGGTTATATATAATCCCAAGGATAACCACAAAGAAAACATAAATAGAATATACACAAGAGGAAATGAGAAGGGGTCAAAACATGTCACGACAAAAAAAAAATCACTAAACACAAAACAAGGAAGTAATAGAAGATATGAGGGATGAAGAGGCTTGTAAGATACACAGAAATCAAATAACAGCATGATATAAGTATTTCCCTATTACTAATTACTTTAAATGCAAATAGTTTAAATTTCCCAATCAAAAGGTGTAGGTTGGTAGAAAGGATAAAAAAGCATGATCTGTCTTTATGCTGCCTAGAAGAAAGTTTTTAGCTCTAAGGACACATGCAGATTGAAAGTGAAGGATGGGAAAAGATATTCTATGCAAATGGTTACAAAAAGAGAGCTGAGGTGGCTATACAAATACCAGACAAGAGATACTTTAAGTCAAAAACTATTACAGGAGATAAAGGACATTATATATGGATAAAATGATCAATTCACCAAGAAGATATAACAAACATAAACATATATGCAACAGGAAACAGCACTCCAAATACATGAAGTAAATAGTCATAGAACTGAAGGGAAAATGATAGCTCTATAATAATTATAGGAGACTAAAATACCAAATGGAAGATCAATTAGGAAACAGAAGACTTGAACAAACCTAGAAACCAATTGGACCCAACAGACATATACAGAACACTCCACCCAACAACAGCACAATACACATTTCTCTCAACTGCACATGGAACGTTGTCCAGGATTGACCATATGTTAGGCCACAAAACAAGTCTTAACAGATTTGAAAAGATTGAAATCATACAAACTTTCTTTTCCAACCACAATGGAATGAAACTAGAAATCAATAGCAGAAGGAAAACTGGAAAATCCACAAATATGTGGAAATTAAACAACACTCTTCAACAACCAATGAGTCAAAGAAGAAATCTCAAGAGAAAATGGAAAATCCCTTGAGACAAATGAAAATGAAAACACAACATATAGGATGCAGTGAAAGCAGTGCTAAGAGGGAAATTTATAGCTGTAAATGCTATACAAAAATCTCTAATGAACAACCTCACTTTATACTCAGTATCTAGAAAAATAAGAAGGATAATGTCTGATAGTTTATGTTCCAAGACCTCAAAGAGACCATGCTTCCCCTGATGGTGTGACCCACCCTAACTTCAACAGTTCCCTCAATATTTCAACATCTGTAGCTCCAAACGTTCTCCAGCCAACATCTGCACATTTTGCAAGATGTTTTTGCATGAGAGTTATGTTCCACACATCCAAAAATGAACTCTTTACCTTCTCCATGAAACTTGCTTTGCCTCTGTGGTTCAAACCCCAAGTCTTCTCTGGTTCCTTTTCTCCCTTGTCACCCTCCACTCCCTCCACCCCCACACCTCACATCTTATTGGGGACAATTCCCCACTGTATCACTCCATCTGTCTCCTTTCTTACAAAGTCAGGCAGGATTAACCAGGCTCATCCTGAATATAAAAAGAATGGGTAGTATGGGAGTTCCCCTCATGGCTCAGCAGAAACAAATCTGACTAGCATCCATAAGGACATAGATTTGATCCCTGGCCTCACTCAGTGGGTTAAGGATCTGGCACTGCTGTGGCTCTGGTGTAGGCCAGTGGCTACAACTCCAATTCACCCCCTAGCCTGGGAACATCCATATGCCACAGGGGTGGCCCTAAAAAGACAAAAAAAAAAAAAAAAAGAAGAAAGAAAGAAAGAAAGAAAGAAAGAAAGAAAGAAAGAAAGAAAGAAAGAAAGAATGAGTAGCATGGTGTCCCCTTTTCTGCTTTTATCTCCTTAATTTCAAACTATTGTTGAGCACTTCCTATGGATTAGACTCTGTCCCGGGCTATGGAAAATTAAGATGAATGTCACTCTACTGCCATCAAGGAGATGTCAGTTTCCTAACAGGGAAGTCAGATTATACAAACCAAAAGCCAACAAGTGATGAGTTTGACAATAAAGCCATGGAGAAGAAGTCGCAGGGACACAGAGGAGAAATGGATGGACTGTTCTTGGGGTCAAGCCTGGTGGACAGGGAAGGTCTTAAAATAGGTGATCTTGGAACTGAATCCTAGAGGATTAACTGGAATAACGTGCACCAGGGGATGGCACAGAAGGAAGAGCTAGAATAATGCACAAGCTTGGCACTGTTCTGGCTAATTCTTTGTGATTCTTTTTTGTTTGTTTGCTTTGTTCTCTTTTGTCTTTTTAGGGCCACAATTGCAACATATGGAAGTTCCCAGGCTAGGGGTTGAATCTGAGCTACAGCTGCTGGCCTGTGCCACAGCCACAGCAATGTGGGATCCAAGCCACCTCTGCGACCTACACCACAGCTCACAGCAACACCGGATCCTTAGCCCACTGAGCAAGGCAAGGGATCAAACCCGCATCCTTATGGATACTAGTTACCTCTGAGCCACAACAGGAACTCCTGTGACTCATGTTTTTGTAAAGGTTTCAACACATTATTACTACAACAGCCTGTGAGGCAAGGAGTATTATCGTCCCCGTTTTACCAATAAAGGATTTGGGGAGAAAAGAGATAAAGTGAGTTGCCCAAGGTTACACGGCTGCTTAGAGAGCACTCATTGAATTTCTGACCTGGGAGGAGGGGTAGGGATAGCCACAAAAAGAGCAATCTTTTGACACTGAAATCAAACAGCTCTGCTGAAACATTGCATTTCCTCTTGAGAACCAAAACAAAACTCAGACCTGAAGTTACATTTTTACCACCTCCCTCCCATGCTTTAACAAGACATGATATCTTGTTTCTAAGGAGAAAAGAAATGCTTATAAACAAGACTGCAAAGGCATCTTAAGACAACAAATCACTCATAAAAAAGGGAACATTCTGATGAGTTAAGTGTAAATGAATCAGAAACATATGGATTCAATCTACTTTAAAAGGCCCAGTGGAGTTCCGAGCGAAGGATAAAACCCTTGGAGGAGATTATGTTTGGGGATATTTCCAAACCCAGGGCCATTAGTTCTGGCCAGACCCAGAGCTAGGCTGGTATACAGATCTCCAAGGAAACCAGCAGAAAGAGAACCCCAGGAAGGGAGCAGGGTCGCTTTATCCCAAATCCTCAAGCCCAGATGCCAACATTTTCAAAGCGGCATGCCTCCTAGAAACACCTTTCCTGAACATCTCATTCTGACCCAGGGCTGGGACACCAAGTCCGGCCAACCATTTCTCTTTAGAAACTCAGCTTGGAGTTCCCGTCATGGCACAGTGGAAACGAATCCAATTAGGAACCATGAGATTGGGGGTTCGATCCCTGGCCTCACCCAGTGGGTTAGGGATCCGGCATTGCCGTGAGCTGTGGTGTGGGTCACAGACAAGGCTCAGATCTGGCACTGCTCTGGCTGTGGTATAGGCTGGCAGCAACAGCTCTGATTGGACCCCTAGCCTGGCACCTAAAAAGACAAAAGACAAAAAAAAAAAAAGGGAAAAGAAAAGAAACAAAGAAAAAGAAACTCAGCTTGTACAACTCCAAAAGGGTGTAGAGGCTGGACCTCGACCTTCATCTTTCCCAGAGATTCTCTCTCTTTGAATCTTTGGATTGAACCCTTTGACTATGAACGCTGGCCTTGGACGATGAAATAAGGAACAGGGTTCTCTTTGGCAGCATCAGAGGAGAAAGGAATATGCACAGAAAGAGTGAACGCGTTCCACTAAACAGGAAACAACACAAGAAAAAGTAAGATCCAGACTCATCAGTCTGGTTGGGTTACATCAGCCATGAAAATAAACACAGGCCTAAAGAGATCAGGCTGGTTTAATGGAAACCAGGCAGCGAGCAGGTGTGTGTCCTGGATGTAATCATCTTTGGGGCTCCCTGTCCTCCCACTTTTCCCGGGTCCCACGTGGGACGAGAGGTCAACCACCAGGGAGCGGGGAGGGCTTGGAGGAGTTTGCTCAGCCTCTGTTTCTTCACCCTCCCTGGTGCCCTCTTACAGATGCAAACCCAGCCTGTTCTGTGTTGCTGATTTTCCTCCTTCTCATAGTGGCGCTGCTATGGAAACAGGCCTTTCTCATCCACGGCTGAGTGAATCAAGTTGCAGGGGGGATCTTAAGAAAAATGAGCAAGTGGAACAGTATTCTCCCCAAATGCTGCCTTAAATTGAAATCGTCTGTTCTTGCAGCCCGGCCTCCCCCTCCCCAGGCCACACCCAGGCATCTGGGAAGGTGGGCCTATGGCTGCACTGCCCACTGCTGACTGGGTGGACTGGCTGCACTGAGGGGGCCGTGCTAAGAAGAAAATCACCCCTGGGCAGCTGCTGCTCAGCCCCTGCACCCCCATCCCTGCTGTCACACTCAGCTGGGCCTTGAGGCTGAGTCACTCCCCCCATTGCCATTGAAATATCACAGGATGCTCCAGGTGGGGCTGGTGGGGGATTGGGTCTCATGGGAATGTCTGTGCCTCTAGACGTCCCCTTTGTCAACCCCTCCTCCAGACAGGAACTCCCCTCTCCTGCTGATGACTGAAATCAATCTTAGAGATTTATTGCTTTAGCGTGAGAATTTGATACTTAAGGCAAATAACTGAGGTGAGTCTGAATATGGACATCCTAACATCAAAGGATGAAAGAGGGAGGAAGGCCATGGTAAAGAGGTGGCTGGGTGGCAGGGTGGCGCCGTGGGGTAAAGGCAGGCAGGGATGGCAGGAGGGAGGCTGAGAACCTTGGCCACACACTTGCATTGGCTTCCCAGGTTCCCTGACCCCCTCCCCGGGCTATTTTGGGACTGAAATGGAAAGGGCTCTGGAGCCCTACGAACCCCTGCGGCTTCTTCCCCAACCTTGATGCTGGAGAGATGGGCTCCCAGTCAAGGCACATTTGCTGAGAGGCCACTGTGTCCCAGGCATGGCTCTGGCCCCTGGGGGATAGCAATGGGGAAACAGGCTGTGGGGAGACTGACACTGCTCAGAGGAATTGGGGAGCGGTGTAGGGTGTGAGAACCCAACAGGACCAAGGGTGTCCGTCTCACCTCTCCCCGGCTCCCCCAGGGCCCCTCGGGCTCCAGACCCTTCTTTAGCTGGTCCGGCCTTTGCAGGAAGAACCGGAGCAGTCTGAGGACTTTCTTCAGATGCAGCGCTGAGTTTGCTGGAACACCGAGCCTGAGGGGCACCCGCAGCCTCCCTGAGCCCTACCTCAGTCTCCACATCTGCTGCCACAGTGCCCAGAGTCTGCTGCTTCTGTGGGCACGGGGACAGCTCAGCTCTGGGAAAGCACGCTGTTTGGCAGGGCTACTCCTTGCACAGATGGCAGGGCCTTGCTGGCTCTGGCCTGGCCTCCCTGGGAAAAAAGGCTTCCAGAGTCCAGTTACCTTTCCCTCAGCACCTGGAGTCTCCACGTCAACCCATGGGACTGAGGGGTGTCTTTGGAACTGGAGCACGGTTGGCCAATGTTCTCAGTGGCCTGTGGATGGCCAGAAAAGTAGCACAGAGACGGGGAGGGGACCTGGGGCTGTGGGTGCCAGGGAAGGGACGGGATCTGGTGGTGGGCTTCTTGCCAGGCTTGTCTTCATCCGCAAAATGATTCCCAGCTGCTGTGCCTATGATCATCTTGCTCTGCCTCATGGGCAGCTTGGGGCTGAGGGAAGCCCAGGGTCTCAGCAAAGCAGCGCTTGCTGCACAGCGAGCTCGGCACAGGGGAGGGGGTGAGAGGGCCCAGACGCCCACCCTTGGTGAAGATTTCTGTTGGTGGGGGCTTTGAGAAGGGAGGGGTTGGGGAGAGCCAGGTCAAGCCCCCCTCCACAGGACTCCCAGGATGGTCACCCGCAGGCCCTTCCCTGGACACCTGACCTGTGACTTAACCTATGATTTTCTTTCATCTCTGGCCAGCTTTTTCAGGTGGCCAGAACCTTGGGCCAGCAAGGCCCAAGTTCCCTCGGAGACTTAGCTGTATTCTGAGCTGTGGCCCCAGGAGCTGCGCCAACCCAGTCAAACCACCTGACTGATGCCAGCCTCTGGCCACAAGAGGCGCTGTGCGGTGTCACCCAGAGCCCCTGGCACCTGCAGATGGTCCCTGCAGACCTGCACTTCTCTGCTGAGCTTGGATTGTACAAAGCACGTGGCTGGTCCTCGCTCACTGCCAGCGGTGGAGTGTCAGCATCCAGGAAGTTTCTTCTGAGCTGTTTTGGTCACATGCTTGTCAAAATTCCCCAACATGTAAAACAGTTGACAAATGCCAGGGGAAAAGCTAAGGGCTAGAGAAGGGGACCCCAAAATGGAGGCCTCAGGCACCCTAGAGTGCAATGCCCTCTGGATCTTGGCTCTCCATCCCCTGACTCCACCCTGTGCCTCACAACCCTAGCAAGTGCATCAAGCATGGTTCTAAGCAGCCACAACCACCTCCTAAGGCAGGGACTCACACTGTCACCATTTATCAGAGGAGCAGGCCCAGAGAAGGCAATTCACTCCCCCAAGTCACAGGGCTGGGTAGCAGAGCTGGGATTCGAACCCGGACAACCCGGCTCCAGGCTGCACCCCCTGGACCATTCAGCCAGTCTATGGGCGAAGCTCTGTGTTGGGTTACATGAGGGGAATTCAGATAAATATGCGATGTCGTCACGGCCCTCGAGGAGTTGACCTTCGCCAAGATTTAAGCAGCCTTCCCAGACCGGCCTGACAAATCCGCCAGCCTCGTGGGATCCCTTGGCCTCTGTGCAGCTCTGAGTCTGCACTCTAGCGCCCTAGCAAGGCGATCAGCCCCTTCTCCTTTCCCTGCACACAACCCCTGCACAGCTACTGAAATCCCATCTCGTGAGCCTCAACCTCTGCTTCCAGACAGGCGAGCCGGAGTGCCTCCCTCCCCCGACCGCTATTTGGAGTAACAGAAAGAACAAAGCGGTCCCTTGCCAGGCTTTGTGACGGAGATGCTGTGTGAGGCCAGAGGACACAGCTGAGTCGGGCCTGACGCCTGGGCTCCAGCCCCAGCCAACTGTGGACCAGGTCAAGCTGCGGAAAGACGGAACATGCTGCACCGCCCTGCGCATACCAGGCCCAGCGCAGCCGGCAAGGTCACCTTTGGCCACCCACTTACAGATAGGCCATTTGGCATTTTAGAGATGCCCTGACTGCACAGGCCTGCGGGACCGACAGATGGCATCTGGTGTTTGGTCCAGAACCCAGTGTGCCTGGAACCCTGGGGTCTAGGAAGATGGGTAATACGTTCACAAAATTCAGAGGGGATTTCATCAGGAGTTTGGGTATTAAGACTGTAATCAGGGTTGGGTCAAATAGGGCTAGAAGCAGCCTAATGCCAGGGTGACAGAGACACACAAAGAGGGCCCATCGTGAGGCACAGGATTCCTTCTGGAACATTCTGCCTGCTATGGGGCTGCTAGAGGCCCACATAGGATGCTGAAGCAAGAGTCAGATCGCTTTCCGGGAGGACCATTAAACACAGCTACCCTGGAGACAGGGGGTGGGCAGAGGTTCTGCCGGCCTCGCTATTCACTTCTGCCCCTGGAGTTGCTGAGTGTCTTTCCAAAGAGCCGGTGTCTCTCCTTCCCCATGGGGAGGGGGGGGGGGGGGTGGCTGCCACCTCCTGGGAAACCAGCGTGTGGGGTAAGAACAGGGGCCTGAGGAGCAGCTTGCCACAGTGCCTCAGCTCTCGACCAAGGAGAGGCCTCGCTGAAAGAATGCAGTGGTTTGAGCAAGGCGGCCGTGATGTGCACGAGCAGGAGGAACGTGACAAATCAAGGGTGACAGGAAGGACACCTCCTTCCGCTCCTGCAATCTGGCTTGGTTTTGAAAGCCTCCAAGGGCGTTTAAGTCTCTTCCAGGAAGGAAGGCAGCCTCTATCAAGGCAAAATGGTGCTGGCATGACCACCCACCTCCCCCCGGGCACCCAGAGCTGTCCCAATGTAGTGTCAAGGGCACTGATGCTGTTAACTTCCTTCTGCCCTTCCCTGCAGTGCCCAGCCCTGCTCACCAGGAAAGGCTCCGAATCTGGGGCACTTCTCAGGTTCCGGCAAGTTCAAGGGGGTGGTAGCCATGTGTCGGATCCAGCCCAGAGCATAAGCCTAGAGACGAGCCCAGGAGAGTCGAAGGTCAGACTCACAGCACGATGAACCCCAGAGAGAAACCCACTGTGCATGGCAGGTGCCTTCTGGGGACTCAGAGGCTGGGTGCTGGAATGGCCACGGACAAGCCCAGCCAACCCAGAGAAGCAGGCGGGATACGGGACTCCAGAGTCAGGCCCCTGCTGCTGATGCTGCCATTCCAGGTGCAGCACAGCCTTGCCCTTGGAGACCCACTGGGGACCTCCCAAGTTACCCAGGAATTTCAAATTCCCTCCAGAGCAATGCTCCTTTCTCAGAGGGCAAGCTTACACAGTACTGCCTGCAACTCACCTGCCAGCATTTCATTCCTGCCTCTTCAACCTGAGAAAAGAATAAATTAAGACCGCAAAGCATCTTCTGAAAATGAACCATAAACCAGGACAAGGACAGTGTGAGCTTTCCAGGATCTCAGAGGCCTGTGCAACCTCCCTGCGTTTATAAGGTGCTGGGCCCTGTTTGCCCAGAGTTTACTGGACGAAGCACACAAGTGAGAGGGTGCCTCTGATGATTTTCCTGGGGCAGCAAAGAAGGGCAAGGCCCGGGAAACTTCTTTCCCCACTCCTCAGAAAGCTGTGTGTGAAAGGTGCCCCCCAAATAAAAATAAGTGGTTGCGGTTTTTCAAATAAAGTTACCCCCTGTTTCACAGCATCACAAAACGATCAAATTAGCCAGGGTGCTAGAAATGGTGCAGACCCGCGTCCACCCCATTCAGGCAGCTCTCTTGCACCATGACCGCAGGAGGTACAGATGCTGCCTCTCGTCCTCCAGTGATGGAGACTCCTGCCCTCAGGGAGCAGCACACGTTTCTGAACAGCTCACGTGTCAGATACTTCTCCCTTACTTTAAGCCAAGGGGAATTGTCCTGAAGCTTCCAGCCAGCCTTGCAAACTATGTTCTCTGGTGTCCCTATAAATACCTCCCTCCCCTTCCTTTTGTGAAATCCTTCAGATCTTTGAAGATGCTTCGCACGTCCTGCCCGCCCTGCCTTCTCATCTTCTGGCTGGATCTGCTGGTTTGTCAAACAACTTCACTTCACAAGCAGTGAGCTGCCTGGATCTTTTCCATTTAGGGCAGTTTTGGGCAGGGCCGTGGTTGTCCTTGCTCTGCCCTCTCCAGCAGCGTCCTCCCTCCACTCCCACTGGGCTGCATGGTGTCTGTTTATGGACAAGCGCCCTTCCATCATACCACAGGGTGGAGGTGGCTTCCCGGAGTATAATGTTTCACTTCCAAGTGCCTTTTCCCAGTGATGTGACCAGGAGAAGAACTATGCCTGTCTTTATATGCTGGGTCTCCAGGAGCTGGCACCTGGCAAATGCTCGTATTTTCTGATAGAGGCATGCAGAAAGGAATGAAGGAAGCAAGCAGAGATCAGATGCAGACACAGAGAAAGGCCTCCTCAAATGTCCTGAGTGCCCTTCTCCCAAGAGAGAGCCCGTCCCAATCCAGCGCACGGGCTCTGAGGTTGCGTTCTGCCCACAGCAATGTATGCCATCCACGTCCACCCTTCATCCCCCCTTTAAACCACCATCACCTCCTCCTCACACAACACTAGCCTCTTCCATATCCTCCTCTCCTCGCCCCATCTCTCCCCAAGGTCACAATCCACAATCCTCATGTCCAGGGATGTTCCTTTCAGACACACATTCCAAAGACGGCCAAGCAAGAAGAAAAATGGTGGAAGACTGTGTATTGATTTGGGGGCACTGACTGGCATCGGTTGGCCCTGGTCTGACTTGGGAAGGATCACAGAGAAGTGTTTGCTGGCCTGGCCACATGGACAGTAAAGGCTGCCAGAGCCGTGTCCATCACACAGAGATCCCAGGTAATGAAGACGGCTCAGCGGCAGCCCAGTGCTACCTGTGGTTGAATGAGATGCACGGACCTGCTAAGTGGGCAGATTCCATTTTTATTTTTTCCTCCCTGGAGTGAAAAGAAAAAGGAACTCTGGCCACAGGGGACATACTGACTCTGTAAACCTCAGGCTTGAGTCTATCCGCACATGGAAACAGCTCCCCAGGCCTGCCTTCTCCACACTCTCCCCCACCCTGAGATAAGACTGATAAGGGATGACTTTCTCCTAAAGACCTCTGTGCTCTGTTGTTGCCAAAGGCATTTAAATTGCAATCTTTCATGGCTTTGCCTCCAAGAAAGCCATTTTTCTCTGATTTCGGAGTTCTTTCTTTTTTTGTCTTTTTGCCTTTTCTAGGGCCGCTCCCACAGCATATGGAGGTTCCCAGGCTAGGGGTCTAATTGGAGCTGTAGCTGCCGGCCTACACCAGAGCCACAGCAACGTGGGATCCGAGCTGCGTCTGCGACCTACACCACAGCTCACGGTAATGCCGGATCCTAAAGCCACTGAGCGAGGACAGGGATCGAACCCGCAACCTCATGGTTCCGAGTCAGATTCGTTAACCACTGCGCCACGATGGGAACTCCTGATTTCGGATTTCTGATTCTTGGATTTCTCTACAGAGGCTCCATCAGTCACGTGCTCTTGGTGGGGGCAGCTGTCTGAGGCTGGGGTGCAGGAAAGGGGATGATGCCTGACAGCGCAGCGGTGGGGCTGGACGGGGAGGGTGAGGGGAGGCAGGTGGGCTGGACACCCCCTACTTCCCCAAGCTGCCCACAGGGATATCGCTCCCAGGCTCTTATCAGGGATGGAGGAGGCTCATCTTGGGAAGGGAGAGGGAAGAACTGAGAACAGGGAAGCCTGAAATATTCTCAAGCCCTTGGGAAAAGGGCCTGGGGAAGGGCAGGAAGGCTCAGTGATAGTTCTATTCCCTTTCAAGTCTTTTATGTTGCAGGAAGCTCTTGGGAGGGGAAACTAAAGGAAGAGGGAGCTTGTGGAAGGGTTGGTGAAAGGGAGGAGAGGCAAGAGAACAGAAGACAAGGTTGAGAAGCAGGAGGAGGGAGAGGACAGGGGGAGAGAGAGAAAACCAAGGCAAAGAAGAGTCAAGGGAGGCAGAAATAGAGAACGGAGTGGTTTGAGAGACAAGAGCTTAAAACAGAGATGGGAGTCCCACTGTGGCTCAGTGGTAGTGAACCTGACTAGTATCCATGAGGATGCGGATTTGATCCCTGGCCTCGCTCAGTGGGTTAAGGATCTAGCGTTGCTGTGAGCTGTGGTGTAGGTCACAGGAGTGGCTCGGATCCTGTGTTGCTGTGGCTGTGGTGTAGGCTGGCAGCTGCAGCTCGGATTCAACCCTTAGCCTGGGAACTTCCATATGCCACATGTGCTTCCATAAACAGGGATGAATAAAGAAGAAAGGGATTGATTTCCTTCCCTTTAAATGCCCATTGCATGTACATTCCATGTCTTCTTTTAGTAATGTTTTAAGTACCTTTTATTTTTATTAAAAGTTCAATAAATTTTCACGATAAAATTAAGTACCAAGTAATATATAATCAAAATAATTCTCGCTAAGGGTTGCCCTCTGTGCTTCCCCACTTTCCTGCCCCAAAGGCAACAACTATTATCAATTCTCTGTGTATCTTCCCAGAATTTTTTTTTTTTTTTTTTTTGCTTTTTAGGGCCACACCCACGGCATATGGAGGTTTCCAGGCTAGGGGTCTAATTGGAGCCGTAGCTGCCGGCCTACACCACAGCCACAGCAATGCCAGATCTGTGCCTCATCTGTGACCCACACCACAGCTCATGGGAATGCCAGATCCTTAACTCACTGAGCGAGGCCAGGGATCGAACCCGCAACCTCACGGTTCCTAGTCGGATTCGTTTCCACAGAGCCACGACAGGAACTCCCACCAGAAATTTATTATTTACACATTTTGTATGTATGTGTGTGTAATATTTATTTCTGTAAAATATATGTAATTTGTGTAATGTGTATGTAACATCCTTCACCCTGCTTTTTTTCCAAATAAAAATTTATCTTGGCGTTTATTTCACATTAATATATTCACCGTTACATAATATTACTGATTAAAAATCTACCATTTTGAATCAGTCCCCATTGGTGGAACTGAGATAATTTTTACATTATTTTACTGTTCAAAGGATATGATAATGAAACACAGTTTAATCTGTCCTGTATCTAAAATTGTATCCACTCATCTGCCGAGGGACAGAGTGCCATTTGGGACAACACGGATGAACCTGGAGGACATTATGCTCAGTGACACAGAAGGGCAAACACCGCATGATGTGCCTTATAAGAGGCCTTTAAAAACAGTCACTGAAGCAGAGGATAGAACAGTGGTTGCCCAGGGCCAGGGCCAGGGCTGTGGGGAGTTGCTGTTCGGGGGTATAAAGTTTCAATTATGCAGGATGAATCAGTTCTAGAGCTGGCTGTTCTGTGCAGGGCTGATTGTCAACAATACTGTGTTGGACACTTAAAAATTTGCAAAAAGGAGGAAATGAATCTGACTAGCATCCAGGAGGATGCAGGTTCGATCCCTGGCCTCAGTCGGTGAGTTAAGGATCTGGCGTTGCCGTGAGCTGCGGGGTAGGTCGAAGAGGAGGCTCCGATCTTGTGTTGCTGTGGCTGTGGTATAGGCCAGCAGCTACAGCTTCGATTTGACCCCTGTCCAGGAACTTCCATAGTCAGCAGGAACTTCCATAGTCAGCAGGAGTGGCTGTAAAAAAAAAAACAAAAACAAAAACAAAACAAATTGGGGAAGAGAATAGATCTCACGTTAAGTGTTGTCACCCCACACTCAAAACCATTGAAAAAACAAAGGGCCACAAGGAAGCTTGCAGAGATGACACGAGGAAACTTGCAGAGAGGACAGAATATCGATGACTTTCAAATGAGATGACGGTGTTACGGGTGTGCCCGTGTGTCTAAAGTCATCAGACCATAGTCATTAAACATGCGCAGTTCGCTGATGCCAACTATGTATCAGTCACGCTGGTAAAAGAAGCAGAAGGAAGGGACTGCGATTAGGGAAAGCAGGCTGGGACTTTGGAGAGAAAGGTTCAAAACTGGCAGCTCTTCCTGAACCTATGCAACTCATTCCTGGATAAATTTTTCCAAATCCAAGAACTCCCCCCCCGCCCCTTTTTGGTCTTAGTTGCCAGAGTGTTTCAAAGTCAAACTTACTGCTTAAGTTTCGTGATCTATTCAAATCAGGTGACTGGAA
The DNA here is from genome assembly GCF_016906955.1 of Phacochoerus africanus. Lineage (NCBI taxonomy): Eukaryota > Metazoa > Chordata > Mammalia > Artiodactyla > Suidae > Phacochoerus > Phacochoerus africanus. The sequence goes on along the minus strand of NC_062554.1, from coordinate 57,021,060 downwards.
CATCTCCATCTGCTTCCCTGAGAGAGTCATGCTCAGATGTCTCACCCACTTGGCAGGCATCCCAGGCCCTCGGCCAGCACGAGCTCTTTAGGAAGTGGAGGAAGCACAGACCTCGAATAAAAGGCAAGACATACAATCAAAGAACCAGGAATATATGTCCTCTGGATCCATCCCATCTCAGGAAGAGAATAAGACATTCCACGACAGTAAGATGCAGCTTGACAGTGAGCATGCTCAGGAGAAGAGGAGGACCTGGGATGGGCAGGGTCCCAGAGAAGCAGCTTTTCAGACCCAGTAACCAGAAAGATCAATTGGCCAATCAGGATTTTTGCAGTTGTCTTACTGCTTTGATTTATGTTTAATTTACCCAACAATTTAGTTGGTAACATGAGAACACGGTTTAGATTTCCAAAGACCCCATTCCAGAGAAGGGGTTTGAAAGTCTCCTCTGCAGAAGCGATGCTTGAGCTGAGACGCGAAGGACAAACAGAGGTCTGCTGGTGCAAGAAAGAACTGCACGTGCAAAGGCCCTGTGATCAGTGTGAGTACAGCATGTAGGATGACATGGCAAGCACGTAGCCCATTTGTGGAGAGTGAGGTGTGGGGGGGGCGGTGAGAGGAGAAGAGACAGGAGCAGTGGGCAGAGGTGGCAAAGGCTGGTGCATCTCCCTGGGCCGTCTTAAGATTGTGATTTTTATCCATAGAACAGATTTAAGCCCTGACAGTTGGGAAGGTATCAATGCAGGTCCATTTTACATTTTGAAAATATAATAACTGTAGCTCCTGTGCAGAGAAGAGCAAAGAGCCTCCTGATGAGGGTGGAGATTGTACAGGAAGGAAGTGCACAGGTAGGAGATTGTACAGGAAACCTCAGCTGCCCTGCTCCACACCTGTTCAGCATCCCCTTTGAGTTCAGCCACGGCCACAGCCATGGTGGACACTCCCACATGGGCTTTGCCTATCCTCACACTAACAGCCCAACCTCACATACATCCTTCCCCTGGGCCTATCCAATGACACCAATGCCAGGAAGCACAGGTAGGAATGATCTGAATGTGCAGCAGAGCGTGCTTCTGGGAGCCACCCTCAGCCAGTGGAGAATGGGGGCCCATGGATAAAGACTCCTCCCGGGCAATCAGGATCCACTCTTCAGAAAGTCCCTGCTGGGTTCAGGTTCCCATGGTGGTGATCTCACTTATACCCTCCTGTACTGAGGTTCCTTCTTCCACTCTGCCATCCCTCCTTTCTGATTCTTGGGATTACTCCTAAGTAAAAAAGCAGTAAAAAAATCTGTCAGAAAGGACAGATTTCAAAGGCATTGGGAAAGTGAAATGAAGAGTCCGATGCAGCCACGTTCTCCAGCACCACTCTCACATTCTCCAGCACCACTCTTGCCTAAATTCCCATAGATACTCGGTGTGGCCCATCCAGGCTCACAGCTCGTGGCAGGTCGAGGAGGAGGTATTTCCCCGATGTGTAACTGGCCACAGTGTACCATTGCAAAACAAAGGTTACAGGAGATGAAGACGGTATTTCCAGGCAGTCCTTAATTAGCTGTAAATGCCAATCAACAGAGGATTGGATAAAAAAGATATGGTATGTGTATACAATGGAATACTACTCGGGCATCAAAAAGAATGAAATAATGCAATTTGCAGCAACATGGGTGGACCTAGAGATCATCATACTAGTGAAGAAAGTCAGACAAAGACAAATATATGATCTCACTTATATGTGGAATCTAATAAAAATGATAAAAGCACTTATTAAAAAAAAAACAGAAACAAATACACGAATTTCAAAACCAAGCTTATGGTTACCATAGGTAAAACCATCAGGGGGAGGGAAGAATTGGGAGGGTGGGAACAACAGCACACACTGCTGTATAAAATATATGATTAACAAAAACCTACTGTAGTGCACGGGAAAAATCTACTCAATAGTTCGTAATAAACTACATGGGAAAAAAGAATGGACATATTTATATGCATGACTGATTCACTTTGCTGTACACCTGAAACTAATGCAACACTGCAAATCAACTACACTCCAATAACATAAAATCAAAAATAAAGTAAAATAAGCTGATATCCCTGGCCTGAATCTCTCCTTCAGGCCAGACTGCACAGCCATCCTAGGAGAGAGAGAAGTAACAGTAATGACAGGAGGAGGTTGTGGAGGAGGAGTCATTGCTGCTTGGCTGATGAAGATGAAGAAATGGAGACTCAGAGAGAGGGGTGGTCCTCCCAGGGCCAGCCAAGCAGGGCGTGAGAGCAAGATTCATGTCTTGATCCAAATGGCTCCCAAGGCCATGCTTTTAACAACTATCTCCTCGGAAATGCCCCTCTGCTCCAAAGTGGGGGAAGAGCCCTGGGAGGGTCCAGCTACCTCTATTTATGCTGGGTCACTGGGCCAGCTGATGGGTGGTTAGATGCTATTACTCAGTAGATGAGGCTCCGGATCACGTTGGTGATAGTCGTGTCACAACATACAAATGCATCAAACCAGCGTGTTGTACACCTTCAGCTTCCAGAATGTTACATGTTCATTATATTTCAGGTTTTAAAAATGAATTGATTGACTTATTTATTCTTTTTAAAAAAAGAGGACCTTTGGTGAAAGCAGAGAGCAGAGATGACAATGAGTGGCCTCCTGGATGGACTAGAGGTAGCACTGGATGCCTCTTGTTTTTTGACTTAAACCAAGGGGGAAACTGGTTTCCTCAATAACTTGAAGTATCTTTTTTGAGCTGATGCTTTGAGGGTCTGCCTTTCAAATATCCTGATGCAGCAATGCTATTAAATTAACCTTCCAAGTTCATTAGACTTTATGTAAAAATCTGTTAATGATGACAGACATCAAAAGGTACAAGTGGAGTTCCCGTCGTGGCGCAGCAGAAACGAGTCCAACTAGGAACCATGAGGTTTTGGGTTCGATCCCTGGCCTCTATCAGTGGGTTAAGGATCTGGCGTTGCTGTGAGCTGTGGTGTAGGTCGCAGATGCAGCTTGGATCTGGCATTGCTGTGGCTGTGGCGTAGGCTGGTGGATACAGCTCTGATTAGACCCCTAGCCTGGAAATCTCCATATGCTGTGGGAGTGGCCCCAGAAAAGACAAAAGACAAAAAAAAAAAAAAAGCCAAACAACAAAAACGCTCCAAAATGTAGGGGCTCGGAAGACACCTACCTATTGTTTCTCCCACCTCTGCAGTGGCCGGGTAGTTCTTCCGTTTGGGTTCAGTTCAGTGGTGCTGGGAGGTCTGGGATGGCGGGACTCAGTGGACCTCTCATCCTCCAGATACAACCCAGCCTTCCTCTCCTGGTGGAAAAAAAGTTCTGATCAGCAAGAAAGAGAGAGAAAGCCCAGATGCCCAAGCAAATTTTCCAGTTCCTCCAGGTGTCATGTTTGCTAAGATTCCATTGGCCGGACAGGCCTCCTGGGCTAGCCCAAGATTCAAGAGATGGAGAGATCCATTCTGGTTCTGCTCTGATGTGGCAATGGCTCATTGCCATGGGCATGCTAAGTGGGACTGGAGGGGTGTGTAGTCTTTTTTATTTTTTATTTTTCAATCAATCAGGAGCAGAGAAAGCTTCATAGGCAGGATGGGACTTGAAAAATGGCTGAGGGCTGGGGAATATGGCAGATTTCCCATATGTGGAGAAAATCCACCAAGACAAGAGAGCTGAGGGTCCACAGGACTGGCCAGTGCTTCATGTGGACTAGAAGAAAGACTGGCACAGAAAGCTAGAAGGATGGAGTGATCTGGAATGGCAGCCGATGGCCTATCAAGCGGTTGATCTCTCCTGGCAGGGCACAGCCCCTCTCAGAGAACAGGCCCCTCCCACTATAGGCCTGGCAGCTGTGGCAGCACAGTCCTCTTGTTCCTGGAGCCCAAGGGCTAAGCAAAGGGCCTGTGGTCACCAGTCTATGGGCTGCCAGAGCTCTACAGTGGCCTGAAATATGAGCTGGGAGCCTGATGCAATTGTGGCAAAGGTGAAATGAAGGATGTTTTGAGGTTGAGCCAAACCTTGGCTGGAGCTTCCAAATCCAGGCTCAAACTGGCCCCTTGGGAGCTGAGGGTGAGAAGGCCAGCTGCTAGAGAGAGGAGACAGAGGTTTATGAAGATAAAAACTGACCCAGCAAGGGAAGACTGGTCCCTGGAACAGCCTCAGGTCTAAATGACCTTCTCATCCACACATAGATTTACAAGTAATTCTCTTTCTCTGCAGGTTTTGAATGAGTCTGTCCCCGCAGCAGGTGATGGGTGGTCTGTCCTGCATCACGATGGGTGGACTTCTCCTTGTATCCTTGTTTAGAGCATTGGTTGGAATAAAATTTTGAAATGAGGTGGGGCAGTCAGGGATAACAGTATGTCTTGGTCAGGCTGCTAAGCAGGGTCAGACCCTAATGGGGTGGAGATTCAGGAATGGAATTGCTTTTTTTTTTTTTGGTCTTTTTAGGACAGAACCCATGGCATATGGGAGTTCCCAGGCCAGGGGTCAAATTGGAACTACAGTTGCTGGCCTACGCCACAGTCACAGCAATGAGGGCTTGAAGCTGCATCTGTGACCTACACCACAGCTCATGGCAATGCTGGATCCTTAACCCATTGAACAAGGCCAGGGATCAAACCCACGTCCTCATGAATACTAGTTGGATTCGTTAACCACTAAGCCACAACGGGAACCCCTGGAATGGCTCTTAAAATGAGCTATTATTCTTTCTCTATCTCTCCAGCAACCACACATACCTTAAAGGTGAAAACTGAAGCCATCATATTTTCAGAAAAATTCTGTGATTAGATAAAGTCTTGAAAGCTTAAAGAATGTTAGCTTCTAGTCTTATTTCTTGAGTCATTATTTCTTTCAAATGTTTTTATCAATTCTCAGTCTAGGTGTTAAAGAATCCAGGAGCCATTCCACCCTGCCTTATTCCATTTGGAATTTACCAAGCACATCTCAGAAGCGGCATGCAAAACAGATTTCCCTGGAAACCAGAAGTCACACAATACTCCTTGCCCTTCAGAGCCTCATGGGGTAGAGAAATCCCCATTGTGGTTGAAATCCGATTATTCTGTTTTTAGGTCACCTCCTCTGCTGTAAATGAGGGCTAGCCCAGCTGCCAGAGCACAGAGTGACACAGATACAATGTGATGTGTCAACCACTCATGTTTCTCTTTTATGAGAGCCACTTTTATAACTTTGCAGTCAGTCCACTGACAGACTGTAAACCTTGGCTTATTGGAAACAGATACGTCAACCACGAGACATCACTTGTCAGAGGCTGATCCAGCCTCTTCTGGACATGAGTCGGTCCTCAGAGAGAAAGCCATTAGGAACGGGAGCCTGGGTTTCATCTCCAGCTGTGTAGGCACCTGTCCCAGGGCACCAGAAATATTGCTCCTTGTGAAAAAAACAGCCACGCCGAGTCCCATCATAATGGGCATGACATTCATGGGTTAGCATCACAGCCTGACTGCTCACGAATCTCATCCCAGCAGAATTCAGAAACTTCTAATCCTGCCAAGTATTACTGTCAAAAGCCTTTTCTAGTCTATTCGTGGCACCAGAAATGTCTCCTCTTTTGAGAACTCAGAATACCGGCAGCCAGGGCCAGCTCCCACTTCAAAGGAAGAGTTCAAAGCAGATGCCTCTTTGGATGATGAGCACCAGTGGGAGGAGTCTCACAAGCTCAGGTTTGCACACATTCCACTGGACCTGACCTTGGGCTTACCTTCCCTGCAAGCTCAGAAGCCTCCTGTCCCCAGACTGGGCTCCTTATACCCAAATGGGACGTCAGGGTCCAAGGACAGAACGGAGAGTCTCCCTGGGGCCAAGGCTTTGTTCTCTTTTGGGGGCTGTTTTGGTTGGGGACATGACTTTCTTCCCTCGATAGTCAGGAGCTCAGCTGCAGATGAGAAGCAGCTCAGTGAGGTTTCCTGAGGCAGGCACCGCTGGAAAACACGTCGCCATGGCAACCGCAGAGTGACCTCACCCAACAGCACTCAGATGTTATTGACCACAGAAGTATTTTTTCAATGTAGTGGGAGAATCAGCTCTGCCTACAGAGCCAAGAGGGTTTTGTGTTTTGGTGGGTTTTTTTGTTTTGTTTGATTGTTTGGTTTGGTTTGTTTTTGATGTTATATCCTTCTCTTCAGAGTTTTCCGGATAACGTCATATGTTTGGAGAGCATTCTGTATGTAGACAGCACTTCCCCCTCAGTGCCTCTCCTTAGCACACAAAGCTATCTTTCCTACGAAAATGAGAGGTTCTTCTAGGGAGACGTGCCATTATTCATCTCTGCTCAAGTCACTGCCTATTGCCAAAGAGTCATTTTCATGTTCTGAATCCAGAATTCCGACTTTCTCACAGCCTGAGCAGGATCTGGCCCACTCAGCACTTGATCGGGTTTGTTCATGGGAAACTCAGGTGCTTGGGGTGGGGGGTGGGAGTGACGGCTGTCAAGGTGAGCTTTCATCCCTCCAGACTGGAGTGGTTAACTTGGGGGCCCACGTGGTCAGCACTCCACCACGCCGTCAGCCTGCTGGTGATTCGTTATGGGGAATGATGCCTTCTGTCCCCTTGGGCCCCCCAAAGAGCTAACTGAATTGTTGGAAACATTGGAGAAAAAAGAGGTCACTCCTCTACATCACTGGTTCCCCATAGCAGGGAGAGGAGAGATTTTGTCCCCCTGGAATATCAGGCCATATATGGAAACCTTTATGCCAGAGGTATAATGCGCAGGACAGCCCTCCCCACAACAATAAGTGACCCAGCCCCATATGTCACTAGTCCTGTGGCTGAGAGACTCAGCTCTACATGATCAAACTGGAAATCCAGCAAGGTGTGGCACCTCTGATCTCCACTATCATCAGTGGGAGGGCAAGCAATGGATGATTTGTCAATTGCATGAATAAATACCTCCAAGCGTATTCTCTAGGCATTCACTCTAGCACACAGGACTTTCTCGTAACCCAGAGAGTTTGCAGTGTATGTGAGCCCTTCCTGGAAAGCCTTGTCTTCTCTGAATTATGATCTCACACTGCCTCTCTATTTGTTAAAATTCCTTTCTGCACAATTCATATGAACATAAATCCTTCCTTTAAGGTCTAACCCGTTAGACTTAGAGAAAAGTAGATCCTCGGCTTAAGAACCACGTGGTTACTTCCAATCCTTCTCCAACACCCCCACCCCTGGAATCTTAGGAAAGGTGGAAACTGGGCCACAGATGCAGTGAACATCAGAAACACATCTCTTAGCCACATCTGAAATCTACTGCTCATGCTTAATTGGCATTTCTTTGCAATCACTAGTCTTCTTCTTTTTTTTTTGTCTTTTTTTTTTTGCCTTTTCTAGGGCCGCTCCCGAGGCATATGGAGGTTCTCAGGCTAGGGGTCAAATTGGAGCTGTAGCCACTGGCCTACACCAGAGCCACAGCAACCAGGGCTCCGAGCCGCGTCTGCGACCTACACCACAGCTCACGGCAACACCGGATCCTTAACCCACTGAGCAAGGCCAGGGACTGAACCCGCAACCTCATGGTTCCTAGTCGGATTTGTTAACCACTGTGCCACGATGGGAACTCCTGCAATCACTAGTCTTCTAGTCATGGGTCCTAGAATTATTACCTAAACTGTGATTTGTATGCTGAGTAACACGGCTGACATTTTTATGTGTTCCCTAAAAATGGGAATAGGAGGAAGCAAGAGAACAGTTGAGTTCCTGGGATCCAGCGGCATATAAGCCAGTGACGGAGGTGGAATCTAACAAGTTCTCAAAGTAAGAGTCGTTCCAGTCTTTGACACTGGCTTTCTCACCAGGACCACTTTTGTTACAAAGCATGAGTGGCTAAGTCATATGAAGGCAAACTGAGGTCAAGATTACAAATATCTGCCCATCTGAATGTCACACCCGTCTGCTCACTGCCATGGGAGGGAATGACGTCAGGCCAAGGGAAGAAACTTGCTCCATGGGCTCTCAAGACAGAGAGGGCTGGGCTGAGGTTTAGGTTTCTAGGACAGCAAAATGCTGGTTCCCTTAAAACCAGCATCTTGGAGAGGGTGATCTAGGACATTCTACAGTGTTTCTGCTCCAGCTACTCATACTTGTTACATTTAAAGCAAAGAAAGCATTTTAGAAGCTGATGTAGATATACTGACAAGTTAGGCAAATATACAGAAGAAGATAATCTCAGGAAGCTATAGTAGTTGAACCCCACCTCACAGTGGAAACATTTTTTTTCTTTTCCAGGCTGTACCTGCAGCATATGGAAGTTTCTAGGCTAGCGGTTGAGTTGGAGCTGCAGCTGCCGGCCTTCACCACAGCAATGCCAGATCTGAGCCACATCTACAACCTACACTGCAGCTTGCAACAACGCAGGACCCTTAACCCACTGAGTGAAGCCACGGATTGAACCCATATCTTCATGGATACTATTGGGTTCTTCACCTGCTAAGCCACAAGGGGAACTCAGTCATACCATAGCTTTAAAAAGAGAACATCAGCAAGATTTAGTTTGATATTTTGGTTGAAACCATCCAGCAACCATCTAGAGTAGGAGACGGCAAACTTTCTGTAAAGGGTAATACATGACGTCATGACACCTCCACCCCTCCATCCCCGTAGCCACTTCCTACGGCAGAGGAGGGGGCCAGAGTGGGCAGGCCCTTGGTGCTTATACCAGGGTCTGGTTTAAGATCTTCAACACTCATGCCCCCCACTCCTAACTTAAGCTGTTCTCATCCCCAGAGGATGCTCGGCAGCCTGGTCTGGAGGAATAGGGCCTGTTTGTAACAGAGGGAGGACTTCTTGATTTCCTTACAGAGCCTGTCAGCAGCTTTGCTGCACACGGCCCTGGCGGCGCTGAGCTGGCCCTGGTGTTAAGGAAAGCCAGCAAATCCATACAGATGTTTTTCTGAGAGCTGTTCCGACAAGGGCTCGGGGATTTCACCCTGCCTGGTATCACATAGCACGGGGGAGGACAAGAATTCTCCTGGGGGATCAGGAAGTATATTACGTGAAATCAAAACGTAAGCGTGTTCTTTTTGGATTAGGCAATGTTTTTCTCTGCTGTTTTTCTCTATATAACCTTATCACTCAGCTCCTTTATTTTTTCCCTCTGCCCTCCGTGGCTCCCACGCCCACTCTGGTCTGCAGGATGAACTTAACCCACCCGGCATGCTGAGTGGCATGGTTTCTAGCCCTGCTCTGCTCCAGCCTCATCTAAATCTCACGAAGGCTTTCCTGACCGCATTTTCTCATCTGATGCAGAATTACTCCACCTAGTTTTTCAGATCTCATGAGACCTCTGACTTACACCCACAAGGCCAGAAAGCAGGGTGTGTGGGTCACCACTGCCTGCACGCCCATTCCAGGGATGGTCAGCATCACCTCCTTCTCACTGCCCTCCCTTCTCAGCTGACCTCCTCCCCCACCCCACTCCACCCCCATCCCTGGGACCTGCCCGGCAGACAAGCATCTGATATGCTTTAAGGGGTGAAACAGACTTTCCACACCTAATATTTCTTTAATAGCATACAAGGTGTTTCATTTCGTAATTTGAGATGAAACATTAAATGCAAGATCCCCCAGGAGAGGAATGAGAAATCAAGTTCACGGTAAGGCACAAATGGTCTTGTCTCAACTCAAAGCCGAGGTTTGTTTGTGTTTGTGGGCAAACCGGCTTTGGTTTAGCTTTGGGCTTCTGTTTAAGAGGTTTGAGGGAACTGGGATGACAGAAGAGCAGAGAGGCACTGGATTCCTAAAAAGGAAAGGTCAATGGGAGATAATTCTCCTTTTTTTCACAGGTTTTTTTTTTTTTTTTTGGTCTTTTGTTGTTGTTGCTATTTCTTGGGCCGCTCCCACAGCATATGGAGGTTCCCAGGCCAGGGGTCGAATCAGAGCTGTAGCCACCGGCCTACGCCAGAGCCACAGCAACTTGGGATCCGAGCCGCGTCTGCAACCTACACCACAGCTCAGGGCAACGCCAGATCGTTAACCCACTGAGCAAGGCCAGGGACCGAACCCTCAACCTCATGGTTCCTAGTCGGATTCGTTAACCACTGCGCCACGATGGGAACTCCACAGGTTTTTTTTTTTTTTTTTTCTTCCATTTCTTCTTCTTCTTTTTTTTTTAGGGACCCACCCACAGCATATGGAAGTTCCCAGGCTAGGGATCGAGGTGGAGACGAAGCCGCAATGCAGAATCCAAGCTGCAGCTGTGACCTACACCACAGCTCATGGCAATGCTGGATCCTTAACCCACTGACCAAGGCCAGGGATCGAACCCTTGTCCTCCTGGATACTAGTCAGCTTCTTTACCACTGAGCCATGATGGGTGGGAACTCCCTCCTATTCGCCACAGTTTTGATTAAGCTCCTCTTCTTAACCCGCTTCCTCCCTAAACATCTCCTGTCTACCTCCTGAGTCAGCCTGGCCCAAGCAGATGTCAAGCACTGGCTCTTTGGGGCAGAGGTAGCTCTCAGCCCATCTGCCTCACAGCCATCCTCTACCCATTCTTTAGTTTCACACACAGAGCTTTCCCCAGAAATTCAGAAATGAGCCTGCATCCCAGAAGACAAGGGTTGTAATCCTTCATTAAGCAAGAATTTTTTTTTTTCCTTTTAGGGCCACACTCAGGGCATATGGAGGTTCCCAGGCTGGGGGTCAAATCAGAGCTGTAGCCTCAGCCTACGTCAGAGCCACAGCAATGCGGGATCCAAGCCGTGTCTATGACCTACACCACAGCTCACGGCAACACCGGATCCTTAACCCACTGAGTGAGGCCAGGGATCGAACCCCTAACCTCAGTTGGGAACTGCGCCATGACGGGAACTCCCAAGCAAGAAATCTTGAAAGGATCAGAAGTAGAAGGAAAGCAAGGCAAAGGAGGGAAGGAGGAGTAAGGGTCAGAGTAAGAATCCGTTGAATGAGTTCCTGTCATGGCTCAGGGGTTAACAAATCCAACTAGGAACCATGAGGTTTCGGGTTCGATGCCTGGCCTCTATCAGTGGGTTAAGGATCTGGCGTTGCCATGAGCTGTGGTGTAGGTCAAAGATGTGGCTCAGATCTGACATTGCTGTGGCTGTGGTGTAGGCTGGTGGCTGCAGCTCTGATTAGACCCCTAGCCTGGGAACATCCACACGTCACAGGTTCGGCCCTAGAAAAGACAAAAAGACACACACACACACACACACACACACACACACACAAAGACTCCATTGAAACTCACATTAGCTAAACTGTGCTAAGCCAGCTTGAATCATGACTCGATGCTGCTCTGTGCAGGTCCTGGGCCTGTTGTCAGCTCCCACTGTCCTCCTCATACCCCATCTGCTCCTCTCCCAGGGGCTTCTCAAACCCTGGAGGTAGCAGGGTTCTGCTGGCTTCTATATGGGTACCAGCAGGAGGTGGGAGGGCAAGGGGAGAGGAGGCGGGGGAGTGAGGGCAGGGGATTTCTCCCTCTCCAGCCCATCGTACAATTTGTATGTCAATATCTCTTTGGGTTTCTCAAAACCCAAACAAACAAATCCACTCTACAGGGACCTCAGAGGGTTTTACGACCTGAACCTTTAGGGAGTGATCAGGAGAGGCATCCAGAGAGAACGTGACCTCTGTCTTCTGTCTTCCCCAAACACTGATGGGCGAGGAGGCTGTGCCCAGCTGTGTCTCACTTGCCTCCTTTCTCTGGGGGTTTTTGGCAGGTGGGTGGCTCAAAATCTCAGAACTAGATGTGGTGAAATCAACATTCAACCTCACCTCCCATCACGGGCTATTTGGGCTGCTTTGCTTCCACTGCAAATGCTGTGAGTGAGCTGCTGCCTCCTGCTTTAGAAAACCCAACATTTTGATGCCTCTGCTCTTCCTACGATGCTGCTAGCCCTATGTGTAGAACATTCAGACTATTTTGAAATGTGTCCTGCCTGTCCATTTCTCCTGGCTGGTTTGGATTCATCAATCTGCTGCTAACAAAGGGGTCATTTTATGACTCCGTAAAGACAAAAGGTAAGCTTTCCCATACCAAAAGATAGGCAGAATAGTGCCGCACTGCTCAGCACTATTCAGACACAAAACAATTGGGTGAGTGTCTCTCATTATTCTGCTTAGCTCCGGGGGGCCTGGACTCTGGTTTGGATGTTGTAAGAAATGTGGTAAGAATTGGGGGTATCAGTCTCATGTCCTAACCCCCCCACCCTCTCTCCATCCAACATTTTATTTTATTTTACTCTGTTTTATTCTCAGACTCCAAAGCAATTTTGTATGCTGAACGGCTGACTCATTGTATGTTAGGCTGAGGATAAATTTTCAGAGCAGGGGTTCTGGGGAGGAGAGAGGAAGAAATCTGAGACTCGGAATGTCATTCCATCTGTTCCATTAACTAGGTCCTTTTGGCCTCTCTGTCCCAGTTTGGCTGGGAATTGTTCAAGGACAAGACTGGAACCTCGGGAGTCAGATTTGGGAACCTTTATGATGTCACTCCAACCCTCTGATTGCCTCTTCCAGCCTTCACTTTTTTTCTGAAAACAAAAACCAAAATGGAGTGGAGAAGGAGAGAAGGAGAAAACTGGGCGAGTGAGTTGGCTCGGAGGTCAGGGGTCTATCAGAAAAAAGTGCTTTTTCTTAATAAATCAGATTATTTCGAAGACAGCTTTTCCCTTGAGTGGCCTCTCTCTGCTTCCCATTACACCCAGGTCCTCAACCGTGAGACCCTCACAGGACCTCCTCCCCGCCCAGCTCTGCATCCCAACTCCCACCACCTCCTGGAATGGCTCTGTCAAAGGTCACCTCCCACTTTCTGGTGATTAAATTCAGGGATATCTCCATCTTCACCTCTTAGATGCAGCTGCAGGATTGGACCATATTATTGGTCTCCATCCTTTCTTTCTCCATTTCATCACTTTCTCCCTCCCACCTGGGGCCAAACACGATCAAAGTCTTTTGCATGTGTCTCTCCTCCTTCCCTATTGCTATTGGCACTTTGCAGAGCAAGGCATTAGGGAATTTGAGCCAAATGTCTGCATTAGCCTTTTACTAGCTCCCATTTAGGGTTTTGCTTCTGTTTGCACCCATTGGGATACCCCCGCTGGAGGAGAATTCATCCACCAGAGCTAGGAGAATGCACCTGCCCTGCTCAAAAATCTTCAACTCTCCTTAGTTCATAGAACACGATAAAACTGGCTGAACCTGGCACCCAAGTCCTCCTCGGCCTATGTTGCAGGGATACTCCTTCACACACCAAAATCCTGGCTCACATATCACATCCCAGCAAGCTCCTGAACTTCCCCATCTCCACAGCTCTCTGGCGCTCCCCATCCCTTCTCTGCTTTCAAGTCCTAGCAAGAATCCAGCCTCCTGGAGCTCCCATTGTGGCTCAGCAGAAACAAACTAGGAACCATGAGGTTGCAGGTTCAATCCCTGGCCTGGCTCAGTGGGTTAAGGATCCCATGTTGCTGTGAGCTGTGGTGTAGGTCACAGACATGACTCAGATCCTGCTTTGCTGTGGCTATGGTCTAGGCCAACGGCTGCAGCTCTGATTTGACCCCTAGCCTGAGAATCTCCATATGCCACCGGTGTGGCCCTAAAAAGCAAAAACAAAAACGATAGAATCCAGCTTCCTCTGTGAAGCACATAGTGAATCCCTCCAACTGAATGCACCTGTTTCTTTTTAAAAAACCCAGAGAAAATTCTCCCTTAAAATTAGCAATTATACAAATATCATACGATATTGCTTATATGTGGAATCTAAAAAAAAAAATGATACAAATGAACTTACAAAATAGAAACAGAGTCACAGAAAACAAACTAATAGTTACAGAGGGGAAGGAGAGGAGAGAGATAAATTAGGAATTTGGGATTAACATATACACACTACTATGTACAGAATAGATAACTGACAAATATACTCGGTATTTTTGAATAACCTATAAGGGAAAAGAATCTAGAAAAATAAATATGTAGGTATGTATAATTGGATGTCTGCGCTGTACACCTGAAACTAACACAACATTGTAAATCAACTATACTTCAATTTAAAAAAAGAAAATAAGTAAAAATTAAAATAAGAAAATAAAAGATAACCAAGAAGGACCTACTTCAGTTTTTAAAAAGAAAATAAAGAAAATTTAAAGTAATACACAGGAGTTCCCATCGTGGCTCAGCAGAAATGAATCTGACTAGGATCCATGAGGACGCAGGTTCAATCCCTGGCCTCACTCAGTGGGTTAAGGATCCAGTGTTGCCGTAAACTGTGGTGTAGGTCACAGATGTGGTTCAGATCCCGCATTGCTCTGGCTGTGGTGTAGGCCAGTGGCTACAGCTCCGATTTGATCCCTAGCCTAGGAACCTCCATATGCCACAAGTACAGCCCTAAAGACAAAAGACAAATAAAATAAGAAATAAAATAAAAGATAACCAACAAGAACCTACTGTACAGCCTAGGGAACTATGCTCAATATCTTGTAATAATCTATAATGGAAAAGAATCTAGAAATGAATATATATGAATATGTGTATATACATATATATACATATAAAACTGAATCACTTTGCTATATACCTGAAACTAACACAATGTAAATCAACTATATTTCAAAAAATTTTTAAAAATGAAATAAAATTGGAGTTCCCATCATGACACAGAAAAAAAGAATCCAACTAGGAACCATGAGGTTGCAGGTTCGATCCTTGGCCTCGATCAATGGGTTAAGGATCCGGCATTGCCATGAGCTGTGGTGTACGTTGCAGATGTGGCTCAGATCTGATGTTGCTGTGCCTCTGGCGTAGGAAGTTGCCCTAGCCTGGGAACTTCCATATGCCGTAGGTGTAGCCCTAAAAAGAAAAATATATATATAATAATAAAATAAAATTAGCATTTATATATTTAAATTTCCAATGTAAAATAAAAACATTTTAAAAGAAGGTATAGCTTAAGTCCCACTTGACAAGTCTGCCCAATCCCAGTCCCCTTGTGACGTATTTATATACACACATGTGGATATAAGGTGTGGGGTCACCAGATGGTTTCCATGCTGGCAGACCACTCCTCAGAATATTGGGGCTCTGGCTCCTCACTTTAATTTGCTCCTATCTAAATGTCTTTAAGAAGCTCCTAAAAATTTCTAGCTGACTGAAGTCATCTCTTTTTTCTTTTTACGGCCGCATTCGTGGCATATGGAGGTTCCCAGACTAGGGGACCAATCGGAGCTACGGCTGCTGGCCTACACCACAGTCACAGCAACTCAGGATCCGAGCCGCGTCTGCGACCTACACCAGAGCTCACAGCGATGCTGGATCCTCAATCCACTGCGCGAGGCCAGGGATCGAACCCACAACCTCAGGGTTCCTAGTGGGATTCATTTCCGCTATGCCACGATGGGAACTCCGAAGTCACCTCTTGAATTTGCAGTCCTTCTAGGAATTTTAGTAGTTGGTGATATATTAGATGTCTATCAGCTCTAGGACCAGAGAGAAAGGACTCACTTTATCATCCTGATAGTAGGCCCTCTCCTTGTTGTACTACTTGCTGCCTTGAAATACTTGCTGCTCACAAACCCCTTCAGTAGTGGTTTTCTAGTCTTTCCATGATTTGGAGCTAGCGTTACCTGGCTGGAGCTCAACAAGTCTACACTGTTTCAATACTGAGCAACGTTGTTTCTCTCACCCAGGGGGTTCAATGCCAACATAATCCAAGGACTATGCCGCTCTGGTTGTTGTCGGAGACTGTTTCAACATGGATGCATTCTTAGAAAGTCTCCCCGCTGCAGACAATTTTTTTTTTTTTTTAAATAATGGGGATTTGGGTCCATGTGCTCCTATAGAGACAAAGTTACAGGAAGGAAAGGAGTAGCCCAGGAAGCAGAGGAGCCCTTAGGAACACAACTCCACTCTGCCCAGCCTCCAGGAATTCAGAGAGATGGTGGGGAGAACTTTGCAAATCTATAGGCTGTAGGGTTGGAACGTTCCTACTAATTGTGCCTAATCGTAAAAGAGTCAGGGAGGCCTCAGCTGACATTAGAAAACAAAAAGTAGTGATCCAGCATGTTAAGGATCTGGCATTGTCACTGCAGGGGCTTGGATCACTGCTACGGGACAGGTTCGATCCTGGCCCTGGGAACTTCCACACACTGCAGGTACAGCCAAAAATAAAACAAAACAAAAAGCAGAATGAAAACTCATAAATATATACAATTTATACATCTCTTTTTCTTAGTGCTGATGTATGACAGCTTTCTTATAATTACATACAGATATAGACCATATATATGAGATATATATACATATATGATCAGAAGATGGGGTGGAATGCTGTGAAAAATAAATGCAATTGCTAAGTCTGGGTGAACAAGCATACTTTTCTTTCTCCAATCCTCCCAGAATGCATGTGTTTAAACCTAGAAGAGTGCAGGGGGAAAGAAGAAAGAAAGAAAGAAAGCTACTAACATAAAGGTAAAAAGGAATTTTTAAAATAGTAGCTAAATATAAACTAGAGCAGAAAGGATCTAAAGCTGTGAAAACAGTCAAATCCAGTTAGCAGGGATTTGACTATTTCAACTTGTTTAATTTTTGAGGGGCTGCACCCTTGGCATGTGGAAGTTTCTAGGCCTGGGATCAAACTCTTGCCACACCAGTGACACCCAGCAGGGATACTTAACCTGCTAGGCCACCAGGGAACTCTACGGTACACCACTTTTAAGGGAGTGAATTCGAGAGAATATATGAGTAATAAAGCAGTCTAATTATATTTAGGGAAAAAAAGTATTTATATAACCAGTGTGTTTAATGGTTTTAAGATAAAGCAAAGTAATAGGAATTATGTGTTGTTATGCAAAGTTGTAATAGCATATGCGTGAGTTACTGAGCCCCTGCTGGAATTTCCAGCAGGATGGACCCAGCCAATCATTTCCATGTTTTCACAATTAATATTCTCCTCTTAGCCAGATCCTCTGAATTCCAATATAAAAATGGGCTTCAATGACTCTGAGAAAGGCCAAAATAAATACCCATTTTCAAAGAGATTTCTGGAAATTTGGGGTAAAAGTTAGCCCATCAGCATAGGGGAGTGTGGAAAGATGGATTTGGCCTGTGGTTCTCCTGCTTGATCAGTTGATCAGCTCAGGAAAGTAATGCTGATCCATGCAGGTTAGTTTCCCATCTTGGCTAATTAAACTTCATTGCTCCTTGTTTAAAATAATAATAATAATAATAATAAATTAAAAAGCCCTATAGTTTCCCTTTCTTAAAGCATCACTCATCTTATAAGCCTTTACCAACTTCTTCCCAATTCTCCTTCCAAAAGGACCCTGACACGTGTTTTAAGCATGTTTCATGCCCCTAAGTCAGCACCTCTCCAACCAGACCTCAGGCTTATGTGAAAACAGCTTCTCACCAAAAGGAAGGCAGAAGGCTTGGGAGGAAACCAAAGCTTCCATATGACTGTCCAGCAGCCTCGAGCAACTTGGGTGACAGACATACCAGAGGTCTTCGAGAAATCTCATCTCCCTCAGCGTTTTCTAGAATTTAAGGGGTTGAGCCAAAATACGCTGATTTATACTTGCTGGGTGTTGGAAGCATGTAAAGCAGAAAGGATTCTATCCTGCATGTCAGCCCAGGACCCTGTTGGCTCACAGCAGCTTTCTGACCATAGACAAGGCCATCTCCCCAGGCCCCAGGTCCTCCGTCTATAAAATGACAGGCTGAATTCGATGAAATCATAGCTGTATAGACAATACTCTGGCCAAGTGCCTCAGAGTCATTGTAACATTTCATCTGCAGCACAAACCTCTGTGGTATGTATATTATCTCCATTTTACGGAGCATTTTAACCTCTCATTCTAATATTTTTAGCCTCTAGATAATTGTTTCATATCCATTTGGATTTTTATATTTTCTGCAGTTACTTGAATTTATTTTTTCAAGCGTTTATTATAGACACTTCTAAAATGAAGACAAGTAATTACCCAATGGACTCAGGAAATGAGAGGGCTAATTTGGATGCTAAAATGGTTTTTGATGACTCTGATGAACACTCCCCCTTCCTAAATTCACCAGCAATTCGTTTCTTTTCTTTTTCTCCAGCTCTAGAGACCTGATTCCTCTGCATCCTCCACAGACTAAGTTCCAGATGTCCCATTATGCTGACTTCTGCAAATACATCTCAAACTCATTTTGGACAGAGGGAAGGGGCAGTGATGAGGTCCAAGCGTCTCTCCATCCTTGGAGTCCCGCTCAGCACAGGGATTGATGGAGCCCTCTTCCAGAGTTGGGGAAGGCTGGCTCATGCATCAAGTGCAATTAACCAGGGTCTTTAATTGGGGGTTGGTCACGGCTGGGCTGCTGATCCTCTGGAATTTCCAGCAGGTGTAGAGTGGGGAATAAGCCATCAAGTCTGAATTAAATGAGGAAAACCCCAGAGATGAGACCAACTTGGCTCAAGTTTTAAAAGACATTTATTTTGAAGCACCTGCAATTTGGAAGAATTTGAAGCCCTTTAGTTTCAGGCTCCTGTCCAGCCCAAGTCCAATAGGACTCCTGGGGACCATGAGGTCACTTGAGAGGTGATAGAGATCCTGAAAAACCTATTCTTGGGAAAGTCAGAGCCAAAAAACCCTTTCAGTCATCTCTAGCTGTGATTCCTCCAAAAGTCCCAGGGAGGGAGTTCCTGTCATGGCTCAGCAGTTAACAAATCTGACTAGGAACCATGAGGTTGCGGGTTCGATCCCTGACCTCACTCAGTGGGTTAAGGATCCGGCCTTGCCATGAGCTGTGGTGTAGGTTGCAGACGAGGCTCAGATCCTGCATTGCTGTGGCTGGGGCGTAGGCCAGCAGCTGCAGCGCCAATTCAACCCCTAGCCTAGGAACCTCCATGTGCCTCGGGTGCAGCCCTAAAAAGCAAAAAAAAAAAAAAAAAAAAGTCAGAGAGGTTTATTACCATGTGGTTTTCAAGATAAAGAAATCACAACTGTGTCTGTAAGACACCAGGGCAGTGAGGAAAAGGTATGGTTAGTGAATTTATTTGTTTTGTCTTGCGATGCCAACCAGTGCTTCACTTACCAGGGGCAGCCCTGGTTTGGGTAATCAACTTCCAGTCCAGTCTGGTCACTTACTAACAGTAAGATTTGGGGACCATCAATGCCCCACCTCTCTGGCTTTGGTTTCTAGACTTATAAAATCAGTGTCGGGCAGGTTGAAATTCTTTCAACTGTAGAAAAACTGACTCTATAAAACACACCGTTTGTTTTGTTGCCATGGAGACAGACTGGAGCCCAGTTAACCCCATGGGCTTCCCCGCAGGACTGGCTCGAGGCTGGTCCCATCTTGAGATGTTCAAGGGAGGGAACCTGTGTAGGACAGGAGCCTGTGGCCTATGGGCATGAGGGCAGCTTCCCCCAGGGCTGCTGTGCCCTCCAAACACACACCCTTCCAAAAGGAGAGAGGCAGACTCAGAAAACCTGGGGGAGGAGTTCCCTTTTGCAGCACAGCAGAAACAAATCCGACTAGTACCCATTAGGATGTGGGTTCGATCCCTGGCCTTGCTCAGTAGGTTAAGGATCTGGATCTGGCATTGCCAGGAGCTGTGGTGTAGGTCACAGATGTGACTCAGATCTCGCGTTGTTGTGACTGTGCTGTAGTCTGGCAGCTGTAGCTCTGATTTGACCCCTAGCCCAGGAACTTCCATATGCCGCAAGTGCAGCCCTAAAAAGACAAAATAAAAGAAAGAAAGAAAGAAAAAGAAAACCTGGGGGAGAGAAGAGTGGCTGCCATCTAAACACTGAATGAATTGAGGGCTCAGGGGTGAAGCTGGCCCATAAGAGGTGTTTTAAGTCAGTATTTTGGAAAAGGGGTGTGTGAACATTTTTTCTGTTTTTTTTTTTTCAGGCATTGGCAGTTTTCAGGAAATAATTTTCAGATGCTCAACTTAAATTTGTATTTTTTTCTGCCTAAGAATGATACCTGTAGGTCACATTTCTCAATTCTTCTTTTACCCCAGCCATCCCTCTCCACTTATGTAAAGCTGAGTGGTCCTCCCCCGGACCCTGAAGCTCATGAGGGTGAAAACTTCCTGGGCACCAAACACAGAGGTGGTTCTAGAACACACCTCTCCTTTCACAGAGCCTCTGACAGCCTCTGAACCCACAGCCTCATGGATCCTAATCAGGCTCGTTGACCGCTGAGCCACGAAGGGAACTAGTGCAGATGGAAAATTTTCACAAACATATTAAAGCAAATGATAAAAGAATAGCCTCCGGTTTTAAAACATTGTATTTGCAAAGCTGTGTTTACATTAATAACAATGCCAAACACGAAGAAGAAGAGTCGTGAAAGGTGCACGGGAGCCTCGGGGGTGTCTGCCCCCAGCCTCTCAATCCCACTTTTCTCACCACTGCCCATAGCCCAGGACACCTCACCTTTGTCCTTGCTGCTCAGACCCTGAGGGCTCTCCGTCCATATGGAGTCATTGGTAAAGCCTGTGGCAGAGGGCTGAGCCTTCCAGAAGTGATCTCCACGTGTCCAAATGAGGGGCATTGAAAACTGCCTGTGCCCCAGCCAGGTGGGCAGCTCTGACATGCTTTCAGGTGAAACCTCCCACTGCGTTTTAAGCCTACTCCTTCTAAGGCTTTAGAAGGAGGCCTAAAGAGAATCAGGCCTAAAGAGAATCATCAGGGATCAGAAGAGGATGCTGAACATTCTAGCACAACTGGAAACAAATCAATATCCTTAATTATTTGCTTTGCTTTTATTTTCACACCATTTTTACTTTATTGATGGATTTTCCTTTCACATGGATTGTGCGTAGCTTAAATCACTTCACCCAAATCACCCAGTTAAGTGATCTGGCTACACTGTAGCACCCGGGTCTTCTGTATCATTACCAAATGCCAGAGCCCCTGGAAATCCAGGATATCCAGTCCACTCTGGAAAGAAGCACATGCTTAGGACCATTCAAATATGAGAGAGAGGGGAGTCCCCTTCGTGGCTCAACAGGGAAAAAAACCTGACTGATAAACATGAGGACGCAGGTTTGATCCCTGGTCTCGCTCAGTGGATTAAGGATCCGGCATTGCCGTGAGCTGTGGTATAGGTCACAGATGCAGCTGGGATCTGTCATTGCTGTGGCTGCGGAGTAGGCCAGCGGCTATGGCTCCGATTGGACCCCTAGCCTAGGAACCTCCATATGCCTCGGGTGCAGCCCTAAAAAGACAAAAGACAAAAAAAAAAGTCTGAAAGGCACAACACTGCGTCTTTGGTCTGCTGCAGGGCCTTTGCACATGTGAATTTCTGTCTGGAATGCTCTCCTCTACCCATATCATCTGTTTAATTCTGGCTTATCTTGGAGAATCCACAGGCCAGGTTAGGCCCCTGTTACTTGCTCTCCAAGCAGACTTGCTTCTTCCTAGCACCCATCGGAACTGTCGTAAGTAATTACCTGGTGTTTGTTCCCAAGATGCACCCCTCTTTGGAACGTAAATTCTAGAAAGACAGAGGCATTCAACAGAACAGGTTGAAAGCCATATCTCAGGCATGTGACCCCATCCTGCACATAGTAGATGCTCAGTAAGTATTTATGGCATAAAAGCAACTTCCTGCCTTGTACCTCACCTTTAACAATATTTTCCAAAGTTTATTCTCCCTTTCAGATCAAAGTTAAATGTTATCTCCTTACTAAAGCCTTTTGACAACAATCCAACATTTAAAATAACCACTCGTCCTTCTCTGTCCCTGTAGCATATTATGCATAAGACATAATGGCATCTGATCGAACTATATGAAGTTGTTGTGTGTGTTTTTTTAATCTTTTTAGGGCTGCACCTCTGGCATATGGAGGTTCCCAGCCTAGGAGTCTAATTGGAACCATAGCTGCCGGCCTATTATGCCACAGCCAGATCCAATCCATGCCTGCAACCTACACCACAGCTCACGGCAACTCCAGATCCTTAACCCACTGAGCATGGCCAGGGATCGAACCTGCATCCTCATGGATACTAGTCGGGTTCGTTACCACTGAGCCATGAGAGGAACTCCTGAGGTTGTTAATAGACCAAAGTGGCTGAATGTCTGCAACTTCATGTGATTAAATCTAATAGTTCATGCATTCATTTCTCTTGCTAATGTGTGAATTCCTTGAAAACAAGAACCATATTTGTTCATCACTGGCCTCTGACATATCTAGCAAAGGGCCTAGTACACAGCAGATGCTTAATAAATGTTGGTCATAAGAATGCCTGAGTGGCTGACGAGTCATTCCTCTGGCTCCATGCTAGTTTTCAAAATGACCTTTATCTGTTGCACTCTTCCAAATTTTGGGCACTCCCTAATGACAAAATGCCTTTATGGACTACAATTTTTTTTTTCTGTTTTCAACTGGACACCTTCACTCAGAGTCAAGGAATTCATTCCCAGCTTACAGAAACCACAGGCCATGGAAAGCTGAGGTTATTGCTTGTTGAGAGAAATAACATTGAGATGGATGAGGTCAGTCTAATGGCTCAGGTTACGCCTGCCAAGGGGACTGTGAAATTCCATGAAATACCCCACCTTCCTCCACCCACCCAGACAGGCAGACCCCTCAGTGTCCATCTATCCCTTCCCTGGACAGCTGTTCAAAGGGGAGCTGGAATAACTCCACATGAGAATGACTTGGTACTGCCCAACTGGTCTTGCCCACCTACCTACGATGACAGGTAAGGCCTCAACACCTGTCATTGGCACGCCTCACCACAAACAGCTCTAAATCACAGCAGAGATGGCAAGTGTCACTGAACTAACCCTAGTGTTTTAGCTTTTCGAGAATTTAAAATTAGCCATCTGGACACTCAACTTGCCCTAAGGCACTTCTCACATTAACTGCTCCCAAAGCCCCAAGAATCTATTTCTTTTTTTAGGGCCACACCTGCAGCATATGGAGGTTCCCAGGTTAGGGGTCCAATCGGAGCGACAGCTGCTGGCCTACACCACAGCCACAGCAACATCAGATCCGAGTGATGTCTGCGACCTATACCACAGCTCACAGCAATGCCATATCCTTAACCCACTGAGCGAGGCCAGGGAACAAACCTCATGGCTCCTAGTCCGATTCGTTTCTGCTGCGCCACGACGGGAGCTCCCCAAGAACCTATTTAAATCCACCTCAACCTTAGGAAAATTGGTTCTTAAAGGTAATTCACATAAAACTTGCAGTTAGATGAAGACCGTCCAGAAATGGAGAATTGAAATGGTCCTCTTTGTCACCACTTTGGGTTGAGAAGAAAGAGAGCACATAACAATTTAACCAAAAGTACAAAGACGGGAAGTCTGATGGATTCCCTAGGAATCAGAGGGGCTCAGGGCATATAAATTCAACCCCCTTTTTATAGCTCAATACACAGAGTCACAAAAGTGAAGCCATACCTAAAAGCCACACATGTGTTAGTTGACGAGTCATCCTGGCACTGTGTCTCCAAATGAGCCGAGATATTTGGAGACATTCCACTTGCTTTATAAATGAATTAGCCCTGTGTCTTAGTCTGCTGAGGCTACTGTAATAGAATATCATGACTTGGCGGCTTAAACAACAGGCGTTTATTTTTCTCACAGTTCTGGAGGCTGGAAGTCCCAGACCAAGATGCTGACTGATCTGGTTCCTGGTGGTGGGGTGGGGTTCTCCTCCTGGCTTGCAGAGGGCTGCCTTCTGGCTATGTCCTCAGGTGGCTGGGAGGGAGAGAGCAAGGAAGCTCTTTGGTGTCTCTGCTTATAAGGGCACTAATATCATCATGAGGGCCCCACCCTCTTTACCTAGTCATCTCCCAAAGGCCCCGCCTCTGAATACCATCACGTTGGGAGTTGGGGCCTCTATACCTGAATTTGGGGTGGACATTCAGTCTATAATACCCTGTCTTAAGTCTATGACTCAGACTGTATCTCTTGGCATCTTCAGAGGAAGAAAAAGGATAATCATGTTTTTGAAAGTAAAGAATTAGCTTCTGGGGAGCCAAATTATTACATTTCCAATAAGTTGAATACATTTATAACTGATAACAGTCATCAAATGCAATGATTGAGACATTGCATCTGTGAGTCCCAATGTGAGTAATTTCTCCCTGGGTCATTGGAATTATTCATTGTGGGTAAGCATCTCTTCTCTGGTTATTATGCTATGATCTCAATGTCCACAAAGTTTTCTGCCTAAGGTACTGTTCAGCATTTCCAAGGAAATTCCAAGAAATATTGACTGAATTCCGCTTCTATCCTCCCACTTTATCCATCCCCTTCCAGTATTCCTGATTCGATGTATAACTAAGAATAAATTTTCCCAACCATCCTTCAGATGTGGATATTGAAGACGATGAATTACTATGTAGGAATGTGAGAGACTGAGCCTCACAGCCAACCCTCCCCTAGTCAGACATGTCCATCAAGGCCTCAGGCCTCCAGATTGTGTATCTCAGCCCACCTCCCCCCCCTCCACAGAAGTGTGCTTTTTAAATATTGAAATTATCATTTAAAATCCTTGTACAACCATTAGGGAAAACAGCACGGAGTTATCTTAGAAATCTATACATAGAACTACCATATGATCCAGCAATCCCACTTTTGGGCATATATCTGGACAAAACTTTCCTTGAAAAAGACACATGCACCCACATGTTCATTGCAGCACTATTCACAAGAGCCAAGACATGGAAATAACCTAAATGTCCATAACAGATGATTGGATTAAGAAGATGTGGTATATATACACAATGGAATACAACTCAACCATAAAAAAAACAAAATAATGCCATTTGCAGCAACATGGATGAACTAGAGATTCTCGTACTTAGTGAAGGAAGTCAGAAAGAGAAAGACAAATACCATATGATATCCCTTATATCTGGAATCTAATATATGCCACAAATGAACCTTTCCACAGAAAAGAAAATTATGGACATGGAGAACAGACTTGTGGTTGCCAACAGGGAGGGAGTGGGATGGATAGGGAATTTGGGGTAAATAGATGCAAACTATTGCCTTTGGAATGGATAAACAATGAGATCCTGCTGTATAGCACTGGGAACTATGTCCAGTCACTTATGATGGAGCATGATAATGTGAGAAAAAAAAATATATATGTGTAACTGGGTCACCTTGCTGTACAGTAGAAAATGGACAGAACACTGTAAACCAGCTATAATGGAAAAAATAAAAATCATTATTAATGAACATAAAAAAATCATTTAAAATCCTTGAGGATATGAGCTGTCTCACCTCCATCCTTCCTTTCTTCCTCCCTCCCTCCCTCTCCCTCCCTCCTTCCTTTCTTCCTCCTCCTTCCTTCTCTCTGTCGATTTCTTATCCCCATTCTTTTACCCTTCCTTTCGTTTTGATCCATTTTTTCTAATTCTCATCTTATCTGGCTGATGGACCACAACCCTTGACAAATACATGGACTTGAAAGATGAAGATTTAGCTCCTGAGCGTCACACACCAGGTTGTGCTTCTGACCCCAGATTCATTTATGCCCCTGTTCCCCATCTTTGGTTTCCCCTATACTAAGCTCCATATGAGAATGGCTGTGGAATCAAATTTCTGGTTAGAGAGGTGAAATTAGAGAAGTAAGGCAAGTTATTTAACCTCTCTAGCCCCACTTTTATCCTCTATAAAAAGGAGATAATAATACTACCCATGCATTAAAAGAAATGACACATAGAGGTTGAGAACCCTGTCTAGCACATAGTAAGTGCTCTGTAAATATTAGGGATTATTATCCCGCTAAACAGCGAGCACAAGGAAAGTATGGTCTGCAGCTGCTTTGTTGTTGTGGTTGTCTGGGGGGCATTTACAGCTTTACTGAAGTATAAAAGACGTGCAATAAACTTCACATGTTTAAAGCGTACAATTTTATGATTTTTGACATATTTGAAACCATTGCTACAATAAAGATAATGAACACATCCATCCCTTCCAAAATTTTCCTCATGTTCCTTTAGAACCTCCATCCCCACTCCTATCTCCAGGCAACCACTGCACTACTTTCTGATCCTACAGATAAATTTGCTTTTTCTAGAATTTTATGTAAAAGAAATCATGCGGTGTAATTATTTGAGATTTATTTTGTTGTGTGTATCAATATTTCTCCCTTCGTATTGCTAAGTGTGGCTCCACTCTATGGCTATACCACAGTTTATCAATTCACCTATTAATAACATTTCGAGGTGTTCCTGGTTTGGAGCTATTAGAAATAAAGATGTTGGAGTTCCCTTTGTGGCTCAGCGGAAATGAATCTGACTAGCATCCATGAGGACACAGGTTTGATCCCTGGCTTCACTCAGTGGGTTAAGGATCCCGGGTCGTGGTGAGCTGTGGTGTAGGTCACAGACCCGGCTGGGATCTGGCATTGCTGTGGCTGTGGTATAGGCTGGAGGCTACAATTCCAATTGGACCCCAAGCTTGGGAACCTCCATATGCTGCAGGTGTGGTTCTAAAAAGACAAAAAGACAAAAAATATACAATAAAATAAAATAAAATAAAATATGCTGTAAGCATTCATGTCCAGGTCCTTATATGAACATGTGCTTATTTCTCTTAGGTAAATGGAATGACTAAGTCATGTGAAAGGTGGATGTTTAACTTTTTAAGAAATCACCAAACTGTCTTCCAAAGTGATTGCATTAGTCAGAGTTCTTCAGAGAGAAAGAACCAACAGGATGTATATATACAGAGAGGTTTGTTTTAAGGAGTTGTCTCACGTGATTATGGAGGCTGGCAAGTCCAGGACCTTCAAGGAAGGCTGGAAGCTGGAGACAGCACACAAGAGCCGATGTGGTTCAAGTCCAAAGGCTGTCTGCTGGCTGAATTCCTTCTTGTTCGGGGAAGGTCACTCTTTGGTTCTAGACAGGTGTCCCAGTCTGTTTTGCTGCTATAACAAAATACCATAGATGGGGTGGCTTAAAATATAAACTTATTGCTCAGAATTTTGGAGGCTGGGAAGTCTGGGATCAGGGTGCTAGCATCATGGGATTCTGAAGAGGGGCCTCCTCCGGGCTTAGATGACTATATACTCTCTGCATCCTCATTTGTGGAAGAAAGCAAGCTCTGGTGTCTCTTTCTCATCTTACAAATCTTGTCATGGAATCGTCTAAACCTAATTACCTACAAAATGCCTCCATGTCTTAAAACCCCACAGTGGAGGCTAGGGCCTCAACATGTGTATTTGGGGCGGGGGGGGGGAACAAATATTCAGTCCAAAACATCAGGCCCCCAGCTAAAGGCATGACGTACATCCCCATTATGAAAGGCAATCTGTTTTACCTCAAGTCCACCACCCATGTAAATGTTATTCTCATACAAAAACACACACACAGAAACATCCAGCATCATATTTAAATAGATATTTGGGTACCACAAGCCAGCCAAGTTAACATATACTACTATCACAAGACTCCCCCTTGTCAACTTGACACTCACACATCTCTTTAAGCCACAACGACTCTCCAAATGAAGACAATAATATCATACTTCTATCTAACATGATACGACTCTCCTGCACATAACTTTCCCCAAAAGAGGATTAAAGTCCTTAGGTGATGTTTATTCTTCTCTTTGATATCTTGTAATTTAGATACTATGATGTAAAATTAGCAATACTTAAACACTATGATACAAAGTCAGTAGTCTACCACACACACACACACACAGTCATAACAAAACAAGGAAAAAATATTCATGGCAATTCAGTGGCTGCAGTAGGCAAGTCCAGAGCTCTCTCTTGTGAGGGGCTCCCCTCACAAGTTTATCCTTCAAAATAGTGGTGAAAAGTAGGTCTTCTAGACCCTCCCAGAGCAGGTCCTAAATGACAAATCTACTCTAATATTTCCATCTCCCTAAGCCACTGGATTAGCCACTTCCTCTCCATTAAACCAAGGCAAGCCTGGCATTTCCAGTTTGCTCACCATGGGCTAATTTTGGTCCATGTTTCAGCCAACCGATCAAACTGTTATAGCTATTCCTAAGTCCTTAGGTTGCTATATCAAACGGAGAACCTCAGCTTTGTAAGCCTGATCCAACGGGAATAGCTGGATCCAAATTTCACCATGATCCCATTTCCTTAATACCCATTCTCACACATGCCCCACGGATTTCGATCTGTATGAATTATGAGACTCAGCTCCTTTGGAGTGTAGCTCACCTCCTCATGGGTCACACATGGTGACTCACCTTTAGCTGTGACATGAGTCTGGAAACAATGAGGAGTGGTAAGGGTAGGCTCTGAGGAGTGTAAGCAGTGTCCTGCGTGAGAATTGCCTCTGGCTTAGATGATTAGTCTCCTCAGGTGACGGGGGGTGAAGCCCTCAGATAGAGGTATAGAGGCTACTCCCACTGAGGGTGGGGAGGCTGCATCCAGTGGTGATGTGAAGCTACTTACACTGGGGTGGGATGACCTCTTCTACTAGCATAGAAGACTCAGCAGAATTCAGGGGTTCAATGCCCTCAGCTTTGTTGGGATTGTCCCATACAACCCCATTCCAACTTTATAGAACCCTATTCTTTACCAATCAATTCCTTCACTTTAACAGCAATCACCTCAATCCATTTCCCAAGGCAATAGAAATAAAAGCAGAAAATAAACAAATGGGACCTAATCAAACTTATACGTTTTTGCACAACAGAGGAAACCATAAACAAAAGGAAAACCCAACCCACAGAATGAGAGAAAATATTTGCGAGTGACGCAACTGGTAAGGGTTTAACTTTCAATATATATAGTTTTATACAACTTATACAACTCGAAAAAAATCAAACCCAATCAAAAAATGGCCAGAAGACCTAAATAGACATTTCTGCAAAGAAGACATACAGCAGGGAACTGTGTGTGTGACTGGGTCCCTCTGCTATACAACAGAAATTGAAGAACCATTGTTAGGTCAATTATAATTTAATTTTTAAAAAAAGAAAGACAAAAAAAGACATGAAGATGGCCAATAGGCACATGAAAAATGCTCAACATGGTTCATTATTAGAGAAATTCACATCAAAATTACAATGAAGTATCACCTCACCCTGGTCCAAATAACCATCATTACAATGTCTATAAATAACAAATGCTGGAGAGGGTGCGGAGAAAAGGGAATACTCCTGCGCATGTTGGGAATATACTGGTGCAACCACTATGGAAAACAGATAGAGATTCCTTTAAAAACTAAAAATAGAGTTGCCATATGATCCAGCAGCTCTGATTCCAGCCAGATAAATTTATCTGTTTTTAAGGACTCATGATTATATTGGACCCTTGTGAATAATCCTAAATAATCTCCCTATCTAAAGGTCTGTAACCTTAATTACATCTGCAAAGTCCCTCTAGCAGCAGTACCAATATTACTGTTTGAATAATCGGAATACAGAATCTCTGGGAGACACCTTTAGAATTTTGTCTACCACAGATGACTACTTCAGCACCATTTATTGAAAAGAAGAACCTTTCACCATTGAAATATCCTGGCCCCTTTGTCAAACATTGATTGACAATATATGCATGGGACCATTTCTGAACACTTATTTCTGTTCCATTAATCTAATTTTCTATTTTTATGCCAACACCACACTACGCTGATTATTGCGGCTTTATAATGAGTCTTGATTGTGCGCAGTATAAGTCCTAAACTTTGATTTTTCTTATTCAAAGGCTATTTGAAATGTCTTTGACATTTTCATAAATCTTAGAATCAGCTTGTCAATTTCTAAATAAGGCTACTATGATTCTCAGTGGGATTACATTGAATCTATAGATCAAATAGGAAGAATTGACATCTGCAAAAGCTTGAGTTTTTAATCCATGAACAGGGTAGATCTCTTCATTTTTTAGTTCTTTCATTTCCCACAGTATTTTTTCTATAGTCTTGGTGTATAAGGTTTATATATCTTTTTATTATCTTGAAGTATTTCATAGTTTTAAATGCTATTGTAAATGTTATTGTTCCTTCCATACCAATGTTTGATTGTTTGTTGCTAGAATATGGATATATAATTAAATTTTCTATACTAGTCTTGTGTTCAATCTTATTTAACTCATTTACTCTGAGTTAACGCACAAAACTCTAGTAACACTTTGTAAATTCTTTAGGACTTTCTATGTACATGATCACGTCATTTATAGTTAAAGTTAAACTGACTTCTTCCTCCCTTTCCAATCTTTTTGTTCTTTTTCTTGTGTTACTGCATTGGCCAAAACCTCTAGTATAATATTGATCAGATATTCTTTCCTTATTATTGATCTTAGGGGGAAAGCATAGAGGTTTTCAGCAATAAAAATTATGTCACCTTCAGGCTCTGTATCTGTAGATACCCCTTTTCAGATTGAGGAAGTTCCCTTTTATTGCTAGTTTATTATTTCTACTTCTAACAGGGATTTTTTTTTTAAAATCAGGAATGAATGTTGGATTTTTCATATGGTTTTCCCTATATTGTTTAGAGTAGATCAAAAGGTGTTTTTTTCCGCTTGTTAATATGGTGAATGTGGTTAATATGGTGAATCACACTGCCATTCTCAGAAATAAGAAGGAATAAATATATTGATACATGCAACAACTCAATGAATCTCAGTGACATCATCCTAAGTGAAAGAAGCCAATCTCAAAAGATTATATACCCTGTGATTCCATTTATATGACATTCTAAATGCGTTTAACAGCCTCTGGTAGGACATTCCTCTCTGACATCACCAACAGTACCATATTGGATGAAAGAATTTGTCCCCAGTTCTGGTTATTGGGGCAGGGAAATTGGTTTTTTTGTTTTCTCTTTCTTGGTGTTGTTCTGTTTGCTTTTATTTTTTGTTTATTTGCCCCCCACCTCTGTATATACTGAATGACTGGTTCTTTAACATTTACAAAGTAGTCCTACTACAGGAGCTCCAAGAGGTGTGTGATGGTGTCATTCCTCTAACGCCCTGGATTCTGGCCCTGGCTCTGCTGTGGTAATAGCGGGTGCCCATTCCACATGTCACTAGCTGTGAGGGGAACACCAACTGGAGGAAACTTGGCATCAGGAGATGGCAGGCTGGGCATTACCTCTCTGCCACCTAGAAAGCTTTACTCATAGGTAAGGAATGTGGCAGCCTGCCCTCTGAGGAAATGCACCACCCAAACATTTTCATACAGATCATTCAATATATTGCATGAGATTTGCTGAGTATGTCTAAGAAAAACATCTCCATTTTCCTGGAAGGCATTACAATTCTCACATTTGAAATAGAAGGTTTGAGAATCTTGAGGGACTCTGATGGTGTGTTAAAAGACAGGTTACAGCATCCAGGGCACAAGTAGCAGTCAAAAGCCTAACCTGGACTGTAAGAAAGGTTTTACGTGAGGACTTTTGGACTGCAGAAACCTCACAAAGAGAATCAAAACAGACCTGGGCAGTGATGTCAAGAGCAATAGTATAGTTTCTTCAATGATAGACTTCAGTGAATAATCATTGCAGCTTGCCTGTAAGTGCTGCTGACAGTTCAAAAACATAAAAGCTTGGTTTCATTCTCAAAACTAAAAGAAACAAAAAAAGTCACGCAGAGTCTTATCAGCAACCTGCCTTCACAGGCATTTTCTCCTCTTCCTCCTGACACTTGAATGGGATGGGCTGCCCTTCAGCTGAGGGGCTTTGAATGGAAAACACACAGCCCCAGGGCTACCAAGGGTCTGGATGGAAACCTAGCGTGATTTTGGAAGAACTTGTCCTCTCTCCCTTGATCCAAAGACCAGTGTCTTGCCTCATGGGAAAAGTCAAAAGGTGAGAGGTGGGCTGGTGCCTCCTAGGATGGAAGGATAAGGGATGGAGTCGCCAAGGGAGATGCTGCATGTCCACCAACGGTGATGCAATCAGATTGAGTTCTCTCTTTGGCTCAGGGCAACTGGAGAAGGGTCAGCATTGAGGCATCAGGGCTCAAGTTAAGGAAGGGCTGCCTTTCAGGGTGCGGCGACCCCAGTGGAAAGGGTGTTGGGGTGCATTGGTGCCCCAGCACAGTCAGCACTGGAGTGTCTGTCACACGGTAGGGCACCAACCCCAATGTCAAGGGCACCAGCTAAGTTCACCCCATCTTCTCCTTCCCCTCCCCCTTAACTCGGGAGGCTCCATGGGAGGGAAGGTAGGACAGAGAGCACAGCAGCCTGCCATGGGGTCTGAGCCTGCACTGGCAAGGGGAGAAGTTCTGATATAGGTAAAAGATTACATTTTGATTTAAATTTGATGGAAAACAAGACAATGCTTAAAAGGACCTGGGAAAGCAAAAGGATCGGCCAAGACTTTCTCCCAGACTTGGAGAAGGGAGATTGGATGGAGAAGGTTTGATGGGCAGAGGTATAAATACAGGATTAAGTTACTCCCGCTGGAAACCTCAAGCAGAGCTTCCCCTCCCCTGGGCCTTAACAGTAAGTGTTAGGATGAGCTGAGATAATAATTCCCTCGGTTCCCAGGGCAACTGGAGAAGGCAGAGCCCCCGGGGCTAAAGCATCTGAATCCCTTTGGCCATAATACAATTACTACTTTTCTACAAATGTCAAGACCTAAACTATATCAGAGCCTTGCTTACTGCTCTTTCAGCACACTGGTTACAACTGGCAGCAAGTAATTGATTGTGATTACCTAAGGCAGTACCGCTTCCTATCCATCACCTCAGCAACCATCAAAAGAGTAAATAAATCACGCCTCTTGTTTAACCAAGTTATGGAGAAAATAGGCTCAGATTCTTTAGGTGGAAATGATGTCTTTTTCCATCTGTTATATGTGGAAAATACAGTATGTGCCTAATACGGTCGAATCTATCTACTTATGTCAGAATTCCAGAAGATTCTTAAAGTCTCTAGAGGAATGAGTCAACAAAGTGAATTTGAGGAAGGGGGTAATGCCTTAGAAACCAAGCAATAAAGATGAGATCTGCCACTGAGCAAATGAGCTGTCAGTCATTTCTGTTCCGCAAATCAGGTCCCAACCTATTAGCTCAAGACCAATTAGATTACAGGAAAGGGGAGCCCAGGGGGTGGTCTTAAAGAGAAGTCAAGGTTTGAAAGGAGATGTAAGGCAGGCTGATTCTAGAGCAAGATGTGGCTGTCACAGAGGCCAGACCCAACTGAGGAAGCCTGGAAGCTTTAGAGAAGGGGAGAACAAGTGTTAATTTCTGGCTGGTGGACATGCCTCAGGCAAACAAAAACTGCAGAGAAATACAACAGGCAGACAGGAAAGGCTCAAAAGCCAAACTTGGAATCTGGAACCACGGAGACCTCCAGGAGACAGGTAGAGGGAAGGCTGGCTCAAAGCCCCAAGATAGACATGAAGGGTCCTATGCACTTGAGGGACCAGAACAGGGTGGGTCCAAGAGGGAGGGTCCAGAGGAGATGGACGCCAGCCCTCAGCTGGAAAAGGGCTGTGGACTAAGTTCCGAGAGGGACCAAATTCTTACCCAACTTGGCCGCTGGGCCAACCCAAACCTGCCTTGAGTTAGAAGTCATTGACTGTCATTTTTCCAGATCATATCAAGGACAACAAGGTAAGAATGGGGTACTTTATAAGCTCTGCCAAGCAATAATTAGTGGCTATACTCTCCAAGAAATCTAACCTACGGTTGCTCGATTATTTCTGTATTTGTGTCTGTGTGTGTGTGTTTTCCTTTTGAAAATGTTAATGGAGGTCTTGGCTAGACTCGTACTTAAGGAGGGTCAAGAGAGTCTATGCATTGATGCTGATGGGAGGCGAAATCTGGGTGCTCATAGCCCTTAGGTAAAGGAGAGCCCTGTTCTCAGCATATCTGTCCAGCGCACACAAGATTGAAATTGTAATTGCAGAGAAAGCAACTGATTAAAAGTTTGTAAAATTGTCTCTAACAACTTGAAGTCTGGAGACAAGCCAATGCTCTTAAAGATAAGTGGGTCAGGCTGTTGGCAGAAATCTAATATCCCATTTTTTTCTTATAGTTTTCGAGTTCAATAGTCACTGAAATGATAGTTGGCAATTTTTTCTGTGCCTGGCGCTCTTCTAAAACCCTTTAAAGGGATTGTCTCATTACATCTTCATTTACTCTTCATCATCTGGAGGGAGCCACTATTTTTTTTTTTGAATGGCTGAACCTTCGGTATATGGAAGTTCCCGGGCTGGGGATCGAACCCACGCCTCTGCAGTAAGCAGAGCCACTGCAGTTGATTCTTAACCTACTGTACCATGGTAGGAACTCTGAGCCACTATTCTGACCACAGTTTTACATACGAGGAAACTGAGGCCCAAAGAGAGTGTGTAGTTTGCTCAGACTGAGAGCTGACTGACTCCAGATGCTGCATTCTTTCCATAAGCGTTGGAGACCCAGGGGTGATTGTCATGTGGTGCCATAGTAGGTCAGCTCAGTGTCAGAGCCGTGGGGGACATTAAGGTGTCTGAAGGCAATCACCTGTGGTCCAGAGCTAACAACCAACAAGTGATAGAACTTTGAACTTTTCAGCCTATGGTTTTGTCATCATACAGACAATCCTTTGAGAGAGATAAAGGGCGGGGAGTGTGTGCTGGGGAAGAGAGTGGGTGGATTTGGAACTGGTATAGCTGGTACACAGTTTACTTCTGCAAAGAATGACAGTGGCTTAATTTATTAAAATTTCAGAAAGGTTGCAAGGATGAGTTAGAGGGGCTTAGATAAATTTGCTATGGGCCAGTGAAGCTAGCAACCAGGGGCAGGTCACCGAGGCAGGGAAGATTTTTCATTTTCCTCTTAAAAGAACTCTAGGAGTTCCCGTCGTGGCGCAGTGGTTAACGAATCCGGCTAGAAACCATGAGGTTGTGGGTTCGGTCCCTGCCCTTGCTCAGTGGGTTAACGATCTGGCGTTGCTGTGAGCTGTGGTGTAGGCCGCAGACGCGGCTCTGGCATAGGCTGGCAGCTACAGCTCCAATTGGACCCCTGGCCTGGGAAACTCCATATGCCGTGGGAGCAGCTCAAGAAATGGCAAAAAGACAAAAAAAAAAAAAAAAGAACTCTAAAATAACAGCTCCCATGTTTCCCGATTGGGGGAGGGGACTTGGTAGGATGACGTCATGAACGGAGCACGGGCCCAGGAGCCAGGAGAACAGGTCTAGGCTCATTCTGAACAAACCATTTTAAACTCTCAGCCTCAGTTTCCCTTCCATAAAATAAGCCTATTGGAATATTTCTTAAGTCCTTCCAGCCATAAAATTCTAAGGCTCTCCAACAGGTTTGTTGCAGTGACAAATAAAACGAGTGCTTTTAAAGTAGTAAAAGGCTGGCATTCCCACTGTAGCTCAGTGGGAACAGCAGCACCCCTGGAGCGCTAGGATGCAGGTTCTATCCCTAGCCCCGCACAGTGGGTTAAGGATCCAGCGATACTGCAGCTATGGCGTACGTCGCAACTGCAGCTCAGATCTGATCCCTGGCCCAGAACTCCATATGCTGTGGGGGCAGCAAACCATTTTTAAAAAATTAAATTTTAAAAAAGTAGTAAAAGGGGATATGAAATGATTTTTCGAGTTCATCCTGCCTCTGCACCCTGGCTCCACCTCTCACAAACAGCTGCTGCAACGAACTTCTTTCTTAAAGCCAAACAGAATGGCTGCTCTGGGATGGAGCTACAAGGTGTAGGTGAGAGGCTGTCTACCTAGGGGGAGCTCCCTCCCCGCATGGACAGAGAGCTTGGAAGAACACTGCGAGGGTGCGCACTTTGACAGGAAAGGAGGAATGGGTATTTAGGAGGCATAGGTATTGGAAAGCCAGTCTCCCTCTGTTACACGAAGTCTTCACCACGCAGTGTCATGGATCCTGTGTTCCTGCAAGTGGAAAAGTAGCCTGTATCTTTCTGCCTCCTGTGTTCATGTCATCAACAGGCCAGTGGTGGAGTTCCCGTTGTGGCGCAGTGGTTAACAAATCCGACTAGGAACCATGAGGTTGCAGGTTTGAACCTGGGCCTCACTCACTGGGGTAAGGATCCGGTGTTGCCGTGAGCTGTGGTGTAGGTTGCAGATGTGGCTCGGATCCCATGTTGCTGTGGCTCTGGTGTAGGCCGGTGGCTACAGCTCCAATTCGACCCCTAGCCTGGGAACCTCCATATGCTGCGGGAAGCGGCCCTAGAAAAGGCAAAAAGACAGCCCCCCCCCCAAAAAAAAACAGGCTAGTGGCCAGCACGGAAAGCCTCAAGGTGTGGCCCCGGTTCAGTCCTGCCTGTCATTTCTACCATCTATCTCTGTCTTTCCCGGAGCCGAGTCCACGGGGCCCTCCAGCCATGCGCCCCATCCCGGGGTTTACAGTACGTTGCTTAGCTTCTTGGGCAAAATGAGGTCCTTTATTTTTTTCACACATCGGTCACTCTGGGGGGCTCCTGGGATTGAATGTTTTGTATCTGCCTTCGCTCTGCAGCTTCCCTGTTCCCCGCTGTTATCTTTGGCTCTGTTGCTATGGGCGGGAGTATTTTCTTGTCCTTGTTTAATAAGCACTTGGCTGCCAGACGGGCTCATTTCTCATTGTATCGGTGCAGGATTAGACGAGATGTTTGGGAAATATTTCCTGTATTAAGCAGCAGGGGAGAGCCTGTTGGGCCTGCGCCTTCTTTTGACATCGCGTCATACTTCTCCTCCACTTTTTCCCTTGGAATGTGCTGAGGCCAGTTATTTGCACACGGAGATGCGGCCCCTCCCTGACACTTTGCAGAGCTCGGTCCCTTTTCCAGGTGCCCTGTGTCAGCACTCCTTGGGGAGGCTGCAAGCAGTCGCAGGCAAGCGATTCAGTTGATTTTTGATATTTGGGGCCCAAGAGTCTACCGAATCACCAACCTACTTTCTGAGCAAAATCACCTTTAAAACTGATTTCATGCTTCAGAGTCTTTGACAGCTGAGGCAGCAGCCTCTTGTGGGAGCCGCCCACGGATGGACAATTAAGTTGAACCGGTGTCCTGTGTTGCCTAGAAGTGGTAGCAAGTTTACAAGTTCTGTCTGAAACTCTAACCACTCGTAGATTTTCTTTTTTTTTTTTTTTTTTTTTTTTTTTTAGTATTCTTGTGTTCGCTTATGACAGCTTTCAAAGGATTGAGAAAAGCGATCCAGAAAACTGACCGAAGGAAGATGGAAACCTCTGACGTTTCAGCTCTTGATTAGATTGAGATAAAGAAAAAAACCTGCTTGAAGTCTGGCTGAAAGTCACAAATGGAAGGCTGGCTGCACCGCAGTGGAAGTGACATGGGCTGGTCTCAGGGTGGGTCTTTGGGGTTTGAAGCCTGAGGTCACCTCCTCAGAGCCCTGGGAACCCAGGTGAGTCTCATCCGTAATAGGGGGATGACAGACTCACGGTTGTTGTGCAGAAGATGTGTGAGTCCACTTTGGGGACGAAAACGATATCATCAGAATTCTAAGAAAATGTGAGAAACTATTTGCAAAATGAAAAGAATGACGCAAAAGTTATTGCTGTAGAGGCTACAGGGAAAACTTAACAGAAACGTAAACACACTTGGAACAGGCAGGAGAACCGTTTCCTCCCTGCAGTGGAGATTAATCCTTTTTCAAGATGATCTACATCCCTTTCCTGAACTGGAGGAGGCAGATCCCACCTCTCACCAGGGAAGTGCAGCTGCCTGATGCCCAGACAGGGCACTGGGGCCTGGTGACCCCGGTTCGGCCATTCCCATTCCTGCCTCAGACTTCTTTCTAGAAGCCAATTATCTGAAGAAGCTCCAGTCTGGCTGCAGGAGAAGGGAGGTGACTGCTACACCTGGTTTCTGGACTTGGCACTGGTAGGGGACCCGGAGGTGGGTTGTTCACACTGGCTGTTGGGAGCCCTGTGTCCGGCCAGGCCTTCTGCTCCATGGAGAGCTTGCAGCATTGCTCTTGGACGCCTTACCCCCAAAGCCTGGTTTAGTGGACAACTCAGTTTCTCTAAGTTCCCCCATATCTTCTACATTTTTCTTTTCTTTTTCTTTTTTTGCTTCTCAGGGCCACACGTGCGGCATATGGAAGTTCCCAGGCTAGGGGTTGAATCAGAGCTGCAGCTGCCAGCCTATGCCACAGCTGCAGCAATGCAGGATGCAAGCCAAGTCTGCGACTTACACCACAGCTCCCAGCAAGGCTGGATCCTTAACCCACTGAGCGGGGCCAGGGATCAAACCCGCCTCCTCATGGATACCAGTCAGGTGCATTACTGCTGAGCCACAACGGGAACTCCCCTCCATATCCTTTCATATAAAACTTTGTTGTGGAAATTTTCCAGTGTACAGAAAATTGAAGAGAATAGCATAATGAACCCCTGTGTACCTATCACCCAGGCCACCAATCATTAATATTTTTCTAATTATTTCACCGCTTCTGCTCTTCCTTTCACCTTTGTTTATTTGTTTTGGGCTAAAGTATTTTAAAATAAACCCAAGAGACCATGTTATTCCACCATATATATTGCTGTGTGATTTCTAATGGATAAAGACTCTTTTTTTTCCCTAACATGTCCGTAATGTCATTTTCTCACACAATGGGATGCATCATAATGCTCAGTACATCCCAATATTCATGTCTGCTGAGATCATCAAGAAATGCTTTGTCTTAATTATAAGACTTTGCCTAACACAATCTCCTTCTCTTCTATCGTCTTGGCCCATAAAATAGAAACCCCATCTCGTGGAGGTGTGGAGGGGATACATTTCTTCCTCTGTGTTCCCTCGCTTGGTGGAAGAGCAACTTACCAGATAGGTGGATTGGGAATAAGGAACTGAATGAGAGCCTTCGGCCTTCCAGGCATCTCTCTAGGATGGTCTGTCCCCATAGCAGCTGCTATCCACCCAGCTCAGTGTCCACAGGCTCAGCACATGTGGCACCGGCCCCGGCCCTCCTTGCAGGGTGAGTCTGAAGGGTCGTCTCTCCCTTGAGGTGTGAGCAAGAGACCCTCGGTAAATAGATCTGCTCTGTAAAACCAAACTGTCCCCAGCTGACTCATCCCGACGAATGGTCTTGGAGCAAACCCCTAGGAAATCTGGTTTGACAACGTCTATGCTACAGGCTCTAACTGGGTTGGCAATAAAGCTGATATTCTGATTCCCTCCTCTGTCAGATCTCAGCATCCGTCTTCAATGTCCCAAATTTAGTGGCAAGGAAGGAAAAGGTGCTATTATTTTAAGCCATCGATGCCAACATACTCAAATGAATTCAACAAGCATCACTCTATATCAAACCCAGCACTGAGGACCAATGAGGCCAAGGGAAGAAGGGCCCATTGACCGCAGGGGTGGTTATAGTGGAGCAGAGGCGTCTCTGTGGAATTCTGGGGGCGTGGATGTGGGGGCATCTAGATAAGCAAGATTTTGTCAGAGCAAGTGGAGGACACAGGCGTCTGGAGGGAAGAGCTCTGTGCAGGGGCCGAGAGAGGGTGGGAAAGTGAACAAATACAGGGACAGGAAGGGCTGGGGTGGCGGAGGGGAGC
The DNA here is from genome assembly GCF_016906955.1 of Phacochoerus africanus. Classification (NCBI taxonomy): domain Eukaryota; kingdom Metazoa; phylum Chordata; class Mammalia; order Artiodactyla; family Suidae; genus Phacochoerus; species Phacochoerus africanus. The sequence goes on along the minus strand of NC_062554.1, from coordinate 56,981,681 downwards.
ATGCTCAGAGAAGCTCGACTGGATGGAGGAGCTCGACTGACCAGCCACAGGCCCACCTAGGAAATGTGGCCCCTTTTTAAAACCAAGGGGGTGGCATGGAAGATCTGTAAACGGAGGTGCTTTTGCAAAGATCTCTTTAGCAGAAGTGAGGCGCATGAATGCACAGTCTGGGGGAACCCTTAGGCGCCTCCTGGCCACAGTCCAGACGGGCACAGGAAAACTGAAGCCAAGGGGGCAGATTCAAGAACTGTTCTGGAGGTTCGATGTCGCTCCCCCTTGTTTCAACACAAGAACGGTTATATAAATATACACAGAATACAGCAAGATATTTAAAAACAGAAGCAGATGACAAAGAAAAAGAGGGTAGGGTGGGAACTGAAAATGGAGGTAGGCATGAGAGGAGCACGTGTGTGTGTGTGTGTGTTTAAATAATGAGAAGGGAATGACACAGGATAGATCATGAATCTGGCTCTCAGCTACCTAGCCATCAACACCGGCAGGAAGGGATCCTTCACACACGTTACAAGGCTTATGAGATAAAAGTAAACCGGTTGTTCTGGAGAAGAACAACTATTTCGGAACCTAAGGCCAAAGCACATTTCCTGAGTCCTCACAAAGAGGATACGTACCATGTAGGCAGCAGTATCTTCATTGCAGACAGAGCCATTGGACACGGGTGTTCCTCCAGTGAGCCTCTGCCTCCAGCCAAAGGCCATAAACTGAAAGCGTGCTCTTCAGTGCCCGCTGCTTCCCGTCAACCCGATGGTTTCGAGGTTGTCTGAGATGCAGTGTGTCAGTCCTTCCCTCCTCTTTATTGCTGGCTGAGATTCCCTTGCAGCTGAGGGTATTCTGGTCCCCTCTAGTCCAGCGACTAGTCTCCCTGGGGTAACTCAGTCTCTCAGGGAAAGGCTCGGTCCTACAGGTAAAGGTTTGGTTCCACCTGACCTTGGGCTTACCTCTGTCCCACCCTAGAGGTGGGTACCCATGGCTTTCCGGGGTTCATCCTGTCTGGGGGACAGAGAGGCACAGGCAAGTGTCAGGTATTACTCATATCTTTACTGTAAACCCCACCCAGAATCTGAAAGCCTGGTTTCACTCCAGTTCCTTACATCATCACCAACTTTGATTAGGAGCCATAAAAAATAGGAAGCATCTGGAGGTCAAAATCAGAGTTGGCCCTAGACAAGATGGTGAAGTTAAGCCAATTTCATCTCCTGTCTCCCCATTTCCTGCTTTCTCTTACTCCTCATCCCCATCACAGCGGCCTTCTCTAACCAAGACATTGTCCCTAGCCTGGGGGAGAGCCGATGACCTAATTCTTACTAAGATGTTAGTGACTTAATAGTTAACTTCAGGTTTTTTGTTTTTTTGTCTTTTTAGGGCTGCACCCATGGCATATGGAGGTTCCCAGGCTAGAGGTCGAATTGGAGCTGTAGTTGCCGGCCTATGCCACAGCCACAGCAATGCAGGATCCAAGCCACGTCTGCAACCTACACCACAGCTCACGGCAATGCTGGATCCTTAACCCACTGAGCAAGATCAGGGATCGAACCTGTGTCCTCATGGATGCTGGTTAGATTCATTTCCACTGAGCCATGGCAGGAACTCCAATAGTTATCCTCAGGTTTTTAAGATAGACAGTTGAGGCAGTGTGTAACCCAAAGAATGAAGACCTGGTGGTGGAATTGGACTCAATAAGGATTAGCTAGCAAGGAATACTTTCAGCTGGAGGAATAGTCTATGCTCCCCCCACTATAGCACCACAGGTGACCTCCCACCACTGCGGGTCTTCCCAGGACCAACTCTCATGGCTGGAGCACTGGTCAGTCACTCCAGGCACCAGGACATCACCTGCTAGGCAAACTGCTGAAGTCATTAAAATCCAGATAAGAGAAAGACCATGATAACACAGCCGTGAGCACATCTCAGGCTGTGGCTAATCCAGGCTTGGGAAACTCTCTGGGCTGGCTTCCCTCCAAGGTCACAGAGCACTCAGTTAATCCTCCAGGACTCGGATGGTGGCCAGGAGCCTCTCCAGTGCAGGCCGATAGCCTGTTCTAGGCCCAGCCGGCCTCCACCCATATCCTGGTGGGACACGGTAGGAAAAAAGCCATGTGGAAAAGGGAGATAGTTTAGCAACAGAGAGCAAATTTTTAGCTGACACTCAGGGAACCCTGAGGTCCGGACCCACTGCTGCTGCTATTAATCAGGGTCACCATGGGCAGGTGGCATCCCCGGGGAAAGGCTCCCTTTCCCCCTTGGAGAGGGGAGTTATTTAGATGAGTTGCCTCAGAATGAAGGTCCTCACTGGTTCTGAGAAGTAATTACCCTATGTATCCAAATAAATAATAGAACTTCATACGTCCTCCATAATGAAGGGGTAGAGGCCGTTGCATGGCTAGAAAGTCAACGCTGATGCAGCATCTTGTGTCTCTGCTACTCAAAGTGTGGTGCTCAGGGGGTAGAGCTCAGTGGCAGAGCATGTGCCTGCAAAATGCTGTGCTCAAAACCAGCAGCCTCGGCCCCTGGGAGCTGGTGCAGAATCCAAGCCTCACAGCTATGGAGTAATCTGTGTTTTCATGAGATGCCCAGGAGGTTCCATCGCACATTAGAGTTTGAGAAGGACCACTGCAGAGTGGGCAGTTGGGAGCGTCTTGGCCCCTCAATGCTGGCGTCAGCTCCTGATGTTCCAGCAAGAGTTCAACCTCCTCAACAAGGTCCAAGAGCCACTGCCAGCTGGTCCAGCTTTGGGTCCTGGACCCATTTTTCGCTCTCTCCAGTGCATCCACGAGGACCCTTTTTTGCTGGGTTGAGCACGCCCATGGCCGTCAGATATGGAATTCCCTTTGCCTGGAATCTCCTTCACAGCACCCCCCTTCTGTTACCTCCTCTGTTATCCCTTTGACAAGTATTTAAGAAGCACTTCCTATGTCAGGTACCCTCTGGGGACAGTCCCCATGGGGCTTACATCCCAGGCCCCCCAAATCTCACCTAAAGTCATGTCCCCAAGGATGGCTACCCTGACCCCCTGAGAAGGTTAAATCCCCAAGCTCTGTGCTCCCAGCTGTCTGCCCACAATATATTTCCCCCTTGTCATGGGCTCCTGCCTTCCTTTCCTGCTTGTCAGTAGCCCCAGGAGGGCAGGGCCTGTGTGTCTTTTTTGCTGCTTACGGCCTCTTCTTAACCCCCCAAGTGACACAGGGAGGCACCCTGTAAACATTCACTCAATGGAAGGAAGGGCTCCCAAGGCCAGGAGGGACATAGCTGAGACACAGAAACAAAATTAATGTAGTGACAAGGGCATTCTGTGGGCCCTCATCACAGGCATGAGAGAACGACTTTTATCTTTGACGCTTATTTCTTTGATCCAAACTTCCAAAGAGATTATCTGTGCCCGCAGCATGTACCCTTTGAAGAGAGGAAAGCTGAGTTGGCGTCCGCCGTGGATTCCTATCTGCCCAGATCGGCCTGGGATCCAGGCTGCACTCTCCCTTCCAAGGAGCCAACTCTGGAGGCTGCAGGGGTGGAGTCAGGGTGTGACTCCCGCCGGCGGGCGGCCGGGGTCTGGACTCTATGCTGCTAGGTTCATGCCCCAGTGCGAGGCCCAGTGGCTTTCCCAGGCAAGGGAGATAGACGGTGGCCTCAGATGTGTAGGGGACAGGCCCTTCCCTACAGGAGGGACAGAAGCTAACACAGGAGCAGATGTGCAAACAGAGGTTCAGACACTTTTCAAATCAAGTTTTATTTAGAGAGAGTGGGGCATAAAGGCTTATTCTAAATTGATAAATTGGGACAATCAATAAAAGGGAGAATATTCCTTTTCTCTCCCTTTGCAGGTGGTCTAGACTGCAAGGAGCTGTGGCTCCTAAGGAAATTTGGACTGGTCCTCAGAAACTACAGCGGCCGACTGCAGAATCTCTTGACTTTACATCTTAGTATCAGATCCCCAAGTAATAAGGCTGGTGCTTTTTTTCCAGCATCCTTCTCATCTGTCCTCACATGTCCTGAGGCAGTTAAGGCAGGTGGGTGTGGAACCCAGGTTGGCCAGGGAACAGGCTGGGCTCCAGGAGCTTCGCTGACTTTCCCCAGGTCACATGGACTCCTGATTTCTAGCTGGTGTGGTTTCCATTAGCCACTCTTGTCATGGCATGAAAACCATGATGAGGTCAGACAGATAGCTCTGTAACCCTGAGCTCTGGGCAAAATTGATTACGACCACGGTTGACATACACAGCCTGATGCAGCCGGGCAGCAGAGGCAAGAAAAAGGCTACACGGAGTCAGGACAGTACTGTGTTCAGGAAACCTTCGGATAAAGGCTTTTTTCAATAACAACTTCCCTTATGTAAACTAACCAAACGAAAGCAAACCCAAGACTCTGCATATTTGAATTGTTTTGTATTATTTTAGCTGGTCCTCGAGTGCTCGTGAGTCAGAGGCAATTTCAGGAAATTCTGCCCATATCACCAGCTGGAAGCTAGGTTCCTGGCTTCCAAGAGCCCTCAGATGCATGTACATGTGTTTCTGCATGTGCACCCACTCGCTCAATCTCTCTCACACACACAGCCCCTCACTTTCACAAACTGGCATATCACATGCACTTACGTAGAAAACTCATGCCCACACATGCTCTCTCACACACACACATACGCTCACTCAGACACCCCATACACATATACACTCACATGCATGCTTGTGTACACACGCACGTGCAGGTGGGCACGCGTGCACGCACACACATCTGTTGCCAAGTCTCCCTCGTGCTAATTATAAGCACAGTGTGCTCCTCACAAAAGGCACTTGTTGCATGAGAATTAAAACTGGGGAACGTCCATTGATCATTTAGATATTTCCAAAGGTCTCATGTTTTGCTTGGTGGACATCAGAACGTTTGGCTGAGGCATGTTTTTCTCTGCAGCTCCCTGTCTCTGGGGATGTGTGAATCAGTTATTCCTGGTCATCTCTTCCCGCCAAGGCACAGCACTGGGGAAAGTGAAGGCAATTAGCTCTGTCTCCATTGCAAAACACTAGAAAGCCCATTCAGAGGATCTGGAGATGGAAGGGACTTGGCAAGTGACAATTCCCGCCCTTGCTTTGGAAAGAGCCATCCTTCCAGACAGAGGAGAGGGCAGCAGTCTCCAACTCCCACTGCTTCTCTGCCCCTCTTCAAGGCTTCCCCACAGCACTTCTAGCCGGAAGCCCCCCCACCTACTCCCCTTTCCAAGATGGTGCTTGGCAGCTTGTACGAACTCAAACTCGAACCGGGGACGTCCAGTCCCTGCCACATCCAGGGTGGGACACAGTGGTGGCTCCCTGTCTGTGGGAACAAGGCTCCCTTCTGTGAAATGTGACAGGGGCCACCCCGCTCTTGGTTCTGGTACCGAGCCAATATTTGTTCTCAACTACGTGTGTTTGTCCACTGTTTGATATTTAGCTGTGTCAATTTCCTCTTGGCGTCTCTCGGCCCCCGTTTTGTCTCCCTCTCATTGTAAACACACCAAAGAAGAAGACTTTCTCTGGGCACTGGTGAGCGTAAGATTCCTGGAAACAAAGCCCCCAACCCCCGGCCCCCTGCCGGTGCTTTCTGGTGGTGGCAGTAACAGCCGGCAGTTGTAACCATGTAACCACGAGCTCTTACCGTGTATACACATGTCAAGGTGATTTTGTTTCAGAGGTGGGGGGGTCGTTCATCTGCTCTTGTGCACTTTGTCTCCAGACATTCATTCCAACCCGAGGAGTGGATGATGCGTCAGTGCAGACAGCAGACCTTCTCCTCGTGATATTTATGCCCAAAATAACATGAAGAAGGCTCACTGGCTGAATGGGGAGGAAACTGAGACTCAATCGTGTTAAAAAGCCTCCACCTCCAAGTGGGTGCTGAGGTGTAGAGGCAGATGAAGGGTTTTCTGATGCTTAATGACAGGACGTATCCCCCACACAGGGTGAGGCTATGGAAGTGAATTACTGAAAAATGGCAGGCCACCGAGCACACAGTGGGTCATCAGTCAATGTGTGGAAAGAAGGAATGGACCCACCTTTCCCTCCCCAGCACCTGTGGCGTGTTCCTGAGCTGTATCCAGAGGTCTCATCCGTACACGTAGCCATATCATCCCAGTGACAGGTTCCATGAAAAAGGGCTACCCTCCTTCCTGCCATCATCTCCCGGCAATGCTGTCTTGGACCATGTGATGGAAACCCCTTCTGACCAAGAAAGGCCTCTCCCAGAGTTCCCATTGTGGCGCAGGGGAAACAAATCTGACTAGGATCTATGAGGTTTCGGGTTTGATCCCTGGCCTCGCTCAGTGGGTTAAGGATCTGGCATTGTCGTGAGCTGTGGTATAGGTCACAGATTCGGCTCAGATCTGGCATTGCTGTGGCTCTGGCATAGGCCAGCGGCTATAGCTCCGATTAGACCCCTAGCCTGGGAACCTCCCTATGCCACGGGTGCGGACCTAAAAAGGACAAAAGACAAAAGACAAAAAAAAAAAAAAAGAAAGAAAGAAAGGCCTTTCCCTTTCTCACCCCCAAGAGCATATCTTCCTCGGAAGATAGCTTTCTGCTATGGAGAGTTTCTCAGTGGCTTCTCCTCCCCCCGCAGAGGTAACCAGGCTCTTCATATGTGCTCCACAGTCTAGACTGTGAGCTCCTTAAGTCAGAGCCCACCTCTGAGCAGCGTGGGAAAGCATGTACCGATGTTGAGTCCATTGAATGACGCTGATTACAAATCTCAGGAGTTCTGAGGGATAAGCTGCATTTCCTGGAAGCTGGCTGGACTGAAAGCCCCTGTGGACTCAGCCATTCCATGGTTGCTCAGCAGAGACAATGTCAGGAGAGATCAAGAGCCAGCGTTTCGGAGCAAACTCCCTGTGCCTGCATCCTGGCTCCCCCGACGTTGGTCCTCTGAGCTTAGAGAGGCCAGGTGATCTCAATAGGTCTCAATGTTCCTTTCTGTCAAGTGGGGGAGTAATGATTCAGAAGAATAAGTGAGTTCATACCGTTGCCTCACATACGCTTACTTTGCCAGGTATTAACTGGTAACATTTCCATTAGGAAGGAAGGAAGCCGGCATCAACTCCCATGGAAGGGAACTAGGTTAGACCTGAAAAAGGCACTTGAACCTGGGGAACCACATCCCAGCTCTGGCTCTGACTAGTTTTGACATTGCCCCTCTCCTGCTGTCACAGCACATCCTGTGCTGCCGTGTCTCCAGGACAATCTTTCTAAATGCAGGTCTGACCCCACCAAGCCTTCTTCTGGCTGTTCCTGCCTCCCCCCGACCCCCACCACAGAGACTCAGCTCCCCAAGTGTCACTCAGCTCCCTGCCTGCTGTGGTCCCCACCAGCGCTCCATGCCCACCTCCTGTCATCCCCACTGCTCCCACATCCCAGGCTCCAGGAGCATGTGGCTTTCTGAGCTGTCTGGGACGGCCCTTCCCTGCCCAACTGCGCCCTCACCTGCTTGCGTGACCGTCGAGCCTCTGTTACTCCTTCAGAGCTCAGCTGAGATGTCACCTTATATGTGAAGCTGTCTTTGATGCCATTGCAAGCTGAGCTGTGCCTCCAGATTCATATGTGGAAGTCTTAACCCCCAGGATACTTGGAAATGGGACCTTTAAAAAGGGAGTAAGTTAAAATGGGGTTGTTAGGGTGGGTCTCAATCCAATCTGATGGGTGTCCTTATAAGAAGAGGACATTTGGACCCAGAGAGACACAGGTCTGCACATGGAGGGATGACCAATGAGGACACGGTGGGAAGGCGATCCTCTGTTTGCAAAGGAGGGAGGCCTCAGGAGAAACCAAACTTGCCGACGTCTGGATCTTAGACTTCCAGCCTCCAGAACTGCAAGAAATAAATTTCTGTTGTTTAAACTACCCAGCTCAGGGGGGTTTGGTGTGGTGGCCCAGGGAAATTAACTCAGAAACCTGTAGACCATCCTTGGTTTGGGCTTCTAAGATAACAGATGCCATCTATTACTCTGGCAGCCACCATCAGGCGGAGCTCAGACACACTCTTCATCGTTTACCCTAAGCCCCGTGTGGTGCTGCGAACAGGTGTCCATACGTAGCGGTCAGGAACTCCTCAGCCTTTCCCCTGCCAAGGACCTGCTGGAGGCAGGTGAGCATGTTTACCACTGGGGTCTGGGTGCATTCTCCTCCAAAACTGCATCCTTTTATTTCTTATTTTTTGCTTTTTAGGGCCACACCCAAGCATATGGAAGTTCCCAGGTTAGGGGTCAAATTGGAGCTACAGCTTCCAGCCTATACCACAGCCACGCAAGATCCAAGCCACGTCTGCGACCTACACCACAGCTCATGGCAACGCCGGATCCTTAACCCACTGAGCATGGCCAGGGATCAAACCCGCAACCTCATGGATCCTAGTCAGGTTCGTTAACCACTGAGCCATGAAGGGAACTCCGAGACTGCATCCTTTTAAAATGCATGTGAATGTTGCTTTCTACTCTCTGGAAGATTTTGCTATATAAGTGCTTTAAATATCATATGACTGGTTAAAATGACTTAGCTGGCTACAGTTCCCAACTTGGAGTACCACTGGCCCTCTGGGGACATGGGCCACGTTGTCCTAGGGCTTTTAGGGCCTCCTGTTTGAGGACATGCTTGTGAGCATGAGCTTGTGGACAAGCAGTCCCAGTGGACGGGGACTGGAGGGAGGGATGTGCCAGGAACTGTTTGTGTAGAAGATGGGAGGGGAGTCGGAGGACGCCCGGATACAAGGTCCTACCACACACATGACCTGGAGAAGCTGGGATGCCCCTGGGTTGGCAGACACTGTGTTGGCTGCCAAACGATGGTCCGTCCTTTACCAAAGCGATGGGATGGGTGTCACAATACCCACAGATTTGGGTGCCTACCAGCAAAACCAGACATTGACTGCTTGGAGAAAGGGGGAGACACTGCCAATCTGTAAAATGCATAGAAGAACACTTATCTCATAGGATTATTTTAGAGTTAATTGAAAACTCCTGCATAAGGGCTTAGCACATTAGCACTGAATACTAAATACGTGGGAACCATTATTATAATCATAGTTATTATTACGCCATGATTACTCATCATTTACCCCCACAAATACTCAGAAGGGAACTGCCCTAGTAGAAGTTACGACATTTCTGTGTAAAGAACGTGACTCCTAGAGGTCCCGTCGTGGGGCAGCAGAAACAAATCCGACTAGGAACCATGAGGTTGTGGATTCGATTCCTGGACTCTCTTAGTGGGTTAAGGATCTGGTGTTGCTGTGAGCTGTGGTGTAGGTCATAGATGTGGCTCGGATCTGGCATTGCTGTGGCTGTGGTGTAGGCCAGTGGCTATAGCTCCAATTTGACCCCTAACCCAGGAACCTCCATATGCTGCGGGCGCGGCCCTAAAAAGCAAAAAAAAAAAAAAAGTGACTCCCTTGGGAAAAAAGAATTCAGTAAACCAAGCCCTAAATAACGTGAAAGACATTTCCTTCTTTAACACAAATGATCTGGGAAAGAATGAAAGGGAAGAAAAATGGTTGAAATTGTCATTGTGAAACAGCTTGAAAATGTCCAACACCCACATTCATGAGTGGAAAAAAAAACAAACCACATAATAAACTATTATTTTATGGGCACTTAGTATTTGGCAGGCACTTGGTAAACCTTTTCTCCTTCAGTCACGTGAACCTGGGAGGAAGGTGCTGCTCTCAGAGCACCATGTAGACCCCGTCAGAGTCACTGCCATTATCAACTCCTGTCATTCACCCAGGTTTCCCATTAGATCCTGGTGCTGGGGCCTCAACCCAGTAACAGACTGCCTGATGCTCTGGTATTTTCTGCCCTAATTCAGAGCCAGGCAGTTCAGATGCCGCCCACTCCCCACCCCCATCCCCATCCTGCCTTCTCTTACAGTTCAGGGCACAAGTGACTGGGCTTTGGGTAGACTCGGTGAGGGGTCAAGTGGCAGTTCTGCACCTTTGCAGCGGCATGACCTTGAACAGGCTGCTCCAGCTCTCCAAGCCTCAGCTTCCTCATAGCTCCATGAGGAAGTAAGGTTATCTTTCATATAATGACATCCAATTCTATGGCTGCCACATAATAAGTATTCCTTTTTTTTTTTTTTTTTTTTTTAGGGCCACACCTGAGGCATATGGAAGTTCCCAGGCTAGGGGTCAAATTGGAGCTACTGCTGCAGGCCTACACCACAGCCGCAGCAACACCGGATCATAGCTGCATTGGCAACCTATGCTGTACCTTGCCATGGAGCAAGTCCAGGGATTGAACTAGAATCCTCACAGACACTATGTCTGGTTCTTAACCCACTGAGCCACAACGGGAACTCCTAAGCATCGACATTTTTAAAGGTCATTGTTATTATACTACTGTATAATAACCAGATGTTTAGGTAAGCAGATCTCTTCTTCCCCGTCTGGCCCTACCATGAGCTCTCAGATCCAATGAAGCAGCGCTGCAAAATGGATTCTTGATGGCCACCCATAAATGTGAGTCAGAACTCATTTCCAGGTGGCTCCAGCTAACACCTCTTTTAATTGCCTTCAGAGTAAATACCTCCCAGGTTTAAAAAGTTGCCCAAGGTCCTACACAGAGTCCAGGGCCAGATATTGTGATGAAAGCCAGGTGGTCAATTACACAATTATTTTAAAATCAGGCTCCTACCTTCCTCGCCCCTGGCAACCTTGAAGCTGAGGGTATCAGGCAGGAGAACAAAAGATTTAACAAGGAGGTGTAAACCATAGGGTGACATTTCCTGTTTCTTTTTTTTTCTTTTTAGGGCCACACCTGCAGCACATGGAGGTTCTCAGGCTAGGGGTTGAATCTGAGCTGTAGCCACAGGCCTACACCACAGCCATAGCAACCAACGCGGGATCCAAGCCACATCTCCAACCTGCACCTTAGCTCACTGCAACGCCAGATCATTAACCTACTGAGGGAGGCCAGGGATCGAACCTGAATCCTCATGGATCCTAGTTGGGTTCGTTAACCGCTGAGCCACGAAGGAAACTCCCCTGGTTGTTTCTAATTTAGGAATTTTCTAGCCATGCCTCCATCCTGGGCTTTCAGAAATTGAGACATCCCCCCCACCCCCAGAAGTCCCGACACTGTGATGTGGTTTAGTTCCCCCTGCTCCACCATTTACCATGTTGTTTCCGGGTGGGTTTCTGTGTCTGTTTCCCCAGGTGCCACCTAGAGAGTCAGCACATGGGGTGATCTTCTGAAGAAAGCAAGGCAAACAAAGGAAGAGAGGCTAGGTGCAGGGGACAGGAGTGGCCCGTTCAGAGAGAAAGCCAAGCAGAGACACAGGGCTATGAATGAGTGTGAGTGCTAAGGGCGCATCTGAAGCTACTGTTCTCTCTGCCCCTTGCAAATTACATTGTGGTTTCTGCCGAGGTTTCCTTTAGGGTGATGCCTTTTAAGTACCACCTAAGCCCATCCCAGCTCAGCTCCTTGGAAGCGATGGCAGAGACGCTTCTGCACAATGGAAGAGCACCGCTTGATACACGTTTCGTTCCTCCAAGAAACGAAGGCAGGAACGCATCTCGCACCCACATCCATCCCTGCACATTTGAACGCTATGTGCATCAGCTGGTGATTTCAGGGTGGCATGATATAGACAAAAGAGTAGAGCTAATGTCTCTCTTTTAAACATCATGTAAACACAGATTTAGTCAAAAGGCTTTTGTTAAGTCCCTTCAAGCCACTTAACCCCGTGCCATTCTGCAGAACCTGCCCTCAGGGAAGGGGCTGGAAGGAAGGAGCTGAGAGTTAAGTCAAACACACTTGCGCCACACAGACAGTGAGCGGTTACATTGTAATTACAAGTATGTGTTGGGGGTGCCATGGGGGGGTTGCTGGTGGGCCCTTTCTGACTCCTTCCCTGTATAAGAATCAATCAAAAGTAACGAGAGAGGGAACACTGGCCAGCGAAGGCATCCATGGCCGGTGTTTCTTCTTTGAAGCCAGAACACCTTTGACCTTAGGAGTCATTGATTTGCCATCATGCTCCAGAGGTGTCACAGAGGGTCAGCAGAGATGGCTCCAGGGGGAGTGTTATCTTACTGGGTAAGTTGATCAAGACTGGGAAACCGAAACAGCCCTAGAACTCGTCGTGGTCTTGCCTGTCTCTGTTTCACCTGATTCCCCTTTGAAGGTAAATCTGTAGCAGACGAGAAATTGTTAGTGGGTTGAGGGAGGAGAAAGATGGGTTAGCCTGGGTTTCGCCCCTTGAAACAGGTTTTCAGGACTTCTGAGCTGAGACTTAGGGTAACTGTAAGGGGCCAGAATGTTCCATCAGGGATTCAAAGCTGGTTGAGTGGTCCAGGGGGGAGGCTCCTGGCGAACATAACAGCACAAGGCAGCTAGGAGAAAAACCACGGTGATTTTCTCTTGATGCATTATCAGAAAAATAGCAGGTGAAGCAAGAACCCAGGGAGGTGTGCCAGCAGGAGCAAGGCTCACAAGAAAAGCTGTGAAGAGTGAATAGGAAACCTTTGTGAGTCCAGAGCTAAAATGCCTGGAGGAACTCTGTGGAAGGTTTGGGGCTCTGACTAAGCATTTCCAAACCTCGGGTCATAAATACTTGTACATAGAAAGCGCAAGATGTGAACATAAGTCAGGAATGGCCCAGACTAAGGACTACACACTTGCTCTGTTCCCAGACCATATATAAAGCTAAACTCTCTGGACTCCATTCAGGATCTAGAACTGAGTGCCCAGCATAAGACACTAGCCTGTGTGATGAGGGGCAGGATGAAAGACAATATCTCTGACTCTCAAATATTTCCATCCAGACTTCCTCAGGAGTCACTCTTTTTTTTTTTTTTTTGGAGGCCTCATCTGTAGCATATGGAAGTTTCCAGGCTAGGGATTAAATCAGAGCTGCCGCTGCCCACACAACCATGGCAACGTGGGATCTGAGCCACATCTGTGACCTACGCCGCAGCTTGTGGCAACACTGGATCCTTAACCCACTGAGTGAGGCCAGGGATCGAACCCACATTCTCATGGATACTATTCGGGTTCTTAAGCCGCTGAGCCACAACAGGAACTCCAGAACAACAGATTCTGATAGACAACTGTAGAACAGGTTGAATCTTTTAGCCTCAGAGCGTGATTAAATTATTTCTATAGCCCACAAGTTTTTAACATCAGTGTGAGAAAGTTAATTTTTAAAGGAGATCATTCCCCTGCCCTCTCCTTCTTAAGGATGTAAAAGCTAATTTCTAGTATGAAGGCTCAAACTCAGCCCTGAGCCAACTTGGACCACTTATCCATTGAGATGAACTGAAGCCGTGATCCCTGAGGAGGATTAACTTCCCAGCTTGCAGAGAAGACACTGCCAATTGCAGGCAGCATGTAACATCTTCCAGTAAAGCAGTTTCCCCCACCCCCCCAAATGTGCTCCACAGATATTTTGCAAAGTTAGCAGTTGGCATTCGATCATCAAACAAATCTGGGAAACACGGGGTTAAATTGAGTCCAAGGTTTTCCTAAGCGTGTATTTTGCGTCATTCGTTCATACTGGGAATCTCCAAGCAGAGAATGTGGCATCGTTCGATCGTACTTGATCGGAGGATCCTTGCCTAATAAAAATGGCTTCTAAGGACAAGTGCTCCATGAAGCACATTTTGGGGTACACTGTGTTAGGGGCCACCTCCCAGAACATTCTCTCCTGCAGACCCCATGCATTGGTGAGGAGAGGGGCTACACAGTGATCTCTGATGAGCTGGCCCTGCAACCATGTACTTTCAAGAGTTTTCCATATTGTGAGCTTGTCCGCAGCTAACACTAAGTTTTCTCCATGTATTTTTCTTGTGTTCACGAGACATCCTTTCTACTCAGATCCCTTGTTTGTTTGGTGAGGGTGCAGAGCTTGGTCTCTGGGGTCCATCTGCAGACGGATCCATCCACAGCCCCTTGTTACTTTATGTCACATTTAGCTGAACACCCCCCTGGGAACAATTCATTTCCCTCCCTTTAGGGGGTGATGGTGGGTTGGACACAGCCACGAGCCTTCAAAGGGCCACTATGCACAGAGAAATACATGGTCCTAAGGCCCACATTCATGAATCTCTGATTCTGAAGAAGAGCCTGGGCTCCAGGGGACACTGGGGCAGAGACCACTGGTGACTCAGTGCTGCCTGTCACCACCCCCAGAAAAACAACTCCCCGTGCCTCTTCCAGATGGTGGGTCAGCATCTTCCTTGCAGGAGACAGCACGTGAGGCTTAGTCAGCCCCCATCCCAAGTCTCCTGGCGGAAGGACAGCGGTGCTGGGAGGGAGCAGGGAGGCACACTTCTGGCAGAAGTGCCAGCCGCCTCCTCAGCTGGCAGCTCCCTCCAGGGAGGCCTCTGCCAATGTCAGAAATGCAGAATCAGGTCCCAAAGCATCAGATGGGTTGACTCCTGGTTTCTATCCTGTTGTCAGAGACGTGAAGTCTGGAAACCACAACCCATCTGTTTTTCAATTTTCTTGTTTAAAATAATACCTTGTCCAAACATGAAGTGGGAAGAAAAGACAGCAGCATGGATATGCCAGCTATCGGAGAGAAGCCTGAGGACAAACTCCACCTGGAGGCCAGAAAGGGTGACCCCAGGTAAGACGGAGGGTTCCCCCTGGGGCTGGGGCAGCTGCGCAAACACCCCAAGCCCCTCCGCAGGAGAGCCTGTTTGGGGATAAAACGGGATGAGGTCATGCTGGCAAGCTTGTGTCACCCTCCAGTCATTAGCACCCCTGCTCAGCCACCTCCCAGACCCAGCCTAGTGCCCCCACAGGTGTGTTGTCCTTCTCCAGCTGGCATAACAAGGCCATGCCAGCTTTGAGGCCAAGGCTGCCCAGGGCCATCCAAGACTAACACAGCCAGGCCAGAGACGCCAGGCCAGGAAGCGGAGGGAAGGCTTGTCTCTGCCGAATGAAAATAAATTGCAAAATGGCATCGTGTGTGTGGTTGCCCTGGAGAAGAAGGATCTGGAGAGATACGAACATAGCCAGCTGTGGGGGCTCCTCAGAGAAATTCGCTTCCGCCAAGCCAGGTGGTCCCAGGGCAGGGACGAGTGTTCATGGCCAAGGTGCTGGGATAAGTGGGGGGTGGATGGGGTGGGGGTGGGGGTTTGGGGGGTGAGCCAGCTGCACAGCCTTTCCAGGGAACTGCAAGGTGGGGGACACACGTTGCAGCGCTCTGTACCCAGCTTTCCCACCTACACCACCCTGTTGATGAGATGGGTGGGATGGGCTAACCCTAGACACAGATGAGGACACTCAAGATGGGAAGGTGGGGGGCTTCATCCACCCCTGCCTCTCCCTGCATGTCACCTATGCTCTGTTTGTCCCTTAATGGTTCAGGCCACAAAAGCTTTTGGAGGAGCAAGCCACCCTCTCTTGCTGTGGGCATTGGAGCGGGCAGAGGTATGGCTGCCAACACAGGTGGCATCTTTGCATCCACTCTGTTCTTATCCCAGTTGTTTGTCAGCTCAGGATCCAGGAGGATCAGCAATCTTTGAGGGTGCGGGAGGCCTGAGGGGTGGTCAGGAGGTGTGCAGGGTGGTGGGTATAGGCAGATGGGATTCCTTCTTCCCCACTTACTTCTGCCCACCTCACCTCAGTGACTCTACAAGTTACGTTGCTCACAAATCCCAAGAAAGGGTTTGGAGATGCACCCGGAGAGGCCAACTGGAACCCAAGTACCTGTACTGTTACACTGCATGCAGCCCAGCCCTGTATGTCAAGTCACTCCAGATGAATGGTCACATGGCTCCGTGCAAAGTGTTATGTGCTTGGAATATTTTTGTGGGTTTTTTTTGGTCTTTTTAGGGCTGCACCCACGGCATATGGAAGTTCCCAGGCTAGGGGTCCAATTGGAGCTGAAGCTGCCGGCCTATGCCACAGCTGCAGCAATGTGGGATCTCAGCTGCGTCTTTGACCTACACTATAGCTCACGACAATGACAGATCCTTAACCCACCGAGCAAGGCCAGGGATCGAACCAGTGTCCTTGTTACCACTGAGCCATGACAGGAACTCCTGACTTTTTTAGTTTAATGGCTGCACCTGCAGCATAGGGAAGTTCCCAGGCCAGAGAGACTGAATCTGAGCTGCAGCTGTGACCTAAGCCACAGCTGCAGCCATGCTGGATTCTTAACCCGCTGTGCCAGGCCAGGGATCAAACCTGTGTCTCCACAGTAACTGGAGCCACTGCAATAGGATTCTGAACCCACGGTGCCACAGTGAGAACTCCTGGTGACATTTTTTACAAGGAAAAAACTATACTTGTCTTTGTGTCCCTTCCGAAGCTCTCAGTGGTATTTCCTGAGATCCTGCAGAGCCCGCCAATATTGCCGATGTACAGGCAGTTGGCGTTTGGTGGGTGTTTTCTGTACATTTAGGCTATAAATGTAAAGCACAACAATGACTGCCTGTCCCCTGGGAACACGGCTCCCCTTCACGCTCTCCGTGGTGGACAGGCCCCTGCTGGGGAACTGAGGTTGGCTGCTCGCTGCTGACTGTCCCTTCTTGAACCAGCTCTTCCTTTGATCTCCATGACACCTCCGTTATCCCTGCTCTCTGGAAGCCTTTTCTTCTTCCAACTTTGCCCTTCCCTCTCCTCTCCATCCTATCACCCTGCTTTCACTTAGACACAAATGCTGTTACATCATTTTCATGGCTCGTCACCATCATTTTCAGGCTCCTCAGAAGACTGACCAATCACAGCACACCAGCAGAAAGCATTCGGGCCCTCAGCTGACACCCCAATGTGGCAGAGGTCTGCAGAGTGGACTAGTCACTGAGTGCCCATGATGGATACGAATCCCATCCAGTGGTAGAAAGGAAGCCCCAGTCTCCCACTGTCACAGCCCCATCCCAAGGACGCTTACTCTTTGCATGGTATACACACAGTTGGCGCTCAATACATGCTTGAATGACATATTCTGCCCCCACTGATTCTGATGATAGAGCTATTCTCAAGCCTGAGTTTCCTAAAAGATGGGATTATAAAAAGACACGATTGATTGATGAGAGAATGAGGCAAAGGCCTTTGAATGATGAAGTGGTATCCACTGTGGACAGTAATACACTGACCACTCACCTCCAGCCTTCTGACTTGCTCCAGCGCCTCAGGCTCAGTCTTTCTGTGGCTAAATGGGGGAGGGGGGGTGTTGAGTTTGCCAGCAAAGGGCAAGTCCCTCAGACCAGGGATATCTGCCTTTCTCCCAATACCTGGACAGGATGGACTCGGCTGGGGGGTGAGGGGGAGGAATGTTCACTCAATTCCTTTAGCCATGTGCTCCGTCTCTGTTGCACTCACCAGGTGCCAGGTACCAGAGGCGCCCTCGCCCACCGTGGCCATTCAAGGGCCAGGTTCTGAGCCCAGGACTCAGATCTTACCTGTCCTGCCTCTGATGTCCATTGACCTTCACCAGTGCCAGCCCTGACTCTCCTGCAATGACGCCGGTGCCCATCCCTCTACCCTCCCCCACGAAGACCTGGCCTCAGTCACATCAGCTACTCTGGTTTTTCCCAACTTTTTGATTAATATTCTTCACAATTCAACGGTGTTTCCTAAAGTCCACATACCTGATGCTCTGTCAGAAAGTAATAACCTTTCCTCCCCCCCCCCCCCGCCCCCTCCAGTGACCTGAACAGAACCACATTTAAGCGGGGCTGGGCAGGATGTTACGCTTGCAGCCAGCCCCTAACTTCAGGTCAGAGGGAGCTGATCCACTGCCCAGACTCATAAACTGGGCTTGATAAGCGAGCATCTGAGAGGACTCCCACCCCCCACCCCACCCCCATCTCGGATCTCTGACAATCACACATCTCCCCTTGCATTTTGGCTCAGCCCTAGAACCGCCTGAGAGACTTTTGGGGGTCAATTGTGTCAAAGAAAGATGATCAGGGAATGCAGAGAGTGAGGCCCAAAGGTGAGGAAGTGGGGACAGGAATGGAGTCAGCTGCAGATAAGCCACATAAATGCCAACCAGTCAAGCCCCGGGTGCAGCCAGGACCGCAAGCCGAGTGGGAAGAAAGAACAAAGTGGAACAATCATGAGAATCGAGAGAGCAACCGGGGATGTGATACCCTAGTCCTACTGCCCTCCTGTAGGCATCTGTTTCAGGAACAGGCACCCTAAGAGAAGGGGGTATTTTAAAAAGAAATTAAAAAGGAAAACCAGGGGCCCCGGGGACTGGACAGAAGAGCTATTCAGAGGCCTTTGTTTGAGATCATCCGGCCCTGGAGACAGAGGAGAAAAGGGCCCCCTGAGTCTCAGCAAGGAACCTGCCCTTGGGGACAGCCTCACCAGCACCTCGTCCTTGGGAATTGAAGAACCAGAGGAAGACCCCAAACTAAAAATCCGGTATAGGTGTCGTATTGTTTCCCGGTTAACAGTGACCAAAGGCCTTGTCTAGAAAGAATTTTGTCTATGACAGTTACATATTCCTGTTAAGGTCAAAGCTCAAAGTAGGGAAATGAGGAGCAGCCTGAACAATCTGGGTTTTCTTTCTGGGTCTGAACTGGGTGTCCTTGGGCAAGTCACCCCCACATGCTTCCTGAGACACCTTAGGGGCCAGCTCTGTTGCTGGGTGCAGGAGATTCAAGGGCGAATCGAATACTCTACTCCTGCCTTTGACGTCCTCACCTCTTCTTTGGGTCTCTATTTCATCTGTGAGATACACAAACTGGAGAGAAGGTATCCAAAATTCTTCCAAATTCCATTTTCTAGCCAGCAAAGAATAGTCTAGGGGAAAAATAGTCTAGTTTTGCTACAGTCTTTATTTTCCCTTAGATGCACAATCTAATAAGATTTATTTTCTAATAAGATTCTAATTTTATTTTTATTTTATTTTCTAATAAGATTCTAATATAATAACATATAGTATAATAAGATTTCTAATAATGCATAATAAGATTTCTAGTGAGATTCACTTATTGTCATCCTCAGATTCATGGTTCATGGTTTCAGTCACTTGATACATAGTCATTCTTACCAAATGATGGTTTTTATCTTTTTTATTTTACACATACGTATCTTGGCTGTACTTGTACACAGCATATACAAGTTCCTGGGCCAGGGATCGAACCCATGCCACAGCTACAGCCATATCAGATCCTTAATCTGCTGTGCCACACGGGAACTCCTGATTTTTATCTTTTTTTAAAAAAAATACTAGTCTTGGAGTTCCCATCGTGGTTCAGTAATTAACGATCTGACTAGCATCCATAAGGACACAGGTTCAATCACCGGCTTTGCTCAGTGGTTAAGGGTCCAGGATTGCTGTGAGCTGTGGTGTAGGCTCAGATCCTGCGTTGCTGTGGCTGTGGTGCAGGTCGGCAGCTACAGCACCGATTGGACCCCTAGCCTGTGAACCTCCATATGCTGAGGGTACAGCCCTAAAAAGAAAAAAAAAAATACTAGTCTTTGGAAGTTATCACACACATAAGTTTGTGATTTCCAGGCAACCCATACATCTGAAGGAGGCTCTTATTTCATTGTATTGTCCCAACTAACATTACTAGGGTGTTTCGGGGCTCCACAAACATTTGTGCCAGATCGATATTACTTGTTATGACTGTTCACACCCAGTCTTCCTAATCAGGTCAGAATACATCCACTGCTTTCCAAATGAAAATGTGAACCTCTATTTCAGACAGTGCCCGGCTGCTAGGAGTGCAAAGTCAAGCGTACCGATTTAGAGATCTGAAAAGGACACACAAAGATCTGAACAGGAGTAGAGCAAAAGATCGGAGGCTTAGGACACGCTTTGGAAGGTAGGGGGACATTCCATCTTACAGTAACCAAAGTAAAGCAAAGCTGTGAGTGTTGAGGAATGGAATTGGCGAGGCAAGAACTCTCAGAGATTTGCAAACATGTCAGAGATCTGTAAGGATGAGAAATAAAGATTTCTCATCCTAGCTTCATGGCTGAAGAACACATGAGATGCAGGGGCCTGAGGGAAAAGATAAAATCATTGAGATTTGGAGAGGGAGGTGGGTAGAGCAGAAGTTAAGAGCTCTGCTGTTTGCCTTCCAAGGCACCTGGGTTTGAATCCAGCTCTGGTGTGTATTTGACACGCTAATAGAGCAAGTGATAAACTTTCTCAGCCTACTCTCCTTAATAATATGCCAAAGGATTGTTATAAATATTCAGTGAGGTCATGTGTATAAAATACTAAGCCCAGTGCCTCATAAATAGAGAGAACCTCAGAGACAGCATAGAGATTATCTGCAAAGACTTTTCCTTGATAAAGCATTTTACATAAATACATTATACGCACTTATATACAGGCATATATACAAAATGCAATTAGATGCATTTAAAGTCTTAAAAACCTTTGATGAAGAGGTACCAGCACTGAACCAACAAAGTCTAGGATCTGTTCATACCATAAGATATTTTTCTAATTTATAACAATGACTTTTCTAGGCAGCGAATACATTTCATAACATGTTTAAAGCTGTATCTTTCCCTTTAAGCACTTCCTTAGCTGTATCTCATAACTTTTTATATGTTGTCTTTATTTGGTTCAAAATAGTTTCTAATTCCCCTTATGGTTTCTTCTTTGATCTGGGTTATTTAGAAATGTGTTGTTTAATTTTCAGATATTTGGGGATTTCTCAAATCTCGGTTGTTGCTTTCTAATTTTATTGCCAGGGAAAAACATGCCTTGAGTAACTCCAATCCTTTTACAATCATGGAAATGTGTTTTGAGGCCTATCATATCTTCTCTCCTGGAGAACATTCTACGTGCCCTTAAAATAATGTATTTTGCTTCTGTTGGGTAAAGCGTTCTATAAATGTCAGTTAGATCATATTGGTTCACTGGGTTCCCAGTCTTCTAGATCTTTATTATTTTCTGTCTTCTTGTCCTACCAATATCCAGGGCCTTGAAATTTTGAACCAGTAATACTGAAGCGTCTACATTTCCTTTCAGTTCTCTTGGGTTTTGCTTCTTATATTTTAGGGTCTTGTTAGGTGTATATACATTTAAAATCACTACATCTTCCTGATGTATTGACCTTTTTATTATGATCACATGTCCCTTTTCATCTCTACTAATATGTGTTTTCTAAGAGTCTATTTTGTTTGATATGTATTAATGTAGCCATTCTCTCTTTGGTTTCCTGTATATGTCTTTTCCATTCTTTAACTTTCAATCTAGCTGTATTTTTGAATTTGAAGGGTGTCACCTGTGGTCAGAACATAGTGGAATCTTTCTTTTTTTTATCTAATCTGGTTATGGCACCATTTTCATTTAACCATTTAGTCTATTTCATGGGCTATTTAATGTGATTGTTGATTGACATGATTGGATTTGCATCTATTCTTTTGCTATTTGTTTTTAATATGACTCATGTCTTTTTTGTTCCTCTGTTCTTTTATGGCTAGCTTTGGGGTTGAACAAATATTTTTGGTATATGATTTTAATTCCTCTGTTGGTTTGGGGAGGGTATTGTTTTGTTTCGCTTTTAGTTATTTTCTTAGTGTTTGCTCCAAGATTTAAAATATACATCTAGAAGGAGTTCCTGTGGTGGTGCAGTGGAAACGAATCTGACTAGGAACCATGGGGTTGCGGGTTCGGTCCCTGGCCTCACTCAGTGGGTTAAGGATCCAGCCTTGCCATGAGCTGTGGTGTAGATCACAGACTCAGCTCGGATCCCACGTTGCTGTGGTGTAGGCCAGCAGCTATAGCTCTGATCTGACCCTTAGCCTGGGAACCTCCATATGCTGCAGGTGGGGCCCTACAAAGCAAAAATAAATAAATAAATAATACATCTAAATTTATCAATGTAATTCATGTTGATATTGACTTAATTTCAGTAAGATATAGCACCTTTGCTTCTATATAGCTTCATTTCCTCCCCTTTCCTGTGTGCTCTTACTGTCATATATATTAACTCCATATTAATGCTATAAACCCAATAAGACCATGTTATAATTATTGCCTTATACGATCAGATGGATTTTTTAATTAAGAGGATATAACTATACCTTGTTTTTACTTACCTATGCAGTTACCACTTTCAGTGTCCTTCATTTCTTCCTGTGGACTTACCTTATTGTTTTGTTTCCTTTCATTTTCTATAGAATTTCTTTCAAGGCTGCTCTGCTAATGGTAAATTCTCTCAATCTTTGTTTCTCTGGGAATGTCTTTATTTCATCTTAACTTTTGAGATAATAGAATTCACGACTGATGACTTTCTGCATCACTTTGACTATTTCCTTCCAGTGCCTTCTGGCCTCCGTGGTTCCAGAGATGAATTGGGCCATTAACTGAGCTGTCGTTCCCCAGTATGAGATGAGTCTTCCTCTTGCTGCTTTTAAGATTTTCCGTTTGTATTTAGTTTTCAGTAATTGAATTTTGATGTGTGGAATGGAGATTTTTGTGTTTATTTTACTAAGGGCTTACTGAGCTTTTTGGATGTGTAAATTAATTTTTTATGGCAAATTTATGACATTTCAGCCATTATTTCCTCAAGTTTGTTTTTTTCTTTTTTTGCCATTTAATTCTTCTTCTGGGACTCTCAATACAAGGTAGTGTGTTTAATGTTGTATCATAAGCCTCTGACGCTCTATTTTTTTCAATCTGTCTTCCTTTCTGTTCTTCAGATTAGTTTCCATCAATCTATATTTAAGTTCACTGATTCTTCAGCCATCTCAAATTTACTCATTTAACTCATTTTTTGTTTCAGCTATTGTGCTTTTAAATTCTAGAATTTCCACTGGTTCCTTTTTATTTCTGTTTCGCTACTGAGAATTTCTATTTGAGGATCATTGTCATCATACTTTTACCAATTTTTTAACTATATTCTGAGAGATGCTTTAGAGTCTTTGTGCACCAAATATAACATCTGGGTCCACTCAAAGTCAGTTTCTACAGAATTTTTTTCCTTAAGAACGGATCACATTTTAATGTTATTTTGAATATCTCATGATGTTTTCTTGAAAACTCACATTGTAAACCATATACTGTAATATTTTTGGATTATATTTTTTCCATGAGGTTGTTTTTGTTGTTCTTAGGGATTTATTTGGACTTAATCTGCAGAATCTGTCTCCCTGAGATCTGCAGCCACTGATGTCTCTGCTGAGTTGTTTTTAAATTATTGTTTTGTTTTTCTGCCTAGCTTCCTAGGGCTTGTCCTATGTCTGCATAGCTTACCAGTAAGTCAATGATTCATAAGAGGTTGTGCTCAAGAACCTTGAGCCTATAAGGCCTCCCACCTCTGCTAAAAAGAGATATGTGTGTGTTAAAGGACGTATTCAAAGTTCAGGCAGTTTTCCAGTCTGCCTAGGCTTTATTTTCCTCTGGACCTTTTTTGGGTTCCCCATAAAGATGGGCATTGTTTCCCATTCATCCAGGGAGATAGAGAGAGCTGATCTAGCCCTTCTATAATGCTCTCATTTCCAGCATCGCCTTATTAAGCTTTTAAAAAAATTTATTGGGGTTTAGTTGATTTATAATGTTGTGTAATTTCTGCTGTCAACAAAGTGATTCCATTATACATATACACACACATTAACTGGTCTGTCAGTTGCCATAACTGGGACTGTAAACTCAGGTTAGCAAAGCTATGGGACTTCCCCACTCACTTCTATCACATATGCTACTTTTACTGATAGGGCTTCCAGGGATGGGTTTTGGTCTTTCGAATCAAGTCAGCCCCCTCTAGCAGTAAACCTGCTGGTTTTCATGGGCAGTCCTGCCCTGGTAAGATTGCTTCATTATCCAAGTTTTGCAGGGGGCTGGGGTTTGATGGCAAAACAATTTCAGGCAAGAGGGCTTCAGGTTCTGTAGACTTCCCCTTTTGTCATCCAAAGATCTAGCAGATTTTCATGAATAAACACTTCTCAATTTCTTGTTTGTCTCGGTTGATTTGCAGAGCCCTGAAACAGTTGTTTTTCATTGTTTTTCCAGTTCTACTTGTTTCTGGGGGGAAGAAGATTTGTTCAACTCCCCACTTTGCTTTAACAGAGTCCTGTCTCTGAATAAAATCTTGAAATCAATTGCTTCAACATGTATCACAGTGGGGTTTTTTTTCCTCACTTGCCCTGTATACTACACTGCAACTGTTTTGATAATTTTCTGCCAAAAAACTTTCTTAGGTTTATTTTGCTTTTTCATGGCATCTTTATTCTAATGATGAAAAAACCCTTTAAGATGATGATGAAAGCATCCTAACATTTCTTCTGTCTCTTTCTGAGGTTTTTCCTTATATCTCAATATTCACATAAACTACATATTGGGGCTGTAAGGTCTAGAACTCAGGGTATGGATCATATGTTGTTTAACTACCTCTTTTGTCTCAAAACATTCATGAATATAAATTATTATTATATGCCAAATTTCAGTTGCACACTTTGGCATATGATTTCTTCAGTATTAGAAAATATTTCCTTAATTAAAGCCCCATGCATACTGAAATAAATTTCACATGTTTTGAAAAGAGACTCCGCCCAAAAATTTATAGAAATAGCAAAAAGAGATGTGAAAATTTTCTCACCATTAATTGCCAGGGAAATATAAATTACTACCACGATGAGACACTATTGCACACCCACTAGAGTACAGATCTGTGGAGCAATTGGAATTCTCACAAATATCTGCCAGGGATGTAAAATGATACGACTACTTTGGAAACAGTTCCTTATAAAGTAAATGTATATTTACCATATAACCCACTATTAAGTATTTGCCTAAAAGAAATAAAAGTGTATGGCCACAAAAAGACTTTCACAAGAATGTTCATCGCAGCTTCATTCATAATTGCCCCAAACTGAAAAAGACCCCCAAATCCATCAATCATAGAATGGATAAGCAAATTGTAGTATATCTGTACACCAGAGTGCTACTTAACAATTGAAAAGCCACAAATTATTATACACACAGTCATATGGAGGAATATGAAAGACATGCTGAGTGAAAGAAGCCAGACACAGAAGACCACATACTGTGCGATTCTATTTATATGAAATTCTACAACAGACAAAAAAAATAGTGACATAAAGAGTATCATAGGGTGCCTGGGCACAGGGGGAAGGGATTATTTGCAAAGGAGCATAAAGGAAGTGTTTGGAGGTGAGAGGATAGAAATATTCTAGTTCTTTTTCATTTTTCTTTCTAGGGCTACACCTGCACATATGGAAGTTCCCAGGCTAGGGGTCAAATTGGAGCTGCATCTGCCGGCCTACACCACAGCCACAGCAATGCTGGATCCAAGCTGCATCTGCGACTTAAGCCACAGCTTGTGGCAATGTCAGATCCTTAACCCACTGAGATCCTTAACCCAGGGATTGAAACTGCATCCTCACTGACACTATGTAGGGTTCTTAACCTGTGAGCCAAAACAAAAACTCCAAAAATGTCCAATTTCTTGATTATGGCCTTGGCCACACAGGTCACGCACTTGTCAAACTCATGGAGATAACTATCCTTTTAATATGGTTTATTTGCAGCACATGTAAATTTCACCTCAATGAACTTGATGTGCATGCACTAAGTATTTAGCAGCGAGTGCTTCACAAATGTGCTGACGTTTTTGGTGACTTAACAGTAGGATGCAGAGACCCATTCTCTTCCTGGCCTGAAGAGCTGGAGCCAAAAATTCTCTAGCTGCCTCCCAATCCCTTTACATATACAAGGACCTGGGTTTAGGACACCTGATCCCCAGAGACACAGGAGGCAGATAGAGGCTTAGCAAGGACAATTACTTTCAGAAATAGCCAGGTAAAATGTCTATTGACAGATGAATGGACTAAGAAGATGTGGTGTACAATATATACAATGGAATACTACTCAGCCCTAAAAAACAATGAAATGATGCCATTTGCAGCAACATGGATGGACCTAGAGATTATCATATTAAGTGAAATAAGTCAGGAAGAGAAAGACAAATACCATATCACTTATATCTGGAATCTAACATATGGCACAAATGAACCTATCTACAAAACAGGAACAGATTTACAGACATAGAGAATAGACTTGTGGTTGCCAAGCAGAAGTGGGTAGGGAGTAGTATGGAGTGTGAGTTTGGGTTTAGTAGAAGCAAGCTATTATATTTAGAATGGATAAGCAATGAGGTCTTACTGTATAGCACAGGGAACTATATCCAGTCTCCTAGGACAGACCATGATGGAAAATAATATTTTTTTAAAAGAATGTGTATATGTGTATGACTGAGTCACTCTGCTGTACAGCAGAAATTGGTACAATATTGTATGTCAACTATACTTTAATAAAAAAATTTCAAAAAGGAAATAGCCAGGGAGGCTATGAGGTATTTTTGTTGCTGCTACTGCTGTTGCATTTTCATTGGTTTACTTGATTTTGTCCTCACTTTTTGCTAAATTAGTGAGATTTATTACATATCTTGAGAAAAAGAGATACAGCAGTAAGTGGAAGTTTGTAGGCCTGGGCCCTCTTCTGGCTCTGGAATCCTGTCCGAGTCAGTTAACTATTTGAACCTCACTTAAAAAAAAAAAAAAATGGGTCGACTTTTATGAGCCTTAAGATCACTACCAAATTAAAACATCCAAGGTTCTGGGATCAGACATATTTACTGCAAATGATATCTGCAGAAGTAATTTACCTTCCACATTTTTTAATCCCTTTCTCTGTCTTAACGCATTATGATCCTGGATTTTCTGCCATACTCTTTCTGTCTATAATCAAAATTTTATTTATTTATGTCCCATTTCCTCAGAGTGTTGCTAGGCAATGGGAAAGAATCCATTGATCTATGGTTCCCACCTAACACACCATCCTCAAACTTAGTGGCTTAAAACAACACACACATGTTGATTTTGCTGGTCAATCTGCACTGTGGGCGGAACTCAACAGGACAGCTCATCTCAGCTCTGTGTGGCAGCAGCTGGGCAGCTTGAAGGCAGGAGTGCTCTGAAAGCTGCTTACTCATATGCCTGGATGTGGGGGGTTGGGGGGAGTCTCATGGCTGAAGGCTGGAGCAGTGACCCTTGTTAAACACATCTCTCCACATCCATGCATTCTCTCCACATGGTGGTCTTCCCAGCATGGTAGCTGGACCTCTTACTTGTTGCCTCGGGGCCCCAAATATGCATATATCAAAAGAAACAGAGAGACAGAGACAGAAGAGACAGAGAAAGCTTGCTTTCCGGAAGAATCTAGGTGGTCTCCCCCATCCTAGTTTGAAAAGTCAGTGTCAGTTCTACCTAATCATGTTCATGAGAGAGGGTCTTTAAGGCTGGCCAATGTTCAAGGGGTATCAGAGTCTACTTTTGGATGGTAATCGTGTATCTAATATACGGCACAAATGAACCTTTCCGCAGAAAAGAAAATCATGGACTTGGAGAATAGACTTGTGGTTGCCCCAGGGGAAGGGGAAGGAGTGGGAGGGACTGAGAGCTTGGGGTTAACGGATGCAAACTATTGCTTTTGGAATGGATTAACAATGAGATCCTGCTGTGTAGCACTGAGAACTATGTCTAGATACTTACAACCCAGCACGACAACGGGAGAAAAAATGATGTATACATGTATGTGTAACTGGATCCCCATGGTGTCAGTGGGAAAAAAAAAAAAAGTGTGTTGGGGGAAATAACCATAAAAAATAAATTAAAAAAAAAAAAGAATTTAAGGACATGTTTTAAAATCATGGCCAACTCATTTGAATTGAGGTGTTTATGAATAACAAATGGCTTAAGAAGAAAGTTCTCGCTCATCTCTCATTGGGATGGGTCTGTCAAGGCCACTCCAGTCCTACCACATCGGGCTGGTCCTTCAGGGGCTATGATGGCATGTGGTGGAAGGCAGAATACTTGGGACCCCAAATACAATGAAAAATGATTCCTAGCATAGCCCTCAGCCACTGGCTGGAAGGCATGGTTTGCAGTAACCTCAGTTCTGTCTTCAGGCAGAAGGGAAGGACAGGCTGACTCTTTCTTGACTCAATAGAGGGTCGGAGAACAGGTACTTCACTCAGACTTTCTCAATGAAAGCCATACTGAATAACAGATGAAACATTTTGAGGGCAGCACCTCATATAACATAAAAACTCCTCATTCTGTGATTTAACCAAGTAACCAGAGCATATGGCACATTTATGGCCTAGACCCAATTATGGTTACAGGTCTTAGATAATGGGCAGAAGGTCAGACTCCTTGCTCAGCGCCTGTGAGTCTGCAGAACTTCTCCAACTTTTCTGTCATGGTCCCAGAGGAGAGAAAAATCTTCATCTCCAGCATCTGAGATCATCATCCTAAGGTGACTTGCTAAGGAGAAGCTTTTAAGTAGCATTTTAATTGTAAATATTCTATGATACTATCTGTTTATTTGATACTATCTGTTTATTTACGGTCTAGACCCATAAATGAATGTGATTTTACCCAAAATGGCAGAGGTGAAATTGGTGCCTTGAGAAGATGGACCATGTTTACTCTGTGGCAACTTTCTAGACACATTCAGGTACCTCTTGGGCTTGGGTGTCCAATTTGAGAGGAAAAGAAACTATAAAGGCCATCTGAAAATATCATTTTAATGACTGAGAGAATTTCTTTTTTATACATTCTGGTTTCTCATTAATGATACTAAAGGAAAAGGAGCCAAGGCTCCTGGGTGACAGCCTCAGCGAGTGCCCAGCTGGCACCACCTACTTGCCAGGCATAGCTGAACCATCTTGGAATGAACATCCCAGCCCCAGCTGAGCTGCCCCAACCTGTGCATGTGGAGCAGAAATTGGGTGTTCAAATGAATCCTGCCCAAATGGAAACTTTGTAAAAAAATAAAAACTGTTGTTTAAGCTACTATGTAGGAGTATTTGAATTACACTACAATAGATAACAGAACAATGAACAAAGAACTTAGACACTTCACAAAGGAAGATACACAAGGGCCAATACGCACAAGAAAGACTAACATCATTAGTCATCAGGGAAGTAAACAATAAAATCACAAAAAATATCATTATATGTCCATTAGGATGGCTAAAATAAAACAAACAAATAAACAAACCAAAAAACTGATCCATACCAAGTGCTGGTAAGGATATAGAGGAACAGGAACTCTCACACCATGCCTCAGGAAAATGGTACAACCACTTCCAAAAAAAGACATTTTTTAATAGACTTAAATTTAAACAAGCAAGTTCACTCCTAAATATTTACCCAAGGGAAATGAAAACATGTCCACCCACAATGTATACAAGCATGTCCCCAGAGGAGTTCCTATCATGGCTCAGCAGTTAACAAACCCAACTAGGATCCATGAGGTTGCAAGTTCAATCCCTGACCTCGCTCAGTGGGTTAAGGATCTGGCGTTGCCATGAGCTGTGGTGTGGGTCGCAGACGTGGCTCAGATCCCGAGCTGCTGTGGCTGCAGCATAGGATGGCAGCTGCAGCTCTGATTCAGCCCCTAGCCTGGGAACCTTCATATGCCTCAGGTGTAGCCCAAAAGAAAAAAAAGAAGAAGAAGAAGAAGAATGTTCCTAGAAACTGTAATCATGATAGCCCAACTGAATACAGCCCACATATCTAACAACTGGAGAATGGATACACATGTGGTATTACTGTAGAATGGTAAATGCAATGGGATGCAATAAAAAGGAATAAACTATTAATACAAACAAGGGCTTAAATCAACTTAAAAATATGACATTGAGGGAAGGGGATCAAACACATAATGATGCTTACTTTTTAAAATCCATTTATATGATGCTCAAGGCTAGGCAAAACTAATTCAGTAAGTAGTAAAATCATGATTCTGTCTGAGACAGTCTAGCGATCTTAACTATGATGCTATATCTGTAAATCCATAGATACAGACTTTGAAGGAGATATGAAAAATGATTTAACCAATTATATGAGCAGCAAGAATCTGGGGGAAGGGGAATTCTTAAGAGATAATTGAGGAGAAGTGGAGTAAAGCTTTTAGATTTTGCTCTCTCTACATTGGGTTACTTCAAAAATTTTAAATGAACATATATAACATTTCAAAATATTTTTATTGAGTGTAATTTACTTAAAGTAAAATCATAAATCATAAGTGTATACTTTGGGGAATTTTGTGGCAAATACACACCCATGTAACAAAGATCTCAATCTCACCATTTCTCAGAGGCAACCTCTGTTCTAACTGGATGCCGGAACGAAGTTGAACACAATCAAAAGAAATATGGCACAATCCAGCACTCAACAATGCAAAAGCTCACAATATGTGGCATCAAATAAAAAATTATCAGGTATGTAAAAAGTAAAAATACACAGCCCATAATTGGGAAAACATCAATAATTTAAGCAGAATTACAAATGACAGAAATTTAAACACTGGAAAACAAAGACTTTAAAACAGCTATTATAAATAGACTTAATATGCTCAACTGGTACATTGACATAATTACATAATATGTCCAACGTTAAGTACAAAGAAGAAAAGACTGACAAAAAATTAAAATAATATATAGTACCTGTGGAACAACATCAAAGCACTCTGACATATATAATTAGAGTCCCAGAGAGGACAAAGAGAGATTTATGGAAAAAAATACAAGCTTATCCAAATTTAGTGATGACTATAAACACACATGTCCAAAAAAGTCAGTGGAACCCAAGCAGAATAAATATAAAGAAAATCATGCCAAAATAGATTATAGCCAAGTTACTTTAAAATAGAGACAAGAGGAAAATTTTAAAAGCAGCCAGAGATAAAGGGCATATAAAAAACAGAGTAATAGGAGTTCCCCTTGTGGCACAGTGGAAACGAATCCAACTAGGAACCATGAGGTTGAGGGTTCAATCCCTGGCCTCTCTCAGTGGGTTAAGGATCCGGCATTGCCATGAGCTATGGTGTAGGTCATAGACGTGTCTTGGATCTGGTGTTGCTGTGGCTGTGGCTGTGGCCAGCAGCAACAGATCCAATTAGACCCCTCGCCTGGGAAACTCCACATGCTATGGGTGCAGCCCTAAAAGGACAAAACACAAAACAACAACAACAACAACAAACCCCAGAGTAATAAAGACAAGCACAAGAGCAGAATTCTTAGGATAAAACACACAAATCAAAAGAAAATGGAGTAACACCTTAAAATGCTGAAAGAAGCTATTATCAAAGAATTGTATCCCCGGGAAAATTATCTTTCAAAAATGAAGACCACAATAGAGAATGCTAGAGATGGAAAAAAAATATTTCATACAAATAAAAGCTGAAGGGATTCATCAACAGCAGACCTACACAAGAGATATTTAAAAAAATTTTTTTCATACTCCAATTAAAAATCAGAGATTGCGGGAGTAGCCCTAGAAAAGGTAAAAAGACAAAAAAAAAATCAGAGATTGTCAGATTGGATTTAAAAAAGCATACCATCCAAAAACTAATCAAAAGAAATCTGGGTAGCTATATTTGATGTCAAACAAAGCACACCTTAGAACAAATAATATTGTCTAAGATAAAGAAGGATATTCCATAATGACAAAGGGGTCAATTCATCATCAAAGTATAACCATCCTAAATGTATATGTATCTAATCATACTTAACTTCAAAATAAATGAAACAAAACTGATAGAACCCAAACAGACAAATTGACAGTGATAGAAAATTTAAAATCCTTTTTATATTAATTGATGTACGTGTAGACAGAAAATAAGAGTATAGAGCACTTGAACAAAACTATTGAGCAACTTGACCTAATTGACAGTTGTCAGTGGCAGAATACTCCATCCTCCCACACATACATGGACAGTTAACCTATGATAAAGGAGCAAAGAACACACAAGGAAGAAAGAACAGATTCTTCAATAAACAGTGTGGGGAAATGAGGGTGAGCAAATGCAAAAGAATGAAACTGTCTTAACACTAGACACAAAAATTAATTCAAAATGGATTAAAGACTTGAAGGAATACCTGAAACTATAAAATTCCTATAAGAAAACCTAGGTGATAACTTCACTGACATCAATCTTTGTGATTAATAAGTATCTTTTCATTTATCTGTTGGTGGATCTAACTCCAAAGGCAAGGGAAACAAAAACAAAAATAAACAAATGGGACTACATAAAACTAAAGAGTTTCTGCAAAGTGAAGGAATCTTCAAAATGAAAAGGCAACCTACTGAATGGAAAAGACATTTGAAAATCATGTATCCAAAATATATAAGTGACACATTCAACTCAATATCAAAAAACCAAACAATCCAATTAAAAAATAGGCAGAAGGTCTGAGTAGATATTTTTCCAAAGAGGACCAACAGATACATGAAAAGATGTTCATTAATCATCAGAGAAATGCAAGTCAAACCACAATGAGATATCACCTCATTCCTGTTAGAGTGGCTATTATTGATAAGACAAGGAATAATAAATGCTGGGAAGGATGTGGAGCAAAGGGAACCCTTACATACGTTGGAACTGTAAACTGGCACAGCCACTATGGAAAACAGTATGGAGATTCCTCAAAGAATTAAGAATAGAACTACTATATGACCTTATATTTTTGGGTCACTTATGGGTATTTATCTAAAGAACATGAAACACAAATTTATCTAAAACATGGGTATTTATCTAAAGAACATGAAAACACAAATTCAAAGATATATCCACCCAATTTTATTATAGCATCACTTACAATGGTCAAGATATGGAAACAATGTAAATGCCCACTGATGAATAAATGGATAAAGATGTGAGATTATGTGTGTGTGTGTGTGTGTGTATACACACGTACCACAATGGAATACTACTTAGCCATAAAAAAGAATGAAATCCTGCTATTTTTGATAACATGGATGGACTTTAAGAGTTAAGTGAATCAGAAGGAAAAAGACAAATACCATATAATTTCACTCATAGATGGAATCTAAAACAAAACAAAACAAAACCAACCAACAAACAAAATACAACAAAAACAAACTCATAGATACAAAAAACAGATCAGTGGCTACCAGAGGGGAAGGAGGCGGGGGAGGTAGGGAAAATGGGTAAAGAAGGTCAACTGTGTGGTGATGGATGATAACTAAATTTGTGGGGGTAATCGCTCTGTAGTGTATACAGATGTTGAACTGTAACAAATGCCATACACGTGACACTTTTATTATTATTATAAAAGAATTCTCTATCCAGCAACAGTACAACACAAATTCTTTTCCAATGCACATACAACATTTACAAAGAAAGGCCATATTCTGGATCATAAAACAAGTCTCTGTAAATTTAAGGGAATTTAAATCATACAAAGTATGTTCTCTGATCATAACATATTTAAGAATAAAAAACAACACCAGAAATAATTCCAGAAAATCCTCAAACATTTAGAAAATAAATAACACATGAGTCTAAATTTAATCCTAAGAGAGATTAGAAAACAGTTTGAACCAAAACAAAAATGAAAATATATCAAAATATGTGGGATGCAGCCAAAGCAGTACCTAGAGGGACATTTACAACTTTCAATGTTTGTATTTGAAAAAGAAAGCTCTCCAATCAATTATCTAAATTTCCACCTTAAGAAACTACTAAAGAATGAGAAAATCCAATACAAAGTTCATATGAAACTTTTACCTCATAACTCTAATAAAAAATTAGTATTCTTTGTTCATTTTCATCTGATTACCTTAAATTGTTCTTTTCTGTTACTTTTCTTCATAGCTATAGATTTTTGCTATAAATAACAGCCTTGTTGAAGAAAGTGTGTAATTATATAAAAGGGCATACGTGAAGAGTTTCTGACTTTTATGGTACAAATTGTATCAATAAATGACTGTATATGGAGCCCGTACCATCTGCCAACCCTTACACATGTGTTGTTTCATTTAACACCTAGGCGACAGTGGATGCCTAGGGGATTTTGAAGGCTTAATTTATGATCACCAGAAGCTGCCATTTAAACATCCACCTCCCGCAGAATTGTTAGATTTGGTTTATTTTCTCTGTTCTGTGTGAATATTTGATTTCGTCACACAAATACCCATCCTGAAAGAGTCCCTCATAACTCTTGGGTTGTACGAGATCAACTTGCTTTAGTGAATTAGGCGATCAAGCAGAATTGGTTTAGGAAATAGCCAGCACATTTAGAGGAGAAGTAACATACAGAGCAGGCAAAGATTTTGCCAGTCTGTTCCTCAGACTCAGCCCCTACCTGATATCACAACAGTGAGAAGAAGGAAGATGAAGGTATGCAATACAGAGGCAAGAGATGATGGCACCTATGGTCAGAAGCCCCCATTTCTTCTTCACTATCCCAAGGTGTGCACACTCACTTATGATCCCCTGTAGTGAACTTTCTGTCTGCAAAATGCCAGCTTCTCTGCCTTGGGTTCTGTGTGGGGCACCACAGCCTGGTTTCACTAGTCACCTCCTAGAGACCAGGTAGGATGCTCACCCAAGATTAACATATATCACAGATGAACCTAAAGGAATTATTCACTTACCGATGAACTGATCAGAAGATGTCACTACAGCTGGGGATCTTTCCCTGAATTAAAACTAGGCTTCGAGAATTATTTTTTCAAAGTCCACTTTGAATTATGGGGCTGTAATTTCATCTTGAAGGCTCTTTGTGGGTCATGCTTCACTTCTTGTGGTTTATGACTTCAACGCAGGCCCTCGATGGAATTACAGCCCAACAGGCACAGAGACTGCTATTTATCATCTGTTTATTTTACAACCAAGCATCTAGTATATTTTGGTTTTATGCTGCTGGAGAACACAAGCAGGGAGGACAGGGTGGAGGAAGAGGAGGAGGAGGAGGAGGAGATAAAATAGTTGAACCAAAGCTACAGCCACATCCACCCAACTCTAAACTTGAGATAAAAACCATAAGTCAGACCATGGTCCAGACATGTTATCTCCACGTTCACAAACACCTGGAAGTCTCCTCTACTTGTTACTATGAAAACAGCCAAATGGCTGTTTTGTATCTCTCCTTGGTGAAGTGCGACTGCAGCAGAGCTCAGAGGGCGGACCTGGGGGTGGCCAGGGCGCCTCCTCCCTGCTTTCGTGTTCTCTGGGCCAGCAACGAGCTTGCAGGCTGGAGGCTGCAAGCAGCTGGGTCAGAGATCAGGCAGGGTCACCACGTGCTCAGGCCTTGGGTTTGGCTGCTGGTCCCTGCTGTGTGCTGGGCGGGCCGCCCCTCGATGGCTCAGTGCCGTCACCGGCCTCTGCAGCACAGTTGGCCCTGGGCCTTTGCAAACATTCTAATTTGATGCATAATTAATATAACAGTGATTCAAGGCAGAGAGGCTTCTGGGACTAATTAGTGACCTGAATCTCCATGGTAGCCTGCATTCCATCCTTATCAGTGCCGGGAAGAACTGCACTCTTAGAAATAATGTCTCCCACTTACTACTGCACCACAGCCAAGAGGCAAAGATCATCTTTCCCTGCAGTGCTCGAAAATTCCATCAGTGTGTAATCACCTCCCATGGGGCCTG
Organism: Phacochoerus africanus; assembly: GCF_016906955.1. NCBI lineage: Eukaryota > Metazoa > Chordata > Mammalia > Artiodactyla > Suidae > Phacochoerus > Phacochoerus africanus. The sequence continues at coordinate 56,946,292 of NC_062554.1, read as the reverse complement.
AACTTCCCCTGGAAGAGTCTCACTGAATTAGTCTCTCATGAACTTTTAGGTTTCCATATGGGCCTGGGGAGCTCTCAGTGCAGGTGAAGAAATAAAGACAGTCAGCGAGGGCTCAGAATGGACAGCATTGTTCGGGGGTTTGGAGCTGGTCTGAAAGAGCACAAAGCCTCAGCTCTCTTCCCAAAGGCCTTGCAGTACGATAATTAAAGCCACAGTGAGGAGAATGAATGGTCTGTGCACTCTCGTGCCTAATAGGGTCCCCCCTTTGTGCACGCATGGCTCCAAATCTCCCAGCCACACACAGAGGACCTGCTCAGAGTCGGAAAGGAGTGGGTTTATCCCAGGAAAAGAGGCGGCATTGCCTCCCGTCCAGCTTCCTAGAGCTGTCACCATCAAAACCCACTGTGATTTCACCTCATTTGCTCCAGCCCCGCATGACACAGACTAGATTCAGCAAACCGTGGACATGGATGGTGGGCCAAAAGTGACCTGACCATTCCTTTGGTTCACATAGGTGTGGTCCACGGCTGCTTTCACGCAACAATGGCAAGACTTTAATAGCTGCAGCAAAGACCGCATGACTCCCAAATCCTAACATATTTACTCTCCGGCCCTCTGCAGAAAAGGTTTCCTGACCTCTGCTCTAGATCATCAAAAACCACCCAGCCAGTGTTCCCGTCGTGGCTCGGTGGTAACAAACCCGACTAGTATCCATGAGGATGTGGGTTTGATCCCTGGCTTTGCTCAGTGGGTTAAGGATCTGGCATTGCCTTGAGTTGTGGTGTAGGTCACAGACTTGGCTCGGATCTGGTGTTGCTGTGGCTGTGGTGTAGGCCAGCAGCTGTGGCTTCAATTCAGTGCCTAGCCTGGGAACTTCCATATGTCACAGATGCAGCCCTAAAAAGGAAAGGAAAAAAAAAATATATAAACCACCCAGCAGATGGTGACCTAGGCTTTAGTCAGCTTTTTTTTTAGAATTTCTTTTGGGGGAATGGGCTAGGGACCACACCATGAGCTATCCCTTTAACAACAACCACAACAACCACCAAGTATGATTTCCAGCCTCCTCTCGTGATTGTGCAGTGACCCAATGCCTATTTATTACCTTCCCATGGAGGAGGCTTATCATTTATTTAATAAACACTTAGGTGCTATTTGCTACATGCCAGACACCACTCTGAGCCCTATAACGAAATGAACGAATGTTATCCTTCTCATCATCCTATCAGCTGGGCATCACCCCCATTTCACAGATGAGGAAACAAAGATGCAGAGAGGTTAAGTTGCCCAGGCCGTATAATTAATGAGTAAGTGACAGAGCCGGAATTTGAACCCAGGGAGCTTTGTTCTTCAGTTTGTGTGCTTAACTAGGTCATAAGTTTCTCTACACAGTATGCCAAGGGAATAAAGGCGACCAGACCTGGTTAGCTATCCACAGCTGGGAAGTCCTCTTAGAGGTTTTAATTTAAAATACGTGAATATTAGAGTTCCTGTTGTGGCTCAGTGGAAGCAAATCTGACTAGCATTCATGAAGACGCAAGTTCCAACCCTGGCCTCGCTCAGTGGGTCAAGGATCTGGCGTTGCTGTGAGCTGTGGTGTAGGTGGAAAATATGACTGGGAGCTCACGTTGCTGTGGCTGTGGTGTAGGCTGGCAGCTGCAGCTCCGATTTGACCCCTATCCTGGGATCCTCCATATGCCATGGGTGCAGCGCTTAAAGAAAAACTAAAAAATAAAAAAAATAAAATATTGCACTGCATTTATCCTTGGCTTCTGGTGCCCTCCAGCACACGAACACTGCCTGTACCCCTTGGATATGGCACTCCCTCTGTGAGGGGCATAGGCTTAGTTTATTTTTACCTTAGACACACCTGCGCTATACCTGATTTTGCCACTATAGCACTCATTTATTTGATCAAGTCTAGTGCTTTGAAACTTTTTATTTTTAATCAACAGGCACCATTTAAAAGAAATTTGCATGCAGAATAGAGAACAGAGAGAGGTAAATAGCCAAGGAAGCCTCTGAGTTTGACTGGGGGTGGGGCGGGGTGGGGAGGTTCTTTAAAAACCCTGCAGTCATCCACCCTTCTGGAGCAACCCAGACTGGACTGGCTCCTTTTCCCACGTGACAGTCCTTCAGAGGTGCCAAGGCAGTGATCACACCTCTTATCCAGGAAAAAATGAAGCTAGTTCTTGTGATATCTCTTTGTTAGGATGCGCTTTCACATCTTCTCATGCACACCAATTAAAACAGGTTCCCAGAACTGAATGCCACGTTTCAGAATTGGGACCGTCCACAGAGAGTTAGTGGGAAACATCGATTTCTCAGATCTGGATTCTCTAGAAAGGGCTGTGGCAGATTCTATTTCCCAAAATGGATACAACAGTATCATCTCGTTTGCTCTTCTAGAACCTTGCCACCCTCCAATAAATGACGGAATCTAATTCTCCTACCCTTGAATCTGGGTGGGCTGGTGCCTCATTTGTACCCAGCAGAATGTCAAGGAAGAGATGCTGCATGGCTTCAGAGTCTGAGTCTCCTTGTGAGGTAGAACCCTGCCCTGGGAGCACTGGGCCACCATGCCAGTAGTCTGACCACCCCAGTGTGCCATGCTATGAGGAAGCACAAACTAGCCCCGGCAGAAAAACCACATGAGAAGCCTGACATTACATTCAGAGAGACAGCCCTGACTGGTCCAATCTCTCCTCCTCCACTGCTCCTGTCTCAACCACCGTCTAATGACAACCACACGGGGGACCCCATGCCAGAGTCACCCAGCAAAGATGCCCAAATTCCTGACCCACAGAAACCATGGAAGACACTAAAATTATTATTGTTCACAGACACAAAGTTGGGAGAGAATTTGTTACGTAGCAGTAGGCAACCACAGCAGAGTCTTAACCTTGATCCCTAGTCTAAAGCAGACAAGGGCTGAGGCAGCTCCTTAGAGAACTCTGATGCTGTCGATCACAGTTTATTTGGAGAATTAGCATCCCACCTCACCCAGTAAGTACAGAGAGACTTCACAAGAGGTCATAGAAAGATGCTTGAGACCAAAGCTTGAGACTGCAAACAAAACCAATGAGGTGGCATATATTTTACTATTGCTAAAATATTACCCCCCAAATACATTTTTAATAAAGGGACATGTTGCTCTGGATTAAACTGTGTTCCCCACAAACCTATACATGGAAGCCCTAACCCCCAATGTGACTATATCTGGAGAGAGGGTATTTAATAAGATCATAAGTAAGTTCATAATTCAATAGGACAGTGGCCTTAGAAGAACAGGAAGATCTCTCTCCTTCTGCCATGTGAGGACTTGGAGAGAGGGCAGCCATCCGCAAGCCAGAAAGAGAGGGCTCAACAAAATTCTACTGTGTGCTGCCACCTGGATCTCAGACTTCTAGCCCCGAGAACTGTGAGAAATAAATATCTGTTATTTAATCCACCCAGTCTAAGATATCTTGTTATGGCAGCGCAGCCTGAGCTACCAATATACATATGTAATACATACACACACACACATATTGCTTATACATTAAGTATATACATACACATCTATTAACCAAACAATAAAGATAATTTGCATTTTAAGTGAATGAATTGGCAAGCATGCCCACTTTAGTTGACAAAATCCTGAGAACCTAAAGATGATACCAACATCTGTCATATGGACTAGCTCTACAATTTAGGCTTCTTCCTGCATATTTTCAGTACTGTTTTGAAGAAAACAACTGCTTTAGTATAAAATAAACCATGGTTGAACTAGCTATCATTAAAATCAATTGTTGAAATGTAATTGTAATGTATACATGTAAGGATAACCTGACCCCCTTGATGTACAGTGGGAAAAAAATAATAATAAATAATTAAAAAAAATCAATTGTTGAACTAGCTATCATTAAAATCAATTGTTAAAAGGCGGGGGGGGAGTTCCCTTTGTGGCTCAATGGTTAACGAACCCAACTAGGATCCATGAGGATGCAGGTTTGATCCTTGGCCTCGCTCAGCAGGTTAAGGTTCTGGTGTCGCCTTGAGCTGTGGTGTAGGTCGAAGATTTGTCTTGGGAAACTTCCATATGCCCCAGGTGTGGCCCTAAAAAAAAAAAGGCTGAAACAATAAAAAAAATACAATCAATTGTAAATATAATCCTGAAAGTTTAGATGGGACCTTAAAGTTCATTCAGGTAAACCTACTCATCAGAGCCTGTTTTATAACATTCTGCAACATTGACATTGACATTGTAATATCCGGGCTGGATCCTCATGGACTATCCAAGTTTTCAGTGTCCAATGTATTACTCTAACTCAATGTTGGTGAAAGTGTGGTGAAATGGGCACAGTGATACATTTTTTACCGGTTCGTAAACTGATACAAACTTTTTGGAAGAGGATTTTATTACATTGCTCAAAGGTATTAAAAAGGATTATGCCCTCAATCTATGTTTAAGTAATAACCCAGCATACAGAGAACTCTTTCAATGCTATGATATTGTGACAATATTTATCACATGGAAAAATGAGAAACACCAAAATGTCAATAGCAGAACAATAGTTAAAGGAATTACTATTTATGAACTCTTATCCTACAAAGCATGACTATGTACATATGTAAAAAGGACTAGAAAAACTATATAAATATATGTTTGTTGAGTGAATTGAATACCAACAACAATTGCCTGAATGTGCTGTTATCTCCGGGTAGCATATTTTTATTTGGCCAAAAAATGACCCAAATTCAGTTTGGAAAATATGGTCACAGGAGAGTCATGTGGTCATGAAATCTGGAAGCGTCTAGCAATAATTCACTGAGCTGTTACACAGCTCTAACAGTTAAATAAATATGCCTTCTTGTAACTTGCATCCATTCTTACCACGTCTGGCAAGTGAGGTGACCGGAACAAACCCTATGTTAGCCACAACATGTGTGTAAGGTATGAGGTTCTTAACAGTTCTCCCATAATAAAAGGCAGCCATCACGTCTTGATCACTGTCACTGTTAATATGTGAAGTTATGTCCGAAAATATTTTCTATTTTGGCACTTTAGGGGAGAGACTTCTATGTGCTCATCTCCAAACCTGCCTTCCTCATCTGGAACATGAATTTGTGGTTTAGAACTTGAGACACTGTCCACATTTCACACTCCTCAAGTCTAAAAAATATCCTTCCTCGTAACTGAAGGCAAATGACTGTTTTCTCCCTTTTCTTGCTGAGTCTTTTCCTGGATTGTATTTTTTGCTGTTGACTGATATTTTCCCTTGAGTTATGACAGGTGAAAGCCAAACACATGCATCACCAAGTGAAGTGTGGTCGGGATCAGCCAGGGGCAGGAGGAAGGAAAGGCTTGTTCCTTCGGATGACAACAATGTCATGGGACTATTAGGAATGATTCACATACATTTAATGTGGGAGCTGGAGCTGGAGGGAATCTGAAGGGATGGGATGAGGCTGCTTGTCTGTCTGGCGGCCTGTGGAGTTGATCTGTGTTTGATTTCTGCAATGCTTTTTTGGCATGATTCAAGGAGGGCGTACACTATGGATACGGAAGCTCTTGGGCTCTTATGAGGCATCTACTTTCAAAGTTATACGTTTGCAAATTTCTGGTTATTCCTTCTGGTGAGTATAAAATGGAGCCAATACAAAGACATGGTTAGAATGAAATGATCATTTGACCAAGAATAATGAAGGAATCCTGGTTGAGTGTCAGTTTGAGTCTGGAAGAGCTGGAAATTTTATTTGGCCAAACTTTGAGGGAATTTCTGGGATAAATGTGCTCTTTTCTACCTCGAGAGTGTATGAATAAAACTTTGTCAAAACTGAGCAAACATACAATTTAAAGCTGAGAATTACTTTTTTGTCCAAAGAGATACTGTCAACAAATATTCAACTCTGGTTAATATATATGCTGAAGTATTTAGGGGGAATTATATCTGAAATTTACAAAAAATAACAGGGGTTAATGATGGACACAGGGCTGGATACACATGGGATAAAACATGGATACTAAACTGTTAGTATTCACACTCTAGGAGATGGTTCTATGCAGTGGTGTCCCTGCGCAGGCTTACAAGAGCAGATTTTGCTCAAATCTTCCCCAAGTTATACTCAGACCTTGAAACTGACCATGCTGGGAATGTCTACACCATAGGAATCAGCAAACCATACATGTCAGAGCTTCGTAAAGTGTTTACCTGGAGAGCCAGCTTGCTGACACATCACTAGTTATATGGGTTTTTCACTGTTAACGTCTTTCGCCTTTCCTGTATGTTTGCAAATCTTCCTAATAAAATATTGGCAAAATAATGTGTCTCAGTGTACTTTCACTGATGAAAAAAATAGATGTAAAAAACAGTTTTTAGATTTTGGCTTCCAAGTAGGATTTAGTACATAGAGGCAAGGCATTCCTCCCATTGCAGCAGCTAGGGAAAAGAAAGACACATCACACAATCATATTTTTCAAAACAGTGAGGAGACCCACAGGGGCCAAGAAGCCTGGAAGAATGCCAATCCCAGAAGGGAAGAACACACACAAAGCGAGCAGGGGTGGCTGGCAGTTTTCTTCCACAAGGGGGTGGGGGCGTTTGCCAAGGCCCAGTGGAAGAATGGGGCTTACTATGCAGAGGAAAAGATGGGGCTTACCTGCAGCCTGGAACAAGAGGATGGGTTCAGAGGAGACCCAGACACAGGGCTGACTTCCCCACAGACTGTTACAGCATTGGGGTGGACAGGAGATGGGGGCTGAGGCAGAAAGGACAAGTGAAATCACCCAAAGCCCCCATGTCCCTGGGAGACGCTCACACTAGTGGGAAAGGCTTACAACCCTACCCAATGGGGCTCCCCATCAGAGCTCTGGTCTCCATCCAAAGCCCAGGGCAACTTCAACCAGATGGCAACTGGACCAGGAATCAGACCTCCCTCAGTCTCCCATTTTGAAGAGACAAAGTCTCACTAGAGGAAGGGGCTGCAACGAACACATGCCAGGTCTCACCCTCACACATTGGAAGCCAGAGAGGACTGAGTCTAACGGCAACCAGTCATGACCCAGTCTAGGCTGTCATGGCATCAGGTGATGAGCATCTTATACTGCCTGTCCCCCTGGGGAAAGGGTACAGCCTTCCTGGGGGCAAGGAACCTTAACTTCAGTCTCTGTGTTTTGTTTTGTTTTGTTTTTTAATTTTTTTAAATTTTTTTAAAATTTTTCTTTTTCCCGTGTTTTTTAATACAAAACATCTGGCAAACAACCATAAGTAATGAGACCTGAGAAGAGGTAGGGAGATGTAACCAATAAGAGAAAAAGAATAGACAATAAAGCGGATCCACGAAATATCCAAAAATTAGACTTAGCAAAGAAGAAACTTGAACATAACTACTAGAAACATTTTAAAGAAAATAGAGAAAATGATGGGCAAAAAAGATGGCTGGAAAGATGAAGACTTTCAACGGAGAACTGGAATCTATTAAAAATAGAAGCAAGTGGACCTTCTAGGATGGCAATATCTGAAAGTAAGAACTCATTGATGTTTTTCACAGCAGAAGTCCAGCTGGTGAACCTGAACATATGTGAACAGAAAAAAAAAAAAAAAAAAAAAACATATTGAAGGGCAGACAGAGTGTGAGATATGGAGGATACAGACAAAGGGCCTAATATACGTGTAACTGGCATCCCAGAAGGCAAGGAGGTAGAGCATGAGGACAAGAAATACTTAAAATCAAGGTCCTTACAGGCACCAGCAGAAGATGTACTTCACTTAGATGTTCACGTCCTGGTCTTTACATTTACTGATTATGTACCACATTGAGCAAAGCCCACCCCTCCTCTGATCCTCCCTCTTCCCTCATCTATAAAACTGAATCAATAATATTAATTCCTCAAGACTTTCAGATTATCATCTATAAATGATAAAACAATATAAGGTAAGGTGAAAAAATTTTAATTGTCATTGTTCTCTTCATTGTTTCTTTGCCCAGTGAGTCAAGTGGGCCAGTATACAATCTCTAGCTCGAGCATACATCAGCAAAAGATTAGCAATTGGCTGAGTGAAACTGGATTTCATTTAGGTTGTATCTCCTCTTCTTTCTAAAATACTTCTATCCATGTTGCATTTTTCCTACTGTGTAACAAGCAGTATCTATTCCAGAGATCATGGAAATAAGTTAAAGGCCCTGTGAAGGATTTCCCTTCTGAGACTATTTTCTGGGACTTGAAGTACTTGGGTGGAGGTAGGACATAGGACACAAAATGGGAAATATGCCCCTAATTGAAGTTAGGGAGGATTGAATTCATTTAAATTCTTTAATCATTTAGTCTCCAGTCACATTGGAACAGAGGGAAAGCTCAGAATTATATCAGGAAGGGTGGACCCATAAGACTCACCAAAATGACATGCAATGGTGAGCACATATAGATATTTATAGGCATTTATACATATGTATTAAAATTCTAATGGAGCACAAGCCTGGAAAACATGATTTCAGATGAAAGATTTGTTACCAGGGAAACCAAAACTTCCAGTTTGCTGATTCTGAGCTACCCAATAAAACTCTAAGCCATGGTCTCTGAATTAGTTTATGTTCTTTTGACATGTTTGTTGTTGTTGTTACAAAGAAATAAAGAAAAGAGTGAAAGATGCAGACTGAGCTGGTAGGAAGAATTGGAAAAAGGATGGTGAAAAAAATGAAAGCAGCAGTATACTACTCCACCCGGGCTGCCATAACAAAATCCCACAGAAGGGGAAGCTTAAACAGTGGACAGCTATGCCTCACGTTTCTGGAGGCTGAAGTCCAAGATCAAGGTGCTGGCCAGGTTGGCTTCTTCTGAGCCCTCTCTCCTTGGCTTACAGATGGCGATCTTCTCGCTCTGTCCTCTCCTGGCCTTCCCTCTATGTGGGGGTCTCCCCAGTGTCTCCTCCTCTTCAAATAAGGACACCGGTCCCATGGGATTTAGGGCTCCACCCTTATGAGCTCATTTAACCTTAATTACCTTTTTAAAAGCCCTATCTCCAGATACAGTCACATTGGAGGTTAGTGTTTCAACATATGGACTTTTGTGGGTCAGAATTCAGCTCATTTACAAGCAAGAGTTTAAAAAGAGAGAGAGATCATATGTTAGTTAATGGTTCAGAACTAAATGTGCTTTGCCACATCCACACAAGTACCAACCAGCCAACCCAGCAGATCAAAAAGCTATAGGCCTTTGTTTCTTTACTGAGGGTGGGGGTTGGGGTATGACACTCTTGGCTTGTTTTGCTAGCTTAGGTATGTGGGCTTGGAGTCCTAAATCTTTCTTACCAACACCTTTCTGATGATCTGATGCTCTGCCCTTCGTTCTGTTCTCCCTAGATAGCCTACCTTTTGAAAAATAAGGTTTCCAGCCATTCCAGGTATGTCTCCAAAATTAGGCTACCCAACTTTGGGCGACCCAGTTGCAAGGGAGGAGCCACAGAGCAGCCTTGGGACCTTAAGTTCCTGGAGGGGTGGGATGTTCTGGGTCTCTGGCCTGGTTCTCCAGCCAAGACAAACCTCACTCTTTACTGACCATGTGTATGAAATACCACCCAAGTCAGTTCAGAAAATGCTTATTACATGGGAGGCCATGGAGGCTGAAACAAAAACATCTCCAACATTGATCTCCAGGAGCTCACAGTTCAGTGGAAAAGACAATTGACAAGGCAGAAGCAGCTCAAGACTTCAAGGGCAAAGCCAGTGAAAACGCAAAGGTGAGAATGATTCATTCTGACTGAGAATCAGGGGACTTTCAACAGAGGCGCCACTTTCAGGCCAGACCTGGAATGATGAACAGGAACTTGACAGTTGGGAAAAGCGTGGAGTGTGGGGTGGAGTGTGAAGAAGGTAGATCATGCCACTCAGATGAAAAGGCACGAGCAAAGGCATGGAGCAGGAAAATGAGGGTAATTCTCAGAGATGCTGGCCAATCAGACGCATCTAGAGCGGCGGTCCTCAGACTCCAGTGTGCTTGGGCTCCCCCGGAAGCCTGGTTAAAACAGGACCACTCCCCACCCCCATCCCAGCCACATTCAGGAGTTTCTGATTCAATGGGTTGGGGATGGGGGGGGCAAGGATCTGCATGCCTTTCAAGCTCCCAGGTGATGTGATGCTGCTGATCCAGGAGCCATGCTTCAAGAACCATGTAGTGGTCCCTAAGGCTGGAGTGTGGGTTTTTCTCTTTAGACAAGGGAGGGTCATCATGGCACTTAGGCGGCTGTTGGAAAAGACAACTGTCAGGCTGAGGGAAAGTTTGACAGCTGCCTAGGGGTGGGGGCAAGTTCTGAGGCTCTTCCCATCATCCCAGTGGGGAAAAAAAAAATAAGGGCTAGTATTTTCTCATCAGAATGGATAGGAAATTCAAGATGCAAGCTCCATTCCAGAAGCAGATATAAGTTCTCTTGGTGACAAGGTGACCATGGAAGGACAGGAGAAAGAGAAGGTGAAGACCACTTTACCGTTTCTTTTCAGGAGACTGGACAGAGTTTAAAACATCGGGAGAAAACGCACAGGAAGAGGAGCAGGAGGGGACCATGACTCTGGTCCTCAGGATGGGTTCCTGCTTCCCAGAGAGCTTGTGGGTAGAAATGAGCACTGGATTCTCAGAAACTTTGGGTTGAGTGCTCCAGAGAGGTGGGCGGAAGATGAAATTGAGCACAAAAAGAAAAATCAGCCAAACATAGAGCCTGAGGAGAGCCTGCCAAGAGGTACAAAGAGAGAGACCCCTGCCTGAGGATAGAGGTGGTGAAGTAGCAGCTTGGTAACTGGTGACCTGGAGGCTGTTTATTCTTTCAAAAATGTTTGAGAGTTCCCATTGTGACTCAGTGGTAAGGAACCCCACTAGTATTCATGAGGACTCGGGTTGGATCCCTGGCTCCACTCAGTGGGTTAAGGATCCAGCGTTGCCGTGAGCTATGGTGTAGCTCGCAGACGCATCTCAGATCTGGCGTTGCTGTGGCTGTGGTGTAGGCTGGCAACTACAGCTCTGATTCGACCCCTAGACTGGGAGCTTCCATATGCTGCAGGTATGCCCCCACCCCACGACCAAAAAGATAATGTTTGCTGAGCATCAAAAACAGCCTTTGCTGACCACTGAGGTCACAGTGGTGAGCAGAACAGAAGCATGTCTGCCACCACAGGCTCATGGGTGGTGTTGGAACCTTAAAACTCCAGTGGAATCTGACATTGCAATTGCAAAGGAAAAGACAGGGCGCCACGGAGGGAATGACAGGGGAGAAGATCTGGCTGGGAAATAGCACCGGAGCTCAGGCTGCACACATGAGTCTGGAAGAAAGAGCCCAAGATGCCCACTTGGACAAAGTCCTTGGGCTGGTGATACACGTCAGGGCCCGAGGAACAGAAAGGAAACCAGATGACAGGGACAGAGAGTGAGCAGAGGCAGTTTCAGATGAGGATGGCGAGCAGCCTGGGACCCAAACCTGCAGGCTTCTGCTCAAACTGCACTGAAGTCCTCTTGCATAGACACGTCTGCAGAGCCAATCAGCCTTGCTGTTCTACAGCAACACCAGCTTGTTTTGAAACAAAACCGAGGAGTTCCCATTGTGGCGCAGCAGAAACGAATCCGACTAGGAACCATGAGGTTGTGGGTTCCATCCCTGGCCTTGCTCAGTGGGTTAAGGATCTGGCATTGCCGTAACCTGTGGTATAGGTCGCAGATATGGCTCAGATCTGGCATTGCTGTGGCTCTGGCGTAGGCTGGCAGCTACAGCTCTGATTAGACCCCTAGCCTGGGAACCTCTATATGAGGTGGGTGTGGCCCTAAAAAGAGAACAAGACAAAAAAAGAAAGAAAAGAAAAAAAGAAAGAAAGAAAACTGAAAATCTGACATTGGCCATTTGCCCCCTTCACCAAATTTGGCTCTGAAAGGCCTCTGGATTTCTAGAACATTTAAAGCTAGCCTCCAAGGACTAAGGCTTGCCGTGATTGAGGATATATATAAAAATATATTTATGTGCCTCAGGCTCAGAAAGCAATTTCCAAAGAGATTTTCTAAAGCTGTTTTGAGCATTATAGTGCCTCTTGAGATGATGGATTTTTTCCAAACCCATAACAGAACTCTATACATCCTAATGAAAGTTCCCTGCAGTAATATGGCTTTTGTCCCCTCCCTGCATGCCTAGCACTTCTGGGGTCTGAGGGCACATAAAGCAGTGTAAGGCCTGAGCTTTCGCTCTCATTAAGCTCATGGTCATATTGAATATTCGATCCTGTCAGAGGGAAGAACTTGGCAGTTCCCCCCCACCCTGCCCCCACAATCCTCTTATTAATTTTTTTTTTACAACCTGCTTCACAATCTAACCTGGAGGGGTGAGTATAACACAGGAAGAAGGGGCCTGGGAGCCAAACAGACTAGGTAGGCTGGCCCCTTGCCAGCTGTGTGACTGTGGGCCAACTGCTTAACCTCTCTGAGCCTCGGTGACAATACCTATTCCAGAAGGTTGCAGTGAAGATCAAGTGCCTGATGTCTATGAGGCACTTAGTACTTTACCTGCAACAGAGAATGCGCTGCCCTCCTGACAGAGTGAACGGAGGCAAAGGCAAAATGCACCAGATGAGACATGGATGCTGGGAACATGGTTAGGCTATGCCTGCTCCTTGCCACCACTGAGGGCTCCTGCACCCCCATGCTCACTGCTTGAGGCCCTGCCAGATGTGGGACAACTCCTGGTCCCCAGCCATCTGCTGCCTCCACTGCTTTTCTATGCATTTTTACAAGGCAATTATGCAGTCATGGGCTGCCCAAGGTCGGTCAATGCAAATACGGAATTATACTCTCTCTCCTTTCCTGACAAGCCACAGACTGTTACCGCTTCACCTCAACCTGCCTCTTAGCCCTTTTCACAGGATTTAAGGCCAGCTCCTGGGGCTTCAAGAGCCACCTTTGTTTTCCCTCCACCCCACCTTTGCGAGGTCTGAGTGGATCCCATTTCAGGAAACCCCTACGGAGGTAAAGTCCAGGTTCCCATCCATACATGAAAAAGGGTGGAAGCAAGTACCAGGCAGGTTGGGTCCCTGAAATACGTAGGGGTAGGGGGTGATGGTGCTGTGCTTAGCTATACAGAGTTTCTATTCACTGGCTCACAAGTTGGCAACCCTGGGCCCTGGAACAACTTGGCAACTGGAACCCCACATGGATTGTTCACCACACATGTTTGTGTCCCCAGGGCTGTGTTCTAAACATCACCTCCTTCCACACAGTGTACAGGCAGGTGCACTGTCCCACCAACCAGCCTGCCCAGGAAGCAGGGGAGGGATACTGTACTGGGTGACGGCAGGACATGATAGCGCTTCAGAAGAAGAGATGACACAAAGGCCATTTTCCAAGAGGTGACGTCATGATTCTTATGCAAATATAAAATGAGACATATCAGCTTACGCAATTCGGTAATCACTGAGGGAAACAGTAAGGCATTCAAACCACTGCAAGTGACAATCTGAACAGTTTGATTTTTTTCATAGGCAATTTAATAAAGTTAGAATAAGATCACTAGGTTGAAATCTAAATTGGTTAATGTCTCACATGGTCACAAACCATAACCCTCACAGTGCTTTTTCCCCTCTCAGCGTACAGAAATCCTTTGCATCTCTACCAAAGCAAACTCCATCAGCTACCCCTGCCGAGTCAGAGCTGCGAAACAGCAACTTAGTGGAGTGCCAGTCAAGGAAGCGTGCGGAGCACTGCACAGGAAACCCCCAGCATCTCTTTTGCCCATTGCCAAGTTTTGAGTCATTTTTCTCCAGGATGCTCCCACCTACCCTTGGGTTCAGGTCCTTCCTGGCCCCTTCCTTTTTTTTCCTTCTTTTTAAGATCACATCTGTGGTGTATGAAAGCTCCCAGCCGGCTAGGCATCAAAACAGACCTGCAGCCTCACCCTCTCACAGCCACAGCAACAATGGATCCGAGCTGCATCTGTGGCTTATGCACAGCTTGTGGCAACACTGGATCCTTACTTAACCAACTGAGTGAGGCCAGGGATTGAACCCACATCCTTAGAGACACTAAGTCATGTTCTTAACCCCCTGAGCCACAACAGGAACTCCGACTCCTTGGTGTCTTTCTCCAGCCCCGATCTCTGCTCTGTCCACACAGTCTGAGACCCTCTTTAGCCCTTTTCTAAGAAACTTCCATCCAAACTGGATTAATAGCTCACTCAGCCACTCCTTCCTGTTTTCGTCACAGGATGTCCTTGCCGAGAGTGGTGGTGACTTGGGGACACCAGCTGTGGTGTGAAACCCTCTTAATGGTCAGTGGCCCGAGGGCTCCAACAGCTCCACACCAGGACTTGTTCCTCCTCCAGGGAGTGTGTCTGAGCAGCATCCACCAAGACCTAGGTCACATTTTGGTCTGTTTCATGAGCAGAGAGGAGAAACAGCTTGAACCATGGGCCAGAACTAAGTAAAATAGCCACAGAAAACCACAGCAAAACTCATCCAAGAGAACACGTAAGATACATGTATTTCATCTTATGCTGCGTATTCCGCGTTAATCTCAATTGTGAAAAGGAAACATCCACAGGAAACATCCACACTGATCACCACTCCTCTCGCTCCTTCGGCAGGCATTTGCCAGGCATCTGCTTGCGAACCTGTGCTGTACACAGCAAGGCCTACAATAAATATGGTGTCTGCCCTTCTGACGCTCATGAGGTGACTCTAGAAAATTCTAACCTTCCCTGACATATTTCATGCTTTTCAAAGGGTTTTCACACAAGAAGCCCTTAAGCCTCAAATCTTGCCTGCTGTTCCCCAAAAGCACATCCTATCTGATTCTAGCTCTCCCAGGCTCAAGCCCTCATCATCTCCAGCCCTGGTGACTGTAGTGCCTCCCAACAGACCCTCTGCTCTCCTCCTCACCTCCTCACCTCTCTTTTCCTCCATGCAGCCAGAGGATCAATTTAAAATGTGAATCAGATTGAGTCTCTACAGCTTAAACCGCGACCTCACCTTCAAAATCCCTTGTGGTCCAGGCACTGCTACCTCTCCACCCTCACCTTCTCTCTGCTCCTGGCAACAACACCAGTTCCCCTCCGGCTCAGGGCCTTTGCACCTGCTGTTCTTGGTCCTACTTCTTCTCTCCAGGCTCTTCTTCTCATTCAAATCTCAGTTCACTTGCAATTCCTTTCTTCCCTCCCATCTCCCAGTCACTCTCTGTCCTATCACCCTGGGACTCACCGCCACAATTCCCTTGCTATTTTCCTATTGATTTCCTATCTGTCTGTACCTAATTGTAAGCTCCTTGAGCAAGGACCGTGTCTGCCTCATTCACACCCGAATTCCCAGCACCCAAAGCAGCGCTTGGCCCACAGGGTGCACAGAATGCCTGACGTTACCATCCTGCGACTATCTATAGAACGAGAAGATGAGTAAATTATTCTCTATCAAAAATCCAAGCATCAAAATTTTGTCTCAAGGCAGAAACTGGACAGTTGAAAATATAGAAGCAGAATGAAATACAATTACATTTACAATTAGAGTTTACAATTAGAGTGTAAACTCTGTAAAAGTAGCTCCCATCTTTCCTGTTAATGGCATAGTCCAGAACCTAGGGCAGAGCTTGGCACCTAACTGGCACTTGCTGTTTAGGGAATGAACCATACTGTGTGCATGTTAGAAGCTGGCTGAAGAGCCAGCTCAGGCAGGGTGGGGCAGTTGAGCCGTCCTACCTGAGCAGGTAGGAAAGCCTGGGAAGGGCGGGACTTCTGAGTTCCTGCCTGGCATGCATCTCCCCTCAAAGGATGCTTGGGAAACTAGAGGTCATCTCTCTCCTGGCAACAGTTGGGTTTGGAAACAATGACTTTGTTCCTAGGTGACCGCCTCCTCCTAAGTCCTCTCTCTGTGGAACCCCTTGAATGGGATTCAGGGATTTATCGTTGTGGCATTTTTTGGGTTTTTTTTGTTTTGTTTTTTTGTTTTTTTTTTTTTTTGTCTGTTTCTAACTTACAATTTCTTACTTATTAAAATGGGGGCTCTGGAATAGATGTCTAAATTCCCTTCAGAGCCAACATTGGATGGTTTTAAGTGAAAATGCATTCCACTTGGAACCAGGGACCGTTCAGGTCAAGGCTTTAAAGAGAACAGTTGGTGCCTAACTAGAAGGACTTCTAGAGCTGGTTATAGGAGCTCCCTCACAGCAGGCATCCCAGGTAACGAGGCCCTGGGTCTCTGGCCCTGAGGCTGCTTGAGAGGATTAGGAGACCACATACTGCCCCCTCTGGGGTTTGGCTCCTAGGGTCCTGGAACTTCTCCACTCCAAGCAGAGTACTATTAAAGAATGTTTTAAATTGAGGAATGAGAAACATTCCCCCACATGAGATTTTAGAGTTCACATGTGAGACCAGTGGTTCTGAAACCCCAGGTGATTCTCTGGGACGCTTGGTAAAAGCACTGACCCAGCTCCCTTCCAGGCTCTGACTCAGTGGATCTGCATCCACAGAGCGACAAGGTGATGCTGATGCAGATTCGTGGTGGGAAAGGACCCAGCCCCGGATGACCTGCTGTGAAGGATTCTGTCCTCTCTGGGGAGTGGGCTCGGGTAGGCTGGGGCCCCTCCCTGCCACTCCCAGGCACCGCAAAAGAAGCAGGGCGGTGCCAAGCAGCCTCTTCAAGGTCGCCAGGTTCAAATCCCATCAGCCACCTGGAGGCCTGTCTGCCCAATGCCAGACAGCTGGACACGTGGAGGGGACCAGACTGCTCGTGCTCAGACGTATGTGGTACATACCCCCAACCTCTGCTCCAGGAGAGCTGTCTTTAGATCACGGAATACAAGTGGATTATCTGTCTAAGAGCTATCCAAATTCTGGAAAATAAAGTGTGACTTACTGGTTGTCTCTTGGTCTTCTGGTAAGTTGGTCAAAGGGACCTGCACACACAGGTCTTCTTCTTGGCTCTTCTGAAAATGCTCTGTTGCTCTGTTCCCAACTTCCAGAGGTGATGGCAGCAACAGCAAAGCTCTTTTACCAACTCTCTTATCTACCATCACCCATAAACCTACGACACTAACATTCATGCAGATTTGTCCCCAAAGCTGGGGACTTTGATAAATAGGGTCCTTAGAGTCAGCTCTCCACATGGCAGCTGCCCCTCCTTCTAAATGTTCAGATCCCAACTGCCACAGTCATACGGACGTGCCCCTACTCCGAGGCTGGGAACCAGAACTCACGCAGGGTTATTCACTATGCATCAGAGAAGCTGACCCACCTACAGGAACAGCCAAGTGGTCCCTCTCAGCCCCTGGGAAGTCCCCTTCCTCGGGACCTGGGGGCAGGTTGTTATGACCTGCCTGAGGCCTCAGCACTCCTAGAACTTGCACACCTTGTGGGTCCCAGAGAAGATCTTTTGAGGAAAAGAGTCCGACTCAGGGCTTTTAGCTTCATTCTGTGCTCTTTTACCTCCTCTTCGCTGCATGGTTCCATCTCCAGCCCATTAAACATTAAAGGCTGGGAGATGGAGAGAAAGAGCAGACATGAGGCCTCCTTCCCAGCATGGCCCTTCCCGCACAGGCACAAGGAGTGCTTCTGGGCAAGGGCCAGGAGCAGTCTAGCACAGTCATTAACTCCAGGAGCAAAGTTCACGGGCACGAGGCCCAGGCAGGTCTGGAGACGCAAAAAAGCAAGAGTCCAACGAAAGTGTAATGATGCTCACGCTGCACCCAGACGTCAGCACCAGGGCAAGAGAAGCACCTCCCCCAACTGCCAAGGTCAGGGGCACTTTAGACTTTGGAGACAGAGAAGGGAGCTGACCAGTGGTCAGAGGTGGGTGAGGGAGGCTTTCTAGAGCCAGCAAGTTCTGGCCTGAGGTATTACTTCAGCAATTAAAGCCAGCCACTCAGTTGGATGGCAAAGAAGGGGCCCCCAGCACACTTTCATTTAAGCAGTAGGAGCATCCTTGGCAAGGTAACCTTTAACTCACTGAGTTCCAAAAGCCCTTGCTACACATCAATGAGCCAAAATGACTAGAATTCTCAAGTCAGAAGGGACCCTGCAGGTGTGGGGACCCCAGGGCCCTTGCCCACAGGGAGGAGATAATGCCAATGAGAGGACGAGCTGATGGTGATCTGGAGGTGTGGATCCCCGCTCAGCCCCGCCGCTGGGCGGCTGTTCCCATGCCAGAAACCGATGCCAGTTTTGTCAGCACTAATGATTTTTCAACATAAGCCCCAAATTCCGATTTTTATGTGAAATTTCCCAATTTTAAGATGTTGGCAACTAAGTCAACATTATTTAAAATACTGCGCAGGCCAAACAAAACCCATCTGGATCTTGGGGGAGGGGCGGATTCAGCCCGTGGGCCTCCAGCTCGTAATTTTTGCTATCTATCGATGATTGCGTAACCCATCATGGTAATAGCTCATATAAGTTGGGTGCTTCACACACCTTCTTACATTTAATCCTCACAGTTGAGGAAATTAAGTTCATAGAGAAGAGGTGGCTTCTCCAAGTTGCATGGCTATAGAAGCCAGCGAGCCAAGATTCCAATCCAGTCTGTCTGTCATCAAGTGCTGAACTCTTAGCCATTCAGTGATATTGCAATTCCAGAAACAACTATAGCTGCCTTTTAAACTCATTCATTCCCAGGAGCAGCACCCTGAAACTGACAACTGGTGTTTGAATTGCTTAGTGTTAGTGGGAAGACAAGACCAGAAAAGATAGGCTTGCAGAAGAAAAGCTACCACCCTGCCAGTGGACAATGGCAGGAAGGTTGTGTTAAGAATATTCTTCCGGGAGTTCCCGTCATGGCGCAGTGGTTAACAAATGTGACTAGGAACTCTGAGGTTTCGGGTTCAATCCCTGGCCTCACTCAGTGGGTTAAGGATCCGGCGTTGCCGTGAGCTGTGGTGTAGGTCACAGACTCGGCTTGGATCTGGCATTGCTGTGGCTCTGGTGTAGGCCGGCGGCTACAGCTCCGATTTGACTCCTAGCCTGGGAACCTCCATATGTCACGGGTGCGGCCCTAGAAAAGACAAAAAAAAAAAAAAAAGAATGTTCTTCCAAGAGTTCCTGTTGCAGCTCAGTGATAAGTAACCCGACTAGTATCCATGTGGACTCGGGTTCAATCCCTGGCCTCACTCAGTGGGTTAAGGATCCAGCATTGCCATGAGCTGTGATGTAGGTTACAGATATAGTTGGGATCCTGCTTTGTTGTGGCTGTGACATAGACTGGCAGCTGCAGCTCCAATTTGACCCCTAGCCTGGGAACTTCCATATGCAGCAGATGTGGCCCTAAAAAGACAAAAAAAAAAAAAAAAAGTTCTTCCAGGAGTTCCCTCATGCCTCAGTGGGTTCTATCCCCAGCCTGGGAACTTCCACATGCCTCAAATGTGGCTAAAAAAAAAAATGTTCTTCCATTCTCCACAGGGCAAAAATCCCTTCCTGGCTCCATGGAATGATCATTCTAGCCTTTGCTCCTCCAAGGGCAGCCAATGGGCCAGCAGCATTGCCATCACCTTGGAGCTGGTTAGGAAGGCAGAACCTCAGTGCACCCACATTGACTGAATGGGCCTCTTAACAGGATGACCAGCTGCTTCTGCTGCACCGTGAAGTTTGAGAAGGCTGTGCCTTTCCCCTCCCTGACTTGTTTTCCAGGCTGGTGTGGCCCTAAGGTTCCTACCACACCCCCCATCAGACCACCAGCTCCCTAAAGACAGAGGCTTTCTCTTCCATTCCTATCTTGCCTCTTTCTAGGCATGGCTGTGGTCGTTTGAGTCCCATCAACCCAGCTCCAAAAAAAGGGGAGGAGGGACCCAAGAATACAACAGAAGGGACCCTTCTCTAAAGCCAAAACCACGCTCAGCCTCCCAGACGGGTGGCAGGTCCTTGAGAATTACTCTGGGATCTAAGTGACACAGGCGTGTATATTCTATAGGCAGGCATGTATTTTCTACAGGCAGAAAGAGACAGAGTAGACTCATTAAATGTAGAAACTGTCCACTAGCCCATAAGGGGATGTTGAACTTCCCAGTGAGGTAAGGGCCTCTGTGCTCCTTCCCATGAAGCTGTTCTTGGAAGAAACCCTCACGAAATGCTGTGGGCTTGGACAGGGACCTGGAACTGGGCTGCTGCAGCTGGAATAGCATGCAGCCCGGACCTCTAATCTCCTGTGCTTATTGCTCACTGCAGACCCCCTTTGCTCTGAGGCCCTGGAGTCCTTTCCAGAAAATGGGAGCAAACGTCTGTCCTGACTCTTCTGCTCTTGCTGCCAAATTTCTGCCTGTCCCCAGGCGCTGGGATACCCTGGAAGGAGAGATGTCCTGGGGGTACAGAGGCCAGCAGGCCAGCCAGCAGCTCACGGGCCTGCTCACGCCCGCTGGCATGCCTTTCTCTATCAGCTCCAGATGCAAGGCTTCCCCAGAGACCATGCCTTGCAGGAAAATTCTCACTGTCCCCAAGGCAACCCAAATTCTTTAAGCGCGTATGTCACCTCCAGCCCTTCCACAGCCCTCACCTGCCTCAGAGACCATAATCACTCAAGGAAAAATAAAGTAAAAGTTCCCAACACCCTCCTCCTCCTCC
Source organism: Phacochoerus africanus (assembly GCF_016906955.1). Lineage (NCBI taxonomy): Eukaryota > Metazoa > Chordata > Mammalia > Artiodactyla > Suidae > Phacochoerus > Phacochoerus africanus. The sequence continues at coordinate 56,925,758 of NC_062554.1, read as the reverse complement.
CCTCGGGCCGGCCTGGTGCACACGTGCAGCTGGAGAGCCGCTCCAGGCTCAAAAGCACGAGGCTTTCCATTCCAGTTCAACTGTGATGTTGTCATGGAAACACCCAGTGAGGTGTTTCTCTGGCCAGCCAGCCCAGGCTGGGGACCCGAGGCCCATGTCGCAGATGTCTCCTCGCTGGCATCCAGAGCCCTCTGCCACCCTCACCAGCCAGGGCCCCCAGGCACTGGCAGGGCTGTTCACACTCGCATCTGCGTGGGCTTCAGTGCACACGTTTGTTTTGTTTTCTCTTCAGCCCAGTCCCTCCTGATACACAAAAAGCACATTCTTGGGGGAAAAAAAAAAAAGAAAGAAAGAAAATAAAAAGAAAAATGTATTTTTTTTCCCTGCATTCCAGCTGCCTGAGCTAAGCAGAGGAATGAATGGTTTGGGAAAAATCTCACACAGGAATAAATTTACAAGGGACAGCTGAGCGGATAAATTCAGTCCCCAAAGAGGGGCATTACGAGGCCTTTTGGCAGGAGACTTGCCCCTTGTGCAAAGCTGTCTAAAAAGAAAAACAGAGCAAGAGAGGGGAGCTTTCAAACCCACCCCAAAATAAACCTTTCAGAAATCCTTTTAACTCCCTCTAGCTGTTAGCACTGGAAGAAAGCAGAGAGGCCTGTCCACCAAGCCCTAGCAATTCTTTCTTTTTTTTTTTTTTTTTTGGTCTTTTTGCTATTTCTTGGGCCGCCGCTGCGGCATATGGAGGTTCCCAGGCTAGGGGTCGAATCGGAGCTGTAGCCACCAGCCTACGCCAGAGTCACAGCAACGCAGGATCCGAGCCACGTCTGCAACCTACACCACAGCTCATGGCAACGCCAGATCCTTAACCCACTGAGTGAGGCCAGGGATTGAACCCTTAACCTCATGGTTCCCAGTCGGATTCGTTAACCACTGCGCCACGACGGGAACTCCTAGCAATTCTTTCTGAGTGGACCTCTCAGGGGTCCCGGGCTTGTCTGGGATGCTCTTCTTGCTCCTTCATGCTTAGGTGGATGCTTCAAGGTTAACCAAATTTTCTGGCTTTACCCATTGTCCACACACTTGACAATAACGATGGCTCCTTAGGGGCCCCCTCAGCCGAAGAGTGGCCCGAACACAAGAAGGGCTGATGTACTGGATGGCTGGGAGGTGGACCTAGACCCTGGGGTGAGGGAGGCCCTGCAGGAAGGAGACTGGGGTGGGGGAGGGTGCCACCCAGGCTGGAAGATGCTGCGTCCGACCATGCAATGTTTGTTCCTTTGAGACCCCGCAGTTTTTCCTACGAAGACTGAGAGTAAGATTATGCCAGAATCATTTTTGGATATTTTCCCCCCAAAGAGTGTCAAACAGTAACCTCCCCTCTGCTTCCTTACCATTTCCTTGACTCACCAGTTGGTGGCTGGTTCCAAGAATTAGGAAAGTCCCTTCAATTGCCCTCAGGTCTGAAAGCCCAGAGAACCCAAATCCTCTCCCCCCCACTTTTTTTTTTTTTTTTTGGGAAACCAAATCCTAGAACTTTTACAGCTGGCAATGACCTTCTTGTTCCTCCTTGCTGCTTTTCCCAGGCTCTTTTGCCCCTAGGAGAGCCTGAGATTCTAACCCCAGCCAGCCGGGCTCCTCTGGGAAAGGCGAGCTTTGACCGTCACCAAACATGTCCACATTGCATGCCTGGAACTAGCGCTGAACCCAAGTTAACTGCTCCTTCTCCACGCATATTCCTATTTCCGAAGTCATTGTCGGTCACCGAGCCTTGAGCATTTATGGTCCTGTCCTGCTCTGTACACTTGGAGATGAAAAAATACATATATACCCCCAAGGTTGTTCTCTGCCCCCTGTGAGCTCAAAATTCTATTGATGAGGCACTAATTATCAGTAACTGAGTACTTGCTGTGCTCCAGGCCCTCAGCTTTTCATTAAGTATTTCACTGCGATAAGTACTTTCTTTGAATATAATAGTTAAATACTCAGTGGACTCTGACTGAAGGCAAATCCTGGGTCCACCGCTTATCAACTCTACACCCTCGGGCATTAATCCCAGAGCCTCATTTTCCTCATTTGTAAAAGAAATAATAACATCTACTTCATAAGAATGTTGTGAGGGTTTCATAAAGCAGTGTTTGAAAGCTCTTAACTCAAGTGACAAGCATAGTGCTCAAAAGGGCCTCGATCAGAGCGTGATCACATGGCAGCAGCGAGGCTGGGGTTGGTGAACAGCAGAGAGGCAGGGGGTGTGGTGCCTGGGGAGGGCACGGAAGCTCTGGGCCTCCCCCCACACCTCATCCTGTGTGTCTCTGCCATCCGGCTGTTCCGAGCAGCAGAAACACCTTTTCTACCCTTGACGTTGGAAATCAACTGTGCTTCACACGGGAACTCTGCACGGTTCTCCACCAAAGCAGCCACATTCCCTGTTCACTGTTGAATCTTTACACATTAAAGACGAAGCAGAATAAATGTTCCTGCAAGAGAGAAAAGGCACCAGAGAGCCATGGATTGTCCTGCATCTTTTCCAAGGAAGACCACTGGCCAGTACATTGCTCTTGTCCGTGTTTCTGAATCCTGTATAAATTGGAGCTGCGTAAGACCTAGGATCCACATTACGTCTGGTTGAATTAAACATTTTATGTCATCTTAATAAGGAAAAGAATAAGAATATCTTCTTTTTACTATATAAGTATCTGTGAAAAATACACTTATATACATACATGCTCGTATGTGCAAAAATAAACAGGAAGAAGAGTCTAGACACAAGTGAAAATGGTTCCCTGAAGAAAATTGGTTGCAGAAGCTATGGATGAGAATGAAATTTTTTGAGTGTATGTTTTTCAATACTTTGTATTTCAAATAAGTGAATGTTTTAGATATAAAAACAATGTAGTTAAGGCAAATAGGAAAAGAAAACAAGTCAAAAAATTGAACATTACTGACACAAAATAACCCAACCGCACAGCACATCAAAATGATAAAAGAAATATTAAATGCTCCTTGATAGCTTTTTATGCTACTAGTAATACTTATAATGCAATTTGAAACTCATAAAAATTATAGGGAAAAGTATATGGATTGATGTTTAAGAAATATGAATCTCTGAGGGAGGTATGATGGGGAAGAAAGAATTGGGGGGTTGGGAGTGGCATATATATAGTGACACATACACACTACTGTATATAAAAAGATAAGAAACAAGGACTTAACTGTATAGCACAGGGTAACCTACCAATACCTATATGGTATAAAAACCTATATGGGAAAAGAATCTGAAAAGGAATGGATATCTGATTGATATAACTGATAACTGATTGACTTTGCTGTACACCTGAAACTAACACAACTTTGAAAGCCAACTATACTCCAATAAAGTTTATTTTGTGTGTGTGTGTGTGTGTGTGTGTGCATGTGAATGTAATTGCGTACTATCTTTTTAAAATTTTTTTCTTTTTTATGGCCACTCCTGTGGCATTTGGAAGTTCCCAGGCCAGGGGTCAAATCGGAACTGCAGCTGCCAGTCTACAACACAGCCACAGCAACACAGGATCTAAGCCGCATCTGCGACAGATGCCATAGTTTGTGGCAAAACTGGATCCTTAACCCACTGAGCAAGGTCAGGGATCGAACCCACATTCTCACAGAGACATGTCAGGTTCTTAACCCACTGAGCCATGACTTTTTTTTTTTCTTTTGTCTTTTTAGGGCCCCACCCACAGCATATGGAGATTCCCAGGCTAGGGGTAGAATGGGAGCTGTAGCTACTGGCCTATACCACAGCCTATACCAATACCAGATCTGAGCCAAATCTGCAACCTACACCACGGCTCATGGCAATGCCAGTCCTTAACCCACTGAGCAAGGCCAGGGATCAAACCTGTGTCCTCATGGATGCCAATCAGATGCATTTCCGCTGAGCCACAAGGGGAACTCCTAAAGTTTATTTTTTTAAAAAAAAAGAAATATGATTCTCAGCATAAGAGATACAATTGGAGAATAACAGACACTGAGGAAACTGTAACAATGAATATGAACCAGGAAAAAAATGGCATATTGTTCATCACAATCAGGTGTCCCACAAGCTCCCCCTGATGTGCCTGCCTGCCAGTCGTGCTGAACTTGGGCTGTCCTGTCTGAAGACAGCATCCATCTCCAGCCTTCCTAGCCAGGACCCCTCAAGCCACAGCCATCCTCACTGCAGCTGGAAAGGAGCCTGAGAGACAGCAAAAGGATGAATAGTCCTGGGCTGCTTAGAACCTAAAGCATCTTCCTACAGGGACCCTTCAGCTGTGGTTCTAAAATGCTTCCTGCCAGACAACACTTGCATGGCCCCAGTCTGTCTTCTGTCTTCAATTTCACTCTTTTAAGAGGTAAGAAATCATCATTGAGGAGTTTCCGTTGTGGTGAATTGGAAACGAATCTGACTAGTATCCACGAGGACGCAGGTTCAATCCCCGGGTGGGTCGGGGATCTGGCATTGCCATGAGGTATAGGTCGCAGACGAGGCTCAGATCCTGCGTTGCTGTGGCTGTGGTGTAAGCAGGAAACTGTAGCTCCAATTCAAGCCCTAGCCTGGGAACTTTGATATGCTGCAAGTGTGACCCTAAAAAAGCAAGGAAAAAAAAAAGAAATTATTGTGGAATCAGGAAAATCACATGAGCCCCAGGTTTGCCTCTTTTCAAAGTTGCCTCCTCCGAGCCAGCATCCTTGGATAAGTCATCTCTACCTTCTGAGCTTCAGTTTACTCGTCTGTAAAACTGGAGTACCATTATGTCCATCATGCTGGAAGCTAAAATTCAGAGATAATGTATACAAAGTACTTAGTGTACATATTCAGTAAATGGTTGGTATTGTCCTTGTTACATATACTGACATACAAAAATGTCCTATGATTTTTGAAATACTGCCTAAGTGTCAAGCATCACTTAATTGCCCTTCAATTTTTATCAGAGATCATGCCTGACACTCCTGTTCCCATGCAAAGGAAACACGCACAGCCCAGCCCTGCCTCAGTCCAGTAGCAGGCATGGCACCTGGGCTGCATGCACAGCCTGCAGAAAAAAGCCATCCAGCAGATATCCAAGTCCACCACACGCCTTGCATTTGAGGGGCACAGGGTGGGATATGCCCATCATGGGGACGGAGAGTGGAGGACTAGGCTTTGGCTTGTTCTTTTCCTGCAGTGAAGAGCAATTAATAAAAATCCTTTAGGAGAAGCACAAACATGGACTGATTGGCAGTCGGTGGAGGAGAAAATGGAAAGAGAGGCTGAAACCACTCTTGCTATTCCATGACCACAACCTGAGCCACAAAGATGTTTTTAATAAGCAGTTATTAGTACATAACTGCTTTACTAAGCCTAAATTAAATGCATGTTTGAGGGGAATTAAGCACTATTGAAGAGGGAATTCACTGATACTTTCTTCTCGTAAGCTATTACTTTTGAAATGCCAGGGCTCCATGATGCCCAGGAGATTTTGGCTTTCACAGGAACTCAAAATCCAAGCAAGAGATTAATCCATCTAAAGAGAAAATTATGGCCTTTCTGAAGGGTGTGGATAATGGTCACAAGAATGATGACAGCCAGCTAGAAATCTCATTTCCAGTTGGGCCAAAGGAAAAGGACACCCTTGGGGAGTCTCTGCATCCAAAACAAACACTGTCATCGTGAACATCTATTGTAAGCTTCCAATTTGCCAGGAAGGACACCTGGCAATTTACACACATCACTGCTGTTAATGCTGGTGACAATTCTCTGAGGTAGTTATCATTAGTGTGACTTATAGAAGACTGATGTTCAGAGAGATTCAGAAACGTGCCCAGCATCGCACACACGTTCTTAATTCTAGCATCTGGTAGAATTAAGGTTCCAGTCCAGTCTGGCTGCCTGGCTCCAGACGCCTGAAACTGACAGTGGCTATTATGACAGTGCTCTGTAGAGTCCATTCTTGTTCTCAGAGTGTGTCCTCTGATCCCTGTAATCACCTTCTGTCCCACAAAAGTTAGGTGGACATGTGACTACTCAGAATAAAGACACATCTCCCAGGCTCTCTGCAGCTGCATTTGGCTATCGGCCACAGGATATAAGTGGGAGCAATGCATTCAATTTCTGGGAAGTGTCAATTTCTGGGAAGGAGAAGGCATGTGCCCTTCCTCCCTTTGCCCTCTCTCTTTCCCAGCTGCCAGAATGCAGATGTGCGTACAGACTGGACCACAAGATGGAAAGTGCACGCTACAGGTGGCAGAGCAGTAGAAATGGACCAGAAAGAGTCTGGTCCTGATCATTGTGGAGCCTCAAGAACATCCCGACCTGCCTCCTAGCATTGATATGTGGACCAACTAAACCTCCATATTGAGTAAACCACTGCTGATTTGGGGTTTTCTTCACTCATCTGGAGAGAATCCTACCTATGGCACAGAGACACCTCCATTCTTCAGTCCCCATCTCTTCCTACATAAAGCCTGTCCTTCTCTGCATCCCTTTCTTTCCCTCCCACCCATTTCATCCAAAACGGACTTAACTTACACGTGTATCAGATTAACAGCAGATCACCAAAGGGGCAAAGGACAGCCTGGGACCTCTGGAGAAGGCAAGCATGAGCTCAAGCCAATGACCACGCTCTTAGAGCAATGTTCTCGGGCCTGGCCAGCAGCGAGAGAATGGTTCAAACCCAGCTCTTCCCACTCAGTTGGCCTCTCTGCCCATTTATGAAGTACAGCAAGAGTCTGGCCAACAAAATCTTCTTTCCAAGAAAAAAAATTCAAGTCATCCTGCTTCTCTAGTTCCTCTCCTACCATCATTCCCAGAAAGATGTACATGCTCTGATGGTTATGAAACATGTCTCTGGTCCCACCCACACATCCCAGGTTCCAGGCAAGACCAAGATAGACTGGCCTGGACTTTCCCCTTCTGTATGTGTCATCCTTGCTTATCTTCCAGGACAAGCCAACTGAGCATGGCTGCAAAGAGAAAGGACCCTTACCCCTCCCATGGAAGGGTTTCAAAGAGTCCCAGAGTGGATACATGCTAAGAGTTCCCTGAATCATTGATTCTTAAAGGTGGAGCAACTACAGAGGTCATCTTGTCCAAAAAAAGATGATGATCTTATAACTGGGGGAGACAAGCTAGCCAAGGTCAGTCAAATCATTTGTTATTAGAGAATTGGGACCACTGATAACAACAGCAGCATTTAACCAGTTCTATGTGCCAAAGCCTGAGCTAATGAGCACTTGGCATGGATTATATCACTTAATTCTCATAGCAACCCAATGACCCAGGTACCTAACCTGGAGGCTTGGGGAACTTAAATAACTTGCCTGATTTGATTTTACAAGATAATAAGCTGTTGGGTTGGGATTCAAACCCAAATTTATTTGTAGCTTGAACCTAAACTCTGTTCTTTTTACAGCATCACACTACCAATCCATTACTTGTCAAAGTGAGACCATGTCACAATTGCTTTCTTCACAATGGAACCAAACTGGACACCCTGCAATCTCACGGAGTTGTCACCAAGTATATTCCACACAGTGCTGTCCTCAGGGACACCCAAAGGCCTCTTCAGAAATCTAAACTCCATATCTTCCATATTCACACTGAGGTATATGGAACGGTTGGCCAGCGGGGACCTACTGTACAGCACAGAGAACCCTACCCAGTATTTTGTGATAATCTATGTGGGAAAAGAACCAGAAAGAATGGATATGTGTGTATGTATGACTGGGTCACATTGTTTCACAGCAGAAACTATCACAACCTTGTAAATTAACTATATTTCAATGAAACTTAAAAAAATAAAATAAAATCCACATCGAAAGGAAGATAGGCTTCACATCTATCCACAGGCACCAACCTGAGCCACTGCTTGTAAGGTTCAGATAAAAGCCCAATGTCAAGGTTTTCCTATCTCTTCACTCTCACACTGGTTTATTCTGTCTTTTAAGAAGTATTTATTGAGTCAAATAAAACTGTGCTCAGCCTTAGGCATAAACAGTTGAACAAAAGAGACTTGGTGCCTGGCCTTAAGGGGCATTTCGGTGGGAGAGAAAGACGATGAAGAAATAATTTCACAGGTATTTACAGGCAATTGTGATAAGAGCAACAAAGGGAAAGTCCCTGTCACCACATGAGGGTATAAGAGGGGCACAGCTGGCCAGGGAATGAATGTGAAAAGGCTCTGAGATGGAGAGAAACCTGGTAAATTTAAGAACCTGAAAGAAAGCCAGGGTGCTGAAGACCTGACTAAGTCTGGGATCATTCAAGACCTTAGAGGCCATGTTAAGAATGTTGGAATATTCTAGAAATAATGATGAGCCACTGAAGAGTGTTCCACAGGCGAATGATGGAGTCTGGTTTGCATTTATCAAGAATCACCTTAGTGGCTGAGCGCAGAGGACATGGGAGTGGAGGCGGAGAGGACTCTTGGAGCTGTCACAGTTGCCCAGCAAGGTCAGTGAGTGTGGACACAGGAGGGGCAGAGGAGAGGGGAAGGGGATGGAACTGGGGTATTAGGTAGAGTGGCCTGAAGCCGCACGTGTGCGTGTAGAGCTCAGGAGGGTGATCTCACCTGCATATATAAGCTCGGGAATTGTCTTCCTGCCGATGGCATTGAATCAGCAGGAGTGGGCAGGATGCCCAGAGGGAAATAAAGTCAGAAGAAAAGGGGGTCTAGGATCAAACCCTGAGAAATGGTAAAGTTAAAGGTTAGGCAGAAGGAGAAGATCCAGCAAAGGAGACAGAGAGGAAATGGCCAGAGGAGCAGCAAGCCAACCAGAGCACATGGTGTCACAGAAGGCGGTGGAGTGACCAAGGTGGGAGCGGTTAGTGGTGTGAGAGCCTGAGGTGGACAAGGAAGGTGACAATGAGCCATGCGGAGCCTCCAGGTTGGTGGATGGACGTGCTGCCAGCCACAGAGACTCCTCCCCCCACCCTTGCCCTGTGCATCTCTTCTGTTTCCCAAGTTGTATCTTTTATAACAAACTGGAAAACCCAGTAGAGATGCTTCTACTCCATGTGGAAGCTCAATGTCATCTAGATGCAGGTTTATTACAGACATTTTAAGTATATAACACAGCCAGCCTCCTTATCCACAGGGGACCAAGGAGGAGAATCAGATGTGGAAGAAGACATTTTTCCTGCCAAAGTGGTTAAGCTCATCATCCAGGTAAGACCTGTGCCAGCCAAACAGCTAAAGGCAACAGTTTTGAATCAGATGAGGACAATGATAATGACCCTTTGCAAACACTAGTTTTTTGAGAAGAAACAGATGATAAAATACTTAATGGCACTTAGACATTTTCAAGGTTCAGGAAAAATCAGAACATTGCAAGATAAGAGTTTACAGTTAAAGTTTTTTTTTTTTTTTGCTTTTTAGGGCCGCACCCACGGTGGCATGTGTAAGTTCCCAGGCTAGGGGTTGAATCAGAGCTACAGCTGCCAGCCCACACCACAGCCACAGCAACATGGGATCCAAGCCACATCTGCGACCTACACCACAGCTCAAGGCAACGCTGGATCCCCGATCTGCTGAGCGAGGCCAGGAATTGAATCCGCATCCTCGTGGATACTAGTCAGACTCGTTTCCACTTTGCCACAACAGGAACTCTCAAGATTTTTTTTTTTTTAAGTATTGCTGTCAATTAAATAATTCAAAAGAGGCTTGCTTAGAGAAATTTTGTAGAAGAATTTATATTTTTGAGTATTATTTCCTGAACATGATCCCCTTACTTGAGAAATTTTCCAGCAAAAAAACATATCTAATAGCATTGCTTCTCTAATAGTATTTTTTACTCTGGTTAACATTACCTGGGAATACAAAAATGCAGAATGCTATCTTCCTGACATATGAGTGTACATGTCACTGAATGATAACTTTGCACAAACATCATTCCTAAGTAAAGATTAAAATAAGTCCATGTGGTTGCCAAGGGGGAGGGAGAGGGAGTGGGATGGACTAAGAATCTGGGGTTAATAGATGCAGACTGTAGCCTTTGGAATAGATGGGCAATGAGATCCTGCTGTATAGCACTGGGAACTATGTCTAACCACTTCAGATGAATTGATACGTGTATGTGTAACCAGGTCACCACTCTGTACAGTAGAAAATTGATGGAACACTGTAAACCAGTTATAACAAAAATAAATAAACATAGAACAAAGAATAAATAGAACTGTGTTGAAATAGATCTGCTATAAAATAAAATAAAATAAAATAAAAAAATAAAATCCATACACGCTACAGTTCTGCTTCAGGATCAAAGAAAATACCAGTATTTTGATGTGGGTACATTTGGCCAGAGATTGATCTAAAAGTCAATCTCTTCATAATTTTAATAATTTCTAGAGATTCTGGATTTCCTAAAGGTAAAATAATCTATGCAAAACTGCACCTACAATCACATTTGTTACTAAGGTTGTGATAGTATCAGCCACCGGGACTTTGAATAGTTAGACAGACATTAGATTTTGAATAGATATAAGTTTGCATTAAAATATAGAACAGGAGTTCCCTTGTGGCACAGTAGGTTAAGGATCTGGCACTGTCACTGCAGCAGCCTGGGTTGCTACTGTGGCAAGGGTTTGATCCCTAGCCTGGGAAATTACACATGCCACAGGCTCAGCCAAAAAATAAAATATAAAACGGTCAAAAAATTTGATGGTACCCATTAGATTAGGTAAGAATGGGGAGATGGGAGTTCCCTTCATGGTGCAGTGGAAACGAATCTGACGAGGAACCATGAGGTTTCGGGTTCGATCCCTGGCCTTGCTCAGTGGGTTAAGGATCTGGCGTTGCCGTGAGCTGTGGTATAGGTCACAGACTCAGCTCGGATCCTGTGTTGCTGTGGCTCTGGCACAGGCCGGCAGCAACGGCTCCAATTAGACCCCTAGCCTGGGAACCTCCATATGCCGCGGGTACAACCCTATAAAGACAGAAAATACAAAAAAAAAAGGGGGGGGGAGATGGTCATTTCTACAGACCCCTTTTCATTTCAGATTCATCCTGGATCAGCTCTGGCTCACGATCCACTCAGGGTCACCCTAATTCCTCCCTCAGTTCTACAAGAGGAAAATATTCCAAGACCAGAACCCAAAACCCTGGCTCTGGCCCAGTCCCAAGACTCAGATGATGCTTGAGGAAGTAAAAGCACGGAAGCCTAAATATATATGAATTGGGTTAATATTTTTTAAAACCTTGCATATTCAGTTAGCTTACAAATGTTCTGTGTAGGCCTGGGGCATGATCATTTCTACAAGGTAGGATCTGGTCACAGGATCAGAACAACAGACTTTATTTGATGCCAAGAGAGCTGAGCCAGGAGCTGTGACCAGCGAGAGCAGGGATAGGGATGGAAAGGACCAACTGGAAGACAGGACCTGATTATGTGAGAATCAAACGGTCAAGTCCAGAGACTGAGGGACGGGATAGATGATGATGTTCAAGCTGAAAGGCAGCCAGGTGAGCTGGCTGTGGAATCAGGTCTGAAAACTCCACAAGCACCAGGTGGTTAGAGTGACAGAGACGTGACCAGGGCTCCGGGCCTGGGGCTTCAACCATACGCATCCTAAGAGCATCACTAGTCTCAGTGTGCACAGGACAAATTACCTGGTGCCACACAGCTAGTGAGAGGCAGATCCAGGACCCAGGTCCCAGCCCCTGTCAACCCAACCAGAGTCACTAGCTACTCTGCAGTATGGAAGCCCACCCAACCTCACTCTCCTCCTGGTGGGAAGCCATCACCTCCAAGTGGAGGCTTCTCCTCCAGGCCTTGTATTCCAGGCTTTTAATCACGCCTCCTTCCCCAGATGGGGCCGTGGGAGGCAAAGTCATGGCATCACTCACTCTGCCCTCCTCCCGCCTCTGACCCAGCAATCTGGCAGAAAATTCGTCTGCACAGCTGCCCTGCTGAAAACTCTCTCTCTCGTTACTTAAAAATCATCCCTCTGCAGGAATGGAGCCCCCAAAGCACGTCCACAAGCAAACCAGGATTCCCCATCGCTGTGGACATAGCTTAGCTCCTAGGCACCCACCGCCTCCCCCTTGGCGCGGCGGATGGCAGCACTTTGTGCTCTGGGCGCTGAACTTTCCCATCTAGTGCTGTTTGTGTGGTGGAGGAGGATGGGGAAGTGGGGTGGACATCCGTCACACAGGGTTGCATAACATTTCTGACCTGAGCAACTTTTGTCTTCATTCACTGATCCAGACACACAGGATGGCTGATGGCCTCTGACGTGCAACCAGCTCCCCTGACTCAGCGCAGACGGATGGAACGGGAAGTCTGAACAAAGTGTGTGTGTGTGTGAATCTCTGTGTGCAAGGTTTATATATTTTCCAACCCTGACTGCTTAGCCCTCCTATCTGACCCTTTCAGGGACGTGTTGGAGCTTGAGAGGGTGGTTAAGCAAGATGCAAATAAGATCATGCATGAAGCGTGATGTTTGGGGACCAGATCCGTTTGTTTGTGTCTTTATTTCAGCTGAAGCTCTTCCGTTCCCACATGCCCCAGGGATGAGGTTCTGGAGCCCCTGTGGGGCCTGCAGGAGCTATTTGCCTAGTTGCTAGGCGATGTCAATCCTGCTTCACCCCTGGTGAGCTCATGCCTGTGGGTGATCCGGGATTAGCTTTACAGCAACCAGAAAGAGGGGGAAAGAGGTCTGTGTGCAACAGCACACGCGAGCAGTGACAGAGTGATGAAGGATGATTCTGACAGGACACCCAGAGCCGTGAGGAGCAGGAAAACAATAGGTACCATTTAAGCCTCTACCCTCTGCCAGGTGCTGGGCCAGGCTCTCTGGCACATGTGAGCTCACTGAAAGGGGGCGACAGATCGAGAGCAGGTGGCCATGTGAGAAGAGATGCCTGTCATCTTTTCACTCTTACGTTTACCCTCCATAGTGCCTGGCACGTGGTACATATGGAGCAATTATTATTCCAGCCCCGGTTACCTAACCCAGCTCTCTCATCTGCTATACAAGACCACGATTTGGAGACGTTTCCCCAGATAAACACTATCCTTCATACGCATCTGACCACATTTTGAAAGGTCCAAACAGAAGAGGGTGGGGATGTTCTGACCCTCCCCTCCTCACTGCAGAGGACCCAGACGACCACTGGCCACCAGGAGGAGAAGGGGGGACCGTGCCCAGCTGCAAGGATTTGCCAGGGCCCCTCGTCCCCCCGTCTAATAGTCCCCTAGCCCAAGTCCTGATACCTTGGCCCTGGTGGCTTCAGCAGGATCCCAGCCCATCTCCCTGCCTCCCTTTTCCTGCTGTTTCTCTCCAGACCATTCTGATAACAGAGAAGCAATGCTTCCTCTTCCTGGCATGTGGCTGCTTCCCAGGAGCCTGCCTGGTCCCCATCCCTCCTGTGCCCCATGATCTTTCCAGCCTCCCCAGCTCAGAGCTGACAGCCTGCCTGCAGCTCCTGCCAGACCAAACCTCTTTGCACCCTCCACGCATTTCCTAACCAGATCCTACTGGGTTTTCCAGTTTGTCTGAGATATCCTTGACATACACTACTATACACACTTAGGTTGTACAGCTTAATGATTTGACTTATATATATGCTGCAATGATCACCACAATAAGTTCTTTTTCTTCTTTGTCTTTTTAGGGCTGCACCTGCGGCATATGAAAGTTCCCAGGCTAGGAGTCGAATCAGAGCTGCAGCTGCCGGCCTACACCACAGCCACAGCCACAACCACAGCCACAGCACCGCAGGATCCAAGCCAAGTCTGCAACCTACACCACAGCCCATGGCAACACTGGATCCTTAACCCACTGAGCAAGGCCAGGGATCGAACCTGCGTCCTCATGGATGCTAGTCAGATTCGTTTCCACCAAGCCATGTCAGGTACTCCGATCACCACAGTAAGTTTCCTTAACTCTATCATTTCATACAGATAAAACCTTTTTTTTTTCCCTATGATGGGGACTTTTATGATTTTCTCTCTTAACAACTTTCCTATAGATTATATGGTGTTAACTGTAGTCATTGTGTTGAACATGGCATCCTACTACTTATTCATCTTATAACTAGACGTTTCTGCCTTTCAACCATCTTCATCCAATTCTCCCAGCCCCACCACATCGCTGTTAACCACAAATGTGACCTCTTCTTCTATGAGTTTCTTGTTTTTCTTGTTTTAGAGTCTACATATAAGTGAGGTCACACCGTATTTGTCTTTCTCTGTCTGGCTTATTTCACTTAGCATAGTAGCTTTAACTTTCATTCATGTCATATCATGTTTGTTTGATTTATTTATTAATCTGTCAATGGACATTTGGGTTGGTTCCATCTTTAGCTACTGTGAATAATGTGCTGTGAACATTGGTGTACGTGGGTCTATTTGAATTCCTGCTTTCAATTTTTTTTGGAGTGGATGCCCAGGAGTGGAATTGCTGGATCATGTGGTAATTCAATGCTTAATTTTTTGAGGAACTGCCATGCTGTGTTCCACAGTGGCTGAACCCTGTTATATTCTCACCAGCAATGCACAAGGCTTCCAGTTCCTCTGCTACCTTTGCTACACTTGTTATTTTCTGTTTTTGTTTTGGTTTTATAACAGGTATTCTAAGGAATGAGAAGTTGGATATTATTGTGGTTTTAATTTGCACTTCCCTAACGACTGCTGATGTTAAGCACATTTTCGTGTGTTTATTGGTCATCTGTATATCCTCTTTGGAGAACTGTCTATTCAAGTCCTTTGAACATTTTTTTTTTATTGAAGAAGAGTTGATTTATAATGTTGTGTTAGGGATTCCTGTAATGGTTCAGTGGAAATGAATCTGACTAGTATCCATGAGGATGCAGGTTCTGTCCCTGGCCTTGCTCAGTCTGTTAAGGATCCAGCGTTGCCCTGAGCTGTAGTGTAGTTCACAGATGCAGCTCGGATCTGGTGTTGCTGTGGCTGTGGTGCAAGGCGGGTGGCTACGGCTCTGATTTGACCCCTACCCTAGGAACCTCCATATGCCTCGTGTTCGGCTCTAAAAAAGAAAAGACAAAAAAATTAATAATACTGTTGTGTTAGTTTCAGGTGTACAGAAAAGTGACTCAGCGAAGTGATTCTTTTTCAGATTTTTTTTCCATTTTAGGTTATTTTAAGATATTGAATATAGTTCCCTGTGCTATACAGTAGGTCTTTTTAAAAATTGGGTTGTTTTTGTTGTTATTGAGTTGTAGGACTTCTTTATGTATTCTAGATATTAATCCTACTTCAGATATATGATTTGCAAATATTTTCTCCCATCCTGTGGCTTGCTTTTTCACTCTATTGATGATGTCCTTTGATGTGCACAGTTTTAAATTTTGATGAAGTCCAATTTATCTACTTTTTGTCCTTGTGTTGCTTATGCTTTTGGTGTCGTATCCAAAAAAATCATTGTCAAATTCAATGTCATGAGCTTTCCCCCTGTGTTTTCTTCTAAGAGTTTTATAGTGTTAGCCCTTACATTTAGATTTTTTTTATCCACTTTGAGTTAATTTATGTGGATGGTATAAGCGTCTAATTTTATTTTTTGCAGTGGATGTCCAGTTTTCCATGAACCGTAGTTTAAAAAAAAAAAAAACAAAAAAACCTGTGTTTTCCTGTACAAATGGTCTTGGAACTTCTGTTTAAAATCGTCTGACTAGGAGTTTCCGTCGTGGTGCAGTGGTTAACGAATCTGACTAGGAACCATGAGGTTGCAGGTTCGGTCCCTGCCCTTGCTCAGTGGGTTAACGATCCGGCGTTGCCGTGAGCTGTGGTGTAGGTTGCAGACACGGCTCGGATCCTGCGTTGCTGTGGCTCTGGCGTAGGCTAGTGGCTACCGCTCCGATTAGACCCCTAGCCTGGGAACCTCCATATGCCGCTGGATAGGCCCAAGAAATAGCAAAAAAAGACAAAAAAATTAAAAAATTAAAAAAATAAAATCGTCTGACTATACATGCAGGGGTTTATATCTGGGCTCTCTATTCTATTGGTCTAAATGTCTATTTTTATGCGCATACCATGTTGTGTCGATTACTGTAGCTTTGTAGTAAATTTTGAAATCAGTAAGGGTGATATCTTCAATTTTGTTCTTCTTCAAGATTTTACTGACTATTTGTGGTCCCTTGAGATTCCATTTGAATTTGATAAATCTTTCCATTTCTGCAAAAATTATCTTTGGTATCTTGATAGGAACTGCACTGATCCAGAGATTGCATTGGGTAGTACTTGGGAAGTTTCAAAAAATCTTTTCCTGAATTTCTTTCTTTTTTTTTTTGTTTGTTTGTTTTTGTCTTTTTGCCATTTCTTGGGCCACTCCCACGGCATATGGAAGTTCCCAGGCTAGGGGTCGAATCGGAGCTGTAGCTGCTCGCCTACGCCAGAGCCACAGCAACACGGGATCCAAGCCACACCTGCAACCTACATCACAGTTCACAGCAACGCCAGATCCTTAACCCACTGAGCAAGGCCAGGTATCCAACCCGCAACCTCATGGTTCCTAGTTGGATTCATTAACCACTGAGCCACGACGGGAACTCCCCTGAATTTATTTATTTACTGTTTTCCTGTACAAATATCTTCTTTAGCTTACTAAATAATAGATTTCTGATCACAGGAACTATGTGTTCTGTCTTTTTTTGTACCTTATGGTGTCCAGAACAATACTGAAGATACTAAGCCACAGGTAAAAAAAGATGAAGGTTTATTTCTCTAACTTAAAACCCTTTTAATGGATAAAACTACAGGCAATCAACTATTACCCCAACATTTCTTCCAGCTTTGGATATTTCTACCGAATGACTTAGAGCTGAAAAAGAAAACAGGAGAGGCTACCAATCCCTGCCATATCTGCAAAGCACACACACCCTTCCTGGATCACCAATTAAAGCTGATACCATGACTTCTGGCCACACCAGAGAAGCCAACACCTCTTCCCATTTCCTTCCCTGATAACTGCTGTCAGTGTTGCCATCGGGATGTGACTGTTCATAAGAAACCCAAGTAAAGGGTGATTTCTAAACTGAGGGGGCTGCTGTTACAGTTACAACTGGCATGTTGTAGGAGTGACTCTAAGTATTGTTTCTATCCACTGTCTATTCAGAACTTGTGATATGTCAAGTGCCAAACAATTAAGGTGTTTTACATGCATTATCTCAATGTTGGGGGATAATGAGGGCCAAAGGTCACTCTGGAAAGGAAATAGGTTTGGTATCCAATTCTCAGATGAGTGGGAAACCATAGGGAAAGAAACCCAGGTGCAGATAACCCAGTGGAGTTTGACATACAGTGAGCACCATGCTAGTTACATGTAAACTCTAAGTACTTACACATTGGAAAGGTCTGGTCAGCTTGCATTTGCTCTGAGTCTGGGTTCTCTCTGTAATGGGGACTTCATACCGGCTCCTAAGGAACAACAATGAAGTCTCCTAAACAGAATTCTGCATAACCCAAAGTACACAGACAAGCCACAAACTTGTCCACCGGAAGTGCCAGGCTTGGTTCTTAGAGTCAGGGCAAGACCTTCCCACTCTATAGCTCACATCCTAAGCTAAGCCCTCCAGGACTGGTGGAAATTCCTGGCCACCAGTGGAGAGCGCTGACAAGTTAATTACAGAGCCTACACAGTCCATGGTGACTACGGGGTTGCCCATAAGAATTGTGTGGTGCCAGATGTGGCTGTTGCCCTGAGTGATGTGTCAGATGTGTCGGATGCTAGGACTGTGCTGATTTGCTGCCACAGCAACCGACAACTGAGATTAAACAGGAGTTTCCCCTGAAATCAGTTGGCATCCTATAGGCCAAATGACTGACACTTTTCCATGAGGTTTTGGCTCTGGTATAACCTAGGTGTTGAGATTCTAATGGAGCAAGGATGAATGGCCTGGGCAGTGAACTGGGATGGCCTATGAAACATGAGCTTCTTGAAACTGCCCTTTGTGTTTTCTGTCATCCAACCATTCAGGGAGACAACCGGAGCTCCCCTTCCTCGCCAGCATTTCCTGATTAACACAATCTGCCCGATCTCCATTGTGTAGCCCCTCTTCTGCCCTGAGAGCAATACATATTCTAGCCATTGGGTCCAATCCCCATATATCCCCATATAAACCAGGTCACCTGGCCCATAGACAAGCTCTCATCTGATTACAGACCATACCCACAAGTCCAGCCAGCCAAGAGACCAAGTATATACAAAAATTCACTCAACTCACTTCACTACTGCACAGTAACTCGCAGCAAATGCACTAGTAATATGGGTCTCCAGTGTCATTTTCAACCACTGGAGCAAATATTTACATAATCCAGGTCTTACTGGGACTGCTTATTTGTTTCTGGGTATGTGTCATAATCTTTCAATGGCTTCTTCATGCCAAGGGTATGAAGTGCAAACTCTTTGCTTCAGCAATCAAGGACCTCCAAAGTACTCCCTGGCCCATGCTCTCCAATCCAGCCTGGTTGTTTTACTCAAGCATATCTCCACATTTCTGTCTTTATAGACTTGCTCACCACATTTTCCCCCAGGGTAATTACCACCCCTTCGCCTTGCCTCACTTCCACCAAGTTCCTGCCAACTGTCAAGTCCTGGATGAACCCGCATACAATCTAAGAAGCTTTCACTGATCACTCTGGATACCAGTGATCTCTCTCCATCTCCTCTACCTCCTCCAGAATTTTTTCTTTACCCAACTGTTATGAGTTGGATTGTGTACCCACCACCACAACCACCAAATTCACATGTTGAAGTCCTACATACTTCAGAATGTGACCTCATTTGGAAACAGGGTTGTTTCAGATGGATTAGTTAAGATGAGGACATACTGGAGTAGGGTGGACATAGGATCAGTGTCCTTGTGAAAAGGTAACGCAGTCATGCACCTTGTGAATGTGAGGGTAAAAATTTGGGTGATGTGTCTACAAGCCAAGGAACACCACCAATTGTTAGAAAACCACAAGAGGCTGGGAGAGAAGGAGCCAACATTGTCAACACCTTGACCTTGGACTTCTGGCCTCCAGAATTATGAGAGGATAAAATTCTGTTGTTTAAGCCACCCAGTCTGTGTACCTCATTAGAGCAGGCCTAGCAAACTCACACAGCCACTTATTTCATTACATTTAGATCCAACAAATTATAAGGTCTTACTGTGAGCCTAACACCAGCATGGGTGCTTTGCACGCCCTCCTCATTTAATATTTTATACGTATGAAGTAATGGCAGTATTCCCAGTTTAAAAATGAGGAAAATGTGGCTCAGGTAGTTAGGTAAAACCACAGAACTAGTAATAGATTTGAAACTAAGCATACCCATTTGAAGATTACTATGTCATGTTGCTTCTCCCATATGCTGTCCTATAGGACTAGCTTTTTAAATGTGTGCATCTTCTCTCTCCAGTGAGGCTCAAGTTTCTTGGAGCTAGAGATACTATCTGAAAAATCTATGAGCCTATGAGGTGGCTGGAATCATAGCCTTTCTCTAGCAAATACTTGGTAACTATTTCTGTGATTACATTAATGTGTATCACATTGGTTTCTTCAGCATAAATATCCATTTTTTATATCTATCCTATCTTCACACATTCCAAATAGAGCATCAGTATAAATGACCAGACAGCTGAGCCAAATCACTGGAGCCCATCTCCCTAGAGGTTTCCTTATGTTCCCTTACCAGCTTGATATTCCAGCATACACTGCCTATATTTGTGTGGCTTTTCCTGGTATTTATCCTCTGGACTCTGAGAAGTCTAGAAATCCATGGACACTACTTACCAAAGTTTGCAAGACTAGCAGCACCCAGGGGATCGAGACTTTCTGCTCTTGGAAATGCTTTAGAGTGATGTGGAGGTCCTGAGACATCACAACTCCTTCCCTCCCTAGCCACATCTTCCTGGTAAAAAAACACTATCTTTCAGAACCATCTGCCCTTGTCAGCACTCTTAGTGTTGGGCAGTTTCTGGAGCTGATAACAATACTGGTGCCCTGCATCCATGGGGTGGCCTTGGTCTTTCCTCAGAAATGAGATGCTAAAGTCAGAAAGGGACTTTCTACTAGCAATGGTCCCTTCACCTCAGTTCTGAAAGGAAAAAAAAAAAAGCAAGCCAGGAACAGATTTTGTCCTGGAAAGAGATCTCTGTAAGGGAAGAAAGACAAGATTCCTGGGCCATTAGCTACCACTGAGTAGAGTCCAATTTGGCCAAAGAGGCAGGTCAAGTCTCATTCTTCTTCTACACACCCACCTCCAAGGCCAAAAGTATAAGAGTTCCTTCAGGTCAACTCCCTCATCCAAGCTGATTTTTCCAGTCTAACATGGTAGAAAGCACTTGGTATTTAGAACTGGGAGGTACACATTTGGCTACTTCTCACAATTCAAGCTGAGTAACTTTCAGTAAGCACCATAAGCCAGTGGTACACAGAGGGGTCTCTGGAGCCTGCCAGCCTGACTCCACCACTCACTTTCCAGCCCAGTGACCTTGGTCAATTTATCTAGAGTCTCTCTATGCCTGCTTCTCAAGTTGTTGTGCAGATCAAATCTACATGAATAAGTCAAAGTTTCTGTCTCTGTGTCCACATAATTGCCTGTTATTGCATTACACAGATCTGAATAATCCCACTGTCACCAAAGGAAGAAGTAATATTTGGTAATAGGCTGTCTGGTAGACAAGAACTTAATTTGGAAAGAAGAGAGGAAGCTCTTGAGGGAACTTCAAAGGAATAGGCAATTCTCCTCCAGAGTGGTTGAAAGAGAAACACCAAAAGAAAGGAAAACAACAAAAAAGAGCATCCAGAAGCTGTGAGATAATAGCAAATGGTCTAATACATGTGTAATTGGAGTTCCATAAGTAAAAGGGAGAGAACATGGCAGAAGAATTAGTTGAAGAACTGATGGCTAAGAATTTCCCCAAATTAATGAAAGATAACAAACCGCAGATCCAAGAAGCTCAAAGAATCACAAACAGGATTAAAAGACATGCATATACACACTCACAGATATATCATAGTTAACCTGCTTTAAACCAGAGATAAAGAGGAAATCTTGAAGGCAGACAGAGAAAAAAGAAACATTATGTATAAAGGAATAAAGATAAGAATTAGGACAGACTCATAGTCAGAAGCTACGCAGACTACAAGGCAATAGAGGTGCTCTTTGAAGCACTTAAAAACATCAGTCCAGATTTCTGCACTCAGTGAAAATACTTTTCAAAAATGAATTTTTAAAAATATGTTTTCAGAGAGTTCCCATCATGGCTCAGCAAGAAACAAATCCTACTAGGAACCATGAGGTTGCAGGTTTGATCCCTGGCCTTGCTCAGCAGGTTAAGGATCTGGCGTTGTTGTAAGCTGTGGTGTAGGTCGTAGATGCATCTTGGATCTGGCATTGCAGTGGCTCTGGTGTAGGCTGGTGGCTGTAGCTCCGATTAGACCCTTAGCCTGGGAACCTCCATGTGCCTCAAGTGCATCCCTAAAAAGCATTATATATATATACTTTTTCAGACACACACACACACAAAAAGCTGAGAAATTTAATTGCCACCTGTTCTACACTAACAGAAACATGTAGGATTTGCTTCAGGTAGAAAGAATATGATTCCTTGGAGTTCCCGTTGTGGTTCAGCAGTTAATGAATCTGACTAGCAACTATGAGGATGCAGGTTCGATCCCTGGCCTTGCTAAGTGGGTTAAGGATTCTGCATTGCCATGAGCTGTGGTGTAGGTCACAGATGAGGCTCGGATCCTGCATTGCTATGGCTGTGGTGTAGGCCAGTGGCTACAGCTCCAATTCAACTCCTAGCCTGGGAACTTCCATATGCCAAGTGTGTGGCCCTAAAAAGCAAAAAAAAAAAAAAAAAAAAAAAGTCACATAAAACAAAGTGAAGAAAGAAAGAATATGATACCAAATGGAAACTTAGATCTACACAAACAAATGAAGAGTGATGAAAACAGTGGAAAATGAGGAGAAATATAAGAATTCTTCCTTATCTTAAATCTTTTTAAGACACTAAGAAGTGAGACTCTCTGCATTTAAAACTTACCTCTAACATTACCACCTGTATTTGTGTGCAGTTTATATAAACTTTGAGGACTTCAGTTTTCTTGTCTGTAAAATCAGGATAATAATACCTACTTTACTGTGTTGTTGAGAGAATTAACTAAAACAATACGTGTAATATACTTTATATACAGTAACTTTCTATTCTCTTTATTCTAATCCCATAACATTAATCATACAAAGGTTATATTCTGGTCCAAAAGCAAACAGAATGAATTAACCTTAGCATCCGTCAAAATCTCCAAAGTATTCCTTATTGGTTTCCAATAAAACCCCCACTGCACTTCTTTAGCCACTATAAAAAAAAAAATAACTCTTCCCCACCTTTCCTCATCTGAAGATAAAATTAAATCTCCTGCCATGTCAGGAGCCTCTTTCTCTGGGGAATGAGTGATTTTAGAAACACTGAACTGTTATTATCCAATTTATTTGTTAAATCACCTCCCATGTGTCAGGCCCTGGACAAGGAACAACAGATATAGCAAGAAACAAGACACCCCAGGCTCCGGCCCTCCTGGAACTTAAGATCTAACAGAGAAAGCGGGCAGTAAACATGCAAGGGCACAAATAAATACATCACTACGTGGGGGTGGGGAAGCATTATTCACTGAAATTCTTCCCAGTGAAAGAACTTATTCCATTTTTAGGGATGGACATTTTTAGGGATGTTACTTATTTGAGTAACAGCCAAGATTCTTCCTGGAAGTCAACTGGCACCAAAGCCTCAGGGAAAGGGGAGAGTATCTCAGAGACAGTGGGGAAAATATTTTCCCCACATGAAAAGAAATTCTTTGAGAATACATAGAGAATTTTTTTTTTTTACTGCCACATCTGTGGCATATGGCAATTCCTAGGCTGGGGTAGAATCAGAGCTGTAGCTGCAGGCCTATGCCATGGCTATGGCAACACTGGATCTGAGCTACACCTGTGACCTACGCTGCAGCTTGTGGCAAATCTTCATTCTTTTTTTTTTTTTTTTTTTGTCTTTTTGCCATTTCTTGGGCTGCTCCTGCAGCAGCATATGGACGTTCCCAGGCTAGGGGTCGAATCGGAGCTGTAGCCACCGGCCTACACCAGAGCCACAGCAACACAGGATCCAAGCCGTGTCTGCAACCTACACCACAGCTCAAGGCAACGCCAGATCGTTAACCCACTGAGCAAGGGCAGGGATCGAACCCATAACCTCTTGCAGGGATCGAACCCGCAACCTCATGGTTCTTAGATTCGTTAAGCACTGCGCCATGATGGGAACTCCGCAAATCTTCATTTTTAACCCACTAAGAGAGGCCAGGGATTGAACCCACATCAACGTGGACACTATATCAGGTTCTTAACCCACTGGGCCACATCAGGAACTCTGAGAATTTTTTTTTTTTTTTTTTTCGCTTTTTAGGGCCATACCCACATCACATGGAAGTTCCCAGGCTAGGGGCCAAATCAGATCTACGGCTGTCGGTCTATACCACAGCCACAGCAATGAGGGATCCAAGCCACATCTGCGACCTACACCACAGCTTACACCAACACTGGGTCCTTAACCCACTGAGCGAGGCCAGGGATCAAACCCACATCATCATGGATCCTAGTCAGGTTCGTTAATCGCTGGGTCATGAAGAGAACTCCTGGGAACTTTTTTTTTTTTTTTTTAATTTGAGGACTGGATTGGAATGCAGACCATTTTTTATGGGTGTTTGCATTCATGCATGATTCCTTGCCAGCAGCTGATATTTTTTAGGTGAGCGCTCAATCTCAGAGACTTAAACACACAGGCATAGCAATAAAGAACTAAGAGGATTCTTCCTCTGGGGGAAACTGAGTCCCGCAGAGGAGAAAAAAATCTGTCCAAGTTTGCATGACTTTCCAGTAGGAGAACTGAAAACTTAAGTTGGAATTGGAAGAACTCAAGTCTCCCAACCACCATCCAGTGTCTTGCTTCAAGAGACCACACCACCTCCCTTGGGAACTGAGAATTCTTCTGCCTTGGAATTAGTTCAGATAGCAAAATCCATTGGCAAGTTTCCTGTACTCAGAGCTCTAGAATATGCAAATTTTCTATTTTTGGCCTCTTCAGCAAATGCACGCTTTTCAATACCATCATATTCAAAATGCATTCCCTGCTATTGTAAATAACTTTTAAAGGAGGGATTAAAGATTAGGAAAGGAAAAGGCAGGTAAAATAACTTCCATTCTGATATGGCAGCTTGATCACATTCTTCTTCTAAAATGCTTTTAAAATGAAGGTAAAACTATTACATCATAAGGAGACAAAGAGAATGAGAGAGAAGACAACATCAACAAAAAGTTGGGAGATAGGAGGTGGATGGACAAATGAAAGCTGACCAACAAGAGGGACAACAATTAAAAATGAGTGGTTGGGAGTTCCCGTCGTGGCGCAGTGGTTAACGAATCCGACTAGGAACCATGAGGTTGCGGGTTCGATCCCTGGCCTCACTCAGTGGGTTAACGATCCGGCGTTGCCGTGAGCTGTGGTGTAGGTTGCAGATGCGGCTCGGATCCCGAGTTGCTGTGGCTCTGGCGTAGGTGGCTACAGCTCTGATTGGACCCCTAGCCTGGGAATCTCCATATGCCGCGGGAGCGGCCCAAGACCAAGAAATAGCAAAAAGACCAAAAAATAAATAAATACATAAATAAATAAATAAATAAATTAAAAAAAAAAAAATGAGTGGTTGCAGAGGGAGAGACAACAAGAAGCCAGGTCAGACCACAGAACCTCGAAAAGGCTCAGAAGTTGGTGGACAAGGTGATCTGAGAAAAGCAAACCTGGGAGTTCTATAGTGGCTCAGTGGTTGGCGAATCTGACTAGGAACCTGGAGGTTGTGGGTTCGATCCCTGCCCTTGCTCAGTGGGTTAAAGGATCTGGCGTTGCCGTGAGCTGTGGTGTAGGTTGCAGACACGGCTCGGATCCTGTGTTGCTGTAGCTCTGGCGTAGGCCAGAGGCTACGGCTCCGATTTGACCCCTAGCCTGGGAACCTCCATGTGCCGCAGGAGCGGCCCAAGAAATGGCAAAAAGACAAAAAATAAAAATTAAAAAGCAAACCTATATTAGAAGGAGGTAGATCCCTTCCCCAGCCCTTTTCCAACCCTATCGATGACTGTCTCTCCCCAGTACCAGCAGGAAAGATTGCAACAGGAAGGTTCTGGACTTGGGGATGCCACATGCGGCAGAGGGCAGGGCAAGTGGGCTACATGGAAACAGAGGGATGATGGGAAGGTCTACAAACTGAACAAGAAAGCCCCCTACTCTCATGCCCCTTGAAACACCCAGAATCCTGCAAGCCAGGCCTATGCCTTTCTATCAGGAGACTGGAGGAATCCTCTCTGAGTAAAAGAGCTACAGTATTGACAACTGTGGGTCCCTCCTCCTTCCCCAGCGGAAAGGAAAAAAAAAAATTATGCTGTGAAACTCCCTGGTCATCCAGTTGAGGTTCTACTCTAAAACTTCCAGAGAACTTTTTACAGCCTCAGTCTTAAATAAGCATAGACAGTTGAGGCCTCCAAATATTTTATGAAAGCCTCTAACATGAGAACAGGGGTTAAACAGGAAAGTTGTGTTCACAGATTGAGAGAGAGAGATGGTTGACAGACAATGGAGGGAAAGGGCAATACTTTTTTTTTTTTCTTTTTCACAAAACAAGCTATTAACATCCCGAAACAGATGAGAAGATAACATGCTCAAGAACAGAATGCTATTGGAAGAAAGTCACATTCAGAGTAGAAAAAGCTCTTGGGGATTCAGTGTTAGTGCAAATTAAAAATACACAAAAGCAATTGGAAGGATATGAGGTTAAAGTTCAGGAAATTTCCCAGGAAAAAAAGGTAAAGAATGGAAGCTAGATGAGGAAAACTGCGAAATTAGAGGACAAATCCAGACAGTCCTACATCCAATTTCCAGCTGAAAGGAACACTTAAAAATCTAAGGGAGGTAGTAATTAAAGAAATAATACCACGAATGTTCCCCAAACTAAAGTGAGTTTCTAGACTAAAGGAGCCTACCAAGTATGACTCCCCAAAATCCACACAAGACGTATCATTGTGAAATTCCCAAATGGGAAGGATAATGAGAAGATCCTAGAAGCTTCCAGAGAGAGAGAGAGAGAAAGAAATTAACCCATATGAGAGAAAGAGAGAGAAAGAGAGAAAGTTAACATATGAGGAATCAAAAATCAGAATTGCATTGGACTTCTTAATCCATTCATCTCTCGATGGACATTTAGGTTGTTTCCATGTCTTGGCTATTGTGAATAGTGTTGCGATGAACACAGGGGTGCGTGTATCTTCTTCAATGGAGGGTGTGTGTGTGTGTGTGTATGTGTGTGTATACAGTGAAATACTACTCAGCCATTAAAAAGAACACAGTAGTGCCATTTGCAGCAACATGGATGGACGCAGAAACTCTCACACTAAATGAAGTAAGTCAGAAAGAGAAAGACAAATACCATATGATATCACTTATATCTGGAATCTAATATATGAACCTATCTACAGGAAAGAAACAAACTCATGGACATGGAGAACAGACTTGTAGTTGCCAAGGGGGGAGGGGAGAGGGATGGACTGGAAGTTTGGGGTTGGTTGATGCAAACTACTGCATTTGAGTGGATAAACAAGGAGATCCTGCTATACAGCACAGGGAACTACATCTAGTCACTTGTGACGGAACATGATGGAGGAGAATGTGAGAAAAAGAATGTGTGTATATATATATGTATGACTGGGTCACTTTGCTATACAGCAGAAATTGACAGAACACTATAGATCACTTCTAATTAAAAAAAAATGTTTAAAGAATTACATTGGACTTTCCAAGAGCAACAATAGATGCTAAAATGTGCTGGAACAGTATATACAGAAATCTTTCCCAACCCAAAATTCTACAGCCAGTCAAACTCAGTCAAGTATGAGAGTCAAATAAAGATGTTTTCAAAAAAGTACCCATGGACCCTGCATCCCTTTACCTCAAGAAGCTGCTGCTTCACCAAAAAAAGAGTGAAGGAAGGAGAAGATAAAGCAAGAAAGAAGACGCAGTGTTCAGAAAATAGGGGGTCTTGAAGGAAGCAGGACACTGGGGGTGGGGGAGGCAGGAGCCTGGAACAGATGGCAGCAGGCCTGGGGAGCAACCAGTGTGGGTCCCAGCAGCAGAGGAGGAGAGGCAGGCATGGGAGAGGCCTGAGAGGCAGAGAGGGACCCACGACCCTCCTGGTGTTACTGACCCTGCTTGAGAGGGCTTTTGCAATTCTCTAAGAGTTTGTGGCAAAATCTGGATAAATTCATAGAAAACTTAATGGAGAAAAATGACCCCAGAAAAAAAATCTATAAAATAATGGAATGTAATTATTACAGTTTTGGGCTCAATTATTAATAATACTTATAAAACGATAATCCTATAAAAATGTAGTATTGATTTAACCAAAATTGTGAAATAATTATGGAACATGGAGAGGAAAAGTATGTGTAGAGCAAGGGCAAATGTTAAGAAAACTAAAATTCTCATTTCCTATGGTAGGAGGCCAATACATGATGTCTTAAATGAAAAAACAACAGCGACAATAAATAATAAGCAAATTACTTGGAAACATGAAGGTAAATACCTGTTGGAAAAGCCAAGAGTTGCAAAAAAGGTGGGACTCGAATCTCTTTTTGCAATCAGCCCTGTCACACTATTTGACTCTTTATGTCCAAATATTACTTTGGATACTTTTTTTTTTTAATAGTGCAGGAGTTCCTATTGTGGTGCAGTGCATTAAGGATCCAGTACTGCCATAGCTGTGGCAGTAGGTCAGCTGTGGTGGCTTGGATTCAATCCCTGGCAGGAGAACTTCCATATGCTGTGGGTGTGGGCCCTCCCCTCCACCCACCCACCCCCCAAATAGTGCAAGAACACAAGGGAAACAATGGTGTGATGAGAGTAGATTTCATACAATGAAGCCTTGGGGATAGGAGGTGGAAGGGACCTTAGAATTCATTAGTCAGTGGAGCTTGTGGTGAAAATGCAACAGAGGTAGACTTCAGCATCAAGCAAATAATGGGCAGAGTGAAGACCGAAAAAGTCAAGGACACTTGCCTAGAAATGATGTGCAGCTCAGTACATGTGACTCAAAGCTTTTTCCTCCCTGCTGTCCTGGGACCTGCCTGGAGAAAGCAGGTGCCGTCAGGAGAATTTCCATCATATTGAAGGTCTACCCTTATTTTAGCAAATGGGAAATACTAAAATATTTAGTACTTAGCCGTTTTGTAAAGAGCTTTCATAGGTTGACTCTGTCTAAAGTCTCCACGTGAATCTTCTCTTGAGATTTAAAGCACCTCCCCTGCAAATTCACTCACCAAAGGGCTTTTCCGAAATGTGTCGTTCACACCTCCGTGCCTTGCTCTTGTTCCTACTGCCTGAAACTCCCTTCTTCTCTGCCTCCCCCTCCATCTGGCTGACTGGGCCTCGCTGTTATGGCTTCTCAGACATCATTTTCCTCCAAGAAGCCATCCCAGCCCTCTTCCTGGCTTTCTAGTCCCCATCCAAGGTGGATAAGATAGCTTTCCTCTGCATTCCCAGCATGTGTTGTGGACAGTCCTACCTTTACAAGTAGCCGGTGAAGTAGAACATACCCTCTGGCCATCTGCTTCCTCTACCATCTCCCTGACAGAACTGTGCATCTCTGAGCTTAGGAGCCTTATTTGACTATGTTTGGATTCCTACGAGCACCAGCACCAAATGGACCAGCCCAGAATCATGGGCGCAATCACAGAAGGTGGTTGGTTAACATCTAAAGAAGGAAATTTGACCCCTGAATACAAAGCGAATCAGAAAAGAGGCTTCTGGAGTTCTCGTTGTGGCACAGTGGAAACAAATATGGCAAGGAACCATGAGATTTGGGGTTCTGATCCCTGGCCTTGCTCAGTGAGTTAAGGATCCAGTGTTGCCATGAGCTGTGGTTTAGGTCAAAGACATGGCTCGGATCTGGTGTTGCTGGGAACCTCTATAAGCCGCAGGTATGGCCCTAAAAAGACCAAAAAAGAGAAAAAAAGAAAAGAGGCTTCCTGTGGAGGCAAAGGGCTTGGCAAGCAGAGGCCTGGCTGGGTTCGAGGCCTCATTTACCCACCACTTGGTGCCCCAGTGAAGGTCTGAGCCATATAGTTTTACACACTGGCAGTGCCAGCCAGCTCTACGGCCTTAGGTACCTACTCTCCAGCTCCTCAGCAGTGAAGGGAGCACAGTAAACCCCACCTGGAAAGGCCGTCTGGAAGGTGATAGGGAATATTGCCTGAAGAACACTCGACTGATATCTAATCACTTGTGAAGGAACATGATGGAGGATAATGTGAGGAAAAGAATATATATATATATATATACACACACACACACACACACACACACATATATATATATATGACTGGGTCGCTTTGCTGTACAACAGAAATCAGCAGAACATTGTGTATCAATTATAATAAAATGAAAATAATTTAAAAAAAAGAACGCTCAGCTGGGTGTCTGGCACAGAGCAAGAGCCCCAGAACTGGTAGAAGCGACTGTGATTATTCTTTATAACAAGATATCAGGGAGGAGCTGGAGGCTTTTGAGCCACATAATGACATTTTTGCGGTTGACAAACGTTGCTGGGCAGCCAGCAGGGTGGCTGAATTGAACAAGAACAAAAGTGGAGGCAGAGGAAGGAACTGGGAGGCCATCACCCATGACTCAAAGACAGTTAGAGGGACTGAGTCAAAGTAGAGCAGAAATGAAGGCTGGCCCAACAGAGACATGCTGTCTGTCCATCCTTCAGCCTTCTGTCCGCTGCTCTGCAAACCTGCCTCCCTGCAGAGCCTCCCCCAGAAACTGTCAGGAACCTGTGCAGAAAGGCCTGCTCAAGGACTGGAGCCAAAGCAATTAGGCATGTAACAATGCATTAAAGTAGAAGGGCTGGTCAGAGGAGAGGAAAAACACCATAACCTTCCCCAGGGGACCCGGAAGGGCCTAACATGCATCCATAATCCCCCGGAAACTTCTGCGATCCAAATGTCCCAAAGAGAAGGTTTAAATGAGAATGAAACCCCATACAATGCACACGTGCTCACAGGCATGCCTATATGTTTTTGAGGCGGGTGCCAGACTAAGAGAGCCCAGGCCAGCTGAGGAATGTTTTCCAGACCCACAGAACCAGAGCTCTTATCCCTGGAGCGCAGGCGGGGGAGCGGGGGGAGATGGGGAGCAGCAGAGGAGGGGCCTCAGGGCCTGATGGCCTCTCTCTAGACACTGAGCTCAGGGGCTCACTCCAGATTGGAAACACATGCGCTAGGAGGCGAGGCAGGAACCAGAAATCAACAACACATAA
Source organism: Phacochoerus africanus (assembly GCF_016906955.1). Classification (NCBI taxonomy): domain Eukaryota; kingdom Metazoa; phylum Chordata; class Mammalia; order Artiodactyla; family Suidae; genus Phacochoerus; species Phacochoerus africanus. Next base: position 56,895,407 of record NC_062554.1, on the reverse strand, counting down.
AAATATTTCCTTCCATAGACACTTTGCCCTCCACCATCTCGCTCCTCCTCCCCAGACTTGATTTCACTTCTTTATTGGCAATGGGGGTTGCTGGGGAGGTGCAGGCTCTTGTGCCCCATAAATAATAATACGAGGGGAGGCTTTACATATGGTTTGTGTCTCTATTTCTGAGTCATTCAGAATGCACCTGAAGTGGTAACAGCCAAGGGAGAGATTTCCAATGGCACATAAAGCCTGCTTTGAGAAATGTGTAAAGAGGGCTTCTCCTTTTGACTTCAGTGTTTGGCTTTGGTTTTTTCTATTGGTGCCATAGGGCAGTGGCACCATCTGAACACCTGCAGTTAGAACGTGGAGAGAAAGTCACCTCCAAGATCATGTCCCAGAGCAAGAGTGTATTTTGAGCAATGACTTTCTACCCAAAAGGCCCACACATGGTGCCAGGGGTTGGAGGAGCATCCTCGCTCCCCACGATGTTGCACTATGAGGTTTTGCATCTGTGTGCACAAATGGATTTTTCTAGGGAAAAAGCCCACAGACTGTTGTCAAATCCTCAACAGCATCCATTACCAAAAATGTGTAGTTACTGACTTAGCTGTTAACCAGCCTGGTGACCTCCATCCTCATCTGAAGCTTGAGTCCTCTGCTTATACCTTCATTCATGTAATAATCCAATTTATGCTCGAACACCTCCAGTGTGGAAAACCTGACCAAATACCCTAATAATTGAGAACAGAGGCTTTGGAGCTGGGGCTCCAATGCAGGTGTTCAGAGCCTGTGCTGCCCCTTTCTAACTGTGTGAGTCTGGGCCAGTAGTTCAGCCCAGCTCATCTTCACTTTCATCCTCTATATATGGATATGGATCATAACATGTCTTAGGTATTTTTGAGATTAAGTGAAAAAATTTTGTAGCACAGCACATGGGAATATAGTAAATGGTCAAGAAATGTGATTGATGTTGCTATTATCCTCATCTCTACCATCATTGCTATTAATACAGAGACAACTCATTATCACTCTTAAAGAAATGGTCATCCTTTCTGGTTTTCTTCTTTAGCAACATTCTTCTTGCTTATGTTGAACCCAAATCTGCTTTCCTGCGGCTTCTGGCCACTGGCATTCCTTGACCCTTGGTCAGGACAGCAAGAGAGAGAACCCCAAGGCAGGCTATAAAAAGGCATTCGAGTAGCAATCACTCAGTAAGAAAGGGAAATTAAAAGTGAGAGGGCTTTAGACTCAAGATAACAAAGTGTTTGTTTTTTTTTAATTTGTTTCATAAAGAGATTTTGACAGTAAAGATTCTTTACAGCTTGAAGTGGATAATGTTCAAACTTAAACCTCACTTAGTAAATCTAGTGTCTGGTTACACTTACCTTTTACCCAAAAGATTTTGCCTGCTCTTTCTATGACTGCTGAATGACCACCAGCACTGTCATTAACCGTATTTCTACAGATTCTTCTATCCCCTTATCTCCCACTGTTATGATAAATGAAGCCACTCAAGGGAAGTCAGCATGTTACATGCAACAGGTGATGGCCCCCCAGAGCTGAGCTTAGTCTTGATCCTGATGCACAGATATTCCTGATTTGCTCTGAGAGCAAGGACAACAGCTGTGTCATTCTCCCTTGAGTTTTCAGCACTTACCATAGGGTCTGGCTCCCATTAGGAATTTAAAGGATATTTGTTAAATGACTGAATGAATAAACAAACTTATGAGCAATAGTAGCTTGCATGAAGTAAATAGTGTTCCTTCATTAATCCATTGTCATACCCAGTTTGAGTTAGAAAAATGTGTGTTTTTATAGCTTTTATATTTAAAGTGCAGTTGAGGACAGTTATTTTCTCCCTCCTGAAATCACTTCTTTTAGTGCATAAACATCCATTGATCTTTAAATTATTCTGTACATTGTATGTTTTTATATTCTTTCCACCAACCTCATTCTTCCCTTGCAGATACTGAAGAGTGATTACTCATAGGCCTTAGAGATGTCAGGGTCCTGAAACCTTGCCCAACTATCCAGCATTTGCCCACTGCCCTTCTCTTGGCTCCCCAAGAAGGTCCCAAGTTGGAGGCTTCATACAACTTCTTGGGAGCTGGAAGTTCAAAGAAGAGATATGTTAGATCCCTGAGCTCAATTCTTCCTTGTATTTAAAGGGTCTTTAAGGTTAGATACAAGGGACTGTGCAGTAGCAAAAGTGAATCTTTTTTTAAGGGTCTTTAAGGTTAGATACAAGGGACTGTGCAGTAGCAAAAGTGAATCTTTTTTTAATCTTAAAAAAAATTACAATGTTCTGTCAATTTCTGCTGTACAGCAAAGTGACCCAGTCATACATCCCCCCCCCACACATTCTTTTTCTCACATTATCTTCCATCAAGTTCCATCACAAGTGACTAGATACAATTCCCTGTGTCTCATTGCTTATCCAGTCCAAATGCAATAGTTTGCATCTACTAATCCCAAACTCCCTGATACACATACATGATCAAGTCATGTGATTCAGAAGGGAAATTTTCCTTCTCTAATCACAGTGCTTATCTGAATAGTAGATAAAGTCAATTGCCTGGTCTGCTGCCACCTCATTCAGGCTGGGTGATTGGCAAAGCCCTAGAAACCAGTCACTTCAAAACATCTCCTATGAATATTGACTATGTGTTGGGTAACAGATTGGGCCAAAAGAGCCTCTGCCCACTAGCTTAACCTGCACCTTCATGCCATAAGGTCCTGCTGCAGGAGACTGAAGCAAAGGCAGATCCCCTCTGGCGGTGAGGAAAGCTCACCCCAGACCCTTTCCCCAGATCTCCGGACCTGACGACTCACATCCCTCACCCTGATGACTTTTCCTTCCTCCAGTTTATCTCCAAAATGCATGATTCGGCTATTCATAGAAGACTTGTGTTCATGGATAGAACTGGCTTCCATTTATATGTAAAATCCAAAACTATACAATTTTATGCAGATCATTAAAGAAGCATCAGATTGTCAAAAAAGAAAAGAAAGCCTCTGCCCTCAATGGGCTAATGAGAAAACAATACCGAGACAATCTGAAAAACATATAGTGACATAAATAGACAAAAAAAAAAAATTGCACAAACAATAATCTATGGAAAAGTTTAGCCTTTGTGGCAAGCAAAGACACTAAACTGAAAACTTCAAGGAGATGCCATTTTTTTATATAATTAAAATCTGTCATGGCTGAAAAGAAAGACAAGTCCCAGAGCTGGTGAATGTGCAGAGCTAGCATTACCACGCACCGCTGGTGGAAGGAAAGTAGATCAGCAGAGTCTTTCCAGAGTACTCTTTGGCAGTCAATTGTAAAAACTTTAAGAAGTACACCTTTTGACACAGCACTCCCACTTGTAGAATAACATCCTTAGGAAATTATCAGAGACATACACAGAGATATATGTGCAAAATAGTCCTTGCAGCATAATTCATAATAAAAAGTAGGAAACGTAAATATCTAATGTTAGGAAATGTATTCAACTGCAATATATCCATATGACGGAATACTGTGCCTAAAATACTTCAGTGTCATAAATGAGTTTTAACTCAGTTTATTAATTTGTGCAAAAATGAAAGAGAAAGAAGCATTCACGGCAGACCACTCGATAACATACAACCCTTCTGAGCTGGTTAACTCTTGGTCTCTCTTGGATCTTAACTCATCATCTTGATCTCCTGAGCATTCTGTCTCTTTTCTAAACTCTGATGGGGAGAGCTGGATAATTCAGCCCCTTGACAAATCTAACATGTCCCTGTGAATCCCCTGAATAGAAAGGTTAATTCAGTGATAACAAGGACAGAGACCTCTTAACCATTCATGCATGAACCCGACCATCATGCCTCAACTCAAGTTCATAATGACTTGCCTAACCGAAACACAGATTTTTGCCTTCTTTTAATTCCTAGTATGTATATATTCTATACAAAGCAGTACATGTCTTAAAATTTATTCTGCTTTCAACAGACATTTATCAAATACATTCAATTTTGGGGGAAGGGTTGGTATAAGAAATAGAGAAATGAAATGCATTTCTGCATTCTAAAATAAAACTTCTATAACATTTTATGCCACCGAAATCATTTATACAATTTGATCCTTGCAACAAAAGTACTGATTTTAGAAAAAGTGTACCTCTTATTCTTTAATTTGTCAGTTCTTCATTTAAAATAGTAAGCTCAATTGCAATGCTTTAGTCTAAACTCTAGTGTTCCCCAGCTCTGGGACCACTCTCTTTCCATACCACACATTACCTACCCCTGTTATTATTTACAAATAATAGCTAAACCAATGTATTTTTGTCTCCATTAAATTATGGTGCTCTTAAGCTACTCACATGCAGAACCAGTCATGTCACAGAATCAATCATATCCACTAGAACAAAGAAGATGTTACTCAGCAATGAGTATTGGAGATGGCTTTCTTGGGTTCTAAGCTAGACAATAGTCTTTGATGAAAGAGAAAAGAAACTCTTTGATTCTGAAAGCTCTCTTTAAGCATCAGGAGCTCAATGTGGTCAGCTCAAATTATAGAGTCTCAGCATGGAGAGCCAGAGGCATCTAGACAGTCTATCCCATGGGTTAATTCCCTTGGGAATCCAGTGCCTACTCAGGTCTGGGCTAGGTTGGGGCAGTCAAGTGGGCACCACAGGGCCCCACATCTCACTGTGATTCTAGGATGTGAATGCCTCACTGAGGGCCCCAAGACAACATGGGATGCTCACAACAGAGCTGAAATGCAGCACTATGTGCCTATTGAGAAGAGGATGGATGGGTTGACATACCCTCCATCCTTTCCTTAACCCCGGGATTCTCCACGCCTGTGCCTACTGGTACAGGAGGTACTCAGCATTTCTAGTGCTCTCCCAGTGGGGAATGTGTAGCTTAGCTGTCCTCAAAGGCTTCTTTTATCAATGCCTTCCCTGGCTCAAATTTCCTGAGTTATTTCTCCTTGGTCCTGGTTTTCTCACACTTACCATCCATTTGACCACAGTCCTCTGAATGTTAGTGTTGCTCTTCATGTAGAATTAATCTGCTTTTTAGGTGGACCTAAACCAGGTGACCAGCACCATGGACAATGGTGCACCATCTCCCCTGCTCTGGTTACCAACCCTACTTTTAATGCAGCCTAATACTCCACGCTGTTTGATTCATTATTTCACAGGGTGGTCTCATCTGAAGAGCAGTCAACTAAATTGCAAGCCTTTTTCAAACCAGAACTGTACCACCTGGTATTTTACGTAATTTATTTTTAGCCTCAAGTCAGGACTTGACATTTTACTCAGTTGAATTTCATCTTATTGATTTTGGCCCATAACATCAGTCTTTTGAGATTATTCTGAAACGCCGCCCAGTTCTGGTCATCTCTTATTCAACATTTTTATCAGCCAATTATATGAAGACATAAAAGATATACATATCAAGCTTGTGGGTAACACAGGAAGTCCTGTATCCCGGGAGGCCTCCCTTTGGAATGGCTCTAAAGCATTAATCAGCACATAAAAGAACAAGAGATCGGCTCCCTTACTAAAACACAACAAAAAACTTGCCAAGATTTTTAGAGAAAAGCTCCAGAAATGTGTCTGGCTGAGGACACACACTTCCCTAACTCTTTAGTTCGGAGCTCAAGGGGTCAGGCAGACAGGCCTGTGTTGGGGTCCCAATTGTGGAAGAGTTACTCCATTTAAGGCTCAATTTTCTTATTTGAAATGAAAGTCATAAAAGCAAGCACCTAATTTAGCTATGACTACCTAGTAACCTTTGCCTATCCAAAACATTGTCACATCCCCACACTCAAAGCACACTGTGACTCACTCCATCTGAAGAGACCCCCTCCCACACACAGAGAGGCACCATCACCTGTTATAGGTCTAAGTTCGATTGTGCTTCCACCATACAGGTATCAAAATGCACCCTTGGAGTTCCCATTGTGGCTCAGTGGGTTACAAAGCCACTAGTATCCATGAGGATGTGGCGTCCTATCCGTGGCCTTGCTTAGTGGGCTAAAGATCCGGCACTGCCGTGAGGTGTGGTGTGGGTCACAGATGCAGCCCCGATCCCGACATTGCTGTGGCTGTGGTGAGGCCAGCAGCTGTAGCTCTGATTTGATCCCTAACTTGGGAACTTCCATATGCTGCAGGTGCAGCCAGAAGAAAAAAAAAAATGCAAGGATTAGCCTACACATGGCCACAGGAAGGTCCTTTCTCATGTACTCCTTGGCTAATATTCCACCATACAATGGTGTTCAACCATTATAAATTCAGTTGCTGATAGTTTTAAATGTTCAGTAAATATTTATTTCTTTTTTCTTTTAAGGACATTTCTCTTACCAGGAGCAAGAGCAAGCAGAGCTAGTGGTGGTGAGAAAGTTCAAATTGTAGCTCTGTCAATTACTAGCTATGTCACCTTGTAGGGGTTACTTATTCTGTCTCTAAATTTCTTCATTTGTAAAGTGTGGTTAAAAATAATATCTACCTCATAGGCTTGTCATGAGGCTTACAAGTGAATATGTGTGTGTGTATATATAACTACGTATATATGTCTCTCTCTCTATATATATATAGACATATGTCTTTAGACCTGACATATTTCTTGATACATCTCTAGTCTATTCTCTTTACTTAAAATGTGAAACTTCCTCCCTTCTATTTTGTGTTGCCACTTTCTAGCCAGCCCCAGGAGTTAGCACCAAGAAATCTCCCCCACCTAAGTTTTCTTACTTAATTTCCTCTTGGCCAGTTACTTCCTCATGCTCTTTACATACCATTTAAAGTTTAGTGTCACTGCTGTATTTCCCCTATGTGCCTACACCATGGATTATAAAATAAATCATCAATTTAAGTAATTTTCCAGAGAGGAGAATTTAAAAATCACTACCACAATACATATATGCACTTTGTCCACATCCAATTTCCGAACCCTAAATATACACATATGTTTTTAAATGACTACAGTTAGTAATAGTGCACTGTATATTTGAAAGTTGCGAAGAGAGTAACTCTTAAAAGTTCTCACCACATGGGAAAAAAATGTAACTGTGTGGTGATAGCTGTTAACTACATGGATCACTAGTTTACTGGGATCATTTCACAACATATACATATTTTGAATCCGTATGTTATACATCTGAAACTAATGTAATGTTATATATCAACTCTATCTCAGTTTTTAAAAGTGAATAATAGTATGCCAGACTCATATATGACAAGGGTAGATAGGATAAGAGAACACTTTCACATATGTGCCACAAAGCTCAGCTGGCCATCCTGCAGAGACCTGGGGTATTATAACCAAACTAGGGCCCGGTAAGGCTCCTGGGTATACAAGCCTTTCTGTGTCCTTCACTTCTTGTTCTTAGGAAACAAGCCTCAGCCTCCTTGAGCTTCTCTGGAGTTCCAAGGGCAGTTGCTAATCAGGGAAGGGAGGGGATGCAAAGACCAGGGAGGAGCAATTCAGAGACGACAGTGCAGCCTTGGGGCAGGGTTGGTTCCTCCTCAAGGAATATACATAACAGTATCTTTGAGCCTTTCTGCAGAACCATAACCTCCATCAAACGCAAGAACTACTTGATGAAACATTCTTCATTCCAGGAAGGAGGAGAACCACCAGAACCTGCCCCCGGGCCGCTAAACACCAGCTTTAAAAGACAATGCAGGCTTGTTTCTACCCATATCCTTATCTGAGGCCCTATTTTTCCACTCCCCAAACTAACAAATCACCTCCTAATCCCTTCCAAGGTGGGGTGGGTACAGTCATTGGCCTGCTGTGGCCCCCTTCGCCTGGCAAAGCTATAAAAAAGCTGTCTCTTTCTCCTTCACCCAAAACTCTGTCTCTGCATTTCTGTTCAGAATGGCGGACAGGGGCCAAGTTTTGGCAAAAACATCATTGGTTATGGAGGAGAAGCAGGCAAAGGAATACAGATGATTTAGTAGGAACCATTGTTTTGGGGAAGATGCAAGTTATAATGTCTCTCTACTCAGGATATTACACTGGCCCTGTCTTTTAAGTGGTAGCCAATCTTTTCCTGAGATTTTTTTCTGAGGCAAAATAAACACAACATAAAATTTACCATCTTAAACATTTTAAAACATACAATTCAGGGTATTAAGTGCTTTCAGGATACTGTGCAACCATCACCATTGTTCATTTCCAGAACTTTTTCATCATCCCAAATAGAAACTATTCCTCCTCTACCTTCTGTCTCCGTGAATTTGCCCATTCTCAACACTCACGTAAGTGAAATCATGCAACAATTGTCCTTTTTTGTCTAGCTTATTTCATTTAGCATATTTCCAAGGTTCAGTCATGCTTGAGTATGCACCAAAATTTCATTCCTTTTTAAGGTGAAATAATATTACATTCTGTGCATGCATGACACATTTATTGGTTAATAAGCATTTGTTATTGCCACATTTTTACTATTGTGATAAAGTTTTACTGAAAGTTGGTGTACAAGTCTCTCTTTGGGTCCCTGCATTCAATAATTTGGAGTACCTAGAAGAGGAATTGCTCAATCGTATGGTGACACTATGTTTAACTTCTTGACAAACCACAAAATAGTTTTCTACAGCAGTTGCAACATTTTACCTTCTCACCAACAATGCACAAGGGTTCAAATTTTACCACATCCTTAACAACACCTGCTATTTTCCTTTTTTTTTAATCTTTTTGCCATAGTCATTCTAAGGAATATGAAGTAGAGTCAAATTGTGGTTTTGTTTGAGTCTAATTGTGGTTTTGGTTTGCATTTTCATAATGGCTAGGGTGATACTAGCCATTACATTGAGCATATTTTCATGTGTCTATTGACCTCTTATATACCTTTTTTTGAGAAATATCTATTCAAAAATATCTGCCCATTTTTGAATGGGGGTTTTGCTGTCATTACTGAGGTGTAGGAGCTCTTTACATATTCTAGATATTAATCTCCTATTAAATACACAATTTCCAAATATCTTCTTCCATTCCATGGATTGCTTTTTCACTCTTGAGTATCTTTTGCTGCCCAAAAGTTAATCTATATGAAGTCAAATTTATCTATTTTTCCTTTGTTGTCTGTCCTTTTGTTGTCATATCCAAAAAATCATTGTCAAATTCAATGTCGTGAAGTTTTTCCCCTATAATCTTATAGCTTTATAGTTTCAGTTCTTATATTTAGATCTTAATTGCATTCTGAGTTAATCTTTGTATGTGGTGTCAGGTATGGGACCAAATTTATTCTTTTGCCTAAAGATACCCAATTCTCCCAGAACCAGTTGTTGAAGACTGTCCTTTCCCCATTAAATGTTCCTCCAATTTTTTTCTTCTTTTTCAAAAATGTTTTGGCTACTCAGGATCTCTTGAGAGTCCATATGAATTTTAGGATAGGTTGTTCTATTCCTGCAAAACAGGTTGTTGGGATTTTGACAGGTATTGCAATAAATTTGTAGGCCACTTTGGGTAGTATTATCATCTGAACAATATTATATTTTCTAATCCATGAATACAGGCTCTTTCTCTACCTATTTATGTCTTCTTTCATTGTTTTCAGCAATGTTTTGCAATTTCCAAGTTTACAAGTTTTTTGCTTCCTCGATTAAATTTACTCCTAAATATTTTATGTACTTTAGATGCTACTGTAAATGGAATTGTTTCCTAATGTATAAAAAGGCTGATTATTTTGTATGTCAATTTTTGTGTCCCACTCTTTGTTGAATGTGTTTATTAGCTCTAGCAGTCTAGCAGTTTTTTCTGTGTGGAATTTTAGGTTTTCTATATATAAAAATCATATCACCTGCAAATACTTTTATGTCTTCCTTTCAAATTTGGATGCCTTTTGTTTCTTCTTCTTGCTTAGTTGGTCTAACTATAACTTCAAATACAATGTTGTAAAGAAGTGATGAAAGCAGGCATTCATATCTTGTTCCTGATCTTAAAAAAAAAACTATCAGTCTTTCACCACTGTGTATGTTAGCTGTTGGTTTTTCATAGATGGCCTTTTTCACCTTGAGGAAGTTTCCTCCTATTCTTAGTCTTTTCAGTTTTACTCATGAAAGAATATTGAATATTATAAAATGGTTTTCTTCATCAATTGAGTTGATTATGTGTTTTATTTCTTTATTCTATTAATTTGACATTATATTGATTAATTATCTTATGTTGAAACAGCCTTGCATCCCAGGAATAAAATGCCCTTGGTCATGTTGTATAATCCTTTTAATATACTGCTGAATCTGGTTTGCTTGTATTTTATTGAGGATTTTTCCAGCAATATTCAGGGAAATTGGTCTGTAGTTTTCACTGTATTTTTTTTGGGGTGGGGGAGGTCTGGCCTTGAGTTAAAAAGGATTCCCTCCTCTTCGGTTTTCTGGAGGAGTTTGAGAAGAATTGGTGGTCATTCTTTTGTAAAGGTTTGGTAGAATTTATCAGTGAAGCCATTCTTTGGGCTTTTCTTTTTTCAGGTGGTTTTGTTTACTAATTCAATCTCCTTAGTCACAGTAGTCTCCTTACTAGCAGTCATTCATTACTGATTCAATATCCTTAGTAGTCATATTTTGTATTTCTTCACAAATCAGTATTGATGAATTGTGTGTTTCTTGGAATTTGTCCATTTCATCTAGATTATCCAATTTGTTGGTATACAAAAGTACACAGTATTCTCTTAAAATCTTTTTTATTTACGTATTTATTTGTAGTAATAGCCCCATTTTCATTTCTGATTTTAGTACTATGATTCTTCTCTCTTTTGCTCTTAGTCTAGCTAAAGGTTTGTAATTTTTGTTGATCTTTTCAAAGAAAAAACTCGGTTTCCTTAAATTTCTCTATTGTTTTTCTAGGCTCTGTTTTATTTATCTCCATTCCAATTTTATCATTTGCTTCTTTCTGATCACTTTAGGTTTAGACTGCTCTTTTTCTAGTTTAAGTCATAAAGTCATGTTGATTTGAGATCTTACCTCTTTTTTTTAATGGATGGATTTATAACTAAAATTTCCCTCTTAGCACTCTCTTTCAAGTATTCCAGAAGTTTTGGTACATTGTGTTTTCATTTCATTGTTGCAAGGTATTTTCTAATTTCTGTATGATTTCTTCTCTGACCTATTGATTGTTTATGGGTGTGTTGTTTAATTTCCACGTGTTTGTGAATTTTACAGTTTTTCTTGTTATTCATCCTTAGCTTCAGTCCACTGTGGTCAGAAAATATACTTTATATGATTTAAATTTTTTCACTTTATTAAGATTTGTTTTGTGATCTAACATATGATCCATCATGGCGAATGTTCCATGTATACCTGAGAAAATGTACATTCTGCTATTATTGGATGATGTTTTCTACATATGTCTGGTAGGTCTAATTAGCTTATAGTATTGTTCACATCCTCTGTTTCCTTATTGATCTTCTGTCTGGTTGTTCCAGCCGTTATTGAAAGTGAGGTATTGAAGTCTCTATTATTGTAGAGCTGTCTATTTCTCTCTTCAATTCTGTCAATGTTTGCTTTATATATTTTGGGAATCTGATGTTTGGTGTATGTATAATCTGATGTTTGGTATAGATTTTTCTTGATAAATGGATACTTTTATTAACGTATAATGTCTTTCTTTGTATCTTGTAACGGTTTTTGATTTAAAGTCTATTTTTGCTGATATTAGCATAGGCACTCCAACTTCTTTACCTAGAATATCTCTTTTTTTTCTGGCCATTCTTTCACTTCCCATCTATTTGTGTCTTTAGATCTAAGATGCTTATAGATCATATTTTTTAATCCATTCTGCCAATCTGTGCCTTTTTGATTGAAGAGCTTAATCCATTTACAGTTAAGGTAATTAACTGATTCAAAAGAACTTCTGACATTTTGCCATTTGTTTTCCATTCTTCATTTGCTTCATTATTGCTTTCTGTTGTGTGTAGTTGATTTTCTGTAGTGACACATTTTGATTCCTTTCTCATTTCTTTTGTGTGTAGTCTATAGATATTTTCTTTTCGGTTACTATGGGGATTGCATATAATATCCTAAAGTTGCAACAATCTATTTTGAATTGATACCAACTTAACTTCAATTACATGCTAAAACTCTAATCTTACACAGCTCTTTCTGTTAGTTACACCACAAATTCCATCATTATACATTGACCAATAACATAAATTATAATTATTTTTTACATATTTACTTTACAAATGTTGTCAAAGATAAAGATGGAGTTACAAGCCAAGATTGCAATAATATTAGTTTCTATGTTTCTCCAGGTATTTAACTTTATAGGAGATTTTTATTTCTTTATATAGCTTCAAATTGCTATCTAGTGTCCTTTCACTTCAACCTGAAGCACTCGCCTTAGCAGATCTAGTTACAATAAAATTCCTTAGCTCCTCTAGGAACATGTTCATTTCTATGTCATTTTTGGAGGATATTTTTGCCAAATACAGTTATTAATCATAGCATGGTTTCTATCATCACCTTAAATATATCATTTCACTGCATTCTGCCTCTAAAGTATCTGATGAGAAATTGGGTAATAATAAGTATCCCTTGTACATGATGAGTTATCTTACTGCTTTCAAGTTTCTCTCTTTGTTCTAAAATTTCAATAATTTGAATATAATGTGTCTCAATGCGGGCTGCTGAAGTCAGCTTACTTGGAGTTAGTGGAGCTTCTTACCTTTGTATACTTATGTTTTTCATCAAATTTAAGCTGTTTTCAACTGTTCTTTCTTCAAATAATCTTTCTCCTCCATTCTCTTCTCCTTCTCGAACTCCCATTATGTTATGCTGGTTCTGTTTGATGGTGCCCACAATCCTTTATGCTCTGTTCATCTTTCTTTGTTCCTTTTTCTTTCTGTCCCTCAGATTTTATCAATTTTCTGCATTGGTTCTTCTGCATGCTCAAACCTGCTGATGGAACCTCCTCATGAATTCTTCTCCTTTTTCCCCCCTTTATTTTTAGTTTATTGAAATATAGTTGACTTGTATTAGTTTTGGGTGTAAAACAGTCACATGTTTTTATAGGTTACACACCATGAAAAGTTACGATAAAATATTGACTACATTCCCTGTGCCAAACATTACATCCCTATGACATTTATTTTACAATTGACAGTTTATATGTCTTAATCCTCTTCACCTATTCTGCCACTCCCCACACCTCTCTCCCATGTGGTAACCTCTAGTTTGTTCTTTGTGAGTTTGTTTCCGTTTTGTTACATTTTTCATTTGCTTTGCCTTTTAGATTTCACACATAAGTGAACTCATATAGTATTTGTCTTTGACTTATTTCATTTAGCATAATACCCTCTAGGACAATCCATGTTTTCACAAGTAACAAGATGTCATTCTTTTTTTTTTTTTTTTGTCTTTTTGCCATTTCTTAGGCCACTCCCGTGGCATGTGGAGACTCCCAGGCTAGGGGTCGAATCAGAGCTGTAGCCACCAGCCTACTGCAGAGCCTCAGCAACGCAGGATCTGAGCCGCAACTGCAACCTACACCACAGCCCATGGCAATGCCGGATCCTTAGCCCACTGAGCAAGGCCAGGGATCGAACTCGCAACCACATGGTTCCTAGTCAGATTCTTTAACCACTGAGCCACGGTGGGAACTCCAAGATGTCATTCTTTTTTATGGTTGACCACACCTTCTTTACCCGTTCACCTGTCATTGGGCGCACTGGTTGCTTCAATATCATGGTTATTATAAATAATGCTACTATGAATGTAGTAGTATATATATCTTTTTAAATTAGTTTTTGTTTTCTTCATATAAATAACCAGGCGTGGAACTGTTAGATCATGTAGCAGTTCTATTTTTAATTTTTGAGGAACCCTAACCCTAACCCTATGTACAGTTTTACATATGGCTGCATCAATTTACACTCCCATCAATAATGTAGTACGGTTCCCTTTTCTCCACATCCTCAACAACACTTTTTTTTTTTTTTGTCTTTTTGACAACAGCAATTCTGAGAGGTGGGAAGTGATACCTCACCGTAATATTGGTTTGTGTTTCCCTGGGAGGAAGCAAGTCTGTGCATGAGACTTAGAGTGGAGTATTGATTCCTACGGCCCTGTCATGAGCCCTTCTTATTTTCAAAACCAGCCCAGAGGGCTTATCTTCCCAGGGTCGCACTCCGGGACTGGGGTGTCCAATGTGTGGTTTGAACTCCTCACTCCTTAGGGAGAATCCTGGAGCTTGTGATACCTGCCTCCTCTGGTCACCCACCAGGGGTGTGGGTCTCAACTAGATCATTTCTTTTCCCCTCCTACCAGTCGCAGTGTGTTTTTTTTTTTCTTTCTTTCTTTCTTTCTTTCTTTCTTTCTTTCTTTCTTTCTTTCTTTCTTCATATCCTTAGTTATAGAAGAGCTGTTCTGATGGTCTTTCAGGGTGTTCTCAGAGGGAGTTTTTCCACATGTGGTTGTAGTTGCGGTGTATTTGCAGGATGGAGTGAGCTCAGGATCTTCCTACCCCACCATTTCCATATACTTGTTCTTTATCCCCTTAGAAAAGTTTTCATTTTAGCTAGGGTACTTTTCAGCTCCAAAATTTCTGTTTGGTTCATTTACATAATTTCTACCTCTTTTTTTGCTTTTTGTTTTTGTCTTTTTAGGGCTGCATCCATGGCATATGGAGGTTCCCAGGCTAGGGGTCTAATCAGAGCTGTAGCTGCTGGCCTATACCACAGGCACAGCAAGATGGGACCCAAGCTGCATCTGCGACCTACACCACAGCTCATAGCAATGCCAGATCCTTAACCCACTAAATGAGCCAGGGATGGGACCCACATCCTCATGGATACAAGTTGGGTCCGTTAACCACTGAGCCACAACGAGAACTCCCTCTTCCTTTGTATTCTTATTTGGCTTTCATGTTGTCTTCCTGATTTCCTTTAGTTTTTGTTCATATTTTAGCTCTTTAGCTCTTTGAGCATATTTGACAGTAAATCTTTTTATCATGAGTGTATATTTCTCTTCAGTTGAACTTTAAGCTCCTTGAAAACAGTGACTATGTCAATTTTCCATATGTAATGGAATCCTGTGTTCTAAGATCCATAATAGAAAAAAGATGTGCCCTGTTGTCAATAAACCTGAGCTCAAATCTTACCTTCTGTTCTATGATTCTGTACAATTCCCTTAACCTCAATCTCTCTGCTTCCCAGCTTCCACAAAAAGTTGGTCAGGAAAATAACTGAAAGAGTAGATGTGGAAATGCCTGCTGCATAATGGGCATTCCAGAAACGACTTTTATTGCAAGCAATCTGTGGTGGCAAACAAATTCTCATCTAAATGTTACATACCTGTTCATCATTCTAGTTACTGTTTCCTGTTTTCCAGACTCTAAGATCACCAAACCCAGGTAACCAAAACTCTCATATCTGTCTTTCAGTCCGGCCCACTATTGTCTTGGCACTACCACTTACCTCTTCAAGTTTCCCCTGCTCAGAGCCTACTTCTGCATTCTATCCTGTCAACTTGGAAAGTCAGATTAGGGAAAACTCAGCTCCATAGACAATAGATACTTTACTTTAGGACACTCAGATCTTCTTTACCTCCTAAAAGTCCAGCTCCCAAGCACAGCAGATTCAGCTTAGAGGAAGAATGTAAAATCACCACATACATCCTTTTTTGAAACACTTGTGACTCTTGATTGATAACTCTTTATGCATGTGTATTTGTGTATATGTACATATGTATATTTTTAACCGGACTTCATAATTGATTTGGTTAACTATAGTGATAGGAAAGGAAATGGTTAGCTCTCCTTTCCCTGTGTATACTGAAAGGGAAAGATAATAATACTAATTTTCTTACTAAAATAGCTATTGGGAAACATGGCTTGGATATGCAGCAACAATGGGCTCCCCAACACTGAACTCTGAAATTCACAGATTTAACCACCCTGCCATGGCAGTACTAGACCAGGTATGCCTCACCTGCAGAAGCAGGGCCCACCCTCTCAAGTCTCTGTTGTAGAAAGACAGGGCAATAGGAGCATTTTCGTAGATGCAAGAAGCACAGGGAGAAGAGGGGCTGAGGTATACATGTCCAGCCCCTGACCCCCAGTTTTCCAATCAGAACAATCACTTCTCATTCAAGTGTACCTTGATTTACAAATCTTCTGGGATATTTGAATGAGTTCTTTTGAACAGAGAAAGCCTGGACAAGGAGGGAGCCTTCCCAGCTGGAAGGATCAGAAGATGTCAGTCTGCAGAGATGGAAGGCTATGGCCCAACTTTCCAAGGGAAGATGCCCTTCCTGCCCCAAAGCAGCAGGAAGGAAAACCACAGCCTGGCATGGTTCCCTGCTCCTCCCCTGCCACCCTGGTAACAGTTTCTGACAATAGAATGTGGACGGAATGCACCCTTGTGTGAAATTACTGCTCTTGCCTGGGATAAGATAAAAGTCATTTCTCTGGTAATAAATGGATCATAGGCGGCAACACAGGATAGCTCAGGAGATAACTTGCAGGGGTTGGACCTCAGCGGCATATCCTAGGATCAGGGAGGTTCCTTGGAACTTGGAACCTCTTGATGCCTTGGTTCCTTCTTCTATAATAAAGTGAATGATAAGCACCTACTTTATAGGGTTCTTTTGAGGCTTAAATAAGTTAATATGTCTAAGATCCTTAGAACAATTTTTAGCTATTATTGTTACCTAATTCTCAGTTCTATTTGCTAAAGAGACGACAAAGAGACACAATCTGTTCAGAAACTGGCTTGTCATCCAGAAACACACTCTTAAACTTATATGGCTCATTTTACAACCCTAACCTTCTCTGGTCTGGAGAGCCTGGGAGCTGAACTGGTATAACAGACACCAATATTCAGGGGACATTCACAAGGACATCACTGAGATTTGATCAGAGAAGGAGAGACATGATTTCAGGAGCCCTCTGCTGAGTGTTCATGGGTCATTCTCATTCCTGCTTTCTCTCCTTTCTAAACAGCTATCTCTCTACCCACCAAAGTCAAAGCTCATGCTGCCCCATATGTGAGGGTCAGTGGATAGAGTAGAGAATTTACAAGCTTCTAACGCCAAGGACTCTTCTCCTCCCCACCCCCCACCCCAAGTCCCACTGCTTTAGAATAGACTGTGGCCTGAGATGGGGTGAGACAGAGGCAGGGAGAGTACTCTGTGCTCTAAGGGCTGGTGCTAGAGTGCTGACTGGAACAGCATTATCGGCAGCTTGCCAGGGCCCTGGGAGGACAGCAGGGCTGAGCAAGAGAGAGCAAACCAGGGCCACGTAAGGGATGGAGCTGAATGGCTGGCCAAGTCAGAACCAAAGCAGGGCCAGAGGAGCACAAAGGAGCTGAGTGGGCCACAGGGGAAATGTCAGCTACGGGGCACAGGGGGCTGGCAGAGTGTCACTGGCTTCTATACAAAAGGCTTTTAGAAGAGCTGAGGAACTAAGGGTAGCATTTGCATTAATCAGGAGGCCATCAGAAGTGAAGAGCATACTTGAGAACTTGAAGGTAAGTTAGAGCAGTACTCTAGTCCCTGAAAAGACTGCCAAGGGCTGCCTGGGGAACCCTAAACAGTGGTACTGGATAGAAAATGGAGACAGGGCCCTGCCACCCTGGGAGTCTGCCTTCTTTGGAGAGACTATGAATGTATATACACATATATATATTTGGAATATATATTATGTATGTATTCACAATATAGCACATATATTTCAAATATATATGGAATATAGAGTAATAATTATAGTTACCATTTATTACATGTCTACTTTGCAAAGAACTATATTAAGACACTCACATTTACGATCTCATTCAATGCCGGCAATGACCTTCCCAGAGAGGCCCTTGCACTGCCCTTCACACGCCCTAGGATATAAGCTCCATGTCTTGGGCCAGGGGATTTGGCCTGTCTCACTCCCTATGTAGCCCAAACCCAAAGCAGCATGTGCCAATCCAGAAAAGGTGCTTAATCAATATTTGCTGAATACGTATCTCCATTTTCAGATGAGGACACTGCAGATTAGGAAAGTTAAGTGACTTTCCCAAAGTGACACAGGTTACAGGGAAAAAGTCAGAACCAGAGCCCAGCTCTGGTTGACTTGGTGATCTGTTTGCTTTTCCATCTTTCTCTTCTGCACAGAAGAAAGAACACTGCTTAGACGTCAGGACACCAGCTTCCAGATTTCCAGGTCTAGGTCTACCTCTACATGTGTGACCTTGGGCAAGTGACCTCACCTCTCTGGGCTCCGGTGCTGTCCACTGCAAATTAAAGGGCCAGAGCAGCTTCCAGCACTCTGGCCCTTTAATTTATATCCACGATTGCTTCCAGCGCTCGGGTCTGTGGCCTCCATGCATCAGGGGAGCCCTGGGAACATGGTCTGAGTTTCGGTAGATGCTGCTCTGGAAACAGATCTGGGAAGGCTAGCTGATGGGTGGCCTGAAGAAAAGTCTTGGGAAATGTGGGGCAAGAGGCTACCAAGGGGAATGAGATTCCACTAGTGTCCAGCCCTCTTTCAGGAAGGTGTGTGCCGTCCTCACCCTTGTGGGGAGCAGCCTCTGTTCCTCAAACCCAGGGCAGTGGGTGTCCTGTAGCTCTAGGGATAGCTTGCTGTTTTCAATGTCTCATTCTAGTTGGCAAGGGGATTAGAGCCCGTTGGACTTTGGGGATTACAAGACTCTGAATTCTGAATATTCATTTCAGCCACATTCACAAAATCCCCTTAATTGGGGTTTCATTTTAAACACTCTTGGTCAGTAAGCTTCTTCCATTTAAACACAGTGGCCCAGAAGAGTGAACTTTGAAACAAACACGCAGTCGCTTTGAATTATGTTTAAGTTAAAGATGCCTAGCATCAGATTTTACAAAGCTTTACTGCCTTGGCTTTCATACCATTATTAAGAATAATTTGTGTATGTTTGTACAGGCTTGCTCCCAACAGATCATATCGTTTTCTTCCCAGGAACTCCAAAGCAGCTCACATGCAGTGTTTGACATCTTTTTCTTCTGTGGTCGCCTTTATCCAGTGAGGTGAAGAAGTCTGGGTTACATTAGAGTAGAGTAGACCTGCACCCTCTTGAGAGACAGGGGCTCCTTCCAGAACCCAGTAAAAGCTGCAGATCAGCTCAACTTCCACCCTTCCATTCCTAAGTCACACGTGCACATGCCCACAAATGTCACATGCAAGTTCAAGTGCCTCTAGGACCCGCTGAGGCCCAACTGTAGAGGTCTCTTGGGCTAAGTAGAAACTTGGGTCATTGCAATACATGGCACTCAGAACAATGGGCATCCTGGGCCAAAAAGGAGAAATTAACTTTGACCCTTACCACACGCCTCACATAAACATTAACTCAATGGATCAGAGGCTTCAAAGTAAGTGCTAAAACTAGATATATACTAGAAGAAAATACAGGAGAAAGTCTTTGTGGCCATGGGTTAGGCAGACTTCTTAGCTACGAGACAAAAAGAAGGAAGCATGAGAGAGAGAAGTGACCACCTGGACTTCATGAAAACTAAAAGCTTTCATTCTTTGGAAGATACTGTTGAGAAAATAAAAAGACGAAGGAAACCCTCCTACACTGTTGGTGGGAATGTAAATTGATACGACGCTATGGAAAACGGTATAGATGGTCCTCAAAAAACTAAAAATAGAACTACTATATTATCCAGCAATCCTACTCCTGGCCATACATCTGGACAAAACCATAATTCAAAAAGGTACATGCACCCCTATGTTCATTGCAGCACTATTTACAATAGCCAAGACAAGGAAGCGACCAAATGTCCATTGACAGAGGAATGGACAAAGAAGATGTGGTACATATATAAAATGGACTATTACTCAGCCATAAAAAAGAATTAAATAATGCATGTGAACTTATTTGCAGAAAGAAACAGACTCACAGACTTTGAAAATAAACTTATGGTTACCAAAGGGGTCAGGTGTGCGTGTGTGTCGGGGGGTGGTCAGGGAGGGATGGACTGGAGGTTTGGGATTGGCACATGCACACCATGGTATATGGACTGATTGGCCAAAGGGGACTGCTGTATAGCACAAGGAACTCTACCCAATATTCTGTGATGGTCTATATGGGAAAAAATCTGAAAAGGAATGGGTGTGTGTACATGTATAACTGACTCACTCTGCTGTACAACAGAAATTATCACAACATTGTAAATCAACTACACTTCAACAAATTTTTTTTAAATGGGGGACAAATAAGAAAAGAAAATGATAAGCTGCAAATTGAGGGAAAAAAAAATATTTGCAGAACACTTAACTCTGTCCTCCTCTTAAGATAGTCTCCTGGAAGTCCTGCCCAAGAATGTTTGCTTGCCTTTCATTTTAACTTTCAGCTGGGTAGTGGCCTGGGAAAGGTGGCCTTTCAGCTGGAATACAAGGCTACTGGAATAACACTGAGTTCTGTGACCCAGACAGAAGAGGGACTGCAACTAGACAGGCGACCAAGAACACGCCACTTCTGCATGCAAACTTTGAAAAAAACAGAATCTCAGCAGATGGTAGCAAAGCGCTCCCCACAAGCCTGATCCTGTCCCTGGGGCTCCGCAAACAGAACACTGCCTTGAGCTAGGAGCTCCATCTACCATGGGATAGGCCTCACACACAGAAAGCCAAGAAGGAAGATAAGATGTGTGTGCAGAAGGTAGGGGCGAGGGCTGCACAGAAGTAGGAGAGAGATCCCCCAGGGTGGAGCTATCCGCAGGCTGGTGGAGGCAGGGGTCCTGAACTTGGCCTTTACCGCAAGTAATTTCAGGAAGCAGGAGGCAGGATGCAAAACAGGGGAGCAGGCAGTAGGATGCTGCCTTCAAGGACTCAAAAGGTCATCTGCCTGGCCGGAGCAGGAGGGGTGTGCTGAGAAGCAGGAGTGAGGTCGGTCTGAGCAACGTCAAGGCAAATCCCGGAAGCCAGACAGAGAATAGGGGCTTGATGACAAAGTGGCTGGACCATCCTTCTAGAACCAAGGGGTGACTTGGATGAAAGTTGATCTATCAGGGAGTTCCCGTCGTGGCGCAGTGGTTAATGAATCTGACTAGGAACCATGAGGTTGCAGGTTCGATCCCTGCCCTTGCTCAGTGGGTTAATGATCCGGCATTGCCGTGAGCTGTGGTGCAGGTCGCAGACGCGGCTCGGATCCTGCATTGCTGTGGCTCTGGCCTAGGCCGGCAGCTACAGCTCCGATTCTACCCCTAGCCTGGGAACCTCCATATGCCGCGGGAGCGGCCCAAGAAATGGCAAAAAGACAAAACAAAAAAAAAAAAAGAAAGTTGATCTATCAGATCTACTGCTCCTCCTCCAAAGAGGCCTCTGGTCATCGACTTTCTCCATACCCCCCATTAGGGAAGCACTCATTTATTTCAGAGGAAGGGAACCCCTCCTGCTACCACAGGCCTTGGCAAGTGGCCACCATCAACCAGCCTTTCACTGCAAAACCAGAGGGCAGCTTCCTTTCCCAGCACTGCATCTAAAATGTATTAGCAAGTGAACGGGTGTATCCTTCCAGACACACCTCTTGTGGTGGGGCTGATGTGAGAGCCCTGCCCTTCATTCCCCTTTCCCCAACTGCACTTCTGCCTCCAGTGCCTCCCCCTAAGCCCCCCCAATCTTCATACCCCTCCCCATTTCTCTGCTGCTATGCTCTTTTCTTTGCCACTGCTTAGTATTCAGTTAAGCCTGCTTTCACCTGGAGAAAAAGACATGTTGGACATAAGCCAGAACCCAGTGTGACCTGGCCAGAACCAGGTCCCTCAGGAATGGTGCTGGGAAGATGAGTCCATATCAGTAAACAGGCCAGGGGCTGGGGAGGAGGTGGGCAGAGGCATCAAAGGAGAAGAGGGAATGACCCAGATATAAGGAGGTGACGGCCTCGATGGGGTGGGAATCGGGACAGGAGGGTCAATGTCAGACACTCAAGGAGTGGGTATGAGGGGTATGAGGGTATGAGGCTCTGTTCATCCCGAAGTGTCGTCTCCCTGAGCTTGAAGTTACTTCTGTGAGCAAAGCAAAAGACAAGGGAAAGGCGGTGATGCGCTTGTGTGAAAATCAGGAGGTAAATCGCGGTGGCTTTGAAAGCCTTTTTTTGTGTGTGACTTTTAGGCCCATACCTGTGGCATATGGAAGTTCCCAGACCAGAGGTCGAATCAGAGCTACAGCTGCCGGCCTACACCACAGCCACAGCAACTCAAGATCCAAGCCATGTCTGCGACCTACATCACATCTCATGGCAATGCCAGATCCTTAACCCACTGAGCAAGGCCGGGGATCGAACCTGCATCCTCATAGATATTAGTCAGATTTGTTTCAGCTGAACCACCATGGGAACGCCTTTGAAAGCTTTTAAAGGTTTCTTTCCCTCTGAACAGAGCATCAGAGGAGAGATTTGCCTCATGTGCTTTTCACGTGTATCTATCTGTCCTGGAGTCGCCATGGTGACGCTGTGTATATTTGCATGGCTGGAAGCATCGGAGATGGAAAATGAAGCCAGGGTGGACCAGAGCAGGGAGCCCTGTAGGAATTTCCCTTTGATCCTCCACAGGCGATCAGCTGACAGAAAGCTAATCTGAGCTTTGTCCCTCGAACTTGCTATTTCAAACAGCTCAAGGGGAAAAAAATTACAAACCACAGTGGTTGTTCCTGGGAGTGTTCAGGTAAGCCCACCTTCCCCAAGCAGAGGCTGGTACGTAGGGATTTCCTAGTCCTGAAGGCCCGGGTGTAGCAGGAACAAGAACACTTAGGGGCAGAGGGGAGGGTCTCAGGGACAGTGCACAGGACCGCTGGTCACTGATGGGGCTGACAGCACGCAAGTCAGGGAGGCAGTCTGTACTGCCTGGACCTGTGAGCTGTGAGAGACCCTTTGCTAGATAAGACCTGCCACCTTGGAGCTGATTCTCCCACAGACGAGAACCTCGATGTTCAGAGCCTTCTTCAAGCAAGACAGGGAGCCTCTGAACTATTTCTTTGTCTTCTTCTTCTTTTTTTTTTTTTTCAGGGGCGCACCCATAGCATATGGAGGTTCCCAGGCTGGGGGTCTAATCAGAGCTGCAGCTGCCAGCCTATGCCACAGCCACCGAAATGTGGGATCTGAGCTGCATATGTGACCTACACTGCAGCTCATGGCAACACTGGATCCTTAACCCACTGAGCGAGGCCAGGGATTGAACCTGTGTCCTCATGGATCTTACCGCTGAGCCATGACAGGAAATCCCTGTTTCTTTGTCTTCTTAATCACCTCCCAACATTCCCTTAAATCTTAGGAGGTATAAACTAGATAACATGGAGGATTCTGACCAGCATTTAGTCCAATGATGGCCTAATGTCCCTACCGCCCTAACTTATTTTTAGGTAAATCACATATCTTATGTATGATGGCCAGCATTTAGTCCAGTGTCTGACTCAAAAATATTTGTCAAAGAGTTCTCGATATGGCACATGGGACCGGCAGAGTCACTGCAGTGCCAGGACATAGGTTCAATCCCCAGCCTGGCACAGTGAGTCGAAGAACCTGTTGTTACCACAACTTGGCACAGGTCTCAACTGCAGCTCAGATCTTATCCCGAGAACTCCATATGCCACAGGGCAGCCAAAAATGAAAAAAAGTGTAAAAAAAAATTGTCAAATAAATGAGTAAAATTGCCATAGATAGGTGAGACAGTGTCCAGGAAATGTGAAAATGATCCCCACCCAGAGGCTGGGTGAGCTGGTCCTCATGGGGTGCAGAGAGATGGTTGAATAGCGTGGGTGCTAAGCTAACTATGCTTCTAACCCAGCCCTCCTTCCTTATGTATATTCATGCCTGCACAAACTTCAGGAGCATGGTGATCAAAACATACTTGGAAATGTATTTGTAGGTCTCAGTTGACGCTGGAATGTATTTTTCTCACTACGAAGCCCTAAGATTCAGGCAGATGGCATAGTGGGATGAAGGACTGACAGGCTTGCAGCAGGCTAAAAAATAATGTAAAATATACAAAACACCATAGGTTTTTCTTGCAGGCAATAAAAACAACTTCCCAGGTTGACAGCCAAGCTCCAAATAAAAAAAAAAATTCAATGAAATGTAATTGTAGGGTAGAGATAGCCTGAAATAGCACCTGACTAGTCTCCTAAATTTATATGCTGCTTTATTGCTGTTCAACTTTGTATCAGGCCAATTAATAAGGTCATTCAGTCATTCAACAAACATTTATAATCTAGAGCAGTGATTCTCGACCGGGGCAATTCTGTCCCCCAGGACACATTTGTAATGTCCGCCAGGGATGCTGCTAAACTTCTTACAAGGCACAGAATAGATCCCAATAAAAAAGAATAACCCTGGCCCAGAATGTTGAGAACTCTAAGAGAGGAAGACAGAAACCTATGGTAGCGGAGAGTGAGGTTTCTATCCAAGCCCTGGGGAGTCAGAGACAGCTTGTGCGATGAAGTGATAAGTACACAGAGACATGAAGAAGAAATAGGAGGGAACTAAATGGAAACCAAGATCTCAAGCAGAAGAAACTACCCAGGCAAAAGCCTGGAGATGAGCAATTTAAAGAACTGCAAATAGAGTAGATACTGTCTCAAGCAACGTTCACTTATATTAACTTATTTGTAAAACAAACTAACTGGCCCCCGTGATACCCTGAGCCTGCAAGTATGTGAGCCTGTGTACTTCTGCTCCCCCCGAGGAGTTAAATGCTCAAGGGGAAGTTGAATTTGTCCCCAGAGCTATCTATGATGGTTTTAGTGTTATTCTAATTATACAATATAATTAGATAGCATGTAAAGTCATGAAGTAGGACCACAAAAAAAGAAAGTTGCTGTTTTTATTCTAAGTATTCTAGTGCTTTGAAAAGATTTCATGGAGGTGAATCCTGAAAAGAAAAATACTATTGAATGAGATATGGATAAAAAAACTTTTAAGAGTTTGGGGGAGGAAAAAAATTCTTTAAAATGTAGACTTCTTCACTTGCATCGCTTCACAAATGTCAGGTCTCTGATCCTCTTTTTGAAAGACTGTAACTGGAAATCATAAATAATCCATTATTGGTGTGGTTTATGCAAGAAATATGACTCTCAACACCCATCAACTTACACTCCCAGAAAAGGTCTTGGCCCTATTTCAAAACCTTGCTGAATAAATGTACAGCCGTGTGTTTTGAAATAAAATATGCATCCCATGTATATATCATTTTTTCCATTCTTAGTACCTTGTATTAACTTATTGGGAAAGTCAGCTTCCACCATATCTGGGTACCACTGAGCCCAGAGCAAGCAGAAGACTGGGCAATAGATGGGGAACGAGGAGAGAGCTGGGGCCTGATAAGTCTCTTGGGCCGCAATGTGTTTAGACCTCGGCAAGAAAGAGAAGCCATGAGAACTGTTTAACCGGGGAGTAACCTAACCACATACTATGCTTTAGAAACGTATCACCTGGCTCCAATGCAGGGCATGGATTGCAGGGAAGCAAGACAACAGGCCAGCAGTCCAGTTAGGAAGGCCCTGCAGGGATTAGGTTTCCTGTGATCACTGAATAAAGGAGAAGCATTGGGGATGCAGAGACAGGAATGGCATTAGTATCCTAACTGATGGACTGGGTACAGCATATGAGGGAGTCTGGTTTAACCATACTCAGGTCTGGAGCTTGGACACACCTGATTGTTGTGTCATTGATCTTGATGTTCCAGAGACAGAAAACAAAATAGAAGCATTCGGCCAGGGTGGGAAGACAATGAGCTCAATTTGGACATGTTGAACCTCGGAATCCTACAGGGATATTGGAGTAAAAACGTTGAGTATGCAGATGGACTCATGGGTGTGGTGTTCCGAAGAAAGCCTTGGGCTGAATACTTAGATTTGTGAGTAATCAACTTATAGAAAAAATTTTTGAAGTCACAAGAGTAAATGTGTAAATCGCCTGGCTAGGAAAAGGAAAGTTGGCCTAAGAGAAGATATGTAAAATATTCTTATGAATCAATAAGAAAATAAGAGCCAGTAAAATAATCTGCAAAATTCATCATAAGAAAAGATGCTTCTCAGAAGAAGAAAAGCACAAAACAAATAAATACACGAAATTCAACTGCCTTACCAGTCAAGGAAATGCAGTTAATGCCCCCATGATATCACCTTTCTGCCACTACATTGATAGAAATTAACACCTGACAATATTATATATTTGAAAGAATAAGGACTTGAGGAAGGTCATACTCTACTAGCAGGACTGTACCCTGGTACAACAGCTTTGGAAACACTTTGGCATTATCCTATAAAGACTGCCCAATAATTCTACTCATATATGACCTTAGACACACTCTGGAATATGGGTACCAGGAGACATCTCCAAAAAAAAAGTTTCAGCATCAATATTCTTCTTTCTTTTTTGCTTTTTTTAGGGTCACACCGGTGACATATGGAGGTTTCCAGGCTAGGGGTCCAATCAGAGCTGTAGCCACCGGCCTATACCACAACCACAGCAAGGCAGGATCCAAGCCATGTCTGTGACCTTCGCCACAGCTCATAGAAACACCAGATGCTTAACCCACTGAGCAAGGCCAGGGATGGATCCCCCGTCCTCATGGATACTAGTCAGGTTCACAACCTGCTGAGCCACAACAGGAACTCCCCAGCACCAATATTCTTAACAGCACAGTATGAGAAGATAGTGAAAGGGTCCACAGCAGAGAGTAGATAAAAGGTGGTGTGTTCACAAAAAGCATGGTTACAAAGCAATAAAAGAGACTGCACATACAGGAATCAACTGTAAGGAATCTAGCAAATAATGCTCAATGGAAAAGAAAAAAATCCCAGAAGACTTCAATCTGTATGTTATTTCAATAAAACTTAGAAAGAGCCAAACTGAACAAAATATCATGTATGGATTTATGCATTTAGTATAAAACAAAATGAAAAATCTGAAGAAAGGTAAAGAAAATTTAGGATAGTGATTCTCTCTGGCAGGAGAGAAGCAGCAGGACAAAGGGATGGGGAGGGAGCACCGGGGAAGCTGCGAGTCAGGGAACGCATGGTCCTGTGGCTGTGGCCGAGGGCAGGTTCAAGGGTATTTACTGTACCACTGCCATGGATAATTTGCATACAGGTTGTGAGTATCCTTTTGTATGAACCAACTAGCATATTAAAACTAATAAAGAAAAGTGAAAAAGTTGCTCTTAGGTATACAGTTTCTGTTTTGTTCTGGAGAGTTCCCATCATGGCTCAACAGAAACAAATGTGACTAGCATCCATGAGGATGCAGGTTCAACCCCTGGCCTCTCTCAGTGGGTTAAGGATCCGGCCTTGCCATGATGTGGGAAAGATCCTGTGTGGTTCAGATCCTGCATAGCTGTGGCTGTGGTATAGGCCAGCAGCTGTAGCTCCCATTGGACCCCTAGCCTGGGAACCTCCATATGCCAAAGGTGGAGCCCTAAAAAGACAAAAAAAAAAAAATTATGTTCTGTTCTGGATTCAAACATTGCATGGTTTATCCCCTGGTTAGAACTGCTTTTATTGAATTGTATCTTAGGACTAACTTCATCATAAGTACAAATTTATGGTCCAACCCTAGGATACATACATGACCATGGGGTGTGCATTTTGGGGTGATAAAATTATTCATGGCTTCATTTGATTAATATTTTCCCATCACCCTGACTTACTCTGTTATTTATTTTCATTCCTTTATATTCCATGCATTTGTGCAAGCCACCTCATGTGCTTTGTGGAATGAGGCAGGGTGAAAAATAATCAAACCTAAAATACCCTATCCCACAGGGGAGAAAAACAATTCAAATCCTGTCATACTTTTTCCCATGTATGGCAGAGAATGCAGACAAGTGGGCAGTCCCTTTCCTCTGAATGACAAGCTGTTGAAAAAAAGCTACCAGAGCTCCTGGCAGCCAGAAAGGAGGTACCAGAAAACCCACTCACAGGCTGTGTCAGAGAACAGACTGGTGGCCTGCTAAGCCCCAGAGCCCTGGCTTTGGTCATGGGTAAAATCAGATACAGTTCTGAGAAGGCTTCAAGAAGCCCAAACCCCTGAACCACACTGCTCCATCTATCTATCTGCTATCTATCTGCATGGCCCCCAGGCCTCCCGATCAGGGAGAAAAGGAACCCCATATGGTAGCACCCTTAGCCACTAAGTGGAGCCTGAGGAAGCCAAGGGTTCCAGGCTGAGTATCTGTGCCTGCTCCACAGCAGGACAGACCATCACCCAAAAATGCCACATCCATGAGATCCAACCCAACTGCCAGGGAATTGCTGGGTCCTGATTGTGTTGTAAGAATTTTCTGCATCCCAGGTTTGCCATCATTGGTCTCTGACTCTACATTGGCGTAATAAAGTTAAGACCTGATCTAGCAGACTTGGCTCCTCATCCACTCCAAGAGGGCTCCAGAAAATAAATTAGGCATTGGAACCCCAGTGACAGTCTGTTCTGAGCTGTAAGAGAAGAGCTGGGAGCAGCTCCCACTATCTATGCTTCCCGTTGGTCCAGAGTCGGCGGTGACCTCACATCTCCTCGGTCACCCTCGTCCACTCCTTCTCATAAGACATCTGCCACCATACTGCCTATAAAAACGTTTTCATATGAAGAAGAAGAAGGGAAGGGAGGACGGACTGGACCTCCTCACACGAAGGGGTGAAGCTGTGAAACCTATTGGTTCTGCGGAACCTGCACTGATGCCGATGTATCAAAATCACACTGAGATGGCGGCTTCAGCAGCCCTTCCTCCTCCCTGTAGAATACCCAGTGCTCTTTGCAATGAAGAAAGTGGGAGAGAAGTTTGCCTCCTTCAGGCTCCTTCACATCTCAACACAGTCCTCATTCTCTGCCACCTCTTCCTCCTACCATCCCTCAGCTCTTGAACCAGTTCTGTGCAGGAGGACTCTTTATGAAATCCATGCTCGGAGGCATCTACAACTTTGTCTCTAGACAGATGGCAAGCGGAGAATGGCTTTCTATAGTGACCAACTCATGTTGCACTTTTGGTCTGTGTAATACCTTTGACTATTTTCCAGCACTTCCTGAATGGCAGCTTGAAGAGCCCCTATTCTGAAGCCTCCACACATACCCCCACCCCCATCTGATGCCAGAGAAAAAATTCTGTTTTGAGACATACTTACCAACAGAAGCAGCGGCATGCCCTCTGGGCCAAATCTGCTTGCTTAGAAGCCATGAGGTAGAGTTCCTGGGCCCCAGCACGTCTGTCCGGTAGCCTAGACGTTACAGGATGGGTATTAAAGTCTGTAGTGAAAGAAATGTTGGGTCCCTGCAATGTCCAATCAAACCATAGCACCTGGTCTACCCAGAGGGTAGAAGCCAGAGAAATGGTCCTCAGATGGCTTCCTGCTCGAGAAATGTTTCAGAGACGATCGGGGTCTTGGGTCTGGGTGCACCTGGAAGCACACACAGCCCACATTTCCACCCAGGAGAAGGGGTCCAAGATGAGGAGGAGATGTGTTCAACAAGGGCCACCTTCAAAGGCTCTCCCCCACCTGTGCTCCTGGCTCTCATCCCTATAAAGAGTTGTGACCCCTGCTCTCATTAGCCAAGGGATTTCCTTCAGGCGCTTCCTCCTACCTTTGTTCTGACTGATGGAGAACAATTGCGATTTTGAAGTCCAATAGAAGAAAGGCGATAGCATCTGTGAAAAATGTTACTAAAAAAATGCAGCTTCCTCCCACTGGCACACACCCAGTTTCTTCCTCGTTGCCTGGAGCCTTTTCATGGGCAGCCCGCCCGGCTTTCTCACTTGGCTTCTCCCCAGGACACCCCCTCTCAGATCACATGGAGGGGTTCCCAGGCCTGCCCCTGGCTGCTGGCACACTGCAGTCCAGACCCCTGATCCTGGAGCTGTTTAATAAAGTGAAGATACACTATACAAAGGTATGCATTTTTACCATTACTATGCTGAGGCGAGAACCCCTCTTACAGGTGACTTCCAGTCTCAGTTTTCTATCACATTTGCAGAACACAAGTTTTCTCTAGGTCAGTGTCACCACAGTGTATTCCTAAAAAGGGCGGGATTCCATGGCTTGACTATGCATATTCCTTTGTACGGTATATGTGCCTACCAAAGAGTCACACGACCGCTCATATTCTGAATTCTCATAAAGCCAGTTTCACTGGGTTTCGCCTAGTTCCCATAACATCTATAAGCACCACTGAGAAAAAGACTTCTGGAGAATCCATTTTGGACAATGCCATCCAAAGCTCAGCAATTTTGAACTGAGATTGCGAGACAGGACAATTCAAGCCCTATTTATTTTAGAAAATGATTACGAGGCATCGACATGATGATATGCACACATTCTCAAGATCTTTAAAAGCAGGTTTTACTCCTTAAGCTTTCAGTATACACTGCAAGAATACTGTTGAACCCCACCTGGCAGGCAGCATTCTTTATTCTATACCCTACAGAACATTCTTTCAATCTAGTCTGGTGGATTTCATGAGGTCCTTCCTCAACTTGGGTAAAGAGCAACCAAAATTTCTTATTGAAAAACTGTTACTCCTCTCTTTTTCCTTCGTGTAGGTATATTTTTTTTCACAACCACACACTAACGCAAATTAAAGCCACAATGACATACCACGAGATGCCTATTAGAATGGGCAAAACAAAAAATAGTGACAATATCAAATCCTTGTGAAGAGGAGGAGAAACAGAATTACCTAGATGTGGATTGCTAGTGGAAATACAAAAATTCCACAGCACTCAGGAAAACAGTTGGCAGTTCCTTATAAAACAAAACATGCAAGGAGTTCCCGTTGTGGCGCCGTGGTTAACGAATCCAACTAGGAACCATGATGTTGCGGGTTCGGTCCCTGGCGTTGCTCTGTGGGTTAGGGACCCGGCATTGCCGTGAGCTGTGGTGTAGGTTGCAGACGCGGTTCGGATCCCGCGTTGCTGTGGCTGTGGCATAGGCCAGTGGCTACGGCTCCGATTGGACCCCTAGCCTGGGAACCTCCATGTACCAAGGGAGCAGCCCTAGAAAGCAAAAAAAAGACAAAACAAACAAACAGAAAAAAAAAAGCAAAACATGCGATACCGTACAATCCAGCAATTGTACCTTAGGGCATTTATCCCAGAAAAATGAAAACTTATGTAAACACAAAAACCTGTACATGAATGATAATGGCTGCTTTACTTGTAATAGCCCATGACTGGAAACAGCCCCAAAGTCCTTCAGTGGGTGAATGGTTAAACCAACTATAGCACATGCATGCTCAGGAATACTATGCAGCAATAAAAAGGAATGGACTATTTTCATGTGCTAAAACATGGATGTATATCAAGAGAATTATGATGTGTTAAAAAAAAAAAAAGCCAATCGCCCCACATTACGCATGGTATGATTCCATTAATATAACTTTCTTGACAAAATCACAGAGATGGAGGAGAGATTAGTGATTAGCATAGGATGGAGACACAGGGGTGAGGTGGTGGAAGGAAAGTGGTGTTTCTCTGTAAAGGGATAAATGAAGAGTCTTTGTGATGAGGAGCTGTTATGGATCTGGGCTGTGACGGTGCACAGAAGAACCAACATGTGTGATAAACTGCATAGAACTAAGCACACACGCATGAGCACACGTAAAACTGAGGAAATCTGAATAAGATTGGTAGATTTTTATCAATGTCAATATCATGATCATGACATTATACTTTAGCCTTGCAACACAGTACCATTGGGGAAACTGGATAAAGAGAACCAGGGGATCTCTCTGTATTACTTCTTAAAATCACATGAGTTAGAGTTCCCATTATGGCTCAGGGGGTTAAGCATCTGACATAGCATCCATGAGGATGTGGGTTTGGTCCCTGGCCTCACTCAGTGAGTGAAGGATCCAGCATTGCCATAAGCTGCAGTGTAGGTCACAGATGCAGCTCAGATCCACCGTTGCCATGGCTGTAGCACAGGCTGCAGCTGCAGCTCTGATTTGACCCCGAGACTGGGAACTTCCGTATACCACACATGCAGCTGTTAAAAGGAAAAAAAAATAAACTGCACGGGAACCTACAATTATCTCTACTTGAGGGCAGAGACTATATAAAATTTTAAATGTACAAATAAATTTTTCATACCTCCTTAACAAAGGCCTGCCCTCAAGGGAAACTGTTGTACCAGAGCCTACCTGTCCTGGGGGGCAGGAGAATACCCAACACCAGCTCCTCTAGCTGTCAGTGTGGGTGATGGGAAACTGAACTCTAGCCTCCTCCAGCCTTCCTGTCTCACCTAAGAGGGCAGGAGGAACTGAGAAGCAGTTGTTAAGGCCACTGCCCAGAGGGACAGGCTCACGGTCACATGATTATGACTGAGACATGGTCATGGATTATAGAATGTGTTCCCTCCTCCCTCCCCCACCCTATCATTAGGGCTCCCATAAAATAACAGGACTACAGCTAAAAGAACTGTGGACTGCATTAAAAGTTAAAACATAGTTCTACAAAAGACTCTGTGAAGAAAATGAAAAGATAGGACAGACTGGGAGAAAAGGTTTGCAAAATTGACTAGTATTGAAAACATACAAAGGACCCTTAAAGGCAACTCTCAAAACTGAACAATAAGAAAATAAATCAAATTTACAATGAGCAAAAATCTGAGCAGACACCTCACCAAAGAAAATAGATGGCAAATAAGCATATGAAAAGATACTCCACCTCCTATGTCATTAGAGACCTGCACATTCAAACAGCAATGAAATACCACCACAACTTATTAAAAATGCGAAAGTCCTGAGCTCTGACACCACCAAATGCTGGCAAGAGATTTGGAGCCATAGGAACTTTCATTTACTGCTGGTGGGAATGCACAATGGCAGAGTCACTTTGGAAGACAGTTTGGCAAATTCTTACAAAGCTAAACACACTCTAACCATGCAATCCAGCAGCCACACTCCGTGGTATTTGCCCAAAGGAGCTGGAAACAGACTGACCCAAAAATCTGCACAAACCTGTATAGCAGCTTTATTCATAATTTCCGAAAACTTGAAGCAACCAAGGTGTCCATTAGTGAATGAATGGATTGATAAACCATGGTACATCACATGATGTAATATTTATTATGCAGTACTAAAAAGAAATGAGCTATCAAGCCAGGAAAACGTGTGGAGAAACTTCAGTGCAAATTTCTAAATGAAAGAAGCCGATCTGAAAAGGCCACATACTGTCTGACTCAAACTATATGACATTCTAGAAAAGGTAAAACTATGAAGACAGTAAAAAGTTCAGCTTGAAACTTTCTACACAAAAAGCCTTCTGGGATTTTTGCCTGGGATTGTACTGAGACCATCAATCAATTTGGGGAGAACTGGCATTTTAACAATGCCTGGTCTTCCAATCCATAAATAAAGTATAGCTTTCATTTAATTCCTTTTTAATTTTGTTTCTGCATTGCTTTGCAATTTCAGTGTACACGTCTTCCCATCCTCTGTTAGACTTATCCCTATGGATTTCCATTTTATGCTAGAACCTATAATATAATGTCAAATACAAGTGCTTAGAAGGACATCCTTGTCTTGTTCCTGATCTTGAGGGAAAACATTTAGTTTCTCACCATTAAGGATAAGGCTAATTATCAGGATTTTTTTGTAGATTGCCTTTAGAGGATTAAGAAATTTCTTATCTATTCCTACTTGGCTGAGAGTTTTTATCATGAACATATATTAAATTTTTTCAAAGGTTTTTCTGCATCTATGGAAAAACATATTTATCCTTTTTTAAATGGTTAAAAAGATGGATTTTTTTAATGTTAAATTGACTTCATTACTAGGACAAAATCGACTTGGTCATTAAGCTATTATTCATTTTACTTCATTGTTAGATTGAATTTGCTAAAATTTTGTTAAGCATTTTTGCCTCTATGTTCATGATGTATGTTGGACCACAACTTTTTTCTTGTAATGTTTTTACATAGTTTTGATATCAGACTAATATTGACCTCATAATAATAGTTATGAAGTATCCCCTCCTCTTCAGTTTCCTAAATGAGTTTTTCCATAATTGGTATTTTTCTTTAAATGTTTGATAGAAATCATTCGGGAAGTCATGTGGGGCTGTAGTGTTCTTTGTGGAAGGCCTTTAACTACAAGTTTGATTTTTAAAATAGATAGGGCTATCAAGATACTTCTCTTTTATTTTATTTATTTATTTATTTATTTTTATTTTTAGGGCTGCACAAGAAGCCTATGGAAGTTCCAGGCTAGGGGTCAAACTGGAGCTACCGCTACCAGCCTACACCACAGCTCACGGCAACACTGGATCCTTAACCCACTAAGCGAGGCTGGGGATCGAACCTGACTCTTCATGGATCCTCATAGGATTTGTTTCTGCTGTGCCACAACAGGTACTCCCCAAGCTACTTTTCTTGAATGAGTTTTGCTAATTTATATTTTTCAAGGAATTTTTCCATTTCATCAGAGTTGTCTAATTTGTTGATATAAAGTTGTTCATACTATTGGCTTATTTTTCCACCATCTGCAGGACCTGTCTAGTATGCTATCGGCTCTCTCATTCCTGATACTGGTAACTTGATTATTCTTCCCTTTTTAAATTTACTAATAAGTCTGGCTAGAGTGTCATCAATTTTATTGATCATTTCAAAGAATTTTGGGAGAGATTTTTCTTCTCTTAGTTTTCTGGGGTTTATTTCATTCATTTCCACCCTGATCTTTATTATTCCCTATCTTTTGGGTCTAATTAGCTCTTCTTTTTTCTAGTTTCGCCAGGTGGAAGTTGACATCACCGATTCAAAACCTTTCTTCTTTTCCAACATTGGTGTTTATTGTGATAAACACCCATGTATTTCTGAGTATTTCTGAGTATGCAGAATACAGTCACACTTACTGTTCCGATGTCTTTCCCTATTAAATCATCTGTGTCACTTTGGGTCGATTGATTTTTTTTTTCTCTCCTCATCATGGGTTTCATTTTCCAGTTACTTTGCACATTTAGTAATTTTTTTAATGGATGCCAGACATCGTAACTTTTACTTTGTCATGTGCTGGATATTTTTATATCCTTATAAATATCCCCAAGTTGGATTCTAGAATATAGCTAAGTTACTTGAAAACATTTGACCCTTTTGGAACTTGATTCAAATTTTGTTGGGTGGAAACCAGAGCTGCAGTTAGTAGAGAAGTAATCTTCCCCACTATTGAGGCAAGACTCTTCTTAAAATTCTCCCTGATTCCCCTTGCATTGGGAGATTTTCAACTGCGGATTTAGGAAACAGGAAATACCCTAACCCTAGCTGATGCTCTGTTACAGGGTTTCTTTAAGCCTTTCAAGGTGATTCTTTCCCCAGCTCTTCATAATCTTTTCATGTGCTTGGCCTGATCAGTACGCACCTGAACACTTGAAGGGGACTCTCTTGGTGCAGGTCTCTCCTTTCTGGTGACCTTCCCTTCATTCTAGCTGTCTCGGCTTTCCTTGGCTTGGCTCCCAACTCCATCTTCTTTACTTAAGGAAAAAACTACGCCCTGCCTGGGTTCCTTTCATCCATATTGTGACCTGAACACATTTTCCAGATAGTAAGCTAAGGCAATGGTAGAGGTCCCCTCCTATGCTTCCTCCTTTTTTTTTTTTTTTTTTTGTCTTTTCCGAGGCCGTACCCGTGGCATATGGAGGTTCCCAGGCTAGGGGTCTAATCGGAGCTGTAGCTGCCGACCTATGCCACAGCCACAGCAAGCAACAGATTCAAGCCACATCTGTGACCTACACCACGGCTCACAGCAACATCAGATCCCCAACCCACTGAGCAAGGCCAGGGATTGAACCTGGCCCTGGTTCCTAGTGGGATTTGTTTCCACTGTGCCACAACAGGAACTCCTGCTTCCTCCTTCTTAATGACCGCTGTCCTGTGCGGCTTGATGTTCAAAGCCTATGCCTATCTTAGAGAAATATCTTTAGTTAACATTACAGGGAACTGGCAGTCAGCAAATTTTGCTGATCAGTATTGGATCCACTTGCATCCTCATTCATGGGCTGGAGCCTGAGAAACGAAGAGTCAGTGATGACCTGTGTTCACCTAGTTAAAGCTATCTGAGATTGAAGATACAAGGAAGAAACTATACCTCTCGAGGAGAAATAGGGATAAGTCCCAAACCCCTAGTTTCCTTGTGGGTTATGAAAGATTCCCCTTTCAAGAAAAAAGGAGGGGTTCTACCAATATCTGGACCAACTTTCTTTCATACTTTCCCCCGAAATAAACCACAGGTTCAAAGAAGGCAAAACTGCCTGTCTTACTCACGATGAAATCCCAACTTCTATATCAGTGTCTGGCATATTAGAGGAATTTTGGAAATGTGGGATGGATGGACACATCTAAGCAGGAACCAGAAAACCCTCATATCCTCTAACAAATTTAGACAATGAACACAGCAAGGACAGAACATGAAACCCAGGCCCAGCCTTACACTTATAATCCACCTACCCCCACCTTGTTAGCTGGGCTCTAGGAGGCAGAACTTGGAGATGAAGGGGTGACTACTCAGGGCCCCTCCTACCATACTGCTGCGTTTCTCTGCCAAACCCTAAGGTCTCAGGGCTCCTCTTAGCTCAGGAACATCTGTGCGTTTCCTTAAACCCACTTCCAGATTTGGTAAATATAAAAGGCAGAACAAAGTTGAGCAGCTCAAGGAAGTGAGTGAGAGGATAACGGGTCCTTGTGCCCTGGAAACCCGGCATCACTGGACAGTGCTAAATTCGGTGCAAAGAAGCCATCTGGCCACTTTAGTCTTAATCCCATCAAGTTTGCTTGAAAAGTATTTGCTGGTAGATTGAAAGTGAAGGGAGAATTTAAAAATAGTGTAATTAGATGTGATGCCAGAAAGTCTTGTCACAAGCCATCCAAGAGCAAGGGAGGAAAATGAAGAAGAAATTGCAACTACAATTGAATAAATACACCACAATAAATGATAATAAACCCAAGCAGGCCCTGGCCTCAGCGCCTACATTCTTCTAGGCAGTTCACCATGCTCTGTGTGCTGGGCTTCTTGGCAGGCTGAGCTGAGCTGGGCTGGATTCAGCAGTGCTCAGGAATGCGAGGAGGAGGAGGTTGCCAGGCACCACAGCCCTGGCAGGTTGTCAGAGAGGCTAGAAGGGACTGATAGATACCAGGTAGTGCTTTGTCTCTGGGCATCCTCCACTGCCCCAGGTGGACCCAGCCCCCAGCCTACAGGGGAAACTCACAACCTCCCCCCAGCAGGAAAAAAAGACAGGCTGCAGAAAGCATTTCTAGGGCTAAGCTTGCCTGCCTGAATCATTCTGCATTTAATGACCACTATTCAGCAAGTGCTTTGCATTCTCTAGTACCTGAGAACCTATGCGACAAAAGTTTACGTGGACTTTGGCTTCTTATATTCAATGGGGCAGTGCCAGGAAGCACTGGAGATCCTTAACTTCAAGTGCTAGAGCGCTTGTAAAATCGCACACTAGCTGGGCTTACAAATCTCCTAAGACAGGAACTAAGAAGATTCACCTCCACTGCTCCACCGAGGAGCACATTCAGGCCCCAAACTATCAATTAGACAGGAAGATACCACCTTCTCACCACTTCAGTGGTTCTGCATCCAGCTAGACAGACGCAAGTGGAAAATTATCTGCAGCACTGAGTCTATAAGGGCAATAATGCTTGATGCAGCAGAGCACCAGTCTTAGGATCCAAAGGCATGAGCTTGTGCCTGGATCCATCACTTACTGACTCTGCAATCATGAACAAGTCGCTAAAGTCAATGAGATCAATCTGTTCATAGACAAGAGAGGATACCATGTCCTATCCCAGTAAATCATAAAATGGCATACAGATGTTAGCGGTTCTTACTGCTAATGACTCTTGGAAACTTGCTGAAAGTTTCAAAGAAGGATACCTAGCAACTAGTATCCTCTTGGCTAAGAGTCAGGAGAATGGGTTCTGTTTCCTAACTCTGGGTGATCTTGCTTCACTTTTCAGAGCCCCTGTTGCTTCACCTGTAAAATAAGGGGGCAAGACTAGATGCTACCAAGGGTCTCTTCCAATGCCAGCATCCCAGTTATATAAGTAAACTCATCTTGGGAAGGTTGATTTATAACCTCTAGGACTGTGTGCCTGCAGCTCAGAATGCCTATGCTCTAGATTGGGGGTTGGCAAACTACGACTTGCTAGACCAAATCTAGCTGACACCAGCTTTTTAAAAATAAAGCTTTATTGGCACACAGCCATGCTTGTTCATTTACTGTTGCCTTGGAGTTGCCTTTGTGTTACAGCAGCAGAGTTGAGAGGCTCCAACAGAAACCACATGAAAGCAAAGCCTGAAACATTTACTACCTCATCCCTTTACAGAAAGGTTGCCATCTCCTACTCTAGATGGTTGCTGGATGGTTTCAACCAAAATATCAAACCAAATCTTGCTGACAGTCTTTTTTTTTTTTTTTTTTTTTAAGACATAGCATGACGGAGTTCCCCTTATGGCTCAGTCGGTTAAGATCCTGACTAGTATTCATGAGGATGTGGGTTCAAGTCCCTGGCCTCGCTCAGTGGGTTAAGGATCTGGCATTGCTGAAAGCTGTGGCATAGGTTGCAGATGTGGCTCAGATCCCACATTGCTATGGCTGTGACAAAGGCCAGCCGCTGCAGCCCTGACTCAATCCCTAGCCGGGGAACTTCCATATGCTGCAGGTGCAGCCCTAAAAAGAAAGAGAAAACGAAAACAAAAAAAAGGCATACTATGAAAAACTGATTGACAATCCAAGATACATTTATGCTTTTATTTTAAATTCTAATGTATCCATGAGCGCCTAAACATAAAGCATAATACAATAATGATGATAAGTGTGCTCAATCTGGGGAGAGAAAGGACATTTACAGGCTTGTATAAATGGAATTGTTTTTCACTGGATGGAAAGTTTAAATAGACAGGGTTTTTAGGTCATAATAAATGAGGCTTATGTTATGTTCCAAAGAGAAAGACAATTTCTCCTGCAATTTCTCATGTAAACTAGATGAGAGGAAGGCAGAATTAGTATTTGGAAGGAAATTAATCTCCATACTCATATACAAAATCAACTATACCCTGGAGTGGAAACTCCTCAACATTTTCTCATCAACCCCACCCTCACTCACAGAGGCATCGGATCACGCCATTTCTCCCATTTCCATTCTCCCTGCAACACACACACACACACACACACACACACACAACAAAAGCAGGAGACACTGAACTCCAAACAGAAAGAAAGAAAGAAGGGAGGAAAAACAGTACATTCTTGAAACCTGTGCGGCTTTAGAATTTGCAAAGCAGAAGAATGACCTGGAGAATCGGTACTTCGTTATCCTGCAGAGGAGAAGGGGTGCCAGCGAAGGGCTCCACTCCCACCCCCACATCCACCCACCTGATGAAACAAGAAGACAGTGGGAAGTAATAGGAAGAGGGAGAAAGACAGGCCCCACCGTGCGGGGGCCTCTCTGAGGGTTTAGCATGAGCCGCCTCCCCTCGGTGCGGTGCCAAATCACACCTGACCTAGCTCAGCATGGGATTCTCTGTGGCCTGAAAGTGGTGTGGGTGTGAGGGGTATGGCTGTGCATTTGCTGCTCCTCCACCTTCCATATCAGTTACCTGCTGCAGTACAAGCCATTCGAATTCTTTATTAGCTCAGAAATCTACACGTAATCAAGTTGGCTTGAGCTGAGCAGTCTCTTGGGGAGTCATACAACCACAGGCAGTTGGAGGGGCAGCTGGGAGATGGTGTGTCTCAGATGGCGTCTCTCCGGGTGGCTCAAGCTAACGATCGGCTAAGCTCCCTTCTCTGCACGCTGCAGAGGAGGGAGGTTCCAGCAGGCGGGGAAGGCGAGTCCCAGTGCACAAGCACTTTTCCAGCCTCACCTCACATCACACTTGCTAACCTCGCATCAGCCAGAGCAGGCTGGCTGGCCGCCCAGATTCCAGGAGGAAAAAGTAAGCTTCCTCCTTGACGGAGTTCCCGTTGTGGCTCAGTGGTAACGAACCCAACTAGTATCCATGAGGACACGAGTTCAATCCCTAGCCTCGCTCAGTGGGTTAAGGATCCAGCTTTGCCAGGAGTTGTGGTGTAGGTCGCAGATGCTGCTCAGATTGGGTGTTGCTCTGCTGTGGCTGTGGCTGTGGCTAGGCTGGCAGCCGCAGCTCCGATTGGACCCCTAGCCTGGGAACTTCCATATGCCATGGGTGCGGCCATAAAAAGACCGAAAAAAAAAAAAAAAAAAAAAGCTTTGGCCTTGAGCAAGCTCACAGCGCAGGCTCACACACAGGGATAGGCATGTTTGTGGCCGTTTTTCATAGCCCATCCAACCATCCTAGTCTTGCGTTCCCAGGGGATGAACCCGAGGCTGGAGTATATGGTATAGCTGTGATTTGTTAAGCTGTGAGGCATCAGAGAAGGAAAGTGGTATTTGGAGTGAGTCAGAAAGACTTAAGATGGGAGCTTAGCTCTGCTGCTTATTTACTGTATGACATCAGACACGCTGCTTAATCTCTAGGAGCACTTTTCTCAGCTACAAAGTGGAAACAGTGTTATCTGTTGCACAGAGCAAGATGCCCATGCAGCACCTGCCACAGCAGCCTTTGAGAGACTTGGTGTCCATCTGCAATTACCCTGCCTGCTTGAGTGGATGCTTCACAGCCAGCAGCTGCCGCCAGGTGAGACTGGGTGAGGCTTTGGCTCTTCTGAGCACCGAAGTTGGCGTTGGTAAATAACAATACAATAATCCCGCCTACATGGCCTATCACATCAAAAACCATATGCCAGGAGTTCCTGTTGTGGCTCAGAGGGTTAGGAACCTGACTAGTATCCATGAGGATGCAGGTTCAATCCTGGCCTCATTCAGTGGGTTAAGTATCTGGTGTTGCCACAAGCTGCAGCGTAGGTGACAGATGCAGCTCAGATCCAGCATTGCTGTGGCTATGGCAGAGGTTGGAAGCTGCAGCTCTGATTTGACCCCTACCCCGGGAACTTCCATATGCTGCAGATGTGGCCCTAAGGAGAAAAAGGGGAGATGGAAACATATGCCATATGGAACTGCTTCATCTGTGAGGACCCGAAGGCTTGGGGGCCCTCCAGACCTCAATCTCTCCGAGAGGCTGGGACAGCCCCCAAAAGGAGGGGTACAGGGTGACTAGGCAAGGGGGCATCAAGCCCTTCACACTTGGACTTTTCCCATTATCCAGTCTCGAAGATTGGGTGGCTAAGGAACCACGTCCAAAAGGAAAGGAATGTGGCCGAGGGAGGGCCTTGAGACTGTACAGATTCTCCTGGGATACCTCAGGAGCCAGTCGAAGGAAGAGACTGTGCCACGAAATCTTTAGTGCAAGGGCACTTGGAGGGCTTGTGACAGTCAAAAGGGGATCTGCCAGAAAAGTGGAAGTCATCAAACAGCAGCATTTGCGAAGGTAGGGTTCAGGCCCTGGCCTCATGGATACCAGCTACAGTTTTCCCAAGCACCATGCCCACAGAACTGGACCTGGGCAGGGTCTGCTGTGGCTTGTGGCAACCAGTGCTGAGACTCTCAAGACTGTTCCAGGGCCAGGGTGTAAATGCACTTGCTGGCAGAAGGCATACTCATAATTAAAGTGCTTCGGGGACATTAGGAGAGTATGTTTACATAAGTCTCTGACTCTTTCTTGGAAGCAAACCCAGGGTCTTGAAACGACATCCTCTCCATAGGGATTGTATGCTTCTTGTATCAATAACCAAGATCTAGGGGGTTCGAGGCACATCAGTTTCTCAGCGAATCTACCTGAGGTGCCCTCGGTAACATTCTCAGAGGTGTTGGGTACCTGAACAGAGAAAAGCCAGCTGCCCAAATTGTTAAATTTGGGTAGGTTAACCAATTTATTCCTAAGGTTTCCCAGTTTTTTGACATTCCACATCCCAGGAAACCCCTCAGTCCCAGGAAAACCAAAATGTTTTGTCACCCTCTGGGACCCCCTCAAAGTCAGAAACACAGTCACCCATCCAAGGTCTGGTTTACTTCTGTACACTCCAAGAGCTGTTACAAGGATCTTCCTGCAGGAATAAACTAACCAACAAGGAGTTCCCGTTATGGTTCCATGGGTTAAGAACCCGACTTCATGTCCACGAGGATGCAGGTTTGATCCCCGGCCTCACTCGGTGGGTTAAGAATTTGGCATTACCATAAGTTGCAGCATAGGTTGCACACGTGGCTTGGATCCAGCATTGCTGTGGCTACTGCGTAGGCCTGCAGCTGCAGCTCCAATTTGACCCCTAGCCCAGGAATTTCCATATGCTGCAGGTGTGGCCCTGAAAAGGAAAAAAAAAATTAATTAATTAACCAATGGAACAAAGAGTACCTTCTGCTCTGTCTAGATCAGGCCTTGCCTGTTGTATTAGTTGGGATTCTCCAGAGAAACAGAACTAATAGGATGTGTGTATAAACATACAGTGGACCCTTGAACAATGCAGGGGTTGAGCGCACCAGTACCCCATGCAGTGTGAAAATCTACCCATATCCTTACAGTCAACCCTCCATATTTGTGGTTCCACCTCCACAGAATCAACCAACTGTAGATCATGTAGTACTGTAGTATGTATTTATTGAAAAAAAAAAATCTGTGTACGAGTGAACCTACATGGTTCAAATCCATGGGTCAACTGTATAGAGAGAGAGAAAAAAAAAAGAGAAAGATTTATTTTAAGGAATTGGCTCAAATGATTGTGGAGACTGGCAACTTAAGTCCAAAATCTGCAGAGTAGGTAGGCAGTCTGGAAACCCAGGGAAGAGTTATGTTACAGTCTTGAGTCTAAAGGCCACTTCAAGTTTCCCCTTCCTTAGGGGGACTCAGTCTGTTTCCTTTTAAGCTTTCAAC
Organism: Phacochoerus africanus; assembly: GCF_016906955.1. Lineage (NCBI taxonomy): Eukaryota > Metazoa > Chordata > Mammalia > Artiodactyla > Suidae > Phacochoerus > Phacochoerus africanus. Next base: position 56,852,656 of record NC_062554.1, on the reverse strand, counting down.
TGATTACATGAGGCCCATGTTCCCCTATGGAGGATAATGTGCTTTACTCAGCATCTACTTTTATCTCATCTTTTTTTTTTTTTTTTTTTGTCTTTTTAGGGCCACACCCATAGCCTATGGAAGTTCCCAGGCTAGGGGTCTAATTGGAGCTGCAGCTGCCGGTCTATGCCACAGCCACAGCAACATGAGATCTGAGCTGCATCTGCGACCTACACCACAGCTCATGGCAATGATGGATACCCCACCCACTAAGTGAGGCCAAAGATTGAACCTGCATCCTCATGGATCCTAGCTGGTTTCGTTTCCATTGTACCTCAATGGGAACTCCCTTAATCTCATCTTTAAAAAAAAAAAAAAAAAAAAACCCTTCCCAGCAACATCTGGACTGGTGCTTGGCCAAATACCTGGGTACTGTGGCCTAGCCAAGGTAAGACATTAAATTCTCCACCACACCTGGTCAGGTTCCAGTCAAGCCAAGATACAGCCCCCTCCCTGGAAGCAACTTGGACTCTGGTGGAATATCCTAGGGAGGATGCCCTCCAAGAACTGGGGGTCCTCCCTCAAGGAGGATCTCAGTTCCAGGTCCACACCACCTACTCTGGCTGAGAAGCTGGAGAGTTCTGACAGGGCTTCCTCAGGACAGGGAGGATACCAAGGCTAGGACTAGAGTCAGCCAGGGCCCTTCTCAGTTTGCTTAACGGTGTTTTGAAGCCACAGTAACACTGGAATGAGAGCGGATATCTCATCTCCTCCCCAAACTGTGGGAGGAATTGGAAAGCAGCATCTCTGGCCTCTCTGAAAGTTCTGGGTGTGCTAGAGTTCCCTGGCTCTGGCTGCAGCAGTGACAAGGAAAGAGGAAAGCAATGCCCGTCAAACAGCTCTGCAGAGCATAGAACACGGCTGGACCGTCTTCCCTGTAGTGAAGACATAAAAGAATGGCCTTTAGCCACAATTAGAATAGACAATTACAGAGCCCTTGTTTGTGGACAATACAGGATTTTAAAATATTACAGCTGTAATCTTCTACTGACCATAGAATCTCAGCGTTGGGAGGGTCTTAAAATTCATCTGGTCATTGTATCCAGCTGTAACATTTATTAAAAATGAACTGCAATGAGCCAGAGGCAGTATCATTATTGACTGGCTCTGATTCTCCCATTGTGTATTCAGAGCAGCCCAAGTTAAAAGAATCTGAATTCTTCCAAGGCATTCTAATAGCTCCCGCCTATCATGGTGTTTATAATTCTTCAGTCTTCGGTCATGGTCTTCTTTACCCTCCCGTGAGCTCCCTGGGTTCCTGTTTGATAGCACAGGCCCAGAGCACGGGGGAGAAAGGGAAAGGCAGGGAAGATGAGCGGCCACGATGGGGAAGGCAGCGCCTAAAGTCCAGCAGAGGCGAGACTCGACAGGGAAGCTAAGGGCAAAAATAAAGTCAGAAGGACTGAACTTCGGTGGCCCAGACAGCAAGAGAAGACAATTGCCAGGACCAATAACAAAGAGAAAAGACTGAAAAAGAAGGCAGAGGGAAGACAGGGCATAGGAGTAAAGAGGAAGGGGCAGAGACCAGTTACGGGGCAGGGAGATGGGGTGGGGGGAGGTGCAGAGGGCAGCTGAACACAATGGAGCTTAGGCTGGGAAAGGTTACACAGAGGAGCCAAGTCTGTTTGGTGGTGGCAATGGACCTGCTGGATGGAAAACAAAGAGGCTGGCACCTTGACCACAGGCAAAAGCAGAGGTATTTCCATTCTCTGGCTCATGCCCCTGATGGGCTGTCCCTGTTCTAGAAGCTGCCTTGGTCAAACCCAGAGCAGTGGGATAAGCTGACTCCTCCTCCTCTCAGACACTGCAGTGAAAATGTGCCAGTTTTGGAGTTCCTGTCGTGGCGCAGTGGAAACAAATCTAACTAGGAACCATGAGGTTTCGAGTTCGATCCCTGGCCTCGCTCAGTGGGTAAAGGATCTGGCATTGCCATGAGCTGTGGTGTAGGTCGAAGACGAGGCTCAGATCTAGTGCTGCTGTGGCTGTAGTGTAAGCGGCAGCAACAGCTCTGATTTGACCCCTAGCCTGGGAACCTCCATATGCCTCGGGAGCAGCCCTAAAAAGACAAAAGACAAAAAAAAAAAAAAAAAAAAGAAGAACACTGCCAGTTTTAGTCAGCTTAGCCTTTTCTCCTAACACATGTCCTCTGTCTACATCACCCAGGAGACATGACGTCTCCCCATGTTAAATCTCCCATACTTAGGGTACTCCCTCAGATAAATGAAAACATACATACACATCTTCCCAAAACATGTTTTGACATTTATTCATATCAGCAAACAAGCCACAGAAAACCTCTAAACCTCTGAAAAACACGCTAACCCAGCATTTCCCCCAGCAAACACAAAACTCACTTGCTCTCTCTCTCTCTCTCTCTCACACACACATACACACACACTACAAAACTAAGCAGTTGGTCAACCTGCGAGGAGAGAGGATGTTTTAGAGATGCTCCTGACAGCCCATGGGGGAGTCCGTGGCATGGCCTGTGATGGCGTTGACCAGGTTGTATACTGAATGTACAGTAAGTATGTCAAAAGGAAAAATCATTTCTAAGAACAATGATGGAAGTAGCCCAAATGTGTGCTTGGAGAAAACCAAGTGAATTTGGGTTTTGGTCCAAGTAAAATATCAAAAGGATGAATCAGAAAAATATATATGTGGGGCTTTGAAAAGTTATTTTTCTTTGTACAGTTAAAATGGCAGAGTTTCAATTTGAATTTCAAGTGCTCAAGCGATGTGTCAAATGATCCAGTTTGTAGCTTGTGACCAGCCTGGAGGGGAAATGATAAAACATTGTTTTGATTATGGACCCAAGATTGTTTCAATAAACACAGCCTGGAGATCACGTTAATATCCCTTTTTTTTTTTTTTTTCCTTCAGTGTCTTTCTTTTTTTACTGAGCTTTTAAAAGAATTTTTATTTTGGTTTTGATAGGGGCCTTGGAGGCGCCTGCCTTCAGCCTCAGAACCTTCCACGTCCCCACTGTTTTCTGATGTACTTCAGTCCCTTTTTTGCACAACTCCTTTGAGATGGACTGGGGTCTAAAGCTTTTATAATACTAGGCAGTAAATCTCACTCTCAGGGTCAGTCCAAGGCCATCAGACATGAGAAGACAACCCAAAAAACTGACTCGATGTGCTTGTGACTTGGGGGGATGTTGGTGAAGGAAATGGGATTAGGAGGAAGCGGTTCTGATTTCAAGTCCTGGCTCTGCTATTTCTGAGCTTTGCCTCCTTCCAATTTTTCATACAGCAAATACGGTTGACTGTCTAAGATGCACTGCACACACAAAGGAGTGGAGGCAGAGCAAAGAAGTCTGTAGTTGGGGGCATGACAGGGTCAACAACTGAGAGATGGCGCAATGTCATGATACAACCTGAAAAGACATGCAAGGTACAAAGTCTGCACAGAGGAGACAGGGAATTCCTCTCTTGGGAAGAAGAGGGTCAGCTTTCACTAGAAGATGACATGTGAATTAGGTTCAAAAGATGGATAGGAGTTCAACCAGGTAAGAAAGAATGGGTGAAGGATACACTTGGTCAAAGGAAGAGCACGTGTAAAACCTCAGAGATGGGACGAGTGCAGGTGTCTGGGAATCTCAAGGCAGTCTGTTCTAATTGAAGCACCAAGTGCACAGGATGAGTAGGAGGGCGGGGCTGCCAGAGGAGCTGAGGATGAAGGGCAGGCAGAAGCCGGTGCATGAGCTTAGACTTTATGGTGTAATAACAGCAGCTCATTTTCACAGCGCACTTCATAGCATCCAATATAGGGTGTTCAAACATTCTCTAAACATCATCACATTCTTACTACTATCCTAGAAAGAGATATAATTATTCCCCTCCACTGACTGGTTGAGAAAACCAGTCCTTAAAGAACATATAAAACTTGTACACAGGAGTTCCCATCGTGGCTCAGTGGTTAACGAATCCGACTAGGAACCATGAGGCTTCGGGTTCAATCCCTGGCCTCACTCAGTGGGTTAAGGATCCGGCGTTGTCGTGAGCTGTGGTGTAGGTCACAGATGGAGCTCGGATCTGGCGTTGCTGTGGCTCTGGCGTAGGCTTGCAGCTACAGCTCCGATTCGACCCCTGGCCTGGAAACCTCCATATGCCATAGGAGCAGCCCTAGAAAAGGCAAAAAACAAAACAAAACAACAACAAAAAAAACTTGTATAATACAGAGACAGTGAAAGAGGAAGTCGGGACTCAAACCCTACTCTCTCTGGCTACAGAGTCCCTGTACCCCCTCACACACATGAGTTTCTTGAATTTAGCAAATAGAGATCATGATGATCTTTGCCAGGTCAATTCTGATAGATTTTAGAGGGGAAGAAACTACAATTGAATGGCTTGAGAAGCAGATAAATTTCAAGGAAGAAGATTAAGAAGTTCAAGTCTTATGTTCCCAATTTCTGGTTTTCTTCAACATAAAGTAGAGGATGAAATGGTACAGGAAGGTGAAGGAACTCCAAGCAAGGAGGCTCAGATTCTGGAGTGAACTAACTGCACCTCAGGGAAGACAATTTGCCCAACTGAAGAAAGCAGAGAGTGCTGCACACAGGGTTAAAAAAAAAAAAATGGGAGTAGCACAAACTGCTCCCTTGTTCAGAAATGGGGAAATACATCCAATGGGGCCCTGGGGAGAGGCACCAGAGAAGAGGTGACACTGAGTGGCACACTGGAGAATGAGTAGACATAAGGTGGAGGGAAGAGCTAAGTCCAGAATGGCCAGCAGCTGAGCAAAGCACAGAAGCTGCAAAATCCAACATATGTTTGAAGAAAATGAAGCTGGACACAGAGCTGAAGTCTGAAATCCAAATAAGGAAAGACTCTCATACTAAGTGAAATTAAGTCAGAAAGAGAAAGACCAATACCATATGATAGCATTTATATCTAGAATCAGATAGTTGTATATGGCACAAATGAAACTTCCCACAGAAAAGAAACTCATGGACTTGGAGAACAGACTTGTGGTTGTCAAGGGAGAAGGGGAGGGAATCTGGGAATCTGGGGTTAATAGATGCAAACTATTGCCTTTGTAGTGGATAAGCAATGAGATCCTGCTGTATAGCACTGGGAACTATATCTAGTCATTTATGATGGAGCATGATGGAGGATAATGTGAGAAAAAGAACATATGTGTGTGTGTGTGTGTGTGTGTGTGTGTGAGAGAGAGAGAGAGAGAGAGAGAGAGACTGGGTCACTTTGCTACAAGGTAGAAAAAAATTTTAAATAAAAATTGAAAGGAAGGAAGGAAGGGAGAAAAAAAAGGAAGAAAGAGAGAAAGAAAGAAGGACTGGGACTAGGTTTTGGAAGGCTGAGTTAAGGCATCCAACCTTCATTCTGAACACAGAGGACCACCAGAGATGTCTGCACAGGGAGCAATGTGATCACAGAACTGTCCCAAGGCCACTCATCAGGCCGTCTAGGTCAGGGTGGAGCAGAGCACCATCTGTGCAAATAGCCCAGGTGTCAGAAGACAAGGTTTGGGCTGGGGTGGCGGCAGCAGGAAAGGAAGGGAAACTTCAAGAAGTATTATGAAAGAAGCATCAGCAGGACTCTGACTGATGAGATGAAGACATCAGTTATGATCCAAAGGGTTTGAAGGCTTCAACAATGGCTGTACCATGAACAGGATGACAGCATCAGGACAAGGTTGTGTGTAGTTTTCATTTCATTACTTTTGATACTTGTATAAACAAAAGTATTTGGTGAAGAAAAACCTGAAAACTCAGTTAAGGGGAAAAAAACTCTGGAAAAAAGTCCACAATCTCATTGTTAACATTCCCTTTTGATATATACCCTCCAGGTTTTTTCTTTCCTCCTACATCTGGTATTTCTAATATTTTTATTATAATTAGGATCATCCTGTTTCATGCCTTCTCTTCACCTTAACAATATATAGTGAACATCTTTCCACATCAATTAATTGTAAATCACACAATAGCCAAGATATGGAAGCAACCTACATGTCCATCAACAGATGAATGGATTAAGAAGATGTGGTACCTCTATACCATAGAATAATACTTAGCCATTAAAAAGAAAGAATAATGCCATTTGCAGCAACATGGATGCCACTAGAGTTTCTCATACTAAGTGAAGTAAGTCAGAAAGAGAAAGACAAATACCATATGATATCACTTATATGTAGAATCTAAAATATAGCACAAATGAACCTATCTACAAGACAGAAACATAGTCACAGACTTAGAGACTAGACTTGTGGTTGCCAAGGTCAGGGGAGGGAATAGGATGGACTGGGAGTTTGGGGTTAGTAGATGCAAACTATTATATTTATAATGGATATGCAATGAAGTCCTACTGTATAGCACAGGGAACTATATCCAGTCTCTTGGGATAGACCATGATGGAAGATAATATGAGAAAGGGAATGTATACATATGTATGACTGGGTCACTTTGCTGTATAGCAGAAATTGGCAAAATATTGTAAATCAACTATACTTTAATTTAAAAGACTGTAATTCAGCATTGTTATACTGATTATATAGCACCTCAGCTTATGGCTCTATCACAATTTATCTTCTCCCTTGATACAAAACATTCCGCATGATTCCAATTTTAGCTATAATTGATATTTTTCAAGCTGAATATCTCTGTACATCTTTAATTATTTCTTTAGTATATATTCCTAAAAGTATAATTTGAGGTCAAAGAATGTGTAAGATTTGCTAAAGCCTTTGAACCATATTGCCAAACTTCCAGAAATAAGCTATTTATAACCCCATCAGCAGTATAGAAGAGTAAAGAGGGGTTTTTATTAGAGAGAACATAGGAACAGTTTTAGATGTGCAGATTTTAAAATGTCTATAGGAGGTATCAGTTCAACGGCAAATAAATAGCTGAGAAAGAAGGAGCTAGACTGTAAAAGAAAGATCAGGTCTCTCTTCCCATTCCTCCTCATCTTTTTACCACCATTTCTCTCCCCTCCCCTCCCCTCTCTCCCTTTCCTTTCTAAAAATTTAGTCCCAAAACTATCAGAGAAGATGAGCAACATAGGCATTCAGGCAATTGGGGTGGGAGGAGAAAGGGGGGAGAGGGAACAGCAGGTGTCAGCAGGAGGGTGACCTGGGCCCTCCAAGGGTCTCAGAGCCCATGTTGGGCAAAAAGGCCATCTGTGCAAAAAGGCAGCCAGCACAGGTTGTCAGAGCCTCAGAGAGGTGAGACTGGCCACCATGCAGGCAGAGTTTTGTGGCAGAAGTGAGGGGAAATGGTTAACATATAGAATGACTGATCAAACAAGTAAATAGGCTGAGAATTACAGAAGCCAGGCTTTCTACTGGGCTACTGTATTAGTCTGAATTCACCAGAGAAACAGAACCTGAAACATATAAATAAAGAAGTAGACATAGATGGAGAGAAGAGAGAGAGAGAGAGAAATTTATCCGCAGGAATTGACTCACACGGTTATGGAAGCTGACAAGTGCCAAGATCCGCAGTCAGCAAGCCGGAGTCCCAGGAGAGACGATGGCGTGGTTCTGCTCCAAAAACCTGAGAACAAGGAAAGGTGATGGGATACGTTTCAGTCCAAGTCTGAGTCCAAAGGCAGAAGACCAACATCCTAGCTCGCAGATGGTCAGGCAGAGAGTGAATTCCCTTTTACTCAGCCCTTATGTTCTATTCAGGACTTGAGTGGAGTGGATCGGGCCCACCCACACTGGGGAGGGCAATCTACTTTCCTCAGCCTACCAATTCAAATCTTTATCTCATCCAGAAACACCCTCCCAGACACACCCAGAAAGACGTTTAATCAAATATCTGGGGACCTCGTGGCCCAATCAGGTTGACACATGGAATTAACCATCACAGTTACCAAAATGGGAAGGGAGAAAACTAGAATGAATGCTCTGGGCTGGAATTAGAAATATAAATGTGAACTCACGGTGATTAATACACAGAGAAACACAGATGTCAATAGGTGTGTGTGTTCCCTAGCTCTTCCCTCTGAGAGGGGGCTGGGAGCAGTAACACCCCAATAGCAGTAAGGTCACCTAGCACCCAGAATTTGGTTTCCAGATGCCATTTTTTGTTGCAAGAGTCCAGGGTTCCTTAGAAGAATCGCTGACTCTAAGGCAGAACGGAAAAAGTAAAAAATGAGCCCGAAACAACTTCTTGTGCCAGAAAAGGAGGCAGTTTTCAAAGAATGAAGCATGTCAAAAGAACACAAAAGCCAGCTCGACAATTTAGCACCAAAATAAATAATGATACCAAATAGCAACAGACTAAATATCCATTAAAAAAAATAGAAAAAAAATAGGAATCCATGAGTTCGCACTGACATAAATAAGGTGATGAATAAATTGAAAGTTTTGTGATTAGCAGGATATTCACAGAGTTTCAAAGCAACTGCCCATAAAATATTCATTAATTATAAAGAGGAGAAAAGTAACTTTACAGTGGGGAGGTCTGAGAGATACCATCTTAATTTAGAGCTCAAAATGAACCTCCTCAGCAATGGGACACATTTATATGCTATGTCCTTTAGCAGTACAATGAGAGAAATCTAGCATCACTTCGGAAATATCCCTAGCAAAGATATAAAACGTAAACTTAATCCTGAGGAAACACCAGTAAACCAAAACTGAGGGACATTCTGCAAAGTAATTGGACTCGTTACCTTCAAAAGTGTCAAGAGCATGAAGTCAAGGAAAGAGTGAGGAACTACTCCAGTCTGAAGGAGATTAGGAGACAGTTCTAGACCAGATCCTGTGACTCTACAAGACTTCACTGGGACAATAAGAACTCAAATGGGGCCTGAGAGTTAAGTGGGAGTGATGGATCACTTGATTTCTTGGTTTTGATGGCTGTGTTTTGCTTATGCATAAGAGTGCTTGACAGCAGAAAATATATGTTAAAGTATTCAGAGTTGATGGCTCTCATTACCAACTTATTCTTAAATAGTCAGGGAGGAAAAGGTTCTTTTTGTGTTCTTGCAACTCTTCTGCAAGTTTGAGAAAGAGAAGTGGAGGGAGAGAGAGAAAAGAAAGAGAGAGACAGATAGGTAGGCAGACCCAGTCAAGGATCTCCTATAGGAAATTGATTAGCCCTGAAGGGCATGGGATAAGCCATGCTGCTGAGTCCAGAAACTGACTGGGTCATCCCGCCCATCTTTAGCCCAGTCCTAACTAAATCTGGCATGTGACTACTAAGAGTCTAATTCTATAATAGTTTTATAGAAATTTTTTAAAAATTGCCTGAAAAAAAAATGTGAAAGAGTGGTTAGGGGTTTGGTCACTGGATAGAGTCAAGAGGCCAGGTAAAAGATGTGACTTGAAAAGCAGAGACTGCCCAGAACCCACAAAGGAGGTGAGGGTCATAGGAGAGTAATAGGTCAAGAGAGTGATCTTGAGGCAGGAAAGGCCAGCTGACCTCCAAGAACTCAGGGCCAGGGTTCCAGTGGGGTGATCAACCTGAATGCTGGCCTCAGTTGTTCCACCAAACAGGGAGTGGCCCGAGAAAGGAAGGCATTAGGTTTCCCACAATTTACACCACGTTTACACGAGCAGTGTGTGTATCACAGCCTCTGAGGGTAACGACCAGGAACGAGGTCACCGGGGAAGAAGAGTATCCACGCAGAGAAATCCTGGGACCCAGGAGAAAATCTTGCCCACGGACCCAGGTAACACAGCCAAGAATGTGTACAGCAGCATTGCCTTTATTCATATACATGGGGAACAACCAAATGCACATGGGCAGGGAGACGGCAAAAAATTGAGGTAGAGTCACATATGCCAGCACAAGTGAATTCGCTGTGGCTAAAGGCATCCAGTTCCTATGACTCTGAAAGACAGAAGGCACCAAAAAAATCACCCCACATGACGCTATTCATATTAAGTTCAAATGCACACAAAATTATAGATTTGTTTTACTCAATAGGCTTGCAGACTGTAATAAAAAGCACAAGAAGAGAAACTCCTTCAGAAGTCCCCTGAAGGAAGAGATAACCAATAGGGAGGACCCAAGGATGCGTCATTATTTTGACAGCATTCTATTTCTCAAGACGGGTGATGGGTCCAGGAGTATTTATTATCTTTTATATCTTATGTGCCTTATATTTTATTTTATATCCATGGAAATATTTTATGAAAAATAAGCAGAAGTGGGAATTCTCATCATGGCGCAGCAGGTTACAAACCCAACTAGTATCCATGAGGATACGAGTTCAATCCCTGGCCTTGCTCAGTGGGTTAAGAAGGATCAGGCATTTCCATGAGCTGTTGTGTAGGTCAGATGCAGCTTGGACCTCAAGTTGCTGTGGCTGTGGTGTAGGCCGGCAGCTGCAGCTCTGATTTGACCCCTAGCCTGGGAACTTCCACAGGCCGCAGATGCAGCCCTTAAAAAAAGGGCAAAAAGTAAAAATAGAAATTAAAAAAAGAAGCATTTAAAGGGGGAAGTTCCCAAGGGATATCATTGGTGTGTGTGTGTGTGTGTGTGTGTGTGTGTGTGTGTGTGTGTTGGGGTGGGGGGTGGTCTGGGATCTTGTGAGAGTTCTGAAGACCAGGTTGCTTACTGCCCAGGCCCCTTGGTTGACCAGAGACCTTAAAGATTCTGGTATCCAATGTTCCCAACAATCTGAATGGCCCTGCAAAACTGCAGGAAGATTAAAAAACAATCTTTCTAACTGGCAGAATTTCAGTCGAAATTCAGAGTTCTTGCCACAAACAGAAAGACAAAAAAGCAGACATCATGAACTTGAAAAGAAAACAGTCTCTGGAGAAAAGAATCAGTCTCTGTGGGCAGCAATCTCAAGGTGACCCCAGGAGGGAAGGAACCAGGCAGCCCCACCTCTTAGGATGTGAGACTGGGAGAGGCTGCAAAGGAAGCTTCATCTGGACCATGAGGGCTCCAGCCAAAGTGAGCAAGATGGGCTTTTGGACGGTTTGGGAACATGGATTTGCTCATTCTAGAATCATGGAACGTTTGTCCTTGAAGTGATGGGACATCAGCCGATGCTGCCTGGGTGGTATAAAGACCTGATATATAAAGACTGGTATAAGTGGTATAAAGATTCCAGGGGTGATACGGAGATGTGCTTAAATCTTGCATACATTTTCCAACTGAATTCACTCAAGAATGAAACTCCTCTTCCCCCCACCTCCCTCTCCACCTCCAATGTTGAACTCAACTCAAAAGATGAGGCAGCCAGGTGCAAAGGAAGACAAGGCTTGGGTTCCAGAGATCTTGAGGAAACGGACCAAGAACCAGAATCAAATCAAGGCAGGTGGTGGAGGGGCAGTTGACCACAAGCTCCAGAGAAGTCACACACACCCCCCCCCCACACTGAGCTGCCAGAGACATCAAAGCCCCGTGTTTTCCTCTGCCCCCACCTCTTCTTTATATGGCCAAGAACATCCACTCCAGCTGTGACGGGCCATTCAAGAGCATCACACAACTGGGGACCCCAGGACGGGGCTGAAGTTCACGAAAGACACTAGACTATAAATAAATGATGAAACATGAGCGAAAGGTCAGACTCCATTGAAACACTCCTCGTAAATCCTCTTGATCCTCATTGCTCCATCTAGAAGTAGATTAAGTATAAAATACTGATCTTGAATGGCATCCAGACAAAATTTATACAGCTTGAGGGCTTTCTGGAAGGTTGTGTTCTTTGCATGAAAGGAAGTGGGTTAGGAAATGGCAGTGCTGGTGGAGGATCCTGGGAAGAAGGGGGATGAAACAATCTCATAAACCGAGTGGGCTTTTCCAAATTGACCTGCAAAAGGGTCCTTTTTATGGTGCAGATGGTGTGGCTGTTACAGGGTATTGTAATATTTCAGGTCTGCTATAATGGATGGAGCTTGTTCTAAGAAGGTATATTTTGTGCAATGAGAGGCAGAACACTTAGGGTTGCAATATATAACGTGATTTAAAGTTTTGGAGGCAGGGAGAATTACGTGTGACCTTGGCCAATTCACAAACGAGTCAGTCTCAGTTTCTCTCATCTGTGAAGTGGGGGTGATCATGTCAAAGGGTGTTGTGAAGATTAAATTGGAAAACACATGGAAATGTCCTAGCCTGATGCCTGAGGTATATCAACTGCTCCATAAATGTTATTTATTCATCCTCACCATGATCAGAATCACCATCACTGTTCCCCTGAGTGAACAACACAGTCCGTGATGTTCTAGAGGTGGTTAAAGAAGGTTACCTGGACTATAAAAGGACTTGCACATTTGATGGAACCCAGTACATTTATTGAGAGCTAATAGGGTTATTTAGAAATCGATATAAAGAAGGAGGTCACTGGGGCCTGAATAATAAGTTACAAATGAAAGTGGCTATCTGTCCTTGGACAGCAGGACAAAATGGATGGACAGACCAGGCCTTGAGTGCAATGCCACTAAGAGGTCCGTTACTCACTCTTCCATTTCGCGAATATTTATGAGCACCCACTCTGTGCCAAGCTCTGTCCTTGGTAATGGGCACACTAGCAGTGAGCAAGCAGGTAAAGCCCTGGCCCTGTGAGCTTACAGGAAAGAGGCAGGAGCTAAGGGAGGCAAGCAGAGGCCCCAAAGCATGCCTGTAACCAGGGGAGAGCGTGGTTGTGCCAGGACATCAAGCATCTCTTAACGATCTCTGCTGTTTCTAGGGAATCCTTTGGGTGGGAAATCTAGGAGTGGCATGAGGGAAAAGTAAAGACTTGAGCCAGTCAGACCAGGGTTTGAGGCTTGGTTTAGCCTTACTCTGTGCCTAAGATCTCTGAACAGAAGTAGCCTTGACTTTAAAAAAGCATGGTATTGGGAGTTCCTGCTGTAGCGCAGTGGGTTAATGATCTGGCTTGTCTCTGTGCCATTGTCAGCTCGATCCCTGGCCCCAGCGCAGTGGGTTAAGGATCTGGCATTGCTGCAGCTGTGGCATAGGCTGCAGATGTGACTCCGATTCAATCCCTGGCCCGGGAACTTCCATGTGCTGCAGGTGTGGCTGAAAAAGAAATATAAAATAAAATTGTAAAATTTAAAATTAAAAAAGCATGGTAGTAATTTCCTGCCAGGATTAAAAATGACACATCAAGCACTTATTTTCTTACTAAGATATAATATGTGTTTAACAAAGCAGAGCTCATTTTCTACTAATGCTATTCATAAATTCGTATTTTGGGTCATTATTTCCTCATTGATTTCTGTTAGTTTTCAGCAATGTTCCTTTAGAAATAACAGACTATCTCAAGTGAGGAACAGGAAGACACAGATGTTTGCCCAAGCTCTGCAGGTGCAGGCAGCCACGCAGGGTAAGTGTCTAAGAAGTTGGTGCATGCTAAGAGCAAGGTCCTAGCAGAACCCCTGCAGGAAAATTTCAACCGGGGAGGAGGCTGCAGTTTTGGTGGAGAAAGGCCTCCTCTCAGGTCCCAGGGGCAATGCTGGGCAAGATGAGTGGCCAGACCGGAGCCACAATAATCAAAGGGCACGCTGGCGTGGTATGTGCAGAGGGCCTGCAGACACGCTGCCCTCTTGGTCCTCCAGTACAGCTTGGGGTAGCTGTTCTCAGCCCTGTTATGCTGCTCGGGCCTAAGAACTGGGGGCAAATCATTGCCTTTGTTGTTGGTGTTAATGTTGTTTAGTACTTTGCTGTCTATGTTGTCAGCTGGTTCTTTTTAATTGTGGTAAAATACACACAACATAAAATTTACCATCTTAGTCGTTTTCAAGTGAACATTTCAACAGTACTGATTACATCACATTGTGGTGCAATTATTGCCTCATCTTTTAAATTTCTTTTTAGTCTTACCCAAGGCATGTTGAAATTCCCAGGCCAGGGGTTGAACCTGTGCCCTAGCTGTAACCAGAGCCTCAGCAGTGACGATACTGGATCCTTAACTCTGAGCCACAAGGGAACTCCCAATTATTGCCTCTTTTGAGCCTCAGAGCCCATGATGAGCGGAAGTTGGACCCCAATGTCAACACTCTCACCACCCCTGTATCCTAATTCCTAGCTCCCAGAACTCCCCTGCACTGTGTCCTGCAACCTCAGGTGCGATTCTCGACGTAACCACAAGTAGGCTTGGGAAGGAAGGCTAAGCTCAGGGCTTCCGTGATCCTCACCTTTCATTTGGTCACAGTCTGTACAAAACTTAACATCTTTCACCTGCTGCTGACACACATTTCCCAGGACATGACTCAAACTGAGCCTCACTTGGCTGACATCTGCCTTTCCAACGCTGCCTGACTCGGCAGGGAAGCCAGTATCGGCAGCAAGAGAACCGTGGGGTTGCTGTTCCTGGCTGGGGAAAGCAGAGTTTGCTGCCTAACATAGCAAGGGCCCAGGTGGGCCCCCACCCCCCACACCCCCGATCTCTTCCCAGGGCCTTTGCTAATGCTCTGTGGGATTTTCAGGAAGTCACTGTGTGCTTAGCTATCTGTCAGGAATAAGAATAACAAAATCGGTTTCTGTATAGCTCCCCAATGGTGATTCACGCAATCCTGCATACTTTCAAGTCCTCTAGATTCAAAATGTTTGAGAATGGTTAATGAAATTTTAGGAAACTGATCTGGTTTTTAACTTACGATGATCGATCATGCAGATTTAGTGCCCAGTAGGTGCCAGCCACTGTGCTAGGAATGTAAGTCCACAGAGTGACAGGAAAGACAGTCCCCCCCCAACCCCCTACTCTTCCCCCATCATATGGGTCAATGGAGAAGTGTTCCATCCCACCCATAAGGCAGTTCCTAGAGTAGGAAGCAACATTTTCAACATGGCAGCTCTAGAAAAACAAAGCATCTTAGGATCTCTGGTTGGATGGAGGGGATGGAGAGGGAGATTGAAATGGGATTACCAGCAGGAGAGGGAAGAAGACAGACTCATGGGAGGAAACCACAAAGCACGCAGATGGAATGTAGTTCCCAAGAGTTTGAGGGATTTTTGATGGTCTGGAGGAGAACTTTATGGGGAAACTTTCTCCCATAAAATGAGAAGACAAACCTCATGGAGGAATTTACTGCCCATAAACCAAGGCCTGGGAACCTGGCCATGGAGAGTGGGATCAATCTAGCTTCCCTCAAGCCTGCTATCCCATGTCAGTGGGCACTCAGTGGTTAGTCTTGCCTCTGAATCACAGACACAATAAGTGGCCTCCCTGAAACATCCTTCAGCTCCATCTCTAAAAGGATTGCTTTCTTCCCTTATCTTCTCTGTTTATTTTCTCTATGCCCCAAAACCAAATGAGAACCAAGCAGCAGACAGCCCCAGAAAACCAAGACTCTGAAGACCTGCCCTGTGGCTTGTCATCAGCTAAGAGGGACATAGAGGCTGAGGTCTAGGTCCTGTGCCTGGGCTCTACATGACCCATGGCAATGACTAGGCCAACTCTAACTAAGTCATCTTACTCACCAAAAGGAAACCTCTTGCAAAACCACAATATGGTTCAAGTCATGGCAATGACTAGGCCAACTCTAAGTCATCTTACTCACCAAAAGGAAACCTCTTGCAAAACCACAATATGATAAACCACTAACCCTATTCTTAGCCTACATCATACTCTATAGTTCAGATCATGACTACATGACTTAGAATCCCAAGGAGGGGAGGCAGTGTTGTACCATAGTTAAAAGACTGCTGGGTCTGGCCATTACACTGTCTGGTTAAGGATCCAGTGTTGCCATGAGCTGTGGTGTAGGTCACAGACGTGGCTTAATTGGCATGGCTGTGGCTGTGTCTATGGCTGGCTATTGTAACTCCAATTCAATCCCTAGCCTAGATACTTCCATATGGAGGTGTGGCGCTAAAAATAAAAAATAAATAAAAAATAAATTTAAAAAAAGAACTAGAAATGAAACCCTGGATTTTTGCAGAGAAGGACATGGGAGCCAGAGCAGTAAGGCCACATGTCCAAAGACCCACACTTGGCTATAGAGCAGGACGAGGAAAAACTGGTCCGGTCCTTCTTACGCTTTTCTAATGAATGTATTAAAGGTATTCTTTAGATGTGTAAGGAAGTATTTGTTAAGAAAATACATGCCTCTCTCATACACATGTGATTTTTACAGTTTATACTTTAATCACACAGATTCACAAAGCCATCCACATACTACGTGTACTGCTGAGGATGTGCAGCCCTCAGCTAACTGTGAATTTTCCCATAAACCCCTCTCAGGAATGCCTGGCTGACTCTGTCAACTGCGCAGTTTAGAGTCAGAACTGAACCTGCAGGCTTTTCCCACCAAAGTCAGGTCAAGCCCTCCAGGAACTGCAGGATCTGCTATTCAGGGATGTCCCTTCCCTCTACCTCCTGCCTGAGCCCCAGGCCACATCGCCTGGAAACGAGGAAAGGGATTTCAAACCTGGTGCAGAGCTGTGCAGAGGGCTGAGGGGCCAGGGCTTAATTTTTCTGACCAATAGGAGGATCTCAAAAGGTAAATCTGGCTTTCTCACCTACAAGTTGCAACTTCTCTCAAGCCCCAACTCTCCCCAAAATTACCAAGGAGGCTCAGATGAACTTCTGATGCTTTCAATCATTCATTTATTAAATAAGTCTTCATTGAGATCCAGTAGGTACCAGGCACTAGGGGATACCCTGGGCAGGGGGGCAAAACCAAACCAGGTCAGAGAAGTAAGGCTACAGGAGCAGATAGAGACAGCCCTTGCCTCAGGTGAAATTATGAAAAGAGGAAATGCCTTAGTTACTCTTCTCTAGCGCTAGCCACCTCCCCCCACACCCCACTTTATATTGTAAAGAGTTTTCCCTCAAGCTTTTCTTTGCCTTTTGCCTCTTCCCTTATGCAAACCTGATTCCTGGGGAAATAACCTGATTTTTCATTCATTTACTCTACATATACCCATGTTGAGCACTTAATGTGTACCAGGTATTGCAAGAGGTAAAAAAAAAAAATCAGGAGTTCCCGTCGTGGCTCGGTGGTTAACAAACCGGAGTAGCAACCATGAGGATGCAGGTTCCTACCCTGGCCTCGCTCAGTGGGTTAAGGATCCAGCTTTGCTGTGAGCTGTGGTGTAGGATCAGAGACATGGCTTGGATCCTGCATTGCTATATCTATGGTGTAGGCTGGCGGTTACAGCTCCAATTCAACCCCTAGCCTGGGAACCTCTATATGCCGTGGGTACAGCCTTAAAAAGACAAAAGATTAAAAAAAAAAAAAAAATCAGTCCTTTACAGCTTCTCTTAGTAGTGTTCACATTTCTAGTCTTTTATCTTCTTATACTTTCCTGACTGAGATATAATTCATAAACTATGAAGTTCATCCTTTTAGAGTCTACAATTCAGTGGTTGTATATTGACAAAATTGTACAACCACAACCACTATCCAATTTCAGCATATTTCCATTATGCCAGGAAAAAAAAAAAAAAAAAAAAGACCCAGACCTATTATGCTTAGCAGTCATTCCTTAATCTCTCCTTCCCTGGACCCCCCACAACAACTGACTGACTCTCTGTCTCTATGATTTGCCTATTCCAGACATTTCATATAATGCAGTAACACAACATGAGATCCTCTGTGTCTGGCTTCTTTCATTGGGCATGTTTTCAGAGTTATTATGTTGTAGCATGGATCAGTAGTTTACTCCTTTTCATGACTGAATAATATTTCATTATATGGATATACCACATTCTATTTATCCATTCATCAATTTTTGAACATTTGAGTTGTTCCCCTTTTGGGCTGTTATGAATGATGCTGATATGAACAGTCCTTTTGGGATGGATATGTGTTTTCAATTCTTTTGGAGTGGAATTGCTGGATTACATGATAGCTCTATGTTTAGCTTTTTGAGGAACTGACAAACTGCTTCCCCAAGTGGCTGCACCAATTTACAATCCCACCAGGAAGATATGAGGGTTCCAAGGTCTCCACATCCTCCTCAACACTTGTGAATGTCCATTATTTGTATTACAGCCTCCCTGGTGGGTATGAAGTGATACCTCATTATGATGTTGATTTCCATTTCCTCAAAAACTAATGATAATAACACATTTCTTGTGTTTATTGGCCAGTCATACATTTTCTTTAGACAAAGGTTTATTCAAATACTTTGCTCATTTTTTAATTAGGCTAATTGTCTTTTTTATTGTTGAGTAGTAAGTTTGGAGTTGGATACTAGGTCCTTATCAAATATATGATTTACAAATATATTCTAGCATTCTGTGGGTTGTCTTTTCATTTTCTTGATTGTGACTTTTGAAGCACAAAAGTTCTTAATTCTAATGAGGTCCAATTTATTTTTTTCCTTTGGTCACTTGTATATTGAGTGTCACATATAAGTAACCATTTCTTTTTTTTTTTTTTTATCTTTTGTCTTTTTGTCTTTTTTGTTGTTGTTGTTGTTGTTGTTGCTTTTTCTTGGGCCACTCCCGCGGCATATGGAGGTTCCCAGGCCAGGGGTTGAATCAGAGCTGTAGCCACCTACGCCAGAGCCACAGCAACTCGGGACCCGAGCCGCGTCTGCAACCCACACCACAGCTCACAGCAATGCCAGATCGTTAACCCACTGAGCAAGGGCAGGGACCGAACCCACAACCTCATGGTTCCTAGTTGGATTCGTTAACCACTGCACCATGACGGGAACTCCATAAGTAACCATTTCTAATCCAAAATGGCTATGTTTTTTCTAAGAGTTTTATGGTTTTAGCTTTTACCTTTAGGTCTTGATTCAGTTTTAGTTACTTTTCGTATAAGATGTGAGGTAGGGGTCCAAATTCATTTTTTTTTGCATTTGAATATCCAGTAGCCTATTGTTTGTTGAAAAGCCTATTCATTTCCCATTCAATTGTCTTGGCGCTCTTGTTGAAAATCAATTGATCGTAAATATAATGATTATTTCTAGACTCTCAATGATATTCCTTTGACTTTATGTCTCGCCTTACACCAGTGCCATACAATCTTTATCACTGAAACTTTGTCTTAAGTTTTGAAATGGAGAATTATGAATATTCTAACTCTGTTCTTCTTTTGTGAGATTGTCTGGACTATTCTAGGTTTCTTGCATTTATATATGAATTTTAGGATCAATTTGTCAATTTATGCAAAAAAAAAAGGCAGCTGAGATTTTGATAGTGATTACATTAAATCAGCAAAGCAATTTGGGGACTACTGCCAACCTAACAATATTAAGTTTTCCATGCAAAATGTCTTTCCATTTACTTATGTACTATTTAATTTCTTTCAATAATGTTTTCAGGATACAAATCTTACATTTCTTTTGTTATGTTTATCCCTAAGATTTTGTTTGTTTGTTTGTTTTGTTTTTGCTTTTTAGGGCCACACTTGTGGCATGTGGAAGTTCCCAGGTTAGGGGTCAAACTGGAGCTACAGCTGCCAGCCTACACCACAGCCACAGCAATAATCAAACCTGCATCCTCATGGATACCAGTCAGATTCATTTCCACTGCACAACAATGGGAACTCCAGTAATTTTTTTTTTTTTTGATGCTTCTATAAACAGAATTGTTTTCTTAACTTTATTTTTGGATCATTCATTGCTAATATACAAAATATAACAGATTTCTGTATTTTGATCTTGTATTCTGCAACCTTGCAGAATTCATTTATGAGCTCTAACAGTTTTATGTGCATATTTTAGGATTATCTATATACAAGATCATATCATCTGCACACAGAGATAGTTTTATTTTTTCTTTCTAATATGGAGATCTTTTAAAGGCTTATCCTTTACTGTGTTACAAAACATTTTATCCTCTAGAAATTCATTTCAGGCATCAAGAATGTATGCCTGGTGAGGGCAAGAATTTGTTTTGTTCCCTGCCATGGAACTGGCAGCCAAAAATCTGCATCATCACTCCTAGACTTAATCTGACTAGAAACCATTTTACCAAAAATAACCTCACACATTCAAATAAAAATATCAATTCTAGTATCAAACCAAAAGGGCTTAATCAAACTATATTTCCTCTCATTTCTTATCACCATCGTAATAAGCATAATACTATTTAATTACCATGAGTAATCTCCATCTAGATTCATTCCTAGTACTTAAGAAGATTTCAATAAATATTTACTGAAAAAATGAAATAAAAAGTAATCAGACAGTTTAGTTCAGGGCTTTCCCCCTGCACCCTTAAAATCACATTATCAGGGTGTGGCTTATTCTTGCTCTCATATATATTCACTTATAATGCCTACCCAGTGCCTGGCAATTAATTAGCACCTAATAAATATGTGTTTAATGAGTGAATGAATAAATAAACACTGTAAGGCCTGACATATGGGAGGGCATGATTAAGACCACGTGGTCCCATCTGGTATAGGAAACACCATCTGCTGAACATCTTGACAGGTCATCAATTCCATCTCAGTGTGTGCTAAATAATGTCTCCTAAGATCATAGTGACAGCAAAGCTCTGTCACTGGAATTCCAACAGTTCTAGAGTGGTTGCTAAACCTCCCACAAAATGATGCTATTATGTATTTCCCATTATTTATACCATTTCAACAGCAATTCAAAGAGTTGGCTGGGGTAGGGCATGGGATGGCAAGCCACCTAGGCTGGCCAAAGAGCCCGACCTGCTAGCCCTGCCACCTTGCTTCTTCCACCTCGGCTCTCGCCCAGGAAATACTTAATGTATATGTGGAAATGCAGTAAAAAAAAAAAAAAAACTTGGCATGGATGCCATGTAAAAATTCAGAGAGGCCAAGGCAGGTTTGGGGCACAGAGGGTAGGAGGTGGAGGGGGGGCTTGCCTACTCCTCTTATGCTCCCACTCACCCTTCTTCTTTCAAAGGGACTTTTGTTGTTCCTGTTGTCTCAACCCCACAGTCCCAGGCTCTCTGTGCTGTTAAAGACTGAAATCTATACTCACCAAATATGTATTTAATTCTATTTTACTCAGGCAATTATTACATAAATAATTGCATTGTTATTGGAGACATATTTTAAGATTTTAATGACCGCGAAGGAGATTTATAGCTATTACAGACTTGCTAATCCTCAATAAATATGTTTTTAATCAGGTTAGCATTTTATATACAATAACTGTCCCATTAATTCTGGGGTGGATTTTGCAGCCTTGATGGAAAGCACTGCAGTTGATTTGTTTTCCCTGGGGCTCTTTAAGTTACACTGAAATTTGGAGATTAAAACAGGGGAATTTTCCACCCTTCAAAAAAACAAGACTCCGGCATAAGATTGAGTACAGCAGTGACAAGAAGGAGCAGGCAGCTTAGAGCAGTCAGGAAAAGTCTGGACTAAGAATCAGGAGATCAAGATCTAAGTGTCCTTCTACTCCTAATTAGCCCTGAGGTTCTGGCCAAGTCACTTAACCTTTCTTAGCCACAGTTTCCTCATTTGTCAAGTGGGGATAATCATACAGAGCCTGGCCACACATTTTTTTTTTTTTTATGGCGGGGAATCTGATAGGTAAGTGTATGAGAAAACGCCATAAAAATTATTCAGTGCTGCAGTGTGGGGTCTGGGGAATCCAGCTCAGCTCTGCTCTTCTCAGTAGAACCACCTTGGACACATCATCCAACCCTCTGACCCTCAGCTTCTTCGTCTGTACAGTGTGAAGAAGGAGAAGAAGAGTGATGCCTGTGTCTCAAGGATTTGTCACATTTAATATGATGATGTCTATGAGCCTTCACACAAGACCTCGCACATAATAAGCATCAAAAACTACCCTTTTCCCACCGTCCTTCCACCAGGAATGTACATACTTTCCTACGATGAAATCCAAGACATCTGGGAAACTTCAGCATCACAGAGTCATTCCGTTTTTCTGCCAGAGAGAAACAGGCCTGCTCCAGTGGAGACACCACCACCACCTGCATTTTCCTGATTCCCAAGCCCACTCCCCTGCTGTGGCCTCCTCCTCCACTCCTCGATTGGGAGCCCTTTAAAAACATCCTTGCTGTACAACCAAAATGGACAGAACAATATAAATCGATTATAATAGAAAAAATAAAAACCTAAAAAAAAAAATCCCAGTTCATATGTATCTCTATAGGCTGGCTGGGAGTGATATCATTGGCCTGAGGAATTCAGAGGGTGCTGCATTAGAGAGCTGGTTACAGTTCTTCCAAAGGGAGGACAGGAATGAGCTGGAGCTTTGGGTCGGCAGAACACGCCTCAGTCGTTGGTGCCTTTCTAAGGAAGAAAGGGGCAACCCGGGGGGGTGATTTCACTCCTTAGAAAGTAGCTATTGGAGTTCCTGTCGTGGCGCAGTGGTTAACAAATCCGACTAGGAACCATGAGGTTGCGGGTTCGGCGTTGCCGTGAGCTGTGGTGTAGGTTGCAGACGCGGCTCGGTTGCAGCCCACGTTGCTGTGGCTCTGGCGTAGGCCGGTGGCTACAGCTCCGATTCGACCCCTAGCCTGGGAACCTCCATATGCCGCGGGAGCGGCCCAAGAAATAGCAACAACAACAACAACAAAAAAGACAAAAGACAAAAAAATAAAAAATAAACAAAAAAAAATAAAAGAAAGTAGCTATTTACTGTCGGCTCTGAATGCAACATGACCCATCTGGGTCCAGAGGGGCCCAAAGATGGCCAGCGCCTGTAGTCACGTCTCTCTCTACCTCCACAGAGTCTTCAGACCGCACAGCAAACCTCAAGACAAACCACCTCTCAAGCTCCTCAGACTGAACAAGAAGGCATGAGAAGTGTGTGCACAGAAACTCTGACCCAGCCAAAGGCCAGAGTGATGGGGATTCAACAGCTGAGTGCAGGCAGGCAGTTCAGTCTTCATTAGGCTTTTAGACCGTTTGGCTAAATAGGGCTCCTGCCCACAGCCATCCCATCCCTCCTGGACCCCCTTCACACACACACACACACACACACACGCACACACACGCACACACATACACTGCCCTAGGGAGAAGCATGGGAGAGATTAGCTACATAAACCAGGCAGGCTTGTAAAACAGCTGAAGAATTAAATACTCAAGAATGTTTGGGCCAAGCTGCTGACCCATTTCCCGCCCTGCAAAGCCCAGGAAAGAAGAGGGAGGTAGAAAGAAAAATAAAGAACCAGGGGAAACAAAACCAAATTATTAAGTTCTTCTCGTTAAATAAATAAACTCCATCTGACAGGCCCTCCCCTGGAGGTCTGAGGTGCCATCAGTCCTGAGAAATGACTTGGAAAAAAAAAGCAAAGAAACACAACAAAGACTCTGTGGTCCTGACGGGAATAAGAAGGGCCATTTAGTCAATTTCCTTCACCCCAATCAGACTCAACAAAAAACTGGAATCTGGAACAAGAAAGGGAGGGTGCATAACTGGTTGGATTAGAGCATGGAAGTGGGAACCGGTCAGTGTCACTCTGGGTTACAGCCCTGGCACATCTGCAGGTGATAGGATCACAGCCAGATCTAAATGGCAAGACCCAAGTCTCCAGCTCCTGCTGCCCCCTCCTCCTGGAAGACCCGTGACCAACTCACCACCTCTTCCCCTCCACTCCCTTCTCCTATCCACTGGTCCTTCTCCATCCCTTCATCTGAGCACATCCCTCCATCACGAATGATCAGCCCATCAGTTAAAAACTTCTGCCATCCTCCTCTCTTCCTTCCTTCTGCTCCCCAGGATCCTTTGGTTACTAACCCCTGTCCTTTTTCTACATGTATCTTCCAGCTCTTGTCCACCTTCTGCAAATCTGTCACTAACAGATGAAGTCAGGACCACCTCAGGATTTATTCCAAGTATCAATCCTCTTATTAGTTCTCTACTATCAGCCCCTCATACTCCCTGTCATCTGTCACAATACCACAGGTGCTATTGTACTAAAGGAAAAAATCAAATAGGGTCATTTCCTGGTGAAAGACCTCTGCCAGCTCCATGTTACCTTAGCATCACTGGACATCATTGGCCCTTGGTAATCTGACCCACACCTTCCCCTGTGGCCAGGTCTCCCATTCCTCAAGCCACAGAGCACCCTCATATTACCAGGCCTCCCCTCCCCTGCCATGATCAAGGCTGGTTTTGTTCTGCTCTTGCCTGGGATGTCCCAGCTTCATCTCTGAGGGGGGTACCCCTTCCTCATCTCTCAAGGCCCAGTTCCAAAGACATGGCTTCTGTGATGTCACCCCTGGCTCACCAAGACAAAGCTAGCCCCTCCCTGCCCGCTTAGCGCACTTCACTATTGTAGCACATGTTATGGGCTGCAATGAACTCTTCCTAAGTCCCCAAGACTGTGAGTTCCTTGAATCTATTCCTCATGTCTCACTCACCTTCGCTTCAGCATGTGGACTTTATAGGCACTTCTTCAATGTTTTACCAAGTAAATGATGACTAGGCAAGTTGGCAGGGTAGACTCAGATAAACCACCACCCTCTGTGAGTCTTGGGCGTACTGTCTCTGCCATGAGGCGGTCTGGGCTCTAAAACGCCCGTCTAGCCCTGACATTATATGACTTTATGAGTTTTCTGCTGATAGATACTGGTGACTGGACTTTTCGGTGTGCGAGCTGAAACGGAGAGTTGTAAATGCGTAGAGCAGTCAAGGGCCTTCTGTAAACACAGAGCTGCAGGGGCCACTCAAGAGCAGACAGGTTTACGCAGAGGTAAGCCAGATGTTTTCATGACAAGCACAGCAACGTACGGTATCCAAACACGATATTACAACCTGCAATCTGATACGCCTGCAGAAACCCGGCCCCGGTCCTTCAGAGGAAAAATGATGGAAGGGGCCAAGAAGAAACAGAAACTGCCTAAAAGCAGGTGGGAAGCTGGGCAACAGAGCTCAAGTGGGTGAGTAGCCACAGCCTGTCTCCAACACCAAAGCTATCCTTCCCCACCTGATCTTCCAGAATGTCCCAGCACAAACAGAAACCTTCCCCCTCTAGCCAAAGGTCCCCAGAAACCCGAGGACAACAGGAACATGAACAAAGGACCCATGCTCCTGCTGGTTCTGGTGCTCTGGGCTGGAGAGAAGCCTCTGCGGGCCCCTTCACCCTGTACCCAAATGTTCACATTCTTATTTTAAAAAGAATATTTAACTGAATCACTTTTCTGTGCATCATAAATTAACAGGCCATTGTACATTAACTAGACTTCAATTAAGAAATAAATAGAAAGCAGGAGCTCCCATTGTGGCTCAGCGTTAACGATCCCGACTAGCATCCCTGAGGACGCAGTTTCAATCCCTGGCTTCGCTCAGTGCGTTAAGGATCCGGCGTTGCGGTGAGCTGTGGGGTAGGCTGCAGACACGGCTCGGATCCCGAGTTGCTGTGGCTGTGGTGTAGGCCAGCGGCTACAGCTCCAATTCAACCCCTAGCCTGGGAACTTCCACAGGCCACAGGTGCAGCCATTAAAAAAAAAAAAAAAAAAGAAAGCAAATACTCACATGCTTCAAGCCCAGCCTGTTGTCCACTCCCTAACCACTCCAACCCAAGTGACTTCTTCCTTCTCTTCTGAAGATCTGTATCAGGCTTGACCAGCCTGGGTACTGCTATCCAGCATGACCCAGTGCCTGACAAACAGCAGACACTCAGTAAAGGCTCTTCTGGATTAATGACCAAGTGTATGAAGAGCTACATGGAATCCCTGCCCCAGGAGAGGCCCCAGCATAGGGAAGGAAGAGATGAAGGAGTAAGGGCTGTCACAAGGACACAGGGGGGTGGAGAGGGAGGCCGGGGGCGGGGGTGGGGAGGGTAGAGGCCCTCTCTCCAATACTCTGCAAGAAGTTTCTTCATCTTTTCTCTAAGACACCCACCAGCATCTTGCACATACAAAGCCCATATTTACCAACTGATTGTCTATATAAAGCCAGAATTGCCTAAACAAGGAAAAACTATGGAAAAAGTAAATGGAGCAAAAAAGCATCCTGGAAGAGGCTTCACCTCAATAATGACCACCCTGGAGCTCAGGTAAGACCAAAAGTGTTCAGCTACAAGGAAAAGAAAGAAAAGAGGCAAATAAAAGAGCAATCAGAAAAGGAAAGCTGGGGGAGGATGAATGATCATTTCAAAGAAACACTGGAGTGAGGTTAATAATGGAAACAATTAGCGTGACCGGTGTCAGGTCACGCGGCAGCAGACACAGGGCATTTCGCTGCAGACACAGGCATCTTTCCGTGCAGAGACTGTGATGGGAACCAAAGCAAGTTCTGTGAGAAAACATCTGACCATCATTAGAAGAGAGAGAAGCCTTCGGAGGAAACGAACCTCCTTCCTTGAAGGATATGAACGCTGGGCTTTACACATGCAGGTGGAGAAGCCCAGAGATGCTTAGGAATGAAAAGGAGACGCTGACATAAGTCACTTCATTCCTCTTGCTTGGCCCAGAAATGTCATAAAAGAGGGAGGAAGGAACAAGGGAAAGAGGGACGAGAGGAAGGAGGGCAGCAAGGGAGGGAAGGGCCCCCTCCGAGTCTGGCTGCCAGGTTCAGGGTCACAGCTGTGCATCTCCACATGTCCTTTCTAAAGCTCTGCTCCTACTAGACACTCGGCAAAGAGACTGCCAACCTGCACAGTGGAACTTAAGAAAAACAGAAGTAGGTGGAGTGTAAAACCTAAACAAAGACTCCCAGCATCTTAAGAACCGTTCATTGAGTTAATGGCCTTTCTTTAATTTTCTTCACACTGTGGAAAGCAACATGCCTTGTCTTACTGAGATTACCGTGTCATATTTCTTGACAGACCTGGCACTGGAGAAGGACCATATCACCAGCACGGATTAATGCTCTCTTCCTATGAAACGCAGGAGATGTTTTTTTTTAAGGTGGAAACAATACAACTCCATCTTCACTACTTGTCTGGAACATGAGCAGCGGTGTCCTTATAAGGATGGGGAGGGAGGCGAATAAGATGGGCCAAGGTTTTCTTTCTGCCAAAACTTTTAAACCCAGGAAGATTGATTAAAGTGAACATCAAAGGCACACCAGAGAAGGGGGAGGAAGTCAGAGAAACTTCAGACAGAGTTATGTATGGAAGAAGGGAGTATCTGCAATCACTTTGCCTTAATAATGATGCGATCACTGGGCCTGGCTTAGAGTGGATGCTTACTGTATATCTATCAGAAGGATGGAGGGAGGGATGGAGGGATAGAGGCGGGGAGGGATGAATGGATGGGTGGACGTAGATGGATAAGTGAGTGAGTGGATGGGTGTACCGAGGAAGGAACATGTCGATGGATAAAAGAGCTATGGCAATTATACCTCTATGCCTTAAATGGGTCACCTTCCTAAATCACTGCCCAGCCATCTGGTCATCGGGATAAATCCTAAGAGAATTATCTCAAATAACTGCTTACTCTGTGATACAAGGAAGAGCGGTACTTCAATTACCTTTAGATGTTTATTTTTTAATGAGTATGAATATATATAGCTAGAGCCATAAAATGTTCATTACTTTTTTGTTGCTGTTGTTTTTGTCTTTTTAGGGCCACACCCGCAGCATATGGAGGTTTCCAGGCTAGGGGTCAAATTGGAGCTGTAGCTGCTGGCCTACGCCACAGCCACAGCAACGCCAGATCTGAGCCACATCTGTGACCTACACCACAGCTCATGGCAACGCCAGATCCTTAACCCACTGAGCGAGGCCAGGGATAGAACCTGTGTCCTCATGGATGCTAGTCAGATTCGTTTACACCGAGCCGCAACAGGAACTCGGAAATGTTTACTACTTTTGACTCAGTAACTTCACTGGTAAAAGTTTATCCTAAATTTTTTTTCTCAAAAGAAGATGTTCTTTGCATAAAGATGTTTTGAAGCATAATCTATCAATTTTAACAACTGTAGCAACCTACAAATATTATAGTGAATTATTTCAATTGGATAGACTATTAACCATAAAATAACAACAAAAACTAGGAAACATGGAGGAATGTTTATAGTAAGGGGAAATTCAACATTATCTGTATATGTTTAAAGAGCGTGTATACATTTTGTAATCACAAAACATAAATAATAATTACAGCTTTACATGTAACTGTGATTACAACTATGCAGAGGTATATTTGCATGTCAAGAGGCTGGAAAGAATCACCCCCAAAATGACAACAGCAACTATGTTAAAATGGTAGAATTCTGGGTGAATTATATTTTTTAACTTAAAAAACTATGAAAATAGGTTTGAGGTATTTAATTTCCTTCCGTGTAAATATAATAGTATTTGCGAAGGAAAGAAAAAATAAGGAAAACATTTCTAAATGATCGTCAGAGTTGTCCCAACCAGGCCCTCACTGGCTTAGCCCTTGACATTGAGTTGGTAAGTTCTGGGGAAGGGTTCCCCTGGGGCAAAAGAGAGGAGGGAACATCTCGGAGTAGAGGACAATCTCACTGGAGGGGAAACAGGGAAATAGAGACTATAAACATGTATAAAAACATCTCCGAGAACAAAGGACTCTTGTCCTCCTCCTCCCCTATGTCTCCCCCTCCATTCTCTCCTCACCTGCCTTCTCTGCAATCTTGTTACCCAGACAAAGAGCTGGCAGCCCTTCCCAATCTTCTCAACACTTTGCTCACATATCACCATTACTCCATCGCCACAGCCTCCAACACTTGAGCCTAAAAATATGGAGCATATGAGTTTTCTTTTGCTATATAACTAATCACCACAAACCTGGCGCTTCAAAGCAATACCCTTTTATTATCTCATAGCCTCCAGGCATCAGGACTCTGGGCTCAGCTCTGGGCCTCAGGAGGCTGTGATCCAGGCAGCATCCGGGCTGCATCCTCATCTGAAGGCTCAACTCAGGAGGAGTCTAATTCTGAGCTCACTGGGGTTGTTGGCAGAGGTGGCTTTCTTGCATGACTGAGGACCCCCACTTCTCACTGGCTGTCATCCTGGCACTGCCTTCAGGTCCTGGAGGCCACAGCAGACCCCTGCCACATGGCACTCTCCATGGGCAGTTCCATAGTTGTTCCTTTGAGACCAGCAGCAGAGTCACCCACTCTGATTCATCTCCGACCCTGACTGAGTCCCTCATCACCACAATGTCACATGGAGCTTTATGACCTCTAGATGCTCATACCTTGGTCTTGGCTTCATGTAAGGAAGCCACACCCTCCTGTACAGGAGGTCCAGAGGACTTCACCTTCACCCCTCCCTCTTATCAAGCCCCTTTCACCTCTGGGCCTTCTCCTCTGCCCCCTGCTCCCCTTTCCTCGACTCCCCTGCCCCTCTTTCACTTGATTAACTCTTCCTTGGTCTCAGTTTCCTTGGCAATTCCTCAGAGAGGCCTTCCCTGATCCTCAGACTAAGATGTCACCATATAATTCAAGGACCTTTTAGAAATCACAGGTTTAATGCCTATTTTTTTTTATTTCCTCAATACATTATTTTTTTTCTACTGTACAGTGTGGTGACCCAGTTACACGTACATGTATACATTCTTTTTTCTCACATTATCATGCTCCATCTTAAGTGACTAGACATAGTTCCTAGTGCTACACAGCAGGATCTCATTGCTAATCCATCCCAAAGTCAATGGTTTGCATCTATTAACCCCAAGCTCCCAGTGCAACCCACTCCCTCCCCCTCTCCCTTGGCAACCACAAGTCTATTCTCCAAGTCCATGATTTTCTTTTCTGTGGAAAGGTTCATTTGTGCCATATATTAGATTCCAGATATAAGGGATAGCATATGGTATTTGTCTTTCTCTTTCTGACTTCCTTCACTCTAGTTCCATCCATGTTGCTGCAATTAATGCCTATTTCTTCTACTGAGTTGCAAGCTCGATGGAAGAAAGAAGAAAATGTCTCTATCTTGTTTGTTCTTTGCTCCATCCCTGGTACTTACTTCAGTGCCTGGAGCTCAACAGGCACTCAGTGGATTTACAATGAGTGTGTTCATAATGCATATTTCACAGACAACATCTCTGAACCTTCCACTTGAGCCTTTATGCAGTGACTTCTGAGGCTGCCACCCTCCTGAATCTTCTCTCTCCAGGAATATCAGCAGTGACTTCCTTAATGACAAAGTCCAGGAGCCTCTCCTCTCCTCTCGCCCCTCTACCTCTCTGTGGCTCCAACCCCCATGGACTACCCCCACCTTCAAAGGCTCTCCTCCCCTGGGGTTTGAAGCCTGAAACTCTCTTGATTCCCTCCCCTCTGTCTAATCACTCCATATGTGTTGCCTTCTAGGATTGTTTTCCTTTTTGTTTCTGCTTCGCCCCCATGCAGAGGAATCCAAAGCTGCTACCCTGACCCTGTGCTCTTTCTACCCGACCCCCATTGGTGACTGGCAGTTGGATCTTTTCACTTCAGTGATTCACCAACACCTCAAACGCAGCCTCAGAAAGTCCCCTTCCCTTTGCTCTTTGGTTCTTCATCTCTGTTGTCTGCTCATGTGGCCAAAGTCACCTGGGTTCAGAACCTTCAGCAAATCCTGGCCTCTTCAAGCCATCTCCTGGGCCCACTCCTTCCTCTCCATCCCCACTGCACTCACTCCTTCTCCTGTACATCCCAACAGCCTCCTGAGTGACCCCACTCCAGACCCTAAGCACCATTTAGCAGATATCTCTCTAGAACACAGTGCTAGGCATGTCCCCCCAGCACACGAGAGTCCACAGTGACCCCAAATAAAAAAAATCTTAAAAAAATCCAAACTTGACCTTACATGATGCCCGCAATCTGGATCCTGGGGGACATTGTCACCCTGCCTTCACCCTCACCTGTGCTCACCTAACTCGGCTCCCCCCGGGGAGTCACTGCTTCTGCAACTGCTCACACCTCTGGACTTTTGCTCAAGGGGTGATCCCTGCTTGTATAAGAATCACTAAACCAACAAATAAAAGCAGCTGCCTGCCCTGCAAAGGCCAATTCAAATCTGACTTCCTCCATGAAGACTCGATCCAGAACCTGCTATTCCCTCCACATTCCAGCCACAGCCCTGTGCCATTGCTGAACCAAGCCTCCTTGGGCACATCTGAAACCCGGCCCACACTGCCAGACTGAGCGGAATCTCACTCTCTGCTACGTCTTCCAGGCTGAGCAGAACCCCAATTCAGAACCAATGTGCTGCAAAAGGTTCTCATTTTGAAGGACCAAGCCCAGCACCGCATGAGGCTCCCTTTGTCCAAGTCTTGAGAGCTGCTCTTGTTAATTTGGAATGATTCAGGCTTGCCTCTACCACAATTCTTTACCTCCAAAACTACAAACAGAAAATCCACGGGGAGGAGAGGCTGTGGTTAATAGAAAAGCAAGCTCTCAGCCCAAACCTCCAGCTGCCTTGTTAAAATTAACAAGCAGCAGAGTGAAACATGTGGCTTAGGAGTTAAGTTTCTTACTGTTATTACACACACACACACACACACACACACACACACACATACACACACACCACGCGCACACACGGTATACCTTTCCCAGGAACAGGCTGGCTTTAATGGGCAGCTGGATGAACAAATGGAAGATGAGAGGCAGAGAGAGCACTGGAGGCTGAGGCATAGAACCAGTGGATGTTCTTTAAAACCCCCAAGAGCAGAGTGGGGTGTTACAGTGGGCTTGACTGTGCCAGAGAGGATCAGAACCCCCAAAGTAAAATGGAGCCTCGCAGTCAGGGCCATTCAGAGACATCACAGCTTTACACAAATCGCATTCTGTCTGACTCCTTTCTCTCTGCCATCTGTGTTCAAATCCCAACCAAGTATTCAGCACAGCAGTTAAAAATGGGGGTGCGATGGCATTGTGGGCCTGCCACTTGCAGGGGCCGGGGGGGTGGGGGGGACCTTTCCCTATGTCTCTGGGCCTCTTTGCTACAATGGGAAGAGAGTCTTAGTACTACTTGATTCTCGGGGTTCTTTTTTTTCCTTTTTTTTTTTTAAGTTTTATTGAAGTAGTGTTGATCTACAATGTTGTGATAATTTCTGCTGCCAGGGCTCTTAGCCTTAAGTGAGATAATATATGCAAAGCAAAGAGTTCAGAGCATACCCAAAGCCTCCATCAATATTAGGATTTTTTCTTTCTTTTTAGCGTCAGACACTGCTGAGTGAAGCTTAAATTATCCTATGAGGCTTACCTATCAAGATGTGGTCCAAGCACTTAAACAGGGGGAAGGTGGCGGGCTGTGGCCCAAGGCAGGAGCGGCATGGAGGGCCCGCCTGGGGAGGCGGAGGGTGGGGTTGGGGGACTGCTGCAGCAGAGGCTGCCCCCACCTTTTTCTCCTCCACCTACTTTGCTTCCTGGGAAAGTCCAGTTGCCTCGGTCCTGAGGCAACCCCATCTGTCAAAGCAAGGTTGGCCCCAGGATGAGTTCCTGCCAAAAGGCTGCTATGATAGCACGCAATCTGAAAACAGAACACTCCTCAGCAGCCTGGCCTGTGACCACTTTTCAAACTGTATCCAGCAAGCAAAATTCTGTTTCCCTACTGGTGGTTGCACAGGCACCCGACACACCCCCAGGATTTTCTCTGACCCTCCTCCTCACCATCCTCTCTCCTGCTTCTCGCAGACATCCTTGGCCTTCAGCCAAAATCAGTGGTGCACTGTGCCCCCATAATAACCAGCTCTCTGGAGAGGAGGAGGGAGCCTGGGTGGGTAGCCTCTGCCGCTTTCCATGGTGTAAATGTTCTTTCCACAGAATTGGGAAGAGATACACCTGGTCGGGTCTTGTGACCCCATGGGCCTTGGGCTCCGGGACACACAGAATCTTTGCCGCAGCCGCCCTCCACCCCACCCCCGCCCATGCCCCTGCAGTCCTGGCTCCAGAGGCGACACTGTAGCGGCCCTTCCTCACCCTACCTCCCTCATTTCTTTCAGGTCATTGAAAGTGAATCATCCTTTGGAAAGCAAGTCCTAGCATCAAGGAATCTAGGTCATTCTCAACACTGGGAGCATCCATGCAGGACACGGCTCTGTTAGCACCATTCTCAGGGACTTTAATGTGAACGGTGCCCCTGGACTGGTGCAGAATGAGGGGTCACTGCCCTGGTAGGGCCTTCCTGGGTCAAGGGTAATATAGAAACTGCAAGGCTTCCCAGATCCCCATTCCCTGGAGGATTCTCAGCCTCAGCAACCTCTCCAGCTACTGGAGAGTCCAAGCAAAACAGTGCTGGGGGTCTCAGCAGGTCACATTATCTTCTCCTCTCCCAAGAAGCACTTAGACATTCACCCTAGTAGCTGCCGCCCCCTCCGCCCCCCCACTGTTCATTTATTAATTTGTTCAACAAACGCTCAGAGAGCAGCTCCTAGGTTCCAGGCATGGGGCTAGACACTGGAAATACAGTGAATAGAACAAGAAGTTCACAGTTGCAGAGGGTGACAGAGACAAGCGAGCCAGCCCCTGCCTGTCACATTGAGAGGTATGTACACACCAAGCAGCCCTGCCACAGGCAAATTTACATCTGCTACTGGTGACCACGTACTGAGCGCTGCCTCTGGGCCAGGACTCTGCTAAGCATCTCCTCAACGTCGTTTAATCACTGCAGCAAACTTATAAGGCAGATATGATTCTCCCCATTCACACAGGAGGATTTAGAGGCCTGGAGACGTTAAAAAACTTGCCTTGCTTGTCACACAGTGAGGAAGCACAGAGGTGGACCTGGCTGCATTACTCCTGCTCTTAATCTCTGAGCTGCACCGGATCCCCAAGTCTCCTGCAGTCAGAAGTAGTGGCTGATCTCCAGTTGGTTGAGGGTCAAATCTTCCTCTGTATCCTCTGGGGACTGCTGAGCTGCGGACGAGCCAGAGGGATCCAGAGGAAGAGATGATGCAACCACCCAAGGATCATGTGGTCCCATATGCAGGGTCAAGCAGCCACCAGGCCACTTGCTAGTCATCCCCCTTCCTGGACCCACCTCAGATGCCTCCTGGGAAATTCTGACTTCAACATCTTAAATAGTAGTTGAGCACTATGTCTGGAAGCACACGTGACAACCAGCAGATGTTTTGTTTTCTTATTCTGAATAGGTCCTTGCTTCTAAAATGGAAAACCTGGAGAAATCAGTGGACTAGAGACAAGGTTTTAAGTTGAAGGGAGAATGGTAGAAAGGAAGGGGAAATTTCAGTCCTGGAAAGTTGTTCTTGATTGCCAAGGCAGACCCTCTCAGAGGCAGCAAAAGATGGAATTTGGGGACATGATGACCTCAGGAAAATCTCAGGGGACTCCAGCTAGCCTAGCTCTACTGATGCCCTCACCCTTGCCAGCTCTGGAGCCAGCTAAGTTTTCTCATTCTCAATTTGGCCTCTGGAAGCCTTGCAAATATCCAGCCCACTGGGTTCTCTTCCTGGATATGTAGTGATTCTTAGAAAAAGCTGCCAAGCTCATTCCCCTTGGGTAACAAAAGAAGATTCAAGAACTAGGGATCTCTCAGCTTCCTCTTGGGTCAGAAAATGTGCCCTGCTCTCCAGCAGGCTTTGGAAATAAGAGTTCTGATTTCTCTGTGTGTTGGTCTCCCCAGCCAATCTAAAGAAATCCAGGCAAAGGATCCAGGGCCTGAAGGAAACCCACACTCAAAAAAAAAAAAAAAAAAAAAAAATTATGAAGTAGAGAGTTTGTGGGTCGCAGCAATTGGAAAACTCAGGACACAGGTAGTTTCAATGTCTATGTGACCGCACAAAGAAACAAAGGGCTGGAGACCTCCTCCCCCATTCCTTCTCCCACCCTCTCAATCTCAGATCTCCCAGAAATCCTGTCCTACTTCAAATAGCTCGCAGGCCTAAGTGTTTCTTTTCGAAGCTCAGAGAGATGGGGAATAAATGCTAGTGACTCTAAGAAGCCGTGGGTGGAACAAGACGAAAATTCAAGGTGGACTTGCACAATGGGCAGATTCTGCAAATTCACCTCACTGGCATTGCTTCCGATTAAAGAGGCCCACACCACAACATCCGACTGTTCCTGGGGGCCTTGGGCCATGGTTTCTTGGATGGGGCTGTCAAGCCCTGAGCCAGCCAGATTGTGGAAGAGAGCTCCTCCTGGCAGAGGGAGTGCCTAGCTCTGCAGCCAAAAGCCATGTGGGGACATGGCAAATCCAAAGCTCTTGGCCCCTGCCTGGAAGCCACAGCTCACATCTGCCACTCAAGGAAGATGGCCCTTGGACTTCCGGCCAGCTCTGCTCCTGATGACTGTGATCCTCAGAGAAGGTCCCTAGTTTGCAGAGAAAGGACTTCCTCTGGGGTTCAGAGTCGCTGCAAAGGATATTCTCCTGGGTCACATAATACAACAAAGCTTTTTCAGGGAAAGGGAGAAAGCTGAGGCCGGGCAGTACCACCAAAGAATGCCACCAGGCCTTTGCTTCCCCCAGCGCCTGCCTTGCAGCAGGTGAGGTGAAAACCTGGGCTGGTCCAGCCCCCGGGACAAAGGATGCCCATCAGGCTCGGGCCTGGACTCTGCTGGAATGTCCCAGGCTGGGACACCCACCCAGCTGGACTGCCGGCCTTCTGACCCAGTCTGTCTTATTTTCCCCAAAGAGCCCCAGACAAGGAAGACACAGCTAGAAATCATTTCTTCTCAGAGCCTGGGAGGTTCACGAAGGTTGTGAACTTAGGGAGGAAGGGGGATATTTGCACCTCCCCCCTACACCCCAACTGGTTTCCGAATCTAGTTGTAAAAGTTCTGAGGACTCGTCAACTGTTCTGAGATGCCTCGTTCCCTGGTCCTGAGCCTGAGCCCAGTTTCATCAGCCCAACATCTGTCCACAGCTCCAGTTCAGAACCTTCTCCTTTTCTTGTCCTTCTTCCTGCAAGAGGCTCGCTGGAAGCCTGCAGATGATTTTCTCACGGGCAGAGCATCTTTATTTTTTTAGAGCCCAGGGTCCCAGCTTCCAGATCTGCCCTTCCCATGTTTCTGTATGCTATTCTCATTTATTTTTAATTTCAATTCCCCGCTCCCCCCCCCCCCCCCCCCGCATCAACTACAATCTAAAACCCATTGTGAGGTCATGCCCCCAGAGGCAGAACTGGGAATCCAGCTGCTGACAGAAGGGTGCCTAAGGACCTGGAGTTCCATGGAAAGTGGCGTTTTGAATTTAAGTTGGTTCCCCTCCAGGATTTAGCATACAGCATTCTAGAGCAGGCTCCCCAGGATTTGTGAACTAGAACATGGCAGGTGAGACTGACAAGGCAACATGGGGGAATCCAGAACTATCACTGGAAACCCCAGGAGCAGTGGCAGAAAGTCTCTCCAACAACCAGAATGAGCAGGGCTCACTGGGCCCTTAACTGCATATATGACTGACTCCACTAGGAGCCTCAGTCTCTTCATCTATGAGAGATCGGTCTCAATTATCTTTCACACCTCTTCCAGCACTGAAATTCAATGTTTCTGATCCTCATTTGGAGCCCTGGAGCCTTTTAATGTCTTTTTTCCACTCCCCACCCCACCCCCCACTGGCCCACGCTCTCCTGCTTAAGACAAGAGCTGCCCCATCTTCCTGGCACTCTATGTAAATGTGCTCTGTGCAAACGTATGTAGTACACGCTTCAGGGTGACTGACCTGCTAGCCCCGGACACAACCATGAAGAAACAGGAAATCTCTCTCTCAGGGAGCTCAATCCAATGAAAGATACAGGACCATTCGTGAGCAACCGACAGCTATTCTTGGTGCTATAAGGGAGGGCTAAAAAGGTCCAGAGGAAACAGGAAACGCCTCAGAGAGACTCAAAGGAATCAGAGGTGAAATAGGGTACAGTCAAGGTCTCAGCTGATAGGTGTGGTTTGGACGTGAGCAAAGCACGGTGGAGGCAGAAGGGACAGTGAGAGCAAAGGTGTCACAAGTCCCAGGGATGTTCACGGAACGGTGACGCTGGATGAGGGCTGGGGACAGGACGAGGAGAATGAGGTTGGAAAGGCAAGCACGGTGGTGGCTGAGGGCCTTGAATACCAAGCTGGGAAGAAGAAAGCCTTTCCAAATGATAGCGATGGAGACTTTCTTGTTGCCTCCCTACGTGAAGGAACCTGCCCACCGCTCTTCCTATCTGCCTCCCAAGCGTAATCAGACCCCGAGCCATCACGTCCCAGGATGAACTGCACCCAGCTTTCCCGCCTTGCACTCGAAGTGGCCTCAACACCAAAGAGCGGCCGGGTCCAATCAGAACATCACCCAACACATGCTTGTCTTTTCACATGAAACTCTAGGCCATGGAAAGGTGACACTCCAGTCCTGTCTTCTGTGGAGAAGGACAGGAGCCAATACCCCCCCCCCCCCCCCGCCCCCAACAAGGGCAGTCACTGACTGAGAGCAAAAACCTAACAGAACCACAGGGATCTGGGAGCAGGTGAGGGCTCTGGGCTAGACTCAGGGCATCCTGGACACGGGGTCCTGACTAGTTGGTCAGGCACACCACGTGTCAGAGAGACAGCGCTAAGGCCATCTGAGGCTTCCCTGGCCCCTGCCCCACCCCAAGTGATGGGTTTCCTACGAAGCCAGCTCCAGCCCAGCCCAGGAGGAAGAACGGTAATGGGACGGCTGGTCAGTTTCTTCTGCAGAGGCCTCTCCCACACGCACTGAGCAGTTATCTCTAAGAATGATTAGGAAAGAAAACAGCTCCCTTTCCCATTAGCTGCAAACTGGCCCATTTGGGCCATGAGACACCCCAGAGCCAGGAACTCCAGGGCTCAGCTGACAGCTCAATTAGAGCAGATGGTCTCCCTGCCCTGCACCTTCTCTTTCTGTCTTTTATTGTTTTTGGCAGCAGAGCGGGGGCCAGGGAGGGGGGTGCTTGAGGTCGAACTTGTTGAAAGTGCAAGGGGGAGAAAATTGTTCTCATCTGAATAAATAGAGTCAGCTGTTGCCAGAAGGTGAAATCTACCCATGGTGAGTCCCGCTCACAAGCCAAGGCAGTACTGGGCTGAAATGGG
Source organism: Phacochoerus africanus (assembly GCF_016906955.1). NCBI lineage: Eukaryota > Metazoa > Chordata > Mammalia > Artiodactyla > Suidae > Phacochoerus > Phacochoerus africanus. The sequence goes on along the minus strand of NC_062554.1, from coordinate 56,814,957 downwards.
CACTTGAACTTGGGCCAGAGCTATCTGGGTGATGCTGGGCACAGCTGCCAAGGAGATGGACTGCCCCTAAGGGTGGTAAGACGGCAGGGGTAGGGAAGGTACAGGGAGGGAGAGCTTGACCCACCCTTGGGTTGTGGGTGTTCAGCACACACCAGCCCTCCTCCCAGGTCAGCGAGGGAGGGGAGGGGGTGGTGGGCACCTGACACCACAGAACCCAGCTCACAAGTGGTGCCTGACCCCTGAGCCCCGGGGCTTGTGGGTGGGATTCCTGGCTGCCTCATCTCTATCATTTCTGGGAAGACGCTGATGCGGCAAGCGGGTGCCCTCGGTACCCCCATGTGACCTGATGTCCTTCGAATACACCCCAGTGGCCGTGAGGTCACCCAACCCTACCAAGCAGCCTGCCTGCCCCAGAAACTCAGAAAACATTTCCATTCAGAGAGTTACAGCAAATGGGCTCCAGAGAAGGAAGCAAAAGGACAAAGGTGAAGGGAGGAATGAGGAGGGATGGGGAGTGAGTGAAAAAAGAAAAGAATGCACGCGGCACCCTTGGAAGAGCACTAGAAATGGACCAGAGGCTAAGTTCCTGTCCCTGTGCCTCCCTTTTTTTTTTTTTTTTTTTTTTTCCTGTCTTTTTAGGGCCACACCCATAGCATATGGAAGATCCCAGGCTAGGGGTCGAACTGGAGCTGTAGCTGCCGGCCTGCACCACAGCCACAGCCATGCGGGATCCGAGCCACATCTGCCACCTACACTGCAACTCACGGCAACACCAGATCCTTAAGCAACTGAGCAAGGCTGGGGATTGAACACATGTCTTCATGGATCCTAGTTGGGTTTGTTACCACTAAGCCACGATGGGAACTCTACCTGCACCTTTTAACCAGCCCGGTCAATGACTTCTGGCAAGACCCTCACTCTCAGAGGGAGGCTGGACCATGTTCCCTTCAGACTCTCAACTAATATGTAGTGAAAACAAAACCCAGGAACGCTGCCCCTTTCTCAGGACCTCCAACTCTCCCCAGGTCAGGAAAGAGAGCACCATCCTGACCTAGTCTCTGGCATCTGCTCCCCGCACAACATCCTGGACTGCTCTGCTCCAGGGACTGAGAGAAAAGACTCCTCCTCTAAGAGATGGAGATGCTGCCACACATGGCCAGCGGGATAAGCCAAATCACACGGAAAACGCTTTTGCTGCTCTAGTGGGAAAATGTGCAAAGAAATAAAGAGTCAGATGGCAGCGTTTCTGCTTCGAAGAGACAGGGAACAGCAAAGAGGGCAGACCAGTGACCAACAGCAGTAGAAGCATCCTTTGCCCTGAAGCATCTTCAGGGAGGAAAGGGGTCACCTGATAGAGCACCATTCATCCCATTTTTCCCAGCAGGGCCAGCTCTGTGCCATAATCATAACTCCTCACGTTTATGAGCCGTTTAATGCTTTCCAAGGCACAGCTCACACTGATTCTGCTCAATCCTCATTGCCTGCAAGGGAGGGAGATGACAGCGGCATCTCCACGCAGAGGAGAAAACCAGGGCTTACAGGTGAAGGGATGTCTGGGCTTCCTCCACACTTGGGGTCACCGCCATGAAGGTCATCTTTGGGAGAGGGTAGAGGACAGGCAAAAGCAGAGGAGGCAGTAGTTACAGCACCAAGAATCAGGAAAGAAGCCTTGAGTGCCAGTTCATGTCTACGTTTCTTTCTTTCTTTTTTTGCTTTTTAGGGCTGCACCTGTGGCATATGGAAGTTCCCAGGCTAGGGGTCAAATCGGAGCTACAGCTGGTGGCCTAGGCCACAGCAACACAAGATCTGAGCTGAGTTTGCAACCTATACAACAGCTCACGGCAACACTGATCCCCGACCCACTGAGTGAGACCAGGGATCGAACCCGCATCCTCGAGGATACTAACCGGATTCATTTTCACTGTGCCACAATGGGAACTCCATGTCTCCGTTTCTTAATATCTCCTGACATTTCAACGCACACAAGAAATGTCCGTGATCCCTTGCCAGGAGGTAACAAAAGCTGTAAGCTAACAGAAAATGTCACGGAATGATGAGAAGGGATCATCTAAACTAGCTGTCACTTTACAGATGGGGGAACTGAAGCCCAGGGAAGTAAAGTGACTTGTCTAAGGTCACACAGCTAGCTAGTAACAAAGCCCAGGTTAGAATATGCTATGCCTGACTCCTGCCACACTGGGCAAGTTAGAATGGCCAGCCAATGGGAATGACCTGAGAAGGACCTGGGAAGTTCCAAAGGCAAGCAGTTCCTCTGGTCCCTTCTCCCCTCCTGTCTGGAGGTCACACCCCCAGGCCCATGTGCTCCACATCAAAGCTGGAGGCAGAGCCAGCAAGCCTTCCTCTCATATGGAATGATTCTGACATTCACATCTGAGGCTCTAATTCCAGCTAGAAATGTGCTGCCAATCCAAACAGAACAGGCTAATCAGAAAGCTTGTGGTTTTCCCCCCTTGTTTACAGAGCTACACTCTGGAGGCCTGAGCCCATCTGACATAACCATGGAGCTGGAGCTGGGTGACAGCCTCCCTCAGAGCTGTGAGGGAGTCCCCTATGAACTGTAAAGAGCCCCCTGTCCCTCCGGGGCATTCTGAGTTCCCCCCTTCACTCAGCGATCACTTGGGTCCACTGTTTGTCAGGCTTGGTGCAAGGACCCAGAGCCACAAATGTGGGTGATACAGAAAACCGCCTTCTATGAGTCTTTTTTCTGGCTGGGAGGCAAATAACATCTACATCTTCTGGGCAAATTCTCTGAGTTGAAGGAGATCAGCCTCAGGATTACAAAACCCCAAGCAATGGCATTCCAGCCTGGCTGGTCAGAGTGCCCTGGCATCTCCAACTCAGAGACCTGAGGCTGTAAACATGTAAGGACAGGGATTTAGTCCACTTATCTGGGGGATAATTTATGGAGAAGCTAGGTCCCAAACAGATCTTGAGAGAGAAAGAGGATTTGGGAAAGACAGAGGGAGGGGGAAGGAAGCTAGCACGTGGATGCTCACTGAGTCTCCGCTAGAGTCAGTGGGCTGTTACCTCAAACAACATCTGTCATCTCAATAATCACGTGAAGGGACCATCGTGGCTCCACTTCATATATGAGGAAACTGAGGCTCAGAAGGATTACATCTAGCTGTGATCACATTCAGTTCCAGGTTCGTACCACTCCAAAGCTCACGCTCTCTTCACTGCGCTATGCCCAGGGAAGAGCTAAGAGGAGGCTCTGGTGCTGATTACTGAAAAACTACAAAAAAAAAAACAAAAGACAGCCTAGTTACAGAACCTGCCAAAAGGTTTGCAGTTTAAAAAAGTCATTCGTTCATAGCACTTTTTAGTAACTATAAAGCCATGCTTGACTTATCAACATTATCACCATCACCATCATCCTCACCACCCTCCAAATCATCATCCTCTCCACCACCACCATCCTCCCCATCCTCACCACCCTCACCATCATCACCATCTCACCACTACCACCATCCTCATCACCACCATCCTCACCATCACCATCACCATCCTCACCATTCTCACCATCCTCACCATCATCACCATCCTCACCATCACCACCATCCTCATCACCACCATCCTCACCATCACCATCACCATCCTCACCATTCTCACCATCCTCACCATCTCACCATCCTCACCATCACCACCATCCTCATCACCACCATCCTCACCATCACCATCACCATCCTCACCATTCTCACCATCCCTACCATCTCACCATCTCACCACTACCACCATCCTCATCACCACCATCCTCACCATCACCATCACCATCCTCCCCATTCTCACCATCCTCACCATCTCACCATCCTCACCATCACCACCATCCTCATCACCACCATCCTCACCATCACCATCACCATCCTCACCATTCTCACCATCCCTACCATCTCACCATCCTCACCATCACCACCATCCTCATCACCACCATCCTCACCATCACCATCACCATCCTCACCATTCTCACCATCCCTACCATCTCACCATCTCACCACTACCACCATCCTCATCACCACCATCCTCACCATCACCATCACCATCCTCCCCATTCTCACCATCCTCACCATCTCACCATCCTCACCATCACCACCATCCTCATCACCACCATCCTCACCATCACCATCACCATCCTCACCATTCTCACCATCCCTACCATCTCACCATCCTCACCGTCACCACCATCCTCACCGTCACCACCATCCTCACCATCACCATGACCATCCTCACCATGACCATCCTCAACATCGCTGTCACCACCATCCTCATCATTCTCACCATCCTCACCATCTCACCATCCTCACCATCACCACCATCTTCACCGTCACCACCATCCTCACCATCACCATTCTGATGAGACTGTGTAATGAATAACCACATACTAGATACTGAGCTAAGTTCATAGTTCCATTTAATTCTCCCAGTATTGAGTTTAACTGCACAATTATTGTCACCACATTACAGATGAGAAAACTGACGCATGGGGGAAAAGTCATTGAAATCACACAACTATTAAGTAGCAGAGATGCCAGCCCAGGCAATCTGACTCCAGCTCCCATGGCCTCAATCACACTGGTTATTCTTTGAGATGCTACCTGCAAAGTTGAGGGTGCCCTAGCAGATGTCACAGAGACAGGATGCAAGGCAAAATGTACAAGCAGGAACACCATTGATTTGACAGGCCCACATAACGTCTTAAAGCGGTCCTTGTGGAAAAGAGGCCACTCTACAGGGACAGCAGTCTGAGATGATTTATGGAGAAAATGGCCTTTCAGGAGCTGCAGGAGTACAGAAGGAATCCAGGCACACAGGTCCGAGGGGTAGCCAAGGGACAAGATGCACAACCTCAAGTCCACAGCTCCTTTAGATGCAGCCCTGGCCCAAGTGGGATCCACCCCACACCTCCCAAACACCCCAAAGACAGCTGAGTCCCTACAGAGTTTCTCTGTCCCTACCACGTGACAGATGCCAGACGCCATATCCTTTGCAGAAGGAAATGTATCTTGGAATACGATCTCGTTACAGTACACGCTGCTGCTTTTACAGGTTGTGAGAGGAGCCCCACAGACCTTGTTCCCCCCCCACCCCACCCCCCCCCCGCCCCCCAACCCCGTCCATTCCCAGTCCTCTGCTCCTCCATAAATCACCAGCCCAACAGAGCCAAGTCCTGCTTCCCACTTCTTAAGTCTGAGGGCATTTCTTCCTGCTGATAAACTGGATTTAGACAGCTCTGCAAACCCCTGACTGTGGCCAAGATTATGAAGGTGAAATACTCACAGAGCCCTGTCCTGTCAAGGAGAAGAATGTACAGTATGGATGCAAACTGGCCCATTTCCCACCCATTTCTGTCCAAGGGAGAATTACTTTTGTCAGGGACTGGAGCTGCGCTCAGGGCTTGGCTAGAGATATAAATCAGGATTATTACATCGGTGCTTCCCACCAACTCCCGGCAAAGGAAGGCGGCCCTGCAGGCCTCCATCACAGCCTAGGGCTTCACCAAAACAAGTAAGACCCTGAGACCAACCCCAACCTCAGGCCTGGCCAGCACACTACCAGAGGAAGACTGAAAAATGGCCATGCTCTTCACCAATTCTGCAAAGACTCTGCGGCTGCATGGCAACCCTCATGCCCAGGGGTCATGGTCCAGAGCCTAGGCCACCTGCAGCTCCTGCCATTCCTTCCTTCCTTCCTTCCTTTTCTTTCCTTCTTCCTTTCTTCTTTCCTTCCTTCCTCCCTTTCTTTCATTGCTTCTTTCTTTTTCTTTCACAGGATCCTGGCCAAATCTTGCTATGGAGTCTGTGTCAGACTCAGGAAATGGTGCTCATCCATGGAATGTGCAAGACTGAAAAACAAAATTGTGATTCATGGAGGCAGAAGTGGGAACAAGGCTGTTAACACCTTCCTTTCCTCGGAAGCCATCCAGATACCCAGCAGAGCTGGGGCCCAAGCACAGAGGTCTGCCTGATGCCACTTTGAGGCCCATGGGGTTAGAAAGAAGCAGAGGGAGTGCAGGGCTCTGACTCTCAAGCCCACACACCCCAGAGGCTATGCTTGGGGAAGGTTCCCCGCTCAAATGCTGCCCTGCTGCCCCACAGTTTTCTCTTGAGCAGGGCGGGTGCCCACGACCGATGGATGGCAGGTGAAGGGACCAGGAGGAGCCGCCTGCCTCCCAAGTCATGCATACCTACCTTGGCATCCCTTCCACATTCGTCCTCATGGCAGGGCCAGCATCACAGAAGATGAGAGAAGTACCTGCTCGCAGAGTAAGATGCAGGCAATTCCACCTGACCCCGAGCCACTGTCAGACCAAGCGAGAGGAAGGGGGGGCACTGTAGGGTTGTGCATGGGCTTTGTAACCTAGCCAGCGTGGAGTCCAATCCCCCCTCTGCCCATTACTAGACATGGGGCCTCTTGTCAGTTACCTGCCCTCCTTGGGGTTCAGTCCCCTCAGCTGGATAACAGGGACAGGCTGCTCCCAGGAAGATAAGCAGGTGCCCCTGAAGGGGAACACCAACCCCTACCCCCATCCTCACCCAGGACCCTGCTTGGCTGGCTGATTTGCTGACCATCCCAGTCTTTGGTTTTGCTTCCTCCTTGTAAGGCTTGGATGGCGTCACTCCCCAAAACCCTGCTCCCAAAGATAATGCAGACTCGGCCTGGCAACCCCAGCTCAGCACCAGACCCCAGGCTCCTGCCCCATCTCCTCCTCTTCCTCCACGCTGCCCACCGCGCGGCAGCTCTCCTGCCACCCCTGCACATGAGCCAGGCCTTCCCGCCAGGCGCCCTGCTGGTTCTGAGAAGATGGGATGGGTAAAGATACACTTCTCTGCCCTACAGAGATTGTTTTAAACAGGAAAAATACGGGAGTTCCTGCCATGGCACAGCAGAAACAAATCTGACTTGGAACCATGAGGTTTCCGGTTTGGTCCCTGGACTTGCTCAGTGCGTTAAGGACCCAGCCTTGCCATGCACTGTGGTGTAGGCTGCAGACGTGGCTGGGATCCTGCATTGCTATGGCTGTGGTGTAGGCCAGGAGCTGTAACTCTGATTTGACCCCTAGCCTGGGAACCTCCATATGCTGTGAGTACAGCCCTAAATAGCAAATAAAATGAAATGAAACGAAATGAAATGAAATGAAGTGAAGTGAAGTGAAGTGAAGTAAAATAAAATAAAATAATAAACAGGAAAAATAACATACTACTACTATAGGCAAGCGATATAAAATCCAGAGTATAAGAATTTATTACACAAAGTGCAGTAAGTCTGCTTGCTATGCTCTATAGTTACTTTTCAGATAGCACATATGTTCAGTATTGCTTCTAGCTGTACAAGTCACTTCACAATTACTGAAAATGTTTTAACAGTTCATCTCTTACTCCAGCCCCTCACCCTACTTCCCCATAAGCAACCACTTAACAGATTTTTGTGTATGCTTCTGGAAATTTCCTGCTCCTCTATAAACACATGTGCTCAATTGTTACACAAGTGAGCATATATTGGACATTCCACTCTTCGCCTTGCTTTGTGTTTAACACTATGCTTTGGAGACTGTTTTCATAACACATACAGAGCTACCTTACTCTTTGTGACGGCTGCACGTGGTCCTCTGACTTGGAGGTCTGTGGATTCACACCGTGATCTCTCAGGATGAACACTTGGGCTGTTTTCAGGCTTCTGCTGCTACTATCGTTGTGACAGTGAGCCTCTTGTTCATGTCCATCTGCCTGTATGTGTCCGCATGTTTGCAGCATAAATTCCTAGAATTGTGAATTCAAAGGGTGTCAGGTTGCTTCCCAGTACGTTACATGCATTTATGCTCCATTTATTGGTTGGGTTTTTTTTAGGGCCACACCCATGGCATATGGAGGTTCCCAGGCTAGGGGCTAAACTGGAGCTACAGCTGCCAGCCTACGCGACAGCCACAGCCACAGCCACGCCAGATCTGAGCCACATCTGTGATGTACACCACAGCTCATGGCAAAGCTGGATCCCTAACATTCGGAGCGAGGCCAGGGATTGAACCTGCAACCTCATGGTTCCTAGTCGGATTCTTTTCCACTGCGTCATGACAGGAACGCCCATGCTCCATTTATGCTCTCAGCAGTGGGCTGCTGCCTGTTGCTCTGCTTTGGCAACATTCACTACCCTAACATTGTGCATCCAAGCAAGGTCCACAAAAGCCTTATAAATTGTGATACTCCCTGTACATCCGAAATGGCACCCTGCTTGCCTGCCACCTCTCCCAAGAAGCATTCCCTGATTTCTTGCTCTCCAGCCTGCCTGCCTCCCTCCTCTGATCCCACCGAACACCGTATCCACTCCTCCCTCTCCCAGTGGATGTGCACTTGTCACTGCAGGTCCATGACCACTGGTCTCGACTCATCTACAAGACTATGAGACTGAAGTGGTTGGCTCAGGTTTTACCTCCTGCAGCCACCTTTACAGCCCTTGCACCAAATAAAAACTTGCACGGTTAGGAGTTCCCGTCGTGGCTCAGTGCTTAACGAATCCGACTAGGAACCATAAGGTTTCGGGTTCAATCCCTGGCCTTTCTCAGTGGGTTAAGGATCTGGTGTTGCCATGAGCTGTGGTGTAGGTCGCAGACACAGCTCAGACCTGGCGTTGCTATGGCTGTGGCACAGGCCGACAGCTACAGATCCGATTAGACCCCTAGCCTGGGAAGCTCCATATGCCCCTGGAGCAGCCCTAGAAAAGGCAAAAAAGACCCCCCCAAAAAAACCTGCATGGTTAAATGTCAATGCCACTAGCCCAAGTTTCTCAGGTTCTGACTGAGCCCAGCCATGCAGGTCAGGGGAGGGTTTGGGACGGTTGGAAGACCTCATGGTTTGCCCCCACAGCACCCTACAATGTGCTGTTGGGGTCCAATTGTTTCTCTCCAGGGTTCCCGGGTTTCTTGTGAGAAACAGATCATCTCTGACTTTCAAACGGGCCTGGAGTATGCCTTCCTGGGCATCTGAGCCCCAGCAAGAGCCATGTGTGAGACATGTGCTTAGCAGCTGGGCCTGACTCTGGGGGTGGGAAACAAAGAGGGTGAAGGCTTGACTCCCTTTGCTCCACACAGCTCCACGGTAATGCAAGCAGGCCTCCAGGGGAAGGGGACGCCCGCCTGCCCACTCCCCCAGCTACCAAGGCCCAGGACTGACCCGTCCCAGGCCTTCACGAGAGCAGTTGCTAGTACACCAAGGTGGCCAGAGCACTGGATTAGGAGTCTTTCTGCACAACCTCATGACCCTCTCCTGCATCATCTCCTCTCCTTTAAAATGGGGCCACATTCCCCAGGGCTCGTGCGAAAGATGGGGTGACAATAAAGAGCTCTTGAGAGTTTAGGAAGGGTTCATGCAAACAAGTTTCACTGGTGAATATGAGCAAACAAACACCACAGCAGGCCCAATTCCCAGTCAACTTGGCCCAGAACACACACCCCGCCCCAGTCTGTTTTCCCAAACCCTAGGAAGGGGAGATGAGCCTGGAATTTCTCTCCCCTTATCTCATAAGTGGATGCAGTTGTGGTGAGCGCTGGGGGCCACCTGTATGAGTGCTCCTCCCGTTCCCTCCCAGGCTCCCAGTGGGACCGCGCACTGCCTGGCTTCAAGGCTGGAGGTATGGCCACCGTGAGGCCCCAGCTAGGGAGGCAAGGCCCACCTTTCAGCTCCCATTAGCCTTTCTGACAGCAAGGCAAGGCCAGAGTAGTGACATGCACCAAGGCTGGGGTGATCACCAAGTGACAGCGCTCAGCAGTCCCGCCCCAACCCCCAGCACCCGTCTTCCGGGAACACTCAGGGATCATGTCAGACAGATCAGAAGCTTCCACAGCCCTCCCGATGCCCCACCTCCCTCTGCCTGCCCACCGAGGTCCCCACCCTCGGGGTGGGCTCCTGGAGGAGTCAAGCCACCCCAGAAGGAGAGGCAACAGAGAGCTTAGAGCCTAGGACCCGGGGCCACAGATGGTACCGTTACAGATGCTGCAGGGCTAGACCGCCTTCAGTCACCCCACTTCTCTTCCTCCGTCCTCTACCCTCTGAGTCCTCATGCTTTTCTCTACATCTATCCACACTTACTGCCCACCTCCATCCATCAGTGTCAGTTCCTGCCTTTGTGCTCCTCTCTCTCTCTTTTCCCACCAGCCTCCTCATTGTCTCCCTGCTCCTCCATCATTTTCTGACTTTCTAAGCATTGGGAATACTGTGTTCTAGAGTCGAGGCAGGGCCCTGTAAATTTCATGTGGGGCAGCTCTGCTCTTGCTGGGGGATGGCACTGAGAGGGCAGGTGGGAAGGCTGGGTCTCGAGCTCCAGGCAGGGACTTGGGGCACATCCAGCGGACGGTGGGCGCTGAGCATCCCCTCCCGGAACCTCTCCACCTTCCTCCACCTCCTACTCTCTCCGCAAGGAAATGCTACCAATCCTCTCTTCCTTATTTCCCAGACCTCAGCGCATCCTTTACCTCCACGCCCTACTCATGTGCTTTAACTCCTATCACAGAGCACAGTGGATCAGGAAGGGCGGCAACAGGAAAACTCGCGCGGACCTGCCCGGGAAGAGAGAGCTGTCTCTGAATAGATGGGGTTTAGCCTGACTGGATGTGTCCAAACAGAGGGCACAAGACAAGCTGTCAGGGAGAACGGAGCATGAGGGGGAGGGAGATGCAGGGAGCAGGGGAGGGTGGTCTCGGCCAACTTGTAACCTATGAGATGCTTCGATACCTGAGTTTCCGTGTTAGGAAACTGTGAGGCCCTCAGCTTGCTATCATACATTGCTATCAACTCGCAGGGATCTTAAGCTCAGATTTTCCATGGGTCCCTACTAGAAGGGCCACGTCTAAATTAGAAATGTCCCTCTCTGCCCCCTTTCTCCCAAACACCTCTACTATCTCTGGCCAGTCCAGATCTCTTTGTTTCTATTAAAGGCCCACTGGACATGGGGCTTAAGGAAGGCCATGCTTCATTTTTTCTTTTATTCTTCTTCTTTTTCCTGCTACAGCACATTCAGATCCATTATCTCATCCTTCTCAAGAAACGGTGTAATTTGAAGGTGAGGAGTTTCCAACCCTGAAATGAGGACAAATCCCTCAGAGCTGGAACTGGAAAGTTTACTGCCGAGACAGAGGCCAGCCAGAGCCACTGAGTGGACAGTAGGCAGCTGAGTGGGAAAGGAATTGCGGCCTTATAAACAGGAGGAGAGCTTGGAGCAAACCACAGACAAGGGTGGCCGGAGATCCCAACTGAAAATTTTGAAAGGGAGTCTCTTGGCCTTTTGTTTGCCATTGTCATGATGGAAGATAATATAAGAAAGGGAATGTGTCTATATATGTATATACGTACAGACACACACACACACAGACTGGGTTACTTTGCTGCACAGCAGAAATTGGCACATTACAAATCAACTATATACATAGTATTGCTTTTCAGGGCCATACTCATGGCATGTGCAAGTTCCCAGGCTAGGGGTTGAACTGGAGCTGCAGCTGCCAGCCGACACCACAGCCACAGCAACACAGGATCCAAGCCACATCTGTGACCCACATGGAAATGCCAGATCCTTAACCCACTGAGCGAGGCCAGGGATCGAACCCACAACCTCATGGTTACCAGTAGTATTCATTTCCACTGTGCCACAATGGGAATGCCTGAATCAACAGTATTTTAAAAAAAAAAAAAAAAAGCTTATCATCATATAAGATTGTGTGCACTATTACTGAAACAATAATTTAATGCACAGAAATTAACACTTATGGGCAGAGAAATGGGGTTCTGCCTCAGCAAAAAGCTAAACTATATGGCACTGGGCTTTGAAACTGGACAGTAGGTGGAGGCTAGGAAAATGGCAATTTGTGTGCTAAAATACTTGGTAAAATTACATCCAGCAGTAACTTGTGAGATAGAAAATATACATAACAAGCTCCTGAATTTGGGCAGCAGGTTAAAAACATGAGTTGGCTTCATTAGCTCTAAATGATAAAATATTATAAAAAGAGACAAACTTTGGAATAACTGATTGATTTGCATGCAGATTTTAGAAAGAATATAAAGAAACCAAGTTCTTATCTCCAGTCTCTCTACCCAGTAAATGTTCTCAAATTAAAATAAGTTCCCTTGTGGTGCAGTGGGTTAAGGTCTGGGTTAAGGTCTGTGGTGCAGGCTGCACCTAGGGCACGAGTTCAATCCGTGGTCTGGGAAATTCCACATGCCATAGGTAGGCCAAAAGAAATAAAAGAAAATGTGGCCTATAATAAATTAAATTATAGCATAGACCAAATATAGGAAGCTTCCAATACAGTATGGGGGGCTCAGGACAAATACCAAGCCAGTCAAGCATATAACACCCTCTTGTAGAACCTCTAGCATAATAAAGATGGCGCTAGTCCAGTCTCTGATCTGGACAAAAGGGATTCTAGAGATTTTTTATTTTTATTTTTTATTTTTTGTCTCTTGTCCTTTTAGGGCAGCACCAGCAGCATATGGAGGTTCCCATTCTAGGGGTCTAATCAGAGCTGTTGCTGCCGGCCTACACCGCAGCCACAGCAACCCAGATCTGAGCCATGTCTGCAGCCTACACCACAGCTCATGGCAACGCCGGATCCTTAACCCACCGAGCAAGGCCAGGAATCGAACCCGCAACCTCATAGGTCCTAGTTGGATTTGTTTCCACTGCACCACGACGGGAACTCCAAGAGATTCTAGAGATCTTAAAGACATGGTCCCTGGGGGAACCATGGAAATGCACGTCTCAGGTCCCCAACAGTAAAAGCTTAAAGGCCTGACAACCCCAGCTCCCACCTTCCAAACACCATCCCTACTTTCACTCTGAGGCCACACTTCCCACCAGCTATTCCCAGCAAATGGCAGGGCTTCTCAGCAGACCTGCAACTAGAAAACACAGGACTCCCCGACATGCTGCTTTGGCTTGAACCCTCCCCTGGGATGTGGTCAAAGTGTCTAAGAACTTCCTACAGAGCAAGATACTTCCACTCAACCTTGCTTACCTTCCTCTGCCTTTACCCAGGGACGGACTGATCTTACAAGCTAACTGCTTCCCCCAGCTCTCTCAGCCTCCTCCAGCTCCCTCCCGTTGTCTCTCATCCTTCTTGTCTTGTCCTCTCTGAGGACACAGCTAACCCATGTGGCCCCACAAGTGGTCCAAGAAGGAAAAGGTAAGAGCTGGGGACTGAATCCCCCACCACCTACCATCCTTGTTGGAAGATGAGGCACAGACGGTCTCTGGCACAAGATGATGGCTCAGGTCACTAAAGATTTCACCCGTGGTGCCCTGGTGAATGTCCTGTTAGAAAGGAATGCTGTGGCATTTTTAAAATATGGAAAGAATATGGACTTCCCATCATGGCTCAGTGGAAACGAATCTAACTAGCATCTGTGAGGACTCAGGTTCAATTCCTGGCCTCGATCAGTGGGTTAAGGATCCAGCGTTGCCATGAGCTGTGGTGTAGGTCGCAGACACGGCTCGGATCCCAAGTTGCTGTGACTGTGGTGTAGGCCGGTGGCTATAGCTCTGATTAGATCCCTAGCCTGGGAACCTCCATATGGGAAGAATAATGCTTATAAAGACAGCAGAGTTGGCTAATTACTGCTAAGTGACAGTGTTACCCTGAAAAGGGACAGAGACCAGGGCCACTTATATTTAATGGCTTTGTGTGTGAGCTGAGGGCCTTTGTGGGAGCCCCCAGGGAGGCCGTTGCCCCCTTCGGTGAAGTAACAGACACAGGCAAGTGATTGGCTCAGTGTCTGATGGCTAGAATCACAGAGATCCAGAAACATTTAAATACTCAGCCAGCAGGTCTCCTGCAAAAGGGAGATCCCTGGTGGGCAAAACCTGGGCCCCTGCAAAAACAGAGACTTCCTGATAGAAGAAGCTGACCCTGAAGGCTTCCCATCCTTCCAGCACCACAGCTCTGGCAGAGATGGCCCAGCCTTCCCTATTAAGAGCTGGCACTTTAGGAGTTCCCTTTGAGGCTCAGCGGAAATGAATTGGACTAGTATCCATGAGGACACAGGTTCGATCCCTGGCCTTGCTCAGTAGGTTAAGGATCCGGCATTGCCGTGAGCTGTGGTATGGGTCGAAGACACAGCTCAGATCCCGAGTTGTTGTGGCTCTGATGTAGGCTGTCAGCTACAGTTCCAATTAACCCCCAGCCTGGGAACCTTCATACGCTATGAGTGCCGCCCTAATAAAAGGGGGGAGCTGGCACTTCAACAATGCATGGTGCTTCAGGACCCTCTCCCCACTAAGGCAAGAGGTGCCCCCTTGGAAGCTGGAGTTAAATTCCTGAAGAATCCAGAGTTCCCATAAGGCACAGTAGAAATGAATATGACTCAAAACCATGAGGTTGCGGGTTCTATCCCTGGCCTCAATCAGTGGGTTAAGGACCTGGTGTTGCCGTGAGCTGTGGTGTAGGTCACAGATTCGGCTCAGATCTGATTGCTGTGGCTGTGGCATTGGCCAGCAGCTGTAGCTCCTATTGGATCCCTAGCCTGGGAACCTCCAAATGCCATGGGTGCTGCCCTTAAAAGCAAAAAAAAAAAAAAAAAAAAAAATCCTGAAGCACTCAGCTGAGGAGATGCTGTGTTAATGAGGGAAAGAAAGAAACTACACTGGGAGGATGGCAAGGACACCAAGGGATGACTCCCAGGCTTGAGTTTGAAGGCACTAGATCAAAGCAGCCGGGTTGTATCTATAAACATTCTGAATTGCTATGCTGTACACCTAAAACTAATATAATATAGTAAATCAACTATACCTTAATTTTTTTAAGGGAAAAAAAGAATATTGGACTCTTGGATGTTCATATCAGTGCATAGGAACAGACAAAAACAAAAACAAAGTGGTCAGGAGGTAAGACTTAGGTGAGCAAAGATTAATGGATTTAACATCCTACAAAGGACCCCCAGGGAACGGGGCAAACAGCTGCAGAGATGGCTCCTAAGACCAGGGAAAGGCAATGGCACTCAGAGAATAGGAACTGCTCCAGTTGTTCTGGAGTTTGGCACAGGAAGGCACAGAGGGGCAGAGGAACGGGCGTGCTCGGGTGGGTAATAAAGTGTGTGGGGCCGGAAGGTCTGCTGAGGCATTATGTTCCATTCGATGGAACCCAAAGACCACTCATCCCCAGGCCGCCAATCACCAAGAAGATTAGAGGGGGCCAGGATTGCCAAATTTAGCCAATAAAATATACAATTTCCCATTAAATTTGCTATTGGGAAAGGCAATCACAAAACTGGGCTTCTTAATAGCCGCAGGAATGACAGAGCGCCAAAGAAATAGAGGCCACCAGGATGCTGATTAATATCTATAATTTCCAAAAGTCACCCTTGGAGGCAGACAGTCACTTCAAATAAAATCACTTGCCCCAGAGCTGCCTGGAACCACTGCCTGGAGAGATGACTGATTTCCAGGAGGAAGGACCCAGCAGCCTCGTGAAAGGGAAATAACCAGAATTCTCCAGGACAGATGAACAGAGAGAGGGTCCTAGGTGACACTGAAATACGGAGACCCAAAGCATCATAATGGCAACCCTGTCAGCATAAGCCCTCTGGAGCCAGGTAATAAAGACAACCCTAGCTGCAATACAGCTCCCAGTGGGTGCCTTGTGTCCACAGACTTGACGTATGCAGTCCCCGGGGATTGGGGTGGGCATGTTTGGCAGTTGGAGTTAAACCCCACATTGGATCCCCGGCTTATGGGATAAGAATTATCATAATAGGAAAAGCCAAGTGGGAACCTTTTAAATTGCTACCTCCCCGACCCCGGTATCATGTCCCAGGGGGACATGGCAGGATGAGTGCCACCATTAATGACCTACAAGATTCTGGGCCTTTGGTCCCTATTACATTTCATTTGATTCACTTGTCTGGCCCCTGCAGAAACCAACAAACCATGGAGAGTAACTAGAAACCACCATTTCCTAAAAGTACAGGAACTGCCATTGCAACAGCTGTGCCCACAGTGACTTTATTGCTAGAGGAGATTAATAAGGCCACAGGGTACATGACAAGTGATTTTTCAAATGCATTCTTTTCCATTTCAATTTTTTTTTAAAGAATCAGAAACAGTTTGTACTCATGTGTGGCAGAAAACTGTTCCTTTACAGACTCTCCTCAGGGCCGTGTTAACTCTCCCATCCTCTGTCGCAGTATAATCCAGAAATCTGACTGCCTAGACAGCCCACAGGCCATCACACTGATCCATGACATTGGTGACCTCAAGCCAACTGGAAGGAAGAGGCAAGAAGCACGGGGAAGACACATGCGCTCAAAGGTGGTTATAAAACCCATGAAGATTTGGGGATCAGCCACTTCAACTAAGTGTCTAGGCGTCCAGCAGTCAGGGGTACCCAGGATATCCTTCTAAGCTGCATCTTGCATCTTCACCACAGAGAAGGATGTTCAGTGCCTGTAGGTTTCCTTGGGTTCTCAATGCAACACACTCCACACCTTAAAATAGTGCCCTTCTCCTTACACTGAATGACACAGGAGGCTGTCAACCTTGAGAGGGTCCAGAGCAAGAAAGCTCTCTGCAGCAGGTCCAACAGCCTCGACTGGGCAGACCCAGTGGTGTTGGTAATGGCAGTGCTGGGAGAAGATGCAGCATAATGACATTAGGGCAAGCTTGGCAGGAAAAGCACAATGCAGGCCTTCAGGATTCTGAAGCAAGGCCATGCTGTCTACAGCAGGAATTTATAAATCATACAAGCACGGTCACTGGCATATTACTGGACCCTGGTAGAGACAGGATTCTTGACCCCAGGACACCAAGTGACCACACACTCGGCACTGCCCATTAAAAGCTATGCTCCATCAGAACTACCAAGTCAGTGCTGATGCTCCCAGTAACAGTCCACCTAAACTAGAAAGGGCATCTCTGGGACAGAGACTGGACGGGGCCAGAGGGCAAGAATAAGCTACATGAGCAGGTGACCAAGATTCCACACCACCACCACAGCTGCCCAAGGCTCCACCTCCACCTGCAATTCCCATGGTGCCATGGTATGGCTTCCCATAAAACCAGCTAAAAGGAAGAAAAACCCTGGTCCCCACAAGAGGCTGAAAACAGGCCCACAGGGCTGTGAACATTCTAATCCCTCGAACCTACAGCTGCTCCCTTTTTGTTTTTCAGCTTTACTGGGGTATAACTGACAAATAAAATTATATTTGAAGTATACAATGTGATGATTGGACATGCATATACATTGTGAAATGATTACCAAAATCAGATTCACTAACATATCCATCACCTCACAGCATTACCCTTTTTTCTTTGTTAATGAGAACACTTAAGAGTTATTCTCTTGGGAGTTCCCACTGTGGCGCAGCAGAAATGAATCCAACTAGTAACCGTGAGGTTGAGGGTTCAATCCCTGGCCTCACTCAGTGGGTCAAGGATCTGGCATTGGCGTGAGCTGTGGTCTAGTTCATAGACGCAGCTCGGATCCTGCGTTGTTGTGGTTGTGCATAGGCCAGCAGCTGTAGCTCTGATTCAATCCTGAGCCTGGGAACCTCTATATGCTGTGGGCATGGCCCTAAAAAGCAAAAAACAGACAAAAAAAATTTTTAAAGATTTATTCTCTTAGCAAATTTCAAGTATACAGAACAGTATTATGAGCTGTAGTCACAGTACATCAAATCCCCAGCATGTATTTATTATCTCATAACTGGAAGTTTGTTCCCTTTGACCAACCTCTCCCCATTTCCCCCACCCCACTAGACTCTGGCAGGCACTATTCTGGAATTTTATTTTATGTGGTGAAAAAGATGTTGTAGATGTGATTCAGCTAAAGATCTTGAGATGAGAGGCTTACTCTGGATCATCTGGGTGGACCCTCAATATGGTCAGAACTCTCTTTACATGAAGAAGACAGAGGAAGAATTGGCCAAGATGAAGAAGGCAATATGACACTGATCCAGAGGGCTCTGCTGCCGTCTCTGAAGATGAAGGAGGGGACCACAAGCCAGGGAGTGCAAGAAACATAGCATTAGAGCTGGAAAAGACCAGCAAACAAGTTCTCCCCTGGAGCCTCCAAAAGAAACATATCCCCAGCTTCAATCTTAGCCAGGAAAGACTCACTCCAGACTTCTGACTGCCAGAACAGTAAGAGAATAAATTTCTGTTGGTTTAAGCCATCGAGTCAGTGATAATTTGTTACAGGGTGTTGGGATGCACAATGACAGTATTTGAGGTTGGGGCAGGCTTCCTGAAGGAGGGAGAGGTTGAACTTGCCTGTAAGGCTGTGGAGGCTTTAGCCCAGAAGGTAGCATAGGAAGGGGTCCAGGGGAAGGGAGAAGCCAGGACGCAAATAGACAACATGGGTGTCCTGAAAACCCATCAAGAACAGGACACAGAGAGAAAGGACATTCATCATGTTCTCACTGCCCACCTTGCCTTATGCTTTCTGCCCAATTTCTCTACAGGAAAAGTGATCTATTTCCCTGGGCCCTGTGGTCTGTATCCCAGAATCTGCAAGCCCTTGACCCCTGTGCCATGGGAGATGCCCAAAAAGATGGAGTCCCTGGGGAGGAGGCCTGTCCCCAGACAGCTCTGGGAAAGACTTCCTTGACAGACTTAGCCCTGTGCTCCCTCCCCTCCCTTCCCGCCAGGTTCAGCCACTGAGTTCTCTGGCACTGATGCCTCTGAAATATTTGCAGAATGTTCTCCCACGCCCCTCAGTTGGGGCCAAGGTCAAGCCGGCAAGTTCTGCTCATTTAGGTTTCGGTCATAAATCATAAATCTCTCCCTTCCCTTCAATGCTTCAGTGGAGATTTCTCAAAGTGAACTGCCTCCTTCTAGCCTCCAGGGAAGGACCTGTTCCCACCACTGGCCCCAGAAACCCAGCCCCAAAGCCCTTCCCTGGGAGCTGACACCCCTTCTCCATGTCCAGCCCAGGGCCACAGAGTGAGCTCTCTGGATGCTCTGATGTCACTCTCTTGGCTCCAGAGATGTCCAGTTCCGGAAACAGGGATCAGAAGGGGCCTTATCAGTAGGCATGGGGCGTGGAGGCAGGACGCCTGGGTTGCATTCCTGGCTCAGCTTGCAGTTTGCACAAGTCACTGACTCTTTCCTGCTGGGACCTGACTCCCCTAACCACACACTGTGCAGCCCTTGGGCTTCTCATAATAACGCCTCAGTAGGCATCTGTCCATGGTGTCCAGGCCCAAGGCAGCTTGATGAGGGAGATGACCTCCAGGATGAACTTGAGCATGGCAGCCCCCCTACAGTCTCTGCATTCCTGATGATTACATTTCTTTGAGACTGATCTCTGACCCCAGAATCCTACCTAGGAAATGACTAGGAGCTACCAGCATGAATTAAATACCAGGTCCTAAATTCTGAGCTGGTCTCACCCAGGGCTAATCCCAATCCATGTCTTCTCTCCTCTTCACCAGAGACTTGCTAAATTGTCCTGCTAACGCTATGCAAAGTATAGGTCATACTGGGTGTTACAAATGAAGAACAAAGTCCAGAGAAAGTCAGTGTAATTTACCAAACTCGCCCACTAGAAAGCAGGGGAGCAGGGGTCCCAGGGTGCATCTCTGTAAACCCAAATCTGCCTGATCTCAGAGGGTACAAGAGGCAACCTGAGGACATTTACAATAATCACACATTTTGGAAGGTGAGGGGGAAGCTATTTAACTTGAAACTTCTGACTGTGTCTCCCCAACCTACTTCATGGACCCATTTTCACTTGGTATTAATAGGAGACAGACACAAAATTAAGTCAATCATCTCAATGTCCCCTGTGTGCCTGGACCTGTCATGTTTGGCCAAAGTACAGGAGAAGTAAATTCTCAACATGGCTACAACCAATCTGTCATTGGTCCATGTGTTTTGACCTAGCTGCCATACTGGTTCAAGAGTCCAGTTGGTAAGACTAAACCTTTGGGATGAAAACAGTCACAGTGGCCAAGAAGAGAAGGACAAGCCATATTTAAGATATCCAGAGATCAGATGGGGTAGGAGTGGCTGAGACACAGAAGGAATGAGAAGGAAGCAGGGACTCAGTCTTTAGCAGCCCTTGGTCCTCTAAAGCTGGGTCTCAGGGTGTCCCTCTGACATAAGGAGCCCTCAGAACCTGCCCCCAATCTGATGGTAGACACAAAGCCCCTCCACTCTCCTGGGGGTGGGGGGCAGCAGCCATGCCTAGAGTCACCCCGGCCTGGCCCTAGGACCAAGGCTGTTATCACTCCTGCAGGCAGCAGTTGAGTGCACAAGGGTCCCTTTGTTGCCACCACACTGGCATCTTTCATTCTAAGGCCACGAGCTTCTGTGTGCACGGGACCCACCTCCTCCCTTCCCAGGACACTTTGATCCTCCTCCCATTTGAAATCGTGCTGGCTTTTCAACACCCTCCCAGACAATCAGGTTCTTTTCTTTTCAATAACCAAGCTGTTCTCCTGATTCCACCTCAGTTCTCTCCAATGACTCTGACCCACAAGAGTTCAAGGGGACAGATCTCAAGAAACAACAGAAACACATGTCATACGCAGTGGGTTTCTGGCTGAGGTGAACATGGAAGGCCTTCCACAGGCTCAAAAACACTGGTTGAAAGAAAGGATGAATAAGTGGGTGAAGAGCTAAAGGGAAGTGATGGCAAAAGCCAAGGGCAAAGCATAGCGTGGTTTCTCTCCTTTCACAGACAAGTGGTCAACTCTGAACTTCCAGAGTAGCCTTTAACTCTATCCCCTCCATTCCCTGACTCTCCCAGAGCTGATGGTTTAAGTCTCTCTCAGTCATCTTCTCCTCTTCATCTTCTCTCCTGCTACCACCTCAGTTCATGTTATCTCCTAGCCGGTCTAGGTCTGAGCCTCTTCAACTGGTCTCTCTCTCTGCTTCTCTTTTCGGATGGGAGATACATCCTGCATGCCACCCCCAGCTCATCACTCTGACCACAGTCAAAGATTTCAGTGCTGAATGCACAAGTGTCTTCCATCTCTTGCGAAGTCTTCTGTGGTCTTTCTGTCTCTCCATTATCACTTCCCTAGGGTCAGCAGGGTGTAATAGGGAATGTACTGGATAAGGGGTCATGGGCCAGCACTAACTCCCAGTTTGCTCTTCATAGCCATGCAACCTTGGCCAAGGCACTTTAACTTTCTGGACCTAACATTCTCACCAGTACAATGAGGACATTGAACCTCAGAATCTCTGAACAATCTTCCAATTCTCACATTCCGTGATCCCAGGAAAATGTACACTTCTGCCAAATTGTCTCTGACTCACAAATATTCCTTTTACTGTCCTAATTTTGTCCTTTTCTGAACATGTCTTTGTCCTACTTAGAATGGCCTTTTTCTTCTCCCATCCAAATCCCACACATTCTTCATGGCCCTCCTGAAATCCCACCTTCCTTGAGATCATCCCTGGCCCATCAAGAATGAGATCTCTCCTCTTCTGCCCCTGCTCCCATCACACTGGTGGTGCCTGCTACACATGCCTCAAGTACTATTATTACTCCATGTGAACACACCTTGTTTATCTGACTACAAGAGTACCATGTCATAGGAGGAGGTGTCTCAGACCTGCCATAACCTTTGTACCCAGCACACAACCCCCAAACAGGTAACGATGATTTCTAGAAAAAGAGGAAGAAGGACCAACAGCCAGGAAATCTGGGCTCTAGTCGCCTATGACCTGAAGCACTCCACCTGTGTAGACCTGAGTTTTCTCATCTGTGAAATGGGTGCTCTGAATCAGGATACTAATTCATCTCTGAGATCCCTCCCAGAGCCAACACTCCGTGACTTTCTGATAAAGAATTCCCAAACCTTCTTGGGGTCTCGCTTTTCTTTATTTTCAAATCCCTTTGAAAGGGGGACTTTTCAAATAAGGTACCTCAGTTTCTCATCTCGCCTGGGCCACTTCTGGAATAAAGTGAAATTCAACTGTCATAAGTCACCACAGTGTGGATTTCCAGATTCTTAGCTGGCTGAACTATTCCTCAGGAGTGGACTCTGTTCACATAGGGAGGACCGGCTATCTGACACTTCAAGGCTTCTTACAGCTTTCCTTACCTTTAACTGCTTACAGCTACCCATGACTTTAATGCCAGGATCCTAATGACAAGGGTTTAAGAAAGCCCCAGAATATATATCCCCCTTTACAGATGGTTTCTTTCTTCCTTTTTTTTTTTTTTTTGTCTTTTTGCCATTTCTCGGGCTGCTCCTGTGGCATATGGAGGTTCCCAGGCCAGGGGTCCAATCAGAGCTGTAGCCACCGGCCTACGCCAGAGCCACAGCAACCCAGGATCTGAGCCGTGTCTGCAACCTACACCACAGCTCATGGCAACACCAGATCCTCAACCCACTGAGCAAGGCCAGGGATCGAACCCTCAACCTCATGGTTCCTAGTCAGATTCGTTAACCACTGAGCCACGACGGGACTCCTACAGATGGTTTCTTACACAGAAACCAGCATTCAGTTCCTACTGGAATTTGAAACATCATCGCTATAGTTACTGTTTTTTAGTTAGAGACAGGAAGAGCTGAGGAACTTTAAATACCAAAGACTTAACATCTTTATCCAGAAAACAGAAGAAAAGGGGGCCCTGGTAGTGATACATTTCACCTGCTGGTGGGACTGTCCTGACCATCTAATCACCAAAGAATCAGTCAACTTATGCTCCTTCCTGACTTGGTACCACATCTTCACACCACGTCATGCTGTGCCCCATTCGGGAATTCTTCATCACATCCTCTGTGGTAAGACACTGCACTGTGTCAAGACTTTTTAGACATTAGTGAAATGTGCTGGGGGTGGGGGAGGGCAGTGGAGTATAAGAGGAATGTCTATACTCAACAGTAGTTCTGTGCTGAGCCCTCTGCCCCGTTCCTTCCCTCCCCAGGCAGGAAGATCACATCCTGACTGTCAGGAGGTGCCAGGCCCTAGGCTGAGTACATACTACACACATAAGGTGGACCCTGTTATCATCCACTTTGAGAAACAGGAACAGAGGTTTAGTGAGAACAGACAGCCCAGTCTCACAGGGTAAGGAGCATGACCAAAAGTCAAAACCAACTCTCTGTGGCTCCAAACCCAAGGTTGAAACCACTTTGAAACCCATCCACATTCATATCTTTTTGGCTTCACAGAATGTCTGAATCCACTCCACCTGCTTGGAAAGTCCAGATGACCAGGATCACCCCAAGTGTGTCCTAAGTTGTTGCTCAGTGATTCCTGGGAATTTAGCAAGACACTTTAGCCAAGGTTCCTCGGGGCCACTTAGGGATATGCAGTTTGATTCTTTTCTTGATCTGGGGGAAAGGATCGTTTCCTATCCCCTTTTCCCACGTCCCTGCTCAGCCCCACAGTGAAAAGGAAAGAGAGCTGGTTATCTAGGAGGGGTGAGAAAACAAGCCCACACACCGCCCCACCCCGCCTCTCACAGGTTTAAATACCTTCTGTCTGTTCAGCATCCTGAGAAGTGATAAGGGAGGGCGGGGCTGGGAGGGGGCTGTGAATCATCACACCAAATGCTCTTTTGTCTGCAGGATGAATGCCCAGCAGCCTTCCTCTCCCAGAACACAATGGAGCTCCACAGAATCACGGCTCCCTCTCAGGCTGCTCCTCCTTTTGGCTGTGTAACCCAACCTCATAACCGAGACTCAAGCTGTGGTCCCTGGCCCAGCAAATAGCCCCCGTGCCAGTCCAGAGCCTGGCCCTTGTCCCACAAGCCCTGGCCCGTGGCTACCTACAGTGCTCTGGGCTGACCCTTTGATGAAGGCACCAGAAAACCCAAAGGACTTCAGGAAGAACCTCCTGGTACAAAATGGACAGTTCTACTTTAGGGATGCCCCCAGTTTCCTCCAGTTTCCCCCAGTAACCCTCACTGCCTGGCCTGGTCCCAAACTGGAATTAAAGCTGAAGCAGAGGCCTTCACTAAGCCTCCCAGGACCTGGGCCAGAAGAACCTTTGATTACAGTTCTTACTTTGATGAGTTATCAGGGCTGACAGCCAAGTGACACTTGAATTCCTCCCCAGTTCTTGTTCCTTGGGCGTGTAGGCTTTAAGAATCTTAGAAGGCTTGCTCGGAGTGTGTCTAGTGAGGCAGGATGCAGGCATTCCTGGGTACCTCCCTTGCCACCATCAACCTCAAACCATCCACCACAGTCCCCATCACAGCCTCCCCTGGCCCACAGGACAACGGTGTGGGAAAATTGGGTTTTCATGCCTAAGCCAAAAAGCAATTCAGAAAAGTTAGAATGTTTTAGGAACATTTTAATCCATTTATTTCACTCATATTTTCCTTTTGTTTTTCTTTTTTTTTTTTTTTCTTTTTAGGGTTGCACCTGTGGCATATGGAAGTTCCCAAGGGAGGGGTCAAATCTGAGCTACAGCTGCCGGCCTACACCACAGCCATAGCAACGCTGGACCCGAGACTCACCATAGCTCAGGGCAACACCGGATCCTTAACCCACTGAGCAAGGCCAGGGATGGAACCCGAATCCTCTTGGATCCTGGTCAGGTTCATTAACTGCTGAGCCACGAAGGGAACTCCCCATATTTTCCTTTTTATGTAGGTGCAAGAGTTATCCATAATTTTTTTTAAAAAGCCTACATTTTAAAAAGTCAAAAAGAGCATTTTTAATGGAGTAAAATAAAAATTCTAAGTAATGGGCGGAGGCCAACTTAAATCATACTCCAGTCCCAAATCACACAGCTGGTCAATGACAAAGCCAAGTCAGGAACTAGGGACTCCTGTTCCCAGTCCCAAGATCATTCCATTGTGGCTCCAGTCCACTGAGGGCCACCACTGGGTCTCCACACAAGGTGTCACTCAAATGCAGCCATCTGCTTGGAGCTCTGCTGGAAGCCCACCCACCCACTGGGCCCACCCCTCAGCAAAAGGGAGAAGGAATGTCACTGAGTGCTTCCTGCTTGCAGAGCCAAGCACTTGGGATGCCTGGAAAGAAGTGTCCCGGCTGGCCTGTGGTCGCTAAGGAAGCAGGTTCAGCCTCTGGCGCTCTGGCCCTGTGTTCCCACCCTCTTTCCCAGGCAGGTTCAAGTCCCCAGCTACACGGGGGCTTGGTCCAGAGAGAGGTTCTCACCTGGGCAAACAGAGAAGGCAAAGAAAAGCAGTCAAATCTAGAACTGTTTGGAGACCTCCCAGAAGAGGGAAGGAAACCCAAGATGTCTAGGGTGGGGCTGAAGGACTGTTAGTGAGGCAGAATATTAACTCAGGCAGTCCGTGTAGGAGCGTGGGCTTCCATGCATTCTTTGACACACCCTTGATGAACATTTATGGCTTAAGGGCTCCAGGGAGGAATATCCTCACAGGCCTTGTTTACTATAGGGAGTGTACCTATATGGATAGATGGACAGTAATCCCTAATCCCCAGTGACTCAGTTTACAGGGTGAAAAAAAAGGACAAAGAAACTATGAGACTTAACAGAACATTTCTACCCCTAAGACCCTATTGGACAAGGACTGATATGGGTGACTGAGCAAGGCCAGTGGGAGAAAAAATACACATCTTTCTGGACCCCACGCTGGTACCTTCCCCATCTTTAAGGAATAAAAACCCCCACAGGACAATAGAGAAAGGGGGCTCTTCTCCCTGCTCCCAGCAACCCTGGGAGCTATTTGCTTTCCTTTTATAAAGACTTTGCTTGCTTGCAGCCTGCGTGTTCGAGGAGTTCATTCTTCAACTGCCGTGAACAAGAACCCGGATTCCAGTATCGTCTTTCTGGTATCATTAGGACTCGAACTTGGCTTTTCCCGAAAGACCCAGGACACTGACCCTCTGCTCTGCCATAACTGGCATCTTAGGACTTGCCCTCCATGAGCTGCTGTCATGAAAATCTTTGGAAATCTTAACTTGTTTCTTGGGTGGCTTGAGGCCAGTGAAGGGAAGGGGAAGAGATATTACTTTTGAGACTTGTGGTTGTCTAGAAACACTAGGCTGTACTAGAAAATTCTGGTGGTCAAGGGAGAAGTTAGGAGACAGGCCCTTTGTTCAGAGAGCCTGGTAATAAAACCTTCAAAGTCACAGGAAGAACATCAGGGAAGGATCATGAATTCTGCAAACAATCCTAAAAGCAGGTCCTAGCTTCACCATTTATTTGCCGTGTGGCTTTGAGAAACTTAACCCACCTTGAACTTCAGCTTCCTCATTTGAATATGGAGATAAAAATAAACACTTGAAAGGGGTGTTGGAAGACAAAAATGAAATGAAATATATAAAGTTCTTGGCTCATAGCAGGCGATCCCCAAATATTTGTTCTTTCTTCTAAACCTTGAAGATTCCACCAGTGCTATGTTTTAAAACATCTCTTTAAACAATCGAAACCATTGTAAAATCGTCAGGCATTTTGCCCTAGAAGCTGTGAGATTTGCAGGATGTAATCGGATATCATTTTAATAAGTGTGTGAGTTGTGTGGTCCTACTGGTCAGGAAGACTATGGAAAGAAGATAGAATTCCATCAGTGTCAAAGGTTAGTGGAGCTAAATGGAAAAGAAATTAATATATCCAAGACAAAGGCAAACGAAATCGAGACAAATCGTGTAGCTGCCTGAGTTGGCTGCAGGCTTCCATGACTAGATGGGGCTTAGTGGAGTAAAATGAATATATGCGGAGGTGATACACTGGGTTAACATCCTGGACACTGCAGGTCCCAAAAAACAAGGTAGGTGCCAGCAGTAAGTGGTCATGTAGCTACAGCAGTCTGTGCATTCCTATACAGAACACCAACAGCTCATAACATTTTAAAGTTCCTGGTGTGGGCTACAAAGAAGGCTGCCAAGAATCCAGGCTAAAATCCCAGCTAAAATCCCTGAATTCTCCCAAAATTGCTTGGGGGTGGCATCATTATTACTTCCTTAGTGGCTAAGCATCTTTAACTCTGGGCAGATTTAGAATTAAGGACAGAAATGTTTAGGAGAACCAAACTTAGAATATTAATATTTAGGCATTAAGAAGAAATGTGCCTGCGGTTCCCGCTGTGGCACAGTGTGTTAAGAATCCAACTGCAGCACGTCCAGTTACTGTGGAGGTGCAGGTTCAATTCCCAGCCCAGTGCCGTGAGTTAAAGAATCCAGCGTTGCTGCAGCTGTGGCATAGGTTGCAGCTGTGGCTCAGATTCCATCCCTGGACCAGGGAACTTTCATATGCTCAGGGAAGGCAGAGAAGAAGAAAAAGGAGGTGGGGGGTGGGAGAGTAGGGGGAGGGGAAGGAGGGGAGGGGGAGGGGAGGGAGGAGGGGAGGGGGGAGAGAAGGAGAAATCTCCGTCTGTTTGATAATGTAAGTATTTGCAATATTCGAGAGTTTGCTTAGACTATTACAAAATATACCTACACTGAAAATTCCTATTTTAAATGTGCGATTAATTGATTTAGACTTGTATATATAAGTTTAATTTTTCTGAGTTTATATACAGTTTTGGAACAGTTAGTACTTAAGGATCACCATATATGTAGGTTTATTCTATTAAATTTATAAGAGTTACTTAAGAATTTTAGAAGGTTTATTTTGTTAGATACTGAAGAACTTCAAAATGAGTTTAAAATAGTTAACTTATAAATGTAGCTTTAAAAGCTTAGAGGCATTAATGTCTATAAATAGGCCTAGTTATTAATCAAATATCTCCTTAAAAATAACTGACAACATTTGATAAACAAGTACAATAAAATTTGTAAGTTGAACTTTAAGGTTTAAAAACTGAGTATATAACTTTATAAATTATATAGTAGCTACATAACTTTAATAAACTAGATATTAATTTTTAAAAATCAAAGAAACTCTGAATATTTTATATTCATAAAATCTGTGAGGACCAAAAAAAAAACACAACACCCTCCCATTTGGGGAGAAAAATAAAATCTTAAGACAAATTATAATAAAGAAAGCAGATACTCTAATTGAAAAGGGGGTAGAGCCTGCAGCCAGCTTACTGGTCTACCTAAACTCCAAACATGCAAATCCCACCACCACTGCCATCACTGTCCCCATCCACATCCTCCTTACTCTCTACCCAATTGGGGACAGGAGCCAAATATCCCCAAGTATAGGTCAAGGGGGAAGATATGACAAATAACAGATCACTAGCTTTGAAACCACACAGACCTGAGTCATTGAATAACAATCTATAGGAGCTTAGGAAATGTATCTGAATTCTGAGGTTCTGTTTCCTTATTTCTGCAATAGGGATTTTTTAAATGCCTACTCTGAAGGTTACTGAGAAAAAAAAAAAAATACATGTAATCTGCATCCAAACTTGACCACTCGCCATCAGGGCTGTGGTTGCAAACAAGACACCACTGTGCCCTCGAGAAGAGCTAAGAGGATGATTGCACAAATGAATAGGGCTTGACCAGTGCTGCTGCACCTGCAGGTAACACTCAGGGGAAGGAAATGCCACTTACTCTCTATCCAACTGTGGGCTCTGAGCCTCTGCATCCTCTCCTGCAACTGGGGAAAACTGACCACCATTGCACAGTTGAGGGGATCAAAGGGGGGGTGCATGTGTGAAAACTTCTGGCTCAGGGCCCAGCACACGCGGGAGAATCTTATACTCTACATGCATATGGCTAGTTCTTCCTGGCACCACGCCACTGCATCGAATCCCAAGTTGCAGGGCTATCACCAGGTCAACACCTTGTCAACCTCTGAGGATGGAGAGATTTGGAAATTGCTGCCAGGCAGGGAGGCTGGCATGCTCTCCTGTACCCGTGATCCTGACTGACCCTGAGGAACCAGTCATTAGTCTGGAACAGATAAATCACCATCTGGTTCTACTCAAATTTTCTCTCCTTTTACCGCCTTAGAAGTTTGTATAAAATGCCACATCCTCACCTGCCCACTGCTCACCCCAGCTCCGTTTCTTTCAAAATTTTCTGGTGGAGATCCTGGCCTGTGACCCTCCCATCTGCACTTCACATTCCTGGACCTCTGCACACCTCTTTGTCCACCAAGTGCAAGGGGCTGCTCTTGGCCTGCTGGCAGTGGATCTCAAGGAGTGACATGATGGCTGATTGTCAGTCCAGAACTTACACTAAACCTCAGCAAGACACTCCCTCTTAGAGCCCATTCCTGGGTTCAAGCTTCTCACCCAAGCAAGTAAATTTTGAAACTTGGGACTCAAGGAACAAAATTCTCACCCGTCCCTTGTGCCAGAAGCATCTTGCCATGTTCCCCAAGGGGAGGGCAGGCCCCAGATCATGGAGCTATTTGGACTGTAGATGGCTCTGAGTTTTCCATTCTTTTTTCTCCTCTCCTCCTCTCTTATGCACAGAAGGAGTGATTCAATCACATTCCCGGAAAGGCTGCCCGATATCTAAACCCTCTGAGCCAGGAAACTATTGCTTTGGTCCAAAGAGAGGTCATACAATGGATATTTGCTTGCTGTCTACCTCCAGTCACCCTTTGAGTAACGTTACCCAGAAACTCCTCTAAAGAATCACTCCCTCTCCACTCTCGATCCATGTGCTTGGGTGAAACTGACTCCAGCCCAGCTGCCAGGGTCAGCCGAGCCAGAGAGAGAGTTTGAGTCAGCTCAGGGTTCCATTAAAAAACAAAAAAACAAACAAACAAAACAAAACAAAACAAAAAAAAACATAGACTGAGTGGCCAAAGCAACAGGAATTTGTTTCTCACAGTTCTGAAAGCTGGGATGTCCAACATCAAAATGCTGGGCCCTCGGTTCCCAGTGAGGGCTCTCTTCCTGACTTGCAGACAGCCACCTTCTCACCATGTCCTCACAGAACAGAGAGAAGGAGGAAACTCTCTAGTCTCTGCTACCAAGGGCACTAATCTCATCATCAGGGCCCCATCCTTACAACCTCATCTAATCTTAATGACCTCCCAAAGGTGCCCCCTTCCAAATACCATCACTTTGGGGGTTCATGCGTTAACAAATGAGTTTGGGAGGGGAAAACAATTTAATCCACAGCAATGAGCTTCATACTGCCCCGGCCACAGTGCCTGATTTAGGGACTGACATGGAACACAGAGCCAATGAGACCAAACACTTGCTTCTTCTCTAGCAGACCGAAACCTCAGGAGGATGAGGTCTGAGCTGTAAGCAGGCACCTTGACATCAGAGGACAGAACAGCTCAGAGAGAGTGTATGCTCAAGGGTCCTAATAACACCTGACCTGAAGCCAAGCCCACCCTCCCCTTCTGTAGGTTTTAAATAAGGCAAAAATTGGCCTCTTGGCTTAGGCCAGTTTAGGTTAACCTTTTATTTGCTGCAACCAAAAAAGCCCTAACTTATGCAGACCTACCCCAGTTCACCCAGTGGTATGCCAGTGAAAATGCACAAGAGCCACTTGTTAGTTTTAGGGGTTGTGAAAACCAGGTGTTAAACACCCATTATTAATAAGTGAATTATGCACATTTATCAATTCTATTTTTTCTAAATAATGAATACTCAAAACCCTTCCCTTCCTCATAAGTTTACTTTGTTTTCAGGTTATTTTTATCTGTTATGTCTACATAGTGGGAAAACTATACCACCCAGCATCTCTTTGCAACTCTGCATTCAGTAGCATCACTTTGGTGGCTTGAAACCAGCTGGGATAGAAGTATTTTGAGCACAAATATTGACAAACACTGCAAATCAAGGTTTGATTTATTGCCTTGTTGATTGCCTAGACTTAAAAAAGTGATGGAGAGGAGTTCTCTTGTGGATCCCAGCAAGTCGAGGATCTGGCATTGCCATGCCAGCAGCTTGGGTTGCTACTGCGGTGTGGGTTTGATCCCTGGCTGGGGAACTTCCACATGCCGTGGGTGTGGCCAAAAAAAGAAAGTGATGGAGAAAGAGTTAATAATGCAGATTAAAATTAAAATGCATAACGTTTTTAGTTGTAAACCTGTGACCACAGCAAAAACTGGAGGAAATACTCTTGCAGTATTGGAAAATTATTATCAGACTAAGCAAAGAATACCTGTGGCCACTGCCATCACCTGGCACAGGGATGAGAACTAAAAATCAAAAGGACACAGTGCTCAGGTGCTCAAGGCCAAGCAGCACAGAAGATGCAGCAGTAAAAGACCCTGCTGCTGTCATCAGGACGTGCATTATTTAATTGTGAAGACAACCCCAGCACACAGAAAATAGAGACTCTGAGTCAGGGATGATGAATATCTGTTATGCATGCCACCACCTCCCCGTCCACATCTCTCTGCCCTGAGCCTCGAAGCTTCCTGCCCAACAGAGCACTCAGGCAGCCGCTGCTGTGTGCCCCATGGTGACAGCACCCAGGAGTACAGATTGTGGGACACCCCAGTTTAAAAGTTCAGCAGCAAGATCAGCCGGAACTGCAGTACTTAAGGAAGGCTTGGTAGGCAAGAAACTTGAAAAGGGCCTCCAAGGATGAGTAAGAAGTCTGTTGGAATTGCAGATTCCCAGACCTACTGAATGAGACACTCGTGCTCTTCCAGGTGGTACTGATGCGCGCTGACAGGTGAGAGCCATGGACTCTGCCCTGCCCCTTCTCCAGCTGCCTTCTGTCACCCATGCCGGCGTTATACTTACAACTTCACCGTGCAGCACACAAGCAAGCTGGAACCCTGACTCTTCTTACGTGGGGGAAGAACAGCTCTGAGATACCACAGAGCTCCCCGGGGCCACAACAATGAGGAAGCTGAGTCTGGGCTGTGGCCAGGTCTCCGGGTGCTGGAGCAGTGTTATTTCCATCAGCCCCAAGGCAAGAAAGCACAGTGGTAGCATGATTCCCCCAGCCCCCCCCTCCCAATTTCCTCTCTCACCTTCCCAAGGAGTTGGCCGGCCTTCTGAAACGGGCTGCGAAGAAAAGGCCGGTGGGGTGATGACAGCTGGCTGACAGAGGGGAGTGAGAGGGCCTGCTGTGGGCCCCCCTCCATAACACAGGCAAAGGTCCCAGCAGGGGCCCTGCCATTCCCTTCCTCCATCCCTCCCTGCAAGGACGAACCATGAGGACCCCCAAAGCCCCAGCTCATCAGATGCCACAGCCCAGAGCTGGCCAGTGGCAAGCATGCAGAAACACAGCCTGCAGTGAACCCTGGGAACACAGCCACCAGCTTTGGTCCAGGATCCAGCTCCTCGTGCCAAATCCTCTTGGGAAGAAACCATCGGGCTTTCAAGAGAAACCATCTGCAACCAAGCCCAAGGTAACGGGGTCAGGTTGGGGTCGTGGAGAAGGCAAGGCTCTGAGAAGCCAGACATAGGGTTGGAAATCCATCCTATCGCTGAAGAGCACTGCAAACCGCATTCCTCACCTTCCCTGAGAACTGGGTGACGCGGGGAAGACAGAGGCTGTGGGAATGAAGTGAAATAACACAGGCAAAGGTCCTGGCAGAGGCCCTGCCATTCCCTTCCTCTGTCCCTCCCTGCGGCAGTCCTCTTTCTCCATTTCCATGGATCCCGGGAAGAGGGTGCCAGAGTGGCTGATGAACCAGGCTAAAGGGAAGTCACTCTGCCCAGGGCAGAGACAGCTTCTAAAAGTCCCTTCTCATATTCGATCATAAGTCTGTCCGGGTCAAAACTGTGTGGGCTGTTACTCTGCTAGGATGGGCTTTACCAGCATTCGGCCCTTGGCATGCACAGTAATGAGCTGCTCTAGAACTTATGCAATACCAGGCCTGAAGAAATTAAGCATAATTCTCCAGAATTCCCCAATTATCTGCAATTAACCAGGATTTCTCAGAAATCAGTAATTCCCTGGCAAACTGCACACACAGGCCAAATCCAGCCAAAGGCCTGTTTTTGTAGATAAAGTTTTATTGGAACACAGCCAGGCTCGTTCATCTACCTGTGATGTTTGGCTGCATCCATGCTACAAAGGCAGAGCTGGATTGCAAAGGTTAAAACCATACACTACCTGGCCCTTTACAGAATAGTTTACCAAGCCCTGCTCCAAAAGAAAGCACGAACAGTTGTGGTTTGAGCTCTTGGCAAAGCAGACTCTGAGAAGAGAGTGCAGAGTTCAGGTGTTAAACAGGGAACACCAGAGTTCCTGTTGTGGAGCAGGGGAAACAAATCCGACTAGGAACCATGAGGTTGAGGGTTCGGTCCCTGGCCTTGCTCAGTGGGTTAAGGATCTGGCGTTGCTGTGAACTGTGGTGTAAGGCGAAGACGCAGCTCGGATCTGGTGTTGCTGTGGCTATGGTGTAGGCCGGCAGCAACAGCTCCGATTAGACCCCTAGCCTGGGAACCTCCATGTGCCATGGGTGCGGCCCTATAAAGACAAAAGACAAAAAGAAATAAATAAATAAATAAAAATAAACAGGGAACACCTCTGGGACCCCCACGTCTGGAAGGTGACAAAGGAAGCAGGAGTGGACTCAGGAAGGGCACAGACTATTATAATGCAGATCCGGTGACTCCACAGGAAACGCTGGAGCCAACAGCCCCCCAGAGTGGTCTTGAATTATCTTTTGCCTTGATCAGCCTTTGGAAGTGGGCCACCGCCAGAATGGCCTGAACCTAGGCAAGGAAACTCCCTGAGGGGCTGACTGCTGACAACACTCCCAGTAGCCGGGCATCAAATCGTCCCTGCCAGAGGACCTCAGCAGTACACTCCTAGGCCCACCACACTCACACTCTTTAAGCTTGCCCTCCCTCCCTTCCCCAGGCGCACCCAACAGCGACTCCATTGAGTCATCCCAACCTCCTGAGCATGTGAGTCGTCATCGGTGGCACACAAAGGTCAAAGTGGACACACCATTTCGGAATAACAACTAAGACATCATCTTAAAGACAGTCCTGATAATATGCTTGAAACAATTTTATATCCATAAGTTTTATCAGAAATCATCAACAGAGAAACAGGCTATGAATGTGGTGCATGCCATTCATAGGAAAAGTGGACTTTCTATTTCTTTGTTTTCTTTTCTTTTCTTTCTTTCTTTCTTTCTTTCTTTTTTTTTTTTTTTTTTTGTCTTTTTAGGGCCGCATTTGCTGCATATGGCCTCAGCGGCGCCAGATCCAAGCCTCGTCTGTGACCTACACCACAGCTCATGGCAATGCCAGATCCTTAGCCCACTGAGTGAGGCCAGAGACCAAATCCGCATCCTCATCGAGTCAGGTTCATTACTGCTAAGCCACAACAGGAACCCCCAATTTTCTATTTCTACAAATCACGCCAAGATTTTCTGATGGAATGATGGGTAAGATCTAAGATATGTAACATACATGATATAAAATGTCTTATATAAAAGATATAAAATGAGAGATAAGGTACAAAAATATTGCTACTCTTGGTACAGGAGCAAGAGATTTTTGAGTCTAGAGATGAGGTTCAGTCCCCCATCTGCTACTGACTGTCAACAATCCCTTCACCCTCCCAGTGTCCACCCATCGGTGAGATGGGACTGGAGTACCCTACCTACCTCACAGGGTTGTCACTGAAACGGATGAAACGATACATGAGAAATGGTGATGAAATCTGTAAAGTGCTCAAAAAAATATCTTATTGTCTACACTGGTGTTCTGGAACAATGTAATCATGCTCTTGAAGTTCTTGATTTTACATATTCAACTATGTAATCATTTTTTGTCTTTGTTTTTTTTTAGGACCACATCTGTGGCATATGCAAATTCCCATGCTAGGGGTTTAATGGGAGCTGTAGCTGCTGGCCTACTCCACAGCCACAGCAACACCAGATCTGAGCCACATCTGCGACCTACACCACAGTTCACGGCAACGCCAGATCCTTTAAACCACTGAGCAAGGCCAGGGATTGAATCCGAGTCCTCATGGATAGTAGTCAGGTTTGTCACTGCTGACATGGTGGGAACTCCTCATTTCAATTCTTTTTCTGGTTTTACCAAGTATATCATGAACATTGCATCATATGCCAAAAAAAAGGTTATTTTAAGATATTTTTACGTTCTTTACTTATGTACATACACAGGCGCGCGCGTGCGTGCGCACACACACACACACACACAAACACACACACACACAAATAGACAAACACCAGGCCCAAACACTATTTCCCTCCTGAGACAAATATCTCAGTGAGTAGATCGGCGTGAATATTCACAACCCTTGGCTGAAGATGTTGGAGAAAATGTCAGTGAATATTCAAAGTCCCATCTCTTCCTGTTCCACTCCCAGCGGTATCACATGAGGTCTCACCAACCCCTGGGAGCCCATTTTTTTCGCCCTGGACTTAGGGTGGCAGGGTCTCCCTGAGCTCTAAGCAACCAGGTAAAGACAGTGAAGTCTGGGGTTTGACTTCACTCTGTCTTGTGTCCCAGCTGGCACATCTCTTCCCTCCATGGGTCATTATCTTCTCTGCATTTCTTCTCTTTCAGGCAATCTCTTCACTCCACTGACACACCCATACAGATTATACATATCACTTATTTCTTGGGCTGCATTAGCCACGGGGAAAGAACACCGTGGTAACAGGATAACCAGCATTACTCAGGCTCTGCCCCCTTCTTTCCAATCTGCCAAAATCTCCAGTTTTTATTCAAAGTCCCTCGCAACTGGTTGCGGGAGTTCTTCGGAAGTGCCTGCATGTTTCCATATTTCCCAGCTCTCCCAGCTGCCATGGGGTCTCTGCTGTCTGCTTTCTCTTCGGCTTTAAGCTTGCCAAGCTCTATGAAGGTGGCCTGGCTCTTGCCCGTGATAAAGCCCTTCCAGTCACCAGTAGGGAGAAGAGGTCAGTGGTGTTGCAGTGGATCTGGGGAGAATCCCCTCCCGGCCTGGATACCAAAGCAGGAGTATTGGCTCCTCCCCAGCTTCCTTTTTTTTTTTTTGTCTTTTTTTGCTTTTTCTAGGGCCACTCCCAGGGCATATGGAGGTTCCCAGGCTAGGGGTCCAGTCGGAGCTGTAGCCGCCGGCCTACGCCAGAGCCACAGCAACAAGGGATCCGAGCCACGTCTGTGACCCACACCACAGTTCACGGCAATGCTGGATCCTTAACCCACTGAGCAAGGCCAGAGATCGAACCCGCAACCTCGTGGTTCCTAGTCGGATTCATTAACCACTGTGCCATGATGGGAACTCCATCCTCCCCAGCATCTTAAGACTATCATGCAAACCACCCTTTCCATTTCTTCTCACTCAAAGCCCCCTCCCCTGACTCTCTTTAGCACTCAGAGCCAGATCCTGGGATTGAAGCGACTCCACCCCCTTTCTTATTTTTTTATTTTTAGGGATTTTGTAATGATTAGTGGAGAGGATGAGGAGGGCCTGGCTAAGCTGTACATGTGATTCCTCTTCTCTTACATTTACTTGAGCTGTCTAAATGCTCACAGACCCTACCTAGTTTGTCATGAGCCTGCCAAGACTTTGTGACTATTTTGGGTGTGTACCAGCTTTGGTTATGAAACATAATGCAAAAAATAAACTTTTGCTTGTGAAAGCAAATATTCTTCAACACCAAATATGATCTTTGCACTTTTCAAACAATAAGGCTGGGATAAGAAAATCAGAACTAGGGCCAACCATAACAGGTGCTAATAAAATTTTTCCATGAACCACTGTGTCGGTGTAATTCCTACTCTGACCTGGAACACTTTAGCCATTTTAATGCCAGTCTTCTTTGGATTATCTATTCCAGGTTAAATATTCCCTAGTACATTGTTGATTCAGTACAACTGGAGAGAAGTTCTGTGGGAATTATTCTAAAATCGCACAAGAATTTCACCAACCATCTACATAAAACAAGTTTCCAAAATTATGATCCAATAAACTACCTAACTGAGCAACATCTTCACAGTTTTCTTTTTTATGTTTATTTTATTTTTTTATTATTAGAGTATAGTTGATTTACAGTGTTGCCTCAATTTCTGCTGTATAGCTTCATGACCAGGCATACATATATAACATATTCTTTTTCTCATACTATTTTCCACCATATTCTGTCCCAAGAGATTAGATATAGTTCCCTGTGCTATACAATAAGACTTCATTGCTTATCCATTCTAAATGTAATAGTTTACATACACCAACCCCAAACTCCCCATTCATTCCACTCCCTCCCCACCTCTCCCTTTGCAACCACAAGTCTATTCTCTGTGTCTGTGAGTCTGCTTCTGCTTTGTAGATAAGTTCATTGTAGATAAGTTATTTTAGATTCCATGTATAAGTGATATTATATGGTATTTGTCTTTCTCTTTCTAACTTACTTCACTTGGCATGAGAATCTCTAGCTGCACCCATGTTGCTGCAAATGGCAGTTTCATCCTTTTCATGGCTGAGTAGTATTCCATTGTGTATATGTACCACATCTTAATCCATTCATCTGTTGATGGACATTTAGGTTATTTCCATGTCTTGGCTATTGTGAACAGTGCTGCAATGAATGTATGGGTACATGTATCTTTTTGATAATATTTTTAATAGTTTTGTCCAGATATATGCCCAGGAGTGGAACTACTGGATCATATGGTAGTTCTATTTTTAGTTTTCTGAGGAGCATACTGTTTTCCATAGTGGTTGTACTAGCTTACATTCCCACCAACAGTATAGGAGGGTACCCTTTTCTCCACACCTTCTCTTGTACAATTTTTAATGATGGCCATTCTGACCAGTGTGAGGTGGTACTTCACTGCAGTTCTGATTTGCATTTCTCTAATGAGTGATGTTGAGCATTTTTTTCATGTCCCTGCTGGCCATCTGTATGTCTTCTTTGGAGAAATGCCTATTTAGGTCTTCTGCCCATTTTTCACCCTCCATTTCTAAGAATGAACCTCCTCCTTGCAGTGATGGGGGGGGGGCTTGCCCATGGGCCAAAGCTCATTCACCTGGGCTCCTGCTGGGTCCCTGCTGCCACATGTCCCATACGCTCACCCAACGGACAAACCCTTATTGAGCAACTGCACAGGCCACCCAGTGTTAGACCCTGACAGCCTCAACGCTACTCCTGGGGCCTTGTCCTTTACCTGGGCATTCACTCACTCAGCGAGCACACTCAGCACCTTCCATGTGTGACACATGAAGCCCTGTGTGGCAAGAGACGAGGACATAGCTGCTACCCTCAGAGGTCTCATGGTCCAGTAGCAGATATAGGAAGTTCACAAATAGCCATAATACAAAGTGAAATACAGTAAGGGCCAAAAGAGAAGTATGAAGTGTTTTTAGTATTTAGAAGAAGAAAAGTGCATTTATTAAGTACTTTCTATAAGCCCAGGCATTGAAACATTGGAAAATATACATATATATATATATATATATATATCATAATACACATACACACATTCTATGTGTACACATACATACACATATCTATATTTATATTATTATAAATATATGATTACATAAATAATTATATAATTGATATAAAATATAGATATGTATATAACATTACATAGCATATTATGTAATATTATAATAGAGATGTATCTAATAGTACATATCATACTGTGATATAATGTATATGTATTATGTAATTTTATATACATATCCATGTTATATATGCATCATAGTGTACATACATATTTTTTCATACATATTATACATATATTTATATTTGTTCATATAACAAATATTCATACATATTATAAATATAATCTATAATTATATTACAATAATTATATATTATATAAATAATATATATTATATATTCATCATAGTGTATATACATATTTTTTCACTTAAAGTCTTTAAACAGGTGAGCAAGCTACATTTCAGAGTGATTCAGTAATCTGTTCAGAGAGTGAGCTTTGCCAATGGGAGGATCTGGGGAGTTTTAATAAAGGAAATATAATTTCAGTTGGCTTTTGACAGTTTGGTGGAATTTTAATTTCTATTTATGATTTCTAG
This sequence comes from Phacochoerus africanus, assembly GCF_016906955.1. Classification (NCBI taxonomy): domain Eukaryota; kingdom Metazoa; phylum Chordata; class Mammalia; order Artiodactyla; family Suidae; genus Phacochoerus; species Phacochoerus africanus. The sequence goes on along the minus strand of NC_062554.1, from coordinate 56,776,219 downwards.
TTACAAAAGCAACAAGTTCATTGCAGAAATTGGGGGGCGGGGGGGCTCACCTGTGGCATGCAGAAGTTCCCAGGCCAGAGATTGAACCTGCACCACAGCAGTGACCAGAGCTCCAGCAGCGACAATGCTGGATCCTTAACCCCCTGTGCCACAGGAAAACTCCCAGAAATTTTTAAAATATAAAAAAGCAGGAGGATGCAATTTTTTTTAAAGCCCATAAATCCCACCTCAATATAAAAACATTATTAAACTTTTGGTGCAGCTCCTCATAAACTTTTTTCTACTAATCACCTCATCTAAAAGAACAATTGGGACCATACTGTTGAGTCGGCTTCATTTTAATAAATGTTATTTCATTTAATCCTCACAAGAGCCCTGCAAAGTAAGAAGTACTATCAATCCCCTTTTATAAGAATAACGCAAGGGACAGAAAGATTGGCCTGTCCAAGTCATGTGACAGACCCAAAATGCACACCCGGAATGTATTCTTCCAGATCCCGCATTCCTCTCCCTCCTGACTGCCCCTGGACAAGAGGCTGAGCCCTGGAGACCACAGGGCAGGAGAAAAGGGTCACTGAGAGGGACTTTGAGGTGTTAGACTTGGTGACTGCTTCTATCCAGGACATAAAGGACAGGGAAACCTTTAAACATGACTCCAAATTTTCCAGCCTGGGCAGTTGGTAGCATGATGAGCCCACGCATGATACCAATTCCATACTGTTTGGTAAGACATGAAACTGCTACTCAGCAAAGTGTTCCCTCAATTCAGACTCAACCTTACTCAGACGGGGTGCTCTATGCACGGTGTGACCTGGGGAGATCTTGTCAAATTTGCAATCCAGGTCACCAAGGGGACCTGGCTCTGGCTGACCTCTGTGGGAGCCAGTGTGGAGGCTGGAGCAGCTCCTGCAAGCCCAGAGCTCCCCGTATCATGCTCTCCCACAGGGTGTTTCTATGACCGGCCAGGCATCGGAACAAGCACAAGGCTCCAGCACACTCAGGCAGAGTGGCCCTCTCCCTCTCCACACCAAGTGGACATCATTCTGCCCTCGCAGGGATGGGAACAACAGGGTTTTGCCAAAAAAAAAAAAAAAGAGAGAGAGAGAAATCAAAACTTAAAATTTACTTCTTCCCTGAGCTGCATGTTCCTGGCTTGACAGAGGTCACTTACATAACAGTGATATTATTTGTCAAAGCAGCAAGGAGAGTTTCAGGAAAGGCCAGAAATGCCCGCCTGGGATCTGGTCCCCTAGAGTTCTGACACTGATAGAAGGGGAAGGAAGAGGGAGATGGGGGAGGCAGAAATGTCTTAAGATGCCAGCCTCCAGCTCAAGCCACACCCTGTCCCCACCTCAGACAAAAGGGTAGGAGGGACTTTGAGACAAAGAGGGAAGGAAGACCAGACACGTGTCCTGGGACCCTTGGGATCCCCAAACCCTTTGAAGCTCTGTCTGACAAGTTCATCTTTGACAAGGAAAACAGTGGTTCTCAGGACAAAGAGTTTAGGTTCACTCCTGGCTAAGTACACCCAGCCCCACCATCCACATCCCCAGAGCCCATGATAATTTGTTTCAAAGCTTTACCTTCTCGGGTTTTCTAAACCTTGTCACTTTCAAGAACTTCACTCAGGAACTAATGTTTTCCATAGTTGTTAGTATATTCCGGTTTTTTCTTTCTGAAACCTGCTCTCCATTTCTGGAAGACATCTGACTCAGAAAACTTGGCAACAAAGTCAGATTCTCTCCAGGGTCCCCCTCTCCCCCACCACCCTGCCCCACCCAGTGTGAGACTTCCTGTAACCCTTTCGCTAATGCACATCACAGCTCACACACGCAGGTGCTTCTAAGAGAAGGCCAGGTCTTTTGAAGTATGTGACAGGGAGCCTTCTGCTGGCCTCCTTCCTCCTCTCAGTCTCTCCAGTTTCTGGTCTTTGGCTCTTTTTTTCTATGTTTTATCACATTGTAGCCAACCACTGTGTCCTCTCACATACTGGGACAGCAAACACCTAATAAATGTTGATGAATGGGGTTATTGTGAATGAATCCGTCCCTTCTTTTCCTTTTTCAATCTTTTTCTTTGCATTTGCTCCTCACTGACTCCATATGCTATGGGCTTCCGAGATCTCCATCTGCTTCCTGAGACTTTGCAATTTGCCCCCTACCTGTACCGTGTCTACTCCCTCTTGATCCAAAAGTTCGCATACAGGACAAACTTCAAACTTCATTGCTCCCATAACAATGAAAGTTCCTATTTCCTTTCTCATTCAATAGGAAATGTTTATTGACTACCAACTACATCCCAGTCAGTGTTCTAATGAAACAGATAAACTCCCAACCCAGTGGAGGTTACATTCTAGAGGTGAGACCAACAACAGGTAAAGAGATAAACCAATACATAATATGCTCTAAGAAAGTAAAGCAGGGCCATGGGCTAGAGTGAGGGGGACTAGCTAGGCCTGTTCCAAGCTTTGTCATTTGTTGTTCTCATGTTTATCACAAGTCTAAGCCGCTCACTCCTTCGGTGATGGATGGGGATGCACTGAAAGAGCAGATCCACATCTGCTCTGTTGACCAGCCCTCCAATGGGAAGAGTAATGGTAAGCATTCAACCAGATAGGTGATCCTTGTAAAGAACCTAATGCACCGTCTGGTACACAAAGCTACTAAATAAATGGCAGCTGGAAAAATGAGGAGGCAGGAGGAGCCGCCATCGGCAAAGGCCATCTCATTTGCTCTAGTTTCAGTTTACTCTGCAACTCACTGCTGCTTTCTTCAGGCAGCCCACAGCTTTATGAGCAAGTGACCCTTGAATGGAGGAGCTGGTCTTGGCTGAAGGCTACATGATAAATACAAGGGACAGTTCAGAGAGGAAGGCAGGTTGAATGGAGGTGTGACCCATGGGGCAACCTGGATCATGGGGCTCTGGAACCAAGGGAGAAACTACCCAACTTCTGTACTTAAGTCAGGGGAGTCCATGATTCCTCAGATGCTGCCCAGCTGGACGGAGCCTCAGTCACCCACTGCAGTGACACATCCTGGTCTCCCTCTTTTTCCCCGTTCAATCTCCTGGTCCCAGCCCAATGCCTGCTCACTGACATCACTTCCCACAGCAACTCTCTTCATAAGGTCCTCAGACCAGCTAGAAGTGAGCCTGAGACTGTCACGCTACCTACATTCTAGTCCTTCCTTGTAGATTCTACCTCCTAATATTCATATAAACATTGGAGGACCTCAATGAATATCTGTATTTTAGAATGCAGACTGTTCTTAATTCTGGAAACAACATTTTGATGAACTTTTTAGTAATGCTCAGGCATCTCTATATACACACACACATGTATATAAATATACACACATATATATACACACATATGCACACACAAATGCTTCAGACTGAGATGTTGAGATGCTACTCTGGGCATATAAACTGAGTAAAACTCTAAGAATTACTGACTTATAGCATTAGATTTTTCTTTTCTACATCTAGATTTAAGCTGTCTTATACGGAAACTTTTTTTATTTGCACTTGGAAAGAAACAGAAAAACAGAAGCCACAGCCAGTAGAAGTGGGGCACTGTCCCAGAGCCAGACTATCAAATTGCCCGGCTGGCATGGGAGGATCTGGGGAATAGTTTCCTTAAGGGCTCCCAAAAATTACTTGAGGAGGAAAACCTAACAAAATTCTGAACTCCATGATGGCAGTAGAATGGAGACTTAGACAATGTCATTTGGGTATTAATAACTTCTGAAGGATGGTGAAGATGGGAGCATCTTAATGACCAATGGTTCCCAATACTCATGCACATCTCTCTCTCCAAACTCTTCTCCCTTCCTCATGAGGACCATAGCAATCAAAGATCTACTGATGCAGCATGTGTACCACCATGTCTGATGCTCTGTAGGTACCTGTAAATATTTACTGAGTAAATGGAAGAAATAGACCAACTTTGATCACTCAATACAAGTATTAGCTGATCATAATAACAAGCATGAAAAGGAGAAAAAGGAATTGCATTCAAACTACTACTCAGTGTCCTTTCTAGCATTTCTCAGTGGGCTCTGATAACCATTAGCTTCTTGGTATGTAAATAGATGGTGGCGTGTAGACGGGTGATGGGAGAGAAGATATGTGTTAAATACGTGTGGCAATACTAGTTTATAAAATAAAAAGCACTTGGTCATTGTTAGTTTTTTGTTTTTGTTTTTTTAAATGGTCACACCCGTGGCATAGGGAAGTTCCTGGGCCAGGGATTGAATCTGAGCTGCAAGTGCAAACCATGCTGCAGCTACAGCAACACCAGATCCTTTAACCCACTATGCTGAGTAGGGGAATGAACCTGCAGCTCTGCAGCAACCTGAGCTGCTGCAGGTGGATTCTTAACCAACTGCACCATAGTGGGAACTCCAGATTTTTTTTAAAAAACTATACAAATTCTCAGCTTTTACTGTGCAATATATATTAAGAGAATATATACCATAGACTACTAGTGTTTTCATATGTATTTAATTATTAGGTTTTTTTTCCTTTCTTTCTTCTTTTTTTTTTTTTTTGGTATCTTGCAAGATAGCGTTTCTTGGGTATATAGTTCACTGGAACACACTTTGGGAAATAATGGTTTAGCATCACCGGATTTCTTTTTGGCTTTGATTCGTGTGTCTGTTTCTGGCCATCACAGAGCGCTCAAAGATCTTTCTGTACTCACTCCCTTTATAAAGCTTCTTATGTAAGTGGCAATCACGGAATGTTCTCAAGCATCCTCCTTACTTCTGCATCCCAACTCTAAAGTTTAATTTAGGCATAGACCTCAAGCCGGTCTGCCATAATCTTAGAGATCTTAATTCTTTTCCAAGAGTCTTACAGAGTCCCTCAACTTTATAACCTATAAAAGAAGTTGTTATCCACCCATTCATGGATCAAAAAATATGCAAGACACCAGGCGGATAAACAGTTACATGACACGGATCCTGCCTAAGGAATATAAAGTTTGAAAATAACTGTAACTTAGATGAATAAGCTTGGGAATGAAATAAACCTGATTTTGTGATCTGGGTAAGTTCCTGAACATTTCTATCTGTCCACAGCTATAAAATAGAGATAATTACATCACTTTCCACTTTGTTGTGCTCAAATATGATAAAGTGTGGAAAAATATCCAGCACAGAGAAGATTCTAGCACTAGAACCTTAATAGCACTATAAGAAAACTCTTTAGAATCTACACAGCAGGTTTACCCAGACACAGCCCTTGTCCTTAGTTCCTTCTCTGAAATCGCCAGAAGCTTCCTAGTCACTGACCTTTGAGTATGTACAAGGAAACAGGGCTCGCTGTCTGCCCCTCTCCTCCTTGCACCGCTTGCTAGCTGAGGCAACAGTGAACCAAAGAGAAGGTCACTGTAGCCAAGTCTAGCGGGTTGGTCTCTCCAATCCTCCAGCCTGGCCCGGCCTTTGTGGTCTGGCGTGGTTCTCACAGAGACTTGCAACAAATGTTCACAGTATTAGTAGCGTATTTTTTGTCATTATCTACTTTTGACAAATGAGTAAACTCAGGCTCTGAAAAAATAAATGTCTTGGCGAAGATCACCCTGCGAATAAGTGGCAAAGCTAAGAGGACTATTTTACGAGGCCAATAACCCAAAAATAACAAGACAAAAGATGGAAGGTGAGGAGGCTACTGTCCAGGCAAGGGGTAAGTGGGGCCATTGTTAGGATGGAATGGAGAACACAGGTAAAGGTAAAGACAGGTAAAGGACAGGTACAAAAGACAACGAGAAAGTAAAGCTGCCATTTGGGGCAGTGCAAGGACCTGGGAATCCTACAGTATCTGGCAATTTCCAGCCTTTCCCCAACTCCCCCCTTCCTCATGCCCTCCTGCAAAGAAAAGCACATCATAACTAACAAAAGTGTACATACATGCACACAGCCATCCAGCTTTGTCTCAGTCTCCCACTGCTAAATAATAGCTTCAGTTATACTGATCTGTACACAGTCTCTGTGTCCAAAGAGTTAAAAATCTGAACAGGAGATGAGAGACCACACTAAAGAACATAACACCAAAGGTTCTGTCACACTCAGGTCATTTTGATTCCAAGGTTAGTTCTGCCATTGAGCAGTTACGTGACCTTGGGCAGATCACAGAACTTTCTCTGATCACATTTTCTTTACCCATCACTCATTCCTTCACATAGTCAATAAATATTTTTCAGTTGCTTACTAGGTGCCAGGCGCTATGGTTGGCACTAAGGAAGACAATATCCCTGAAGCCACATTGGTGAGAGGCAAATATCCAGACAATTTTGATTCAGAGATTCTTTCCTCTGCCCCCTCACTAGTCAATCACCTCCAACGCAGAGCCTGAATCACTTACCTCCCAGCCTCTCTCTACTATCATTCCGGGCAAAGGCACAGCTCACAGATATGTGCACCATTCCTATGATGAACCCCAGTTTGATGGACTCCATCACCCAACAGAAGCCTGGCAAGATAGGGGAGGGCTCAGTGTTGCTGGACATTCTTCCTCAGAGCCCTACCTGCTGGAAGAGTGAGACCAAGTATCCAGGGCAACAGGCATCTTCTGTGCAAAGACCAGGAGGCCTGGAGCCTTAAGAAGGACACCCTGAGATGTTTGAACATGATATTTGCATTCCAAGGAAACCACAGATTATTAAAAATCACATTATGCACATAATTGCTTCAAAAGGAGGGGAGGTTAGAAGCCAGAAAGTTTAAGGGTTACAATAACAAAGTTATGTTTCCTGCAGGAATTTAAATAATAAAAGCCTTTTTGTAATAGTTCTAAGTGTTTAGCCCTAAAACCAGTACATCATTGCGTACATCCAGCCTTTGATGATTCTGGCTTTTCTGCTCAAGGGGAATAGCTCCTCTTTTTCTCTCCCTCCCAGCACTCTCGGATCACAGCTTTTTGTCATTCTTTTGTATGGAAAAGAAAACACAAATCTATCAAACAAAGCACTGGGTGGCACCTCCCCCATACAAATCCAGATCGCCAGCAGATAAGGAAACTTGCCTCAGTCTCCTGGTCTGTAAAATGAGGAGATATAATGCGACCCACTTCCAAGAGTAATAATAGGATTGCAGCAGATAATATGCGTAACGTGCTTGGAGCAGTGTGCAGCCCTCCACGTGTACTGTACAACTGGTGTTAAATTACAGTAATCACGAGATAAATACGTTATTCCATCTAATTCCTGTTATGAAAACACTTGATGTGGGAGAACTATGTTGAAAGCAAAGAAAGGGGAAGGGTAGGAGCTGGATCTGTCACAGCCCTGCACTCAAGCTGCATAAAAAGGCATCCGGAAGAATCCCTTCAGCAATAGTGTATGAGATCAAATATGTGTGCCTCTGAGTAAACGTGCCACGTGCACTCACGCCTGTCTCCACACCCGGCTCACGCATGCTCTGCACTCACTGCTCCACTTCAAAACCGAGGTCTGAATCAGAGGCACAAATAAGAAATGCATTAATTACGCCCTACTTTGCTCTAGAATAACACACAAGAGGTTACAAACCTCAAATTGGGTCCAGTCCCAGAATTTGGTCAGCAAATTGAAAACAATAAGAACATCAAATGACTGAGACACACCATCTGCAGAAATAAACCACTCAGGAGACGGTTGTAAATGTGCTGCTGATGGGAGCAGGGCTTCTCCCCACTTTCTGTCCAGGGGAACAGGATGCCTTATAAATTCAATTAAGGGCACCAGTCTCCCCCAAGTCCCATCAGAGTGACTCCAGGCTGACTCCCCAGGAACACACGTTGGAATGTGGTTTATTTACGGTAACTTATTCAGTTGAATTGCAAAGGATCTGAGGTTATGTTGTGTTGTCATAACAGAGGGTGGGGGTCTGCAGGACTCAGGAACTGAGAAAGGAGCGAGCGGTGAGACTCTCAGGCGAGGGGCAGGGGTGGGGGGTTGGTCAGAGGGGTTCCATTTCTACAGCATCAGACCTGTCAGGTGGAAGCATCCTTCCAAGCTGTGACCTTGGAGGGCACAGGGTAGCAAGCATCTGACATTAAATCAGAAACTCATTGTCTCATTCCAAGATCTCAGAGTCTGACTGTGCCTCAGTGTCCTCAGTGGAGGGCCTTCCAAAGACATGTACCTTCACACAGCTCTCTCTACCCAAAACCTCACCTGTGTACAGCAGCAAATTCAACTGGTAAAAAAGCCAATTCTGCAGACAGGCTGCCCAAGTTTGAATCCTGGGTGGTCTTTACCGGCTGAAGACTTTGAGCAAATCTAGCAAGTTCGTTCCAGCTCCTCTCTGACAAGGATAAAAACAGTACCTCCCTGATGGGTTGTTGGGGGGAGATTATATTAGACTAATCCAGAAAAAAAAGCTTTCTATTGTGTGCCCAATAAATGCCCGCCATTTTGATTTTCGGTTATAGCTGGTCATTGTACTGTTCTTTCTGGTCTGGTTAAACCCTGACTCATTATTATCATCCCGAATGAACACCTCTGGGTAAATCCCTGGAATCAAGTTTTAGATCTGAACTTTGTTTTTCAGGGTTTTTTTGTTTTTTTTTTTTGTTTTTTTGGGGTTTTTTTTTTGCCTTTTAAGGCTAAACCCAAGGCATATGGAAATTCCCAGGTTAGGGGTCAAATTGGAGCTATAGCCATTGGCCTACACCACAGCCACTTCAACACCAGATCCAAGTGGTGTCTGCCACCTACACCACAGCTCACAGCAATGCCGGATCCTTAACCCACTGAGCGAGGCCAGGGATCAAACCTGCAACCTCACAGATACCAGTCAGATTCGTTTCCGCTGAGCCATGACTAGGAACTCCCTAGATCTGAAAGATTAACCATGCAATGCATCTTGAGTGACCCCAGGAAAGATCCACTCTCCTGCTTCACAAGACTTCTTTTCAATGTTAAGTAACACCAGTGTTAAGAATGATCATGTCTGGCCAGAAAGAAATAAACTTTTGCATAAATGCATGACTGTACCAAATGGAACATCCGACGTTATAGAATTATTCACAACTGCCTCTCAGGGGATCAGGCTCAGTCCATGGTTCCCTATCAGGAAACCCCTTAGCAGGAGTCCGTGAGGCCCTGGGAGATAAATTCGATTTCCGACTCTCATTTACAGTTGACACAGTTAACTCCTCTTTTCTGATTAACCATCAGATGCTTGCTGCCCTGAGCCCTCCAAGTTCACAAACCACTGACGATACAGCAGAACTACAAAAGGAACTGCTGAGCCATGGACTTGAGTTCAGAGTTCAGAACCTATGTCCATGGGAGTGACCACTGGCCAGCCGTGAACTTCTGCCTGTGCTGCCATCCCTAATCTTGTAAATGGGGAACAGGGTCACCCGGCCATTTCGGCTGCTCCAGGCTGTAGGGCAGATGGCATGAAATGCAACATCAGAGCGAACTTTCCCAAGTGAGTTGTAACCATGCCTAGAGAGGCATGCTAAGGTCAATGGCGCTAGATCAGGGGTGGAAACAGGGAGAAGAAAGAAAGCCTTCTGGAGGAAGGAAGAAAGCCTTCTGGAGGAACAACAGCAAATTCACACATTTTGCCTCCTTCCCATACCTTCTGTGCCCCCAACCGTTCTTAGCACATTCAAGAAAGGAGAGCTGAGAATGAGGGTGAAAGCTTTGCTTGGAAAAGCAGGTGATAAATCATAAAGCCATCAAATCCACTGCAAGGAATGGGAAACACATGGCAGGACGTTCTAATTAACTATTGGACGCGTGGCACCACGTTGGGGTATTGTTTCCCGTGTTTTACAGGTGACGTGTCCCAGGCCACTCTTTCACCATGGTAACACAAGTTTACCGGAAAGTAGAAGAGTCTGCATTAGAGTTATGGAGTTTGATGCACTCGAGCTAACCACAGTCACTGCCGAAAAAGAAGCAGCGGCAGCCAAGCATGTCCCTCCCCACACACACCCTTGGGGAGCTGTTCTCTGCCTCTCCCCTTCTTATACCCTCCTTCTGTCTCCTCCACCTCCCTGAAAACCCCGTTTCTATGTATGTGTTTCTCACCAACCAGAGAAAGAACGAGTGAACTAAGTCCACATGTGTTCTCCACAAATACCAGTTTCTTTGAGCATCAGGAGGGTGGGGCCCTACCAGCTTTGTTCTTTGTTATACCCAATGGCAATCCAGTAAAGTTGGGGTGTGTTTTTTGATTCTTTGCTTTTTTTTTTTTTTTTAATTTTAATGATGTTTATTTTTTTTCCATTATAGTTGGTAAGCCCAGTAAAGTTTTTTCAATGAATGTGGGAATGAAGGAATGAATGCATTCAGCTCCTCCCTCCGGATGCTATGGACTGTGGATTTTAACATAATAACCCTATTTCAGATAGCAGCACAGCCAGTCACGAAGCTACTGGCCTGAAAATTAGAGGACTAGGCATCCCTTTCAACCTTGCCTCTACTGTTAAGTGCAGGCCACAAGTTAATCACTCACATCTCCTGTCTGAGCTTTATTTTCTACTTCTGAAAATAAGGACATCAAGCAAGAAATTCTTAAAAGCCTCTTTAGTGCTAATCTTCTCTGAGTGTTTTACGAAAGGCCCTTCAGGGAAATAACCAGCCCTTTTTGGGTGAACAAACCAGGCCGGGGCTCTCTTTTCGGACTCCAGAAATGGGCCACGCTTGATAAAAGGCAGAGTGTCCACTTTGTCTGCACAGCTTTCTCAGGTTTACATCGACTAAGATGGGAAGGTGAAGCTGGAAACAGGCTCAGCTGAATAATCTGAGGACCAGACCCAGCCCGACTGTACCCATCTGGGTTTGGCTGCCCCACCCCTACCCACGAATCCAACTCCTGTCACACTTGCATGACTCTGCATCTTACTTAGTTCTTACAGGCAAAACTGTGAACTCTGAAAGATGAAAGAGCTCACACAGTCCTTTCTGGTGTCTAGGAACCCCCTCACCTACTGTACCCCAGAGAAGAGATTAGACGCTGCACTTAAGCATCAAAGAACATTTCACGACTTGTCCAGGCACTGAACCATCTTCAGGCCTGACACTACATCATACATTACCATCTTCAGAAACTGAAGGCGAACAGGGATGCTCTGTGACAGATACACTCCAGGAAACCGTACACCCGCCAAGTTATGAAATCTCACCCATGTGCAGAGATCTTGGGTTTTGGACTCTTTTGGACAGTGGCAGCTTGTCAGAGGGAGCCCTGGGAAGGAATGTGAAGATCTGGTTGATTTCAAGCCCCTTTTCGGGCATCTCTTTCACTGCCGCTAGCAGCTGAGCTACCTGAGGGTCAGGGTCGCCAGGTCACAGGTGCGCCGGATGCCTGGGCATCAGTCCAGACTCCTGCGCTCAGGTGCTGGGCCTGTGGAGAGAAAGTTCCCCTCACCTGGCCGGTGTCCATGAACTCCGGAGTCTGCGGTGATCGCTTTAGACCAGCCAAGTTAATGTTTAAAGAGCTAATAAATAAATAAATAAATAAATAGGTGCTCTCTGGAGTCAAACTGCTGGGCTCAGACGTTCCCGCCTTCTAAAAGTCCTTCAAAGGGGGCATCAACTGGCAGGTCATTAAGAAAAGTGAGATGTTTTCATTCTGCAAAGCTCCCTTTTCCCTCAATGCTCCTTTGTTCCTCCGGGTTTCAACACACCCCATTTGACATTCTCAGTTCCTTTGATAAGAAGTTCTTAGAAGTCCATGGCAGCTCAGATCAGCCCATTCCTGAGGCAGGTCCACAGGAATGCTGGTAATGAGTTGAGCAACCTTAAACAAGTTGCTTCACTTCTCTGAATCTCAGTTTTCTCATTGGAAAATGGCCCGTAATCCAGAGGCTCTCCTTAATAAGCCATGACTCTGCCAGAGCAGGGTCACAAGGAAGGAGAGGAGTTCTGGACTCCCCCAGGGTTTGGGTCCGACTCCCCCACTAAGTGTGTGACCCGGGTCTGTTACTCCACTTCTCTAAGCCTCTGTTTCCACATCCGTGCAGGAATAAAGGAGTGCGTGCCTCCTATCTATACACACTCAGGGTAAAAAAGCAAATATGGTGCTTTGGGGTTTTTAGTAAAGTGTTCAAGCCCCATGACACATCAGCAGAAAGCCTAGGGTCTTTCTCTTACCATTCCTTTGTCCACGAGTTTTCCAGGAACTCCAAGTTCCACAGGACTCAAAGTACTTTGTCCTCAACCCAGGGGCTCATGGTTTGCATGGGATACAGCTCTGGCCACTTGCCCTGCTCAGATCAACAGGCAGTGCTTGCCCCTAGAGTCAGGATGGATCTCTCAGCATCACCCGGGACACCACCACACACCAGCATCACAGATCTTCCCTCACACTCCATCCACGGCCAAAGCCCCCCCAACATGCGATCCCTGGGCAGGAGTGCTGGGTGCCTGGGGCACACCCCATGCAAACATCAGCCACAAGCCTCAGCCTTTATCTTGAGTTTGGGGGACTGGACTAGCTTTTCAAGAAAGCCTGGGATCAGAGCCTTTCTCAAACTGATCCACTCTCTTCATCTCCTTCCCTCTCCCCCACCACTTTTCTGTCTTTCTCTCTCTCCCTCTCTGGCAAGTTTGTGTACCAGGAGCTAAGACAGCACTTGAAAAGCCATTCTTCCAAACCCACCCTTATCGCATTATAACACATGCCGACTTAAGTGCTTTATGTTTGTACAACCAAGAGTTTTTTCCTAAAGTTTCCAAGGTCTGACCTGCTCTCTCCTCTCTGAACTAAACAAAGGAAATGTTGAAATCATTTTAAATAACTGCTCTTAATGCGCAGCCCATTCGATCCCTGCCTTATCCATAACCTTAATGCATTGGTGCAAACACGATGCATCTAACAGCCCCTGACAAAGCAGGAGTTTACAAAGCGGCAGCACAGGAGTTCCCGTCGTGGCACAGTGGTTAACGAATCCGACTAGGAACCATGAGGTTGTGGGTTCGATCCCTGCCCTTGCTCAGTGGGTTAACGATCCGGCGTTGCCATGAGCTGTGGTGTAGGTCACAGATGTGGCTCGGATCCTGCATTGCTGTGGTCCTGGGGTAGGCTGGCAGCTACAGCTCCGATTGGACCCCTAACCTGGGAACCTTCATAGGCTGCAGGAGTGGCCCAAGAAATGGCAAAAAGAAAAAAAAAAAAAAAAGCGGCAGCACATCCTTCTCCAATAAGATCCACACCCAACACCAGTGTCCCTGCCTGTAAGGAGTGACCCACTGTGGGAATGCGAGACCTCATCACCTCTTTCCCAGTTGTAACATCATGTCTATTTACTCCCTATTAAGCTAGGGGTAGGAAAACTTTTTCTGTAAAGGGCCAGGCAGTAAATATTTTTAGGCTCTGCAGATCACTTACATCTTTGTCATATACTTTTTTTTCTTTTTCTTTTTTTTTGGCTCTTCTTTTTTTTGGGGGGGGGGCATTATAATGCTTTAAAAATGTGAATACCACTCTTAGCTCAAGGCTGTAAAAAAGTGTCTCTGCAGGTTAGATTTGGGCCAGATGCTATTGCCTATCCTTTGTCTAAACCACTCAGTTAGCAAATCTATGAGTTAATCAGCCTGACCTGGGAATGGAGAGAGGGAGGGAACTGGTTTTGGAAACAGATTCCTAGGTTCTAACCCAAACCCTCTAAGTTGGAATCTGAGGTAAATTCTCAAACTCCCTGGTGGTTATGATGGAACTAGCCTATCGCTGATGCCAGAGGCTGGTCTGGAAGAGCATCTCTGACACAGGCTTTTTTCTCTCCAGCCTCTGCTCCTCCTCCATTCCTCACCAGTGATTCTCTTACCTGCTCTGATGTTGCTGTCAGCAACCCCCATTACCCACCGTCCTCCCTCTCTCCCTCTACTTCCATCTGCTTAAAAATTAATCATGTGCACTTTGTGTGTGTGTGTGTGTGTGTGTGTGTGTGTGTGTCTTTTTAGGGCTGCACCTGCAGCATACGAAGGTTCCCAGGCTAGGGGTCTAATCGAAGCTGTGGCAGATACAAGCTTCATCTGTGACCTACACCACAGTTCATGGCAATGCTGGATCCTTAACCCAGTGAACGAGGCCATGGATCGAACCTGCATCGTCATGGATACTAAAGCCACGACAGGAACTCCTACACTTTATTTTTTAATAGCCCTTTAATAACCCTTTCTAATAATACTTGGCAATTTTTACCCTTTCCCTATAAAGCTCGCTGGCAGGACACTATTCCCCCAAAGTGCTGCCTTCACCCCTGTCTTGGTTGATGCCATGATTCTTCTTCCACCTCCTCTCTTCAGCATGCATGAACCAGCTTCTACCCCAGCCATGGCCACCTGTGGTTTGAAGGATGCAGCAGTCACCAGATTTCTGAGCCAGCCTTGAACTTTGGTTCAGGGGGGTGGGTAGATAGTTCTTCAGAAGTTTTCCATGACTGTACTTCCAGGTTTCTGAGTCCTCAGGGTCATGGTGTATAAAGAAGCAACTTCCCCACAAGACCCAGAGTTAAACCTCCAGAATCCTCAAGAAAGGTTTATGTACAGCATATAGCAAAAACCAAGCCAAAAATAAAGACAACTGGGGATGAACGCCAAATTTGAGGGGTCTGTGAAATCAGCACAGGATTTTCAAAGAAACTAGCAATCAGGCCTAGACCCAAACTGGATCAAAATGACACTGAGGTCACTTGGGTATAACCCACAACCTTAGTGTAGGTACAGATGAGTTGAGAGTTTCATGGAAGCATTGCTCTCAACATCATCACTGGAAGATAATATACCCATCAGCTTAACACTCATCATCTCCAGAACCTGGTCAACAAAAAGAAACCTTGACTAGAAGGTTTTAAAGTCAGTTCTAGCTCAGTTAATTCCTGACTCAGAGGGAATGGGAGAGAAGCCAGGGTAAGATTCCAAAGGGTGAAGGGACAGCCATGGACAGTGGGCACAGTAACATAAAAAAGCTGATGGAGTTCCCGTCGTGGCTCAGTGGTTAACAAATCCGACTAGGAACCATGAGGTTGTGGGTTCGATCCCTGGCCTCGCTCAGTGGGTTAAGGATCCGGCATTGCCATGATCTGTGGTGTAGGTCAAAGATACAGCTCAGATCCCGCATTGCTGTGGCTCTGGCATAGGCTGGTGGCTACAGCTCCAATTGGACCCCTAGCCTGGGAACATCCATATGCCGTGGGTGAGGCCCTAAAAAGGACAAAAAAAAAAAAAATGCTGAGACCGTAGGAGAGAAGATATGCATCTCTGAATAAAACAATCAGGAAGATGAAGACCAAGATCTTCCAAAAGACTGAATTAGAAGCTGAACAATCTCCCTTTACATCTGTTGTGCATAAGAATTTTAACTGTTGGGAATTGTGATATCAGCTGTGTTTTTCACTTGCGTGAGATGGGGTATTAGAGAAGAGGTGAGAAGGAAGGAACATTGGAAAAAGTGAGTGGAAAGTTCCAGAAGCCATAAAAAGTACTTCCAGTACACTGAACAAACACTAAACAATAACACTCCTTGAAGATAACACAGGAGAATGTCTAGATGACCTTGGGTTTGGCTGTGACTTTTTAGATACAGCCCTAAAGGCAAATCCATGAAAGAAGGAAGTTAAATAGGACTTGGCTACAATGAGAAACTTCTGCTTGTGAAAAACACTGTCAAGAGAAGGAGAAGACAAACCACAGTCAGGGAGAAAATATTTGTAAAAGCCACCTCTGATAAAGGACGGTTATCTAAAATATACCCCAAAACTTAAATCTCAACAATAAGAAAATGAAAAACCTGATTATAAAATGGGTGAAAGACCTGAATAGATACGTCACCAAAGAAGATATACACGTGGAAAATATGAGAGTGAAAAGATACTTACCATGACATTATTAGGAAATTTCAGACTGAAACAACAGTGACATAACCACTGCACCCCCATTAGGATGATTCAGATCCAAAGGACTGACACGACCAAATGCTGATGAGGATGTGGAGCTGTGGAAACTCTCATTCACTGCTGGTGAGGATGCTAAGTGGTACAGACACTCTGGAAGATGCTTCGGTAAATTTTTTTTTCAGTTGTATTGAGATATGATTGACATACAGCATCATGTAAGTATAAGCAGATAGCAAAATGGTTTGACTAACATCTACCGTAAAATGATTACCGCAATAAGTTTAGTTAACATACATCTATGTCTTACGTAGAAACAGAGAAAAGAAAGAAAAAAAAATTTTTTTCCGTTGTGATGACAGCTTTCAGAATCTACTTTCTTAGCAACTTCAAATAGACCACACAGCAATGGTAACTATAGTTATCCTGTTGTATGCTACATCTCCAGTACTTATTTTATCTTTTAACTTGAAACTTGATCTTTTTGGCCACCTTCATCCAATTCCCTCTCTCCCTACCCCTGGCAGTTTTTTTACAAAACTGAACGTACAGTTGATCCAGCAAGCATGCTCCCTGGCATCTACCCAAATAAACTGAAAACTTCTGTCCACACAAAAACCTGCACACAGATATTTAAAGCACATTTATTCATAACTGCTGTAACTTAGATGCAATTAAAATGTCCTTCAGTAGGTTATTGGATAAATAAACTGTACATGCAAACAATGGAATATCATTCAGCACTAAAAAGAAACAAGCAACCAAGCCATAAAAAGACATGGAGGAAACTTAAATACATATTACTAAGTGAAAGAAGCCAATCTGAAAAAGGTGCATACTGTATGATTCCAACTCTGACATTTTGGAAAAGGCAAAGCTGCATAGACGGTAAAAAGATGCATGGTTGCCAGGGGCTAGGGTGGCAGAGAGGAGGGAGGAGGGATGAGTAGCTGGAATGGAAGTGGTGTGGAGGATTTTTAAGGCAGTGAAATGATAATCCAAGAGTTCCCATCGGGGTGCAGTGGAAACGAATCTGACTAGGAACCATGAGGTTGTGGGTTCGATCCCTGACCTCGTTCAGTGGATTAGGCATCTGGCGTTGCTGTGACCTATGGTGTAGGTCGCAGACGCGGCTCAGATCTGTCATTGCTGTGGCTCTGGCGTAGGCCGGTAGCTGTAGCTCCGACTGGACCCCTAGCCTGGGAACCTCCGTATGCCGTGGGTGCGACCCTAAAAAGCAAAAAAAAAAAAAAAAAACCACGATAATCCAAGTCATTATACATCTGTCGAGACATATAAAATGTTCTACACAAAGGTAAACCCTAGGAGTTCCCGTCATGGCTCAGTGGTTAATGAATCTGACTAGGAACCGTGAGGTTGCGGGTTCCATCCCTGGCCTCATTCATGGGTTAAGGATCTGGCGGTGCCATGAGCTGTGGTGTAGGACGCAGACGTGGCTTGGATCCTGTGTTGCTGTGGCTGTGGCGTAGGCCGGCAGCTACGGCTCTGATTAGACCCCTAGCCTGGGAACCTCCATATGCCGAGGATGTGGCCCTAGAAAAGAAAAAAAGACAAAAAGACAGAAAAAAAAAGTAAACCCTAACAAAAAAGACCCCCCCAAAAAAAGTGAACCCGAGTGTACACCATGGACTTTGCGTGATGATGACATGTCACCACAGGTTCACTGTGACAGATATCAACAGCAGGGGAGACTATATACGTGGCGGCAGGAGGCATGTGCAACATCTCTGTACTTTCTGCTCAGTTTTGCTTTGAACCTAAAACTGCTCTAAAAATTAAAATCTATTTATAGGGCACTGACCACCTTCAACCACACTGAAGTGGAACTGGATTGGATTTTTTTTTTTTTTTTTTTAACTGAGAAACGGTTCAGGTCCCCAAACAACAGCAGATTCTAGCTGGACAAAGAGGTGAAACCACCTGAACCACCAGCCAGAACCACGCTGGAACAGAGGCTCTGTCATAAGCATGGAATGAAAGACTTATCCTGAACCTCACTTAAACCACCTTACCTGGAACCGAGGCTTGGTGTGGCCACCACCATCCAGCACAGACCAGTCATGGGGGCAAGGGAGGCCTAGGCTCATCCCAGGCATCCTTCTTTCCAGGACTTACCCAGAGTCACAGAACTCCAGTTACACACACACCTTCTGACAAGACCAAGCCCCCAAAAGATCCTTCCCTCCTGCATTTCTGTCATTCCCCACCTCAAACTCACCAGCAATGCGGTCAGCTTCCAAAAAGATCCAGCATCAGACCACTTCCATCATCTCAGCCACCACCTCCCTGGTCCCAGCCACCAGCTTCTGCCACATCCCCTGTGGGCTCACAGCCCACACTTGGCCCCAGTGTATTCTCCACACGGGAGTTCCTCATTGCACCCAGAACCGACTCTTGACTTTCTTACCTCGGCCACAAGAACCCGCATGGTCCGGCCCCGGTCACATTCTGACCTCCTCTGCCCCTCTGGACCCCACCCCAGCCTTGACCAGCCTCCCTCCTGCCCTCCAGACACACTGGGCATGCTTTCCTTGGGGCCCCTCTGTCCCCTACACCTAGACGCTCCTCCCCCGGAGAACTCTCTCAGGTCCTTCAGCTCTCCACTCAAATGTCGCCCACATAAAAAGGACATTCCCTGCACCCTGTGCAAACCAGAGCCCCTGCCCTCCTGCTGCTGCCACCTCTTTACCCCCTCCCTCCCCCTCCCCTGTCCTTCAGGGCACGTGGTGATTAGATTAGAGTCATTTTGTTGCATGGTCCTCCTCCCCTGCTGGAATGTAAGCTTCATCACATCTTGTCTGCTGGTTTGCTGCTCGTGCCCAGGGCCTAGAACAGTGTCGGTTTCTGATAAATATTGGATGGAAGGCAGGAAGGGAGAGATGGGATGGAGGAAGGAAAAGGGGGAGGGGAGAGGAAGGGAGGGGAGGAGGGAAGGAGGGAGGGAAGAAGAAGAAGGAAGGAAGGAAGAAGAAGGAATAAGTAGGAGAAGAAGAAAGGAAGGAAAAAGAAGAAGGAAGGGAAGAGGTGGAAGGGAGGGAGGAAGGAAGGAAAGAAGGAAATGAAGGAGGGAGGGAAAAGGGGGGAGGGAGGAGGCAGAAGGAAGGAATGAAGGAAAGGAGGGAGGGAGGAGGGAGGGGGGCAAGCGGGACTTCTCCTATCAAGTCACCCCATCTACCTCTCCACCTGCTGACCACCCGCAGGGCTGGGAATGATACAAAAGAAAAAGAAAGCATCGCCTGGTTCCTAAGAATCCCAACCTTGCGGGGTGCGAGAAGTTACACGAAAACCAGCAGAATAAGCAATAGAAGCAATTCACCGCGCTGCCTAGCGTCAAGAGCTAAATATACTTGGACACCGACAAGTGTTGTGGGAAGCAGAAAAGAAGGAGAACTACACGGAAACCGGATATGGCTGTAAAGCCTCAGCTGTGTGTATTTCTCTGGCCCCACAGAGCAGGTCCTCCATAAAGAGGCAGGACACACTGTATCATGTTCTCTGAATTGGTTCTGCGGAAATTTGCCCAAATCTTTCTGAAGTGCACATTACTCACAGCTCCAGGGGTGTCCAATGACCAAAAAAAAAATCCCTGAGCTCCTCATTCTCATTCTCACCATTTCTTTCAGTGACCTATAAATTCAATCTCCCCAGTCAACCCCTCCCCCAACCCTCTCTCTTTGGCAGGGGAGGGGGCAGGGATCAAGCCCCCCTCCATGCTTTCTTTGATTACATTACTGCTGTTTTACTCACCCATTTGAACTTTATAACTCTCCCGTTCAATCTCAATAATCTTTTATTCTTCTCTCCAGTTTTGTTTGTTGGTTGGTTTTTAGAGCCACACCCACAGCATATAGAGGTTCCCAGGCTAGGGGTTGAATTGGAGCTGTAGCCGCCAGCCTACACCACAGCCACAGCAACGTGGGATCTGAGCCACGTCTGTGACCTACACCACAGCTCATGGCAACGCCAGATCCTTAACCCACTGAGCGAGGTCAGGGATCGAACCCGCAACCCCATGGTTACTACTTGGATTTGTTTCCGATGCACCACAACGGGAACCCCTCCAGTTACTCTCTACCTTCTTTTTCCCTCGGGCAGTCTTCACTCCACCTTTTCCCAACTGACTTCTTGTATTTTCCTACACAGAGGTCCGCATGTATAGCTCACCTCGTTGCCCCATTTTTAATAACTGGGAAGCAGCCCCGCCACAAGCATCCCATTACAGAGAGTAGAAAGTGCACTCCGTCATCGGCCTGCATCACACATTCTAGGAGAAGGGAGCACCTAGTAAATCATTCTTCCGCCTTCTCATGTGACCAGAGTGGAGGTGGCCGGTGCAATGCGCTGCCTCCCTGCTCTCTGCTCTGCTGCATTTCCTGCTCCCCAGCCCTCCTACTCGTCAGCCTATACACTTGGGCAAGCATTTGAATTCAGTGCTACTCTCCTACAGGAAGGGTGACAGCAGATGCCTAATGGAAGGGCACATGTGAAGGAATGTTCTCCAGGCACCCAAAAGAATGTGCCCCGCTTGGACCTGGCATCAGGGTTATACGCAGCAGACAGAGAAAGCAGGCCTCATCCCAGACTCAAACTGGAGGGGCCACCTTTTTTCTGGAGGGAACTACCACTTCCGCCCCCAAGACGGAGTGACAGAAAGGTCTGTTCTGCACAAACTAAAAATGCCAGTAGTGCCACAAGCACAGGAGGTGGGAGAGAAGCCACCAATCCATCCACTGTCAAGAGCTGGAGGACTGCAAGATAAAGAATAAAATGCAAGAAGGCTACACAGGGAAAAGTCAAAAGACACGAAACCCCTGTTGCTCTGGCTTGACTGCCAGGCTTTCTATGGGAAAAGTAATGCACTTGTTGGAGAAGCAGCTGGTTTTCATTACAGCCTAAAGGAGTTTAAAAATAAATACAGCCCCCCACCCAACCACCCCAAATTCAGTGCACATTCAACTCGAACAGAATGGACACCCAGACTTAAAAGTCAAACAATCTGAAACCCCTGCCATAGAGAATGGTTGCTCAAATGGTTTATTCCTTGGGAGACCACTAACTAAAACAATGACAACTTTCATGTCAGATTCCAGGAAATAAAGGATAGACAATAATGAGAGATTTTTTTTTTTTTTTTTATCCCCAAATGCAAACAAATGAATTAGGGCTGAGGAGCTGAAGGGAAGCGGAACAAATTGGGCCTGAGGGCATCCGCCAGCCCACCTACCCCACTGAATGGCTGCTGGGCGCGCACTCTCTGAGAGAGTTCCGAAGTGGTCTGGGTTGGGGGACAAATGTGTAACAAAAGATGCAGGCCCACCCAGAAGATATGGGAGCCTGCTGGGAGGATTACAAACACTGGCACAGGGCCAAGAACGGCCTTTCTTCCCCCAACTACGGAAAAGAAGCAAAATCACCAACCCAGGCATCATGGGCAAGTCCCCTCAGAGTCAAGCCTGGTTTTCACGCCAGAATAATGCCTGCCGTTGTGCCTGCGGAAACTTAGGTGGGTAACTACATGTTAAAATCATTACTTTCTCAAATCCACTCTCCATTATCACATCAGAGCATCTCCACCAGTTAGAGCATGGCCTGCTTTGTTAGACACACAGTAAATATTTGTCATTAGAATTAATTAACTGTGCTGAAGAGGCCCCCGGCCAGGATCGCTGTAAGCCAGCCTTTCAGTTTCCCACAGAGAAAAAGCCTTTCTTAAACCACAGACTTTACCCCCACACCCAAACAAGCATCTGAAAAAGTCATACATGAGTTACAAGATGGCCTGTACTGAAAAGCAGATTACCGAGGAAAAACCACCCAACCACCCAAATCACGGAGGATGGATTTGAAATAGCATCTCCTGAAGGAGAACACATTTCCAGCAGCCTATTGGATAGATATGGCCACTGATGTTGGGAGTGTTCAAAGACTTCCCTGGAGCAAATAGCAACCATGAAATTCGCCATAAAATCTTCTTAGGTGATCTGCATTGAGAAAATCTTATGGTTGGACTTAAAAATTAAAAATTTCACTGCCCACTAGTCCTTTCCTAGAACCAAAGTCTTTCTTCCACCTCTGCCTTGTATAATCCCACCACTTTCTTCTGATAAATCTCCTCCCCACACCATATCCCAGGGCATTCAGCAAATCCCAATGTCCACAAACCCACAGAATGACTGAGCAAGGACAGGAGACCAGCTGACCTGGGGGCCCCAAGTAATTCATGGCATTGAAGGACACCACTGTCTGCCTGCAGTGGGTGGCAGGGGTGGGGCAGGGTGGGGTGGGGGGATAGGTGACCAGAGTAGAAGGAGCTAGAATAGGAGTCAGTGACATGAGAACACCACTGGACACAGTGTCAGAAAATGAACTTCCAACAGGATGGGAGTGGCCATAAGTCTTTGCGTACCACACGGAAATCAAGATAGCTTTCCTCAAGGTTTGTGGGAGCTGCCAGCCACTAGTTTGGTACCTGGAGTTATGTTTAGCTGGGCTTCTAATCTTTTGGTTGGAGGGCTCCCCCACTTTCTCCATGAGTTTCATCGAGGATCATTCCAGGCCATCTTGATGACAATAAACAGCCTAGCCTATCTACCCCTTTTGCTTCACTACTTCATTGGAAATGCAACTTTGCTGTCTCTCTCTACAAGACATGAGGTCTGCTATGGCTGTTCTGTCTCAGCTCAGTGCACAGAAGATACCTGTGGGCAAATGAAATGTTTCTTCACCTGCAAGGGTTCCACTTACATATACTCCTTTAGATACTTACCTCTTGCCTCCAGTGGTAGTTTTCATTCTGTGTTCCTGAAATGCCAAAGTTGCATAAAAATGTCTCAGAAGACCAAGGAAGCAAGGCTGGTAGGGGTCTGGACCTCTACTTATTCTTCAATCAGATTAATTCTGGCTTTATCCATTTTATTTAAATGACATATATTTTATCATATATAACATATAACAACATAACTTACATTTATGTATATTATATATGCTAAAATATATACACATGCATAAATATATGTTATGTATACATACATATATATGTAATCAGATTTTAGGTGGAAGAAGTAATTCCATTGGTAAATAAAAAGCTTAACTTAACCACAGTAAGATCTATTTGTATCACTGAACTACAGTTTCTAAAGCTCTACCAAGCAGTTATGTGAACAACCAACCACATGGAGCTTCTCTGGTTGAAGCAAACCTGGGGAGGCCAAAGACTCCTACTTAGGACCAACTCCTTACCCTTAACTACTTCTCTCTCTCTTTCTCCTTGGAGAATACTTTACAAATTATTGAACCAGATGATCTAGATGTTCCTCCAGATTCAGTGACCAAAAGATTACCATATTCCAACCAATACTTTTAGATGAAATGGATGAAAAGAATGGTGTTCTCATTGTCTGGAGATCTAAAATTTAAAAGATTTTAAATTACTATTTCTAATAATCACCCATCCCAAAATAAAAATATTTAGACAAGGCAAGATACTAGGATATGTTGAAATCAGACTTCGTTGCACAATTGCATAGATGAACTTCATATTGATGAAATTCATATTTTCTGGCTTTTTAAAGTGTTGCCACCCAACCCTAAAGGGGCCAAGTAAGATCTTCCAATTTAGGATTGCAGCAAGCAAAGTCTTTCTAACAGAAGAACAATGATGGTGGAAATAAACCATCAAGTGATCTCCAAGTTCTTCTTTCCTCAGTCTGTTATCCCAAACTCTGTTACTTCCCAAATCCAGAGAAAAATCACTTGTCGCCAATGAAAAGTTTAATCAGCAGCCTTAACCAACATATGGACCTTATCATCTGTCACTATGTCACCACCACTTATTTCTGAAGGTATAAAAATCAAGCATGTCCATGCCATGGCCATTTATACTGACAACAATCTTCTCCCACCCGGCCCAAAAAACATTCTTAATAAAAACTTCACACGGTTTTAACTTAGGATTATGTAAAACATTTCTACTTGTCTTGATAAATGGCACCTAAATATTAAAATATTTGGGCTTCGTTCTGCATGTATGTGGGTATGCATGTGTTTAGGTAATAAACAGATTACAGGTAAGTAGACTCTTGGTTGAAGACATGTGTTTTCTTTTACACGTCTATTAAACAGGGAAGGTAGGTGAAATCCACACAAGGAGTTCCCGACTTGCTCAAGATATGATGTCAGCAGGCATGGAAGTGTTCTGACTGAAGCTTCAGCGGTCACTTCTCAGAGGGCTCAGCAGCGCTGTTGAAGACTCCTCTATGCCAGAGTTCTGTAAGGATTTCTCTAACTATAAAAATCCATGATCCAGCTGTCTCCTCAGTATCTCAAATTGGGTAAGAAAAGGAAATAAGTGTTCAAATAACCAAATGAGGAACCAAAAAGCCACCTCATTACTAGTTTGTTAAAGCAAACGTGCAATCTATTTCATCTCCCCATAACTCAGTGTTCTGTCTGCAAAACAGAGAAAGTATGGCATCAATGAGGATCCAGATGGCTAATGATGTTGGAGAAATATGTCTCAATGGTTTTGTTACGACTCTCACTACCCCCACCCCTAATACCCAAACGTGCAGGCAGAGGTGCAGACACAGTCAAGGAGGATCAAGTGTGAGGACAGTAGAGGCAAGGTGAGTTGGGGTCAGAGGACAGGATGGGGCAGGAAGCAGAGCTCCCAGAATTCAACAAGCAGGAGTAAAGGGATGGCTCCAACTGGTCTTCCCAAGCTTTACTGGTGCCAATTTGATTGGACACAGTTAAAAAGGAAGAAAGAAAATGCCAATGAAAACCAAAACAAAAGATAAAGAGCAGCTTTCTCCAAATGGGTGGGCAGGGATCTGGCCCCTTGGCAGGGGAGGAAGCCAGCAGCCCAGGGAGCATGTCCCCAAACCAGCTGAGCCCATTCTGGCCCCGTGGCTGCTCCTTCCCATGGAGCTCAGCTGTGCTCTCCACACCCCAAATCCATTTGGGGGATTTTTTTGAGGGAGTTTGGCAAATTATTATATAAAAGGAACCAAAGAAGAGAAAGGAAAAAAATATAAAAGCATTTCTTCAGCATAAAAAAATTTTGATCCTTTTACTTTAGCCAGACAAAGAATGCTCAAGCTCCATTCAGCCATAAAATCAGTTCTCATGCCACCCAGGTTTCACACGCCTCCCCCACTCCCACTGCAGTCATTCCACTCCTCCAGCTCCAGTTCCGTCCTCCCCCGCCCCTGGCACTACCCCTCATTCACCATCCCGCACCCAGTCTCAAACCCAAGCATCCATATGAAGCAAACATGAGGACTCAACAAATACACACTCCAATCTTGGACATATTCATGTGTGTACACATACACACACACACACATACACACACAGAGCTACCTCCATCCATCACTAAAACTGTTTAACATCTGACAAAGATGTCAGCCATGGTACCAGATTGCCCCACACCCTCTTCCAGTGAAACCGACAAGGCATAGCTCTTGTTTAGGGGTAGCCATAGGTGACAGCTATTCCACCTGGTAACCCCACTGGAGCCATAGCTCATTGTAGGCTCCACTAAAAGGGCCAAGACAATGAACCTGAGTATGGCCAGGTAAAAGGTAAGCTGGACATATTTATTTATATCTTACAAATCATAGGTGATGGGCTTAGGCAAGGTGTACTTCATTCTTACTGTAACCCCTGGGGTGGCTGTGAGTCTGCATATAATGCTCCATTTCACACACCCTTGGACTGCCTCTTTTATCCTCTTGCCTAAGCCTTTTTCTTTGGAGGAGCAAGTGCCAGAAGATAAGCTTCTGAAAACAAGTCAGTTTCTGGGAGCAGCTTTCCCACCAGCCCTGGAGAGCTTTCACACAGATCAGTATCCTGGAATGAGTCTGTTGGTCTGCAGAAGGAAGTGTGATAATGCAGGAATGTGGCTCTGGGTCTCAGACCCCCAGGGAAGGGGAGAGAGGAAGAGGAGGGAGGAAAAGCAGAGCTAAAGGTCATGAGTAATTGCTACTTGATAATGCCATCTGCCTGTGACACCGAAGTCACACATGGTGGTCGGGCTTTGAACCCTGAGTTCCACGTAACCTACCAGGCTGGGGCTGAAAGTTAGATTACAGTTCTGGTCTTCAAGTGACCAGGAATGTCTTCATAATGCTAACACTCCAATGATTAAGGAACCAGAGCCTCCCTGAATTCTACTCCTCCAGCTGGATTCACCTTGGGAATGTGATCTGTTAAATGGGAAGGGAGATGTCATGCCTCCTCTTTTAACCCCTACGAGGCAAACTGATTCCATAAAGAGACTTAACTCTGACCTTTGGAGAAATTTGGGCCCTCAAGAAATTATCTCCTTTCTGTATTTGGAACAGCCACAGTTCCTGCAGATAAACTCTAAGGTCTGCAGGGTTTCCTGAAACCCCAAGATCATGCAAACTTTGGCAAGGTTCCTAGACCTAATGAAGAGGAGAGGAAGAAAATCCAGAGGGCAGCAGAAGGAGATGGGTGAACTATGCACTGACTTCATTTTAACATACACATCCGGAGCCATGCACACTCCTAGAAAGAGAGCCTGAGAGATGTAAAGACAAGGGAACAAGTTTTACCTCCTCTTCCTTCTCTCATTCTCCAGTGGCAGGATTAGGAATTAACCAACTGGCTAAAGACCAGAGGGCAAGAAGGAAAAGGAAGCAAAACAAAAGGTCTGTATTATTCCCTCTCTGGATCATCATAGCACTCTGACAAATGAAGAGATGACCCTCTGAAAGAAGATCAATGATCACAGACCATTTTACGGCCAGAGCGAAATTTTCTCATTATAGTACATGAGTGCAAATATTGTTGGAATTCCAAAGAGGCTCAAAACCAACATCTCCATGCCGGTTCTCCAACCACCTCCTCTGATTCTAGGATGTAAATCCATAGTTAGGTGAGTTCTGAGGCAACCCAAATTAGATCCATCAAAAGACCAAGAGAGAAAGAGAGAAGGGAAGGAGGGAGGGAGGGAGGAGAGGAAGGAGGAAGGAAGGAAGGGAGGGAGGGAGGAAGGGAGAGAGGGAGGGGGGAAGGGAGCAAGGGAGGGAGGGAGGGTGGGAGGGATGCTGGAAAGATGTTACCAGAATCCGGGTTTTTGTTCATGGAAACGAAGAATGAACTTCTCAAACACACAGGCAGCAAGCAAGCAAGGTCTTTATTACAGGGAAGCAAACAGCTCCCAGGACGGCTGGGAGGGGGAAGAAGAGCCCCCTCTCTATTGTCCTATAGGGGTTTTTACCCCTTAAAGATGGGAGTTACCAATGGTGGAGTCCAGAAAGATGTGGTTTTCTCCCATTGGCCTTGCCCAATTACCTATATCAGTCCTTGTCCAACAGCAGTCTTAGGGGTGGAAATGTCCCCATAAGTCTCATGGTTTCTTTGCCCTTCTCTTCCCATAGACTGAGTCACAGGGGGTTAGGGATTACTGTCCATCTGGGCATAGGTACACTCCCTATAGTAAACAAGGCCTGTGGGGATGTTACTCCCTGGAGCCCTTAAGCCACAAATGTTAATCAATGGCCATATCAAAGAGTGCATCAAAGCCCATGCACCTACACTGACTGCCTGAGTTATTATTTTGCCTTGGAAGGAAGGAAGGAAGGAGGACTGATTCTGAGGTCTTCTACCTTGGGCCTAACCAATGGGAGTGTGATTTATGCCATTTGTCAAAACAGGGAAAATCTGGGAAATTCATAGAGACTGACTAAGTGCCCCCCTCCTGCCCCCCATGATCCACACAGTCTGGGGCAAAAAGAGCCTGTGGGCATAAATCTGTCAGAGGAAGAGAGAATTGCCTTTATAGTTAGGCAGTCGCATCTCTTTTCATTCAAAGAAAAATGATATTTGATTTTCAGGGAAAGAGTTGGAAAAGATCGGTCAAGAGTTCAAGAGGTAGACACTTCCAAGAGTGATGGAAAAAACCCCTTAGTCCTCAGACCCACTAATGGAAGCCAAGGAGGACAGCTCTGGAGAGCAAGTGTCTTTGAGAGCCAGACCCGGGAGGTCAAAGAACAAGGCAGACAATTGTCATTTGGGGCCTCCCAGCACCCAAAGGTGCTCCTGCTGGGGGAAGAGATCCCAAATTAGGTGGAAGATGGGCCTCCTTTTCATGGAAGCCAAAGAGGCTGTGTCACTCCTCTCCTCTTTCCCCAGGCAGCTGCAGAAAGGCCATGCGACCCAAGTGTGGCCAATCAGAGGATCCACAGAGCTTAACTCTGACTTAAAAGCCAAGGACCAGTTGGAGATGATCCTGTGATGGCAAGCTTCTAAGGGGAGTGGTGTCTGAAGGTCTGACAGCAGAAGCAGCATCTTAACCCTCTGTTCCCAGGGCAGGATTGTGGCAGAGCCTTGCTCCCTTGGTGTGTGCCCAAGACTGGTTCGCTCATCTTCCCACAGATTATTTCTTCTTTCTTTCTTTTTTCTTTTTTTTTTTAAAGGCTGCAACTGCAGCATATCTAAGTTCCCAGGCTAGGGGTCAAATCAGAGCTGCAATTGCTGGCCTAAACCACAGCCACAGCAACACCAGATCTGAGCTCTTTCTGTGACATACACCACAGTGCACAGCAATACCAGATCCTTAACCCACTGAGCAGGGCCAGGGACTGAACTTGTGTCCTCATGGATACTAGTCGGGTTCGTTATTGCTGAGCCACAGTGGGAATTCCCTTCCCACAGATTTCAAAAGATTACTGAATATGGCCAGTAAACCTATTTTCTGCTTGAGTTAACCAAGTTAGCTTCTTTTCTTTATGACCAAGAACCCTGACTTATGCTGCATTATAACAGGAAATGTATCAGAAGAAAAATCTCCTGCTGGCCTTGAGGTGCCCACTGAACCCTGGAAGTGCCAAGAGCTTCATCCTCAAGGGATGCCCACAGGTCTTTGCTGGGCAGTGGGCAGGTAACTGAGAAAACTGTTTCATTCACAGCAGCCACGCACACCACGTGGGACTCTGCCCCCTGGAAGACAGTAGGCCTGTGCTGAGCCCACTGGCACTGCCCACTCACAGATAACCTAGCTTTTTCTGGGGTCCTGCTTTCTTTTTGTTGTTGTTGTTTCTTTTGTTGTTGTTGTTGTCTTTTTAGGGCCGCACCCATGACATCTGGGGGTTCCCAGGCTAGGGGTTGAACCAGAGCCAAAACTGCTGGCCTACAGCACAGCTCAGGGCAACACTCACAACAAGGCCAGGGATCAAACATGCATCCCCATGGATACTGGTCAGATTCATTCCCACTAAGCCACAACAGGAACTCCCTGCTTTCTTATTCCCTTCATTCCAATGCTTTTTGTAGCAAATACTTGTTTGGGAGAAGTAAGTGTGCTCCTATAACCCACGGGGATGAATCTGAGAGAGGGGACTACCTCAGAGTCTCCACCCCGGTCCTCCAGCCAAGGCCTCTGCACTCCAATCCATTTGCAGGACCCTCTGCACAACTGGTGCTTCTGCCTTCAAGGCCTTGTTTGGGAGAGGAAGTTCACGCTACCAATTACATCTTCCTTCTTCCTCAGGACTCCCACACAGGACCTCCCTCTTCTCTGGAAGCTGGCTCCCAGGGTCAGCAGCTGCCTGGCTCTCTGGATGCCCCATGTTCTTTATCTACTGCACCTGGAATCCCTGGCCTGCCTTCCAAGAGTCTCCTCTTGACCTGACTGGCTTCTGCTTCTTGAAAACTTAGTTCGGCGCTACCAGCTGCAGGAAGTATTTGCTGACCCTTGGAGGGTGTGTGAGAGGCTTCTCAACTCTCTCGGGCCCCCCAGGCCTGTTTCCACTACTGCACCCACCACATGCACTGCCCCTATTTATGTAGCTGCCTCCCCAGGTAGATCATGAGCTCCTGGCACCTGGCACTGTCTTACTCATCTTCTTACACCAACCCCTGGTGCAGCGCTCGGCACAGAGTAAGTGTTCAATGAGTGTTGAATGAATGAATGAATAAATTAGCACTGGGATCTACCCCCAGAGCTTCACTGACTCTTCCACTGAGACTTCATCTGTCAAAAGAGGAAACAGAAAAGACCATTCGCAAAGGTCTCTTCCAGTCCCAAGATTTTGTGAGTGATTTAAGTTTTCCCCGATGAATCCCCCTTAACAATAAGAGCCTCAGCTAACATTTACTGAACAAGTTAGCAAGCCAGGCACTTTGCTGAGCACTGCATCCATGTTCTGGATTTGTGGGTTCTACATCTGTGGCTTCAACTGACCGTGGATTGAAAATATTTATATACAGACACACACACACGAAAAGATACACGCACCCCTATGTTCACTGCAGCACTGTTCACAATAGCCAAGACATGGAAACAACCTAAATGTCCATCAATAGATGAATGGATTAAGATGTGGTACGTATACACAATGGAATACTACTCAGCCATAAAAAAGAACAATGCCATGTGCAGCAACACAGATGCAACTAGAGATTCTCATACTAAGTGAAGTCAGAAAGAGAAAGACAAATACCATACGACACAACTTATATCTGGAATCTAATATATGACACAAATGGAACCTATCAACAGAAAAGAAACAAACTTATGGACATGGAGAACAGACTTGTGGCTGCCAACGGGGACGGAAAGGAAGTGGGATGAACTGGGAGTTTGGGGTTGATAGATGCAAACTATTCCATTTGAGTGGATAATCAAGGAAATCCTGCTGTATAGCACAGAGAACACTATCCAATCACTTGCGATAGAACATGATGGAGGATAATGTGAGAAAAAGAATGTGTATATATATGTCTAACCAGGTCACTTTGCTGTACAGCAGAAATTGACAGAACATGTAAATCAACTATAATTAAAAAAAATTTTAATTCCAGAAAATTCTAAAAAGCAACACTTGAAATTGCCATTCACTGGCAACTGTCTACATGGCATTTACATTGTATTAGGTGTTATAAGTGATGGAGAGATGATTGAGAGTATAGCGGAGGAAATGCGTAGGATACATGCAAACACTACACCACTTTATACGCAGGACTGGAGGATCCGCGATGTTGGTATCCTTGGGGGGTCCCGGAGCCAGTCCCCTGCAGATACAAAGGGGCGGCTGTAGAGGGTTATCTCAGAAGCCTATCAAACCCTTATCAGGGATAAGCAATGAGATCCTGCTAGTCACTTGTGATGGAACATGAGGGAGGATAACGTGAGAAAAAGAATGAATGTGTGTGTGAGTGTAGTGTGTGTGTGTGTGTGTGTGTGTGTGTGTGTGTGTGTGTGTGTGTATGAATGGCCAGGTCACTTTGCTGTACAGCAGAAATTGACAGAACATTATAAATCAACTATAATAGAAAAAATAAAAATCTTACAAACACAAAAGGAAAAAAAGAACTTTTGATTTTCTTATTATTTTCTGTTGCTTAAACACAATGTTTTCATTGCATTGTTTGGTAAGAATTAGAATAAATTTGTATTTTGAAAAGGTTAAAAAAAAAAACCAAAAAACCCTTATCAGCAAGTGCTCAGTGCCATGGGTGACTAAGAAGGGGCTGGAGAAGCGTGTGGAGCCGCCTGAAACGGTGGCAGCCAAGTAAAGGGAGAAGAGAGGGGCCAAGCAATTGGATGTGGTTTTCCTGCCAGAAGAGCCTTGAGGAACAAGCCAGGGGAAAAATGGGAAGGGAGGTCAGGGCTGCTGATCACTCCCCTCTGAATCCTCACTAAACCCCAAGAGCAAGGCATAGTTACCCCACTCTGCTGAGAACTAAACCAAGGCCCTAAGAAGTGAAGGAACGCCGTCAAGCTCCTGCTGAGTGGAGGCTGAGTCCAAAAGCCCACATCTGACTGCAGAGCTGGGCCCATCATCCACCCGAGGATGGCAAAGGTCTGGCTGTACGGACAGTCCCCAGAGCAAAACCTCAGAGCTCTGACCTCGAGGTTTCCTGCAGCCTGCTCTCCTAAAGGAAACAAGGGATCTGTAATCAATAAAACCACACAACCCGCCAAAGCAAGCTTGCCATTTCCCAGGGGACATCTCATGTTCTCCAGATTGACCTACTAAAGTCGAGACTCGCGCAGAGAGAAGAGCCCAGGACCTGGAGGCCAAGGACACGAGCGCGAGGCCCCATCAACCCTTCATTGGCCGGTGATCTCGGGACTTTGGAAACTGTAAAGCACTAAACAAATACTGTCATTGTGGATGATCCGAGAACCCTGGCCTTACCTTATAGTCAGATATGATCTGGCCCTGGATGTTGATCCCTTTGAGCACATCAACAGCCTTCAAAAAGGACAGCATGTCTCAACTAAGCCTGACACCACCTCTCCGAGCTTCCTGGTCTGTTTATTTGTTCTAAGCATCTGTTTGGTTAGAGAAACACAGCAGGAACATCCCTTTGCCTGCAAACCTCCCCTTCAGCTGGACAGATGGGCCCGAGAGCAGGGATCCCAGGAGTAGGGATGCTAAACAAGACACAGATGGCCAGCTGACCCAGGCGGTTGGACTCCACGTGCCGGGGGCTGAGCAACAGCATAGGCAGCTCCCTGCCCCACGGCCGAGCTGACCCCTCTGGCCAAGACTCATGGCTGGCCTGGGCATCACAGCTGGGAAACAGACAACTCCAGTCCTCCCTGCCTCCCCGCCTCCCCTCCCACAAGCGTGGATGCAGGATGGAGCCCAGACTGCAGTCAGCTGGTAAAAGCCATGCATGCTGGGGGCGTGGCCACTGCCTTCCACAAGGTGGGATGAGAGCGCCTGGGCTGGCTGGTCCAGGATGTGTTCTGATTCCTGTAACTGTCCCAGGCTGACCTGACATGAGTGCCTTTCTCTCTCCCAGGCCCACGCCCATCAGGAGGTTCTGATCCTTACCTGGAATACCTTCCACCCCTGTCTCCACCCCAACATGAAACAGATACAATCTTGGATAGACAACTTGTTCTCTGTGAAACCTCTCAGGGTTTAACTCAGGGGGGCAGAGTTAAATATTCTTTTTTTTTTTTGTCTTTTTTCCTTTTCTAGGGCCGCACCCACAGCATATGGAGGTTCCCAGGCTAGGGGTCCAGTCGGAGCTGTAGCTGCCAGCCTATACCAGAGCCACAGCAACGCAGGATCCGAGCCACATCTGTGACCTACACCACAGCTCAGGGCAAAGCCAGATCCTTAACCCACTGAGCGAGGCCAGGGATGGAACCTGCAACCTCACAGTTCCTAGTCAGATTCGTTAAACACTGAGCCACGACGGGAACTCCCAGAGTTAAATACTCTTATTTCAAATCTCCTCTTGCATCCTGTATCCACCTGCAGGAAGGCTGCCTGGGTTCATTTCCAGCTAATCCACTTACTAGCATAGAATTGTTGCATGGGTTCTCTGAGTTGATAGAGATAAACAGCAATGGCAAAGTAGCTAATATACATCTATATACATATATATCCAAATATATCAGTATATATACTATATACTACATTTGTATATATATACATAATAGTGTATATATATAACACATACTATTGATTTATGATATATAGCTGTATAATTCATATATATTACATATTAATAAATTAGTACATTATTATTAGTATGTTAAGAATAGTACTATATTATGTGCTAATAAATATATCATATATGATAGACTATTGATATTTTCCAGGATGAATACTATATCATATCATCTTCTATTTATTTGCCTGCATTCTTCACTAGACTGTGAGCTCTTTAAAAGCAGGAATCATGGCTTCCATATTAATCCATCCTTTAAGCCAGGGTTCAAAGCCAGTAGGTGTTCAATAACCAATGGGTGAATGCATAAATACCAAAATACTGTGGTGCCCACTCCAGCATATATACTGTCAACTGAGGCAGAAAGTCCCACGTACTGCCCTCTCCTCCCCAATCTTTTAAATTTCCCAGCAGAATCTCAAGTGGAACGTTCCAGGAGAGGCCTGGCTTTAATTTTCGGAGACAAAGAGAGCCAAGTGCTGGAGAAATGCCTTATCCTGGTTTTCAAGCCCTTTTCTCCTTATTCCCACAAGACTCCCACTTCGGCCTCCCTCCCAGGCCCCTCCCAGGCTACACCCACGCTGCCCGGTTCTCCACCCGTGGGCGGCCCTCCTTTCCCACACAGCTTGTGAAACGGCTGCCTGCTCCCAGGGACACGGAGGAAACCGGCTACCTCAGAGGCCAAGCAGGCTGGTGCCCTTCCCACAGCCGTCACCCATGGCTCTTCAACACCAACCAGCTCTGCTGGAAGCGGCCCAACCGCCTCCAACGCAAGAGCGACATTCAAACCAGAGCCTCCGAGGCTGAGGCCCATAAGGCTGGAAGGACCACACACAGCAGGACAAGGACCCCCCCATCCCCAGGCCTCACACAGACACCACTGCACCCACTGTGCTACACACAAAGCCCCCTGGCAGCGGTGGAGGGGGAGAGCTGCTGCTGCCTCCACCCTGGACCGAAACCACGCCACCAAGTACACAGCTCACTGAACACTGTCACTTCCTGAGTCTGCACAAGCTCGCCTCTGTCCCATGTGATGATCAGAGCAGCCAAGAGGCTGGAGCCTTCAGCAAAAACATTGCCTTGAGGCTCCATAACCTCATAGAAAAAAGGGAAAAGTATATGGGCCCTAAAGGGCAGGACTTATCCATGCCAGGCACCCCCTAAAAGTGAGAAAGACACTGGTTCTCCTCCTTTATTTCGGCAAGAAGTGTAAGGTTTACGGGTTTTGATGAGGTTCTTGGCACTTCCTTGGGCCCTCTTCTCAGCCTTGGGTTTCCCCAGAGCAGCTCCACCTTGGTCTGCTTTGTATACAAACTAAGGAAACTTCAGTGTGAAGAAAGAATGCCATGGCAATAAACTAATATCACGCAGTTTCCACATCTGTTGCATATCCCGAACACAAGAGGTCAAACCTGAAGAAGTACCACCTTCTCCCCTCCTCTCCAACACTCTCCAAAAATGTCCTGAGGCTTATTGCTCTTGGCTAGGGAAGGGCTGCTTTTAGATATCAGGCTTAGACAGCAAAGGCAGCCAAGGTGGCCACCAATCTCTGCTCTGGGACCAGCAATCTGGGAAGGATGGTTATACACCCAGCA
Organism: Phacochoerus africanus; assembly: GCF_016906955.1. Classification (NCBI taxonomy): domain Eukaryota; kingdom Metazoa; phylum Chordata; class Mammalia; order Artiodactyla; family Suidae; genus Phacochoerus; species Phacochoerus africanus. Next base: position 56,741,321 of record NC_062554.1, on the reverse strand, counting down.
ACAGGCTCCTAACTTTGCTGAAATGCAGCCTCCTCAGACCCTGGGTCATTTCATCCTTGGGTTTCTGCTGCAACCCCAGAAGCCCATGTTGGGAAATGAGGGTGGAGGGTAGGACAGATGCAATCTTGAGGATATTGTTGGGAAATAGAGAAATCTGTGGAGGAAACCCTCCAGTGTTCTCAAGTTTATCCTCGCATAAAAACTCGGTACTAGAGAGGAGGGTGCATCTGACATTCAGTAAGCTGTCATTAGACACCACTGCATGCATGAGTCACCACTGCATGCATGAGTCACCACTTGTACCAGGAGGGGATAAAAAAGAAATAGCTCCTGTCTCCAAGGACCTGAACATCTCACTGGAGAGAGAAGACTGCAGCTGTCCACAGGCTGGCACATGGCAACCCAAAGCAGTGGGCAAGCCATGCCAAGGGGAGGAAGGAACTCAGAGGAGGGACAGGCTCGGGAAGACTTCATGGGACTCCATGAGGTCATGAAGCCCTCAGGAAAGGAAAGGGTGAGTAGGAAGCATTTCAGGGGACACAAAGCAGCCTGGATAAGACTAGAGTTGAAATGAGCAAGGAGCGCTTGGAGGATGCTGAATAAGTAGAACAGCAGAGCTGATTTGAAGGATGCTGACTTTGGACCAGCATCACCAAGAGCACGACTGATTACTTAGCGTCAAGGCAACTGTCAATAGGTTTGCATCAATAAAGTCTCCCTGTTGCTAACCCTCCTGTGAGGCAGGAAGAGACAGCCCGGTTTTATAGAGGAAGGTGAGCTCAAAGAGCTTAGGTCAGCTGCCCAGGGCCCCATCTCCACCTCCTCCCCCTAAACAAAGCCTGAGCTCCCTCTTCGGAATCCCTGTGTTATTTGGGCCCAATCATCATAGTCTCTACAATGGCTGGAGCAATATTCTCTTCTTCTAGATCTGGAAAGCTCGTGAAGGCAGATTTAATGCTAAGATTCATCTCAGTTGTTTTCCCACTGCATTTACCATCTTTAACTAAGCCACTGATTTCATTATTCATTCCATTCACTTGCTCCTGTAGTAAACCCATGACCAGAAGGAAGTCGATGTTAAAAGTCTTGGATTTCAATTAACCATTGACTTAATCAAACTATAACCGAGCTAGGGTCCCGTGGGGCTCCTGGGCACACAAGCCTTTCTGTGTCCTCCATTGCTTGTTTTTAGGGAATAAGCCTCAGCCTCCATGACCTTCCCTGAGCTCAAAGGGCAGCTGCTCATCAGGGAAGAGAGGGGATGCAGAGACCAGGAAGGAACAGTCAAGAGACAATAGTCTTGGGGCAGAGTCCTGGTTCTTCAAAGAATATACATAACAATATCTTTGAGCCTTTCTACAGAACTAAAACCCCCAACAAATGGAAGAACTACTTGATGAAGCATTCTTCATTCTGGGAAGAAGGACCACCAGAACCAGTCCTGGGACCACTAAACATTAGTTTTGAAAGACAGTGAAAGCTTGCCTCTACCCTGATCCTTATCTTTGGCCCTATCTTCCACTCCTATAACTAAAAACCCACCTCCAAATCTCTCCCAAGGAGGCGGGGGCCGGGGGGGGCACAGTCTATAAGGCATCAGCCTGCTGTGGTCCCCTTTGCCTGGAAAAGCAATGAAGCTCTCTTTTTCTCTTTCACCCCAAACTCTGTCTCCTCGTTTCTATTCGGCAATAGTGGACAGAGGTCGAGTTTTGGCAGCAAAACCACAGTTCCCCAAGAAAGTGTCAGGAGGAGCTAAAACTGAATTAAGAAAAAAGCCTTGGAGGCTTTGTGGCTCAGTGGGTTACGAACCCAACCAGTATCCATGGAGACATGGGCTCGATCCCTGTCCTCGCTCATTGGGTTAAGGATCTGGCATTGCCATGAGCTATGGTGTGGGTTGCAGCTCCAATTCGAACACTAGCCTGGGAACTTCCATATGCCACAGGCGTGGCCCTAAAAAGTAAAAATAATAGAATAGAATAGAATAGAATAAAGAACGTGTAGGAGAAAATGTCCTGATAAAAAGGCAGAGAGACCCCAGCCATGATGACTAAGCAAAGTCCAGCCAACTGCCCCTAACCACCCCTTCCCCACGCATCTGCTTCTGTAAAGTTGCTTCCTCATCTACTACCTTGCCTGACCTCACTCCGGTCTGCCAATCAACGGACCCAGAAGAGCTAGCCCATAAAAGCCTTGCAAAACCCTTCTTCAGGGCTCAGACTCTGGAGAGTGATCTCCTCTCTAGAGGATCCCTCTGGGGAGTGATCCTTACCCGCCGGGCGTGATAAACCTGAATTCTCCAACTCTCCGAGTGCTCGCTTGGTTTCTTACCAGGTAAAAGAGCTGATACACCTCGGCCACAGAGCTGCTGAGCTGATACACTACAGGCACAGGGCTGTCGCTAGAGCTGATAGACTGCATTTTATAGTGGCAGCTGCCATAATAAAAGAAAGAAAGAAAATGGCCTTGAGGTATAAGACGGAGGTGGTAACTGAGCAAACGCTCAGTGTGAGGCACCCTGCAGGCCTCTGCTCCTTTTAGTCCCAATGCCAGCTTGCAGGGAACTTGTTGTTCTCCCCACCATATGAAGAACAGCCCCCCTCTGGCTCAGAGAGGTTAAGTAACTGGTCTGAAATCACACAGCTATTAAAGGATGGAGCAGAGAGGCAAACCTGGGATTCTGTCTGGTTTCGGATCCTGGGTAGCTGCCACTATAAAATGTACTGTGCATAAGGCCTACGTGCCAGAGCTCCAAAAGGAGGGGGGGGAAAGGAATTGTCCAGAGAGAAAAACCACTCTCTGACTGTTAGCCCATCCCCTGCAGGGAAGCCACTGGCCAGGCCCACTTCCCCTGAGGGACCATCCCAAAACCACTGTGCACCAGGGCTGATGGGACCCTCCTGGAAGGAGCCTTATTCCCCACCACCCCCCCCCCCGCCACCCCCCACCCCCCCGCGGTGCAGGGTTCCTGGATGCACCACACCCCTCGGCCCGCCCTCTCTGGACCTTCCTCTCCCCCACAGCGACACACTCAGAAAACTGCAGCAGTGCAGCCTCACACCTTGGGCAGCTCAGCCAGCAAACACAGGGAAGCACTTAGGCTGCAGTAGGCGCTTCCCTGGCCAAACAAGCCCCAGGATGGGGAGGTGTTAGAAGAGCAGAAACACAAAGCAGGTATTTTCCTAGAATTCCTGGGAAGCCCAGGGACCCTGGGGAGGGGAAGCTTAACCTGATTTTATCCCAATTCCAGTATCAGATCTTGATGTTGCAGCCCAGGCACCTCCTCCCCCCCACCTCCCCATGGTAACCCTGGCATGACTGGGGGGCGGGGGGCCTCCAGGGAATCCCAGCAGCCTCTGGGCCCTCAGCTCCCCACCCTCCTCACCTACATGTGCAACTCAATCCTGAGCTAAAGGCCAAGTGACTCTACGATGTGTCATCCAAACCAGTGTCATTCTCCACTGGAGAATGCGAGGAACTGTAAACTGACCTGGGGCCTAGTTATAGGGCTCAGGGCAAAGTCTATGCAGGGCTGGCCTTGAAGACTTTGTCTTTTAAGAAAAATTGGTTGATTTCAGTTATGGCGGAGAAGTTTTCTCAAAGACTTTCTTGGAGCCCCTAAGGATCTGTCTCTCTCTTCCCTGATGCAAGGTTTGTAGCCAGGGAAAGCAGGCAGGGGGAATTAAAGTCACTGACTACGAGCCAAGAAACTCTACATTGTGGTGATGGTCCTGTTGACAACTGGGTTACACTGGAGCTGCTTCCCAGAATCCCCTTCCCTGGATGGTTCTGGGTTAGAAGTGGCCAAAAGTGAGCCCTCAAAAGCTTTGGAGGCAGGAACGGAGCATCGGCCTCCCTCTGCAAGGCTGTCGCAGAGATGCAAGTGGGTCCAGCTCTTCTACTGAGTGCTGGCCCTGCCCTCCAGTGGGGGGCTGGCCATCAGATACGTGGTTTCTGGTCAACTTCCCTAGCAGCATCTGTGCCATGGGCCACTTCAGCAACTGGGCTTCTCCAATTGGCCACAGCCCTCACTCTGCCCAGTGCCTCCCACATCATGTAAGGACTGTGAATTGGAGATGGCACTTGCCCTCTGCCTCTACCCAGACTGAATCATGAGCCACTCCAGCCACCCACCCTCAATACCCCCTGAAAGGACCTCAGTGTAAGACCAGGAGTGAGGCACTCTGTGCTCTGGGAAAACTGGCAGAACAGGTCTGCAGACAGGTATTTTCAGGAGAAGCCCATTCCTCGCATCTCCTCATATCTAGAAAAGCACTAAAATCCTTCATGGTGATGTCCACTCCTCGTGACTAGCACTGACCTTCACAAGACTAGCAATGACCTTCTGCAAAATATGCTGCTTGCTTGCATGTACCTCCCTTTTCACCAAAATCCCATATATGCCAACATTCCCCCCTACCTCTTTGGAGGGGTATCTCAGAGCTATCTGAAATGCTGCCTCCTGGCCTACAGTCCTCATTTTGCCCCAATTCAAACTTAACTCTTGGAGTTCCCGTTGTGGCGCAGCGGAAACGAATCCGACTAGGAACCATGAGGTTGCAGGTTCGATCCCTGGCCTCACTCAGTGGGTTAAGGATCTGGTGTTGCTATAACCTGTGGTGTAGGTTGCAGATGCAGCTCAGATCTGGCATTGCTGTGGCTGTGGTATACGCCAGCGGCTGCAGCTCTGATTAGACCCCTAGCCTGGGAACCTCCATGTGCCGCAGGTGCAACCCTAAAAAGACAAAAAAAAAAAAAACCAAAAACTTAACTCTCAACTTTTTTTTTTTTTTTTGGTCTTTTTGCCTTTCTCTAGGGCCACTCCCGCGGCGTATGGAGATTCCCAGGCTAGGGGTCTAATCAGAGCTGTTGCTGCCAGCCTACGCCAGAGCCACAGCAATGCAGGATCCGAGCTGCGTCTGCAACCTACACCACAGCTCATGGTAACACCGGATCCTTAACCCATTGAGCAAGGCCAGGGATCGAACCTGCAATCTCATGGTTCCTAGTCAGATTCATTAACCACTGAGCGATGACGGGAACTCCAACTCTCAACTTTCAGGCTGTGCATATTTTTTTAAGTCAGTAGGATCCATTCCTATAAGAAATCTTTTCTCCCATAACCCAGAGTGGATCTGCTTCCCCGGTTAAACACCAACTGACACTCACAAAGAGAGAGCAGACTCTTTAAACATCTGGATGAGTGTAGGCAAAGGCATACTTGCCTCCTATTATTCCTGGAACCAAATCCCTGATCTGCCAGTGAACATGTAGCACAAGTGGACGACTTTTCAGTCATCAGTTTTCTCTACTGTCATTTCTCTTGTTCTGCAGTGCCTGCCGACATCAAAGGATCAACACATAACTAGAGAGTTGATGTTGGGGTCCCTCGGCCTCCCTAGAGGACAGTCCATCCATTAGATGGTTTAGCCTCTGTAATATGGACTCTTCCCACGACGCTCGCTGAAGGGACCAAGCTCCTCAACAGACAAAGCAGGCATGGCCATCCCTGTGCCACAGACCCTGTGCCCACAGTGGGCTCTCTACCCAGATGGTAAGATTCTGACACTGATCTGGGGCTGATTAAATCAATAAGCACAATTTGCCTCAAGCCCCCTCTGACCCTTGAGAGATCTCCACTCCAGAATAACATGGTATTTGGCAACCTGAGTCCCTACAATCTCTGCTTAGAACCCAGCATCTCAAAGTTTTCTCACCCAAATCTATCTTTCACCAATCCTGCACTCAGCTCTGGCACCCTTCTAGCCTTCCCAGAGAGGTGCCTCCTTTTAGGACTGGTTGAGATCAGTGGTTCTCCAAGTGGGGCTCCCAAGCCAACAGTATCACATTGCCTGGAAACTTGTGAGAAAAGCAAGTTATCAGCCCCGACCCCAGACCTACTGAATCAGAAATTCTGGGGGTAGGCCCAGCACTCTGTGTGTTATAAGCCTTCCAGGTTTAAGGACCACTGGTCTAGATCTCTGATCTCTGATCTCCTCTCTCTCCATCTGGTCCAGAACCAGAGGCAAGAGGGCCCGCAGAAACCCGGTACCCTGCTGCAGTCTGGGCAAAGGTAAGGAGAAGGTCTGTTTGCTCTCAGATGAGTTAATAGGCAGCCTGGCTTTTCCCAGGCAGCAGAAGTTCAGGCATCTGTCCCTCTGTGAGCCTAATCAGTCCCCAAAAGAGCCTGACCATATGTCACTGCAAACACAGATTGCTCCACCACAGCGCAGATGTTCTCAAGATCTGAGCCATGTGAACAGAACTAATGGGCAGCCATAAATCACCCTCTGCAGCCATGCAGAGGCTGCAGGGGAGATGAGGCCACTTGGCCTGAGCCCCAGCATGAGAACTAGGTGTGTGCTCTGTTCAAGCCAGTGCACAGGACACCAGACAAATGGAAAAGATGGGCAGGGCTCTTCCCTGTGCCCTCTTGTAGCTCAGAGTGCAGCAGACTAGCATTGTGGGAGAGATCGGAGCTGGGGGGCAGGGAGTCCAAGAGGCCAGGGTCACGTTCAGCTGCTCCAGTAGGCAGTCTCCAAGGGCACTATGCCCCCTTCCCACCTCTCCCCTCACAGTTCTCACCAAGGTTCTTCCCCAGGAGGGTCTGACTTAGTAAGAGAGGTGAGCAAGGAGGGGAGTGTAGCTAAAGTTAGAAGGACTTAAATTCCAGGCCTATTAAATGTATAACAACGTAGTTCCCTTCGTGGCTCAGCAGTTAAAGAAGCTGACTAGGATCCATGAGTGTTCGGGTTTGATCCCTGGCCTCCTTCAGTGGGTTAAGGATCCGGCATTGCTGTGAGCTGTAGTGTAGGTCGCAGACACGTCTCAGATCCCACATTGCTGTGGCTGTGGTGTAGGTCGGCAGTTGCAGCTCTGATTCGACCCCTAGACTGGGAACTTCCCTATGCTGCAGGTGCAGCCCCCCCCCCCAAAAAGGCCAAAAAAATGTATAAAAGGATGCTAAAATTAAAATTTGTGCAGAAGAATCCACATCATAAAGATTGATACCATCAGGAGTATGAGACCAATTCCAATGTGTGGATCTCACACAGTAAATGCCCCAGGGCAAACTGCACCACTCCAGGAGGCTTCAAGAGATCCATGAGAGAGGAAGGGAGCTGAGAGCTGTGAGGAAAGGAGCAAGAAGAAAGTTCTGTATGGAGAGCTGAGGCTGAAGTGCAAGTCCCACCCCTCCCCTGCATGGGGTTACCTTCTAAGCCCAAGGCTATTGAGAAGCGGCTGTTACAAGGAGACTGTGTCTCTCACTATGTGCACTGGAATAAGAGAGACCTGGTGTGAGGTCACTCCTGAGAAAGTAAAGATGCACATGGCCCAGGTAGATGTGGCTGCATTCTCTATCCTGGAATGTTTCGTGTGCGCTTGAGAAGAATGGGTCTCTTGCTGTTGTTTGACAGAATGGTCTGTACATCTGTTGGGTTCATCTGGTCTAAATCCAATGTTTCCACATGGATTTCATGTCTGCATGATCTACCCATCATGGAAAGTGGGGTATGGATGTCCCCTCCTATTATGGTATTGCTTTATATTTCTCCCTTCAGATCTGTCAATGTTTGCTTTATATATTTAGGTGCTCCTATGTTGGATGCATGCATATTCACAATTGTACGCACTTGATGAAATGAACACCTTATCACTATATAATGACCTTCTTTGACTCTTGATAGTTTTTTAGTTGCAGTCTATTTTACCTGATACAAGTATAGTTACCTCTACTCTTGTTTGGTTTCCATTTGGTTTCTACTCCTTTACTGTCCATCCATGTGTGTCCTTAAAAATGAAGTGAATCTCCTGCAGGCAGCACATATTTGGGTCTTGTTTTTTTTAATCCATTCACCTACTCTATGTCTTCTTATTGGAGAATTTAGTCCATTTACATTTAAAGTAATTATTGATAAGTACGGACTTAATATTGTCATCTTCTTCATTGTTTTCTGGTCGTTTTGTAATTCCTTTGTTCCTGTCTTCCTCTCTTGCTCTCTTCCTTTGTGGTTTAATTATTTTCTGTAGTGGTATGCTTGGATTCCTTTCTCTTTATCCTTTGTGTATCTATTATAGATTTCTGTTTTGTAGTTACCATAGACTTACATAAAACATCTGTTTCATAGCCTATTTTAAGCTCGTAACAACTTAACTTCAAGTGCACACATAACTTCACGATGCTGTTCCTCACCTGCAATGCACTGTGCAAAATTTCAGTGAGTATGGTTTTCTGAACATAGCATTTCCCATTTTCATCTATCACTTCATGGTGATGTTTTGCCTCAAATTATTTGTGGTTTTGCTTTTCACTGAATAAATCTATATCCAAAGAAGTAATCAGAAAGTTCAATTTTTGAAGTAAATAATATTGTTGAGGCTCCCTTTTTTACAGTTCTGTAGGTTAAAAATACAATCACAACTCAAGGGGTGTGTAGAAAGGAGTGTGCTGGCAATGTCTGCAGATCCCACGGAAGGGCCCGTGAGAAGAGGGTGCTCTACACACCCAAAGCACAAAGCCCTCTGCCCCCTACCTTTTCTCCCCACCCTCCATCCACCTTCCCGTCCATGGAGGGACTAGAAACCAATCAGGAGGTAAGAGATGAAGATAAGAAAGGGCTGAAAAATAGAGAACCAAGCACATCCCCCACTTTGCCCCCACTGCAGACTCCAGAGGGACCCCATCTGAGGATCACCTGAGCTAAGCAAAGGGAGGAATTTTAACATTAAATCTAATTCAGAATTGTGATTACTGTCTTCAACTGGACATTGCAGTTTCTGAATTGAGGCTGTTAGGGACTTAATGTGTTGGTAAGATTTACCTGCTGGAGTATCCTTCTACTGCAAGGGAAAACTATTCCCCCTGGGTAGTCGTAAACGGATACCAAGACATGCAAAAGATTATGCTGCATTTTGGTCATGTCACATGTTATGAATGTTTACCAAGTGCTTGCTTTGTGCTGGGCACTGTCTCCGCATCATCTAATACAGATGCTGGCATCCTCGCTTCACAGCTAAGGAAGTGGACGCTCAGAAAAGTTAAGGACACTTCCCAATGATACACAAGTACAAGTGGAGAAGCCAAGGTTGAACTAACACGTTTCTGATTCCAAAGCCTTGGCCCTTAATCATCTCAAATTAGACACATTCTTTCTGCTGTGGGTTCCTCACAGTTTCTAAAATGTGAGGGCAAGAATCAGAGACCATCCATGATTTGCGCGTGGCTAAATTTTCCAGGGAACCTACAAATTCTGAACGCTATCTCCGAAGCTTTACCTTCATCTTCCCCCAGCTGCTGGCCCAGCAGAAACAGGCCCCATGCAGGCAACGGCATTAAAAGTGGGCTTTCAGCTCCAGCTGGAGACAGAGATGTGACGTAGAAAGAGTGTTCCTTTTCTTCTCCACCACATACTTTGCAGTCACGACTTCACTTTAAAGATACTGTCAGGTTGGTGAAGTTGGTTAAGATCCAAGGCAAATGTTAGATGTTTGTTTTTAAACCAGGCCTCCTAAGCTAAAAACCCAGCAAGCTTATGACAGGGCAAAACCTCCTTTTATAGGCATTCATGGACAGAGCCAGAGGCCTCCTTAGGCCTAAGGAAGGCTAAGGCTAAGGAAGACTTTCTTTTTTAGTTTAGAGATTCAGGGGTACAAACAAAGTTAGGTACTAGTTCAAATAACCTGGTCAAACTTTCAGCAAGTTCCTGGGAGGCAGTCAGATAGTACAGACCCTTTATTCAAAAAAAAAAAAAAAAAAAAAAAAGGACCTGCTTTGGTTTGGAGACTGAAAAAAAAAAGATACATGTCCTTGAAATGCTGGGCCTAACCCTTGACTCTCTAAGAATTGTCCTCCATGCCCTCTTGGGCCAGTGAGAGTCCTGAAAGGCACCAATGACTACAGCAAGGAAGATTCTGGCCAAACCACATAACTCCTTCAGTCAACAACCATCAACAAGCCAGCAGCCTGCCAGCCCTTCCAGACAAGAAGAACACAGCAGTCAGCATCTCAGGAGCATCTCTGAAATCAGGTACAGGTTCAGAGCCCAGCCCTAAACTCACCATCTACACAACTCTGGGTAAACTGCTTACCAGACCTCAGTTTCCTGGTCTGTAAATTCAGGGTAAAGGCAGTGCCCATACAAATACAACACCACTTACATTAGCTAAAAAAATTAAATACCAAAGTATAAATCTAACAAAACACATATAGAATTTTTATGCTAAAAATTACAAAATGCTGATGAAAGGAAGAATACCTAAATAAAGAGAGAGGCATCCCATGATCATGGATTGGAAGGCTCAACATAGTAAAGATATCGATTCTCCTCAAAATTATATACAGATTTAACATAATTCTTATCAAAATGCCATCAAGGATTTTTGTAGCTATAGACAAGTTAATTCTAAAATTTATATGGCCAGACCAACAAACTAGAATAGCTAAAAGAAATTTTGAAAAAGAAGAATAAGAGGAAATCATCTACCCAATTTCAAGACATTATACGGCTACAGTAATAAAGACTATGTGTACTGGCAGAGGGAAAACTGCATAGATCAACGCAACAGAATAGAGAACCCAGGAGTTCCCCTCATGGCTCAGTGATTAATGAATCTGACTAGGAACCACGAGGTTGCGAGTTGGACCCCTGGCCTCGATCAATGGGTTAAGGATCCGGCATTGCTGTGAGCCATCACAGACTCAACTTGGATCCCGCATTGCTGTGGCTCTGGCATAGGCTACAGCTCCGATTAGACCCCTAGCCTAGGAACCTCCATATGCCACGGTTGTGGGCCCAGAAAAGACAAAAAAAAAAAAAAAAAAAGAACACAGAAATAGATCCACACAAATATGCCAAATTGATTACTGATAAAGGTGAAAAAGCAATTCATGGAGGGAGATACAGACTTTCAATAAATAGTGCTGGAGGAGTTCCCATCATGGCTCTAAAAAAAAAAAAAAAAAAGGTGCTAAAATAACTGGACATGCAGAAGAAACAAAAGAGAAATAGATGATCCCACTAGTATAGTTGGACACTTAATACCCCTCTATCAGAAATGGACAGATCCAGAAGACAGAACATAGTATGGACATGGTTGAACTCAACAACACCATACTGGATATAATTGACATCTATAGACTATGTCACCCAGCAACAGAAGAACACAGATGCTTCTCAAACTCACCAAGATAGATCACATTCTGAGCCATAAAACCAACCAAAACAAACTTAAAAGAATGGAAATCAAACACTATCTGCTCTCAGACCACAAAATGAAACCAGAAATGGATAACAGAAAGATACCTGGAAAATCCAAAAATACCTGGAGATTAAACTACATACTTCTAAATTACATGTGGATCAAAGAAGAAATATCAAGAGAAATTTTCAAATATTTTGAACGAAATGAAAGCGAAAATAAAATGTCAAAATCTGTGGGCTGCAGTGAAAACAATGCTTAGAAGAACAATGTAAAATCAGTAATCTAAGCTATTGCTTTTGACAACTAGATAAGGAAAAGCAAATAAATCCAAAATAAGCAGAATAAAAGCAGAAATGAATGAAATTAAAAATAAATCAGGAGTTCCCGTCGTGGCGCAGTGGTTAACGAATCCGACTAGGAACCATGAGGTTGCGGGTTCGATCCCTGCCCTTGCTCAGTGGGTTAACGATCCGGCGTTGCCGTGAGCTGTGGTGTAGGATGCAGACGCGGCTCGGATCCCGAGTTGCTGTGGCTCTGGCATAGGCTGGTGGCTACAGCTCCGATTAGACCCCTAGCCTGGGAAACTCCATATGCCACAGGTGTGGCCCTAGAAAAGGCAAAAAAAAAAAAAGAAAGAAAATTAAAAAAAAAAAACCCAAAAGCTTGATTTTTGAAAAGAGAATAAAATTGATAAGCCTCTAGCAAGGCTAAGGGGAAAAAAGACACAAATGAGAAAGGGACATCATTACAGATCCTATGAACATAAAAGGACAATAAAGGAATATAATAGACAACTCTATACCCACAAATTTGATAACCTTGATGAAATGGACCAATTCCTTCAAAGACAAAATCCGCCAAAATTCATACAAGAAGAAACAATCTAAATGGGTCTATATCTATTAAAGAAATTGAATCAATAATTAATAATCTTCTAAAACAGAAAGCACTGGTTAATTCTACCACCAGAAGAAATCACATCAATTCTCTACAGTCTCTTCCAAACGATAGAACCAGATGGAAATGCTTCCAAACTCATTCTGTGAAGTTGACATTACCCTAAGACCAAAACCAGGCAAAGACATTACAAGGAAAGAAAACTAAAAACAAATATCTTCATTAAATTAGATGTAAAAATCCTCAACCAAAAATTAGCAAATATAATCCAATAACATATAAAAAGAATTAAGCAGCACAATCAAGTGGAATTTATCCCAGGTATGCAAGGCTGGTTCAACATTTGAAAATCAGTTAATACAATTCATCACACCAACAGATATATCTGATAAAAGATTAATATCCAAAATATGCAAATTATGGACTTTGGGTGACAATGATGTGTCAAGTACGTTCACTGATAGTGGGGGAGGCTGTGTGTACGCAGGGCAGAGGACACAAGAGAAATCACTGCACCTTCCGCTCAACTTTGCTGTGAACCAAATAACGGTCTTTAAAATGTCTAATTTTTAAATATGTCTAATTTTTTTTAAAAAATGCAACTACCATAAACCTAGCAGTTGCGCTTCTCAGCATGTATCCCAGGGGTGGGCGGGGGGGGAGATATTTCACACAAAAACCTGTACAGAAATGTTTAAAGCAAGGTTTTTCATTTTAGCCAATAATTTAAGACTGCCCAGATGCTGAAACAAACTGCAGCCCAGCCATACCATGGATTCAACAACAAAGAGGAACAAACTATTGATTAGCAGCTGTTGGGGTTAAGGAGCGGATAGGAGTGAGAGGGAAGTCACTATAAGAGGGCAGCAGGAAGATACACAGTGATGGAGTTCCCCTCGTGGCTCAGCGGAAACAAATTTTACTAGTATCCATAAGGACCCAGGTTTGATCCCTGACCATTGCCGTGAGCTGTGGTGTAGGTGGCAGATGCGGCTCAGATCTGGCATTACTGTGGCTTTGGCATAGGCTAGTGGCTACAGCTCCAATTCGACCCCTAGCCCAAGAACTTCCATGTGCCGCAGGTGCAGCCCAAAAAAGACAAAAAAAAAAAAGATACACAGTGATGACAGAAACATTTTGTATCTACTGTCAGTATCCTGGTTGTGATATTACAGTATAGTACATGGGATATTATAGTGTATGTGATATTATAATACATGTATTATTATTGCATAGTACCTGTGATATTACAGCATCTGTGACATTATAGTTTTGCAAGATGTTATCATTGGGGAAACTGGATAAAGGACACACAGGCTCTCTCTGTGTGATTTCCTATAACTGCCTGAAATCTATAGCTATCTTAAAAAAATTTTTAATTAAAAAAATAACAAAAGGAGAGCTGGAGAGATCCAGAAATGGAACGTGGCACATTGTAAAGTCACAAATGGTAGGGATGCAAAACACCAGCTGCTAGGGCCACCTTGCCTTGCCCTGTCCAAAGAACCATGTGAGGCCAGTTCTCCCTCAGGACTGTGAGGGACATTGGGGGTCAGGCTGAAGGAAGAGGGTTCATAAATTGCTTTCATAAGAGCCAGATAAAGAGTAAGATTTAGGAATTCCTGTCATGGCTCAGTGGTTAACGAATCCGACTAGGAACCATGAGGTTGCAGTTTCGATCCCTGGCCTCGCTCAATGGGTTAAGGATCCAACGTTGCCGTGAGCTGTGGTGTAGGTTGCAGACGTGGATCGTAGCCCACGTTGCTGTGGCTCTGGCATAGGCTGGCAGCTACAGCTCCCATTAGACCCCTAGCCTGGAAACTTCCCTATGTCGCTGGTGCAGCCCTAGAAAAGACAAAAAAAAAAAAAAAGAGTAAGTTTTCTATCAGACCAGAAAAAGGGCAGACATGTGTGGGCTAAAGACACCCATGTTCCCACATTCCTAATTCAATTTCAGCCTTGAACAATGGACACAGGCTGGGGAGGGGAAGGTTGGAAGGAGGCAGGTTGACACTGATAGAGCCACAGATACAAAGAGTGGCTATAACATGCCCTACCTGGTTCCAGCTGTCCCTGAGTCCCAGCTGGTTCTTCAATGCTTCCTTAAATTATCTCAGAGACCTCAGTGGCCTCCATGAGACCTCAGTGGCCTCCATGCATTGCCACTTTTTAACTCTAGCTTAGCTCAAGATAATGTTTTATCCCCTGCAAATTAAAATAAAGCACTTCCCCAGATACCAAGGCTTGGGCTCTGGCAGTTTAAATACCATTAATTAAATAGTTCTTGGCTATTGTATATAGTGCTGCATGTCCACTGACAGAGGAGAGGATAAAGAAGATGTGGTACATATACACAATGGAATATTACTCAGCCATTAAAAGGAAAGAAATAATGGCATTTGTAGCAACATGGATGGACCAAGAAGTTATCATGCTAAGTGAAGTCAGTCAGACAATGAGACACCAACATCAAATGCTATCACTTACATGTGGAATCTAAAAAAAAAAGGACACAATGAACTTCTTTGCAGAACAGATACTGACTCACAGACTTTGAAAAACATGGTTTCCAAAGGAGACAGTTTGGGGGGTGGGGGGATGCACGGAGGGTTTGGGATGGAAGCGATATAAAATTTGGTTGTGATGATTGTTGTACACCTATAAATGTAATAAAATTCATTACATAATAAACTAAATAAATAAATAAATAGTTCTCACCTAAGAACAAATTTAAGCCAGCCTCAGTTGCCCTAAAGCCACAGGACCAGCTTCAACACCGGGAGGCAGAGTGGATAATCACAATAGTAGTAACTTCTAACTGGGTGATGTGAAGAAATTTCTGCCTCTTTCTACAGATTTCATCCTCTGTAACATGGAGGTAACAGCAGGACAGAAGGTTCTATGTCTATACATTCCCGTGTCTTCAAGAATCAACTTAAATGTCAACCATCTATACAAAGTCTGCCCTCATTCATCTTCAACTAACTTCTCCCTCCTCTCAATCCCTAAAAACTTTATCTAAAACACTCCCACACTTCTTATCTTGTGTTAGATGAACATGTCTGATATTCCCTATTAAAGGGTAAATTCCCAAAGACATGAGTTTGTTTTACCTTTATTTGTCCACTCATAGTGCCTAGTATGACACAGATAAAGTGGGCAGTAAGTATTTGTTGAAAGAATAAATCAAGGACAAACAGACAATTTGCTCAAGATGAGGAAGCCTTTTTAAAAGTATAAAGTATAAATTACAAAGTGAAAAGGCACTGCATATACATAAGGTCTGGTCAGCCCCCCCCCCCCCAATAACACTTACTGATGGTGTGTTCTGGGCCTATTACTTTAACCTCTGGCTTTTCACAAACAAAGCTCTGTGGACAAGGAAAGACGATCTGGCATTGCTTTCATTTTTAATTTCTACCACTCCTAATTTCAAAAGCATGAAATCGAAGGTTGGGTACAATAAAACCCCTATGCCCCAAGGCATATAAAGATAAAAATTGAGAAATCGGAAATGTACAGAGGAAATAGGGGAGATAAGTTAACTGGTACCACAGGTGAAACAGTCACTGCAGTTGGGCTCTAAATTGAGTGCTAAGCTTCCTGGTAGCCAAGGCAAAAAGCAAAACCCAACAATGTGCTTAGTTTTCATTGTCAGGAAAAAAGATCATACCCCATTTGGGGAAAGAACGCTTTCTGGGAGCTGCCTCTTGCAGGAATTAGGGTGTCATTCCTTTTAAGAGGCCAATGAATAGCCTTGTGGGCAATGTCCTCAACTGCCTCCTCCCCAAACCAGCAAGGCTTTGGACCAGCCCCTAACACAGGCAGGCCCTGCTTCTGGATCAGAAAGGGCTCCAGTAAAGAGCCAGTCCCCAGCCAACCCACCAGCCCCAAGCAGCTGTGCAAATTAGCCAATCGCATCATTATTTAATGCTGTCTAACTGGGTGTAGGAAAATGCCTGCCTAAAACAACAATTTTCCATTTGGCATCAGACTGAGCTGTTCTTTCTGACAATAAATTGCCATTGGATTAAGCTTCCTATTAAAACAGATCATATCTCCTGAGTGTAAAAAAAAAGCCATGATAATAAACCATAATTTGGCAGAAAGGCATGTGCCAAATTCATCTAAAAAGTCATCAGCCTTTTGCAAGTTAAAGAGAAGAATGTTGCAAAGAGAAGTGAGAAGTAGGGGACTGAGGAAACAATAGCAGCAGAAAGTCAAGCCTTTTTGTATCTGGGTTCCTGAGCTCTCATGGATTTTTCCCTCTGCTTTTGAGTGTCTGAAAATACCCACATTTAAAAAGAAAAAAAAAAATTGTAAACTAAGAGCATTACAATTTACAATTACAAGATTCTGGCTATGAAAAGTTATTTGAAAGAGTTCCCTTGTGGTTCAGCAGGTTAAGGATCCAGTGTTATCACTGGTTCTGGTTACAGCTGTGGCATGGGTTCAGTCTCTGGCCTGGGAACTTCCACATGCCACAGGTGCAGCCAAAAAAAAAAAAAAAGTTTTTAATTTTTAAAAACATGTTTAAAAATAAAAATAAAATGAAATAAAGTGATTTGAATCCTATAAAGTGCTCCCCCAGGTTACCCACTATTCGCTGCTGCCACTGTGACTCAGCTCCAGGAAGCCCCAAGCAGTTTTCCTGAGTTCACATGCAGGCCTCCTGCCTGAGGGCACCCAGTAGATTCTGAGTGCTTCTAAAAGCATCTCAAACAATGAGCTGTTTGTTCCCAATCCAGTGGTGGGCCTTAAAGTGGTGGTCCCAGCTCCTTCAATGGATGCAATAAGAAACTCTGACCCTGGAGGTGGGGGGCGGGGGCACACCAGGGGCTCTGATCCTCCCTGAAGTGGGGTAAGGAGAACATGGCCTTGACCCCAGGACTGGCAGTTCTGGGATGGGAGGAAGGAAAGAGAAAGAGCAGGAAAGAGAGGAGGACCACGGATAACTTTCCTGTCCAGCCAAGGCCTCTCTGCCTGCAGACTGTGAGTTAGAAAGTGCAGAGGGAAGGCCCAGCAAGAAGGAGCATTTCCAGGCAGAGGGAGGAACAGAGGAGGGGCTACAGCCTTACCAGAGGGAAAGGGCTGTGACCTTCCAGCAAGGAGGTCTTCGGAGGGAGTGAACTCTGGGCAGCCCTCCCTCCCAAAACCAAATTCAGAGAGACTGGCAGATCCAAAGCCCTGAGTCTGGGGGCTCTGATGCAATTTGATGCGACATGGATCAGAACAAGGAAGGGGCACACAGACGACCAGAGGGGACCTGCTAAGAGGGGAGCTCTGAACTGACGCCTCTGCACTAGCAGCCTCCCTCCCAGGCAGCGGCCAGCTCTCTCCTCCTCCCTTTGAAGAAAGCAGAAGGGGAACGTGCTTTGATTTTCTTAAAACAAACACTGCAGAGTTAAGAGATAAGCCCGGCCTGGGTTGACTCAGGCTCCCCTGTGCAAGGGAAGTCACACTTCATATTTCCACCACGAAGGCCTTGGAGAGCCGAGGAGACTCTCAGCCCGAGGGGAGGGGTCTGCTCTGGTCCAGCCACAGCAGCGGCCAAGGCACAATGGATCCAACAAGGAAAAGGTGCCCTTATTGCCTGATGCTCAGGAAGTGCCCCCTGCCGACCCTAGGGGCTCGGAAAAGTGATCTTGTTGGGAGGGAGGCTTTTTCCCAAAGAATCCGCCCGAGTCACTCCCGTAGTGGGAGACGAAGCGACAGCGGGCTCGGGAGACTGGGCTTGGAACCCGCGGAGCGACCATTGCAGACCGCGCGCCCCCAGCCGCGCTCTGCGTCACTCCGCCTGGCACTCAGGGTTCCAAGTGTTTCTCACGTAGCCCACTTGGCAAACCTGCCAGGCAGGTACTGCTATCACCTCCCAGAACAGATAAGGAGCTAAGGCCACACTTACTTCCTAGCAGACCCGGGTTGAACCTGACCCTTGGCTCTGGAACCTCAGGGGGAAAGTCGGCGCCTGCCGCCCTTCCGGGCGTGAGCCCTGCCCTATAGCCGCTCACCGGAGCTTCCCCGTCGTGCTTGTTGCCTTGGAGACCAGGATTCCACCTGCAGGCCCCACCATCAGCCTCTCTCGCTCGCTGGCTCCCTGGGCCTCTTCCTGTGGCCCTTGGCGAGACCCCTGGCTCTCACGCCGCCCAAAGCCTGGCGGCATGTGCGCATGCGCACACCTTCCCAACTAAAGACCCTTCCACAGGCCTTCCCTCAAACCGCTCCTTTTCTAGCCCAAGTATTCTTTTTATTTTTCAGTCAAGTGGACCTTGACAAGCCTGTCCCCTAGGATTACATGGAGGAGTCCGAAGGAGCAGATGATGGTGGGCACACGCCCAGCTCGGAAATGAAGAACTCTGGCTGGTTCATGAGACCAAGAGGTAAAAAAAAAAAAAAAAAAAAAAAAAAAAAGCCCCAATTCCAGATGTCACCGTCACTCCTGACGGTGAACTGACCAAGAGTTGGCTAACAGGGCCATTGACAAAACTGTTCTCCTAGGAGTGCCTGTTGTGGCTCAGTGGAAACGAACCTCAGTATTCATGGGGATGTGGGTTTGATCCCTGGCCTCACTCAGAGGGCTAAGGATCTGGTGTTGCCCCAAGTGAGTGGTGGTGAGCTGCTCCGATCCAGTGGTGGCTGTGGCTGTGGCATAGGCCGGCATCTGAAGCTTTCATTGCACCCTGAGCCTGGGAACTTCCATATGCCTCACCTTCAGCCCTAAAAAAAAAAAAAAAAAAAAAAAAATTAATTTAAAAAAACTGTTCTGCAAGGCGGAGGGCGGGGACCAAGACTCTGAAGGAAGTTTATAGTATCTATATGACTGGGTCATTTTGCTGTACAGCAGCAATAGAAACAACATTGTACATCAACTGTATTTTAATTTAAAAAAAAAAATTCTTTTTTGTCTTTTTGCCTTTTCTAGGGCTGCTCCCTCGGCATAGGGAGGTTCCCAGCCAAGGGGTCTAATCGGAGCAGTAGCTGCCAGCCTATGCCACAGCCACAGCAACGTGGGATCCAAGCCCCGTCTGCGACCTACACCACAGCTCACGGCAACGCCAGATCCTTAACCCACTGAGTGAGGCCGGGGATCGAACACAAAACCTCATGGTTCCTAGTCAGATTCTTTAACCACTGAGCCACGATGGGAACTCCTAAAGAAATTTTTTTAAAAAGGAAATCTGTCAGCACCCTGCTCCTGACCCCGTACTGGAGAGACCACATGCTGACCAGCCATCACAAGTATTCTGCTTCTAGAGATGCCTGGAACAGGCCTGAATATGCATGCCTTGGTGACATTGCCCTTAAGTAATTTCCCTGAATCTGTCTTCCTGAGCTGCCTTCTAAGTTTAATTTTCCAAGTAGAGTTTACTACAAAAGAGAGGGTGATATTAACAATAATGATGGTTGTCTTATATGAAATTCTTACTAAATGCTTTATAGGCAGGGGCTAGACTCCTGTGAGTTTGGGTTATTTTGTGGAGGAAGCCGTGTCTGCCTGTTGTTAGCTACCCACAGACAGGCATTGACTTGACTGCCATTGTTCCCCTGTAGATTTTATCACAGCGCCTTGCAGACGTGGCAGACTTTCAATTATGTGTTGCATTGAACCGGATTCAATTACCGGCACTCCAGGGTTAAGAGCACACCTCTTTAGCCCAAGTTGCAAGAGAGAGCTTTTTTTCTTTATTAACTCAGCAATAAAAATAGCTAACGTTCATTGGTCTTAGTAGGTGCCAAGTACTGTGTCTAATGTTTTACATTCATTATTTAATGTGACTGTCATAAAAATCTGATTCTTATTTTCCCCATTACGAAGAAAGCCCCAGAGGTTTAGAGAAGCAGTTAGAGAGGCAAAGCCAGGATTTGAGCCTGTACTCAAATCAGAAGTCACACAACTCCAGTCTAGGGGTATGGGCTCTTTATCTCTAAGCTAGTTCCCAGAATAAAACATTAAGAATGAAATTCATACAGTAAATAAATGGAAAAAAAAATCCCCATAACCCCAGCCATACCCCCTTTGCCATGATGCCCACTTCTTTCTCACAAATTTCCATTGCTAAATGTTTGTCATACATCCTTCCAAATGATTTGCAGTGTCCTTATATGTATATACGTTACATATGCACTATTTTTTTCAAAAAGACATCATATGTATTATACTGATCTTCAATTTTTTTTAAACAATTATAGACACCTTTCCACATGAGTATGTATAGTTGGTCATGGGCTGAATTGTGTTTCTCCCAAATTCATATGGAGGGTCCCAACCCCCATACCGCAGAATATGACTGCAGTTGGAGATGGAACACTGAAAGATGTAATTAAGTTGAAATGAGGTCACTGGGGTCCCTAATCCAATATGACTGGTGTCCTTATAAAAATAAGAGGATAGGAGTTCCCGTTGTGGCACAATGGTTAATGAATCCAACTAGGAACCATGAGGTTGTGGGTTCGATCCCTGGCCTTGCTCAGTGGGTTGAGGATCCGGCATTGCCATGAGCTGTGGTGTAGGCTGCAGATGCGGCTCAGATCCCGCATTGCTGTGGCTCTGGTGTAGGCCGGCGGCTACAGCTCCAATTGGCCCCCTAGCCTGGGAACCTCCATGTGCCGCGGGAGCAGCCCAAGAAATGGCAAAAAGACAATAAATAAATAAATAAAAAATAAAAGGATATAGACAGGCACAGAGAGGGGACCCTGTGAAGACACAGGGAGAAGACAGCTGTAAGCCAGGCAGAGATGTCTTAGGAGAAACCAACTCTGATGACACCTTGATGGTGGAATTCCAGCCTCCAGAACTGTGAGAAAATTGCTTAAGGCACCCAGTCTGTGGTACTTGCTATGGCAGCCCCAGGAAACCAATGCCACAGTGCTTTTCAACTGCCACATAGAATTCCACTTGGTAAATGTACCACAATTGACTTAACTAGTTCTCTTTTTTAGGAATCTAAGGCCGCCCTTCCTTCTTTCCTTTTCTTTCTTTCTTTCTTTCTTTCTTTCTTTCTTTCTTTCTTTCTTTCTTTCTTTCTTTCTTTCTTTCTTTCTTTCTTTCTTCTTTCTTTCTTTCTTCATTCTTCCTTTTCAATTGCATGCAGTGCTGCAATGGACATTCCTAGGAATATTCCTGCACATTTATGAGTGAGTGTTTCTGTAGGTTAGAGTCATCAAACAAGAGTTCTCATGTCAGCTAAGAAGCCTTTTTTATAAGTCAGCACATATTGTCCGGGAACATTGAGTTTTGCACGGTGTATTTTGTTAACTAATTCATCACAATTCTTTGTCTACGCTCAGTTGACTTCCTGCTCTCCCTTCTATGTGGCCTGTTTCATTTTTTGGATTGCATTTGACCTTTTTCATAGAGAGGAAGCTAAAAAGACAAAGAGTCAGGCACAGGCTTAACTCCAGGAAACAGCAGAACTGCTCAGCCTCACAGAAGCCAAGGAGGCCATTGTCTCCAGCTCCAGTTTGGGGCTCTTCATCTCTTGAGATCCCTAAGCAATTCCTTAAACTCACAGAGACCATACTAAGACCTAGAAATCCCTGTGACCCTAACTGTCAATTCAGTTGTCATTGCCAAATCCCTGCAGGGGTAGCTGGGGTGTGGAACGGCTGCAGCAAAGCATGCTGGAGAATTCCCCATAGTTGGTTTCAATGAAGTCAGCACATTAACACAGGGACTCATTTCTGGCACAAAGCATTTAAGTCTATATTTACTTCTCTCCTCTCCTTATTTCTCTTTCTTAAAAAAAAGTCAATGCTGGAGTTCCCATGGTGGCTCAGCAGTAACAAACCCAACTAGTATTCATGAGGACATGCATTCAATCCCTGGCCCCGCTCAGTGGGTTAAGGATCCAGCATTGCCATGAGCTGTGGTGTAGGTGGCAGATGGATCTGATGTTGCTGTGCTGTGGTGCAGGCTGGCACCTGTAGCTCTGATTCGACCCCTAGCCTGGGAACCTCCGTATGCCACACATTCGGCCCTAAAAAGACAAAAAAAAAAAAAAAGTCAGTATCATGTGATTTCAAAATGCTGCTCCCTGTTTAGAAACTCAACTCGCAATGTCTATGGCTCAGCATAAAGCCCCAACTTTCTGGGCAGGAGCTCGAGGCCTCCCCAGTCTGGTTCTTTCTGTCTCTCTTTCTGTCTTTTCCTCCACAGCACCTCAGGGGCACAGGTCCTCTGCCTCCTCACTGGGCCAGCTTCCCCGTCACCCCACACAGAGGCCTCAGTCCCCCTGCTGCTGCCTTGGCTCAGACTAATTACACAGTCTCACCCTCTGCCTGTGACTGCTCTGAGGGCAGAGCCTATGTCTCATATTCCACATTCCTGGCTTCTAGTGAGAAAATGATAGATATGGACGTAGATATGGCAGAGCCTCCCTCCACTCTGTCCACGCCCTGCTCTCCCGCCTGTCTTTTCCTGCCTCCAGATTCAAACCATGCCATCTCCATCCACTTCAACTCTTCCTCCTCCAGGAAACTTTCAGGACCACTCTGCACTGTTTATTTACCTCCTAAGAGTATGTACAACCCTCTGAACTGGACTGTAGGCCCTTTGAGGGCAAGGACCATTTCTTGGGCTTCTTACTTATGCCCCACAGCTCCAAGAACACACTGCAGTTGACAGGAATCAGACTGAACTGAAAACGCTGTCCAAGAAAAAAAAAAACCCATTCTCTTCTGCTGCCTGAGACAGGAGTTGAGACAGAAACTTGGCTGTTGAGAATTTCTGTGAGAGCAGAGGCCAGGGGAACCATTTCTCACTGTTTCCAGCCCTAGATCCTACCAAGCTAGTTGGCACTTACCAATGTCAGTTTTCTAATCTGCAAAATGGGAATAATACTAGAACTTAATTGTTCTGTTACCTATCAAGTTGCTAGGAGGATAGACAACATGTGACGTAGAAATAGTTATAACTTACAAACACATACGGAAGAAAAAGACTTAACAGTGCCTGGGTGAGATGTAGAGAAAGCTCCCATTGTTAGCAACAGCGGCCTTATTATTATCCCACCTTTCAAAAGGTATCCAGGTTTCTCTCCTCAACGCCCTGTATAAAGAGAATGCAGTGATGAGAGATGCCCACTGGGCGGCAGTACAGAGTTCAAAACAGATTTTTGGTGTCTAGGTATGGGTTTGATAAGCATAGGGAAGAAATAGAAATTTTTGCTATCACTTTTCTGGTCCATGACATCCAAGGCGACTTTAAAAGTTAAGCAGGACTAAGGACACTCCAGAGACGGTAGCAAACCCATGTGGCAGTGAGACTTCCTGAGTATTTATTCTCCTTCCAAGGACTGCCCACAGATGGAAGAGAAGGAGAGCATGCTTCGGTGGGACACTTCCTCCAAAAAGAAGCATGGAAATTTCCAAGGTAAAAAGCCAAAAAGACATATCTTCTTTTTTTTTTCAGAAGCTGTAACCAATAAAAGCTTTTGAAAACCCTCTTGGAGCTATGATTTCCGACATCAGAGCTGATGAGTCTTAAAGCTTGAAAGGGGCCATGTAATGAATGATCAAGTTCATGCCTCATCTAAAAAGGAAATGGACACTGAGAAAGGACAAGTCTTCTGCAGAAGGACATTGAGAGGTAGCAGAGCCTAGAAAAGAAGTTGGGTCTCCTGACACCCAGGCCATGACTGGAGCCATGTATAGACAGGTAGGTTTTGAAGAAATAAGAGCAGAGTGCTCAGGAATAGTGCCCTGTACTCCTAGGAACTAGCAAGACTTTCCCATCCGGCAGTTCGGTATTTATCTAATTATCTCAAAGACCATCTATATGTGTCAGACCTTCCCAGGATGGTGGGGTGAAAATAGCAGTGGCCCTCCCTAACCACTGGAATCTTCATTTAGACAGAGACTGGGCAGCAAGAAGATTTACCCAGGTTGCTTTAAGGGAGGTTTCCTTGCCCAGAACAGTACATAAACCTTCTCATCCGGAAGATCCTCATTTTTCTCAGCCTGACTCCAATCCATTTGCCAATCCAAAACAGAGTGTGTTACGCATTAAAGCCACAGGATCCTTTATGGGTAACACATGGAGCTATAATATCTCGTAACCCAGTGGTATTGTCCCTAGAGTTAATATAAGTCCGTTAACATATGTTTCTGCTATTCCCATCCCGAGATATGTGTATTGAAGTATATTACGTACAGTGTATGGTTAGTTGAAAGATACAGGGGGTATATTAAAAAATAAATCTGTTTATATGACCTATGCTGAAATACACTTGAAATACAGTACAGTTGCTTTCACACTAATATATGTGCACTATCTCTCTGCCTTTTCAAACTCTGATGGCTCTATCCTTTTCCTTTCAACCTCCCATGTCTCCTTGTATACTTTCTTGGTACCAAGCTAACCATAGCTTAGTTAGTTTAGAGGAGGGGATGGCATATGATGCCAGGAACTTTCAGGAAGAAGGTGCAGGCAGGAAGGGGCAACAGGAGAAAAAAAAAAAAGTATCAGTTTTCCCATCCTCTAAATCCTGGCAGAATTATATTTTAGAAACTTGATCCAGAGAGATCAAGAATACCCACTTTTCTCTCTCTTATTCCCTGGCCATCTCCGTGTGTCAAGGAATGACCTGATTTTATATTTCCTCTGTAAAGCAAGGAAGTCACTGAGAAGGTCAACATTAATCTGCAGTTTACTCTGACTCTTCTTTCACTGTCATACTCTGAATGCAGTTAGTTATCAAGACCTGCTCACCGTTAACCCTCTACATTTCTAGAATCTACGGCATCATCTCCAGTCCACTTACACTGCCCTAGTCCAGGTTTTCGTGGTCTTAAATCTGGATCATTGCAGGAGCCTCTTACTTGGTCTTTCTGCCAACAGTCTTCTCCTATCCTAATCCACACTTGCTCAAGCGCACTAGAGTTGCGAGCTGATTAAAATCTGATCTGAGTTAAATATCTGATTTAAAATCCTTCCATGGCTCTTTATTGCTCACCCAACAAAGCACAAGCTCCTTAATGTGGCATAGAAGGCCTTCATGATGCGATGCCAGCCCAACCTTCAAGATTCATCTTCCACTGCCTTGCCCCATGCCTCCTATAGTTCAGCCAAATGGAGTATTTCCATACCTGACACCACCATGCATTGTCCATTCTGGCTCTGCTGTGAGGGAGGCCTTCCCTCCTTATCTACTAGCAAATTCTGTTCATTCTCCAAGACTCAGCTCCTGTATCATTTCTTCCGTAAGATCCTCCCAGATGCACTGAAATTCATCACTGCAACAGCTTCTTCTAGAATCCCATAGACTTAATAATACCTCCATGATAGCCCTCCCCCACTGCATCATAATCATTCTCCTCTTCCCCCAGTAAAATTGAGCCTTTTGAGATCAGGACAAGAGGTCTCCTTCTATAACTCATTCAAAAAGAGTTTGGAGACCTCACTCTGCCACTTAACAAGTTGGAAGAACATATACTAGGTCCTTTCACCTTTAACCCCAAGCTTCTTCCTGTGCAAAAGGGCACAGTAATTTAATATCATCCATATTCCTCATGTTGTTATGAGGAATAAATACAATAATACAAGTAAGTCCCCAACATAATGCTTGTATATAGTTCATGCTAAGTGATGGCTGTTATTATTATATTATGACCATGTGCCAAGCACTCACCAAGTGCAAGGTCAGTGAAGGCATCAAGGTCCGCAGAGTATAACTGAAGAGAAAGACAAACATCACTGCAATGTCAGAAGGACACAGAGGGTGTTGGGAGAGTGCAAAACAGGGCCTCTCCTCTGAGGTGAAAGTCATTCCTGGAGGAAGGGCTGGAAGGGGATGACCATGTAGGACAGAGAGGATGGGAACAGGCTCTGATGGTCCCCAGGGAAGCCATGCCACTGGCCTGCACTAGGGCAGCCACAGTGAAGAGGGATGGCAGGGACGACTTCAAAGACATTAGTGGTTAAGGAGGGAAGGCCTGCCCCGCAGTGGTGCATGGACAATGCATGGGGGCATCCGGAATGGAAATACTTGGGCTGAATTGTAGGACGCACAGGGCAGGGTGGTGGGTGATGAGGCTTGAAGGTCAGGCAGCTCCTGCCATGTGACTAGTCATGGGACTAGCAGCGGACGAGATATGGGGCCCCTGCCAGAGAGAGTCTGGTAGCAGCCATTGGGGGAGGCTTAGGTAGGCAAACTCAGAGCCATCCCTGTGCCCATTTCAACACAAGCAACAGGAGAGCACATGACAGGGGAAAGCATGAGGACTGAGGGCTGCACAGAGCAGCATTTAAGGGCTAAAGGAAAAGAGAAGGTCATGGGGGCACTTGAGAACTAACAGCCAGCACAGAAGCAGCAAGGAAGCAGAGGGAGGAATATTCTGGAGATTCTTAGTGCCTGATACCTGGCAGATAGATTTATTTCTGGAATAAATGAGGGAAGCACTGAATTTAAATGACCCACCTAAAAGTGAGGGCATGTGAAAGGCCTTTCATAGGCATAGGAGTACACCTGTTATTTCACCCGATCAGAGTCTGCGGAGGCAAGTGTGATCCCTGGCCTCGCTCAGTGGGTTAAGGATCCAGCGTTGCCGTGAGCTGTGGTGTAGGTCGCAGATGCTGCTCAGATCTCGAGTTGCTGTGGCTGTGGTGAAGGCTGGCGGCTCCGATTTGACCCCTCGCCTGGGAACCTCCATGTGCCACAGGTGTGGCCCTAAAAAATAAATAAATAAATGTATGTTGGGGGAAAGATTGAGGAACTTAGTCTTCAGAACATTGGAGATTCATCTCCCAAAAACAGCTCCACAATATCCAGGAAGCAGGAACCACACTGACTCCTGCGATGCTGGAGAAAACGGCAGGCAGAGTCCCAGCCAAGGACAGAAACTGGACATAACACATTTCTTATTTTCTAGAATGGCAGGGATGCAACTACAAGAAAAATAACCTTAACCCACTTATATTTCAACACAGATTTGGAAATAAAAATTCTTTGAGAATCCCGGAGGCTGTGTAACTTACTCCAGGTTTAGAGAAATAGTTAAATGGCATTTGCTGAGTGCAGCCCAGGCACTGCGCTGAGCACATCAGCCCATCGAATTTACACAAAAGCTGCAGGTTGTAAGTAACCTTATTTCCTCTTTTTCACTTTTATTTTTTATTTTTACTTTTTGC
Source organism: Phacochoerus africanus (assembly GCF_016906955.1). Lineage (NCBI taxonomy): Eukaryota > Metazoa > Chordata > Mammalia > Artiodactyla > Suidae > Phacochoerus > Phacochoerus africanus. The sequence goes on along the minus strand of NC_062554.1, from coordinate 56,714,095 downwards.
TTTTTAGGACTGCACCTGTGGCACATGGAAGTTCCTGGGTTAGGGGTTGAATTGGAGCTGCAGCTGCTGGTCTACGCCACAGCCACACCGTATCCGAGCCACATCTGTGACCTATACCACAACTCCTGGCAACGCCCGATCCTTAACCCACTGATGGAGGCCAAGAATCAAACTTTCATCCTCATGGATACTAGTTGGGTTCATGACTGCTGAGCCACAATGGGAAATACTTTATTTTATTTTATTGCTTTTTAGGGCTGCATCAGCCACAATGGAAACTCCTTATTTCCTCTTTTTGCAGTTAAAGCTGTGTTCCCCGCTTAAAAATCTCAGCACCTGTCTGGCCACCCTATCTACATAGACTGCTCTTATTCTGCCCCTGTAACTTTTCTCCTCTCACCTTCCAGGGAGTGTGGAAACTAAGCCAACCCTTAGCACCCAGGATGCTGCACAAGCCCTTGGGTTTTATCCCTGCCACACCCCCATAACCTGCCTTTTATTTAACTCTCTCCTCAAATTATCCTACGTTGAGTGTGCCACCTAGCTCCTGCTGGGATTCTGGGAGTGAGAGAGAGAGAGAGAAATCTGAGACAGTGAATCCTACCCAAAGGTAAGTGGATCAGGAGGCAACCCCAGTTGGTGGAAAAGGCAGCCCCTAAAAGAGAAAGACAAATTGGGCAAACTCTGGGCCTGGTCAAACTACACTGGAGAATGATTTGAAAAGAGCTCATGATGAAGTTGAAGATGCGCATACTCCCTGGCCTAGAAATTCCACCCCTAAAATGGGTCATATAATACATGTTCTGGAAAACACATACAGGAGTCTTCACAGCAGAGTTGTTTGTATTAGCAAAAATCTGGAAACAACCTAAATGTCCATCATTCATACCTAAGTAAAGAAGTAATACACCAAGTCTTTGGGGGAAAAATGTAATTGTAATGTATACATGTAAGGATAACCTGACCCCCTTGCTGTACAGTGGGAAAATTAAAAAAAAAAAAGAAGTAATACACCAGACTGAAAAATAAGTGAACACAAACTACATGTACCCACGTGAAAGACTCCTGCAGGCAGAAGGTTCACTGAAGGAGGTAAGAGGCCAAAGGACTTGCATTTACCTAAGATGTGCTGCCCTGCATGTACAGTTGAAAAGCAAACGAGGCATTGCTTGGGGATACAGACAAGTGTAGTTAGAGAATAAAGGAATGGCTGGGGATGCTTAACACCAAATTCAAGGTCACGTGTATCCACCCGGCCCTGACAGAGGAGGGAGGAGCACAAAGAGGGGCATTCACAGGGTGCCTCGACTCTACCACCGGTGATATTTTATTTCTTACCCTGGGTGATTTGCACCTGGGCTCTATTTTATTATTCTTTGCTCTTGATGTAGGTCTTAAATATTTAATTTAAGGAAATAAACAGGAAAAAAAACAACTTCTGGAGGTTTCCAGGGAAAATAAAGAGTCATGGGGGTTGCTGGATGCCCTTGTCAGTTTTACTCATGGCTCATCATTCTTTTTTGGTTTTTTAGGGTTCTGTTTTTTCTGTTATAGTTGATTTACATTGTTCTGTCAATTTCTGCTGTACAGCAAAGTGACCCAGTCATTCATATGTATCTATACCTTCTTTTTCTCACATTATCCTCCATCACGTTCCATCACAGGTAACTAGATAGAGTTCCCTGTGCCATACAGCAGGATCTCATTGCTCATCCACTCCAAAGGCAACCGTTTACGTCTAATGACTCATTGTTCTTTTCTGGTCTTTTGCCTCAAAGTAGCTCAAACTTCTCTGAGGTTTCTGGGGCATCTCTGAACTCCAGGTTCCTGGGGTGACAAGGTGCCAGCCCTTACGACCTCAGAAGCTCCCGTGGAAAACATACCAAGAGAGCAGTCAAGTGCATAGGTTTCCTGCTAGGAGAGGTTTCAGGCAGACCTCTTTTCATTGCACTTTGCTTTCTTATGCTTCACAGATACTGCATTTTTGTAATTTGAAGATTTGTGGTAATTCTGCATTAAGCACTCCTGGCACCACCTTTCCAATAGCATTTGCTCACTTCCCATCTCTTTATCACATTTTGATCATTCTCATAACATTTCAAACTTTTATTATTTTTATTATAGTATCTGGTATGGCGATCTGCGATCAGTGATCTTTGATATTACTATTCCAAAAAGATTATGTGTTGCTGAAGGCTCACATAACGGTAAGCATTTTTAGCAATAAATGATTTTTTTAATTAAGGTATATGTGTTTCTTCAATGTAATACTATTACACACTTAATAGACTACAGAATAGTGTAACAAAATTTTTCTATGCACTGGAACACCAAAAAATTAGTGCAACTCAGTTTATTGAAATCTTTGCACTATTTCCCGGGTCTGCCTTATAGGAATCAGGGCATATTTGTGTTCAGAAGTCCTTTAGAAGCTACCAAACATTGCCTCAAGAACATACTCTCAGTCATTTCAGGAAACCTGTCAGGCAGAAGAAAGGAACAGGCCATTGTCTCCCTGACTTACCTAGAGGCTAACCAGGCCTCCTAAAGCACAGCAGAGCCGAGAAGAGCCTCATTCTGGAAGGGAGCAAACTTGGGCTTGAATCCTGGCTCTGCCACTCACCAGGGTAATTGACAAGTCACTCCACATTCTGAAAGCCCACTTTCAGCATCTGGAAGACTGGATTGATCAGCCTTCGGAGGGCGGCCGTGAAGACCAAGTGGGATGGTGTTTGTAGGTTAAACGGTGCCTGCAGGGATCAGGGTCCTCACAGCTCCAAAGAAGACCAGCTCCATCATTCTTCTTGGTCTGATGGGTTCCCAGGAAGCTTCCATCTTGGAAACACTCCCTGAAGGTTGACTGGCCCTGAGTCCCGCACGAGGTGTGTGTGCACCTGCTGTCTGGGCCACATCCACTCACTCTGCAGACCCAGGCCCAGGAGGGTCCCTAAAGAGGTCATGCCCCCCCCCCCGAATACATTTCATTAGGCCTCTCAAGGCCTCTTTCCTCAAAGCCCTCACCACTCCCACCCCCACCACATCCGGGGTCTCTGCTGGATGACCTCTGGGGGAGATGGAGGGTCCTCCTTGTTGAACTAAATCCCAGCCCTTGGGGTCAGAAGCTCCAGAGAGAGGTGGCCTAAACCCCTGCATATTCTGCCTAGGACTGTGTCCTGGCTGGGGACAGGGGAGAGGGGAGAGGAGAAGGGGACTTTTTGTCACAGCTCAAGGGGTGCAGTTGAAACCTCATCAACTTCCAAGCCTTTGCCAGTATGACATTATTTTCACCATTTTCCCAAATCCCACTTTTCCTGAGACTCTCTTCTCCCATCCTCTCCATCTATCTTCCCTTTTCTGCCAGGGTTGCTCTCCTTCAGAAACAAATAGTTCTGCCTCTGCCCTGGAATGCCTCTGGAAGCCAGGAACTGTTATCTCCCTGGACAACACTCCTGCCAGTGCTTGGAGTGTGATTTACATTATTGACCATAAGTCACAGAAGGAGAAAGCTCCACTGAGCAGAGTGGCAGGGCCATGCTGGATAGGCAGCCAGGAGCAGCTCAGGGGGTCTCCTCCAGAGGGGCTCCCACGATGGGGGCAGGGAGGGTCCCCTTCCAGGAGCAACGAGGGGTCTCCCCACCCCAGGTCCCCACGATGGGGCTGGGGAAGGATGTCCTCCCCCAGGACCCCAGGATGGTACAGTGAGGAAGCCACTGAACCCCGTTCCTGGCTGTGTGGGCTGGTGGGTGATTGTGGCAGCCAGGAGCTTGAAAGGAGACGCTGGGTTCTTCTGGGATTTGTTGCTAGGATTGCAGGCTTCAGGCCTGACTCACCCAGCAGGGCTGGGTGCAAGCCAAGGGGCCACAGAAAGACTCTGGGGTCATACACGCGGCCGTTGGCTATGCCAGCTCAGCCTGCTGGGGACCAGCCAGGGCTTGCTGGGCAGAGGGAGTGTGGCCCAGGGAGTCAAGACCTTTATGCAATTACAGAGGCTTTTTCTTTACTGGAGCAAGAAGACATTCCTCTTCAGAGAATGGATTACAAAGCAAATTGTTCCTGCCCCTCTTCAAAGGCCAGCGAGGTCAGGAAACTGCACTGTCCCTCCCCAAAAAGTTTAAAAATGCAGGCAGGTTTGTCTGCTTTAGACATTTTGGTGTAAGCTGCTGCCCCTGTTTGGGGGCTCTCCTGAACCCCCAACCTGGCTGCAGGGTAGAACCCAGGCTTCTCATCATCTTTTACTTGCTGCAACACAGTAAGAAATATATATTGGTCTCTGTCCCCTGCTTCCTGACACAGAACTCTTGTAATTTCTTGAATGATAGGGGTACTGGGAGCATCTTTTGCTTTAATATTTGATGCTGGTTCCTGATACCTAGCTCCTTTCCGATCCCTTGAAGTTTCCTTAACTAATGAGATGGAGTGGGAGTAAATGCAAACTTTTACTTTTTGGGGGGTGGGGGGGCACACCTGTGGCATATGGAGGTTCCCAGGCTAGGGGTTCAATTGGAGCTGCAGCTGCCAGCCTACACCACAGCCACAGCAACACCAGATCCAAGTTGTATCTGCAACCTACATCGCAGCTCATGACAACACTGGATCCTTAACCCACTGACCAAGGCCAGTGGATACTAGTCGGGTTCATGACCTCTGAGCCACAACGGGAACTCCTAAGGTATTACATTTAGAATGGATAAGCAATGAGGTCCTGCTCTATAGCATAGGGAACTATATCCAATCACTTCTGATAGAACTTGATGGAGGATAATGTAAGAAAAAGTATACGTGTGTGTGTGTGTGTGTGTGTGTGTGTGTGTGTGTGTGTGTGTATGACCAGGTCACTTTGCTGTACAGCAGAAATTGACAGAACATTGTAAATCAACTATGATTTTTTTTTTCTTTTTAGGGCCACACTCATGGTATGTAGAGGTTCCCAGGCTAGGGGTCAAATCAGAGCTGTAGCTGTTGGCCTACAGCAACTCAGGATCCAAGCCCCTTCTGCGGCCTACAGCAACTCAGGATCCAAGCCCCCCTGCCACAGCTCATGGCAACACCGGATCCTTAACCCACTAAGTGAGTCCAGGGATCAAACCTTCGTCCTTGTGGATACTAGTCAGGTTCATTAATTGCTGAACCACGACAGGAACTCCAACTATAATTTTAAAAATAAATAAATAAAAAATAAAAACAAACTACAGGGTTGAGAAGCTTCTGGGTTGGTGAATACATCTACATGCTGGAGGGTGACCCAGCCAATTCCACAGAGACAGAAGCTCCCGTGTCCAGGACCCTCCTAGACCTTGCCCTGTGCATCTCTTCATCTGTCTGTTCACCTGTATCATGTCCTTTATGATAAACCAGCAAATATAAGCAAATGTTTCCCTGAGTTTTGTGGGTTCTTCCAGCAAATTTTTAAACCTGGCAGGGAACCGTGAGAATGCTCAACCTGGTAGCCAAGTAGGTCAGTTGCGTGGAGACCCTAGGGACCCGTTACATTTGACCAGTGTCTGAAGTGTCCTCAGTCAGTGGGACTGAGCCCTTAACCTGTGGAGTCTGAGGCTAATTCCAGGTAGCTAGTGTCAGAAATACATTATAGGGAATTCCCGTTGTGGTGCAGCGGAAACTAATCTGACTAGGAACCATGAGGTTGCAGGTTCGATCCCTGGCCTTGCTCAGTGGGTTAAGGATCTGGCATGGCCGAGAGCTGTGGTGTAGGTTGCAGATGAGGCTCAGATCCTGCGTGGCTGTGGCTGTGGCTGGCAGCTACAGCTCTGATTCCGACCCCTAGCCTGGGAACCTCCATATGCAGCAGGTGCAGCCCTGAAAAGACAAAAAAGAAAGAAAGAAAGAAATCATGGGCCATCCAGTTGATACACGGAGAATTGGAAAATTGGGTGGCAAGGGGGGGAAAAATCCCATGAATTTGGTGTCAAAAGTTGCGGGTAGAGAAACAGTTTTCCTTTCCCCCCAAACCAACCCATGGGAACTTTTCCTGACAAAGGTTTTACTGGCAATTGCTACAATGGAAAAGAGGAGGGATAACAAAAATAGCAACCCCAGGAATGTGACAATTTTGAGTTTTACAAAGACCTTACAGTTGCTGACTGCCAACTTAGACATCAACCCTAACCCCTTTCAGATCCCATCCAGGCCTCCAACTAGCTCGGAGTGTCAGGCAGGCTCTGGCTACCACCTCCTTCCACCAGAACTTTCCATCAAGTGCCAAAGCTTTGTCTGAGCCCCAACCCTGGACCCCTCTCCAGGAGAAGCCCCTTCATCTCTGAATCCCAAACTGAAATCAAAGAGTCAGCCACTGCAGTTTAAACCATAACAATGCCCAGAAATCCAGGTTGTAAAAGCTGGAAACACCCTGAAGGACCAAGAAGTCTACCTTCTCACTCTGCAGATTAGAAAATGGGATTCCAAGGGAGTTCCTGCGTGGCTCAGCAGAAACAAATCTGACTAGCATCCATGAGGATGCAGGTTTGATTCCTGACCTCGCTCAGTGGGTTAAGGATCCGGCATTTGCTGTGAGCTGTGGTGTAGGTTGCAGACGTGGCTTGGATCTTGCATTGCTTTGGCTCCAGCGGCTGCAGCTCTGACTGAACCCCTAGCCTGGGAACATCCATATGAGAGGGTGTGGCCCTAAAAAGAAAACAAAGCGGGGGAGGATTCCAAGAGACATCTCAGATCTGAGACCCAGGCATGCTTCTGGCCTCTTAGTTGGATGTTCTTTAAAATGATCCAACCCTGCCCTGCCTGGGTATCTGCCAACATCATCTCACCAAAACAGAACAAGATGGAAATTTTCTCCTAACAGAAGGAATGAAATTTCCCTCCAGAAACAGAACTCCCTCCTAAGACAGGTGCCCGGGAGCATGATGGACCCCTGGCTTCTCCTTGCTCCCCTGCCCCTGGAATACCGGCCAGCCCCAGAGGTCTTCCTTCAGGCCACCTGCACACCCACCCCTTCTGGCTGCTAAGCCCCAGCCTGTGCTCCTTGGCTGAACACCTCTCCTCTCAGCAGGGTGTGCTCCTCCTCCACCAGCACCCCCCCCACACACTCACTCTCCCCCAAACCCCACATCCCTAGACCCAAGTGCTCCTCCTCAGCACAAAGCCATCCCCTCTTCACACACTCCATGCCTGTCACCATCTGTCTCTGGGCGAGCCCAGAGGGACCAGCCTGGGGCCCTGGGCTGGCCCACCGTGGGTGCCGAGGTAGCGGCACATGTGCACAGATGAGATGAAGTCACAGAGGCAGGACACAGGTCTTAAATACAACTTTATTGGGAACAGGCTGTTGTCCCCGCAGCAGCCAGCTCCCACGTATACACAGTATACACAGCCCAGCCAGTACTCAGGCCCTTCCATCCTTCTGCAGTACATGAAATGCAAAAGAACCAAACACAAAAGGGGGCTCTGTGAGTGACAGTGTCTAGTGCCTTCCCGAGCTGGGGCCCAGGCTGGGGACACTCAGGTCCCTCCACTGGTCCTCAGCTCCCCCGACCCCCACTGCAGCATGGCAAGGCCCTCCAATCAGTGCACATGACGAGCAGAAGGGGCCGGGGCTCCCGAGCCCAGACCCTTACTGCTCCACACCCCACGGAAGAGGTTGCTGCAGCCCCCAGAATGTTCCTCTTCTTCCACAGACATGAGAGACCTCCTTAACTTTTTATCCCATCACCAGAAACCTGTGCCTTGAGACTTGTCTCTGCTCAGCCTTGGAGAGTATGGTTGGATTCTTGAAATAGTCCAAGACAAGACACACCTTCCAAGTTGTCTCGATCACACTTCTTTTACAAAGGAAGAAAAGGAGACAGAAAAACATCATGACAGAAAAGAGCACAGAGACCCAGCTTGTGTCAGGAACGAAGTTGGTTGTCCCTCCTTGAAATGGGTCATCAAGCCGCTCCAGAGGGGCCAGGTGCCCCCACTGACTGCGGCTCCCTTCCCACCCACCCACTCCCGGCCCCATCCACACAGCCCCCGCGCCACCAGCTCCTCGCAGAGGAGGGTTGCACCAAGCACGGGGCGCAGTGCTGTCGTCAGCTAGCGGGTCCCCCTCTGCCCTGCAGCCCCACAGTGTCCACCTCCTCGCTCCCTTCTTCAAGGGTGACTGGACCCCTGCCTCAGAGATCCGCTTGCCCCCTTCCCCTCAGCGGGGCTTGTTTAAGGGACCCGGCTAGGGTCAGACTGGGATTAGATCACCATCCCAGGCTTGCGTGGCTGGCTGGCTGGTTTGTGGATTCTGACTATTAGAGGAAACCAAAGAAAATGGACGGACTCCCTCTCCCAGGAAAGACACTTACTGGGATGTCACCTCCCTGAGGTCCAGGACTTACTACCTACACTCAGAAGCAGACTCTCCCATGCTCGTGCTGGGGCAGCCACATCCTCAAGAAATACCCTGCTTGGCCAAAGAGTCCCTAGCCCCAAACACTTCCCTACGTGGAGCTGTGGGAAACACCCTGGGGTCTACTCCCCTGACGTGTCTCCCAGATAGACAGATCTCCAGCAGCTCCTACTGGTGGCGGCCAAAGGCCCTGGGGTCAGCTAATTGATTCTTGGTGCCTCCTGAAAACTTCCCCAAGGCACCTGGAGAGAGAGACCCTGTCGTCGCATGTGGAGGCCTGGGGTGGCCCGGCTGTGTGGGAAGCAGGAAACATGCACCCAAGTTCATCTCTGTGTCTGGGCTGGTCTACAGGGGGCAACAGCCAGGTCTGCTGGAAGCACCAGGGTCGCCACTGCCCCAGGGCAGGGACAAGGGCGGGTTCCCAGAGAACATAGCCTGAGGTAGCAAACAGTGGACCCCTTTATCCGACTGCGGAAACTATGGCCTGCGATGCACCGTGATGAGCCCCAGGTGGACCACGTGTAGCTGTCCACTTGGATGTTTAGCACCTGGCCCTTCTGGGCATGTCCCACGTCCCCCTTAGTGGATCATGACTGGAGCAGGGATGGGTTACGGCATCTGCCTTCTTTAAACCTTCTTCTGATGCCAAAAGCCATCAGAACTGGGGGCCTCTCCTCCCCATCTTAGGGTGACATTCCCACAAAGCTCAGACTCAGCCTCAGTGACAGCAGGACCCTCTAGATTGCTCCTCAAACGCCCTGCTTCAGCCACAGAATCGATCACCTCTCCTAAGTCTCAGGATCTTTTTTTTTTTTTTTTTGATGGTCATCAGATCCCTCTTAAAAAAGGCAACACTCTCCTTCAGACCGCCTATCTCCACCTGCCAGAAGCCCCAGAGGACATCTATTCGGAGGTCCCCCCACTAGTCTGATGACAAGAGACACAGGGAGAAGAGGTGGCCCTTTAAGGGAGGGCTGAGAAGGAAGTGCAAAACTCAGGACTGCCCCCCAACACCCTCCTCATCCCTAAAGGAGGGGCCCGGGCTCCAGCTACACCTCCCCCCACAGCCCTGTCAGCTCTACCCACCCCTAGCCAGTTTTCACTGTGCAGTCCACCTGGATCACAACAGAAAGGGGCTGAAAGCACCATAAAAACCTGCCTTGTTCAGAGTCAGCTCAGAGTCCCAGGGCCCCTGAGGATGCCAAGCTGCCGGGTCATGGCTCTTCCAGCAGCCCGTGGCCTCCCTGATGGGGCGAGGCCCCTGAAGTCCTGATGGGAGGGGCCTGTCCTCCAGGTCCCTCGGGGACTGGGCCTCAGCACCTCTGCCCAGGTCCACGCACCTCTCAGCCTCCCCTGAGGCCAGCCCAGAGGAGCCGGGGGTGAGGTAGACTGTGCCTTAGTGACTTGGCTTCCCCGCCCAGGTCCTCAGATGCAGGTGACCTCATGGCTTGGGCCCCCGGCGCTGTCCTCTGCCCAGGTCGGCAGCACCGCCGGTGTGGAGAGTGAGGAGGAGAGCGAGCCAGCTCAGCACGGCCGCAAGATGCAGAAGTCCAGCTCCTGGGGCTTGCGGCGCAGGTTGCACCGGTCCCGCGCCAGCAGCCGCCCTCCGTGGCCCACGCATTTGAGCGGACGCCTCTTGAACCCCCGGCCGCAGCTCTTGGAACAGGGTGACCAGGCGCCCAGCTCCCAGGCGGGGCAGGGCTCCCCGCAGGGGCGCGTCTCCGGGGGCCGGTGGGCAGCGTCGCAAGCGGCCACCCCGCGCGGCCCAGGGGACCCGCGACAGTCCACCTGCCTCCTCTGCAGACCGCCACCGCAGCTCACTGAGCACGGCCCCCAGCTGCCCGCCACCCAGCGAGCGGGGGGTTGGGGGTCCGGCTGCTCCACCTGGTTGGAGAGGCTGAGGACGCTGTTGTGGAGCACAGAGGGGGCCCGGGGCTCCTTGGGCGGCGAGGACCGGTCCTCCCGGGGCTCCTTGGGCAGGTAGAAGGAGTAGCGGACCCGGGGCGGCGTCATCTTCCCCACGGAGAGCACCTCCACTGTCAGTGGCTCCAGGATGGGCCGGGAGGCCTGCAGGCTCTCCACCGCCGTCCCCGTGCCACTGTAGCGCAGCAGGCTGCCCTTCACCACCAGGTCCCGCTCGACGGCTGACACCACGAAGTGCCCATTGAGCAGGTACTTGCCCTGGCTGTTCTTCAGGGCCAGGTAGTTGTCGTCTCCGATGAGCCCCTTGTAGCCTCTCTGGCGGATGTCGATGCTGGAGGCACCCGCCGGAATGGCCACCACAAAGTTATAGCCGTGCCTGCAGCAGAAGGGAGGAGCGTTAGAGGGATCCCCTCCGCCTGGCTCCCTTTCACAAACCCTGGCGGTCACACAGGCAGCAGGGTACAAGCCTGGCCAGCCCATTCAGGGGTCACACAAACCCAGTGGTGGTGAGGTTGTCAGTACAACAGGCGTAACCAGATCCACTGGCTGCACCCCTCCAAGGGGGCAGAGGGGAAGGGGGAGGGGCGGGGAAGGGGGGGAGGGGAGAAGACCTGGCTGGGGTACATGGCCCTGGAATCAGGGACCCAGACCACGCTTTGGCTGGGCCACCAACTCCGTGGTGGCTTCAAACAAATCAGCCTCTCTGGGCTCTGGTCCCCCATCTGTGCAATGAGCAGGTCAGAAGAAATGAGGACTTAGGTCCATTCTGGCTCCACTAGTCTATGAAAAGGACACCTGCCATTTAGCCACTGAAGAAAGTCGGGGGCTCTACCTTTAATTCCCCATCGGTCCCCTCTGTGGGTCCCCGAGGGACAGCCTGCAACACCAGCTGTCCACAGGGCTCCCAAAGAAGCCACACCCAGGGGCTCAGCAGAGGGCCCTACCCCCAGGGGATGGTCAAGGCTCCTGGACAGCCACGGAGCCCTTCCCATCACCAGCACCTGGGCCCCCCAGTTCTCAGAGCCAGTCACACCCCCTCAACTGAGACCACAGGGGCTCCGCTTGCTCCCGCTTCTTCCAGACCCTGAGTCTGGACTTTCTAAGGAGCACCTTCCCTGAAAACAAAGGGATTGTGCTGGACCTCAGAAAGCCAGGAGCCCAGACTCTGCAGAGGCATTTCTGCAGCTGATCCAGAACCCATCCCTGTCTCCCTGCAGTTTATTGCCATTCTCCGTTAATCCCATCCCCAAGGCCAGGGACTCAGGCTCAGGAAGTGGGAGGCTGTCACATTTGTCCCCAGGTATGTTGTGTCTTGTTATCATCATCATGAACATTTAGTGAGCATTTATTATGCACCAGGAACTATGCTAATTCATTTTTTTTAAATTAACTCCCTTAATCCTCACAACAGCAGGACATGAAATACATGAGTATCACACGCCCTTTATAAGTGAAGAAATTTAGAATTCTAAAGATCGTGTCTCTTGCCCAGAGTCATCCAGAAAATGAGGAACTGGGATTTGAACAGAGGTCAGTCTCGCTCTAGAACTCCAGACAGACCCCTAGAGTTCTGCCAGCTCCCTGATATTATCTCCTGTTAAGTGGTTCCTACTCAAGCTTTCATCTTTGCTTCTCTCTTTGTTGGATGAATGAATGAATGAACACTATACTTGTAGACGAGGTATAAGCAGCCTCTACAGCAAGGGTACTGGCCAGGATCTGACATTTACTCCAAGCTTCTGATGCCTGGGAGCAACCCCACGCACCCCACCTTCCCTCGCCCATCCCCCTGGCCGTGGCTATACCCCTGCTGCGGCCCAGAACTCACATGGGCTTGGTGAAGAGTCCTGACACCTTCTTACAGCTCCTATTGTCTCCTCCGCACACCCCACACTTGTCGAACTTCTTCTTGGAGCCCAGGTTCCCATCGCAGCCCGCCTTGATGCACTTGCCTTGGACGCAGACCGAGGTGGAGTCAGGAGTACACGGCGTGCCATCCACCACCTGCAGGGTCCCAGAAGCAGGAGAAAAGGAGCAGGGGCAGCTCAGCCCAATGCTCCCAGAGACCTCGTCCCTGCCCTGGCCTCCTGTCCCAGGGTCACTCACCTTGGGCGCCAGCACATAGAAGTAGCCAGTGCCATTGGCTCGGCAGATGAGCTTGCACTTGTCCCTCGGAGAGACACCTGAGTACTTGGGCACCCAGGCCACAGCCAGGGTGAGCCGGTTGGTGCTGTGGTTGTAGCCGTTGAAGGCCTCACACTGCTCCTCCCGGAAACTCTTACCAGAGGCTGGGGGGATGAAGCATATACAGGAAACTAAAGGGAGGGGCGGTGGAGGAGAGGGCAAAGAAGAGAGCCCCCCTCAGAGGGGGGCTGCTCAGCTTCCCCTGCCTCTAACAGCCCACCCCCCACCCCAACTGGGTGGTCCTCATCACTGAAGCCACCCATCTTGAAGGACCAAAGCAGGCGAGGACCAAAGGATGCAGGATAACAGATGGTAATGCATCCTGCAGGCCATGGTCCACCTTCCCCAGCAGTCTTGACTTCAGTTCCTTCTGAAGAAGGAATCCTAAACTGAGCCCTTCAGCAGTCTATTGCAATGGTTTTCAGAGGGTTTTTAAATGCATAAAACACATGGACTACAAAGAACATAAATCATATTAACCTACAACTGTCACTATTTTTTTTTTTTTTTTGCTATTTCTTGGGCTGCTCCCGCGGCATATGGAGGTTCCCAGGCTACGGGTCGAATCGGAGCTGTAGCCACCGGCCTACACCAGAGCCACAGCAACATGGGATCCGAGCCGCGTCTGCAACCTACACCACAGCTCACGGCAACGCCGGATCCTTAACCCACTGAGCAAGGGCAGGGATCGAACCCGCAACCTCATGGTTCCTAGTTGGATTCGTTAACCACTGCGCCATGACGGGAACTCCGTGTCACTATATTTTGAAACATGTTTGTGATGTGTGTGCTTCCTTGCTAAACACATTAAATAACGAGATTCAATAATGAGTCTAAAAACCACCGTAATTTTGACTGTGAACCAGCTATACTTTAATAAAAATAAAGACCACTATCATTTTGAAGTAGTGATGAGCACAAACGGCATTTTGAGAAGTCTGCGACAACTGAAATGTCGTATGAAATAGCCCACAATTTCTAGTGGTGGCAGAGTCACAGGCACTACTACTAGCACTGTAGTTTGTTGCTAATTTAAAAAAATAGTAAGTTTTAGGCAGAAAAGTTAGTTTTAAAAAATACTAAATTTTGGAGTTCCCATCATGGCTTAGCAGTTAATGAACCCGACTAGTATCCATGAGGACGCGGGTTCAATCCCTGGCATCACTCAGTGGGTTAAGGATCCGGCATTGCCGTGAGCTGTGGTGTAGGTCGCAGACATGCCTGGGATCCCGAGTTGCTATGGCTGTGACGTAGGCTGGCAGCTGCAGGTCTGATATGACCCCTAGCCTGGGAACTTCCATAAGCCATGGGCACGGCATTAAAAAGACAAAACAAAACAAAACAAAACACCTAAATTCCAACTGGAGACAATATTAGATTTTAGATGAAAAGGTAAGTGAATATAGAGATGTCATTTTTCTCCCACCGAAGTTCTTAGGCCTGGAGAAAGTATTCCTGTTTATGAAGATGGGCTTGTTGGCACTTGACTAAGAGGCTTCTAGGGTCTCATCCTCTTGGACCATTTAGCCCCCAGCCTCAGCGTCAGAAGAAAACACCCTGACAAAGGTGGGTGGGCAGAGAATTGATCCCAGGGGGATTCTGCACCTCTGCGCATCCAGACTTTGTCCCGGGCATTTCGAATCTTGATTGTAGTAACTTGGTGGCCTCCCACCTGCCTCCCTGGCCAGGCCATAGCCACTCCCTTCCCTCACCTGAGCTAGGGCAGGACTCCAGGTTGCACGAGCGGTACTTCACCCTCACGCCCTCGCAGTACTTGCCACCGTTGGCCGGGGCGGGGTTGCTGCACTGCCGCCGGGCCAGCTGCACGCCCCCGCCGCAGGTGCGGGAGCAGGGGCCGTAGGCCTCCCACTTGGCCCAGGAGCCATCCACCTGCAAGGAAGCGTCTGTTACACCCCTGTGGGTTGGGGCGCCACACCCATACCTGGAGCCTCAGGGGAGCTACACTAAATGAGACCCACTTTGTATCACGAGGAGAAAATTGGCCAGCAGATGATCCTGTGCCAGGGGCACACACAACGCTTCAACCTGTTGATTAGCAAACACCTCTGGGTTGTGGAGTCAGGTGGGCAAGTTCCATGGGCACCTCTGCCCTTATCTCATGGGTGGTCTTGAGCAAGTGGCAAAACCTCCTCAAATTTCAGGTGCCTCACGTGCAAAAATGGTGTGAGGTCAGAAGGAAGATTTAAAAGATGCAATGCGTGTAAAATTTCCCAGCACAGTGCTTGCCACCATGCAGGAGTTCAAGGTTTCTCCTTATCTATTGTTAGTGTCCTCACAAGAGTCTCTGCAGCTAAAGGCTGGCCAGACACAGCCTGGCTAGTAAACCATGTCGCCTTAGACGTCTCATAGATATCTGAATATTTTTATCTGTGAGGTTTCTATAATTGAGACTTTTCATGAAACCAGACTGGTCTTCCCCTCAGTGTTGGGGGGGGGTGCTGGATTTGAGAAAGTTTCACTATAAGCAGATCTAATGTTTATGCTAAGAGGAGATAGAGATAAGAAAGAGTTAAGCAATCCTAAAACTCTATTTGGCTTTGGGGTGAATTATGCAGTGTTGTTTTGCCTTTCCAGAGGGTGGAGAGGGGATAGGAAATTTATAGTCTTCATAATGTTGTTCTTAGGATGACAGTAAAGTGAGTTTTCAGCCCTGGATACACACAAATTGGGCAAGAGCAGAGGCGGCCCGGTTGTACAGGCTGGGATGGCAATGCTGTCACAGATCAGCTGGAGCCACCAACCTACCCAGAGCCATTGGCTCCATGTAAGATAAATACTTTATGTTAGATCTCAGCATATTTATCCTGTCTGTCCTCTGTCAAGCAGTTCTTGTTTCATTGTGTCAACATGTCTGTTGCATTCTTAGAAAAACACTTACCCTTAACCCCACCTTCTCCTTAGACTAGAGACCATCTCATTCCATCCCTTCCCTTCTAACAAGTCAGCCACACCAGCTTTTTCTACCGCCTCATCCTCCGAGCCTTGCAGAATGGGCCGAGTCCCCATCTCACCAGGGAGCACCCTCTCGATGGTCAGCAGTGACCCCCTACAGACTGAAAGAGTCTACGCCCAGGCCTGGCGTCACCAGTCTTCCATCTTTGCCTCTGTGGCTTCTGAGATGATGCTCTGTTTGTTGTTTGTTTTTTTTCACCTGGCATCACTTCTTTCTACCCATCCCTACAGGAAACACTCCTGCCACGAGCCATTCAATCACTCCTTCACCAAATACTTGGCACCATGTGCAGCAAATCCCTGTCTTTGAAGCAATCGCACCCCAGCAGGGAAGACAGGGGACAGAGTGGCAGATGAGGGTGGAAGCAGGTGGGGGAGAGCAGGATGGAGTCGAGGGGGAACATCTCGGTGAGGTGGGCTGCCCTGTGTTCTAGGGTCGTGGAGGCCTCGCTGCTGAGTTGACATTTGTACAGAGGCCTGAAGGAAGTACGGGAGTGAGCCGTGCAGATAAGGGGGCGCAGGTAACGCAGAGACCCTGAGGAGGGGATGGTGGAGTACTCCAGCATCGCAAGAGCAGGGAAAGCAGGAGCTGAAGGCGGAGACAGGCTCACTGTTCAGAGTGAGGAGTAAAATCCCGGAAGGGTCTGAGAAGTGGCAGAACCTGACTTCTATTCCCAAGGACCCCTCTCGCTGCCCTGGGGACAGTCTGAAGGACTACTGTCAGACACCTGCTTCTGTCCCTGCAATAAGCTCAGGGACAGAGTCTACAGGGATTGCTGAGGTGGCAGATGTGGGCCTTGGCCTGAGTGCCTGGAAGATGACAAAGCAGGTTTCACATGATGAAGAGGAGCTGTGTTTTACTGATATCGTGTTCCGTTATCCAGATGGAGAGATGGAGGTCCAGTGTGACATGCAACGTTCAGGAGAGAGGACTGGACTGAAACGCAGGAGTCTGCAGCACCCAAACATACATGGCATTTAAAGCCGTAGATCTAGGGGAGCCACCTAACAGGTGAGTGCGGATCGTGAGGAGGGCAAGGGCTGAGCCCTGGAGCCCCCAACACTGGGAAATGGGAGTGTGAGGGAGGGGCAGCCACTGAGGAGGAGGGACACAGGGGAGGTGACTCTTCTCAGGGGAGAGAGTGACAGGCCCTGTCAAACGCTGCTCGCAGGTCAGGCAACAATCACTGACTAGCAATGCAGAGGCCATTGGTGACCTTAAAAAGAGTGATTTTTAGATAAATAACAGGACTGAAAGCCAGTTTGGAATGGGCCCTGGAAAAAAAAAATGGCAAGACAGGGATGGGAGAGAGCCAGTTTCCACAACTCTTTCAGGGAAGGCTGCCCTGAAGGGGGTTGGAGAGAGAAATTGTGTTCTATGGAGAGGAAGCAGGATCAGGAGAGGGTGTGTTTAAGACGAAAGACATGTCAGCAAGTGTGTGTCCTGGTGGGAACGACAAGCTCCACAGAGGGGACATTCAATGCTGCAGGAGAGACAGGAGAGAATTGATGGGGCGCCTCCCTTAAAGGGACAAGAGGGGCAGCATCCTAGTGCCGAGCACAGAGCCTGGCCTTAGGTGAGAGCTGGGCAGCTCGCCGACGGTGCCAGAAGGGGATGCGGTGCTGGGAGCCAGGGGAGTCCTCTCCTGGTTACCTGAACACTTTGTTTCTCTTAGCAAAAGAGGAGGAAAAGCCACTGGCAAAAGTGAAGATGAGACAGCTAGAGCTGGTAATGGAGGGAAGAGAGGGGTGGAGGTGAGAAGTGATAGCTTAGGCTGCTGGGAGAGTGAGAACTCCCAAAATAAAATGTGATGTGACCCCCGGGGCAGCATGAAAGGCCCACCTCAGCGTCCAAGTCATTGATATAAAGTGAGACCGGTGGGCAGGACCCTGCATGGTTCTCCCACCACATCCACCCACACAGGCACCACTGAGGAGGTGAGAATCAGATGCCCCCAGGGTGGTGGCTCATCCCAGAGATG
Source organism: Phacochoerus africanus (assembly GCF_016906955.1). Taxonomy (NCBI): domain Eukaryota; kingdom Metazoa; phylum Chordata; class Mammalia; order Artiodactyla; family Suidae; genus Phacochoerus; species Phacochoerus africanus. The sequence continues at coordinate 56,696,683 of NC_062554.1, read as the reverse complement.
AGAGATGAGGATGGAGAGAGACGGGGGTTTCGAGGGTGTGTGAGGGGCAATTCCAACAGGGAGCCACAGGGTCTCAGCTCGATTGGAGGTTGGTCAGGATGGCAGGAAGGCAGATGGATGGATGGGTTGTGGGTCAGATGGGATTGAAGACTCACTGGAGTCCAAAGGCTTCTAGCCTCGGTGGGCAGAGTCAGATCCCTGGGGTGCTGCAGCCATTGATAAGATAAGCTTGGTGCTGTGACCTTAGCTGATGATGGAGGGCCAGGGGTGGAGAGGGGACCGTTTATTTAGAAATGAGGTTGAAGAGCTAGTGGATTCTGCTGCTGAAGGACTGAGAGGTCCAGAGCACATGTGGAAAAGGTTGTGTGTCTCAGATCATATTTCCTATATCCAATATCCTCTCCACCCATCTCTTCATCTTCCAGATTCATCTTCCCAGGAGGAGCTGGCCATGACTGGCTTGTCCTCAGGACCTTCCAGCCTCAGTGCATCAGGCTGGCAGTCAAGGCGAACGCAGTCTGGTCCCAAACCACCCTCCCAAAGATGCCCTGATGGAGCACCCATCTCCACAGCCCTCCAGCTCAGCCCGCCTCCCGGGCTCTGCTCCATCTCTGCCTGGTGAGACCCTACTCACCCCTCAAGCCTCTCTTCAGATCCAGCCTTCTCATCAGTTTCTCCAGGCCCCTTCCATCATCATTGACCCCTCCTCACTGTCTCCACCACACACACTCACGCTGTCTCAACCCACACCGCAACTTCTCTGTGTTGTGGATCGAAGCCACAGACTACAGTTACACATCTAGCCTTGCACACTGCACTGGGTGGCCCTCTCTGCCATGGCCCACATTTGTTTTTCTGATCACCATCATACCTTACCCAGATCTCTGAATATGGTGGGGTGTTGCCTGATAAAGGACTGAAGCTTTAATTAAAGGTACTTCCCAGAACACAGAAGATTTTACACAATTCTGTACCACACCCATCTTGGGGCAACTGAGAAAGTGCTTGGTGAATGCTTTTTCTCTACTGCCTCTGAGTACATAACACCCCAAGGCAAGCAGGGAGAGGGACGATGGCCACCAGGATGAAGGGAGAGGATGGACCTCCTTCTGCCTGGAAAAATGCAAGTGCCTTTGCTACCCCAACCCAGGAGCTGAAGAATATATAGTTTTAATCACATTCAGAGAATATCTGGGTTCTGAATTTGTTCCGGTTTGATTGCTATTCCTATGTATCAGGGAAAGATAACTTTTCTTCATTTACATTTCACCTTCAGGAATGGCCAACCGCAACAGAAACTGAAGCTTGGTTTGCGATGTAAGAAATGCCAGGTTCTGGAGTTCCCATCGTGGTGCGGTGGAAACAAATCCGAGTAGGAACCATGAGGTTTCGGGTTCGATCCCTGGCCTTGCTCAGTGGGTTGAGGATCCAGCATTGCCATGAGATGTGGTGTAGGTCACAGACACAGCTCGGATCTGGCATTGCTGTGGCTCTGGCATAGGCCAGCAGCTATAGCTCTGATTCGACCCCCAGCCTGGGAATCTCCATATGCCATGGGTGAGGCCCTAAAATGACAAAAGACAAAAAAAAAAAAAAAAAGAAGAAGAAAGAAAGAAATGCCAGGTTCGGAAGCACCGGACGAGGGCAGAGAGGAAGGAGCCCCTGAGTGAGCCAGTCGAGCCCCAATTGCTAGATTCCGGGCCCAGGGTTCCTAACAGGGAGTTGGGGCGAAGCTCAGGGCTGGGCCTGTTGCTCCTGGGAAGGCTCCTCGCCAGCCTAGGGCCTCACCGGGTTCTCTAACCAACCACATCTTTTCTCTCAGGCTTTAGAATCAAGAAGGGGACAGGACCACAGCCAGGAAAATCGAGGCACAGCACAGCAATGAGATCTGTGACAGGCGGGGGCCCCCAGCCACTCCCTGCACGCGTCTTCAGCTCACTCACCCGGTACTTATTGAGGTTGTGCCTCTCCACGCAGGTGCCCTTGAGGCAGAACTTGCCCTCACCACAGGTGGTGCCATCTGCCCAGGGGAAGTGGCGGGTCTGGCACACCATCTGGCCCTTGGCCTTGCCGGTGCACCACAGTTTTGTGCAGTACTGCATGTAGGGACATGGCTTAGAGCCCACGCCAAAGGCCAGCTCGCACTGCTGGCTCAGGGTGTAGCTGGCACCTGGCAGGTCCTCAGGCAGGGAGATGGGCTTGCTAGGTTGGTCCAGGAGGCAGTCGCCTGCAGGGAGGCAAGGGCATTTGTTAGGGATGTGCCTGGAAAAGTGGGGTATGGCTAGCGCAGCGTCTAAATGATAGGGAAAGGAGTTCCCGTTGTGGCTCAGTGGTTAACGAATCCAACTAGGAAGCATGAGGTTGTGGGTTCGATCCCTGGCCCCGCTGAGTGGGTTAAGGATCTAGCGTTGCCGAGAACTGTGGTGTAGGTTGCAGACGCGGCTCAGATCCCATGTTGCTGTGGCTGTGGTGTAGGCCAGCAGCTACAGTTCCGATTCTACCCCTAGCCTGGGAACCTCCATATGCCGCGGGAGCAGCCCTAGAAAAGGCAAAAAGATAAAAAAATAAATAAATGATAGAGAGAGAATGAAGGGGCCTCCTCTGAGGCCCCGCTTACCATGCCCGCTGTCCAGGAAGTCGGTGACGATGGCCGCGCTGCAGGCCGACCAGGGATGCGTGCGGTCGATCTGGATGAGCGTGGGGGACATCATGTGGTTGGCTCGGAGCTTCCCAAACACCTCCTCACACACTTTCACGTTGTCGTGGGGCATGTTGAACACGTGGCCTGTGGGGGAAGCAAGAGGCCTCAGAGGGCAGAAGAAGGGGGACGCAGCTGAGAAGACGCGAGGGGCGTTAGAGAGTCCGGGGCGACCATCTTCAGGTGGGTCACCGCAGCCTGACAGGCTGCTTTGCCAATGGCCTCGAGAGCATGTTCGTGAAAGGCCTTCCCTGTCCATCGGGCTGTGGGCTCCGTGAGGACAGGAGAGTATGTGACACTTGCTCCCCTGGGAGCCTATGAGACTCTGACTGCTGCTGGTGTGGGCAATACCACGGGCCACCTGGGCTGGGGCCATGGAAAAAAATAAGCCATTGTTAAGGCTTCGGGACAAGAAGGAGCAAAGGCAAACGTCCGCCCACTGCCCAGAAGACCCTGGGAGGGAGCGCTCTCCCTCTGCCTGAGAGCCCCTCGCTTACCCAGCTCGTGGGCGGTGGTGAAGGCAGAGGGGAGCCCATCATCCTCGATCACAGAGCAGCTTCGCTTGGGGTCGCACATGGTGCCCACGTCAGCCATGCCCAGCGTGTCACAGGTGGTGGCCCCACACAGGTCCTGCCGAGGTCGGGGAGAAGCAGAAGCCAGCCGGAAGTTAGAGGCGGTGACAGAAGGAACCAGAGGGAAGAAAGGGCACCTTGTGGGATGTTCCTGCTCACCCAGGCTCTGTGCCCAGGGGCCAAGGGGCCATTATCCATGGAATGAAGCCAGGCTGAGAGAGGAGGCCTCGAGAAGAAAGCCCTGCGGCTTGAAGAGATTCTACCCCAATCTTACCGGTGGGGGGCAACTAAAGGAAAGTAGGAGATATGGAATTAAACTAGAAGGGCCATTGCTTTATAGAGAGGTGGCCTTCCAGCCCAGACAATGGTGACTCCCCAGCTGGGTGAGGTGGGCAGGTGAGGGTGGCAGGCCCTCGTGACCCCATCCACAGTCAGCTCGGGGAGCCTCTGCCCCTGATGAGTGACTGCCTTCAGATGCCATGAATTGAGCTCAAATTCTCAGCCAAAGGACCACTGGCCAAACGCCTGTCCTGCCCTAGGCCTGGCTGCCACAGGCTGCGAGGAGACACAGCGAGGCAGACACAAGCCGAGATCTAAACCCAGCGCCACTGGCCACAGAGGTTCAGGGGACCATAGGCTTGATGGCCGCTACAAAGAAGGTAAATTAAATGGGTTGTGACCTAAACAGGAAGGTCCTTCTCTTTCTACTGAAACAGCTGGCAGTGGGGTCAGGGCCTCCAGTAGCCCTGAAGATATGCATTTCTTGGATGCAGAAGGAAAATGGGGCTCCTGCGGGGGGAGGGGGGCTGTCACAGGATTCATGAGCTTTGTGGGCTAGCAATGCACTCAGGCACCCCAGGGGCCCAGAGCTGGAAATGGAATGAGACCCTTGTGCTTGTTTGCCTCCTCCTGAGAAGACACTCAGAATAGGTGACATGGGTTCTCTCTTCATCAATCCCTGCCTCTAATGCAGAGGGAACATCACCGTTTAGGAGATTACATGCAGCATCTCGAGGAATCCCAGCCACAGTCTGAGGAGGCAGCGGCATTGTTACACCCACACACTCACGTGTCAAGGGTGGGACTGCAACGTATGATCACAGCTAAGCTCGGTGGTGATTTCGTACCTGCTGACACCATGCCTGCACTTGGCACTTGGAATCCTACTTAATCCTCTCACGTCCCTCTGGAATAAAGACTATTACCAACACCCTCCACAGACACCCTCCTTGGGCTTCCCTGAAGCTCAGAGAACCCTAGATCCCAGAGCAGAAATGCACATGTGGAGGCTGAGAACTGGACACTTGTGCTCTCCGCCAAGTCACAGCTGATGCCAGCCCCTTCTGGATCCACATGCGTGGGAGAAAGCACTGCGGGTGTTCCCTCAGAGCCTGGGTGTGCGCACAACACGCACACGGACCTGCCCGCTGCTATGTGTCTCTTTAGGGCTGTGTGCGTGCGTGTGCTGACATTGGGGAAAGGTAGACAGCCAGGGCACATAAGTGGGGCCAGGGGGCGGAGGAGGAAACATGGTCATGGGACAAAACTCAGCAAAATTTAATCCAAAGCACTCAAAAGTTTACCACCTGAGCAGTCAGACTTGGCTTCCCATGGTCAGGTGACAGTCATGCACCCTAATGAGTTAACATTGACTCTGGCCAGAGAGCAGCCAGGGTGACCAGACTGAACAGAGAGTACTGAGTCATTGGTGGGTGAAATACCATCCCACACTCACTCATAGCACCTCAGCCCCTTCTGGGAGCCCCTAAGTGGACCCCAAATTCCCATATCCTTTCCTCTCTTACTCTGAAGAATGTTCTCCTTCCCCCAGAGTTCTGAAACCTAGAAAACAAATGCTGTCAGAAAGCAGAAGGGAGGTTCACCTGACCAGTAGTTCAGGGAATGTGGCCTCTGGGGAGCAGGCTGACTTGATGGGGTGGCCTGGAAAAGGAGGGGAAGGGCTACGGTGAGGACAGAATAGCAGCAGGAAGGCTCATGCAGCGGCAGAGTAAGGGGGCCATGCCACGGGAGTATAGCATCCCACAAAGGTGGTTGCCTCTGAAAGTTCTGCCTGGCAGTCACAGCTTGTACAGAGAACCTGCAGGACAAGCATGTCACACTGTCCCCTGGCCATCATGTGCAGTCACCACTGGCCTTGTGTATGAGAGAGGGCATGGCCACAAGCTCCAAGATGCCTAGAGTCTGGCCCTGGCCCATCACAACTCAGGTGTGTCCCCTCGGGCAAGTCCCCAGGACCAACTTGCAACTAGAACCCAGACACCCCAGTGCTTTGAGCCTCTGCTCCTTCCCCATCCGGTGCTCGGCCCCTCTGGCCTCTAGGTTATGAAAGGAATACCCAGAACACTCTGCTAAGACCTAAGGTGATCTCATCTGCTGAGCCACATTGTGTAGCTGATAAAACCGAATCACAGAAACACGAGATCATGACATAGTGGTTCAGAGTCGCATCCCCTGCCCTGCTCAGCAGAAACAGCTGGAGCAGAGCAGAGCTCAGGCTGGGGTCCCACAACCATGGGGCAGCCCGCCACTCCAGCCAGGAGGTCATTCATGCCAAAGCCTCCTTCCTCCCAGGACTTTCTCTGAAACAGACATGCAGCTGCAGGCCTTTCCTGGCCAGGAGCAACCTGTTCTTTCCATCAAGACATCCCGGTTTCCCTGGATCAAACAAGAGGAACAAGGAAAGAGCCGGCGAACTTCCTGAGGGTCAGGGTGTAGCTGAGAGCAGCCATCCTGCAGTGACAGCTCGTCACTGTGGGAAGACACAGCTGCTTGGCTCAGAGGCTCTGCCTGGCTCTCTGCCCCGAGTCAGGACTCAGATGGGGACTTGCTGGGCCTCTGAGCTTTGAACACCTACAGGCGGCTGTGCAGGGCCCCGCCGTGCCTCATTTGTGGCACTGTCTCCACTCTTCTGGAACGAACTCAGATGCACTCCAAGTTGCCTTAACTTCTTCTCTTCAGCTCAGGCACTTGCCTCCAGAAACTGTTCTGGTCCCTTCCACCTGGAGGGTGTAGGCACTGCCCAGCCCAGCTCCTACCTGCCTTACTATTTCTGGTCAATTTGCCACTTCTTCTTGTAGCTACAACTGCTTTTCCAGATAACTCAAAAATCATCTTGGACAAGTACCTGATCTTCCTGGATTATTTTTTTCTAACTCCTTCTTTCTTTCTTTCTTTCTTTTTTTTTGTCTTTTGTCTTTTCAAGGCTGCACCCACAGTATATGAAGGTTCCCAGGCTAGGAGTCTAATCGGAGCTACAGCTGCCAGCCCACACTAGAGCTGCAGCAACACAGTATCCGAGCCACGTCTGTGACCTACACCACATCTCACGGCAACGTTGGATCCTTAACCCACTGGGCAAGGCCAGGGATCGAACCCGCAACCTCATAGTTCCTAGTGGGATTCGTTTCCACTGTGCCACAATGGGAACTCCTTTCCAACTCTTTCGTTCTATAAAAATAGTTTAGGATTAGAGCCACAATTTGGAAACAAACAAATAAATAAGGGTAACATCTGGATGTGGCCCAACCCCTGTTTACTAAAAGTGCTCCCTCCCCATCCACCACACCTGCCCACCAGCTGTCTTCCTTAGGGTCCTCCCGCCCACCTGCTCTCACTTCCCCTGCCAGCTACAGACATGCTCGTGTTTTCTAGACGTCTGAAGAGAGGGAGACCGACAAAAACCAAGCAGAGTAATTGTTGTATTCATACATGTTCAGTGTAGCCAACTTCCTGCCCACGTTGAACACCTGGGCATGTGAGCCTGTGCTCAGGTTTAAGGCCACATCATAGCTTCCAAGCTTTCTACTCACAGAACTGCAGAGCCACTCTCTCATTCTGCAGGTGAGGAAACTGAGGTTCAGTGAGCTAGGATCACTCCCGCAAGGCCAGGTCACTAAATAAGGATGGGGTCTGAACCCACAGCTTTGAACGCCCAGGCCAGCAGTGGCCTTGGCTCTGAACTGCAACACCCAAGCTAGGGGATCCTAACTGCTGGTGAAACCACCCTGCCCTGGTATTAACGCTGGCCCTTTAGCTTGTTTCCCATCTGAATCTCTATCAAGAGTCCCTGAATTTCCTTATTTACCTCCAATTCTACTTCTGTTTGCAATCCCCGAGGGTGGGAGAACCTTGCTTTGCTGGAAGAATAAGAAATCCAGCAACTCAGTGCCTGGACAGTGCAACTCAAGACACCTGGTGAGAGAAAGTAAAACTCCCTGATAGCTTCCATCAGCAGATTCTGTTCCACTGGAATATAAATCCCTCAAGATGTACACAGGACCACAGCAAGAGATGGAGGCAACCAAATAAGAATTGCCTCGGTGAGGAGGAGGAGGTACCCAAAGCCTACAGGAAGACCAAACCCTTTCCAGAAACCATCCCTTCAAGTCCAACAGGAGCTGACATTAAGGCACCAGATGCTGTCCTGAGAGCTTCATCTGCACTCACTCATGAATCCTCACAACAGCTTTAGGAGGAAGATGCTATTATTAGGCCCCGTTCTACACATGTGACCTGAAGAAGACAGGTAACCAGGGTCCAACAGTGAGCCCAAGGTTAGACAAGTAGTGAGGGACAGAGTTTGCACTGAATCCAGGCAGAGCACCCCAAGAATGAAGGGGCTTGGGCTCTCAGGAGGGCAAGATCACTCCCCCAGAGGGCCCCAGAGCACAGGCTGGTCACTGAGTGGGGAGAGGCCGGGAGAGGAGGGCAACAGGACCAGGGGCCCGAGTGCTCTGGGAGCCGTGTCTGCCTCCCTGTCAAGAAAGCACCTGGCTCCCTGCCCCACACCTGCACGGACACACTGACCCTAGCCCTGCGTGTCCCCATCTGCTGCCCAGCTCCTTGCTAGGCCCCTCCTTCCTCTGGAGCAAAGCTTGATGGCAAAGAGCCAAGATGAAATGCCCAGGAGCCTAAGCTCTCCCACCCTTCCCCAGGAAGGGAGGTGAACTACTGAGTTCCCAGAGTGCCATGGTCCTTTCTCTGTGGCCTTGCCTCCCTTCTGGGAACACAGTGAACCACGGCAATGTCACGGGCCCATCGCAGGGTCTACCCGGATGTAGAGAAGTCCTGCCTAGAGCAGTTTATAGATCAGTGGGACTGGCAGCTGTGAAGCCCATGGTTTCCACATGAATTTGGAAGCATCAGGCATACTTGCAGGGGAATGGGGCAGAATGTCTGCATCAGAACCATCTCAAACCTGCATTCCAGCCGGGGACCCATCGGTAATGACTGGACAACAAGAAATCTACAGAGCAATGACTAAGGCAGTGATGGTAGCAGCCCCCATGAACTGAGTGCCAATTCTGGACCACCCAGTGACTCATCCCCTGAACAGCCCTGAAAACCAGGTACCCCTATCATCATCATCCCCATTTTATGCATGAGAAGAGGGAAGTTCAAACAGCTGATTCATGCAGTGTCACGGATGAAAGTGCAAGTGCCGGGATCCCAACTCAGTTCTGACTGACCCTACGCCTGTATTCTTTCCACTGTGCCAAGAGACCCAGGCAAGGTGTCCTGGCAAGTGAGCCGGAGGGCCTCGTGTGACACAAACAGCTGCAGGGAGCTCAAAGGCAAGGGAAGGGCAGGACCTACAGAGGGACAGACCTCACCAGCCCTCCTGACTCAGCAGTGTTGAAAAAAAAAAAAAAATGAAAAGATTCTAGCGCACATCCCTCCCTCCCAACTCCCTTTCATTGCCCCCGCCCCATCACTCCCAGCTCAGTGAGGCACTTACTGTAAGAAAAGGAAGCAGAAGAACAATGACCTCACAGGCCAAGGAGAATCATCTCCCCTCTTTCCTGTCTCCCCCCACTTCCCAGAAGGAATAGGGTTGAGTTTCCATTTAGTGATAAAGATTTGCCAACTATTAAATACCAAATCTACAGTTGTCTCTCTCTGCTAACATCTTCCTCCAAGGTCTCACTTCAAAAAAGACCCTTACAAAAGACAAAACTCCAATTTGAAAAGATACACGCACCCCAGCATTCACAGCAGCACCATATACAATAGACAAGACATGGAAGCAACCTAAGTGTCTATCAATAGAGGAATGGATAAAGAAGATGTGGTACATATGCAATGGAATATTACTCAGCCATCAAAAACAATGGAGTAATGCCATTTGCAGCAACACAGACACAACTAGAGATTATCAAACTAAGTGAAGTAAATCAGAAAGAGAAAGATAAGTATCATATGATATCACTTATATGTGGAGTCTAAAAAATTATACAAATGAACTTATTTACAAAACAGAAATAGACTCACAGACATAGAAAACAAACTTATGGTTACCAAAGGGGATGGGAGTGAGGAATAAATTAGGAGTCTGAGATTAACATATACACACTACTATATATAAAATAACCAGCAAGGACCCACTGTATAGTACCGGGAACTATATTCAATATCTAGTAATAAACTATAATGAAAATTGAAAAAGAGTCTGGAAAAGAATGTGTGTGTGTGACTGAGCCACTTTGCTATACACCTGAAACTAATACAACATGATAAATCAAAAAAAAAAGATCTGATAAAATTATGATTCTTTTTAGTATTAGGAGATGTGTATAAAATACACATTATTGTCGTATTAGCATTCATTTGTCCGAACACTAAATTTCACTGCCATGTTGCAACTAGTTTATCATGGAAAGAATTGGCCTCTTTTTCAAATGAGGGTCCAGAATGCTGATCCCCTCTGCACAGTGTAGGGTAAGTATACATCCCCACAAACCCCAAGACCAGAGCAGGAAGACAAGTGCCAAGCTTGGGACAGAAGAGCATGAGGGAGCAGAGGAAGAGACGAGAATGATGACAGAGAGCCTGCCTCCATGGTGCCACAAGAGGAAGAAGAAAGCGTCAGAGAAATTGGGGAGCCGAGGGGGAGAGGGAGTAGCACAGCAGTATTCAGCTCGACAGGAAAACCAAGGAAATGAGGGAATGAGCAGGCAAAAAACCCCACGAATTACAAATCCAAAACAGTCAGTCCTACGGAGAAGACATCACAAATAGCAAAACAAGAGGGTCAAATGGAGGAGCGGGCTTCCTACAAGGTAGAAAGAAGCTTTCTGGTCATCACCAGTGGCTCCTAGCTTCTCCATCCTCTGTTCCAGTGCCTCTCTGTCTCAGCTTCTGGACTCCAGCATTCAAGACAATGACTCCCCACTGGGCTTCCATTAGAGGAGGCCCCAAGCCTTGTCCAGGGCACTGAACACCCCACATGGTCATGGGTGGTTTCCTTGTCCGGGTCCCTGATGTGCAGTAAAGTCCTGGAGGCCAGGGGCCATGTCTGATGAGGCTTTGTACCTCCACAGCCCAGGAGAGACTAGAATCAATAGATGCTCAATAAGTATTGAGAGAATGTATGGATAAATGAATGGAAGCCAGCCAACCACAGAGCTACCCAAACAGCAGAAACTTTGGTCCCAAAGAGAGAGAAGGGCAGCCCCGTGGATCTCAGCATTCAGGGTCTGGCTCCTGTTGCCCAACGCCGCAGATGCCATAGAATCTTCTCCTCGAGGAAATAAACGTCCACCCAGAAAGACTGGCTCTCGTTCTCCGCAGATCCTGGTTCCAAGCCTGTGTGACCTCACCCTGCTGTTATGTGCTGGAGGCTGATCACTTCGCTGAGCCTGATATGCACTCCTCCTCCAGAAACATGGACTCCTTCTGAAACTTTAAGTAAACTTGCCAAATAGTCAAAATACTTGCCGTAGAATCCATTTTTCTCCTTTGTGGACAGTAAAGGGTCCTCGCTGGGTCTCCATCTTCCTGGTGTTTTGATTTCAACACCCTCACCCCTCCCTCTGCCTGCCAAGAGGACAGCAGGGCTCCCCACAGCCTGGTTGGGCTTGTTTCCACCACGGCAGCCCTGACCCGGGTGGGAGAGAGAGCTGCCGGCCTGCCCTCTCGCTCTCCTCCAGGACCCCTGGTGTGGGCAACTCCCAGGAGCTGCTCTCACCTCTCCTTCACTGGAGGAAATGCCGTGCCCCTGCCACCCCAACCCCCGACCCCAACCCCGAGCCCAAGCCCTTCCTCACTGTTTCCTCCCCATGAAAACCCCAACCAGACTGCAGTCAGAAAAAGGCATTCCTCATGGTTCCCATTTCTCTGCGGGAAGCAAGAAACAGGTGACTCCAAAGGTGTCCATCAGTTCAAGGTCCTTTAGAAACAAAAGGTAATTTACAACATAAGCCTATTTCTAAAAACATCGAATCCAAACAAATTTTATATGTATATTTTTTTCTAATTTTGGCTTGAAAAAGCACTACTTGCACCATTATTATACTAGATAGGGTCTAAGCAGAGCCCACACATCTGACTTAATGGGTTACTCTGACCTTGCAAAGTAAGACAAAAGTCCCTCTCGTGCTGGAGCATCGAGGAGGCTCCTTTCCCAGGTTCCCGGAGACTCCACAGGGGCCACGTCTGGAAAGAGCAGCTGCACGCTGGTGTTCTCATCTTGTACTGTACCTTCTCCAGGGGGTTCAGGAATGAGCTATTCCTAAGACTCTGAGAATGCAGCAGGCCCTAAAGTCTGTGCTGGCAAGGAGTTGGGGGGAGAGATGTTTGTTCTACAGCACAAAGCACATACCTGGGTCATGGGCCTGCCAAGGGGCCTCCCCATTCTCTGGCTTTGCCCTCTCAACGCCTAAGGGAAAGACAGCTTCTGAGAGCCACATTATGCCCACCAACCACCGCTTCCGACCCAAGTGGTCATACATCTGGTACCCACAGTGCATGGTCAAGATAGCCCCCTGGGGGCCCAGCACATTCCACCAACAAACAGAAGCTGTCACGCTGTTTGATGGCTTCTTCAAAAGGCAGATCCTTCTGATGGCGTCATCCATATTCCCAGCAGGACTCCTCTTCCTAGGGCTGGTTCCAAAAGTCAGCCTTGCCCCTAGGCATCAGAGACTGGGTTTTGTTACCTCAGACCAGGGAGTGACCCCACAGGCCATCCGAGGTGGCACATGGGGCAGCAGCTGCTTTGTCCATTAAGAGAGCCTGTTCTCGGCCTTTGCTTTTTTTTCCCAGCCATCTGACTGCCGAGTTGGTCTGTGTGCAGAGATTGAAGCCACCTCCTTTGTAGCTTCCCCATGACTCAAGCAGTGCTTGTAGGGGCGGGGCAGTGACAGCTCTACAGACCTCAGTTGGAAGAATGAGCATGCACGGAAACGTACTCAGGCCAAAGACCTCCCGAGAGGAGCCAGGTGGTGGGAGGAGAAGGCTGGGAAAGGAGGAAGTTCAGCTCCAGGAAGAGGCCAGCTGTGCCAAATGGGTTAGTGTGGAAGACTGCAGCTCCAGCTCCATGTGCACCAGTCCATCTGGATACAGGGGAGGGTCAGGGCGCCACAGGTACCCAAGGATTCAGTGCCATCACTAGAATGCTGTGGTTCTGATGTTAACAAAATAAGAGCTTGGCACAGACCCAAGCCACAGCCCCCAAATCAGAGGAAGCAGGACACACACATGCCCCTTTTCCTCCCAGCTCCTATATCTGAGAAATTTCAGAACTCAAAAACACAGCACCCAATCACTCCAAGATCTACGAATCTAAACTTTCAATAGGGCCGTAGCAAAAGGCAGAGCTGCTTTTCTGATCTGTCTTTTTAATTCCAAGACTCAACATCTTTCCAGCTCTGCAGCTGGGATCTGCAGATGCTCTCCCCTGAACTCACTCCACTTCCCTGCCGCCAGGGGCAGAATCTGGAGGCCTGCGGTCAAGTGCAGTCACAGGAGGTTTCAGCAGGTCTAAGTCGGGAGCAGCCCTGCCTGCTCTGCCACCAGGTAGTATACATCACCCTCAGTCAACTGGGATATGGGAAGATTGAAAGAGATGTTTTCAACTCAACTCCAAGGGAAGCTCTACTTGAAACTCCAAGCTCCAAACAGGTACACTAACATAGCGGGCCTGCTCTGAATGGACCAGAGGCCCCTCAAAGAGGAGACAAGCCCAGCACAGAGGGGTGTAGGAGAAGCGTCAAGGAAGAAGGGGATGGATGCTCCCTGTATTGAGTGTGTCCTTTCACTGCAACCCACGAAAAATCCCAGATGAGTCCCACTATCCCAATTCGGGTTTCCCAGCACAGGACAGGGCGAGGATAACAACTGTTACTCATGAGAAAAGAAGCAGGCACTGAACTTCCAGTTTCATAAGCAGAAAAAGGAAGCCTCCGAAGAAGGTATCCGAAAAGACTTAGACGCCCCTCGCAGTAGGGGCGGACCTCTCCAACACCATCCTCAGAGCGCCTCCTATTTGTCTTGGAGACAAACTGCGGCTCCGGGGCGGCAACTTCCTGGGTTCCTGCCCCTCCGCGCCTGATCCTGGAGGCGTTCATTGGCCGGGCCGGGCCAACACCTTCCGAAGGAGCAGGCGTTCCTCTGCCCGCCCACGTGCATCCGGAAGATCCAAAGTGGCAGTCGGAAGAGATCAACGAAATTTAAACATTGCGCGGCACAAAGGGCATTTGGAGAGCTAAGGGCGGTGACCCCAAGAGAATGGGGGCTATCTGGGTCCAAAGAGGTGACAGATCAACTCACCTGCCTGGTGAAGAGGATGGCGGTGTCCCAGTACTCAGGATGCTTGTCACTCACTTTGTTCAGCTTCTTCTGCCACGCGCAGAAGTTGCGCAGCGTCAAGGCCGCGTTGCCCGTGACCTTGGGCCCTGTGTCGCGGTCTCCAAGAAGCAGCACCTTGACCACGACGATGTTGATGGGGTTGAGGATGCTGGGATGGCGGTAGAGTCGCGCCGCCGTGGCCAACAGCGTCAGCAGATAATGCTCCAAGTCCGCGCCGTGGAACTTGACCATGGACTCGTCTGCCACCACCAGCGTCTCCACGTATCGCGGGATAGACACGAAGCGCTTGGCGCGCCCGGACCTGCGCCGGCTGCGACCTTCCCCTAAGCCTATCCGCGGAGGCTTGTAAGCGTCCAGGGCCCGCAGAATGGCGGGGTTCCAGCCTGAGGCCACCCCACAGCGAGAGGTGGGATCTCCAGGAGGCCCGCCGGGGGCGCCCCGGCGCTGGAGGAGGTGTGCGCCCCGACTGTTGCGCTCCGCCGTCGGCGCGCTGGCATTGGGCAACGGGCTAATGACATACTCGGCGCCTCGGTAGCCGAAGGCTCCGCGTATCCCCCCGCACAGGCTCACAGCGGCAAAAGAGTCTGGCTCCGCGTTCACGTCTCCAGAGTAGAAACAACGTCGCAAGTCCGGGGAGCTCTCGATGAGTCCCTGGAGGGGGACGCCCAGATGCTCTGTGGCGAAAGCGGGTGCCAGGAACTGAGCATCCGGCGTCAGGTGTAGGTAGAAATCCTCCTGAAATGCTGTGATCTGAAAAATGAGTCCCTGATCCTCTGAGTCCTCGGGACCCCGCCGGTAATAGCGGCGGCCGTTGATGTCCGGGTCCAGTCGGATGGGGACCACCACCTCCCGCTCTGGCTCTGAGCCGCCAGCCGGTGCCCCGGCGAGAGCCAGCGTTAAGATGCCCAGCAGAAGCATGGCGCCGGGCAGCGCACAGCCGCGCTCTCGGAAGGGCTCGGCTCGGCTCCCCGGCAGCCGGCACCGTCTTCCTGAAGCCCGCACGCCAGAACCACCGACTCCCGGGGCCGCCCGCAGCTCCCAGAAAGGAGAGCCCAGGGAGGGAGGATCCTCCCAGGGCAGTGAGCGCGCACCGGGCTGCCCGCGCCGCCTACCTGTGCCTTTCCAGGCAAAGCGCGCCCTGGGAGCTTAAGTACAATCGCTGTCAAGTGCAAAGGCGAAGATTTGCAGCCGAGAACTAGAGGGAGGTGCCGGGCTGCTTCTCCGAACCGCAGCCACTCGCAGCGCCGCAAACCAGGCGCGGCGAGCCTATTAAAGGCCCCCTCCTCTTTGGACTGCCCAGTCAGCGCCCTCCCTCTCTCCCCTCCCAGCCTCCCAAAGCTTGCAGCCTCCTGGGGCCACCGAAGAACTCGGTCCCGCCTCCAGAGCTGAGAGCCACTTGGCGGGGAGGGAGTGGCGTTGAACTGAGGCGGGAGGCGTGGGCTGGCCGGAGAAACTAGCTCTGGAGTCTGGATTCACGTTGTGCTTTAAAGCTATGCCTCCTCCGCACCTCCCCTCCGCCCCATGCCCCACACATCAGCCGGGACCCACATCTGGCCGCTCCCTGGGCCTCAGCCTTTAGCTCAAGGCAGTAGGGCTCAGAAGTTGGAAATGAAGACTGCCATTGAACCCCCTTATCCCTCCTATTACAATATCCCTGCTCTTTCCTCATCGCAGTGTCCCCTAAAAGACCCAGAACCAAGGACTCCCTGTAAATGTGCTCCTGCTGCCAGAAGGGCACATTGCTGGGCACATGGAGAGACCTTCTGGAAGGTACGGCTGCCCAGACCCACAGTCCGCCCTGGGGGCAAGGGTGTGCTGGATGGGCTGGTGCAAATGGTTAATTTTCAAGAACTTTGCCTGTCAGCTATTAAACAGTCATTATTAAAATCTTTAATTATATGGATGTATAGTTATAACCTATGCTTAGTAATAAACTCCATCACTTCCTAATTATTTGAGCATAATTACCTGAGCTCTTACACCTTGGGAACCACTAGCCCTCCAGGACAGCGGCCAGCACCAGGAAGGAGAGCAGAGGTGCGGGAGTGGATGGTAGGATTGAGTGTGTGGCCTTCCCCATCTCCCAGGGCAGGGGCGGCAGGACAGGAGCTTGGAACAGGTCCTGTGGGAATGTTTATACCACTGACATGGGCAAACAGTGCCACTCAGGGCTTGGGGGGGGGGGGGACTGTGTCCAGCACTGACCATCAGTGCCTGGAGTGCTGTGGGGAAAGAGATGGTCTTCCCACCAGGGAGGGGCCGAAGCACTGTGGACAGTAAAAAAGTAATCATCCAGAAAAAATCCTTCCTCCCTGACATTCTTTCATTTGACCCTTGACCAAGTATATGGAGGACACTGGGGTGGGAGGCTGGGTGTGCACAGGTGGGATGAGACCATCAGGCCAAGGGTTCCCATTTCATCTGAGGGGGTCTGAAGAGCCCTGTTCCAGGCTCTTGACCTTGAGGTCCTCCCTAGATCTCCATAAAAATCACCTTCTTGGAGTTCCCGTTGTGGCTCAGTGATTAGCGAATCTGCCTAGGAACCACGAGGTTGCTGGTTCGATCCCTGGCCTTGCTCAGTGGGTTAAGGATCCGGCATTGCAGTGAGCTGTGGTGTAGGCTGCAGACACGGCTTGGATCCCGCGTTGCCATGGTTCTGGCATAGGCTGGCGGTACAGCTCCGATTGGACCTCTAGCCTGGGAACCTCCATGTGCCGTTGAAGCAGCCCAAGAAATGGCAAAAAGACCAAAAAAAAAAAAAAATCACCTTCTTTCTTCTGACAAGGAAGAAGGCAAGTAAAGGGAGAAAGGCATTCCTGGTCTCTCCTGATACCTGGAAAA
Source organism: Phacochoerus africanus (assembly GCF_016906955.1). NCBI lineage: Eukaryota > Metazoa > Chordata > Mammalia > Artiodactyla > Suidae > Phacochoerus > Phacochoerus africanus. Next base: position 56,679,964 of record NC_062554.1, on the reverse strand, counting down.
TCTTTGCAGAACCAAAGTGCTCTGGGTTGAGTTGGCAAGAGGAGGAGCCAGGAGGGGAGAGAATGGGATGATTTGAAGCCTAAGAAGGGGGTAGTGGAAGAAGTTTGGAATTTGCTTAAGAAAGTGGCTGCTCCAGTCAACAATGCTGTTGTTGAAGGGAAGAGAAAGCTGGGGCTGATCCATCTCATCTCGAGAGCACATTCTGCCCATTATCCTCTCCCCATGAAGGATCCTATCTGGGAGAGCCCCCGGGGGCCTTGGAACAGGAAGAGTGCCCAGATGCCCGCGGCTCTCCTGGGGCCCCTCTTCAACTGAGAGGCATGGGGCTGAAATTCATTATGTGAATGAGTAAGAAATGGTGTTTATGCTCTAAATGAAAGGGGGAGTGTGCATATGGAGGGCTGTGAGAGAGAGCATTCACGTTTACAAAGGCTTTCTGTGTTTGAGTGTTTAAAGAGGGCCTATAATTAAAGAGAAACTCAGACAACCAAGGGCAATCATAAGTCACTTATTTAGGGCATGCAATTGTTTTCCTACACCCAGCAGTTTTAATGGGGAGTTACACGGTTTCTAATGACATTTTACTTTCACAGGGATCCACAGCGGCATTTGGTAAGGGCTGGGGCATGTCACTCACGATGGCAGGCCCAGGAGAGGAAGCACCTCCCTGCCTGTGTGCCTCGCTTCCCCTCCCCCAATCACCCCAACTGTTCCTACCCCCCAGCACAGAATCAGGCCACTTGGCCTTTTTCAAAGGCACTCACCTGCCTTCGCGCTCCTACTCTGTGCAAAGTACAGCTCCGGGGAGCTTTGTGTGTGTCACCTTATTTAACACTCATCTCTCTCCTCAGGAAGCTGCAGCTCTGTCCAGTCACTTTGCCAGGGATTCCTCAGCAGGAATTGAGGCCCTTGGGGAAATTCTGGGGTAGAGCAGAGAGAAGATTTGAGTAGAAGCTGGGAGGGCTCGAGTATGCCCTCCTTTCCAATCACTGATCTGATTCTCTCATTTTCTCATCTGCCAAAAGAAGAGGAATTACCCTCCGTCAGAGGTCTTGGGTCAGAAGGCTGCATCAGAAATCTCTGGGCTAGATAATATCTAAGATTACTTCCAGGTCAAATACAGCATAACTGTCTGTGGCCTGTGAAAGGCAACCCGAGCATGATATTAAGAGCCCAGGCTCGGAGGTCTTATTGTGGCCCAGCGGAAATGAATCTGACTAGTATCCATGAGGACGTGGTTTTGATCCCTGGGCTCACTCAGTGGGTTAAGGATAGGGTGTTGCCATGAGCTGTGGTGTAGGTCACAGACATGGCTCAGATCCCGTGTTACTGTGGCTGGGGCATGGGCTGGCAGCTGCAGCTCCAATTTGACCCCTAGCTTGGGAACTTCCATATGCCACAGTGCAGCCCTAAAAAGGAAAAAAAAAAAAAAGAGCCAGGCGCAGGGGACCCAGATCTTCATCTTGACTCCAGCTGATCCTTGATGTGCAATTTTGGGTAAGTTACTGCACCTTCTCAAGCCTCAGCTTCTTCGTTATTAAGATCGGCATAATAATATTACCCATGTCCTAAACTTATTATAAGGATTAAAGAAGTGAATGCTTTAAAAAGTGCTCAGGAGTGTTTGGTAGATAAAAAAAAAAAAAAATCTTTCTCAAATGTTACCTAGAACTGCTGGTCATATTCTTATTAGCTATTATTATTATTCCTACCAAGGCTTACTTGACACTCCAGGATGATTAGATCATCACCTTGAGACGGTTCTGGTGTTTCCAGTGGGAAGGGAGGAAAGCTGGTGGGGCAACTCTCTCCCAGCTCTGCTCAGGGGCTCCATTGTCACCCTGGTGGTCCTGCTTCCACATCAGGACACTGCATCAGGACTCTTGCTTCTCCCTGTCCTCAGGATCTTAAGATCTTAGGAAAATAGACAACAACTCTTCCTCCAAAGAAAGATTGGAGGCCTGGCCCAAGTTTTCAGATCTGAACACCTCAGCTTGGCTTTCTGCCCTCAACCACCAGGCTGACCTCTTCCTGCCCTTCTGGTCTCGGCCCAAGGGCCACCCTTCAGAGAAGCGTCCCTAGGCCACTCAACTTAACAAACCCAAAGTTGAGATTAAGAGTCTGTGTTTTATTTTCTCCCCTCCTCCTCCCCAGTTACCTGCATCTACACCTATTTTGCTCACTTGGATCTGTACTTCTTTATTAGCCGCCTGCCCCCCACCCTCCAGCTAGAATGTGGGACCTCTTCTGTCTCATGCACTGTTACCTCCCGGGGCCTGACCCCATGCTTGGCAAATAGGAGCTCCCATGAATATGGAGTTGAGTGAGTGGATGGGCCTGACTCTAACCTCAGCCTGCTCACTCTCAGTGGACGAGGCACTTCAGCTCTAAGGTGGAGGTATGGCTGTCTCCTAGGGGAACCTGGAGCACCTAACGTGGGGCTCCTATTATGAATACCCTCTACCTCTCTGATGGAGAATTGGCCAAGGGACCTCATCCCCAAGCCCAGTACCCTCATTTCGGAGTTGAGGCCACTGAGGTGCAAAGAGAGAAAGTTCCCTGCCCAAGGCTGCCCAGAGAACTGCTTTGCTCATCTCATAGATGCATTCCTCTTGACCTCACTCTTGCTACATTCATTGGTTTGGCTCCTTCTGCTGCAAAGCTGTTACTTCAGCACGCCATCTCTCCTACCCGATGCCCTCCCAGCCTCCTCTCTGCTCGTCTATGTAATTCTCACCTCCTACAGGAAACCTCTCCATTTAACTCATACAGCTTAGACTTCCCCTCCTTTCTTCATTCCTTCAGCATGTGTGTATGTTCCATCTCTAGCAAAACATTCAGTTTGAACTTCCCTGCCTTTCGCTAATTAAATGTTAAACACTTTTCCTGAGACGGCTACAGCCACACTAGGCTGGGCTGGAAACTCACGAAAATTGGGACTTCTTTTTCTTTTACATGAGTCTCCATGACAGCACTGAGGCCAGAAGGAGACAGCTACAGGATCCCATTAGGAGGCTTAGAATTCACCTCTTGGAGTTCCCGCTGTGGCTCAGTGGGTTAAGAACCCAACTAGTATCCGTGAGGATTCAGGTTTGATCCCTGGCCTCGCTCAGTGGGTTAAGGATCCAGCATTGCCGCAAGCTGCAGCACAAGTCACAGATGTGGTTTGGATCCTGAGTTGCGGTGGCTGTGGCACAGGCTGGAAGCTGCAGTTCCAATTCAACCCCTAGCCTGGGAATATCCATATGCTTTGGGTTCAACTCTAAAAAAAAAAAAAAAAAAATCACCTCTTTCAGATCCTGATTATTCAGCAACATCAGGATGAAGGATGACTTCTGCCTCCTATAAAATCAAGCCTCCTGGAGTATCTCCCATGTGGGAGATAAGAATCAAGGAGAAAAGAGTGGGGAGAAAGGAGGAAGAAGCCTTATGTTCTAGGCAAGATCTCAGTGGGGAGGGATATCTCCCAGCTCCTGAGGTCAGGTGTTATTAAATCACTGGTTTACCAGGTTAGCATGAACATCAAAAAAGAGATTTTAAAGAACCTGCCTTTTTTTGTGCTGTATGTCTCTGGCATTCTCTGGCAAAGAGCCCTGAAAGTCCCAGGTGTGTTTAATCTGCTTTTCATGGAAACTGTGCCATAGAGATGGGCAAAGCAGACAACATCTACAAAGGTATTTGGGAAGCTTCCTGGAAGGCTCAGGAAGTGTTAAACTATAAAGCAGCAGCATCCACTGGCTTCCACCAGAGCTGGAGCTCTTGGCCCATCTTCCCCCAGATGTGGAGACAGCTGAAGCAGCTGGAGATGCATCTAAGTTCCCATGAATTACAGCCCTGGGCCTGGGTCCATTCTTCTCTGCTTGGAGAAACTATTTAACTCTATTTTTTCCCCTCTCAGCCACCCACTCTGTTTTTCCTCCTGGGCTTCGTACTTCATTGAAGTCCCTTTGGTCCTTAAGTCCTGTATCTGTTCTCTGCTAGGAGATTAGAACAAAGGGTCTAGACTTGGCTTGGGAAAATTCACCAGAAAATAGTTCTGGGCTGCCTCCCTCTTGCACCCTGAATCCTCCCCCCACCCACACCATCTTAAATAACAGCTGCACCCTCATCTCTCAGGTTCCCCAATTTAGTAACTTATTTCATAGATTTACACACATACACACACACACACACACACACACACACACACACCCAGTGTAAATTACTGTGGAGCTCTTGGCTGTTCAGGATAGTGCTGGCCTTCGAATGGGTGCAGCAGTGATACCTAGAAATGAATACTAAATCCTCGACTCCTGCCTGGGGACTTAGAAAGCAGCTAGTTCTCTCTGCCAAGCTCGCTTCTCTCTGCTCTGCTCCTCCCAGCATGTTCTCTTCCCACCACCATCAGCATCCAGGTGGAGCTTGAACCTAAGCCTCAGGCCCCCCAGCACAGTCAGCAGGAAACACCACCTCGAGACAGCAGAACGTCAGGCGAGGCCCCCACGTAAAATTCATCATTCCTCCCAAGCGCCATGCTTTCTTCCATCAACTCATTCTCCTTCTTAATAAAAATACTTGACATTTGTAAAATAGCATATGGTTTGTAAATGAGTTCATATAGATTACCTGACTTTATCCTTACAAAACACTTGAGGGGGGGGGCAGTGGTGGGATGGGAATTATTAACATCTCCACTTTGGGTTAGAAAAACAATTAACTTGATGGCCCTAAAGGCACTAGTCGACTGTCTTTGGCGTTTTTACTAAAAGTCACAGGAGCACCCTGACTTACCAGAGGAGTATTATTTAATCTGCATTAAAGGAGTTTTTTTTTTTTTTTTCCTGTTGCATTTATTTTCACATCCTCTCCTCCACACTATAGCACCAAGGGAACGCGCCTGACTGGAACTCAGCATACATGAGAATTTGCTCTAATGTATTGATCATTTAGAGGCCACAGGGTTGTCATAAATACCGAGAGACCTGATCCCTGGAAACACCCAGGCAGACACACACTCAAAACTTTGCCCATGACTTTGGGAGATGCATAGACCCTCAGAAGCCCATTCCTCTACTCCGAGAGGTTTAGCAAGTGCTGCCTGTGCCCACAGTGGAGGAAAAGCCTCCTCTCACACTTGGTGGTAAAATACTTGAACTTCTCACCCCAGCAGGACTTGAGCTGAAATCAGCAGCCCTTATGTGACAGTGTAGCTCACTGCCTCCCCCTGCAGATCTGCGAGCCAGGCCCGGCTCCAGCTGGGTCTGGTGGTGGGGGAACTGATAGCCTCCTGGCCCCGTCTCCTATAGCTGTGAGTTCCTTACTTTCGAAAGAGGAGGACTATCCTATTGTCATGAGTAAGGACACACTGAGTTCACAGAGTAAAGAGTTTGGGATTCTGGTAATTACAAAGTATGAGACAATTCGCACTTCAGGAGTTGGCGGTTCAATTGATTTGTTCTGCCAAGAAAAAAGGAGGTGAGCTGCAGGCTCTTGCACTCTTCCCGTAGGTAAGATTAGGGGGAGGCACAAGGCCCATGGAAATCCAGGCAGCCAGTTCCTCCAGTCGGCACCCCCCTGCCCCCCTCTACTTTCCCCTCTGCCCCCACTGTGGTTCCTGTCTTCTCCCTAATTCTTCTCCTGCATCCTCAATCCCCTTTCCCAAAATCTGATGCTGCCAGCATCTTCATTTTCACCGAGGTGAAAATAACTGATACCAGCTTTAGAAAGAACTCATAACCGCTTTAAAAATGTTTCCCATTCACATATATTTACTCTTTAAAAGTCTCAAAATCTTCTTCAAAACAAAGTTCTGACAGTAGAATCTTAGTCAGTGGCCACCAAGGGAGCTTCGAGGGAGGTGCTTTAAGAGGGGAGGTGGGCCGAGATGGTGGCACAGAGACCGTCCCAGGCAGGATCACAGCCCAGCCCTGGGGGCACGGTGCTCATAAACCACATGTGCAGCATCTGAGTCCACGTCCCCACTCCGCTCTCACCCACCATGCTGCTCCCTGGGCCCAACAGGATGGAAGGGTTCTTACTGAACCTCCCACGATGGGAAGGTATCCACTTAGTAAGCTACCGTCCTTGAATTTTTTTCTCTGGCATCTCATTAGAAATGCTCTAGGGAGTTCCTATCCTGGCGCAGCAGAAGCAAATCCGACTAGGAACCAGGAGGTTGCGAATTCCATCCCTGGCCTCACTCATTAGGTTAAGGATCTGGCGTTGCCGTGAGCTGTGGTGTACACCACAGACTCGGCTTGGATCTTGTGTTGCTGTGGCTGTGGCATAGGCCAGCAGTTGTAGCGCCGATTTGACTCCTAACCCAGGAACCTCTATATGCCCTGGGTGCAGCCCTAAAAAGCAAAATAAATTAATAAAAAATAAATATAAATAAATAAAAATGCTTTGGGACCTGACCCACCTAGTCAACACCCTTTGCCTTACTCCGGGCTTGGGCCTCTACTTCACCCTGGAGGTGGAGAAGTGAGTGGGCAAAGGGAACAGGAACCATGGCTGATCCAGGGCAGAGGGGGAGCCAGAGCAGCAGAGAAATCTCCCACCTAAGCCTCTGTGACCCACATGCATGAAGCTTATAGGACGTTGAAAATTAAAGGGCAGAAAATGTTGGTGTATAACTAAAGAAGAACCTAGACATGGCCTGTGGACCAGGCCACGGGGAAGAATAAAGCTGCTCTGGCTCTGGGTCTGAGGGCAGAGCCGGGATGGCCAGCAGACCCCGCTGGCTCCCATCTCCCAAGATCTGGGCAAGGCCAGAGGTTATCTTGCAGATCAAGACTCTCCGTGCTCTGCCTGCACCTCTGTGCGCCTCCTGTGTCACTGTGGAGAGCCAGGAGCGGGTGGATCCAGTAATGTCACTTCTCAGCCAACCTGGCAGGAACTGCCCAGCAACCCGTCCAATACTTTCCAGCTGTGGTTGGTGAGACTCCAGACAGCGAGTCACTTCAGCTAACGACTTCTCCCTTCCTCCCCTTCCCTCTGGGCCAGGCAGGATCTCCTCCTTCACCAGTGCATCCCACCCTGACATCTGACTCAGCCAATGGACCAACCAGAAGACACCCTAGACCACAGAGCCCGGGTGGGCAAACATCATGACATTTCATAAAGGTGACCCAACTGTGGACTCTGACTCTTCAGGAAAGGCTTCAGAAGGGGAGTTGGCCAGGCTGACCTCACCTGCGCTCCGGCAGGTGCCAAGAGAGAGGAAAGAGAAGGGATAGGGCGATGCTGGAGAGGTGACTAGCAACTTAGGAAGAAACAAAAAGGACCCTTAGCTGCACACATATGTGTAGCACCGAGCACTCACAGCTTCAAGTACCACAGCTTCAAGTACCCCAGCTCACAGCCAACTCCCACATCCACGCGCCCAGCCCCATCCCTGCCTGGCCGTCTCCACCAGCCTCCCAGAGGGGGCTCCACGGGTCTGAAACCAAATGAATCACTTCCTCCCACACCCGTACCCAAAGCCATCTGCATGTACACAGACACCTCCGTTCCCTGCTTCCCTCAACTCAGCCAAGGGCACCTCTGCGCACCTCACCTCTGCCCTTCTCTTGGCCCCTGCATCATCACCAGACCCGATGGGGAGAGTGCATTCCTCTCCACCTCCACTGCCCCTTGCTTGGCTTAGGCTCACTCAACCTCTGGAAGGCTTGTCCTAACAGGTCCTCTTTACTCCAATCTCTCCTTTAATGCAATCCTCATTCTACGTAATTGCCAGAGGCATCTTTGTAAAAGACCGATGCAGTCATGTCACTTCCCTGCTTAACAAGACTTTAATGAGTCTGCACTGCCTCTGAAAGAAAACTCGTGTCAAGGTAACAAATACACCCTCACACACCTAGCCCCCCCGCTTCTCTGCCCATCCCTCCAGACCTGCAAGACATAGTGAGCCCCATTCCCTCCCAAGTGCAAAAGTTTCTCTAATGAGTGTGTGTGTGTGTGTGTGCAGAAAGAGAGAGAGCGTGTATTGATGCAAGCAGGTAGGTGTGCGCAGGCCAAGATAAGGAAAAAAGCCTTCCACGTTCGAAGCTTTGAGGCTAATTAAAAAGACTTTCCAGCAAAGGTACCAGGGCCTCCATCCCCATCTCTTCCCATTCCTCTCCTGCCTGTGGCTGCTCTAAATTCCACTCTCTTCCTAAGCCCTCAGGCCCTTTTCTTTTGCCCACCAGCTTCTGAGGCATTTGGAAGACACTTCCACATTCTCAGCATCATACAGGGGTGAAACCCTCCTTTGTAAAGTCACAACATATGGCTAAAGTCTGAGTAGTTTGAATTCTTCCTTTTTTTTTTTTTTGTGTCTTTTGTCTTTTTAGGGCCACACCTGTGGCACATGAAGGTTCCCAGGCTAGGGATCTAATTGGAGCTGTAGCCACCAGCCTATGCCAGAGACACAGCAGCACCAGATCCAAGTAGCGTCTGTGACAGCTCATGGCAACACCAGATCCTTAACCCACTGAGCCAGGCCAGGGATCGATCCCTCGACCTCGTGGTTTCTAGTCGGATACGTTTCCGCTGCGCCACAACAGGAACTCCCTTGAATTCTTCCTTAATGGGAAGTTCTTTACTGAAGAAAAAGCAAACACCCCAAGGAAGAGTTCTGAGCGAAGATAACGTGCTGGGTGATGAAGCTGCTGTAATACACCCCAAGGACCAGGCCTCCACTGACAGACCCATCTCCAGGCAGCTCTAAGAGACCTCGGAGACCTTCTAAGCTCAGGGTCTGCTCTTCAGGAGAGAGTGACATTAGATGTGATACAGCTGAAGATGTACATTCCCGCCCTGGATCGCCTGTCTGTCCACCAGCTGTGTGACTCTAGGCGAAGGAAGAGCTGGCAGGTCGAGATGGGAGGGGATGGAGAAATGACCTCTGCTCTCCACATCTAACGTCCATGTTCCTCTTTAAATCCTTTAATCCAAGGAGCTTGACAAGACTCCTTTCAGAGAGAACTTCAAGGAAGAATGTTCCAAAAAAGAGAAATACATCTTGTAACTTTAGGAAGAGAGATGGGTAGAGAGTTTGCTGTAGGCCCAGATGTTTAAGAGGGGGAAAAAATCTGGATTTTTTTTTTTTAATCCAAAAGCAAGAAAGTGCTCATTTCCTCCACTACTCAAGAGTACCTGATAAATAGGAAGTCCCATAGTGGCTCAGTGGAAACAAATCTGATTAGCATCCAGGAGGAAGGTTCGATCCCTGGCCTCACAGTCTTAGGTTAAGGATCTGGCGTTGCCATGAGCTGTGGTGAAGGTCGCAGACACAGCTTGGATCTGGCATTGCTGTGGTTCTGGTGTAGGCCAACAGCTGCTGCTCCAATTCGACCCCTAGCCTGGGAACATCCATGTGCCACAGGTACAGCCCTAAAAATGGGAGGAAAAAAAAAAAAGTACCTTAAAAATAGAAAGGCTGGAGCCTAAGTTCTCATAATATCAGATCGCACCCAATTCAAAAAATCCTCCCATTTTTTTGGCCCTGCCCAAAGCATGCAGAAGTTCCCAAGCCAGGGATGGAACCCGAGCCACAGTAGTGACAACAACGGATCCTTAACCAGCTGAGCCACCAGGGAACTCCCCCAAATCCTCTTTCAACACCCCTGCAGGTGCCCCCGCCTATCACTTAGGAGCCCTGACTCATGTGCCTCCCCAGCCCCAGATTTCTCATTCATGCTATAGTCACAGTGTCTGAAATTCTGCCATCAGCTGTTTCTTTCTTTTAGTTTCCTTTCCTCGGGTCTCTTAAAATTCGAACACGCCTAGGAGTCCTTGCCATCAAATCAAAGTGTTCACGACTTGGATTCCCTTCTGTCCATGAAAGGAAGTCAGGGGAGCTCCCTAGACAACTGTAAAGAAGGGAGATACTAGGGATGAGGGGAACAAGGCCAAGACAAACTCCAGACACTATAGGACCAGTGGACCAGGATGGGTGGGGTATAGTAACATGATGACAACGATGATAGTGTGATAGAAAACAGTGGCCTTTTACATATGCCTACTGGGCACCAAACACTGTGAACATATTTCCAAAAAGTGGACTGTGTTAATATCCAGTCCCTGGATGACCTTGAATAAGCACTTCATCTGCTCTGAGAAATCACCTTCCGGAGTTCCCATCGTGGCACAGCGGAAACGAGTCCGACTAGAAACCATGAGGTTTTGGGTTCAATCCCTGGCCTCGCTCAGTGGGATAAAAATCTGGCGTTGCTGTGGCTGTGGTGTAGGCCTGCAACTGTAGCTCCGATTTGACCCCTAGCCTGGGAACTTCCATATTCCTTGGGCATGGCCCTAAAAAGCAAAAAAAAAAAAAAAAAAAAGGAAGAGAGAAAGAATCTTCTATCCTGAAATCCCAGCTCCTTTTCTTCATCCCTTTTTTCTTCCCTCTAAAACAAGGAGAAATGGATGCAGCTTCACAAGTTAGCAAAATAAAATATATGTTTATACGTCTGCGTGTTCCTGTGTGTGTATAATCAGAAGCAGTTAATTAGACCCATTGTTTAGAGAGATTTCAGACCCTCTTGCAGCAGCTATAAAAAGTAAATGTGACGAGACTCCCATCTGGTGGTTAGAATCAATAATGAAGATGTGAAAGAGGTGAATTCTTTTCACTAATAATTAAAAGATGCACAGAAATCAAACCATCCTCAGGATTAAAGTGGTCCCAGGCCCTAGAGACACCTCAGTTTGGCCAGCTCTCCAAGGCTGCCAGATAATTTGAGTAGAGAGACACTGGTCTGATGACGACCAGAAATCGAGGTGAAGAAGGCATGGTTGGAAGGAGAGCAGCACAGGTTACGTCAAAACAAGACAAGGGCACACCACCACCTTCAACCTTCTCCAGGGACCAGGCGTAAGAAATCTAATGAACACTCACATTTTTTGTGTGTGTGTAATTTTGAAAGACTGCTACCTCAGACTTCATGGCATGATAGAAATTTCTAACTTTTGAATAAGTTGCTCTGTAAAGTCTGAGGATGAAAACCAAGTTGAACAGTGCCACCTGCTGGTCATTTGGTAATAAAGCAAGCATGACCCAAACTGTTGTCATTCATCTTTGTGGCCCTTATAAGACTCAAAAAGTGCAAGTGACTAACTGGCCAGTTACAGCAGGAATCACAGATTGTCACCACAGATGCATCCCACATGGGGCCTTGGGCAGTCTTATATCGGGTACCCAACAGTGAGCCCAGTGGTTGGCAGTCCGTCACCGAACATACAAACAGTTGGAGCAAAAGGTTTTTTGCTGCTTCTCCTTGTATCGAAATCAATCAAAGTCTGGTCAACAAGCAAGTCGATGTCAATATCGGACAACAGTTTGTGCTAGATCTAGTTCTTGGTAATAGAAGTAACAGGATTGGGAGCGCGCCACTGAGACTGTCTGTAAACACAGGAACAACCAGATGAAGATAGGAAAAATAATCAGAGGAGCTAGTGGGAGTCAGGAAACTGAACTTAAAATGGCCTCAAGAATATGAATTAATGATTTTCCATATACTGGGTGAAGTTCGAAAGGTTCCAAAAGGTAGAAGATTTAGGACTAAGAAAGAATTAAACAGAGAAAAATACAGAGGAATGCTTGTATGCATACCAATGCGATCACAAAACTCTGCAGACCAAAGGGAAATCAGCACAAAAGTGATGTCAAAAACCAAACCTAGACTGCTGGGGGGTTTGTGCTCACGAGAGAGATAGGCAAGGACCAGGAAGTCCTCTCTGTTACAGGCAATGTGGGGTTCACAGCAATTAGCCAAAGTTATAGAAAATGAACATGAATTGTGGCAAAAAGGGTATTATTTTGTTTAGAATGAAAGAACTCTGTTTATATTTAAATGCCATCACAGGCTTTGGAGAAAAGCTGTTTATTCCCTTCTTTGTGATCTTTAAAGATAAAATCCTAGAGGCCCTTCCAGCTCTGTAATAGCATGATTTAATCCTTGGTTCTAAACAAAGAAACACTAATTCAGTGTAGGACATCATCGCTAGAAAAATCTTATATTTAATTGGTAGTTTATGAAGGCGACCTTGGTTAAGAACACTGTTTCCACCGCTTATTAACTAAGTGACCCTAAGCAAGTCATCTGACCTCTCTAAACCTATTTCTGTATATGTAGGATGCCTTTTGAGAGGATTGTCATGATGGTAAAGTGAATTTATGTTTGCAAGCTGTTCGGCACAGTGCCGAGACCACAGCTAGCAGTCAAAACATGGATGCTGTTATTACTGAGGATTTAATGGAAATTAAATTTAAATGAGTCCTAGGACAACACCTGGCCCAGAGTAAGCACTCACTTTTGACAACAACAACAGCAATAAAATATGAATTGCAAATGAAATTCGAAAGCAATACTTTTTTTTTTTTTAATCTTCACACAGGGAGTACCACAACATTTTAGGGAAAAGTGTACTGCTGATTATGTGCCTTAAAGCCACTGAAACCTCTGCATTTCTGTTTCTTCTCTACAAAATTCGAGTGGAAGTGGATCAGACAGCTACTAATGTGTCTTCCGGTTGGAAGGAAATCCTAGAGAATATCAGAGCTTAGGATACATTATAAATGTATAATATATACTCTATAAAACTAGTGAGAAACTAAGAAATAACTAGTTACTAATAGTATAAGTTAATTAGAATCCTAAAATGTGCTACCTGTATTATAAGGTACTATAAACATAAAAGTCCTTTAATTACTTAAGGACTAAGTAAATAATAAATAATTGCTAGATACAGAATTAAAGACAGGCACAGATATTTTAATTTTCACATGTTATACACTTTCCCCTTCATATTTAGAGCAAGAAATTATGTTAAACTTCTTACTTCACATGAATCGCAGATCCTGAGTCTAAATAATCCCACATTCCAAATTTGAGCCCCCCACCAATTAATGCTGCTTTACTGTAATTCAGAGGTCAGCAAACTGTTTCTGCAAAGGGTCAGATAGTTAATACACTTTAGGTGCACTTAATCCTGCTCTTATAGCATAAGAACAGCCAATGTGTAGATGAATGACCACAGTCACCTTCCAATAAAACATTATTTATGGACACTGAAATATGAATTTCATGTCATTTTCAAGCATTGTGAAATTTTACTATTCTTTTTCATTTTTTTTTTCAATCATTTTAAAAAAGCATCCTTGGCTATACAAAAACAGGCAGCGTGCAGGATTCAGCCCACAGGCCGTAGTTTGCCAAGCTCTGCTGTCATTACATATTTTGGGAAAGAACACGGTAACGTAGGAAATCCACAACTGGCGGATACCCCTCTGGGATTTTCACTGGTTGGCCGTTGTCTTGCTGTACTGTCTTTACCGGCCATTCTCCCAAGGGCTTTCATCACAAGCCAGGGACCCCCTTCCCAGTCCCAGCATCCAGGGCAGTAGGTGGACGCATAGCTACGCTAAGTGTGACACCTTGAGGACACAGTGTGAGTGGCAGGCACCATCCTGGAGTTACCAGCAAGGCATGTATGCCTACTGGGAAGAGTGAACCCAGGAAGGCAGAGGGAGGCCAGCCACGCATAAAGAGCCCAAAGTCCGCTACGCGACCTCTCTCCAAAGGAGCTTCCAAAGACCAGTCTTTGGGGGCATTTTATTCTATTGGAAAAAACAAGAACGACATCCAGAGCCTTCCCAGCTGACACCTGGGGGCCCAAGACATTGAAGACTTCCCTGATTTGGTTAAGGCTCCTGCCTGCAGCCATTAATACAAACCCTGGGGGAGGAGAACCAGGCACAACCCTTCCTCCCTCTCCTCTCAAATGCTCTCAAAGGAGAAAGAAGGAAAACGTACAGACCAAATTGCTATTGAAAATCATGAGTTGTGCTATACTCCGGGGAATTGCGAATAGGGGGCTTTGAGAAGCAAAGAAATGTTACAACAGGCCTGAAGCAAATGGGATTACTCACTGCCTGCTGGGTCAGACTCCCCCAGGGCGATTATGCTGCTGGGCTGGGATGAAGTGTTTTGCTCATTTTTGGAAAAGGATTGAAGAGGCCATTCTTTCCATTCCCCTGCCTCCAGAAGTGTTTCCCTGAAACATCTTATCTTGTAAATTATCCAGGGAAGAAGATTCGGCAGCATGCTAGGCTAGAAAGCTTATCCTTCCTTCCATCTAATTCAAAGTTTCTGAGAAAGCAGAGAGAGGGAATGCTCGGAGGAAATGTGCCAGGACTTGCCCTGGGATTCTTGAGAGTCTGTGAGGGGCTCCTCTTCAGGGGTAACAAGCCCTGAGAGTCTCATTTTCCTAATGCTCCTGCACAGATGGTAACAGAAGGGCATGGGCTAAAACGTAGCAGGGGCAACCCGGTGGCAGGCACCCCAACCCAGGCAGGGAACTGGTGACCAGTGAAGAACTTAGCAGTCCTGATCCCCAGGTATGCATGCTGACAGCTCGGAGCCTGTACTTAGAGTAGAGGACCCGCAGTCCAGCCCAGCCTTGTGGCGTTAGGACTGGGGTGCCAGGAAGTGCTCTCTTTTGTGCTCTGAGAGAGGACTGTAGAACATGCCACCCTCTCTGGGGGGTTTCAGCTCCCTCCCATCCCAGCGGTAGGTGACACTGTGGGACGACTGGTATCCACAGCCATGGGCAGTGCAGTGAGGGGGTCGTGTTCCCCCCCACACACACACCTCGACAGTTGAGCTCCATAGCAGTTGAGTTTTCAGGGCCAGACATGCAGCTCCTGGACCTCTGCTGCGCTCCTAGCCAAGAGCTTACTTGCCTGGGGGGTGATTTGACTTTGCTGCCATCTCCCCTCAGTAATTAACTCTCGTGCCAGGCTCTGCCCCCCTGCGCCCACCAAGCAGTAACCCAGTCCTTGTTGCCTTAACCAGGACTTAGCCAACTAGGTTGGATACTGTTTGCCCCCATCCCAAGCTTGGGGTGAAATGGGGTTTTTAGCCGAAGAGCATGGTTTTAGTAAGACCTTTCCCACCTCCATCTTTTGCTTTACAATGAAAAGCTCTGGAACCTTCTCTGAAGACTTCTGCACAGTCAGGTCCCCCGAGTGACACCGTCACTGGGGCCAATGCAGGGGCCTCTTCCATGGCCTCACAGGAGGGAGTGGTTGGGGTCTCCCAAGCATGCTGCCTAAAGGGCCTGTCCAGCATTGGAGGAGTTAATGTGGGAGTGCGTAAAGCAAAGGGGAAAAAAGTTGGAGTTGACACTTGGGAGGGGGGGAGAGAGCGAGTCCCGCTGACTTCTGATTGGTTTTACATTTCATCCAAAATTTTTTTCCTCTCCTCTCTCGCTCCCTCTTTTCAGTTTCTCTCTCTGATCCCAGGGGAGGGGAAACGGGAATAGTGAGAGATCAAAAATAAACCTCTTATGTCAAAGCCGGGAAGGAAGTATAAATACGAAGGGCTCGGCAGCCCACTCGGTGCTTCCCGGGGTGGGGAGGAGGCAGGCGCGGAGGACGCGCACGCGGCCCGGACGCCAGTTGCTCGCGCTCTGCTGGGCGGGAGGGCGCGGGAGCAGCGGCAGCGGCAGTGCCAGCCCGAGGGGCCGTTCGGGGACCGCTGCCGCCAGGCACCCACAGGCCACGCGGCCGGCCGGACGCCCGAGCTCCTTGCGGCGGGGACCGCAGGTCGGCTGCCCGCACCTGCCCGCGCCGGGCCCGCTTCTTCTGTCTCCCGCGCCGCAGCCGCAGCCCCCATGCCCCGCGCCGCCCCCGGGTGGCCGCCGCTCCTGCTGCTGCTGCTGCTGCTGCTGCTGTTACTACTGTTGCTGCTGCCGCCGCTCGCCCTCGGCGCCCCAACCCGGCCCGGCGAGGGGGAGCCGGCCTCGGCGCTGGTGGTGCCCACGCGGTTGCCGGGCGGCGCTGGCGAGCTTGCGCTCCACCTGTCCGCCTTCGGCCGCGGCTTCGTGCTGCGCCTGGAGCCCGACGCCAGCTTCTTGGCGCCCGAGTTCAAGATCGAGCGTCTGGGGGGCTCCGGCGGGGCGGCCGGGGGCGAGCGGGAGCTGCGCGACTGCTTCTTCTCCGGCACGGTGAACGGGGAGCCCGAGTCGCTGGCGGCCGTCAGCCTGTGCCGCGGGCTGAGCGGCTCCTTCCTGCTGGACGGCGAGGAGTTCACCATCCAGCCGCAGGGCGCGGGGGACTCCCTGCAGCAGCCTCACCGCCTGCAGCGCTGGGGACAGGGGCGCGCTGCCGCCGAAGCCCAGCCCCTGCTCGGAGCGCCCGAGTGGGAGGCGGAGAAGGGAGAAGAGGGTCAGAGGCAGGAGACAGGAGCCGGCGCGCAGGAGGAAGAGGAGGAGGAAGAGGAAGGGGAAAAGGAGAACGAGGAGAGCAAAGAAGAGGAGGCAGAAGGTGCCACCGAGTTGCCACCGACGCTGGGGGCCACGAGTAGGACCAAGCGGTTTGTGTCTGAGGCTCGCTTCGTGGAAACGCTGCTGGTGGCGGATGCGTCCATGGTTGCCTTCTATGGAGCCGACCTGCAGGTAGGACTGGCTTTGCCCTGAGATCCCAATTACCTCCAAGACTCTCCAAATTCTTCCCTTTCCAGCCCCTCTGAGAAAACCCTTCACTTCCTCACCCCAAATCAGAAAATGTCCTTCCTGAGAAACTGCCGTAACACCTTTCTTGACCGCTGATACCTGGGCCACCTACTGCTCCTCCCACTAGGCCCCTTCCAGCTTAAGATGGAGGTTCTGGGCTTCCTCCTCTCTGCTCCCTCCATCCCTCACATCTTGAACTGAAAATGGGTTTTGAAGCATCCCTACCCCAAACACCTGCCTCTCCCAACAGAGATGATAAGTGAACACTTTGGAAGAACATCCACCCCAGCCTTGGTTTCTCAGCCCTCTCCTGTCTCCAGACCTGAGGCTCCCAAGGGAAGGCAGCTGCGATGGAAAGATTCCCTTTGCCTGCAAAACTGAGGCTGCCATGAGTAAAAGATGTTGTTTGCAGGGAGCTGAACCTGGAAAGGGGCTGCCCAACTTCTGTGTGCCCAGCTGGTTCTGATCAGGGGCATGGACACCTTGCCAACCTGGCGCTCAGCCCTGGCAGAACTTGGCAGTGCCAGCATCAGCGCAATAAGGGAAGGGAACAGAATTTCTGCCTGGGGGCTCAGCCCAGGAAACTAAAGCTTCAGTGGAAAAGGGGGGGAGAAGGGGGTGGGGATATGAACTCCTTTGGTGAATGTTCCTGGTGGAGCCAGAGCTATCCTTGGTCCACCTCAGCTGCCCTCTGCCCAGACACAGCTCTCTGCTGAGCTGGGGCAGGAAAACTGAGTCCAGGGGCAGCTCCTGTAGCCAGGCCATTTCCAACTAGATTCAAAGATGGTGCAAACTCAGCAGGAGGTGTGTTTGAAACCATACACCCCACACCTCCCCCAGGACCAGGTGAAGCCTTACTTTCTCTTCCCCTGGGGAGCACAGAACCTGAGATGTGCCTGGTGGAGAACTGACCTGCCCAGAGGTCATAGTTCCTTGAAACAGGCACCCTGGCTGCTGCGGCAGCTCAGCTGATGCCTTTTCGGTGATGGCAGTCTTGGCTGGGACCCTGTTCTAGGCTCAGCCTGTCCCCAGCTGCTGGGAGCACTGTGTGCTTCAGCATCACCTGTGCAGAATAGACTAGATGAGGCACAGTTGGCCTTCCTGTTTCTCATCCCATCTTTCTCCCTCTGCAAGTCACCAGGTAAAGCATTCTAGATGGAAGGTTAGAAAGAGCTGGAGGTGAAGGGTCCACGTGGCTGCTCCCCTGGCTACTGCCAGGGCTGATGAAAGCCCCAAGGCTCCGTGTGCCTGTCCCAGTATTCACTTCTGCCAAGTGTGGGAAGGCAGCTTTGAGCCGTCATCGCCGTCTGCCCCATGGGCTGTGGGTCCAGGCCAATTATCTGCTTCCTCGCCTTCCATGAGATCAGGGGGAGGCACCAGCCACCTTCTCTGACTCCTTTTTCCAAGGCAGTCCTCGAGAGGGTGGCAGGTGGGGCTCCTCCCGCCTCAGGTGAGGAGAGCCATGCAGGGGAGGCAGTGGGGGCTTCCTCAGAAAGTACATTCACTGCAAACCCAGACCTGGGGTGCTGAGCCCTCCCAGACACAGACTCCTTCCTGAAAGCTGCCTGAGACCCAAGAGGTGGGAAAGCCAACAAGAACACGGAGCAGCAGAAAAAGTAATTAATTGCTTTTCAGTCTTCAGGGCCAACATGTCCTCTCTGACGTTTTCCTACCATCTCACCCTCAGCTCAATGCCAGACACTTAAGAAACTGCGCATTTGCTTCAAGCACACATGCAACAGCTCCAGATGTCAGGGCCATCTGAAAGCAGACATGCTTGCGGCTGGGCACCAGGGTTCCCAGGCCGCTGATGCAGGAAGCTGGGTGGGGTTCTGCCCCAGACAAATTGGCTTTCTCTTCACAGAGCCACCCAGGAGCACTTCCACCCATGGATGACTCCTGGCTGGATGTCCCATCTGCTGCCTTTCCACATACACAGACTTCCGGACCACTCACAGACACACACTTCTGCAGCAGCCAGCCCCTGCGGGTCAGGAGAGCCCGTCAGAATAGGCATCAGGCACCTGTGAAGGCCGAGGCCTTCTCCTGGGGTGGGATTTTGGTGGGGGTGGGGGTGTTACTCCCTTTCAGCAGAGTCAGCCCTGCCACCTCCCTCTTGACATCACTGCCTGCATCCTGCTGTCACCGTGCTAGGGTGTGGCAGGGGCTGAGACACAGCTGTTTCTAAGACTGACCACTGGCCCCTCTGTTCCAACTGCTCGCCAGCTGTGGAGATGCCACAGAATAGACTTGACCTTCTCAGCTCCATCCCCCGGGCTTCCTCGTTCCCCAAGACCTTGCCTGCCCATGCCACCTCCTCAAATGGAATCTAGTTCTTTCCAAGTAACTCTCCAAAGATCCTCCTGGAGACTTCGTTCACACAGACAGAAGGTGCTTTGGGGTGTCCCAGCAACCAGAGAGTGTGATGAAGGTGAAGGAAGACGTTCCCCCTCACCTGTGAAGCACGGCACTTGGCCCAGGTAATCGATTGTAGTCTAAGCATCAATGTTGCTGCTTCAGGATGAGTCTTCTGGAAAGTTCAGCGCCATGTGAGGAAGCCACTCTCTGGGTGCATTGAATTTGCAGAGTGGTTTACAAGCGTCACCTCAGTGGGAGTACCTGTGAGGGGGCAGAGGAAGAAAGCGCAGGTTACAGAGGTTATGTGACTCCCTCCAGGTCACACTGCTAGTATGAGGCGGGGCTGGGTCTGCAGCTCAGGTCTCCTGAACCTGAGCGCAGTGCTGGTTCACTGGCCAGGCCGCCTCTTTAGCACCAGGAGCATCTGTGACTCAGCCTAGCCCTGACACTCATCTGTGTTGTGGGAACGAGTCATTGAATCTAGAAGCCTAAAGGCGTCCACCATGAGAGGCCCAATCCTGAGAAGAAACCTTCAAGGCCAAGAGAAGGAATTAGCCCTGCGCAAGGCTGATCTCACCGCTAAGCGACAAGGAAGTTTTCCAGACTCTGTACACTTGAGTTCACTTAATCCCTTGACAGAAGGGGCCCTGCCTCCCACCTTCTTATCTGGTTTCAGACTTCAGGAGCTCAGACAAAGGGGGCTTTCTGAAAGGAGGGACCACCTCGGAAGAGACCATTAACTCTGTCTGCATCCGGCTGCTGCTAATTGTTCCCTGGATGAAACTGAAGCGCGAAAGGAGAGAGTGGGGGCCAAGCAGTTCCCCGCCCTCAATCTGGAAAGCTGTGCACCGGCTGCAAGCTGAGCTTCTGAACTCTCTGCTTAGCAGGGAGGGTCCCAGGCGTAGCACTCCTCATCCCCAGAGAATACCAGAGGAGCCCCAAGATTCAGGCCACTGGCAGGTGGTTTCAGGGAAGGGCTCGGTGATAGCCATTTCGTCTCCCCCTTACCCTTATCCTCTGGGTTTGAGAAGGTGTCCCGCAAAAGCCCTAATTCGAAAGTACCTCATACCCCCACATTGCCCAGCACTGCCCCAGTCTAAGCCTGTTCTGGCATAATAATTAACAGCCTCCTTTTGCACTCTCAAAAGTGTCCTAGTTTGGATAATAACAGAAACAGATGCGTGCTCAAGTCTTCATGGGTGGAAGACGAGTGTTGCATGCGTGTGAAGTAGGTTCCCCCACTGGCAAAAGACTGAGTCCTCTCCATCTCTGTCTGCAGCCGTCAGAATGATCAACTGTATGAAGTATTTCCCAAAGAAAAGGCCCTAGTATTCAACGGTCTTTGATCTATCACTCCCCCCAAAGCCGGGTAGGAGGCAGGGCGGGGGCGCGGGGTTGGGGAGGGTAAGGCACAATGTCAGGGGCACGCTGGCTTGCTTGCATGCTTTGGGTTTCTTTGGGCTTCGCTGTGGTTTCCTTGCGGCAGCAAAAATGAGTGGCAGTCAGTGCTGTGATAAAGCAATATAGACTTTGACAAAAAGTGGAAATGAGTGAACTTGAGCAAGTTACCCATTTCTCTGCACCTAGACTTCTTCACCAGCCTGACAGGAACAGCTATATCAATGTCCCAGCATTGTCTGGAGGAGACGGTAAGATACGGAAAGCACTCGACCCAGGGGTGGCGCACAGTAGGTGCTCGGCAAAGTGTAGCTAATGCTGGAGTTGCCTTGGGTGATGCATTTGTCACGGTAGGAGGGCAGGGCGGTCACACGCCATCACAGCCAGCCAGCCAGCGCTGTGTCTGCTGTGCTGTCCTGTGCAGCAGAGAGCCTGCTTTCAGCTCCCTCAGCCCAGTCTGTGTAAGTTCAACTCCTTGTGGTTCTGGCAACTGAGTGCTTTGGAGAGGGAGCCTCGCCTCTCTGCTGCTTGCAGAACAAGGAAGGATGAAGGACAGCCATGCCAGGACCCTCTCTTTTCTCCATCTCTTCTTTCCTCTCCCTCTGCCTCTCTCCCCCCCGCCCAGCCATCTCAGACCCACCCACCCCCCAAGAGATGCCAGATGGGAAACTGACAGACCGTTGCTGAGCTCAAGAGGTGGCTATGCTACTACTCTTCCTCCCCCAGGCGTGCTGCGAGGAGAGCACTGGACCCACGGAATGAAGAGCAAATGAGCAGAGTGTAGGGATGACATTCTGAGCAGAAGGAGCTGCGGGAGATGCCTCTGGCCCAGGCCCAGCCTTCCCCAGATTCCCACCACAGTTAGCCTTGGCTGTACGGGAGTTCTGAGGGAGGATCCTCCTTGTTTATATCTCAGAAAATCAGAGGGCTTCGCCCTAGCCTAGCTGGTGGGGTGTTTTTTCTCTCCTCCAAGTCCCAGGGTGACCAGTGAAGGAGACTCCCTGAAAAGTACCTGCATTTCCTAATGAGAATCAAGGGCAGGCGATGCCCAAGTCATTCAAGAGCAGGGCTGTGTGACCACCCCAGCCGAGCTGGCCATGGGCCCCACCCAGCGTCGTGGTTGTGCGAAGGTGTCTGTGGGGGGGTTCCCAACTGTAGCCCACAGCCCACACTGGGGTGGTCACAGAGAGCTGTAGATAGACACCAGGTGATGGAGCGAGACAGCTGACCTCTTGACCGGCTCCTGGGCCCGCGTCTGTGGAACTGAAAGTCAGGCCTGCCCTCCTGACCCAGGAGATGGGCTGAGAAGCTGGGCCCACAGACTCAAGGCGGCCCACCTGCCCAGGCCCAGTGGCCCTTCCTCCAGGAGACTCAGATGCATGGGCACTCCTGCCACTGTTCCTCAGAGGAGCTGATGCGAGGGCAGGGCTTCCCGTCCCCCAGTGCTCAGTGGGACGAGAGAGGAGGAGAGGGGAGTCAGACCAGGACTGGGGACTTTAACAGAAAACTCTGGAAGACACAGTCCTGGCAGCTCTCTTGCAATGGAAATTATCTTCTGAGAAAGAGGCCAGAAGGACCTTCAGACATCCACACGTCTAACCCACTGCCTCAGAGAAAACAACTCTCAGGCTGGCTCAGTCCAACTTTACTCCATGTCTGGAGGAGATGCTTTGAGCTCCCTGAACACAAAGGAGGGGACTGAGAACCTCGGCGCTGAGGAGCACTCCGCCATGGGACACTCCGTGCAGCAGTGTGCACCCTGAGCCTTTGGTTTCCAGTGGGGACATGCCCATTGCACCGTCTCTGCTCAGTCTGACCGATCAGGCAGCTTAGGAACCGGGCCCATCTTAAACCTTAGGTCTTTGGTTCCTTACTATTCAGTCCAAGCCCTGAGCAGCTGGCATCTCTTCTCTTCACACCTGCTGTGTAAGACATCATCTCCCCATCATCTCTCCTGGTGGAGTTGGCACTCAAAGGAAGCCCTCTGGTGAGGAGAGATGCAGATTGTCTCAGAAGAAGTTCCAAGGGCTGGCCCTGCTCCTTCCTAGGGCAGGAGACTGAGAGACTCTTCCTGCCCCACAAGAAGCAGTGGAGGAAGTAGCCCCAGCAAGCTGCCACTCCTCAGCCTTCACCCCCAATTGCATAATGATGTGATTGCTTGTGTTTCCCTTAGGAATCCAGCTCCAGGAGCGAGTGCCAAGTTTCAGCTTTGCTGATAAGGTGTTTACATCAGCCTAAACATAGCTGGAGTGCTTGACTTGCTCAGTAACCTGCCAACCCCTGTTTGTAGGGCTTACAAAATATCTGGCTTGTTGCCTGCGAGGTGAACAGACAGATCCCATTCACAAATACTGGGATTTGTCTGGAACTCCCACACATGGCCTCAGCCCATGGAATGTCCCTCTCTAGCCTTTCATCCTTCTCTTCCCTCCTTCTACTCCCACCTTCCAGACCACAGGAGGGAAGAAAGAGAGCCTCCAGGAGGTGGTGCCCTAGGGAACAGGGAGCAGGGCTGCCCACACTGCTGGCCAAAGGCCTGCAGGCCCCTGCCCCCTTTGTCTCTGGCTCTGCAAAGTCATCCAAGAGAGGACTGACTTCTCAAGGTCCCCGAGGCAGCAGAGTGAGCCCTAATCCAGCCTCCCCTCAAGCTTGGGAATAGCTGGAAGCCCAGGGGCGGAGCAGAGGCCAAACACCAAGTCAACCCCTTCAGCTGGCCTCAGTGGGATGGAAGCAGTGGGGGCCTGGGAACCTGGGTTTCACTGTGCCCCATATTTTCTCATGCCCCAGACAGGAGTTCACCCTTCAGGGCTATCCAGGCAGGAGCCAGGAGGCCAGCGCTGGAAAGCTAGTGAGAAGAACGTAGACCTGGAGACAGGCAGGCCTGGGCTGGCACCCCAGCTTTAGGAGCTGCGCCACCTGAGACAGGCTGTTTAGCTTGCGTGAAGCCCTGCTTCCTCCCTGGTGAAGTGGCGATGACAATCCCACTTCCCAGAGTTTGTGTGAGCACTTAATGAGGTGCTCACCTCAATAGGGAACTGTTGTCAGAAGTGACTGTTAAGGAAGCATTCCCATCCTGGAGAGTAGGGCTCACCCCAGCAGACATCAGGAAATTTCTAAGAGGGAAATTCTACCAACCTTGAGCACTCAGATAGTTGCTGCTGGGCCAAGAGCAGAGAGAGGGCAGGTGGCTGGCAGGGAGAGGGTGGGTGTCAAGGTTAGAAATAACCAGTGCAGTCCAGTAGAACTTTCAGTGGTGATGGAAACATTCTGTCTGCTCCATCCAACGCAGTAGCCACAAGCCCTAGGTGGCTCATGATGCGCTTGAAATGTGGCCAGTGTGGCAGGGAAATTTTGATATTAATTTTATTGAATTTTAGTGGATTTAGCTATCCATGGCCACACATGGCTGGTCAGGATGTTGAATGCACAAGCTTTGGAATCAGGAGTTCTGGGTTCACACGTAGCTGCACATTCATTAGCTCTGGGATGGTGGGCCAGTCTCTTACCTGCACGGTGAAGGGAAATAATGCCGGGGCCCTGGGGGTTTTGTGAGTCTTCACCAAGATGCCGTTTACCAAGGCCAAGTGCAGAGCCGAGCACTCGGAGTATATGACTCAGGGTGACGACAGGGCTGGGAGGTTTCCCCCTCACTCTCCACTCCTCCTTCCCCAGAACCACATCCTGACGCTGATGTCCATGGCAGCCCGCATCTACAAGCACCCCAGCATCAGGAACTCCATCAACCTGATGGTGGTGAAAGTGCTGATCGTGGAGGACGAGAAGAGGGGCCCGGAGGTGTCTGACAACGGTGGGCTGACGCTGCGCAACTTCTGCAGCTGGCAGCGGCGCTTCAACCAGCCCAGTGACCGGCACCCTGAGCACTTTGACACGGCCATCCTGCTCACCAGACAGGTCCTGGCCCCCAGAAACTGGGCGGGGTGGGGGGGGAGGGCCCAGGCTGCCCAAACATAGCCCCAGCTGGACACCAGCAGCCTCATGTGGATGCCGAGGAGAAGGTCACGGGGACAAGTGTGAGGTATTTGCAAGGGAAGGAGAGGAATCTCGGAAGGGCTCTTTGCCAGAGGTTTGTGACCAGCTGTCTGCTGAGGTCATAACAAGAGGAAACGGGCTCAAACTGCCCAGTGAGAGATGTGCAGTGGGAACTAAGAAGAGGCCCATCTACAGAGGGGGTGAAACCGGGGGGGCAGGGAGCCTGGGTGTCCTCAGGACTTCTCCAAATCAGAAGGCTGCCCACCCCCCGGGGCTGGTTTAAACAGATCACTTCCTGAAGGCTAGCAAGTGTGATCCCATGTGCCAGACCCTGCTCACCCCTGAGGCAAGCACTGCGTTTTTAGCCCCACTTTTCAGCTGGGAAGACCCAGGCACAGAGCAGCCACCCTTAGACAAGCTATTTAGCTTAAGTGACCCTCCACGCCCTCATTTGTGAAATGGGGATGACAATCCCTGCTTCCCAGAGTCTCTGTGAGCTTTCCTGTGGTGACCTCGAAGTCAGGCCCTGGGCAAGGTCTACACCCTTAACCACGCCCAGGACAGACCTTCCAAGCCCCGGGCAGCCCCAGGACACGCCTATGCAGAAGGAGAAGGGGCCTCTGTGAAAAAATAGGGAGTTGGATTCAAACATTTCTTTCACCCCTGGAGGCGCAGGAATAGGCAGGGTCTCTGTCGTGTGTCTGTGCTCATGTCTCGCTCTCTCCTCGAGCAGAACTTCTGTGGAAAGGAGGGCATGTGTGACACTCTGGGCGTGGCAGACATCGGCACCATCTGTGACCCCAGCAAGAGCTGCTCTGTGATCGAGGATGAGGGCCTGCAGGCGGCCTACACTCTGGCCCATGAGCTCGGTAAGGCTCGCCACACTGGGGGCCACGCGTGCTGGGCTGGGGCAGGAGCACTTGCCAGCTGGGCTTCAAAGCGAGTGCTGTCCTGGCACGGGCCCTCGTCATCTGGCAGAGCAACTGTGCCGAGCGCCCTGCACTGGCCAGTCCCCTCCCCTGCCAAGCACGAGACCAACACATCAAGGGTCGTCATCAGAGATCCCCGGGGAAATGCCAGAACACAGAAGGCATGCTCGGGTAGAGCCGTGAAGCAGTGAGGCTTCTGGAAGGTCGCTGCAAAGACAGTGCCATGGAAGCAAGTGTGTGCCTGAGGGGGAGGTGAATCGGGACAGGCTGGGCCATGACATAAAGGGACTTCAGTGTTCCTGGTTCTGTGGAAAGCTTCCTGGGAGAGGAGAGTGCGGGCAGAGTGAAGCCAGCGGGTTTTTTGAGGAACAGGCGGGTGGGGCCCCCATGAGGACCTGGCAGCCAGCTGGGCCTTCACACACACACCATCTGTCCTGTGGAGACAGTGTGTGGACCGGCTCTCGTCTTCCCCAGGGCACGTCCTCAGCATGCCCCATGACGACTCCAAGCCCTGTGCTCGGCTCTTCGGGCCCTTGGGCAAGCACCATATGATGGCGCCCCTCTTCATCCACCTCAACAAGACGCTGCCCTGGTCCCCCTGCAGCGCCATGTACCTCACAGAGCTCCTCGACAGCGGGCACGGTAGGTCCCCCAAGCTTCTCGCTGCTTCTCCCTGGCCAGCCGTGACTGCCACGCTGCTTCCAGCCGAGTCCCAGAGCATCGTGGACACTTGGGCTGGGAGACGCTTGGGAGATGGGTCCTTGCCACCTCCCCAGGCCACAGGGTTCTGACGCTCCACAGCGCATGCTCTTCCAGCCCATCTTCCAGCAGCCTCTGTCTGGGGCCAGTTTAGACTATTCCAGTTTCGATTATTGGAAGTAGGTCTGAGAAGCTCTGCCTGGAGGAGGTGGGTTTGAACAGACCTGGAAGGAGCGGAAGAAGTTTTGTCTTGCAGAGGAGTGAAGGGAGCTTCCGGCTGGAACGATAGTCATAGCGTGGAAATGGCAGAGGCAGGAAATGCCCCGTGAGAGCAAGGACTGGGGCAAGGTGCCTGGCGAAGGGAGCTCGACTTGTTGAGTGAAGCAGTGAAAACGCAGTTGATCCTAGATTCTTGATACGAAAATAATAGATTATCTAAACATCAATACTTTGGCTTTATTTCTCCTGGCATGGTTTTTAAGAGCCCCTTTACATCCCTAATTACACTGCAATGTAGAATAGTGTTATGATTAGCTGGTATTCCCTAGGCAAACACTGAATGCGTGTAAGAGGTTCTGGATAACAAAAGAAATTCAGTCCCTAAAAAAAAATTGCTACTAATAGTCAAACATTGGATGAGCTTTCTTTTTTTTTTTTGCTTTTTAGGGCCACACCCATGGCATATGGAGGTTCCCAGGCTAGGGGTCCAATCGGAACTACAGCTGCTGGCCTACACCACAGCTCCACAGCAACGCCAGATCCTTAACCCACTGAGCGAGGCCAGGGATTGAACCCACAACTTCATGGTTCCTAGTCGGATTCATTTCTGCTGCGCCACAACGGGAACCCCTTGGTGAGCTTTCTGTAGACAACCGAGTATTGACAGTTTCTAGATTTGAGATCAAGGACACCTTGAGTGTAATGTGGCAGGAAGCAAGCCCCTGCGCCTTATTTCTGTTCCTCTCCTTCCTCCATTCCTCAGGAGACTGTCTCCTGGACGCCCCGACCTCGGCCCTGCCCCTCCCAACAGACCTCCCAGGCCGCAGGGCCCTCTATGATCTGGACCAACAGTGCAAGCAGATCTTTGGGCTGGGATTCCGCCACTGCCCCAACACATCTGCGCAGGACATCTGCGCCCAGCTCTGGTGCCACATGGATGGCACAGAGCCCCTCTGCCATACGAAGAACGGCAGCCTGCCCTGGGCTGATGGGACGCCCTGTGGGCCCGGGCGCCTCTGCTGGGATGGCAGCTGTTTGCCTGAGGAGGAAGTGGAAAAGCCCAAGGTGAGGGATGGCCACTTGGGGAGTGGCGGGGGGGGGGAGGAGCTGGAGTAAAGGGGGAGGGCCATTTTCAAGGAAGAAGCCACACTTGAGAGCCATGAGCTAAGACACTTTGGGCCACGTGCAACTATGACTTCTAAGTAAGATCATTCCTTTTTTTTTTTTTTTTTTGGTCTTTTTAGGGCTGCACCCACAGCCTATGGAAGTTCTCAGGCTAGGGGTTGAATTGGAGCTGCAGCTGTTGGCCTACACCACAGCCACAGCAATGCCAGATCTGAGCCACATCTGTGACCTACACCAAAGCTCACAGTAACGCCGGATCCTTAATCCATTGAGCAAGGCCAGGGATCAAACCCACGTCCTCATGGATACAGTCGGGTTTGTAACTGCTGAGCCACAGTGGAAGCTTCAAAATCATTCATCTTTTGACAAAGCAAAGGGTATTTATCCAAATGTGAGAGGAGCTACTCAGAGAAAATGGGTAATGCCAGCAGGTCTCCAGGCTTTTGGGGAATTGCCGTGGAGTGGCCCCAAGGCCTGTGACGATTGGTGATAGGTGTGAAACACTCCAGCACAAGACCCGTAGTGGGCACTCGATAACCAGGAGCCATGGTGAATTCTATTGTAAACAGATAGCATGGCAGCAGAGGAAGGACAGCCAATCAGGAACTGAGGGTATTTATATCCTACCCAAGTTTGAGCTGAATTCACAGCCAGAGGTCAGGACAGTGAGAGTAACCATGGGAACTCCCCTCACGGAGGAGTCAGAATCACCTCTCACCAGGCAGAGGAAACTTGGCCCAGGACAGGGTAAACTTGCAAGGAAAAGCAAGCAATGCCAGTGAGAGTTTTTAAATGATTTGCTCTTAATACTTCCAATCTGAGCCTGATCACATTTCTCTAGCTGCAAGTCACTGAGCCATCTATGAAACAGCCTCTGCGGGGTTCGCAGCCTGGGCCGGGCCCAGCTCTGAATCCCCAGGGTGGCCTGCAGGCTCACCCTCCAGAGGGCTGTCCTCAGCAGCATGTCCTTTGCACTGAGGCCTAGGAGCCTCCCTGGCTGGGTAGGTCACACGCTTCTTCGAAGCCTGAGCTGGGACAGGCTTCACAGATTCACTCTTAGCCCCCGCCCATCCTGACACTGAGCTGCTCCCAGTTTTGTGCTGTAACATGTGCTTCATGTGTTACTAGGGGGGACAGGAGGGGACGGGGCCCAGCACCAGAGCCAGGCTCAATATAGGGAAAGGTGGACATAAAATGATCACCAGATGATGTTTATCATCTACTTTGAAGAGGAAGAGACAGATCATAAAATACTATTTATATAGGACAGAATCATATCTGCAGAAAATAAAAACATGGCATCTTCCTGATTATACAGTCAGAGCAAAGTACAAGAGCATACTGATGAAAATCACATCAGTGGTTTCATCTGGGTAGTGGTATTTCCTTAAGTGTTAACTTCTCTTTTACACTTTTCCGTATTTTTTACTTTCTACATGAGCACATGTGACTTTTGTAACTTTTTAAAATTTATTTTCATTTTGAAAACTGTAAACCCACCAAGGGCCTTGTCCCCTGGATCAGTTGTAAGGTTGGAAGCAACTCTGGGCATCCTCCTACCCTGGAACTGGTGGCTGGGAGACCAGAGATAATCCCTTTGGATCTGGACGTCTCAGCCTCAGCACTGGTGGCGCTGGCGCTACACACGTCTTGGTTTGAAGGGCTGTCTCGTCCGCTGTCGGATGCTTGTCTTTAGATGTGTCGCAGCACCTGGTCCTCTACCCACCTGAGGCTAGCAGCATATGCCCTCCCCCCCTTGTGACAGCCTCGATGTCTCCAAACATTGCCAAGTGTCCCCAGAGGTCCAAACTGGTCCTGCCTGACAGAGAACTACCACCTTAGACTCAACCTTATTCCCATAAAAGTGTTTGATTCAACAACTCCTGTTGAGCACCTAGCAAAGGGCAAGGCCTTGTTTTAGGCACCAGGAGGGCAGCAGTGAGCAAAGCCAGCACAGAATGTGATCATGAAGCCGCAGTCACGCAGGCCACACAGTCACTGAACAAATGAATCCGGCAGTTTACCCAACTCCACACACCGGGATGGGCATAACTAGGCAAGGACATCACACCAAGCTCTGAGGCCTCCTCTCCCCTGCCCCCGACTCAGCATGCCCTTGTGTGTTGCAGCCCGTGGTGGATGGAGGCTGGGCCCCGTGGGGACCCTGGGGAGAGTGTTCGCGGACCTGTGGAGGAGGAGTACAGTTTTCACACCGCGAGTGCAAGGACCCGGAGCCTCAGAACGGAGGGAGATACTGCCTGGGTCGGAGAGCCAAGTACCAGTCGTGCCACACAGAGGAGTGTCCCCCTGACGGTAATGCTGCCGTCAGAGCAGCGGCTAGGGTGCCTGCAGCAGATCTGCAGAGGAGTGGGGCGGTCTCCTGGGCCCAGAGCCTTCCTGGGACGCAAACATAAATGGGCTCTGCAAGGCACCAAGTTTTAGGGCAGTGCAGCCACCCAGGACAGCTCTTGCTGTGCGGGGAGAGCCTGGCAAAGTCAAGGCGAGAAACTGCTCTAGTCTTCCAAGATGTAGAAATGGAGAATGTCACTCCCAACCAAACTCACTCAGCTAGAGCTGGGGGAGGGCTTTGCAGAGGGGCTAGTGTCTAGGATAATAATCCCCCCGGAGGCATCTGAACCCTCCTCTGAGAATGGAAGCGTTTTCCAAAGCAAGTGTCAGAGCCAAACCTCCAATGTCTTTCCAGCCAACATCCAGCCCAGGCAGAGGGAAGATTTCTGAATCTGATTCTAGCTCACATTCCTTCTGAGAAGAGTTGCCCATCTTCCCTTGGTGCTGTGCCAGCTGCCTGACGGAACCTTCTAGGAGAGCAGCCCCGCCTCTGCCTCCTCTGGGCAGATCCCCGCAGTACCTGCTAGAAAGCACTGGCAATAACCCAGGCAGTGAGGGGCAGCGGGGAACTGGTGGGAGGGAGGCCTTTTTCCCACCATCCCACCCAGCTTCCCCTGTGCAGCTCCGGGAAGTACTGGCAGGCAGCAAATGACAGCAGAGATTTAGAGAGGTTCGCCCGAGTGCAGAGGTGCACTGGCACTGGCATGGTGTCTGACGAGGGGATAGGGGGGCTTTGCAGTTTTGCAAGATGGGGAAGATCAGTAATGGCACGAGGCTCTAGAAACCCTGCCCTGGAATTGTGAGTCTGCCTGGCACAGGGGTGAGGCATTCCCTGGGAGAAAGGAGGAGAGAGGGAGAGAGAGAGAGAAAGGGAAATGAATATAAGGCATGAGGTAGATGTGGGCAGCAGGTGATCCCATGATTTCAGGTGCACCAGGATCACCTCCATCAGTGAGCGTTTTGGTGCCTCTTGTGGGAGTAGAACTGCAAAAGGTGTTATAATGACATAAAAAGCACATTCTCTGTCCTTAAGCAACGTGCAGATCTTGTTAGAGATCCAAATCCCTTTTATAAAGCAACTAAAGTGCAATCTGTGAGACACAGACCCCGGGCTTATGAGGAATCCAGAGCAAGGAAAAGCCTGGGCTAGACAGAAGCTTCTTGGGGAGTCAGGGCTGAGCAGGGCCTGAAGGACTGGGAGGAAGTGTGGGAGGACATGCTAGGGTGGGGCTCTGATCCCCCAGGTGCTTTGGGGCAGAGAGGACCGGCTTCTCCAGGCCAGGTAAGGTGCATGGAAGCTAAAACAGCATTAGGAGGCTCTCTGTGCCAGCTGTCCCATCAGGTGACCTGGGGAGCTTTTCCAAACACAGAGAGCCAGAGCCCTTGGATGTCCTAATTCAGAATCTCAGGAGGAGGGCACGGCCACCTGTGATTTGAAGTCCCCATGGGCCATGCAGATGTACAACTGAGGCAGAGAACTTCAGCAGTAAGGGCAGGTTGAACTTCAGGATTATGAAAGGGAAAAAAACCCAGGTCATACGTCAGACCAACTATTCAGGAAGCAGCATGTAGCAGAGGAGACGGCTCTGAGTCTTACGTGAAACCATAAGGCCAAGGCTTGTGAAAGGTGGACTGAGATGCTGAGAATGGGGCAGAGACATTTCAAACCACAGGTTGTTGTCCTGAATAGTGCATAGGACCTAATGGCAATTTGGAAATAGTGGATGTAGAGGCTCAGATGTTTGGAAGATAGCAGGGTTCCAGTCTCAGGCCAGAATGTGGTAGCATCACCAGTTCATGGAGGAACCATGTGGAATTGGGCCTTGCGAGCTGGGGGTGATCAAATGCCTGCGAATGGAGTGCCCTATAGACGCCTGGAATTATAGCAAGTGGGGTGTAGAGGTATAAATCTGGGAGCCCCTGGCCACACGTCCAGTGTCACCAATAAGTCAAGCACAATGAGCTGAGCGAAGCTCCCAAAATATAACTCCATGGGTCTTTCTCTGCTTTCCAAGCTTACTGAATTGTCCCCTGTTCCCACCTGAGTTTATCCTTCTGTAAAGTAGAATTAAGATCTTTCCCAAATGAAAAGGCTCTTTCCCAGGAATCCCAGCTGAGGCTGGCTGCTCCTTTCCTTGCCCCATGAGTAGGGGCCTCGGTTGGTGTCTTGGAAAGTTGGACCCAGGTGACACTGGACCTGCGACCTGGAGTTGGGTAGAGTCCAGGAGGAAGAAAGGTGCCCAGAGTTCTGACCTTTCTCCAGCAGCTTCCTCCCTTCTTCAGCTCAGCGTTGTTAACTCCACGCCCTCTTATACTCTTTTCAGGGAAAAGCTTCAGGGAGCAGCAGTGTGAGAAGTACAACGCCTACAACTACACGGACTTGGAAGGGAACCTCCTGCAGTGGGTCCCCAAGTACGCGGGGGTGTCTCCCCGAGACCGCTGCAAGTTGTTCTGCCGAGCCCGGGGGCGGAGTGAGTTCAAAGTGTTCGAGGCCAAGGTGAGGATCCCCGCCTGGAACTCAGATCCACAGGCGGGGAGGAAGGCCACCTGGCCCGAGCCCACGTTTGGGCTGCATCTGGCTCACCATCCCTCCTCTGCCCTCCCCTCTCCCCCCGCCTGCTGCAGGTGGTTGATGGCACCCTGTGTGGGCCCGAGACTCTGGCCATCTGTGTCCGGGGCCAGTGTGTCAAGGCTGGCTGTGACCACGTGGTGGACTCGCCTAGGAAGCTGGACAAATGTGGGGTGTGTGGGGGCAAAGGCAACTCGTGCAGGAAGGTCTCCGGTTCCCTCAACCCCTCCAGGTGGGTCTCCCCAGGAGTTTTGTCCCCAGCTGCAAGAACGGACACATGCGGACGGAATGGGCCCACGTTTGGATTGTGGCTGCCCCTTCATACCTGTGGAACACTGAGCTTTGGTGCCTGTCTAAACACCGGCATCCTCTCCATCTCAGAGTCATGGCGAGGAGTCACGAGATGGGTCTGGCCCATGGAGGGGGCGGCTCTCAGGGCAGCCGGAGGTCACATAGGTCCGGATGTATCATCTCTGAGTCAGTGGGCAATAGAGCTATGCTGAGTAACCAGGACCTTTGCCAGAAAGCAGCTCTTCCAGGCCTGTTTTGGGAAATCATTTTCATCCTATACCTGGCGAGTCCTGCCCTTTCCGCAGGTGGATCTTCAGAGAGAGGGGCACACAGAGGGGAGGCCTTGGCAGTTTCAGGGCTTCATGAATCTCAGCACTCCAGATGCTTTCTCGCACCTCAAAGCTCATGTGCATAAAGTCCCTGTATTTAAGTGCTTTCACTTCTGTGGCCTAAAATAAGTGGCCTGTTCCTAAAACAGTCTGTCAGGGCCAAGACCATTATTTCCCATTTTCAGATGAAGAAGCTAAGGCACAAAGAGATTGCACGACTCTTCTGGGGTCACAGAAATAGGTAACGGCGGCCAGAAGAGAGCCAGGTGTCTTCCTTCCTGGGTTGTTTTTTTCCTGCCCCTGCACACACTTCCTGGAGAGGAAGGACAAGGGCCTAGAGGCCAACCCATACCCCTGCCGCCTCTCTCAGTCTCTCTCATCTCCTCAGCCTCCAATAACCGAATCTTCCTACTGCAGACAACTCGGGGGTTTTCTCAAATTTAACTCAAAGGATGTAGGAAAAAGAATCAGGGGTGTGGGGAGTTCAGGCACTGGGTCCCCTCCTGGCACTCTCTCGGGCATTAGACGCGTGGCCCTGGCTGCTCCGCTGGGTGTAAGGCAAGGATAGCAACCTCTTCACTTTCTTCCCAGCCTAAGAAACCCACATGCACTTATCTCAGAAAAGAAGACTAAGAACTAGCTTTCTCCAGCCCACTTAAAGCCCCAGACCTATGATAAAGTTGAAACATTTTCTCTAAACAGCACCCCAACCCCCCAGATGGCCCAGCTGGTGGTGCTGGGCACACCCAAAAGAAGCCCCTCAGAGCAGGCTGTCACACCCCGGCTCCTGCCTTAGAGCCATACTAACCAAATACCAGGAACTGATCGACCCCAGGAGGTGGAGGGAGGCGTCCATCGGGTCGGATTCTGGAATGCGCGTGTGGAACACATTTTTCCACATGGATTTGAGCTCTGGGTATGAGAGTGGCCAAGCAGAGTTTATACCAGTGCAAAGAGCTGCATGTGTCCGAGCCAAGAGCCCAGGTTTGGCAGCAACAATGCAGCTTTCACACCCTCTGGGCTGGCTTCCCCTCTGTGCTGTTGTCAAGACCTAAACTCCAAACATGTGAAACAGAGCTGCCAGGCAAAACAAAAACCCCAACGCACAAAGCCTCAGCAGCTAATTTATTTGAGACATTGGGGTGACTCTTCCTTATTTTCTAGTGCAGCCCTTTGCCCACCCCCAGTCGCCACATGCTGACCCCCTGAGTACCAGGCTGAGGAGCCACTGGTCCTGAGGGTATCTTTCTGTTCCTCTCATAGCTATGGCTACAATGACATCGTCACCATCCCAGCTGGTGCCACCAACATTGACGTGAAACAGCGGAGCCATCCAGGGGTCCAGAACGACGGCAACTACCTGGCCTTGAAGACCGCCGACGGGCAGTACCTGCTCAATGGAAACCTGGCCATCTCTGCCATAGAACAGGACATCCTGGTGAAGGGGACCATCCTCAAGTACAGTGGTTCCATCGCCACCCTGGAGCGGCTGCAGAGCTTCCGGCCCCTGCCAGAGCCTCTGACTGTGCAGCTCCTAACAGTCCCTGGGGAGGTCTTTCCCCCCAAAGTCAAATATACCTTCTTTGTCCCAAATGACGTGAACTTCAGCATACAGAGCAGCAAAGAGAGAGCAACCACCAACGTCATCCAGCCTCTGCTCAACGCGCAGTGGGTCCTGGGGGACTGGTCTGAGTGCTCCAGCAGCTGCGGGGCTGGCTGGCAACGGCGGGCTGTGGAATGCCTCGATCCCAGCGGCCAGGCCTCCACCACCTGCGACGAGGCCCTGAAGCCTGAGGATGCCAAGCCCTGTGGAAGCCAGCCCTGCCCCCTGTGATCCAGTGGGTGGGCCAAGCTCGTGCTCATGGACTTGGGGTGTGGGAGGCAGACAAGGGTTGCACTGCGGTGACCCCACCTCCGGAGGTGGCATGGCCCACCCAGGCCCGGTATGGCCCCAGCCCCTCCGGTTGGCATGAATCCATAAGGGGGAGGGAAGGAGAGGAGACACAGCAGATGTTAAAGTCTACTACCTAGTGGGTTGAACTTTGTTTGGGTTCAAGTAGAGGGCATAGGTTAAAAGGTAAAGAGTATACTTATTGACCCAAACAGGAGACTCAGTCAGCCTGTTTGCAAAGGACTAGCAAAGTTAAATGAAAACATTTTTTCTACTTGGTTCCCTCGATAAATAATCTACCTCAGAGGGGAAACAAATTAGTAAGAGATGTGGAGTAGGGTGGATGGTGTGTCAAAGCAAGCTCTGTAGCTGTGCCCCGAGCGGTCTTCAGAAATGACCTGGACGATCTTAGTATTAAGCCGTCGCCTGGAGGGCTGCAGGCCCCAGGATCGTGGAGAGCCCTGTAT
The DNA here is from genome assembly GCF_016906955.1 of Phacochoerus africanus. Classification (NCBI taxonomy): domain Eukaryota; kingdom Metazoa; phylum Chordata; class Mammalia; order Artiodactyla; family Suidae; genus Phacochoerus; species Phacochoerus africanus. Next base: position 56,644,871 of record NC_062554.1, on the reverse strand, counting down.
TCTCAGGCTCCCACCTGCAGGGGTGGATCCATGTCAAGTATTTATGCAAATGTGTCTCTGAACTAAAGTGTGATCTTGTGCCAATGGAGTGGTCTGACCTGGCTCGGTATTTCTTTGGAAAGGGCAGGGGACCCAGGACCCAAAGACAGAGGCTGAAACTAGGTCAGCTCACCTTGAGCACCTGCAGGGCAGCTGGCACCTTGCCTGCATCTCTGTGGGCGTCCCCCTGAGTTCCGGTGCCTGCGGAGTCCTCATTTGGGCAATTCTCCATCTGCATAATCTAGACAACTGGTTCCCAAACTTTAGTGGGCATTAGGGTCATCTAAAGGACTGCTTGGAGAAAAATAAATAAATAAGAAAATAAAGGACTGCTCGAAACAGATGGCTCAGCCCCACCCCGAGAGTTTCTGATTCAGTGGGTCAGAGGCCTGCATTTCTAGCAAGATGGAGGCTGCTAGGTTGGGGACCACCCTTTAAGAACCTCTGCCTTAGGCGGAACTTCCAACTCTGGGGTAACAAAGGTTTTGCAGTGTCTCTGGGCTCCTTATTCCTGAGGAAGACTTTCCCATTCCACTCTGCGCATGTCCCCCTCCTCACGTTTACATACCGACCAGCCAGAGATACCAGATTCTCTTAGCATCTGAGGAGCACTGCACCTGTTTCCAAGTGACATCATCCAATGACCTCAGCCCCGTCTCTCCACACCAGATGTCATCCCCATCTCACAATGCTTTTGACCCAGGCAGATTGCAGTTGTCTCAATCAGCCCTTTTATATGGAACGGCTTTCCCCGCCAGCCACCTGAAACCTCCCTGATGGCCTCCAAAATCCCATCTTCCCTCCATATCATCTCATCTCTCCCCAGCTCAGGGGAGGCCCCCAGCTCATCTTCCATATGGTCTGGGGTGGGGGAGCTTAGTCCTTGGTCATAGTGGGTAAGAAGGAATAGGCAGCATCAAGAAATGACGTTCTAGTGAAAAGGAGGAAAATATCTGAATCTGCATCTTCCATTTTTCCATCATGGTTGACGGCCTGTCCTTCCTTTAGCTTTTTTTTTTTTTTTTTTTTTGTCTTTTTAGGGCTGCACCCTCGGCATATGGAGGTTCCTAGGTTAGGGGTCGAATTGGAGCTGTAACTGCCAGCCTACACCACAGCTACAGCAACAAGGGATCTGAGCTGCCTCTGTGACCTTCACCACAGCTCACAGCAATGCCGGATCTTCAACCCACTGAGCAAGGCCAGGGATCAAACGCCCGTCCTCATGGACATTAGTCAGGTTCATTAACCACTGAACCATAATGGGAACTCCCTTTCTTTAGCTTTCTCTCAAGACCCCTTCAAATAAAAAATGGCCTGGGCAGAGAGGAGGCCACATGGAGCCCTGCGTGAATGAGGAAAAGGTGCCCACGGGGAGGATTTGGGCCATTGGGCAGAGGCAGGGCAAGCAGTTTCAAGCCCTCCCGTGCCCTCAGCCAGTTGGTCATCTGTGTGTGGTATACACTTTACGCAGTGGCCGTGGACCTGCTGACTACATTTCCCTGACTGCTGGCTCCTTAGTGAGTGGGAGGCCAGGCTTACCTAAGCATAAACAAGCACACACAGAGGCATGTTGATGATGACTAGTAAAACCAGATTAGTCCTTGCTGTGCACCAGCTTTATGGAGATTGATTTTATGTTTCTGCAACTCTTCACCTCCTTCTGTTTCTCATTCTCCCCAAAATAATCAAGGCCAAGTGTGTCCCCATTAACTGCCCACGCCAGTCCAGCTGTGCCATCCCTACTGCCTGCATCATTACCAGGCACAGAGTTTGCCCTGGAGTTCAGCTGGCAGCAGAGCTGCTGATGTGCAAAGCAGAATGGAATCCGGCTTGGCTCTTCCTTGCTGTGTGGGCTCGGCGAGGCTCACAGAATACATACTTGTTTGTGTCTGGAAACTCAACAGCTGCAGCTCAGGGACTCAGAAAACAGATCTGCAGAGAAAGACCGTGCCTTCGTTTCCCCCCAGCCTACCGCGACCACCCTTCTAGCCCGGAGAGGGGAAGACTGCATTTCCTCTGCTGAGAGCTGGCATTTTCAAGCTAGAGTTCCTGATGGAAATAGTACCAGTGCCTCCTCATAAAAGTCCCTGAGGCCCTGACTCGGCAGCTAACTTGGTCATTCCCATGATCCTCTGAGCTCCTGCCAGAAATATTTCAAAGGGGGTAGGTTTGCATCAAAGTTCTTCCATCCTTGAGATAAGTGAGTCCTTGTCTGGGATTCATTCTCTGCCCTTTATTTCCCCGTAGCTGACGAGAGTTTTGTGAATTTACAGAAGTATGCAACATTACTGTTCCCCAACCCATTTTAGCAAATCGCCCCTCTCTCCCAGGGACATTTTCCAGGGATGATGGACCATCTTGCCATCAGTGCCACTCCTTGCTCTCTGACGATGTCTATTAGGTTTTCGATCCTTTGTGTTCGGGCATTTGACCAAGTGGGCCCTCTTCCTGAGGACCCTCCCTTCTTCCTAGCACCTGAACATGAGTTCTTCTTGCCATCCCTCTGGAGCCCTCTTCATTTTTCCCAAGCCTTTCCCCTACCACCCTACAACCACCAAAAGAAAAAGAAAAAAAGACAGGAAGAATAGGAATGTTCTTCAAAGTACATTGTCTTGAATTGGCTTGATAGCTCCGTGTGTCCAGCAAATAGAGTGGCTCTGTTGCACCTGCATTCTTGGGTCTGTGAAGCGAGGCGGGGTACTGCCACGTGCCAGGCCTTCACACATGGCCCAAGAGCCTCAGTGTCCGAGGGTCCCCTGGTCACAAGCAAAGACACTCTGAGCCCACGTCAACCTCTGCTCTGTGTCGCTGCTTCACCTCACCAAGCCCCACCTGGAAGCAGCGGCGTTGCCTTGGCTGTTGGGGGATTAGGAAAGGTTTATAGATAAGAGTAAACAGAAAGGAGGAATTTACCAAAGAGAATCACATGTAGTGCTCTCCTTGGATTTCCAGATTTCTTTTTTCTTTTTTTTTTTTTATTGTTGTTGTTGTTGTTGCTATTTCTTGGGCCGCTCCCGTGGCATATGGAGGTTCCCAGGCTAGGGGTCCAATCGGAGCTGTAGCCACCGGCCTACGCCAGAGCCACAGCAACGCGGGATCCGAGCCGCATCTGCAACCTACACCACAGCTCACGGCAACGCCGGATCGTTAACCCACTGAGCAAGGGCAGGGACCGAACCCGCAACCTCATGGTTCCTAGTCGGATTCGTTAACCACTGCGCCACGACGGGAACTCCGGATTTCCAGATTTCTCCTGCCACAGCCGCATCACTTCCTTTTGCCTCCTGGGTGAGTTGAAGCTAAATTTTTCAATACATGGCCAAAGTCAAACACAAGATAGGAGGAGTGTGATGAAGGCAGCATTTTAACCAGGTCAAATGATACCTACCCTCCTCCAGCCTGACCCTGCCCTGTGCAGAGTGGAGAGAAGTGTACCCCCAGCAGCATCCGCCACCCCAATCCCACCGTGGGCTGGACACTCAGCCTGCCTGTGAGCCGCAGTGGCACCCCTGCCCTAGAAGAGTTGAAACCCAGGTCCGCTTGCCTGGGGTGGCCATTGGCCGCAGGACAGCACATCTTTCTAAGGAAGGACTCTTCCCTGTGGCCCTCCAGCTGAGCTTGCAACTTCAAGAAAGCTGCCTGCAGAATGTGAAGGGGAAGACACCAACCTAAGCCGACATTTTTGCTGGTTCAATCGAGGTAATCACTGGAGACATTGCGGTCAGATGGACCTTTGGTATGAAACAATTCTAAACAAAAGGAAATAACACGCAAGAGGGACTGGAAGAGAGAGTGCTGAGTGAGCATGGCGGTTGGGTTGTGACCCCCAGCTGTCCGGGCTTTGCGGGCCCCACGCCAGCCCCTCCCAGGCACCTGTGTGCTTTCTAGGTCAACACTTCCCAGCAAGCCGGCCAGGCTTATCAGAACAGGTGTGCCCTGTTAAAGCTCAGTCCGTGCTTCCTCAGACAGGGACCTTCTTTGATACCCCATGGGGGAGGTAGTGCGCCTTCCCTGCTTAAAATTGAACGTCAGCCAACCTGCAGCCTCCCAGACTAGACACGGCTCAAGTATTGGGAGAGGAAGATGAGATCCAGTGCACAAGCAGATCTTGAGTTGAGATGCTAGTACTGGGTGGGAGGAACAAGAAGCCTCCAATGCACCTGTCTCGCCTGGAACATACTTTCCCTGAGGCCTTGGGCTCAGCAACAAGAGACAGGAAAGTTCTGGCTCGTCTTCCATCCCTCCAGCTGCCTGGCCTACCCCGGCAGATGCACAAGTACCCTGGGAAAGGCGGGAGCAGAGGCGTCTTCCCCAGCCCTCACCGTTCCTCATTCCAAATATCTTGTACATCCCAGGAGCACTGGAAGAGTTTGTCCTCAGCCAAACACAACTTCCTGTTTCTAAGAAAAGGAAGAAAAAAATAGTTGAAAGGGTTTTTGGACACTGGAGATTTTGAGTTTCTGTAAACGCAAATGAATCAGACACATGTGGAATAAATTTCTCCGGAAGTAAGAAAAGATGCTGTGAGTTCCTGGACCAGAACTCATAGTCGCTGGACCAGAAAGTGGGAAAAGGGTAGCTGAGATGGGCGGCGCATCAGAGGCTGAAAGATAGAGATGCACTGTTGTGAATGTCGGATCAAAGGAGGGTTCCGGTGATGATGAGGGTCAGCGCAGGCCTCCCAAGGCCACATCCTGAACTTGCTTATTACTCAGAACTTCTCTACCTCTGAAGTCATAGATTTAAATATCCTGCTCCCCAACCACAACTTCCTACCCTTCCAGACTTCTCACGGCTCCCCCTACACTTATTCTCGGAACCCCCAAATCCTTGACTGCCCCCGATACACTACACACGTCCCCATCTTTATTTCCCCTTTGCCTCTACTTCTCCCCTCCCTGTGCACCTAGAGTTCCTGTTCCAGTGCCTCACACTTGATCCTGCCAACATTCCCAAACGCCTTGCCCCGTGACTCTCTGGTGCCCCCCACAAAGGCCACTCCACCCTCCGCTGCAGGATCACCACCATCATGCTGATGACCAAGCTCCTCGCCACTGCGCACATGGAGCCACCATGAAGTCAGCATCTCCGGTCTAATCAGCAGCCCAAGCAGGCTTCCTTGTCAGCTCTATGGCTACTTCTCCACAAAATCATCTTCCACTTTCTTCACTTTGCTCACAAGCTTGTGATCCTGACCCATTTCCCCCTGTGATGTGGGGAAGACCTCACCCCTTCCTACAGAACCCAACACTGCATTTCCCACGATAGAAGGAGAGAATCGACATGGTCTCATTATTGTTGGTCAAGCTACAGACACGAATCTAAAGGAACATACAGATTCTACCTCATTTTAGAATTAAGAGGCATATTCCAATTGCTATCAAAGGCCATCAGAGAGTGGAGATTCAGGACTTTATTAAGTTAATCTCCCAGCTTCTCTAGGGCACAGCAGGTCAGCTCTGGGCATCCAGGACGCCCACATGGCTCAGCTTCCCCACCCAGCATCATCGTCCACCCTCTGTCTCCACCACCCACCGAAAGTGATGCCTTTCCTTGGGCTTGTTCCCTGACATGATTTATTAGTTACTCCTCTCTGGTTTCATTGCTGGATGGAGCTAGACCTTCAGATCTCAGGGTGGAGGAAGGAAAGGTAGAAAAGCCCTCATGGCGACAGAACCAAGGACAACAATGACAGCAGACTTTCCCATGCTAACCTTGGCCTCCTGTTCTCTGATGTGTTGTGATGCTGAAAAAAATGTCTCCCTTCTCTCCATCTTGAGTATATTCCCAAAGACCCTTTCTATTTTTTTTCTAGCCCACCAAATGTGCTAGATCTCAGAAAAGGGATGGGATGGAGAAAAAAAATCCTGTCCCACAAGAAAATGAAAGTTGTCACACAAGAAAGCTAAAGAAAAGCTCAGTGTCCTGCCACCAACTCTAAGGTCTCAGCTGTAGCTGTATCCATCCTTTAAAAATCCATCCCCTTTCCCTGTGTCTGTTATATGTTGAGGTATTTTCCTACTATCAAAATCAGTCCCTCTAGACACTAGAGCCCTCTCAAGTTCCTCAGTCCTTGTATATTCTTCCTTCTTCCCAAAATGACCTTTTTCCCTTTTTCTGCTCTGCTGACTTCAACAACTTTTCTGCTCTCCAACTTATTCATAAAGTCCCACATTCAAGGTCACTTTGTCAAAGAAGCCCTCCGATTAGATTAAATACCTCCATGGTGTCTTGCACTTTGCTTTTTTTTTTCTTTTTTTTTGTCTTTTGTCTTTTTTAGGGCCGCTCCTGTGACATAAGGAGGTTCCCAGGCTAGGGGTCCAATTGGAGCTGTTGCTGCCGGCCTACACCAGAGACACAGCAATGCCAGATCCCAGCCATGTTTGCAACCTACACCACAGCTCACAGCAATGCCAGATTCTTAACCCACTGAGTGAGGCCAGGGATCAAACCCGAAACCTCATGGTTCCTAGTCAGATTCGTTTCCACTGTGCGACGACGGGCACACTTTGCTTTTCAAACAGCCAGCCTGCTGGCGGCTCCTTCCTGTCCTCACTGCTGGACCACACCTTCTGTCCACCTGCATCACTCACATCTGGCCTGGGACCATTCATACAGTGGGCACTTCATAAGTGAGAAAACAAATGATCAAAATTTTTCCAACTTACATGCAATATGTCTATATCTTCCGACGTACCTCTCTGCTCCTTGCACCCTCCTCACCCCTAACAAGCCAGGTCTCCCTCCAAATGCCCATGGGACTGCCTGCCAAGATTGTCAATGAGCCTCTGCCAAGTCCCACAGACACTCCTCTCTCTGGCCACCTGAGTCCCCGTCTTCCTTGGTCCTTGTCCCCTAGTCACCCCTAACTTGCAGAGACCCCCAGGGTTCCATTCAGTCTTCCAGGTGATCTTTTATGCTTCCACGGTTACCTTTTTTCCTATATGCTGATCATCCCCAAAGTTCAAATCCTGAGGCTGTGTCAGGGGTCCCCAAGACCGCCCCATCATTCAGAGATTTGCTAGAACTCATGAGACTCAGCATGAGTTGTGGTCATGGCTGAGATTTATTACAGAGATACAGCGAGGATCCCGGCCAATTGTGAGGACAGAGACCCGGCGGGTCCAGGAGATCCGAGTGAGGCTTTTGCTTGCTCCTTCCCTCCCACGGAGGCTGCACAGAACTCACTCTTCCCCCGGCAGTGAAAATGCAGCCACACGTGTGTGCTGTTCGGCCCAGGGAAGCCCATGAGAGACTCAGCTTGAGTTGTAACCAGGACTGGTCGTGTAGGCGCTCTCTGCCGAGCACATACCAACATTCCTGACTCCCAGAGGGAAAGGAGGTGTACGGCATAAATCACAGTGTCTGCACAAACAGTCTAGTCACAGAAAACCACCCTTATCAGTTAGCGGGTGATGGGGACACCCTTAGAGCCAAGTTCCCAGACACCAGCCAAGGGCCAGCCTTGCAGTCAGACCTTTCTAAGGACAGCAGCCCCAGGTCTGCTGTGCTTACTCCTCCCTGAATCTTTCTCCTGAACCACAGAGCCCCATGTTTCCAGCTTCCCACCAGACTCAGGGACCTCGCACTCACCCTCTCCCAGCTATTGTGCCTGTTACCTGTCTTTTGTTCTCCTCTCCCCCACCCAGCCCAGGCACTGGCCCTCACATGCCACCACCTCTTTCTAATCGCCCTGCTGCTCAGGACCCGCCCCCCACACCCCCTGCCCACCCAGGACGGCACTCAAACAAGCCTCTCCCTCTTGTGTCGCACCCCTCCCGTCTGATTCTCACATTATTCAGAGTTATCTTTTAAACACGAAAACTGGAGCATTTCATTCCTCCACTTAAACCCTTTAATGGCTCCCCAATGCACGCCTGTAAATGTAAATCTTTTAACAAGATCTTCAAGTCCCCAGCAATCTGCCCCCTGCCCCCCCGGGAGCTCCAGTCTTATTTCACATCCTTCCCCACCCCCACCACCCCGCACTGGTGACACAGTGCCTTGTCAGTTTCTCCCCCAGCCCTTTCTCATTCGGGACCTCACATGATCTTTTCACTGCCTGGCTCCCTCCACTCATTCTTCAGGCTGCAGGTTGAAGGTCGCGTCCTCAGAAGTCCTCCTCCTCTCTTCCATAGTCTAAATGAAGTCCCGCTACTCTTTTTCATAATAGGAACCATACGTGTCTGTGTGGGGCGTTCTTTTCGTGCCTCCCTCTCCTCCCCACCAGAGTGTAAGCTCCATGAGGGCAAGGATTCTGTGTTCACCCTGGATTTCTGGAGCCAGGCCCGTGCTGGCTATGTGGCTGTGTGCATCTCCAGCAGCTCAGGCTGCCATAACAAAGAGACTAAGGGTTTAAGGCAGAAGTCTGCTTCTCACAGTTCCAGAGGCTGGAAGTCCACGACCAGGGTGCAGTCCTGGTCAGTTCCTGGTGAGAACCTGCTTCCTGGCTTGCAGATGGCCACCTTCTACCGTGTCCTCATGGCCTTTCCCTGGTGCGTGCTCCTGCGGAGGGAGAAAACTTCCTCCACGTTCCCGCATAATTCCCATGCCTACAGGACAGTTCCTGAGGTCCTGAGCACAGCTTCCGAGAGCCTGCAGTGACCTGGCCCTCCTCTCGGTCCAGTGCCTCTCAGCAGTGCCCCCTACAAAGCTCCTTGTTCCCCACTAGGAGCCCATGCAGTGTCCCTGTCTGCCCTCAAACCCATGCTCCTGCAGTAGCAGCTCCTTCACAACATGAACCCCTGTAGCATGGGTGGTGCGTCCATAGATGCCCTGTGAGCAGCGGCAGCAGAACTGCCCAAACCTGTGCTCCTAGGCGCTGAGGAACTGCCAGAGAGAAAACACATCCTGGAGAGGAAAGAGCCATGCACGGAAGCTGGAAGAGAAGGCTGAGACCAGCTTGGCACTCAGCACTGGGTGTCTGCAGCTCCTCAGTCCCCTGCTGCCCTGGGGAGCAGAGCTGGCCCATTATACCATGGCCACCACATCCTGAGGGAACCAGCGTGGCCTGTCGAATCAGTTTGCGTGTCCTTTCCAAGTTCTGTGAGTGGTTAACCAGTGAGCATGGCACACAGAGGACCCTCTGTACACACACATTTCTTTCCTCTCTTCCTGCTCCCCACTCACAGGCCAATTCCCTGACCCCACATCACACATATGGCTTCCAGCTCTGGTCCCTCTCCCACCACACTTTTCCAGCTTCCTGGACACTGGCATTGTCCTCACCGTGTTCTACACCATCCCAATGGATCTGTGTGGACAAACTGGCCCGTCATTCCTTTTGTCTGAATACCCTCGATCTACCTACTGATGGAAATGACAGTTGAGGATAAATTTGCCAGATCTTCAGCTTCCGCCATATTCCAAGTTGAAAGCTGACTTGGATGTCACATACGTGGCAAGAGGGTTAGCATGTGTATTAGAAAAGCCCCAGGAGAGAGTTAGGTGACTGGCTTCCAGTGTTGTGTCTGTCACTTATCAGCTTAGTGAACTTGGGCAAGCCACACAGTCCCTCTAAGCAACAGTTCCCTCATCTAGAACATGTCCTGCCAACCTCAGATAATGTGTGTAAGAATTAAATGAAAGAATGCTATGTGAAAGTGCTTTGAAAATTATCACGTGCTACTGAAATGTAGGGAATTCAATACCGTATGTCTTAGGAGAGTGGGGCATCGCTTGCTCAAACAGTAGTTTGGTTACAATCTAACCTCTGGGTTGGAGGAGAATGTAGGCAGAGGAGGAGAAAGAAAAGCATAAAATTGCCTAATTTAGTGAACAGAATTGGCATCATAAGTTCTCTGCATAATGGCAAGTTGGGGAAAATTTAGGGGGAGCAAAGGAGCAGATCTGGACATGTGTAACCCCTTGGTCTGAGGCTTTACACCCAGTGCCAGGCTGGGCAGACATGTGGACGGTGGATCCTACTCCTGTCCCTTCTAAGTGCCAAGCCCTGGGAAATAAAAATCTAAGGATCAAACTATCCACTTTATTTTTTTATAATAGCAAAAGATTGGAAACTACCAAATGCCCATCCATATGGAACCAGTTAAATAAATTATGGAAATTCATTCAATGATACACTATGCAGCCATTTAAAAAGGTGAAAAAAACACAAAGATGTTGAACAATATACACAGTATGCTACCAACTGTGGAAATGTGATCTATTTGCTAATGTACGTTTACAACATGTCCAGGAGAACACAGGAGACTCTGTAAATACCAAGTGCCTCTACAGAGGGGACTGAGAAGCTGGGGGACAGGAGTGTGGGAAGCCACATATGCCCTTTTGTGCCTTTTGCACTTTGAACCGTGTAATTATTGAGAACACCGTGCGTGCAAGCATGTGCGTGTATGTACCAGCTTTACTGGACTGGATCATGTCTCGAACCTGAAGCCAATGGACTCTCTCCTTCCGAATACTGAGGTCTCCACCCTAATTTCAGACCCCATGACCCGCACATGCGGAAATCAAATCCAGATAGCAACATGCAGGACAAGAGCAACAGAACACATGCTCTCGGTCCCTGGGAAACTTAGCCAAGGGTTACGGACAGCAGTGCCTTTTCCTGGTCTCAACAGTGGGAAGCAAGGGATTGGACGGCCTTCCCCTGCGGTGTTAACGTAAAGGGTGGGATGACAAGCATCCTCCCTTAACGGTGCATGGAAATCAGCATCCAGTGGAGGAAGAAGAGATGGGTCACACGTGGGAAACAGTTGGCGCTGGGGAGGCAGGTGCTAAGAAGGAAGCTGACAAGAGACTGCAAAGCTAAGGATTCTCAGAAAAATTAAATGGTGTCAAGGTGTCACAGGTCACAACTTCCGTGAGGGCCAGGGACCCATGTATCTTACATTGCATCCATTAGTGAGACAGAAGAGAAAGGGGGATACAACCTTTGCTCTGGCGCAATTAGCGAGGATGCTGACAAGATGGGAGCATGATTCAGTCTGGTTCTAAGGAGGCCCCTCCTTTTCCTGATCCCTCACTGTCCCTCACTGCATTCCCGCTCCCCACACGTAGAAAAATCCTCTGCATTCAGTGTTCCAACATTCTGTTTTACATTTGGTTTTGTTCAGCCGCTGCGTCTGCTTAGCCAATTTCTGTTTAGGAGCTGGAGCGCCAAGAAACTACACGAGAAGAGCAGGGCCTGGGCAGGATCAGATCTGCCAGAGATTTTGCCACCAAGCCTCATGCACCAAGACTGCCAGGAGAGCTTTGCAAATGGAATCAATTTGAATGTAGCTGATGAGAAACATGTGAATGAATGAAGCCAGTACAAACAGAAACTGTTGAGTTTCCCACTGCAGTAGCCTGCCGTGGCTTCCCCAGAGTTTCTACTCACATGCATTTTTTGCCTTTCTGTCACAAGGAGGGAATATGCTTCCTCTTGGACACGTCTCCAGGTCATGCCCATTAACCTTGACCTCATGAAGTCCGTGTCCCCTCAAGTCCACGCAGCACTAGGTACGGCAGTTTCTCAAAGCTATCTGCCCTGCCTCCTCTGTTTGGTACATTTTTTTAGGAGACAGGTGGGAGGCAGATTTTGTTCGCAATATGGTGCCTCCACGTCCCAGAGTTTGAAAAGGTTAGAAAACCTCACCAACTGGCTAGGTATGTCCCCATCACCCCAAAATAAAAGACCGAGACACCTCCCAAATGTAGTCAAGGAATTTGGGGCATTCTCCAGTAATTTCCTCAGAGAAGCATACCTGATATCAAACAACCGATGGCATCATTCCTTGTAACACATCCCAGGTGAGGTTATAATAAAGGAACATGATTATTTGCCTAAAGCTCAGAACAAAGAGATAGTAAAACCAGAACAGACATTGTCTAGCAAGTTCCGAGGAAGAGGGCACCCTGATTCTACTACCTGCTACTGCCGCCAAGCCCACTGTGTCTTCAGAGTGGAAAATCAGAACACTCCCAAAAGATACGTAACTTTAGGTAGATGTTGTTTGGGCAGTGTGCAGTTTCCCCTTCCCAATTCCATTTGCACTCTGCGGCCTTTGCCATCTTAATGGAGAGCAGCTGGCCCACTCCAATGGCCCTAACAGACAGTGGCCATTAGCTACCCTGACATTGTGCTTATCAGTCAGGTGCTGTGGGTTTAGCGGGCATGATTTGGGGCACATGTCACAGAGGGATTTGGCATCTGCAAAGCTTTGGTCCAGACCTGGGACCCATGGTGACTGATGGCGCTGTGATTCAATATTTAGGAATCGTCGAGCCACCAGTCCAGAAACAATTAAACCACCGGTTGGAGAGTTGTTCTGCTTCTTACGTCCTCTGAAGGATAACTTAGCTACGTGTTACTCTGAGCATAAACATTACGCTGACCTCGATCCAGGAATTTAAACAGTGTCATTTAATGTAAACGCTAGCAAATACCTTCTTGCTGAAGTGGTTTGTTTTCAGCATGGGTTAGGGTTTCTTCTCTACAAAAGTACTTTGGGGCATGGGATTTTAAACTCACAGTCGGATCTGTATTTCTTCTCTCATTTACATGGCTTTGCCTTCCAAGCATCAGTACCAGCTTCTAAGGCTGAGGGAGCCCTCTGCTGATGGCCTGGGTGTAACTTCATAGCACACAGCAGGGGAAACTGGGCCAAGTCTCAAAAACTCCTGAATCTGAAAACTGTAACCTGTCTCTAGACTCAGAGCAGATTTTTGCCAGGAGAAGCCAGGCTCTTGAAATGTATCCACATTGTTTCCTATTTTATTCTTCCAGGAAATAAAAGAAAAAAGGTCTGGAAGGGGGTTCTCGTCATATACGTTGAGAGGGTTGCACACTTCTGTGCACATATGGGGACACACACACACACTTTCTATCTCTCTCTGCAACTGCGGGGTCATGATCCACTCTAAGACAGCTCTGGAGTAAAGGGGTGGGAGCTGCCTGAGTATATATAGAATCCCAGAATCATAGGACTGGATTTAGGAACATTTATTCTTTGTGGCATGTCCAGACGAAGAACTTTGATGAGGCCACAGCTTGAAAGAGGAATTCTTCCCGGCAGCTGTGGCCTTGATGCTGGAGGTTAACAGCTTAACACCAGGGTGTGGTGCCCAATTCCAAAGTCTGAAAATTAATGGTGATAAGGGCGGGCTGCTTGCCAAGGCTGCAGTGTGAATCCCAAGAGAAGCACCTTCTATTTTGAGACCTCTCTCAACACATGGCATGCTATCCCGTGCTTTGATGCATGTCCCACATCTTTGTCTATACACTTCTTTCTCCAATTCTTTTACTCCTAAATTTCCTTGAGTTTTCAACCCATGAACAGTGGTGACACCCTACTCCCTAACTCATCTAACTTACCAAAAATAGTCATGAGGTAATATGGATCAAATACCTGACCCAGATGTCAGTAGGAAGAATGAACAATATAACTTCCCTTGCTACAAGCATCAAAGGAAAGGGGGAGGAAATGGCAATTGGAATATCAAACCTGGACAAAGGGAAACAAAAGAACGAGAAGGTCCTTTTCCTTGAGATGGCTCTGCTGGAAATGAAAAATGAAAGGAAATCTCATGCTGCCTAATAGAGCCAACACTGCCAGTAGCTGTACATGCAAAAGGAGCCTTCTCTGGAAAATCAAAAGATCAAAAGGTCTTTAGGAGTTCCTACTGTGGCTCAGCGGAAACAAACCCAACTAGTGTCCATGAGGATATGGGTTCAATCCCTGGCCCCACTCAGTGGGTTAAGGATCCCACGCTGCCATGTGCTGTGGTGTAAGTCACAGACACAGCTCAGATCCGGAGTTGCTATGGCTGTGGCATAGGCCGGCAGCTACGACTCCAATTCTGCCCCTAGCCTGGGAACTTCTAATAGCACCAAAGCAGGTACACACAGTTCATTCTCCCTTTGGCAAGTAGACCACTTTCACCTCATATTTTCCTGCTACTATTCCTTCCTTCTCCAGTTGTCAGGGGCCTGCCCGCCCTTTAAGAGTGAGCTCAAATGTCCCATCCTCTGTGAAGGCGTCTGCAGCTCTCCCAGAGAGAATAATCTTTTCTCTCCCTTATATTCCCAAAGGATTTTGTTTATATCCTGCCTCCACCACCACTACTCTACCACTTCTGTCTGGTCCTCATAGTTCAGTCTCCTCTGCAGTTTAAAGGTAAGATCAAGGAGTTCCTGTTGTGACTCAGAGGTTAACAAACCCAACTAGCAACCATCAGGACTCAGGTTTGATCCCTGGCCTCACTCAGTAGGTTAAGGATCCGGCATTGCAGTAAGCTGTGGTGTAGGTCACAGACATGGCTGGATCTGGTGTTGCTGTGGCTGTGGTGTAGGCCGGCAGCTACAGCTCTGATTGGACCCCTAGCCTGGGAACCTCCATGTGCCATGGGTGCGGCCCTAAAAAGATAAAAAGACAAAAAAATAATAATAAAGGTAAGATTAAGCCACATGTTCACTCCTGCATCTTCCCTCAAATTCTCACCTCCACCAGGTCACTCCATGGCCCACCATTCCCCATCCTTATTCCTTCTCTCAAGGGACTCTCAAAGCGTCTTCCACATAGGAGATTCTCAATACATTGTTTGTGCCAATAAATTATATTAATAACTAAGAATATAAGGAGAAATCAGTTTACTCCAAAGACTGAAGGAAAGCAAAAGGAAGGCAGAACCATGATAAAAGGCAAGTGCTATTGTTCCAGATCCTAAGTAATAAGAACCCTCATTTGTTAGTTCCAAGATGGCTTATCTAGAAGCTGCTCAAGATTTTTATTTATTTATTTATTTATTTATTTATTGTTTTTGTCTTTTGTCTTTTTAGGGCTGCACCCTCAGCATATGGAGGTTCCCAGGCTAGGGGTCTAATTGGAGCTGTAGCCACCAGCCTATGCCACAGCCACAGCAACATGGGATCCAAGCCACGTCTGCAACCTACACCAGAGCTCATGGCAACGCCGAATCCTAAACCCACCAAGCGAGGCCAGGGATCGAACCCGTGTCCTTGGATACTAGTCGGGTTAATTAACCACTGAGCCATGACAGGAACTCTGAAGATTTATAGACCCTGCCTTCTACATGGGACCATAAAGCACTGAGAACAATTTTTGAGCAACTGTGAATTAGGAACCACTCCCCTACCCACCCTGTTCAAGACACTTTACTGCCATCTGCTACAAATTTGTCATAAAACCCATCCAAATATGCTATGAGCAGAGGGGAAGCGCTGACCCCAGAGCTGTGCAATGTCTAAGGTCACAGCCTTAAGTGACCTTAGACATGAGAGTTGAACATATCCAGTCAGTGTTTTTCCTTCAAGGTGGTCATCACAGTGATACATGGATTTTGGAGTCTGACAAGCCTGAGTTCAATTCCAGGTTAACCATTTTAACCTTTAGTTTCCATACTTTTAAAATGGAGCTAATTAAATCGTTCTTCATCAGGTTGCTTTTAGGATTAAATGAGATTTTGAATATCAAGTATTTAATGACTCACAATAAATGCTCAGCCAGTGAAAGCTATCCTTATTACAGTAATGCTTCTATAATTTAATACATTTCTGAAAGTTCTTTGGAATTACCCTCAAAACCCTTTTATAGACACATGTGAAAATCATGGGTTTTTTTCCTAATTTTGTGTATTCCTCATTTTGTGCTAAGATATTATTATGTTTGAGTCTCCATTTTATTAATCAGATTTATCTAAAAATTATGGTTAGAGGTTCACAAAAGTCAAAAACACCGTTTAAAGAAAAAGTTTTGCACTATCGCTGACTATACGTTTCAGGTACTTATGGAATTCCAAAGGCATTGTTCAATACCCAAATGTTGCATAAAAAGCATTTACATCTTACACAAACATCCCAGAAGCACGTTCTCCACAACGTCAAGAAAAAGGTTAGAACCACTGTTCCTAGCTTAATTCAAACCATCAAGCACTAATTGAATAAAAATATGAAGGTTATTAGGGAATGGCAACTATAAAATCAGGTCTTCTGAGTCCATAGCATAGAATCCCAAGAAACCTAAAACAGTGGAAGCAAACCAACCTGGAAGCTGACTTAAGCTGACATTCTAGATGGCTCCAGAGCACTTCAGTCTCTGAGCTCCCTTCTAGACCTGAAAATAGCTTTAATTATTACCTCATATTCCAATTTCTCACTGCTTAGCCAAGAATGTCCTCAAAAGGTCACTGGATTCACTCACAGATACTGCCAAAGCTCTGCTTTTTCAAGAGTGGATTATTATCCATTCAGTCAATACGCACTTCCTGGCTCCTCTTATACATAGCACTTAGCACTGTAGGAGTTACAAGGGAGTGTAATGCATGACTCTTGACCTCATAGGATTTCCATTCTAGAGGAGGGACTAGAATCTAGAATTTCAATGTGAAAAATGTCAAGTCTAATCATTATATAAGATAACCAGGAATCTATCTTAAGTAACGTAATGACTCATCGAGTATGTAGTAAAAACAATGCATGCTATGGAGAGAAAGATACCCGTGGATGGGAGTGGTTATGGAGGCCCTGGAATGAAACTCAGCCTTAGTGGATAAAAAGGCTCTCAACAGACAGAGAGAAGGGGCACTATTCCAGGGGAGGGGACCACTACAATAACAGCATAGTGGTATAAGCGGCCTAGGAAAACAGAAAATGGACCAAAACTCTTAACTAGAGGCTAAAGTAAGGATGCAGTGTTTACAGACTGAGAAAGGTAATTTAGGACCAGACCGTAAAGAATCTGAATGGTAGGAATTTGGTGCTCCCGCTGTGGCACAGTGGGTTAAGAATCTGACTGCAGCAGCTTGGGTCACTCAGAAGGCGTGGGTTTGATCTCCTCAGGTTCCAGCATTGCCGCAGCTGCTGCAGAGACCAAAGCTGTGGTCTATATTCAATCTCTGGTCCAGGAACTTCCATGTGTCATGGGTACAGCTATTAAAAAAAAAAAAAAAAGAAAAAGAAAGAAAGAAAAGAATCAACAGAATGGTTGGAATTCGTACTTAATCCTATTGAGTCTAGGATGTGACACTCTCCTGTGGTATACTGTAGAAAGGGGTGAGAGATATGGAAATGCTGAACTTTCAGTGGGCCCTTTTGACATTAGCTCCACAATCAAAGAGATTCACAGGTGAGTGGATCTAATTATACCTTTTTAAAAATGGGGGGATTAACTGAACATTTTAGTCTTCCGTGGTCACCCTGGCCTCTGACCGAGGGTCACCAATAATGGGCAGCTAAAGGAGGAAAAGCCAAAGAAACTCAGAGCTGCTGGTGGCTGGAAAGAAATTGTTCCCTGCAGTGAAATCTGCCCCATCTATGCCAGGGATAAAGCAGCAGGATTAGGTGGTTTGCTGGGCCCCACGGCATGGTCTGTGGTGCTGTCAGCAGTCTTTCATCAAAACATGATGGTGTAGCACCCAGTGGTGGCTGGCTTATATACTGGATATGAAATGCAGGCTTACATGTCCCTCTATTTTTACATGCACCCAGGCCTGCTGGATGACTGCCATTC
Organism: Phacochoerus africanus; assembly: GCF_016906955.1. Lineage (NCBI taxonomy): Eukaryota > Metazoa > Chordata > Mammalia > Artiodactyla > Suidae > Phacochoerus > Phacochoerus africanus. The sequence goes on along the minus strand of NC_062554.1, from coordinate 56,627,358 downwards.
CATTCAAGGGAGGTAAAATAAAACCCTCTCGTGTAGCACGCTGAGACACACACCACGCATTCCTGGAAGCAGCAGGCAAGAAAGGGTTTGACCTCCAACCACAAAAAGGAATCCAGTAGGGGAAACCGCACAGTGGCCTCACAGACCACAGAGAGAAATCCATTCTCAGAGTGTGGAAAGCTGGTCTTGGCAAAAGCAGTAGGTGGGATTTTGAACAAATCACACCAGTTTGGAGTAAGGGAAGCCAAGATGAAGGACATCAAGGTCACACCTGTCCCATTCGCATCAGCTCCATTGTCAAATTCCAGTCCTGTAGAAATCCTTGCACTGGGAGATCACGCCCCAGGCATATCCTACAGCAGAGACGAGCCAGTTTTAACCAGAGGGGAAGCAGACCGAAAAGTCAACATGGGAGTTCCCATCATGGCTCAGTGGTTAATGAATCTGACTAGGAACCATGAGGTTCGGGTTCGATCCCTGGTCTCCTTCAGTGGGTTAAGGATCCGGCATTGCCATGAGCTGTGGTGTAGGTCACAGATGCTGCTTGGATCCTGCATTGCTGCATCTCTGGCACAGGCCGGTGGCTATAGGATTAGACCCCTAGCCTGGGAACCTCCATATGCTGCTGATGCGGCCCTAAAAAAGGCAAAAAGACAAAAAAAAAAAAGTCAAGATGGTTGGTTGTATGGGAAATGGCTAAAAAGAATTTGAAGGCTCTTGGAGATACAACCAGTAGACAGCATATCCTGACAAAATCCACTGCTCATGGACATTTAGTTCCAAACCACTAGCTCCCATTCCTCTCAGGTTCCCCACCCTTGAACATTTATAGACAGGCCCATATTTTCTTTCATTGGCCACCACCTTCCCAATGCTTTCCCAGGTTCCTAGGATTGAATGCTGCCTATTGTGAATTTGTGCTAATCTCACGACACTTTTCACATATATTGTTTTATCTCTCTTTTTTTTTTTGTCTTTTTGTCTTTTTAGGGCCATACCCATGGCATATGGAGGTTCCCAGGTTCGGGATCTAATCGGAGCTATAGCTGCTGGCCTATGCCACAGCCACAGCAACGCCAGATCTGAGCCCGTCTGAGACCTACACCACAGCTCACGGCAATGCTGGATCCTTAACCCAGTGAACGAGACCAGGGATCGAACCCAAAACCTCATGGTTCCTAGCTGAATTCATTAACCACTGATCCATGACAGGAACTCCTTGTTTTATCTAATTATTTACATACACAACTTTTCCCTACTAGTTTGTAAACTCTTGTGGGTGAGATATAATCCCCATCCTAGCTCACATCACCTTAAACATCAGAGATATTATTATTATTGAAAATACATTCAAATATATTTTTGTATGGCTGGAAAACTATAGATCATCCAGAAAAAAAAAATGGAAACGGTAAAAGATTTATGAGTGGGAGACCAACTAGGAGACAACTGCCATAGCTCAAGCGACAGGGAATTCCCTGGTAGCCTAGTGGTCAAGGATCCAGCATTGTCAGTGCTATGGCTTGGGTGCAGGCAAAAAAAACAAAACAAAGCAACAACCACCAAAAAAACAAAAACAAAAACACATAGTTCAAGGGACAGTTAGTGAACATCTGAACTCAAAGGAGTAGCAGTGGGAGGAGAAGGAGACATGAGGACATGAGGCCTCAACACATCTTTTTGCCTCCTTCATTGACTTTTAGGGCAACATGTCACACTTAAGCAAAACACATATGTCCTCCAAGATAAAGATCACAGTCAAAGAGTATCGCTGTTTGTCCAAACTCTGACTTGCTCTGAACAGATAATTGGGTATTAAAACCAACACTGTTCACAGAAAAGAGTAGAGGGACAGTCAGGTTTGGGGAAGTGACCCCCAACCTTGAGGAAAAGAAGCACATGTGAGGATTCTTCGCTCCAGCCTCCCTCACTTCCGCCCCTTCTTCCCATCCCCACAGTCACCCTTTCCAGGGCCAGTGCTCACACCCCTTTCTCTCTCTCACCCCCGAGTTAAACACTCACTAACTCTCCCTTGAACTGTGGCCGTTATGTTCTGATTGGTCTTCTGTTCAAGTATTTTTGACAGTTTCCAATTTTTTTTCTAAGTAGTTTATAGTTTCCCAAACATAGTCCATACATTCCCACCCCCAGATCTCTGCTCAAGTCTTTGTGGAGACTGTGGAATACTTCCCCCATATCTGCCTATCCAAATTTTATTTATCTTCTAAATTCAATCTAACCACTTCATCCTTCATTGAGTCTTCCTGAAATTTCCTCTTTTTCTGAATTCTCATAGTATTTGGCACCTTTCTTACTGTATTTGACATACTCTGCATTACAGTTTTCCATGTATGTCTTCGTTCTCCAATTAAAATGGGAATTCCTGAGAACACAAACTTTTTTTTTTGCCTTTTCTAGGGCTGCTTCCCGCGGCATATGGAGGCTCCCAGGCTAGGGGTCTAATCGGAGCTGTAGCCACCAGCCTACGCCAGAGCCACAGCAACGCGGGATCCGAGCCGCATCTGCGACCTACATCACAGCTCACAGCAACACCGGATCCTTAACCCACTGAATGAGGCCAGGGTTCAAACCCATACCTCATGGTTCCTAGTTGGATTCGTTAACGACGGGAACTCCTGAGAACACAAACTTTTATCTTATGTCCCATAGTATCATGCATTGTTAATTTATATGTTTTGTCCTCAGTGAATGTTTGTTGAGTGAAAGAATACATACATGACTGAGGATATAGAGCAATATAAATAACTGAATGAATGGGATGAATTGTCAGTATTTCCCAGATTTAAGAAAAAGGAAAGTCATTCCAGAAGATGAACCTCTTACCTTTACTTAGGCTAATTGTTATTAGCCTCATTTTACAGACAAAGCAACTGAGGTCAATATAGACTAAATGCCTTATGGAAATCATACTGCCCAATGCAAGGCTCTTTATACAATTCTGCTCAATATCAGTCTCTATTTTTTTTAATATCTGGCACATATATCATGAAATTATCTTCAAGAAGACCAGAAAAGATACTCTAGTACTTTTTAATACCCTCTCATAAATCCCTTTTATTATTTATTTATTTATTTATTTATTTATTTATTTTAGGGCCACACCCGTGGTGGCATATGGGGTCCAACCCGAGGTACAGCTGCCGGCTTACATCACAGCCACAGCAGTGCCAGATCAGAGCCAAGTCTGCGACCTACACCACAGGTCATGGCAACGCCAGATCCTTAACCCAATGAGCGAGGCCAGGGATCGAACCGGCAACCTCATGGTTCCTAATCGGATTTATTTCCGCTGCGCCACGACAGGAACTCCAATGAACCCCTTTTTAGTCCCATGCCTTCATAGAGGGTACAGATGAACACTTACTTCTAATAGGAAGATGTCCTACTTATTATAAACAAGGCAGACATAGCCTAAAAAAAAATTCTAAGAAACAAAATCTTCCAAGATCAAAAGTAATTCACAGACGAGCCTCTATGGACATGGCAAGGAGGGAAATTTTATCAAAAGAAACAGCTTAATTGTGCCGAATGTGATGGCGACTCGGTCAGCAGGTAGGACCAGAAAAATAGCTCTCTGTACATATTCCTATCTCCCCGGGCTGCAACACCACCAGGATCTTGTGGTAGATGGTTCCCTGGACTTGGTTCAGAGCCCACGAATGGAAATTCTCAGGGAAAGCTCATTCTTTTGCTGCTGGCAAACTGTCAAACAGAAACATTCCATCCCCCCTGGGCTCCGCCACGAAGCAGGCACCAGATCAGAAGAGCAGAGCACCAGCTACCGGGGACAGAGCGGACCCAGCTTGAGAAAGGCCCCAGACTCCAGGAAAAGTGAGAACTGCTAAAGAGATTAATTCTGCTACAGTAGGAAGAGTTAAGCCTGCTCCTGAGAAATCTCTGGCAAACGTTCTCACAGCTTGAATTGCCAAGCAGAAGTTCCTGATAAAAGCTCAGAAAGAAGATAATGGCTATTAACACCCTTTGGGCTGAGGAATGCAATTCTTTTGACAGTCTTTCTGCATGTTAGACGAAAGTGTGCAGAAAATCATAAAGATTTAAGAAAAAAAAAAAAGAAGTTCCCATTGTGATTAAGTGGGTTAAGAGCCCAACTAGTATCCACGAGGATGTGAGTTCGATCCCTGGCCTCACTCAGTGGGTTAAGGATCAGGCGTTGTCACAAGGTGCAGCATGGGTCACAAATGCAACTAGGATCTGATGTTGCTGTGGCTGTGGCGAAGGCCTGCAGCTGCAGCTTCAATCCAACTTCTAGCGCAGGAGTGCTGCAGGCGCAAGCCTAAAAAGAAAAAAAAAAAAAATTTACAGGCAGGTGGTAGTTAAAGCTGCAGCCTGGAATCAGAAGGTAGTTCTCACCTGCCCTTTCTAAGAGATAAAAAAGCTAAATTGTTCTGTCCTGTATTTCCCCAACTGCAAAGTGGGTTTTCCTGGGTTGGGACTGTTGTGCTTATATGTAAAATACAGAATTTACACCCTGTGAGCATCGGCTACCACAGTCATTTCAGGCCCTGTTCTCACCGGTTCTTTACACTCTGCCCTTCCCCTGGCGGCAGTGACCCCAGCAGTGCCCACTCTGGGCAGAGGGGCTGCGCTGAGGTGGGATCTGCTCCTCTCAGATGGCACTACATTCTCTCTTGGGCTCCCACATCATAGAGACCTTGAGGGAAGTATCTGACTGGTTTCTGTAATCATTAATGTGCTTGAAGGACTGGAGTAAAAGACCATTGAAAGGCATTTAACACCATGTTACACTCCTCTAAAGTGTCCTTATCTTAATGTTAAGGACATTTTTAAACATAATCACTGTGCCTTCATCACAGTATCAAAAATTATAAAAATTCCTTAATGTCCTCTTTTACCAATCCCTGTGCATAATTCTTTGATTTTCCTAGTCTTTTTATTGTCAATTTGTTTGACTCAGGATCCAAACAAGGGCCTCACAATGCATTTTGTTGTTACCTCTTCTCAGTGTTTTTTATCTGGTAACAATTCACCCTCCCTTATTTGATTATGCCATTTTTGTTGGAGCACAATGCATATTTGTTGGAGAAACTGGGTCATTTTTCCCACAGAATGAACCTTTTAGCCGACTGTATCCTTGTCATTTAAGCAGTTCTTCTATCCCTCATATTTCTTATAAATAAATGGCAGTTCTAAGGACTTGATTAAAGTCAGGATCAATTTTTTTAGGTAAGAAATGTTATAACAGATACTCCTGTTGCATCACCACATATAATGTTCGCACTGTCCCACTTTTAGGGAGGCTGAGGGTGGCGTTAGCCTGACACCATTATAATGTTCCCCACTGGCATCTCGGCTAATACTTTTAACCTCATTCTTGAATGTTGCCTAGATCAATTATTTCTTTAGAGGTCAAAAATGGTGCTTTTTAAAAAAGTCTGTCATTCAGAGTTCTTAAATTGGCTCAGCCAATTAAGAACCTGACTACTATCCATGAGGATTCAGGTTTGATCCCTGGCCTCGCTCAGTGGGTTAAGGATCTGGTGTGGCTGTGGCTGTGGTGTAGGCCTGCAGCTGCAGCTCTGATTCAGCCCCTAGCCCAGGAACTTCCATATGCTGCAGATGTGAGCCTAAAAAAGAAAAAAAAAAAAGTCTGTCATTCCTTTTGCATTTTATTAGTTGGAATTCTTATATTGTAGGACCTACTGTTATCGAGTTACCCCAAAAATATGCCATAGGGAAGATAAATATGTTCTTATTACTTACTCATTTTCAGAATAATAAATTATTATTATAGCAATTTCCAATGGCAAGCTATTAGAGTCTTTGGGGGTTTTTTTGGTTTCATTTTGAACTCATGGTTTTTCTGTATTTGACAGGTTTTAATCCATCGTAGTTATTACTCTTTTTGACACAGAAATTGCCCACTTTGCCCAATAGGGACCACTTCAAAGTGGTGCCTGTATTGTTTTGATATTACCTCAAATAGCCCAGGAGAGCTTCTTTACAAAAGAAGCTGTGCATGGCTCATCATGTAGATTTTTTTGTCCCAGCCCCGGAATCAGCCATTTCACCACGGAATATGGCATTGTATGGTTTAAAAAAAAAAAAAAAGCCAGTTTAGGATTTTTTTTTTTTTAGGTTAAGCATAGCAAACATCATTGAAACTTCCTGTGTACACATCTCTCAGATCTCACTCATTGCCCTCTTCTTTCCATTGGAGATAAATGCTGCCATGAATATGTTATTTATTACTATTTAAGTTTCTATTCTTTTACTGCATATTTTGTAAACATACTTTTTTTTTTTTTGGCCTTTCTGCCTTTTCTAGGGCCGCTCCCGCCACACATGGAGGTTCCCAGGCTAGGGGTCTAATCAGAGCTGTAGCTGCCAGCCTATGCCAGAGCCACAGCAACGCCAGATCGAAGCCGCGTCTGTGACCTACACCACAACTCATGGCAACGCCGGATCCTTAACCCACTGAATGAGGCCAGGGATCGAACCCCACAATCTCATCGTTCCCAGTCGGATTCGTTAACCACTGAGCCACGACGGGAACTCCTGTATACGTACATATTAAACAGCACTGTTTTGCAGATATTTAAATCTTATAAGATGGTATTACACTATATGTATCTTATTTCAATCAGTTTTTTCCACATAATACTATTCTTTAAAATTTACCCATACTGGTAGATATATTACTGGTATATATTACCTGCTGCATATTATTTCATGGTATAAATATACCACAATTTTTCTCCTATTGATGCATTCTCTGGTTTTCAAATTTTGCTATTACAAACAATACTGCAATGAATATTCTTGAACACACCTCACCGTGCACGCATGAGAATTTCCCTAGGGTATATTTCTAGATGTGAAACTGCTCGGCCATTGGGTGTGAGCACTTTCAAATTTACTGCATATTACCAATTGTTTCCTGAAATTGCTGTGCAAATTTATACTTCCACCAGCAATGTACAAAAGTTCCCACTTTCTTCTTACACCCTCACTCAAATTTGGTACTATCAGACTTTTTAAATTGTGAGGTGATTTCTCCTTGCATCTTAATTTGCACTTCTCTAACTGCTAGTGAGACTGAAATTCTTGTTTATGTGTTGGCTCCTTGGGTTGATGTTTCTATTGCATTTGAGAGCATAGTGGTTAAGACCATAGCAACTGGAGCCAGAATCCCAGGCTCAAACAGCTCCATGGCTTAACTGTGATTTTAAGCATGCTATTTAACCCTTTCTGTGCCTATTTCTTCATCTGTAAAGTGAGAATGATAAGCACATATGTCACAGGGATATAGTAAAGATTAAATGAATTAATATAGCTCAAATGCTTAGGACAGTGCTGGGCTATCATCATCATCATCATTATTGGTTTGTAGAGGTTCTTTCTATAGTCTGGATACTATTTCCTTGTCAGATTTTGCATTTTAAATATCTTTTCCCAAATGTCTTCAATTTGTCTTTTTATTTTGTTTTTGCTCTTTTACAGAAAATTAATGTTAACGTGATAAAAATTTGTCCTTACTTTTTCCTGTACAATTCATGGTTTTGGTGTAAAGTCTAAGAAACCTTTCTATACATACACAAAGTCGTAAATACCCATATTTTCTTATAAAATTTAAGGGTTTTTTGGGGGGGGTTGTTTTTTGTTTGTGTTTTTTTACTTATAGGGTTTTAACCCACCTGTGATGTAAGAGAGTGATGCAATTTTGTATTTTTCCATACAGAAAATCAATTTTTCAAGCACCATTTATTGAACAGTCATGATTTTCATATTTATTTATAATTCTTCTTTTACCATGGATTGTACCCAGATACGTGTGTGTTTCTGAGTTTACTATGCTGTTCCACTGATTTATTTTCCAATTCTTGCACCACTCCACTATGTCCAAATTCCTAAGACATATTTATTTTATTTTATTTTTTTTTGTCTTTTTGCTATTTCTCTTTTTGCTATTTCTTGGGCCGCTCCCACGGCATATGGAGGTTCCCAAGCTAGGGGTCGAATCGGAGCTGTAGCCACCAGCCTACGCCAGAGCCACAGCAACGCAGGATCCGAGCCGTGTCTGCAACCTACACCACAGCTCACGGCAACGCCGGATCGTTAACCCACTGAGCAAGGGCAGGGACTGAACCCGCAACCTCATGGTTCCTAGTCGGATTCGTTAACCACTGCGCCACGACGGGAACTCCCCCTAAGACATATTTAAAAATAAGCCTTCATGGGAGTTCCCGTTGTGGCACAGTGGAAACAAATCTGACTAGTTGCTGTGGCTGTGTTGTAGGCCGGCAGCTCTAGCTCTGATTGGACCCCTAGCCTGGGAACTTCTACATGCCATGGGTGCAGCCTAAAAAGCCAAAAAAAATTTTTTTTAATTAAAAAATAAGCCTTCATGGAGATCTCTTATGGCTCAGTGGATTAAGAATCCGACATTGTCACTGCACTGGCTTAGGTCACTGCTATGGTGTAGACTCGATCCCTGGCCCAGGGAATTTCCACATGATGCGAGTTCAGCCAAAAAAATAAATTTCTCATAGAACCAGTCTCACCTTTTCTTTTTAGAAATGCAATGAGTTCTTGGCCCCTTGCTCCTCCATAGAGTCTCCTAGAACCTGAAGGACAGTGCAGACTGTGTCTGACATCTGAGAAATCTGGACGATGGGAGACTGGCGGGTAGTTACTCTGATGGCAGAGGAAAGGGAGGCATTAGGGAAACCTCACATTCTCAGAATTTATCTGAGCAAAAAGAATGGAGATATTTCCCAAGGGCCAGTTTTGAGCCATAAGTAAGAGAATATTTTCCTTTGTGACATCATCTTAGAGCCATGTAAGAGGACCAACTTCATAAAGAACTAGAACTCCTAGCAATCTAAGTAACCAGGTGGAAAAGATGCATTTTCTCACATGAATGAAACTGCAGATGAGAGATTCCCAGAAAGAGATGTCCAAAAACACTCATAGAAGACCTCCTTGATAGAAAAGGTCTGCTTTAAATTCCCGCCCAGGAGTTTCTGCTGTGGCTCAGCAGAAACCGACTAGTATCCGTGAGGATGTGGGTTCAGTCTCTGGCCTCACTCAGTGGGTTAAGGATCTGGCGTTGCTGTGAGCTGTGGTGTAGGTTGCAGATACATCTCGGATCCGGTGTTGCCATGACTGTGGCATAGGCTGGCAGCTGCAGCTTCAATTTAACCCCTAGCCTGGGAAATTTCATATGCTGCAGCTGCAGCCCTAAGCAAACAAACAAACTTCCGCCCAGTCCAGGGTGTTCTGATACCAACTCATAACAGTACTGGATAAGTAGGGCCTTTCCTATTGCTCCCCTCCCTTTCCCTGCTTGAACCCTGGAGGAGTCAGAGACCACCTAATGAGTGCATGGGGAGGAGAGAAAATCTAGTTAGGAAATACAGATACGTATCATGCTGTCAATTCCCGCTGCAAGCTTTCTACCTGCACAGACTCAGATTCAGGATGAGGAATAAGCTTCAATTTTTGGATGTCGAAAGTTGTGACTATTACCTAAGATTATACTTTTTTTTTTTTGGCCTTTTAGGGCCGTACCTGTGGCATACAGAGGTTCCCAGGCTAGGGGTGGAATCGGAGCTGTTGCTGCCAGCCTACGCCAGAGCTACAGCAACGCCAGATCCGAGCCACCTCTGTGACCTACACCACAGCTCGCAGCAATGCTGGATCCTTAACCCACTGAGCAAGGCCAGGGATCGAACCCGCAATCTCATTGTTCCTAGTCGGATTCGTTTCTGCTGCACCACCACAGGAACTCCAGATTATACATCTTAATTCATAAACTGAGACCATTTCTCATGATCAAAGGACTTTTTATTTGGAGCAGCCAAATAAGTGAATGACTATTCATTTACTTCAGGGCAAAAAAGTATTGGCCCCACAATTCAGCTTATAAGGACAACAGCAGGAAGAAAACAATGACACTGCAGGACTATATCCCATGATCTTACTCATTTGCAGTATCAGATGCCTATTATCTTTTTCCACTGCTGAATTAAACTTGCTAATATTTCATTTAGGAAGCTTGCACCTACATTCTTAAGTGTGGTTAATGGATAATTTTCTTCTCTTGTTTTGTCCTTATCAGCTTTGGTAGCACAAGTTTTACTAACTTCATAAAAATGATCTGCATAGCTTTCCCCCTTCTCTATCATCTGAAACAGATAAAATATAAGAACTGTATGTTTGTTGATGACTTTGTAAAACTTGTCTTCTAAACCATCTGATTTTGGGGTGACTTTGGGGGACAGGAGACTGGATAACATCACCTGTAATTCCCCTTGGTACAAATAAGGTCTCACTTGCGGGGGAGCTAACAAAGGGTGGGGCGCCATTCTCCCTCTGCATGGTGGGACCCTCACTCTTCTCTTAGGACACCTCAGGTAGCATGGATGGCCCCGGGGCTCGTGGTGAAAGGAGAATGCCAGTGTGGATTTGGATATCAGATTTTAGTAAAGTCGGATATCTTTTTTTTTTTCTTTTAGATTAAAATTAAATAGATACTGAAGGAAAAAGGAAAATGTTGCCTTCCTATACACCAGTGGAACCTTTATGCATCCCATCTTTGGAGACCAGTGCACTAGTGAGTGGCTATAACCAGCAGCTAAAGAAGTTCCTGTAGGGCCCCTGAGGGGAAAGGGAGAGGCAAGAGAAGGGATGGCCTCGGCAGTAGTTTTTTAAGCTGTGGGAGGCAGCACGATATTGTGCATTTTCACTCTAGTCCAATCAGAAGAATCCCTGAGCACACTTGTTAACAAAAGAGAGTCCCAGACTTATTGAATCTTGGGATGAGGTGGTGCCTGAGAACCTGTATTTTCATTGTAATAACCACTGCAGAAAGTCTTATAAATGGGCAAGTTTGGGAAACATACAAAAGGAGAATAAGCATGGACTTTGGAGTTAGGCCAGAGCTGAAAAATGACTCACTCTTTAATAGTTGTGGGCTTAGAGAGTGCCATTTAATCTCCCTATGCCTCCATGCCCTTATTTAGGAAAGGGGGTTAGTTGTACCTCCCTGGCAGGGTAGCCATAAGGATTAAATGAGAAGATACATGTAAAACATTCTGCACAATGTCCAGCATTTGGTAAATGGTCGTCTTTATTGCAGACAGGCTTCTGGGAGAAGATACGAGGCTTAAATTTCCAATCTACAAAGACGATCATTCCTGAGGTTGAGATGAAGGGATAGTGTCTGAGTTTTTCTTGTTTGTTCAGCATTCAGTCCCATTTTTCTGGTAACACTGACTATTTTTTTCCTCAGGGAATTATCACCACCTTCTAGTGCTTGTTCACGTGGTTCAGGTTGTTGGATCTGACCCAGCCCTTCACTTTCAAGGCTGAGTGTGATCTAGGCCTGGCCAATCAGCATGCTCCATTCCCCTTGGCTGCCATGATTGGTTCTGAATAAGGAGCATGATCCAAGTTAGTCCAATGAAATTCAGTCTTGGGACTAGAGCTGTGAACCTAGAGCAGAGCTGCCAGCTGACCTCTTGCCAGAGGAGAGAGGGCCCACCTGAGAAGGCAGCAGGAGAAGAGAGAAGGGCCAGGATACGGGGACCAAAGGACCAAAGCTCATAAATATTTTTGAGCCCTGCAATCTAAATGTGCTGAAGCAATTCCATGCTGGGACTTTTCAGTTATGTGAGCCAATACTTTTTTTTTTTTTTAATTAAGACAGTTTGAGTCAAATTTTCTGTTACTTGCATTCAAAAGGATGCTAACAATTAATTTTAAGGCATTTCTTCTACTTTGGTCTCCAGCTTACTGTATAATCATATAAGCCCCTTTCTTGTCTGATACATTTCCTAACTTTATTAGGAAGAAGCAAGCCCATGGCCTCAGCATTTAGACTTGACGGATAATGGAAATTGCGAAGGCATGATCACTCTCTGGGGATTAGAACACTCAAATCCTTTCCAACTAAATGGATTCTTTTCTCTCAGGGTGGGAAGGAGCTGATATTTAGGTAGGTCTCTGTTTTTGTTCTTCAAACTCTGAGAAAGGTTGCCGTTAAAGGGCAACACAACAATTAAAAGCTGTTGGATATGAGAATGACAAGCTTGGCTGGTATGCAATACTGTGCAGCTGAGATGATTATTCTCAATTAATGGGCAAACATTACACAATTGTCTCTTTCAAGTCCAGAGTGCTAATATATAATACACAATCAGAGGGCATTGTACATCGGAATATAACTCATTAGCCAGTGCCAATTCTTTACCCCCTAGAAATAAAATAGTCCGTTGTCTGTGAAAGCTGCAGTTTTGAGTCTTTTGAATTTGCAGCTATAGGCCAGGTGAAGGACTTCTATTTGGGAAGAATCCAAGTGAATTGGGAATTGAAATTCCTATTGGGAATTCATTATTACGGTAAAATCAGTGTTAGTAGAATAAGGTGTGGAGGTCGGGGAGGGAAGGTGGCCTTTGATCTCCCATGCCTCCCACCAGGAACCCCGTTCAAAGACTCTTGGCCAGTCTGGCAGGGGCAGCATCTGCCCTGTTGAGGGACATCCCAGAATGGCCATGTCCCTCTGTGACTGCCCAGTGAATGCCAAATAGACTGGGTCATTTTATTCAAACCTGGAAGATTTGGCTGCCTGGGCACATGCTCTGTGGATGAACTCACTTTTGCTTTAGTTCACATGGCTGCTGAAGCCTGAGCAGCTCAGACAGCAAGGAACAGAAGTGAGGAGAACACAGGGCAGGAGATCAGAGAAATCTGCGAAAGAGAATTGAATTACTGTTGTATCGCAGGGTGTAGGAGACTCTGGGACAGATTGATGGCAGAGCCTACCCAGCTGGCAGGGAGAAGAGAACTGTCACAGGCAGCTGTGCTGAGCCAGCTGCCTTGTGTGTGCACATAGAATGCAAGCTAACTGGGAGCAGGAAATCTTAACAGTTATGGAAACCACCCAGCAGTCTATCCACCCACCTAACTGGAAAACAAAGCAGGTCTGGACTGTAAATCCCCCCAAACCGAAGTGGTATCTACAGTACTATCCATTTTCTTGTTTCACAGGGCATGTCTCCACCAGTCTTTCAAAAAACACTTATTAAGAGCTTCTAGGAGTTCCCATCGTGGCGCAGTGGTTAACGAATCCGACTAGGAACCATGAGGTTGCAGGTTCGGTCCCTGCCCTTGCTCAGTGGATTAAGGATCCGGCGTTGCCGTGAGCTGTGGTGTAGGTTGCAGACTCGGCTCGGATCCTGCGTGGCTATGGCTCTGGTGTAGGCCAGTGGCTACAGCTCCGATTAGACCCCTAGCCTGGGAACCTCCATATGCCGCGGGAGCGGCCCAAGAAATAGCAACAACAACAACAACAAAAAAGACAAAAGACAAAAAAAATAAAATAAAATAAAATAAAGAGCTTCTAAATGTCAGGGCTGGCCATGCTAAGTGCTGGGGATGTGAAAGAAATATGTACAGTGCTTCCCTCTAAGGAGCTCAGCACTTAGTAAACAATTACAAAAAGGGGGGAAATGCAGGAGGAGCTTGGATAAAAGAGAGCACAGGTACTGTAGGAACACAGGAAACAGGCACCAGATTATATAAGTTGTGATCTAAAGCTAAAGAATTGGTATCTTCACACACGCATGAACCACTCTTCAAACGCCACTCAACTCATATCTAATCCCATGGCCCTTAACATCTAGCTATAATTTAATGTTTTTTTCTTCTCTGTATGTTCACTGATATGTTTTCATATCTTGGATGTCTTTCTTTTTGAGTATGTTATTTACTCTAGTCGGTAGAATAAGATATTAAAAAGCCAAGGCTTTAATTTTATGGAATACTTAGCTTCATCTGGAAAGAGGACTAGGCCCCCACGACCAGAGGTTCACCTTCTCAATCTGAGTCGGAAGCCTAGCAAATGTCGTCTGTGTCCTTGTTTACTGGGGCCTGAGCAAGAGACAAAAAGGAGTTCCCTTCGTGGCTCAGTGGAAATGAATCTGACTGGCATCCATGAGGATTCAGGTTCGATCCCTGGCCTCACTCAGTGGGTTAAGGACCTGATGTTGCTGTGGCTGTGGTGGAGGCCAGCAGCTATAGCTCAGATTTAGCCCCTAGCCTGGGAACTTCCAATGCCATGGGTGCAGCCCTAATTTTAAAAAAGAGTGACACAAAAAGATTTTTACTCCATTCAAACCCATCGTCATTATCAGATTCTTATGCCACTGGCAGGATGGGGTAGCTTTTAGGTAATGAAGGCACTATTATACCCATATATAATGATAAATATGTGTGTGCCTGTGCATGTGTAATGTTTTGCAATCACGCTGAGGGCAGCATTAATAGCAATTACTATGAACCTACAAGCATAATCACAGATTCTGACAAGGCACACTCCCCCATACCTTTCACGTCTGTGCTCAATGTCACCTCCTCAGTCTTCTCCTGATCACCACTAGAATGTAAAGTCACTGGGATTTTTATCTATTTTGTTCACTGTCTGCAAAAATACATTAAACAACACATTCAAAAAGAAAGATGAGGAGTTCCCGTCGTGGCGCAGTGGTTAACGAATCCGACTAGGAACCATGAGGTTGCGGGTTCGGTCCCTGCCCTTGCTCAGTGGGTTAACGATCCGGCATTGCCATGAGCTGTGGTGTAGGTTGCAGACGAGGCTCGGATCCTGCGTTGCTGTGGCTCTGGCGTAGGCCGGTGGCTACAGCTCCGATTCAACCCCTAGCCTGGGAACCTCCATATGCCGAGGGAGCGGCCCAAGAAATAGCAACAACAACAACAACAACAACAACAATAACAACAACAAAAAGACAAAAAGACAAAAAAAAAAAGAAAGAAAGATGACCAAGATGTGAAAACATATACAGAGAATATACAGCGAAGAACACAGACATCAAGTTTTTTCTAGACTTCAATCACTCGGGGAATATTTTTACAACATTGAGGTCATGGATATGAGCTAATGGGACAAAAGAAAACTGTGGGGTGGACATAATGGCATCTGAAGACTGGCTTAGTGACAGAGGACAATCACAAACTCTTCAGCTTTACATCACAACTTATAAGATGTGGCACTACCTTCAGGTCACAGTTCTGAAAACAGTGCCCGCCACATGATAGGTCCTCAGTAACTTTTTATTGAATGTCAAGTGCTCTTTAATGAAGATTGCTTTTTTTTTTTCCTTCCTTTTAGTACACACCTGTGGCATATGGAAGTTCTCTGGCTAGGGGTCAAATTGGAGCTGCAGCTGAGGCCTATGCCACAGCCACGGCAACACGAGATCCGAGCCACATCTTCAACTACGCTGCAGTTTGTGGCAACACCAGATCCTTAACCCACTGAGTGAGGCCAGGGATTGAACCCACATCCCCATGGATACTAGTCAGGTTCTTAGTCCACTGAGCCACAGAAGATCCTTGAATCTTTCATTTACTGTTTTTCATTTAATTTTGTAAAAGGATAGTATGTTGACATAGTCCAACATTCAAAAAAACAACATTAAAGAAAAGAAAAAACATGCATTTTAGTGTTAAAAAAAAAAAACAAACCACAAAGCCTTTTCCTCATCCTTTTCTCTGCCTGATCAGTTCCCACATCTGGCATAACAACTTTGTCCCATAACCATTTTTATTACTTTCCTTCCAGACTTTGTTTATACAAACCAAATACAACTATACTTTTATTTTATTATACAAATAACATACTATACATCTACTATTAGCCTTGCTTTTTTTAACTCAATAATGTAACCTGATGAATGAAGAAAACGGATAAAGAAAATTTCTTTATCCATTCATCATATCCATATATTATATACAATAAATACATTGTGTGTACACACACATGTACACAGTGGAATATTATTTTGTCATAAAAAAAGAAGGAAACTCTGCCATTTATGGTAACATAGGTGGACCTAGAGGGCATTATGCTAAGTGAAATGAATCCAACAGGAAAAACAAATACTGCATGATCTCATTTATATGTGAAATCTAAAAAACTCAGATTCATAGAAACAGAACACTTGGTGGTTTCCAGAGGCCGGAGAGGGGAGGGGGAACTGAGTGAAGACAGTCAAAAGGTACAAAATTCTAGTCCTAAGATAAGTAAATTCTAAAGATGCAACATATAGCATAGTGACCATAGTTAACAATACTTGAAAGTTGCTAAGAGAGTAGATCTTATAAGTTCCCACAATAAGAAAAAAAAAATTATATGAGGTGATAGATGTTAACTAAATCTATTACAATCTTTCTGAAACATATACATTCATCAAATCATTATGTTATACTTTTTTTTTTGGTCTTTTAGGGCCGCACCTGCCAGATAAGGAGGTTCCCAGGCTAGGGCTCAAATAGGAACTATAGTGGCTGGTCTACACTACAGCCACAGCAATGTGGGATCTGAGCCACGTCTGTGACCTACACCAAAGCTCACAGCAACACCCTATCCTTAACCCACTGAGCGAGGCCAGAGATTGAACCTGTGTCCTCATGGATACTAATCAGATTCATTTCCACTGAGCCCCTACGGGAACTCCTTATGTTATACTTCTTAAACTAATACAATGTTATATGTCAGCTGTTTCTCAAGAAAATGGAAAGGAAAGGTGTAACTTGGAGATTCTTCATATTCAACTTGGTGTTTTCAATTTTTTTTTTTTTACAGTTCCAGTCAATTCTATTTATTAAATATTCTGCAATTTATTAAACCAGCCCATGTGGCTGGACATTTGTGTTGTTTTCAGTCATCTGCTATTAAAAAAAACAAAAGTTTTCAACAAATTGTTAAAAAATAACAATTATATTATACTATACAATAGGATAAATTCCCAGAGGTAGGAGTGCTAGGTCACACAGTCTATGTATTGGTAATTTAATATATATTGCCAAATTTTATTCCAAAAGGGTTATATAAGTTTATATCCTCATCATCCTTGCCAACAGGATTTTACCAAACTTGAGGTGTTGCTATTCTAGTAAATAAAACATAATCTCAATATGGTTTATATTTGCATTTCTATTATGACACAGAGCACTTTTTATCTCCATGAATGGACCACTTTCTTATGTTCCTATTAGGTTAATAGTATTTTTATACTAGGCTTATAAGAAGCACATCACATACAGGGACATCAGCCCTTTCTCTTTAATGTGACTTTCAATTTTTTTCCCCAGTAGTGTGTTGGTTAGTGTTTAGCAATGGTCTCTGAGGAAAATAAATCCTGGTTTAAAGCATTTGCCAATTTCCATGACGTAAATATTCCCACCGCAGCCAATTTCAAGCTACCAACAAAACAGCACTAAACGTGGAATTGGGAAGAAATGTGCAGCATCAGGCCATTATGGAATATCTCCATGATACAGACACAATAAATGTAAATCCTCCCAGAGCATAGATGGTGGCCATTATGTATCAACTCCAAGATGCAGACATGATAGATACAAACCTCTCCAAGAATATGGATGATAACAAAATGCAGTTAAACAATTAGAGTGATGAGTTTGTGAATATATATTACCTTTGTTTGTAACAGTCTTTATTTAATTATGTTAATATAACTTAATTTTAAACAATGGCTGTGTTTGACAACCAGCTTGCAAAATTTCTGAAATTTAATAATCAGCTCCTGTGAGCCAGTGCAGGCTGTCTCCAACACACCACTGCTTTGTATACAATTTGTTTGTTGCCTTTTGACTTCTTTTTTCAAATGATGTTTTTCATCATACAAATGTTTGATTCTGATGTAGTTTTATTTATCAGTCATACGAAACTTTTATGGTTTCATGTTTACATTTAAATCTTCAATCCATTCAGATATAGTGTATGGTGGGAGGTGGGGCTTCTACTTTCATTTCTTTCCAGATGCTAATCCAGTTATCTCATAGCAATTATTGAATAGTCTGTCTTTTCCCACTGATTTATAAGGCCATCTTTACCTAATGCAGCCTTCTTGATTTCAATGAACATGGTACTTATCATTTGATGTTTTAATTATGATTATAGTTTATAAGCAATTTCCTTGTGTCTGCTAGTTTGATTCTTCAACCTGTGATGGTGGGCTTGGTGATTTATAATAGTTACAATTTATCTTTGCCTTTTTTAGAGCTGCACCCACAGCATATGGAGGTTCCTGGGCTAGGGGTCGAATTCGTGCTGTAGCTACCAGCCTACACCACATCACAGGAACAGGATCCAAGCTGTGTCTGTGACCTACACCACAGCTCACCGAAATGCCGGATCCTTAACCCACTGAGCAAGGCCAGGGATCAAACCTGCATCCTCATGGATTCTAATGAGATTCGTTTCCACCGAGCCACAGTGGGAACTCCATTTATAATATTTTTATACTCCGTATATTTTCCCATCCTCTGCCTCTTGAATCCTTTAGGGAATTCTCCCTTCCCACAATGTTATCCTGGAAAGGCTGTCAATTATGGTACACTGGCCAAATACAGGGTTATAAATATGACCTAGGCTGGCCAATCAAAAAAATCCCAACAGGAGTTCCCGTCGTGGCGCAGTGGAAACAAATCCAACTAGGAACCATGAGGTTGCGGGTTCGATCCTTGGCCTTGCTCAGTGGGCTAAGTATCCGGCGTTGCCATGAGCTATGGCATAGGTTGCAGACGTAGCTCGGATCCTTTGTTGCTGTGGCTCTGGCGTAGGCCAGTGGCGACAGCTCCAATTAGACCCCTAGCCTGGAAACCTCCATATGACGCAGGTGCAGCCTGAGAAAAGACAAAAAAAAAAAAAACCCAACATAGAAATTAGTTAAGGTTTTGATGTTTGACCTGAGCAAGGTAATATAATCTGCCCTGGAAGTGATATTTGAACAAGGTTTTCTGCTGGAACTGTTAAGCTGGGAGGTAAGTTTTTAGATCTTCTTAACTGACACATAAATTAAAACTGTCTGAGGAAAAGCCAAACAAAAACAAGCAGAGCTAAGAAATGGAGAACCAGAAAGTTTGAATGCATCCTTTGGGTCTTTGGACCCATCCTTGATATACAGGAATAAAAGCCTACAATTTCCTTTTTTAAAACTTATGTTCAATGTAGATTCTTATAATTTGCAATCAAAGCATTCTAATCCTCTTCAATAGATATTACTGTTCCCACAGGATAGAAAGCCCAGAATTAAACCCATGCACTTACAGCCAACTAATCTATGACAAAGGAAGCAAGACTATACAATGGAGAAAGGACAGCTTGTTCAATAAGTGGTGCTGGGAAAACTGGACAGCCACATGGAAAAGAATGAAATTAGAACACTCCCTAACACCATACACAAAAATAAACTCCAAATGGATTAAAGACCTAGATATAAGACCAGACACTATAAAACTCCTAGAGGAAAACATAGGCCAAACACTCTCTGACATAAACGACAGCAACATCTTCTCAGATCCACCTATCAGAGTATTGACAATAAAAAGAAAAATAAACAAATGGGACCTACTCAAACTTCAAAGTTTCTGCACAGCAAAGGAAACCCTAAACAACACAAAAAGACAACCCACAGAATGGAAGAAAATCTTTGCAAGTGAAACGACTGACAAGGGATTAATCTCCAAAATTTATAAACTTCTGCAGCTCCATACCAAAAAAACAAACAACCCCATCCAAAAATGGGCAGAAGATCTAAACAGACAATTCTCCAAAGAAGACATACAGATGGCCGAGAAACACATGAAAAGATGTTCAGCGTCACTCATTATTAGAGAAATGCAAATCAAAACCATGATGAGGTACCACCTTACACCAGCCAGAATGGCCATCATCCAAAGTCCACAAACAATAAGTGCTGGAGAGGGTGTGGAGAAAAAGGAACCCTAGTACACTGTTGGTGGGATTGTAAATTGGTGCAACCACTGTGGAAAGCAGTATGGAGATTCCTCAGAAAACTAAACATAGAACTACCATTTGATCCAGCAATCCCACTCCTGGGCATCTATCCAGAGAAAACCACGACTCGCAAAGACACATGTACTCTGATGTTCATTGCAGCACTATTTACCATAGCCAAGACATGGAAACAACCTAAATGTCCATGAACCAGAGAGTGGATCCAGAAGATGTGGTACATATACACAATGGAATATTACTCAGCCATCAAAAAGAATGAAATACCACCATTTTTAGCAACATGGATGGACCTAGAAACTATCACGCTAAGTGAAGTCAGCCATACAATGAGACACCAACATCAAATGCTTTCACTGACATGTGGAATCTGAAAAAAGGACAGACGGAACTTCTTTGCAGAACAGATGCTGACTCACAGACATTGAAAAACTTATGGTCTCCGGAGGAGACAGTTTGGGAGGTGGGGGGATGTGCTTGGGCTGTGGAATGGAAATCCTGTGCAATCAGATTGTTATGATCATTATACAACTACAGATGTGATAAATTCATTTGAGTAATAAAAAAAAAGATATTACTGTTCCCATATTACAGAGGAAGAAACAGAGGCTGGAAAGGTTAAATTCAGTCAGTGATAATGTGTTTCCCACTCTTAGCTTTTACCTTCTGGGACCCATCCTTCCTGGCAGCTGCTTATTTTGTATACTGTATCCCAAAGAGTCTCTGATGATGCTTAGGAAGAAAGGCCATATAAATGTATCAAGGCTGCTTATTATTTTCTAAAATAATCAAAATCCTAAATTAGATCTGTTCTATTTCCCCTCATCACCATTTCTTTTCCTGTAGCAAGGTGAAAGTCTCCCTGACCTGACTTCTCAATAAGGTCTTGGCTTTATCCTTGGTGCCTTTGGCTGGAAAAGTGTAGAAGGTCATTGCCCATCTCTTGGGATAGAACATGATGGAAGATACTATGAGAAAAAGAATATATATACATATGACTGTGTCACTATGCTATACAGCAGAAACTGGCACAAATTGCAAATCAATTATACTTTAATAAAAAATATATTTTAAAAATATATGTCCTATTCAAATCAGCCCCACAGCTTCTATTCATATTGGGAAGAGAAATTGGATTTTCTAAAGCCCCTCCTTTTTTTTCTTTTTTAGCTGCAACACAGCATATGGTAGATCCCAGGCCAGGGATCGAACCCAAGTCACAGTTGAAACCTATGCCACAGCTGTGGCAATGCAAGACCCTTAACCCACTGTGCCAGACCAAAATCAAACCCCCACCTCAGCAGCAACCTGAGCCACCACAGAGGCAATGCCATATCCTCAACCTTCTGGGCCACAGCAGGAACTCCTAAAGCCCTTTTATAATTGGGAATTTCTTTATACTATCTGGAGTAGAGTACACCTTAAAAAATATTCTGAGTTACACACCAATCAGAATGGCCATCATTAATAAGTCCACAAATAACAAGTGCTGGAAGGGTTGTGGAGAAAAGGGACCCCTCCTGCACTGTTGGTGGGAATGTAAACTGGTACAGTCGCTATGGAGAAGAGTTTGGAGATACCTTAGAAACCTATACATAGAACTTCCATATGACCCTGCAATCTCACTCTTGGGCATATATCTGGACAAAACTCTACTTAAAAGAGACACGTGCACCCGCATGTTCATTGCAGCACTATTCACAATAGCCAGGACATGGAAACAACCCAAATGTCCATCGACAGAGGATTGGATTCGGAAGATGTGGTATATATACACAATGGGATACTACTCAGCCATCAAAAGAATGCCATTTGCAGCAACATGGATGGAACTAGAGACTCTCATACTGAGTGAAATGAGTCAGAAAGACAAAGACAAATACCATATGATATCACTTATAACTGGAATCTAATATCCAGCACAAATGAACATCTCCACAGAAAAGAAAATCATGGACTTGGAAAATAGACTTGCGCCTGCCTGATGGGAAGGGGAGGGAGTGGGAGGGATCGGGAGCTTGGGGTTATCAGACACAACTTGGAATAGATTTACAAGGAGATCCTGCTGAGTAGCATTGAGAACTATGTCTAGATACTCACATTGCAACAGAACAAAGGGTGGGGGAAAAATGTATACATGTAAGAGTAACTTGATCCCCATGCTGTACAGCGGGGGGAAAAATATTCTGAGTTAGAACCAGGTCCTCTAAAAATTCTCTTTCCTATGGAACAGCTAATACTTAGAGTTTCACACTTGGAAATATTTTCATTTACCTTGAAATAGAGACTTCTGTTAAAATGCAAACACCCCCTGAACAGTGTAAACAGGTTCATGCTCAAATCTTATCGGCCATGTGCACCTTAATGCGAATTTAAAGGCTTTCCTCCCAAGTCACTTTTTTTTTTCTTTTTCCTATTTAGGGCTGCATCTATGGCATGCGAAGTTCCCAGACAAGGAACTTCATATGCTGCAGGTGCCAAATTAGAGCTGTAGCTGCCAGCCTACACCACAGCCACAGCAATGTCAGATCCAAGCCAGGTCTGCAATCTTCACCACAGCTTGAGGCAATGCCAGATCCTTAACCCACTGAGCAAAGCCAGGGATCTAACCTCCATCCTCATGGATACTAGTCAGGTTCTTAAATCACTGAACCACAACGGGAACTCCTAAAGTCACTTCTGAGACACATCTATGAACCACAGCCAGAGTTGGGACAAGCTGATATGACAGCTACCTTTAGGAATGAATTGAATTAGACAGAATTCTCTGGGCTCAGAGGAGAGGATCTAATTTAGTTCCAGAACTAGCCATATCATTATTTTCAAATTTTCTTCTATTTGGTAATTTTTGGCATTGCTCAAGACCCTTCATGAGCTGGAATTAATATGCATCAAGAAACCAGACCCAGCCATGTGTAGCATGTAACTGCAGCTGTCCCATACTGTCAGCAAACAACAGCTCCCTGAGCAATTTACTACCTGGACAGAACTTCATTTCTTAAGCTTATCTGTTCTCAACTGTCATCCAATATCCTAGTGGATTCCTCATCCATAAAATTTCAACTCCCCAAACAAGTTTCTATTCCAAGCTTTTTTATAGTGGCTCACGGTGTCTTTGCGCCACCATTTTTTAGTGACTGCACACATCTTCCTTTAGGTTATATTCCAAGTGCTCTAATGCCCTTCAGTGAAAGTCCAAGAGAAGGCAAAACTATGTTGAAGAAAAAGACATCAGCAAAATGGCAGACTAGGAAGCTCCAAGCTTTCATTCCTCCACAGAAGTATTTTTTTAGAAGGTAGAAACCGTCTGAACCAGCCTTACTGGAATGTTGGAAAACACTCAAAAGTTCACAGCTGCCAAACAAATACCCAGTTAAGAAAGAGCCATCTTCAAAATGGTTGGAAGTTTTGCAGCATTTTTACTTACCCTTGCTCTACCCCCTCCCCAGCATGGCAGTGCCTTTGGTCTTGAAGTGGTGGCAGCCTGGTTTCCAGTATCATTCCTCAAACTAGAAGAAGCAGAGCAGAAATTAATTGCAAGTTATTTTGTACATCTTTTGTACACTATCTGGTGTATACCTGAAAGACTGACATCAGAGCTTGTCTCTGTTATATCTAACTCAGAAATCATGTGGGGAAAGTGGTGGACACCACTGATAAAAGTTGTAAGATGACTATAGACCAGCCTACTGGGGCAAGAGATTATAGGTAGAAATGTACAATAGACTTTCTAAGGTGTAGAGGAAAAGCTGGAGTGAGACTGGGAATTTAGGACATTCGAAAGCATAAAAATATGGGTGGGGGGATTTAGGAAGCCATATGCATAGCCAGACAAAATGCATGCTCAGAAAAGAGCTGAGAAGACCTTAAGCTTTTACCTTAGGCTGATCACTAGCCTCAGTACAAGACTAGGTAAGTGTTGAAGGAATGTCTTAGTAAAGAGCTGATCTGTAAATACTAGAAAAGTTCCTGGCATGCAAGGAAATCACTATTAAAACATCAGATTTTGAGCTGAATATGAGCTAAAGGAACAGAGACTTCAGTGATCACACCTGACAAGTGATAGCCTCTCCAAAAATAGTTAGAAAAACACTCAAAACAAACAGACTACTATAATCTTCAACAAAAACAACCACAATGAAAACAAAACCAAAAAACCCAGAGAAAAGGGAAGAATCTGATTTCCAGAATTATAATACTGTAATAGTTAAATGTCAAATTTTCAGCAAAATAAGACTGCAAGGCAGAGCTAGGAACAGGAAAATGTTCAAAGGAAGAAAACTAATTCACAAAAACCATTCCTGAGGAAGCCCAGACATCAGACTTATTACATAAAACTTAAATATGCTCAAAGATCTAAAGGAAACTATAGATAAAGAACTAAAGGAAACCAGGAAAATGATCCATGAATAAAATGAAAATATCAACAAAAATACAGAAATTATAAAAAGGAATCAAACAGACTCTGGAGCTGAAAATTACAATAATTGAAATGGAAATTTCATTAGAGGAATTCAACAGCATATTCAAGCAAACAGAAGAAAGAACCAGCAAACTTGAAAATAAGATAATCAAAATTATGGAGTCTGAAGTGAAGAAACAAAAAGAATGAAGAAAAATGAACTAAGGGCCTATGAAACATACAAATGTACACATTATGGGAGTACCAGAAGAGAAAAGGAAAAAGCAGGAAAGAAATTAGTTGAAGAAATCATGCCAAACATCCGAACTTTGCTGAAATAAATCTGTAACTCTTAAGAAGCCCAATGAATTCCAAGTAGGTTAAACTCAAAAAGGCCCAACCAAGACATGTAAGCAAACTGTCAAAAGATAAAGAGAAAAGTGAATCATCACCATGAACTAAAGGTTCTCAATACAATATCTCACAAGAAACCCTGGAGGCCAGAAAGACATGGGATAAAGTCTTTAAAGTGCTGAAAGATAAAACATGTCAACCAAGAATTCTATAGCCAGCAAAACCTTCCTTCAAAAGTAAAGGAAGGAGTTCCCGTCGTGGCGCAGTGGTTAATGAATCCAACTAGGAACCATGAGGTTGCGGTTCGGTCCCTGCCCTTGCTCAGTGGGTTAACGATCTGGCGTTGCTGTGAGCTGTGGTGTAGGTCGCAGTCTCGGCTCAGATCCCGAGTTGCTGTGGCCCTGGCGTAGGCTGGTGGCTACAGCTCCGATTGGACCCCTAGCCTGGGAACCTCCATATGCCGCGGGAGCAGCCCAAGAAATAGCAAAAAGACAAAAAAAAAAAGTAAAGGAAAAATTAAGATATTCCCTCCCAGATAAACAAAAGCTGAGGGAATTGATTACCACTAAGCTGGCCCTACCAAAAATGCTAAAGTGAGTCCTTCAGGTTAAATGAAAGGATGCTAGACAGTACCTCAAAGTTGTATGAAAAAAAGATCTCTGATGAAATGTGTAAGAGAAAAATTCATAAAGAATAATGATAAGGTCACTGCATATGTAATTAGTTAAAATGAAGTCATATTGTAATTGGGTGGACTCCTAGTCCAGTATAGCTGGTGTCCTTATAAAAAGGGGAACTTTGGAGACAGGCGTACAAAGAGAATGCTATATGAAGGTGAAGGCAGAGATCAAGGTGATGTTTCTACAAGCCAAGGAACACTGGATATTGTCAGGAGACCACTAGAAGGTAAGGAGGAGGTATGGAACAGATTTTCTCTCACAGCTTTAGAAGAAAGGAACCTTGCTGACATGTTTATCTTGGACTTCTAGCCTCCAGAACTGTGGGACAATAAATATCTCTTGCTTAAGTCACCCAATTTGTAGTAATTTCTTAGAGCATTAGGAAACTATTATAAGCATATAATAAAGATGTAATTTGCGACATCAATAACATAAAGTGGCAGGGGAAGACAGAGCTATATAGGAGTAGGGCTTTTGTATGCAATTGAAATTAAGTTGGTATCAATTCAAATAAGGTTGTTATAACTTTAAGGTGTTACTGGCAACCATAACCACACTCACAAAAATATTGTTAGAGAATATATACAAAAGGAAACAAGAAGGGACTCAAAATGTGTC
Organism: Phacochoerus africanus; assembly: GCF_016906955.1. Taxonomy (NCBI): domain Eukaryota; kingdom Metazoa; phylum Chordata; class Mammalia; order Artiodactyla; family Suidae; genus Phacochoerus; species Phacochoerus africanus. The sequence continues at coordinate 56,601,440 of NC_062554.1, read as the reverse complement.
ACTACAAAAAATCAACAAAACACAAAAGAAAGCAATAATGGGAGCTCCAATCGTGGCTCACTGGCTAACGAGTCTGACTAGGAACCATGAGGTTGCAGGTTTGATCCCTGGCCTCGCTCAGTGGGTTAAGCATCTGGCGTTGCCATGAGCTGTGGTGTAGGTCACAGACACAGCTTGGATCCGGCATTGTTGTGGCTGTGGTATAGGCCAGTGGCAACAGCTCTGATTAGACCCCTAGCCTGGGAACCTCCATGTGCTACAGGTGCAGCCCTGGAAAAGACAAAAAAGACCAAAAAAAAAAAATCAGACAAAACAGATGTTAAGTCAAAGACTGTTACAATAGACAAATAATGACATTATATATCTATAAAAAAGTCCATTCATCAGGAGGATATAATAATTATAAGCATATCTGCACCAAACAGCAAAACCAAAAAATATATGTAGCAAACCTTGACAGAATTGAATGGAGAAAGAGTCCTACAAAAATAGTTAGAGATATCCTACTCCCAATAATGAATAGAATAACCAAACAGAAGATTAATAAAGAATAGAGGATCTAACACTATAAACCAAATATATATGTATGCAGAAAACTCCATCAACAACAGAATACACAATTTTTTCAAGTACACATGGAACATTCTCCAAGATAGACCATATCAAAACAATTCTTAATGTATAAAAGACTGAAATCAGGAGTTCCCGTCGTGGCGCAGTGGTTAACGAATCCGACTAGGAACCATGAGTTGCGGGTTCGGTCCCTGGCCTTGCTCAGTGGGTTAACAATCTGGCGTTGCCGTGAGCTGTGGTGTAGGTCGCAGACTCGGCTTGGATCCTGCGTTGCTGGGGCTCTGGCGTAGGCTGGCAGCTACAGCTCCGATTCAACCCCTAGCCTGGGAACCTCCATATACTTCGGGAGCAGCTCAAGAAATGGCAAAAAGACAAAAAAAAAAAAAAAAAGACAAATCATACAGAGTATCTTCCTATCAAAATAGAATGAAACTTGAAATCAAAACCAAAAGGAAAATTAGAAAATTCAAAAATATGTGGAGGAGTTCCCATTGTGCCCCAGCCACAGATGCGGTTTGGATCTGGCATTCCTATGGCTGTGGCACAGGCCTCAGCTATAGCTCCAATTCGACCCCTGGCCCAGGAACTTCCATATGCTTCAGGTGCAGCCATAAGAAGAAAAAATAGTATTATTGGAAGTTCTAGTCAGAGCAAGTATGTGGAAGGAAGGAAGGAAAGGGGAGGGAATATTCTTTTTTGTTTGTTTTTTGTCTTTTTGCCTTTTCTAAGGCCGCTCCCTCGGCATATGGAGATTCCCAGGCTAGGGGTCCAATCGGAGCTGTAGCCACCGGCCTACGTCAGAGCCACAGCAACGCAGGATCCGAGCCGCATCTGCAACCTACACCACAGCTCACGGCAACACCGGATCCTTAACCCACTGAGCAAGGCCAGGGATTGAACCCACAACCTCACGGTTCCTAGTTAGATTCGTTAACCACTGGAGCCATGACAGGAACTCGTTTCTGTTTTGTAGATAGGTTCTATATATTTAAGATTCCACATGTATGTGATACCATATGATATTTCTTTCTCTTTCTGCCTTAATTCACTTAGTATGATAATCTCTAGTTGCATCCATGTTGCTGCAAATGGCATTATTTCATTCTTTTTAAAGGCTGAATAATATTCCGCTATATATTGTGTACGTATATATATCTCACATATTTATCCATTCATCTGTCAATGGACCTTTAGGTTGTTTCCATGTCTTGGCTATTGTGAATAGTGCTGCTATGAACATAAGGGTGCATGTATTTTTTTAATTATAGTTTTGTTATGGTATATGCCCAGGAGTAGGATTTCTGGGTCATATGGTAATTTTAAGTTTTTTGAGGAACCTCCATTCTGTTTTCCATAGTGGCTTCACCAATTTACACTCCCACCAAAAGTGTATGATGGTTCCCTTTTCTCTACACCACCTCTAGCATTTGCTTCTTGTAAATTTTTTAATGATGGCCATTTTGAGGTGTGAGGTGGTACCTCATTATAGTTTTAATTTGCATTTCTCTAAAAATTGGGGATGTAGAGGATCTTTTCTTGTGTCTACTGGCCATCTGTATGTCTTCTTTGCAGAAATGTATATTTAGGTCTTCAGCCCATTTTTTGACTGGGTTGTTTGCTTTGTTGTTGTTGACTTGATATGAGCTATTTGTAAATTTTGGAAATTATGCCCTTGTCAGTTGCATTGTTTGCAACAATTTTCTCCCATTCTGCAGCTTTTCTGTTTTTTAGGGGGTTTTTTTTGTTTGTTTTGTTTTGTTTTGTTTTGTTTGCTTTTTAGGGCCACACCTGAAGCCTATGGAAGTTCCTGGGCTAGGAGTCAAATCAGAGCTATATCTGCCAGCCTCTACCACAGCCACAGCAATGCCAGATCCGAGTCGAGTCTGTGACCTACACCACAGCTCATGGCAACATTGGATCCTTAACCTATTGAGCAAGGCCAGGGATAGATCCCACAACCTCATAGATACTAATCAGATTCATTTCCGCTGCACCACAAGGAGAACTCTTGCAGGATGTCTTTTTGTTTTGTTTATGGTATCCTTTGCTGTGCAAAGGCTTTTAAGTTTAATTAGGTCCTATTTGTTTATTTTTGTTTATACAAATATTGCCTTGGGAGACTGACCTAAGAAAGCACTCATACAATTATGTCAGAGAATATTTTTGCTTATGATCTAGGAGGTTTTTTGTTTGTTTGTTTGTTTTGTCTTTTTAGGGCTGCACCTGCAGCATATGGAAGTTCCCAGGCTCGGGGTCAAATTGGAGCTGTAGCTACTGGCCTACACCACAGCTCACAGCAATGCAGGACCCCCAACCCAATGAGCTAGGCCAGGTGTTGAACCAGCATCCTCATGGATACTAGTCAGGTTCATTAACGCTGAGCCACAACGGGAGCTGCTCTTCTAGGAATTTTATGGTGTCATGTCTTATGTTTAATCTTTAAGCCATTTCAAGTTTATTTTTGTCCACAGTGCAAAGGTTTGTTCTAAATTCATTGATTAACATGCAGCTATCCAACTTCCTTGGCACCACTTGCTGAAAAGACTTGTTTCCCATTGTATATTCTTGCCTACAATGGAATATTCTTTAGCCTTGAAAATGAATTAAATTCTGGTACATGCAACAATACAGATGAGCCTTGAAAACACTATGCTAAGTGAAATAATAAAGATACAAAAGGACAGATACTGTATAGTTCCACTTATATGGTTACCAAGAATAGGCAAATTCATTAAACAGAAAGTAGAATAGAGGTTACCAAGGGCTGTTGAGAAGGTGGAATAAGAAGTTATTGTTTAATGGATAAAGAGTTTCTGCTTGGGATAATTAAAGTGTTCTAGACAGGGTTAGTAGTGTTTGCACAATTTAAATGGACTTAGTGTCACTGAATTGTATATTTTAAAATGGTAAATTTCATGTTATAAATATTTTACCACAATAAAAAAGTCTTGAACTATATTGAAGATAAAATGTGTTTTAATAGCCCTCTCAAACCAACTATTAAGTGTCACTTAATTTTTTCCCTTATTCAACCAAAATGTATTGATTGCTAAACAAATGTCAGCTCTCTGATAGGTTCTCAGCTTTCAAAGATGCACAGAATAGTCTTTGTCATAAAAGGCTTTGTCATCTCTTTGGAAAGGTATGAAAGTAAAATTAACAGACAAAACTATGAGGTAAGTACCATGATATTGGTTAAGTGTAGGAAATTTAGGAAGCCTATAGTTAGGAGCATTTAGTTCAAGCAGGAAATACGTGGAAACATTTTCCGAAGGGTGTTAAGAGACCGAGCTGAGTCTCAACATATAGGAGTTAGCCAGGGGAAAGGTGATGAGCTTCTTAGGCAAGAGGAGCAATGTGCAAAAAGACACAAACAGTAAAGAGAATGTGAACAGGAGTTCCTGCTGTGGCTCAGCAGGTAAGGAACACAACTAATATCCATGAGGATGCAGGTTTGATTCATAGCCTCACTCAATGGGTTAAGGATCCAGGATGGCAAGGAGCTGTGGTGTAGATTGCAGATGTGGCTCAGATCCCACATTGCTGTGGCTGTGGCATAAGCTAGCAGCTGCAGCTCCAATATGACCCCTAGCCTGGGAATTTCCATATGCCACAGGTGCAGCCCTAAAAAGAAAAAAAAAAGAGAGAGAGAGAGAATATGAGAAGATGGGAAAAATGAGATAATATATTATATGAAATGGGTGGGGTGGAGTGGAGAGAGGAGGATGAATATTGAAGAGTTGGACAGGGTTCAGAAAATGGATAACTTAAATAATGTGAGAGCTTGTACTTTATCATAAGGGCAATGAGTAGCCATCGTATAAGATTTCAGAAAGAGGAATCATGTGATCAATTCCATCTTTAAAAGGCACCTCCCTGGCTACTCTGTGGACAATGGTCAGAGGAGGGCTCAACTCTTGACATACAGATGAGAACTGATGAAGGGCCTGAACAGGCCTGAACAGCAGCAGGCACCTGCATGGAGACCAGTAGGCAGAGTTAAGAAATCTTCATGAAAACAACCCAGAAGACTAGTGACTGATTGGATATGAGTGATGGGAAGACTCTTGGGTTTCTAGCTTGGGAAATCTGGTGAGTGGTAGTACAGTTCACTGAAATAAGAAACTCTGAAGAAATGGCTCTGGGGCAAGAGAACATTTCTGTTTGGAAATGTTGCATCTGAGATGATGGTGGGGCAGAAACACGGCTATTTAGGTGTGGAGTTTAGGGAAAATGAATAGAAAGGAGAATTAGCCTTAAATTAAAGGAGTCAATGTCTAAACATATAATCACATTATAAAAGTAAGTAGGCTCCTTCCATTCTCCACAGAGCAATTCAAGGAATAGAACAGTTCCTTTATGTGACATCAAAATCTAACCAAATGAGCAGTCACCCACTCAACCCTGCATGGAATAAGACTTATGAAAATAAACTGATTATCGATAAATTTGAAAGCTTTCCAAACTGTTTCATTTTGAAGCAAAAGGGACATTTAACATATATGTTGTGTATGGCAAATCAAATCCTATAACTACTTTTTTTTTCTTTTTTGGCCATACCCATGGCAGGCAAAATTTCTTCAGCCAGTGATCAAACCCATGCCACAGCAGCAATCAGAGCTGCTTCACTGAAATGCCAGATCCTTAACTCACTGAAACACAAAAGAACTCCCTAAATTTGTTTTTATATTTGAGATTAATCCATTGGGAATCTTGTCAACAAAGAGAAAAGAGTAGGTATCAAACAAAAACAAAGCAAAACAAAAATGAAACAAGAGTCAGAGCACCATAGCCACAGCAACGTGGGATCTGAGCCACATCTGTGACCTACACCACAGCTCATGGCAACACTGGATGTTTAACCCACTGACCATGGCCAGAGATCGAACCCGAAACCTCATGGTTTCTAGTTGGATTCGTTTCCACTGAGCCACGATGGGAACTCCCTCTGGTGATCTTTTCAAGGAGGTTTGTATCTTCAATATCCTTGGAAAGTAAAGATAGTGTCTCTTTCTGGAGCAAAAGGTAGTCATACTCACTGTCCAGTGTAAAGAAGATAACCTGTGTTTCCCAGTCAGATTCATTAACCACTGAGCCACGACGGGAACTCCATGCCCTATTCTTTTTTAAATGGGCATTCATCAGTTTTTCCCATAATTGTTTTTCTTTCCTTCCACTGCTGACAGAAATTTATCTTCCTAGTAGGTGTATTCTATCTTCAGAATTCCTAAGGAACTGGATCATATCATATATGGAGAAGAAAAGTAGGCTTTAGAGTAAGAAAATCCTGAGTTGGAATTTCATTCTACCATCTACATGATCATGGACAAATTTATTTATTCGCTCATTCATTCACACAACAAACATGTATAGAGCACATTCTATATGATAGGTCCTGTCCTAAATATATATAATACTAAGCCGAAAATGCTTCGGTTTTGTTCACAGACACATACAAACACAGAGTTACAAAGTAAGATAATTTCTAGAAAATTGGGGGAGTTCCCATCATGGCTCAGTGGAAACGAATCTGAGTAGTATTCATGAGGACACAGGTTTGATCCCTGGCCTCATTCACTGGGTTAAGGATCCAGTGTTGCCATGAGCTGTGGTGTAGGTCGCAGACACAATTTGGATCTGGCATTGCTATGGCTGTGGCATAGGCCAACAACTACAGCTCCAATTTGACCCCTAGCCTGGAAACTTCCATATGCCACGGGTGCGGCCCTAAAAAGACAGCAAAAAAAAAAAAAAAAAAAAAAGATAGCAAGAAAATTGGGGGAAATCGTACAACTAACTCTGCTTTTTTGGAAAGCTTTTGCTGAGACTTGAAGGAAGAAAGGGTGTTTGCCAGGAAGGAAAGGTGGTGAAAATTTTGAGAGATGAAAGGATCCTGGAGAGAAGGGAGAGACAGAGGGACTTTCTGGTAGAAGGAACTATAAAACCCAAGTCAAGGAGACATTAGAACGTAAAACATTGGATTCTAAGAGCTTCAAGAGCTTCAAGTCCTTTTTATAGGGTGGGTGCATGAATGATAGAGATAGGGGTAAGGCTTGATGTGTAAGCAGGGGCCACGTCCTGCACACTCTGCCTCCTTTGCTGCCTGGAGGCACCACTGAGGCACCCTCCTCTCTCTTCACTTAGACTCAAGAAATGCTATTCTTTTTCATACTATTGCTGTTTCATACTTTCTAACTTGGAAACTCCCTCTCATCATTTGGGCACTGGGACAATATATTCATAGTCTCCTCTAAATTCTGTGAGCATCCTATATTACTTGGGGTTCTCCAGAGAAACAAAACAAGTAGGAAATATATGCACAAAGAGAGACAGATTTAAGGAATTAGTTCACACAGTTGTGGGGGCTGGTAATCCCAAAACCTGCAGGGCAGGCTGGCAGGCAGGAAATGCCGGCAGGTTTCTATGCTGCAGTTCTGAGGCAGAATAGCTTCTTCTTTAAGAAATCGCAGTATTTGATCTTAAGGCCTTTAATTGGTTTGAGGAGGCCCATCCACACTACGAAGAGTAATTTGTTTTAACAAAGTCTAGCATGTGTGTGTGTGTGTGTGTGTGTGTGTGTCTGTGTGTGTGTGTGTGTGGCTGTGTGTCTGTGTATATATATAGAGAGAGAATGTTAATCCCACCTAAAAAAAAATATCTTCAAGTTGTTCCCGTTGAGGCTCAATGGGTTAAGAAACTGATTCGCATCCGTGAGAATGTGGGTTCGATCCCTGGTCTCGCTCAGTGGGTTAAGGATCAGGCATTGCTGCAAGCTACAGCATAGGTTGCAGATGTGGCTCGAATCTGGCATTGCTGTGGCTGTGGCATAGGCTTGCAGCTGCAGCTCCAATTCAACCCCTAGCCTGGGAACTACCATATTCCACAGATGCAACCCTAAAAAGAAAAAAATATATACCTTCACAATAACATCCAGACTGGTGTTTGACCAAACAATTCGGCACCACAGCCAAGCCAGGTTGATATACAAAATGAACTGTTGCATATCCCTTGAGACTTCAAACTAGACATATCAGGCAGGAAACAGAATTCAATGAGACGGGTTCTGCAAAAAGAACTATCTTTAGATGTATCATCTCAAGGGAACAAACAAGAGATGCCAAGTTACATGTCAAGAACTGTGAGGGATTTGAGATTTTACCCTATTTGAAAGTAACAAGATAACCTGTTACAGTTTCATGGGTAGCGACAGAGGATATGACACTTCTGGGTCAAGATGAAGGACAGTTGACTTCACAGAGCAATAACAGTAGCCAGTGCATCAGCATTTTTGTTCTGGTTACCTACCCCAGCCCCAGTTCCCCTACAGTGACACTAAGGGGGCTAGATAAAAACTGCACTGTGATGGGTTGAGTTGCAAGCCAGTAAACCCTGAATATAGGAAACCCAATCTTTTAGGGTGGTCACGAGGCATGTCTGCCCTCTAATCTTCATTACACTGGACAGTGAGTATGACTACCTTTTGCTCCAGAAAGAGACACTATCTTTACTTTCCAAGGATATTGAAGATACAAACCTCTTTGAAAAAATCACCAGAGGGAGTTCCCATCATGGCGCAGTGGAAACGAACCCAACTAGAAACCATGAGGTGTCGGGTTCGATCCCTGGCCTCACTCAGTAAGTTAAGGATCCAGTGTTGCCGTGAGCTATGGTATAGGTCGCAGACCCGGCTTCCATCTGGCATTGCTGTGACTGGCGTAGGCCAGCAGCTGTAGCTCCAATTAGCCCTCTAGCCTGGGAACTTCCATATGCAACAGGTGAAGCCCTAAAAAAAAGAAGCAAAAAAGAAAGAAAAGATCACCAAAAACAAAGGGCACTTAGTCCCTTGCTCGCAAGAGGTATAAAAACATGAAAGATCCATGGAAAATTATCTCCTTATAGTACCTAGAAATCAGTGGTGGTAAAAATCTGCTATTCATAGGGCCAAAATGCAAGAAGAAAGAGTTATTTGTGTCCAGCGAGAGCTGGAGCTGGGGAAAAGGGGCCATTAGTGAAACACTAGTCACAGAAATGGCTGCTACTAGAGAGGCAATGCTGAAGCAGGGAGAGAATGGGAAAGAACTCTGATCTCTCTGTTTTGTTTTGTCTTGTTTTGTTGTCTTTTTAGGGCTGCACCCTCAGCATATGGAGGTTTCCAGGCTAGGGGTCGAATCAGAGCTGTAGCTGCTGGCCTACACCACAGTCATGGCAAAACCAGGTCCGAGCTGAATCTGCAACCTACACCACAGCTCACGGCAATGCCAGATCCTTAACCCACTGAGCATGGCCAGGGATCAAACCTGCATCCTCATGGATGCTAGTCAGGTTCATTTTCACTGAACCATGATTGGAACTCCTCATCTCTCTTTCTGTCACACCCTGATTTTTGGCCAGTGACTCCAATTGGTCAAACCTCACATGAAGCCAGGTAGCAAAGAAACCTAGCTGATATGGTTCTCAGGAGTCAGTCTCCGTGCCCAAAGCAGCACTGGGAGAAGACTGGAAAACCTATCTGGGATGCAGTGGAGGAAAATAATCCGTATAATATATGGTCCCTCCCATATTTTAGCTTCAAATCTTCTTGACTTTCTGGGATCAAATGACCTTCACTCTATTCACTCTAGTCAACTACTCCCAAGGCTACACAGCACACAGGACTCTTCCACCTCTGAGATATTAAACCTAAATGTAACAATCTGTGACCACACTTGCTAAACCTCTAGCTGGTTCGTGCTCTTTTTCCCTCCAGTTAACCTGCTTTGCTCACTTGAACACCACTGCTTCCTGCATTGCATTTATTTCTTCTAATCCAATTTCTTTCTCATGGAGCTACTATTTTTAATAATACTTTCAGACAGAGTCACTGAGTGATACATTCTCAGTCTTCTGGCTATCTGAAAATGTTTTTTATCCTATTGTCAATATTCTGTGATGGTTTAGCTAGGTATAAAGTTCTGGTATACTGTTTATTTCCTCTCAGAACATTAAAGATGTTATTCCAGTGTTTTCTAGCTTCTAGGCTCACTGATGAGATATTGATTTAATATTTTTCCCTCTGTAGGTGTGACCTTTGTCTTTGTCTCTAGTGTCCTGCAGTTCTTCTATAAAGTGTTTATGTAAGGATTGCTATTGATTTATTTTGCTCACTAGTTAGCTTTCGTCAGTTTGAACAATCAAGTCTTTTACAATTCTTGGAAAGTTCTCAGCCCTGTCTTTTTGATATGGCTTTCCCCTCATTCTTTCTACATTCTTTCCTGGAAGAGAAATTATATGTGTATATCCTCTATATCTTAATTTTGAGGGCAGGAGAGGGGGAGGGCATGCATGCCCACGGCATGTAGAAGTTCTCCAGCCAGGGATCAAACCCAAAGCACAGCAGTAAACTAAGTCACTGCAGTGACAATGCCAGATCTTTGACCCACTGAGCCACCAGGTAATTTCTCAACTTTACTTTCATAGTCTCTATCTCTTCCCTTTGGGCAATCCTTTAGATATTTATGTTTTAGCTGAGTTCCAGTTCACAAATCATTCATTAATGTGTTAGTATATAATTTAACCCACTTATTCAGTTTTAATTTCAATAAAAATTTTTTTCATTTTAAGAAGTTTTTTTGGTTTTGCTTTTTTTTTTTATTTTTCCCACTGTACAGCAAGGGGGTCAGGTTATCCTTACATGTATACATTACAATTATATTTTTCCCCCAGCCTTTCTTCTGTTGCAATATGAGTATCTAGACAAAGTTCTCAATGCTATTCAGCAGGATCTCCTTGTCAATCTATTCTAAGTTGTGTCTCCCCCTCCCATCAGGCAGCCACAAGTCTCTTCTCCAAGTCCATGATTTTCTTTTCTGTGGAGATGTTCATTTGTGCTGGATATTAGATTCCAGTTATAAGTGATATCATATGGTATTTGTCTTTGTCTTTCTGGCTCATTTCACTCAGTATGAGAGTCTCTAGCTCCATCCATGTTGCTGCAAATGGCATTATGTCATTCTTTTTGATGGCTGAGTAGTATTCCATTGTGTATATATACCACATCTTCCGAATCCAATCCTCTGTCGATGGACATTTGGGTTGTTTCCATGTCCTGGCTATTGTGAATAGTGCTGCAATGAACATGCGGGTGCATGTGTCTCTTTTAAGTAGAGTTTTGTCCGGATAGATGCCCAAGAGTGGGATTGCAGGGTCATGTGGAAGTTCTATGTATAGATTTCTAAGGTATCTCCAAACTGTTCTCCATAGTGGCTGTACCAGTTTACATTCCCACCAGCAGTGCAGGAAGGTTCCCTTTTCTCCACAGCCCCTCCAGCACTTGTTATTTGTGGACTTATTAATGATGGCCATTCTGACTGGTGTGAGATGATATCTCATGGTAGTTTTGATTTGCATTTCTCTTACAATCAGCGATGTTGAGCATTTTTTCATGTGTTTGTTGGCCATCTGTATATCTTTGGAGAAATGTCTATTCAGGTCTTTTGCCCATTTTTCCATTGATTGATTGGTTTTTTTTGCTGTTGGGTTGTATAAGTTGTTTATATATTCTAGAGATTAAGCCCTTGTCAGTTGCATCATTTGAAACTGTTTTCTCCCATTCTGTAAGTTGTCTTTTTGTTTTCTTTTGGGTTTCCTTTGCTGTGCAAAAGCTTTTCAGTTTGATGAGGTCCCATGGGTTTATTTTTGCTCTAATTTCTATTGCTTTGGGAGACTGACCTGAGAAAATATTCATGATGTTGATGTCAGAGAGTGTTTTGCCTATGTTTTCTTCTAGGAGTTTGATGGTGTCCTGTCGTATATTTAAGTCTTTCAGCCATTTTGAGTTTCTTTTTGTGCATGGTGTGAGGGTGTGTTCTAGTTTCATTGCTTTGCATGCAGCTGTCCAGGTTTCCCAGCAATGCTTGCTGAATAGACTGTCTTTTTCCCATTTGATGTTCTTGCCTCCCTTGTCAAAGATTAATTGACCATAGGTGTCAGGGTTTATTTCCGGATTCTCTATTCTGTTCCATTGGTCTGTCTGTCTGTTTTGATACCAGTACCACACTGTTTTGATGACTGTGGCTTTGTAGTATTTCTTGAAGTCTGGGAGAGTTATGCCTCCTGCTTGGTTTTTGTTTCTCAGGATTGCTTTGGTGATTCTGGGTCTTTTGTTGTTCCATATAAATGTTTGGATTGTTTGTTCTAGTTCTGTGAAAAATATCATGGGTAATTTGATAGGGATTGCATTGAATCTGTAGATTGCTTTGGGTAGGATGGCCATTTTTACAATATTGATTTTCCCAATCCAGGAACATGGAATATCTTTCCATTTCTTTACATCTTCATTTTAAGAAGTTCTATTTGGCTCTTCTTCAAATATGTCTGGTCTCTTTTGAGTCATGTTTTTTCATTATGATTTCTGTATCTTCTTTTTCTCTTTGGTTATTTTCAAACTATTTATTTTATAATCCTTTCAAGAATGTTTTGTAAAAACAGGATTTCAAAGTACTAACTCCACTGATAGTAGATCCCTGATAAATTCTGCATGAGTCATACCCCAAATGGTTTGCAATTCTGACTATGAACTCATCTTCAACAGGAATTAGTATTCCCATACGAGTTGACTGGATGGATGATGGAAGTATGCTACATAGTGGCTTTATATTTGCGTCTTTCAGGCACAAAAAGGATTTCACTGTCCAGGATAACAAGCTATCCCAGACCAGCCTTTATTCTAAAATCTCCTCTTCAGGAATTCCATTAACAAGAATAAGGCAAATTCAGATTCCAAATCTAAACTCAGGGTGTAAATACATTTCCTTATTACTTCCCTGAGAAGTTTGTGGTTCCCACTGAGTTACTGAAGGGTAACTTCATCAGAGTCCCGGCTCGATTTAAGGATCTCAGTTCTAGCTTCCTGCCTCACTCTCTCCTGAGGCTCTATCTCCTATCCTTATACAGACGTTGGGAGGCCACTACCCAGCCTCTAAAGTATTTACACTGTTTTGTTATTTCCTGGCTGATGAATCAAGTGAGTAGATCCAGATTTCAGTTCCTCTTTCACATTTGGAACCAGGAACACCATTTCTATGTCTCTGCAATGGAGAAGGGGTAACAGAGATCCCCACTGGCTCATGCTGCCATGATGCTAAAACCGGTAATCCCCTTGCATGGCTACTTCATTCATATCTCTAATTCCTTCATTTCTCCATTTGCATCCAGAAATCTTACTCCATTCATGGCTATGGTGTTACCCCTAACCACACTGAAAGTCACAGTACACCATTCAACCATTCTACTTCCTACAACCTAACCATAGACCTCTTTTATTCTGCCTCACCCAACTGGCAGACAATAAAGACTGGATCTACCTGGAAATCCCCTTTCTTATATCAAGCTCATGACAAACATAGTACACTGTGCAAGCAGAGACTTTTGAGTAAAACAGCTCAATTTGAATCCTAGCTCTGCCATTCATCAGCCAAGTAACCTTGGGCAAGTTATTTAATTTATCTAAGCCCTCACTTTTCTCCAGTAAAATGTAAATAATATTTATCTCAGAGTTATTATGAGAACAAAATAAAACAGTGAAGGCAAAGCTCTTAGCACAAGTCCTGACACTTGCAATAAATGTAGTCATTATTAGATTCTGGAGAAAATCTCCAGATTGATACCTCACAAAATATATTTTTTTCAACCTCAGCAAGACTCTCTTTGGGGCCAGGGGACCTTGAACATGCTGCCTTTCCCATGTCCCACAAGTGCTCTTGCAAATCTGCAGCATTTTCTTCAAGCCATGCACCACATGAACCAACTCTGACCCTACTCCCATAGGTAACTTTGCTTCCTACTTCAGTGACAACATTGAGAGCATCAGATGCCTCCACCATCAACTTACTCTCTCATAAGTGACTTATACCAAATTTTCATCTCTTTTTTTTTTTTTTGAGTACATGCTGTGTGCCAGGCAATGTTTTTTCATTTTTCGGGCCTTTTGCTTTAACTTTTTAGGGCCACATTTGTGGCATATGGAAGTTCCCTGGCTAGAGGTCAAATCAGAGCTGCAACTGCCAGGCTACCCCATAGCCACAACAACGGGGGATCCATGCCATGTCTGCGACCTACACCACAGCTCCTGGCAATGCCGGATCCTTAACCCACTGAGCAAAGCCAGGGATGGAACTCACATCCTCATGGATACTAGTCAGTCTCATTTCCACTGAGCCACAATGGGAACACCCAAGCAGTGTTTTAAGTCCTGTATATACATCAATGAACAAAAGAAACAAAAATCCCTTGCCCTATAAGGTTTACATCCTACTAGGCAGAAAAAAACAACAAACAAAATAAGTAAATTACATGGTATCTTAGAAAGTTTCAAGTGTAATGAAGAAAAGTAAAATGCTGGCAGGGTTACAATTTAAGTAGTGTTATCAAAAAAGTTCTCACTGAAAAGTTGGCATCTTAAAAAAGGCGATGAGGGTGTGAGGAAATAGAAAGTACAGAACCCTAGGGTAGAGATGTGCCTGGTGTATTTGAGAAATGCAATGAGGCCAGGACGGCTAGAGAAATAAGTAAGAAAGAGAACTGTAGGAGGTAAGGAGAGGAAGACTGTGTCAGGCCTTGTAAGCCATTGCTAGGACACTGAATTTCACTTTGAGTTAGAAAGAAAGCCTTTGAAGGATTCTTAATAGAGGGATGATGTTAACATTTTAACAGCATCTCTCTGCTGCTATGTTGATAATTGACTGAAGAGAGAGAAGCGCAGACTCAGGGAGACCAGTTAGGAGGCTATGGAAATAATCCAGACAAGAGATGTTGGTGGCTTGTATCAAGGCAGTAGCAGTGAAGGTAGCAGGAAATGGTCAAATTCTGTATGTATTCTGAAGAAAGCACCAACAGTATTTGTTAATCCATTGGATATGGAGTGGAAGAGAAATAGAGAAATCATGGATGATTCCAAGATTTTTGTCTAAGCAACTAGAAGGCTACAGATCTAATGAATTAAGAAATACTGACAAGATTGGGTTTTGAGAATAAGGATGACCAAGAATTTATTTGGGGGCACATTAAATCTAAGATACCTACTTGATACCAAATGGAGATGTCAGGTAGATTGTTGGAGTCTGACATGGAAGGGAGATATCCAGGCTGGAGATAAAAATTTGTAAGTTGTCAGGAGCTTCCAGGTGGCCTAATGGTTAAGGACTGGGTGTTGACATTGTTGTGGCTCCAGTTCGATCCCATGCCACAAGTGTGGCAACAAAACAAAACAAAACAAAAAACCCTGCAAGTTGTCAGCACATTTAAAGCCATAAGACAGGGTGCTATCACCCACCAAGGGAGTAAGTACAAAAAGAAAAGAGAGTAGGTCCAAGGACTGAGGAGGAGGCAGTGAGGGTGACTAGCAAAGGAGACAAAGAAAGAAGAGCTAGAGAAGTGGGAGGAAAACTGGGAGTGTGTGAGGCTGTCCTGGATATCAGGTGAAGAATACTTCAAGGAGGAATGATCAGTTCAGCCAAATGGCACTAGGATGAGCCTGGAGGACTGACCATTGGCTACAGCAGTCCAGAGATGATTCATGACCTGGACAAAAGCAGTTTGGGTAGAGCAATGGGAGCACATCTGAATTGGAGTAAATTTAAGAGAATTGGCTCAAGTTGATACTTGGCCAATGCTCACAGTAGAATTATTCAGGATAGCCAGAGGGTGGAAATCACCTAAGTATCCATGTACAGATAAATGGACAAATACAACTGGTATGTATACACACAGGATGGAATAGGAAGGAAATTCTGATACACACTACAGGATGGATGAACTTTGAAAACTTGTACTAAGTGATATAAACTAGGAAAAAAAAAAGACAAATATTGTGTGATTCCACTTATGTCAGGCACCTAGAACAGTCCAATTCATAGAAACAAAAAAGTAAATGGTGCTTACCAGAGGCTAGGGGGAGGTGCTGGGAATTGTTTTAATGGGTACAGAGTTTCTATTTGGGATGATTTAAAGGTTCTGGAGGGGTTCCCGCTGTGGCACAGCTGATTAAGGACCCGGCATTTTTGCAGCTGCAGCTCGAATTTGATCCCTGGCCCGGGAACTTCCATATGCCTCAGGTGTGGCAAAAATAAATAAATAAATAAAATTAAATAAAATTAAATTTCTGGAAAGTTCTCGATATGGTTATGATTGCACAACATGGTGAATGTACTTAATGCCACTGAACTGTACACTTAAAAAAATCAACAAAATGAGAGTTCCCGTCGTGGCACAGCGGAAACCAATCTGACTAGGAACAATGAAGTTGCAGGTTTGATCCCTGGCCTCACTCAGTGGGTTAAGGATCCGGCGCTGCCCTGAGCTGTGGTGTAGGTCAAAGACGCAGCTCCGATCTGGCGTTGCTGCGCCTGTGGCGTAGGCCGGTGGCTGTAGCTCCGATTTAACCCCTAGCCTGAGAACCTCCACATGCCATAGGTGCAGCCCTAAAAAGCAAAAAAAAAAAAAAAAAAATCAACAAAACGGCAAATTTTCTATCATGTACATTTCACCATACAAAAACCAAAAAAAAAAAAAAAACTAAAAGGAAGGAATTGGAAACAATACAGAAAAAAATCTTTTGGGAAGCTTTGTTGTCAAAGGGAGCAAAGAAATGGGGCAGTAGCAGGAGAAGGAAGAGCGGTCAAGAAAGAATTTTAAGAAGGGAGAAATTAAAAGTTGTTTTTACTCCAGCTGTAATGATCCAGGAGGTGGAGGGGAGGATAATGCAGAGAGCAGGGAGAGAGCTCCAGCGGTGTCACTGAGAGAGCAAGAAGGGCATGGGCCTAGTGCTGAGTGGCAGTGTGGCCTCTGCTAGCAGCAGAGGAAGGGGCAGTCTCTGAAGGGAAGCGCTAGGAGCAAGAGAGTTTCAGCCACCCTAACAGGAGAGACCCTAACAGGAGAGAAGGCAGAGTCCCTGGATCCACACAGTGGGGTTGGGCGGGGAGATAAAAAGTCTATTAAAATTCTCTTCTCACTGCTTATCTTTTCTCTCTGATATAGAAAGGACGGTCATTGTGGGAGATGGTAATGGCTGCCCGAAGCTGTCCACATCCTAATGCCTGGAACCTGTGAATATTAGCTTACATGGCCAAAGGGAATCTGCAGATGTGATGAAGGGTAAAGACCTTGAGATGGGCAGATTATGCTGGATTATCTAATTATATGAGTCCTTAAAAGTGGAAGAGGGGAGTTCCTGCCACAGCAGGTTAAGGATCTGGCGTTGTCTCTGTGGTGGTGAGGCTCCATCCCCGGCCCAATCCAGTAGGTTAAGGATCCGTCATTTCTGCAGCTGTGGCATAGGTCATGGCAGCAATTGAGATTTGATTCCGGGCCTGGGAACTTACATATGCCACAAGTGTGGCTGAAAGAGAAAAAAAAAAGGTGGAAGAGGTGGGATGAAATATTGCCACACGTTATTACGACAGGAAGAACCTTGAAAACCCACTATGTGAGAGAAGACAGGCACAAGAGAGTATTATTCTATTTACACAAAATGCCAATGCATAGAGAAAGAGAGTAAAGTAGTGGTTGCCAGGATTTGAGGGTGGGGAGAATAAAGGGAAATCATCGAAGGGTGTAGGGTTTCTTTGGGGGATGAGGAAAACTCTTCTGTAACTGGTAGTGCTAAAAGGTAAACAATTCTATGAATATACTAAACATTACTGAATTGTACACTTTATTTTACTTTATTTGCTTTTTAGTACCACGCAGGCAGCATATGGAGGTTCCCAGCCACAGCCACAGCAATGTGGGATCCAAGCCATGTATGAGATCTATACCACAGCTCACAGCAACACAGATTCCTTAACCCACTGAGCAAGGCCAGGAATCGAACCTGTAATCTCATGGTTACCAGTCGGATTCGTTTCTGCCGCACCACGACAGGAATTCCTGAATTGAACACTTTAAATGGGTAAACTGTTTATAGTATGTGAATTAGATCTTCAATAAAGCTGTTAATAAATAAATAAATAAATAAAAATATTTTTAAAAATGGAAGAAGGAAACAGAAGATTGGATCAGAGTAACATGTAACAATGGAAATAGGGTCGGGAGTTCCCGTCGTGGCGCAGTGGTTAACGAATCCAACTAGGAACCATGAGGTTGCAGGTTCGGTCCCTGCCCTTGCTCAGTGGGTTAACGATCTGGAGTTGCCGTGAGCTGTGACGTAGGTTGCAGACGTGGCTCAGATCCTGCGTTGCTGTGGCTCTGGAGTAGGCCGGTGGCTACGGCTCCGATTCGACCCCTAGCCTGGGAACCTCCATATGCCATGGGAGCAGCCCAAGAAATAGCAAAAAGACAAAAAAAAAAAAAAAGAAAAGAAAAGAAATAGGGTCGGAGAGAGTTACTGACTTAGCAGATAGGAGACCATGAACCAAGGAATGCAGTGGACCTCTGGAACCCAGAAAAGGCAAGGAAATGAGTTCTCCTCTTTAAGCTTCCAGAAAGGGACACAGCCCTGCCCACACCTTGGTTTTAGCCCAATGAGACCTGTGTCAAAGTTTTGACCTATAGAACTATAAGACTATACATTTGTGTTGACTTAAGCCACCACATTTGTGGTTATTCATATTATGGGTCACCGACCATGAGTAAGAGTCAAGAAGGTATTAGAGGTTTGACAGAAGAGAAGACATTCAGACAGAGTCATGTAGGAAAGCAAGAGGATGAAGTGACTAGGAAAATGGAGTGTGATTACCAGCCAGCATTAAGAACATACTTAAAGGAATTAGGAACATCCGTTCTCCATCTAGATGGCTACTGTGGGAGTTCTGGTTCTTTTAATTACCCACCATCGGGCAATATTTCATTGATCCAAGAATGATCATCTGATATAAGTTTGGCAAATCATTGCACCACACTCCCAGCCACAAATGATTTCTGGATTGGGTTACGGACAAACACTGTCCCCCAAAACAAAAGCAACAGGCCATTAACTAAAGTCTTAAAGTCGAACTGAAAAAATAATTCAATCCTTGCCAAGTGAGCTGTGATTATTACTACTCAGCACTTAAGACAAGCCCCAGTCCAAATGTATTCACCAGCAGAGAGCACAGCACATGGCTAAACAACTCATTTGAGGAGTTCCCTTCATGGCTCAGCGGTTAACCACCCCAACTAAGATCCATGAGGATGCGGGTTCAATCCCTTGCCTCTATCAGCAGGTTAAGGATCCAGTGTTGCCATGAGCTGTGGTGTAGGTTGCAGATGCGGCTTGGATCCTGTGCTGCTGTGGCTGTGGTGCAGGCTAGCGGCTCTAGCCCCAATTTGACCCCTACCCTGGGAACCTCCATATGCTGCCAGTGTGGCCCTAAAATGCAAAAAATTAAAAATATAAAACACTCATTCAAGCCCCTTTCAGAGGAATCGCCTCCCCCACACCAGTTCTTTCTCTGGGATGGCCCCATGGTGAACAAACAAGGAAAATTCTCCCAGCAGACAGAACCTGGGGCAGACATACTGAGCTTATTCCATTATTAAGGGGGCGAGTTAACAAATGGATGTCTATGAAATTTGCTGGTCCTATGATCTACTTCACTCACCTTGTCTAGCTAGGTAGGATGTAAGATCTGCCTCAGTGACCACTATACACTGCTTTCCCTTCCCTTCTTTTCTAAAGTTTTTTTTTTTTAAGTTATGGATATCCTCTTTGTCTCCCATCCTTTCATATTTGTTGTTCTCTAGAAGAACATATACAATTTAATTTATGTGAGTTGAAGTGGGCTTGAGAGAGAGAAGAATGAGGGTCATTTTGCTCAGCAAGTGGATGCTCAGAGTAAGTAGGAGGTGGGAGATATGAATCTGTCATTTGCTTGGCTGGCCTCAGTCTCTGGGTGTCCCCCATGATATGGACACTTAGTGGTCTGAGTGCGCATCTAGAGTCACTAAACAGAAGCCCACGACTTCCTCTGTCATTCACCAGAAGTGAGCAATCTGTCCCCACACTGGAGGGAAGACCCACTGGGTCGGACCTAGTGAGAGGTGGCATGTCAGCCTCCAACATGGCTCATGTGTTATATACTTTATATACTTTAGGAATGTTTCATGTTTACTATAGAAAATAAGATAAACAAAAAATAAGGAGGCTAGACAAAACTGAGTATAGAAGCCAATGGCATGTGAGGAATGTAGGAGAGATATAAAAATAAGTAGAGTGGAGTTCCCATCGTGGCTCAGTGGTTAACGAATCCGACTAGGAACCATGAGGTTTCGGGTTCAATCCCCGGCCTTGCTCAGTGGATTAAGGATCCGGCGTTGCCGTGAGCTGTGGTGTAGGTCAAAGACACAGCTCGGATCCCACGTTGCTGTGGCTCTGCCGTAGGCCGGTGGCTACAGCTCCAACTCGACCTCTAGCCTGGGAACCTCCATATGCCGCAGGAGCGGCCCTAGAAAAAGGCAAAAAGACAAAAAAAAATGAAATAAAAAAATAAGTAGAGCATACATGCTGCAAACTAGATAGAAAGGACCAGGACGTGTCAAATATTCATGAATCAGTAAATACACATGAGGCACACCAAGCATCCAGCATTTATGAGGTCTTGATCAGCCACCCATCCATGACACCATTCTGGCCCCACTCACCCTCTGGCCAAGAAATAAAACCACAGCTACACATCAGGCTAACTGATGAGATACGGATATTTGCCAGGTATACCTGCCCCTGTATCTCTCCAACAGACAAGGGTGTATGATGATCCCATTCCCCTTCCATCTGTGGGATCCCCTTGCTCAGACCCAACCCTGATTCTCTTAACCCAGAGAGGAAAGCTGATATAACAGGGAAAAAACAGGAATATGAACATGGTGTAATCCAGATACAGATAGTATGGTTCTTCCATCCCACTTATGACTTATCCAAAGTATGTTCTTCTACCCTACTTCTTTCCCCTTACTTCTCACTATGTATTTTAAATTATTTTGATAAACTGTGGTTTGAGCTGCCTAGTTTGGTCTGTGAACTTTTCTACCCTAAGGCCTCTGAGATAACTTTACCCAATAAAAGGTCTTGGAGGTTATTATTGGCCCAGGGTAATTTCTTACATGGCAGGAGCTGCCTTTAGGATCTTTGCAAAAGATTGTAACTCTATTGTTTTGAGGGTCAAATTTGTCAATTAGCCCACAGGTTGCAAAATTGTGTGCAGTCATATCCAGACACGATCAACAGAGATTCTGGGAACCAGAGATGAGCGTGGTAGCTGATTATGTCTTTGAACACTTTATCATTGAGGAGGTGATGTATCTGTTGTTCTATGTGGGGAAAGTGCACCATGCTGGATAAGGGAATATATGATGTTAGATGTATGGGAAGAAATATGTGTGTACCCCCTAAGAGACTATCTGCCTGGTGTGCCCCCTTCCCCTGGAAACTGCCCCTCAGCATGGACTACATGCTCTTGTAGTGCTCATCACCTTGACTTTAGTTGGTTTAGGGATGAGTACCTGACTTGAGCTAATAAGCCAATATGACCTCTCTCTGGAATTTTTGAATTTAGGACTCAAAGAATTGAGGTCAGTTTCTCTCCAGTGTAGACACTTGTGGTGTATTCTTACAGACTGTGGTATATTAGAAATTCAACCTTGTATCTGGGGTTCTAGAGCCAGATTGCTGAGATGTGAATCCTGACTCTGACATCCATTATCTATGCAAACTCGGGCAAATGGCTTATTTTCTGTTCATTTCCTCATCTGCCAGTTAAAGATAATTATAATATCTACTTCATTAGGTTATAACAAATAATAGAAAAACAGAATAATACCTTGCACTCAATAAGTGTTAGTATTCCTTACTCTTTACAAACTGAGACAAATGTTTTATTTTTTCAGATGTGACTTCAATGTCAATTAAACATTTATTTTTTGCACACATACTATATTCTAAGCATTAAGTTAAGCTTAGGAGGAGTTCCTGTCGTGGCTCAGTGGTTAATGAATACGACCAGGAACCGTGAGGTTGCAGGTTTGATCCCTGGCCTGGCTCAGTGGGTTAAGGATCCAGCATTGCTGTGAGCTGTGGTGTGGGTTGCAGTCTCGGCTTGGATCCCATGTTGCTGTGGCTCTGGCGTAGGCCAGCAGCTACAGCTCCCATTAGACCCCTAGCCTGGGAAACTCCATATGCCTCAGGAGCAGTCCTAGAAAAGGCAAAAAGACAAAAAAAAAAAAAAAACAAGTTAAGCTTAGGAGCAAATATGCTATCAAAATAGACATGGTCCCTGCCTTTTTGGATCTTATGGTTGAGGGAGAAGCCAAATATTAAAAAAAAATCATATAAATAATCTTAGCACAAACTATAAGATGTGCCATAAAGGACAAGCAGAAAGGGTTAGGAGAGGTTATAACTGGAACACCAATTAGTCTTCGTTAAGAAAGCAATGTAAGAGTCAGTAAGGGCAGAGGACATTGGAGAAAGCTTTGCAGGTAGAGGGAGGTCATGTGCAAAGGACTTTTGAGAGTCGGATATAGTAAGAAAAGAGAGAAATAGCATGAAATGAGGGGGGAGAAACAGGCAGGGACCAGAACATTCAGGACTTGCAAGATGAATAGGATACTGAAGATTCAAGATCTTGGAGGTTAAGGTTTTTTGTTTTTTGGGTTTTTTTTAATGTCTTTTTAGGGCCATACCTGCTGTATATGGAGGTTCCCGGGCTAGAGGTCAAATTGGAGCTGTAGCCGCCAGCCTATACCACAGCTCATGGCAACACCGAATACTTAACCTGCTGGGTGAGGCCAGGGATTGAACCTGCATCCTCATGGATGCTAGTCAGATTCATTTCTGCTGAATAACAATGGGAACTCTGTGAATTTTTGATCAGGATGGTAGTAGTTGAAAATGAGACTAGAAAGGGTTAAGAGATATTTAGTAGAAGACAAAGGATCAAGTATTTATTCTGCTTTCTTACATAAACTATACCACCAGGTAATCAAATAATTGAAGAGGGATGATTTCCTTTATAGAAACACTGCAGCTACTAAATGAAGAATGATTGAATTAAATCACCATTTTAAAACTCCTAATGAATGAACTGATGCAGGTATTATTCCTCAACAGCTGTTAACATTACAAAAAGAGAGAAAAGCACACATTGTTTGTCTCCTAATGGAAAAATATACCACCACATAAGAAGGTATCCTGCCAAAAAATCCAAACTTGACTCTGATAAAACATCTCAATCTTACGACCAATTTACAGAAAATAACAGAGGACAAGATAACGATAACATGTTGAAGTACACCATAGGGGAGTTCCTGCTGTGATGCAGGGAGTTAACAAGCAGGCTTGCCTCTGAGGAGGTGCTGGTTTGATCCAAGCCTGTTGCAGTGGGTTGTGTGGCCAGAAAAGAAAAGAAAAAAAAAATTATTAAAATGGTACATTTTCTTGTTTTTGTCTTTTTGGCTTTTCTAGGACTGCTCCTGCGGCATGTGGAGGTTCCCAGGCTAGAGGTTGAGTTGGAGCTGCAGATGCTGGCCTACACCAGAGCCACAGCAACGTGGGATCCAAGCCGCATCTGCAACCTACACCACAGCTCACAGCAACGCCGGATCCTTAACCCACTGAGCGAGGCCAGGGATCGAACCTGCAACTTCATGGTTCCTAGTCAGATTCGTTAACCACTGAGCCATGACAGGAACTCCTAAAATGGTACATTTTAATAAGTAAATAAAGTACACCATGAGGTTGCAGCTGACAAAATCTGATTTGTGGCAAAAACTACAGTACAAACAAATTAGTTCCCTAAATTAAAAAAAAAAAAAAAAGTACTGCTTAAGTTTCCCTGTGGCACAACAGGTTAAGGATCCGGCCTTGCTCTAGCTGTGGTGCAGGATCCAATTGCAGCTCAGGTTTGATCCCTGGACTGGGAACTTCCACATTGTGAGAATTAACATATGTCTTTTTTATCAAAGGAAGTCCTGATTACTCCATTTTGTTTCTGCTTCATCTGAGACATCCTCCTCCACCCACCTCTTTCCCTCTTCTCCTGGTAACAATTTGTTTCAAATTCGCCAACTGAGAAGAATGTGCGCCCTGACCTGACCAATGGGAAGGGGACAGGTATACCACCTGCACCTGCGTTAGGGATAAATGAGGGGCGGGTCTTCCCTCTTTTGCACGTTCTTTTTGAGTACTCGTGCCCTTCTGCAGAACAGCCTTATTGAGATCTCCCCGTGTTCATGCGTCTCACTTTCCGGCATTGACAATCCTAGCCAGGGTCACTTTTTCCCAACAACATGCTGCAGGTGGAAAAAAAATACAGAGGACTTAAAAAATGTACCAACCAGGGAGTTCCTGTCATGGCTCAGCGGATTACAAACCGGACTAGCATCCATGAGGATGTGGGTTTGATCCCTGGCTTTGCGCAGTGCGCCGGGGATTTGGCATTGTCATGAGAGGTTCATTGTAGGCTGGCAGCTGTGGCTCCGATTCAGCCCATAGCCTGGGAACTTCCATATGCCACAGGTGCAGCCCTGAAAAAAAAAAAAAAGTACCCTATAAAGAGTTCCTCAGGGAGAAATTTCTTAAAAAAAGGTAACAGTTACAATTCTATTGGAAATGTGAACACTAATTGGATATTTTACAGTATTAAGAAACCATTCTTTTTTTTTTTTTTTGGCTTTTTAGGGCCGCACTTGCGGCATATGGAAGTTCCCAGGATAGGGTTCAAATTGGAGCTACAGCTGCTGGCCTACACCACAGCAACTCAGGATCGGAGCTGGGTCTACAACCTATATACCACAGCTCACAGCAACGCCAGATCCTGAACCCACATCCTCATGGGTCCTAGTCAGATTCATTTCTGCTGTGCTACAACGGGAACTCCTAAGAAATCCTTCTTGTTATTAACTGTGATAACGGCATTGAGTTTTTTTAAGTCTCTTTCAGAAATATAGCCTAAAACATTTGCATAGAAAATCATATGATACCTGAGATTTTCTTTAAAATAAGGGAAAAATGGATGAGGCAACACTGGCTATTGATTGGATTTGGAGGCTTGGGTGTTAGGCACACGTTTATATAGACTTCAATTCTTCTATTTTTTTATATGTATGAAATTCTCCACAAAAGTTCATTGTAAAATAAATTTGGAAAGAAAAATTGATATAATTTAATAATAAACTGAGGGAGGTGTCAGGGATGACCCTGAGTTCTGATTTTTGTGCCTGGAATCTAAAATGGTCCCCTTCAATGATAAGAAAACAGTGAGCAAAAATTTCATCTACAGAAGAAGCCCATTCATCTCTCCTGGACATGTTGAGTCTGATGTATCTCTGAGACAACCAAGCAAAGCAGGACTAGTAGGCAGTTAGGCAGATCTGAAGCTAAGTAGAGAGATCTGGGCTAACAGTATGCATTTAGGAATCAGTGGCTCACAGAGTTTATATAAGTGGATGAGCATGCCTGGGCACCGGTTCTCAAACTTGAGTACGGGTCTGAATTACCTGGAGAGTTCATTCAAACACAGATCAGTGGGCCCCTACCCCAGAGCTTCTGATTCAGTAAGTCTAGGTATGATGTAAAAATTCACATTTCTAATAATTTGACAGGTGATGCTCACACTGTAGGCCTGGAGACTACATTTTTGAGGAATGCTGGCCTTGGAAAATAGTATAAACCCATTTCTCAACCCTGGATGCATGGGGGATATCAGCAAAGACAAGGAAGAAAGTGTTTCAAGTTGGAGCAAGTGCTCAACAAGACCAAATGCTGCTCAAAAGTCCAGTAAGATGAGGATGAAAATAAATGTCCTTTGGATTAGCAACATCAAAGTAGTTGGTGACATTAAGAAGGAACATGTTGGAGTTCCCTTGTGGTGCAGCGGGTTAAGGGTCTGGTGTTGTCACTGTAGCAGCTTGGGTCATTGCTGTGGCTGGGGTTCGATCCCTGGTCCAGGAAATTTCAAATGTGGTGCGCATAGCCCTCCCCTCAAAAAAGGTACATTTTGGTGGTGTAAAGGGAAAATAAAATCAGAGGGGATGAGAAGTAAAGGAGATGCAAAGTCAAAGAACAGTGAGTGCAGATAATAGTTTTGAGAAGTTTGGCTATGAATCCTGTGAAGAAGTCAAAAAACAGTCTTGTGTTGGGAGGGGAGGTGGGGCTGAAAACAGACAAAAAACATTAAGATCAAATCAGTGAGACCAAATCACTGCCTTCTTCCTTTAATTAAAAAAAAATAAAAAAAAAACCCAGGAGTTCCTGTTCTCACAGCTCAGCAGTTAACGAATCTGACTAGCATCCATGAGGACGCA
Source organism: Phacochoerus africanus (assembly GCF_016906955.1). Classification (NCBI taxonomy): domain Eukaryota; kingdom Metazoa; phylum Chordata; class Mammalia; order Artiodactyla; family Suidae; genus Phacochoerus; species Phacochoerus africanus. The sequence goes on along the minus strand of NC_062554.1, from coordinate 56,575,616 downwards.
GGTTCGATCCCTGGCCTTGCTCTGTGGGTTAAGGAGCCGGTGTTGCCGTGAGCTGTGGCATAGGTCAAAGATGCGGCTTGGATCCTGCATTGTGTAGCTGTGGTGAAGGCCAGCAGCAACAGCTCCAATTCAACCCTTAGCCTGGGAACCTCCATATGCCACAGGTACAGCCCCAAAAAAGAAAGAAAGAAAGACAGATAAGACAAGACCAATTTTCCTTCTGAAGATGAGTTGCATTTCAACAGTCACATCTTAAAGAACTCACCATTTTTCAAAAACCAAAAGGATGGACCTTAATCAGGGATATCATGGCATCTTGCAGAGGAATGGGTGAGTCTACTGAAGCTAGACTCTGACATCACAGGTTCTGGAAAGGTGACATTCTACTAACTGATAAAATTGGCCCCATATCCATTTGCTTCATTTATTAAACATTTATCAAATATCTATTATGGGCTAGACACTGCTAGGTTCTGAGATTAAAGTGGTGAATGATAAGGGTGTTGGAGAAATGCAGGGAGCTCTAGGAGTTCCCGTCGTGGTGCAGTGGTTAACGAATCCGACTAGGAATCCCTGCCCTTGTTCAGTGGGTTAACGATCCGGCGTTGCCGTGACCTATAGTGTAGGTTGCAGACAAGGCTCGGATCCCATGTTGCTGTGGCTCTGGCGTAGGCCGGTGGCTACAACTCCGATTGGCCCCCTAGCCTGGGAACCTCCATATGCCACGGGAGCGGCCCAAGAAATAGCAAAAAGACAAAAAAAAAAAAAAAGAAATGCAGGGAGCTCTAAGAATCTTATACCATGGGATCTAACACAATCTGGGGAAACAGGGGAGGAGGTTTTGAACGAATGGTGGTCAAAAAGAGAGCTAAATTTCCTTTATAGGAAATGTCCAGAATCAGCAAATCTGAGAGACATAAAGTAGTTAGGTTAGTGGTCAGCTAGAGCTGAGGAGTTGGGGAGGAAGAGTAACTGCTCTTGGGGGTGATAGGAGTTCAAAAACTGACTATGGTGATAATGGCCACACAACTCTATGAATACACTAAAAAACTCTGAACTGTAACACTTCAAATGGGTGGATTGTATGCTATGTGAATTGTATCTCATAATGTTCATATATAGTATTAAAAAACAAAATTAACCTCAATAAACTTGAAGGTCTAATTCAGTTTATTCAACGATTCTTGAATCGCGTTGCATCCCATCTAGTAACTGGAAGGGTGCTCTGGGGAGTTGTACGAAATGGAAGGTTTCTTACGGAAGAAGAGTGGGGGCAGGAGATTATTAGCAAAAGAATAGAAAGGATTCTTTTTAGGCCAGGACATTTTCTTTTGCCTGGAAAAGGACAGTAAGGGTTTTTATCATGCAGATAGCTTCTTCTTCCTGGGGCGGGAGAGGGTGGGGAATCGAGAGGGTCCGTGTGACCGATTACCTCATTAGTGCTGACCAGAAAATTCCAAATTGGCTGATGAAGATTACATTCCTGGTAAAGGTCAAAACTGCAATTAGGTCAGGTATTAAATCTAGGTTTAGATTTTAAATTTGGTATCATGGCCTTTAGCAAAAGTGATGCTACTTGGGCCTGTGGTTTTCCTCTTTGTATACATACACACGCAAATACAAACACACTCACACACATATATATACATATACACACATATGTAGAAGAGATGTGACGATTGCGAGCAATTAGCTAAGGAATGAAATTTTTATACACAGAGGGAACAATGTATGCATTGGAGGAAAGCATGTGGCATTTTAGAAGATGTGGGGGTTGGGGAGACCCGCAGCTAGCACCTTTTTGGAAAAAATACAAAGAGCTGAAGCTATGTATTGTACAGGCCCACCTTAAAGGGCAGTGAAAGCCATGGTACCAGTCTGAGATTTTATCCTAAAAACAATAGGAAGCCATTGTATGCTATGCATGCATTGCAACCATGCAGAGAGTGAAGAGAAAGGCAAATGCATTTAGGAAGCCAGGTCAGCTGTATCATGATTTTCCAGGCACAACGTACTGGTGTCTTAGATTAGGATGGTGGCCACAGGAATGGGAACATTCAGCAGGACTTGTTGATGGACTAGAACTGAGAAGTGGTAAAGTGGTGAAGCAGTGAGGCTGACTTGTACAACGGGATGGATGATGAACTGGGAATACTAGAAGAGGAACAAGTTTCAGGGTGGGGGAGCAAGACTAATTTTGTTAATATAGTTGGAAAGATCTAATAAAGGAGCAAGGGCGCTTTATGCAGAAATGATTTCTCCTCTATTGGAATGAGCCAAGCCAGACTAGAGATCTTGCAGTTAAGTGTCAAGCATTCTTGTTCTGAAATAAGTTATGGACTAAGTAAGTTCCCACTCAGCTATAATGCTCTAACACAAGCAAGTGGCATTTGTGCCAGAATTTGGTCCCCCAAACAGCCCATGGCTGAAATAAAACCCTCTTTGCCTGGAATTTGAATTCCTTAGCGTCACCTACACCAGGTTAATAATTAAAGGTTCCTCATACTGTCTTACGTTTGTTTGTTTCACCTGTATGCAGGATTCTGGTTTCAGAAAATCCTCCCAGTGGTATTATTTAATCGAGTGTCAAAGAAAGGTGTACATATTCCACCAACTGAAGGGCAAGCCTCTACTAGTCCAGGAAGAAAAAAGTGGGAGGCTGCAAAAGCCACAGAAACTAACCCTGCCCAAAGCCAAAACAGAGGAAAGGACTACAACAAAGTTAATCTTTGTATTTCTTCTTACACCTTATCCAAGCATCTAGCACTGTGCCCTTAGGGCCCCACAGCCATTTGGTGGTTAATTGATCTTCCAGTCCTAGGGAGGGGGTGGAGTGAGAGGCCGATAATTTTTAAGTGTAAAATGAAAATCAGAATAGTACAAAAGGGAAGGAAAGGGAGAAAAGAGAGTAAACTAAAAAAGAAAGCTGGTTTTGTTTTGTTTTGTTTTTTGGCCAGGGCTGCTACTCTTGCCACGAAAGGAAGTTGCCACCTCAGTCCCTTGGGTAATGAGTAGTAAGGACTTGACCAGTGGTCTTTTATTGACTGTCCTACTGAACACCCTAGGAGAGGTCGACAGGATTTGTCTGACTTTATTCCCATCCTGATTCTTCTCCAGGTGTTACCTGTGCACCTGCTCTAACACCAGGACTTCAGGCCTTCCTGAGACTTGCTCTGTCGCTGCTGTTTTCCGCCGAGGGTAAGCATTCCACCTTCTTTTTTTCTCCTTCGAATTTCAGCACAAAATTTTCTGGGCCTCTTTCACATCGTTCCGACTTGGATCTCTGAAATGGGAATAATAAAATGATGGTGGAAATAGTGGTAAAACTTATTAGTACTACAATTGCGGTGGCCGTTAGACATACATACTGGAAAAGCAGTTGGAAACTGCAAAAGACTATAAAATTAGACGTTGTTTTTATGGCCTTTATTTTTAAAGTGGGTTTCAGTGGTTAGAAAGAGGGGGTGCTAGGGTGCTGGTCTCTGGGAAAGAAGATTAATGCAAGACGTTACCAAGTGTTTCAAAAGAAATCTCCACTCTACTTCGGGCGGGATGTCAGCTCACCTTGCACAAAGCCCTTTGGAGAAAAGTCTTTCGGTGTAAAAGCTGGAGGCGTGGGAAAACAAAGTATGCGAACCCAGAGCGCCTGAGGCACTGCAGGCCGCACCCCCTCCACCTCTGCGCGGCCGGCGGGCTTGCCTGGAGCGCGCTTGTACCCGCAGCCCCGGCGCCCCTCCTACCCGCCGATCTCCGTCCCGGGCGCTCGCCCGCCTGCCCCGGGACGCTAAGACTTGGGGTCCGGGAGTTTTACCACTTTACATGATTTTGCAGTGGACCGAGAGCTCTAGAGCGCCTCCCGGCCGTACCAGTCACTTCGGGGCGCCCCACAGTCTTCCCCGCCGGAAAGCCAGGTTAGTTGTGGTAGAGCCAAAAAAATTCAAGCTTGTGGAAGGAACGGGCATATTTTGGGGGAACGAGATGAATTCCTTCAGTCACTTCAGAACCGCACGTCCCGCCAGGTGGCCCAGGGAGGGAAGTTCTAGAAAAATCCTCGGGCACCAATATGACGCCGGGGGTGCAAAGGCCGCAGGCAACCGGGACACCGGCTGCCTGCAGCGGAAGCGGGCGTGGGAGCCACCGGGGCTCAGCGTCCTCACCTGTCAAGGCCGCCTCTCCGCAGGCCTGTTTCCGTGTGCGAGAAATGGGCCCACTACCAGCTCAGCTCCCTCACCGAGAGAAAGCGCCTGGGGTGTTCCGGTTCAACCCCGCTACAGAAACCACTCGAGAAAACAGGAGTTTCTTTCGGTTTTAGTTCAAAGAAAACAAAAAAAGACAAGAAGCGTGAACCATGCCCAGAAATGTTTGTCAGGGCTAACGGGAAGGCGGCTTTGGACGGGTAGAGGAAAAGCGAATTGGCCAGGGTCTGGGCGGTGTGTATCGGTAAATCAGCACGTGTGCACAGACGCAAAGATGCACGAGCGGTGTCAAAACCCGCGGGTGTCAGGAGGCCGAGTCGCCCACAGTTCAAGCCCTGGACTGGGAGCGGCCTTTTCTGCGGCTGCGCAATACCCGTGTCTCCCCGCTCGCGCCCCGCCCCCGAGCTCGCTCCGCCCCGCCCACTTGCCCTCCCCTTCCCCAGCCCGGCCGCCCGCGCAGAGCATTGTGGGACACAAACAAAGTGCCCCCAAACAGGCTGGAGTGAGCCGAGCGGCAACAGCGGCGGCGCCGTCCCGCACGCGCGCGGCGGCGGCTCCCTCCCAACCTCCCCCTCCCCTCCCCTCACTCCCCTTCCCCTTCCCCACCCCGACCCGCCAGGAAAACGCGAGCCGTCGCCGCGCTCCCCAAGCCGCCTGCCCTCGGCCAACCGCCCCCAACGGCCGCTCGCGCGGCTCGCGGGGCCCCCTCGCTCCTCCCCTCAGGCCCTCGGCGCTCTTCCCTCCCGCCGCCTCTCGCCCCCCACCTCGCAGGCACGCCGCTGCTCGGGGCCGCCATGCCCCAGCCGCAGGCCGTCCACGGGCCTAGGCGCGGCGGCCCGAGATAGGGTCCCCTCCGCCTCCCGGGGGAGGAGAGAGGCAGCGAGCCGCGCGCTCCGCCCCCTCCCCCCGGGCCGCCGCCGCCGCCACCTCGCCGCCACAGCCTGGAGGGGAGGAGGAGGAGGAGCAGCAGGCCTCCGGGCCCTGGCACCGCCGCCCGCAGGTAACGAAGAGGGAAGGGGAGGGCGGGGGCCGGCCCTTTTTCGCCGCGCGCGCGCCCGCCGAGGGCTGCCACCGTGCGTCTCCCATCTGGGCGCTGGACGGTAAGGAACCGGGAGACACCCTATCGGGTGCCCTCAATGGCATCTAATCCTTTAGGGAGGAGACTGGCCCTGGGCCCTGACGTCCAGGAGAAATTGCCCCGATCTCCCAGGGCGCCCCCAGTGTGCACGCGCGTGTGCCCAGCACCCTAACCCCGAGGAGGCGGGGTGTCAGCGTCCCACCTGGTCGTGCCGGGAGCCCGAGATCCGACTGTTCCCTCCTCTCCCCTGCTTCTTTTTCTGATAGTGGGGAAAAAAAGGGCGACACATTTAAAAAACAAAACAAAAAGCCCACGTTTTTTTCTTCCCTACCTGAGGATGGGTCTGCTTCTAGTCATTTTCTGCTGGCCTAGCCGGAAAAGGGTTACCTGCGAGTGACATGACGAGTTACGTTAGTACTGATGAAGGGAAACTGCATGCTTGTGAGTTGTATGATGCTTAACTAGAATTTAGGATAAAGCCCAAAAATTGTGTGCTTTATTTGAACTTATAGAAATGAAGACAAAAACTTCGTTTTTTTAAGAAAACGTATAAGTAGATTATCAGTTGGTCAGGAAGAAAGTCTCTAACTTCCACTTATTTTCTTAATGTTTTATTCGGATAGAGGCTAATACCAAAAGCAGACTTCACAATTTGATAGATACGAATAGTTTGGGTAGGTAGATTTTTTTTGCCTAGAGGGTCTCAGTTGGAATTACTGGATTTTAAAAAATATATAAATCTTCATTATGCATTACTTACCCCCGTCACTTCGCTTTAACTGCCAATGGACTTTTAATTTTACCTAATGTATCTTTATCATGGAATGTGGCGATAATGAAAGGAATGTTTTCCTATAGTCCTGTATTTTAGAATGATAGCATTAAATAGGAAAACCAGGTTTACTTTTTCTGTGCTACACTACTAGGCATTTTACACATGTGATCTGATTTGATTCTTAGAACAACCTAATGACTTAGACATTATTACTTGAGTTTTATAGATGAGACAGAAAACTTAAGTAATTTTAAGTAACTTTGCCTTAGGCCACACAACTAGTTAGTAATAGAAGTGAGATTTGTCCCCAGATATAATTCCATTGTAGAAATGTTTTCTACTGTGCCTCTCAGTATAGGAATACTTTTAAAAAACTTAATATGAAAAATACCAGTCTCTTGGAAATTAAGGGAAAATGTAGTGAATACTCCAATACTTAGATTCAGTGATTAGCATTTTTGTGGTATTGACCCCCCCACCTCTCTTCCCTTTCTGTGTGTCTCTCTGTATGTAACTATTTGAAAGTAAATTGCAAACACCAAGACACTCCAGTATTTCCCCAAGTGTCTCCCAAAACTATGGACATTCTACTAATCCCTACATAGCATTAACACCTTTCTAAATTAACAGTCCATATGCAAATTTCCATAGTACTCCAAGGTCGTTTTGGGAAATCCCAAGCGGTATTCAGTCAAGATTCCTGCATTGCATTTGTTGATTACCCACTTAGTTCCTTTTTGAAAAATCCTGTGTCCTCCTCTCCTTTTTTTCCTGATACTTAATTGATGAAACCGGTTGTCTTAGAGAATTCTCCCACTTACATTAGGCTTGTCTGTTTCCTAGTGGGGTCATTTAATTTATTCCTCTCTCCCTCTGAATTTCCTGTTACTGAAAGTTAGGTCTAAAGAAACCTAACTGATTAGCTTGAGGAAAACTTTCTTTGGAAAGATTATTTTATAGATGATGCAGTGTATTTCATGTTACATCATATAGGAGGTATTTAATGTCATTGCTACACTATTACGAATACTAAATGTGGCCACTTGATCAAAGTGGTGACTATCAGATCTATTAAAGGGTGGTTTGCCTGTTTATGATTTGTATGTGATTTGGGGGTAGTACTTTGACACCAAGCAAATATCCTGTTCCTGCCTACCTTTTGCTCAGTGATTTTGAGCAGCTGTCTTGAATCAGTTATTTTATTGGAGATGCTCTGGCAGGGAGGTTTCCTTCAGAACTAGAGGTGAACTAAAATGCCTCCTAAAAATGCAGCTAGAGCCTGTTACGGTAGATTGGGCTAATAGAGTGATGATAATTGCTAACAGTTGCTGAGCCCTTTCAAAGAGGTAGCACTGTGCTAAACATTTCATGCATTATCTCATTTAAATAACCTATTAACCGTTTGTTACTGCTGCTGCTATCTCACTTGGCAAGTAAACTGATACCCAGATTTCAAACTCAGGTGTCTTCAGTGTTTCACTTAATTACTTTGCTACATCTTACAAGTAAATATAATGTGTCATAAAATTGGATATATTTTAACTCAGCATGAATCAAATTACAGGAAGTACATGACTGATGTTGGTCCTATAGAAATTCCAGTGATTGCATGCCAAGAGCCCCATGTGCTTGTCTACTACACGTGTCCTTTTTAGTTATCAGACCTTGCTTTGGAAATTGCATTTAGATACCATTTTAATAGGCATTTAAAAAGTAGACCATCAAAAATCAAGATGGATGGGAGTTTGGATGGATATGTAATAAAACAAATATTCTAGAATGTTCATGGTAGAATCTGGGTATGGTTTTGGGGGCATTCTCCTGTAAAAATTCCTTAAATTTTGTTGTTTCTAAAATTTTTCATAATAAAACACCGAAGGTTTTAAATTTTGAGTAAGTCTTCCTAACCTTGTAAAGGATAAAATTCTTGTTATTGAAAATAGTCATGTATCAAAGACTATTTTTAAAAGGGGTTTCCTTCCCTAGTTAGGGGCTCCTAATTAATTTGGCTTCTTCCAATTGTAATTTTTAATATATTTATATATAGAATATATATATACATTTATTTCCCCCATGGTTTCCTGTTACTTAGTAGACTACTATTAGGCATATCTTTGTATAAGCTATATGGGGTATTTTTACTTTTTTTTTTTTTTTTTTTTGGTCTTTCTGCCTTTTCTCGAGCCGCTCCCGAGGCATATGGAGGTTCCCAGGCTAGGGGTCGAATCAGAGCTGTAGCTGCTGGCCTACGCCAGAGCCACAGCAGCTCGGGATCCGAGCCTTGTCTGCAGCCTACACCATAGCTCACGGCAACGCCAGATCCTTAACCCACTGAGCAAGGGTAGGGATCGAACCCGCAACCTCATGGTTCCTGGTCAGATTCATTAACCGCTGCACCACGACAGGGAACTCCGGTATTTTTACTTCACATTTAAATGGAACCACATTCGTGATTGAGACACTTCTCCATGTACTTCAGAATGATTGCTTGAAATTTTCTCTCTTAAGCTGAAAGCCACATTAGTTTTCCTTTGTTCTTTATATCAGAAATACTTTATGCCATTTTAGACAGTGAGATCTCTGGATCTTAGTCACAGAATCTAGAATAAAATAGTGATTGTATGTGTGTCTTTAAAGATACATTACACTCCTGCTTGAAGGGCACATAGAGTGTTATGTTAATTTCTTCACTAAAATTATTATTAGTGCCAAAGGTGACCTTAGGCAGCACATTTTTACATAACTGATCCTGGAGTAAATCATTGACCTTGTGGTGTTTCACATTGATAACTCTGTCCTATAAGAGTGAAAATTGGTGGATGAAACTTTCTAGAACATCTTTTATCTCCATATTGAATGTTCTTCCATTTTAATAATTGTATAGCTTTAAAAAAAAACTTAAGGAGTTCTTGTCGTGGCGGAAAGGAATCTGGCTAGCATCCTTGAGGATGCAGTTCAATCCCTGGCCTCCTCCAGTGGGTTAGGGATCTGGTGTTGCTGTGGTGTAGGTTGCAGACGCAGCTCAGATCTGCCATTGCCGTGGCCATGGTGTAGGCTGGCAGCTGTAGTTCCCATTGGATCCCTAGCCTGAGAACCTCCATGTGCCACAGGTATGGCCCTGAAAAGCAAAAAAGATTAAAAAAATAAAATAAAATAAAATTACACATGTTTGATAGCTAAAGAATTTGTAATTTCAGTATTCTATATTACTGTCCTGTAGGTATTAATGGTATGTATTTTTTAATGTTGACATGATTTGCTATTTGGTTTTGGTAGTTTTTGATGAATTCAGCATAATTGCAAACATCTTGGTAGCATGTAACCAAAAACTATAATTTCTGGAATAGGATTTTGTGGAACTGATATCCTCTGGCTTGTGAAACACATTTACTTGATTTTTTTAAAAAGGTTTCTCTTAGGAGTTCACAGCATGGTGCAATGGGTTAAAAATCGGGAACTGCGGTGGCTCAGGATTGCTGGGGAGATTCAGATCGGCCCCTGTTCCAGGAAAGTGGGTTAAAGGGTCCAACTTTGCTGCATCTGTGGCTTGGATTCAATGAACTTCCATATGCCACAGGTGTGGCCATAAAATTTTTAAAAAAATTTAAAAGTTTTCTCAATTCAGATCTTAATCTAAGTATCTGATCTTCACCTACGTTAGCTAGTAAGCATATTCAGAGCTACCCTCTATTAAATATTTTCTTTATACTCTTTGATAAAACTAGTAAATTCTTTGGTCCAAACAAAGAAAATAAAATAGAGTTTTCAGGGGCTTGGACATACTTTGCTTCTGTTTCATTTTTCCCTTTTATTGGTGTGTGTGGGGGGGCGTGTGTGTGTGTGCTTTCTTTCACTTTTACCTTTTTCTCCTTTTTACATTTTGTATCTTGGGTTTTACTTTTTCCTTCACTCTTTGCTTTTCTTCCTTTCTGCCTTGGATCTTCCAGCATTGCTCATTTCCTTTTTTGTGGCTTTCCATTACTATATGAGGACAGTTTCTTTTATCTTTGGTGCCTTTCACATGGCACATAAAACTTTTCAAACTCTGCTTCTTCTATTTACAGGAATCACTACCTCTTTATTGTTGGCACCTGGTATTTTTCCTCCTCATTTCTTCCTACTTCAACTAGGTTCACTTAAGCTTTACTTTGAGAGGCAAACCAGTGTAGTGTTAAGGGGCACAACTCAGCATACCGCCTGGGTTCACATCTTGACTCTGATTTTTACTGATTATGTGGCTGTAGTCTGTTCCTTAGCTTCTCTGTGCTTCATTTTCCTTACTGGTTTAAGTGAAGATAAAAAATGATACCTATGTCGAACTGCTGTATGAAAATTAAATTATTTAATATGTAAAAAGTACTTAGAACAATGCCTGGTACATATTGAGTACTGTGTAAGTATTAACTTCTGATTATTAATACTTTTTTAAAATGGTTCAAAGCCATTTTTTTTTTAACAGTTTCTTGAGATATACATAACTCAAAAGCTATGTAGATGATTAGCACTAGAAATTTGTGGTCTGGGTTTCAGTTAGGCCTCCAGGGCCTCCTAGCCATCCTTTTTTTTTTTTTTTCTCCACACTTTTTTTTTAATGTTTCATTTCCCTCAAATTCTTCTTTATCTCTTGTCAGTCTAACCTCTACCTGTAACTTAAGAGAAGTAAATGTCTAAGCAATCAGACAAGAACTCCCGCTGCTTCTTACCACAGACCTATAAACTTAACTGTAACTACACCTTTCCTTTCCTCTTTTTTCCTATCATTGGGTCTCATTCTGTTTAAGGCTAATGCTTTTACTCAAGCCCTGAATCCAGTTTCTTTTTACCTATCCAGGGACCTTATACTATCTGTTATCACCTGTTTTCTGTATCTTAACTTTTCCTTCTCTGAGTCTTTTCCACCAACACTTAAAACATTCTTTGTATATTTTATCACAATTTAGAAAAGCTTATCTGGGGGAAGAAGCATTCTCTAGTTTCTTCCATTCAATAAAAATACCAGTATCCTCCCTCCAGCTAACACACTTGCCCTATCTTTAAAGTCAGAGTTCTTCAGATTGACTTGTCTACACTCAAAATTTTCACTTCCTCATTTCTGTTTACTCTTTGTCTATTACAGTCTACTACCTCTCCATTATGTGCAATTTTAAGGTCATCAGTGACTTATGGATAAATTGAATAGACTTTGGTCTGTATCTTATTTGACCTATATCAGCATTTGACACTGTCGGCCACTCCTACTCTACACCCTTCATTTCTGGGACAGTCTACCATCCTGGTCATTATATCTCTTTCCAAGGTTTTCCTTCTACTGCCCCCACCCTTTTTTCCATTTCTTTTTTCCCTTGGTCAGTCTAGCTAAAGGCTTATCAATTTTGCTTAACTCTTCACAGAACCAAGATTTGGCTTTAATTTTTTTTTCGTGATATCTACTTTTTATCTATGAATTTGAGTACTCTAGGGGTCTTGTATATTTGAAATCCAACAGTGTTTGATTTGCAACTGGCTTTGCAGTGTTCATCTTGCAACTGGCTTGTTTTACTTAGCATAATGTCCTCAAGGCTTATCAATGTCCTAGTACATACATGTTAGAATATCCTTAAGGCTAAATAATATTCCATCGTAGGTATATACCACATTTTGTTTATCCATTTATCTGATAGACATTTTTCAATTGTGATTAACTGCCCCTGTGAACATTTTTGTCCAAGTATATGTTCATGCCCCTACTTTGAGTATATACCTAGAAGTAGAATTGCTAGATCATATGTGGTAAGGGCTCCATTTCTCCACATCTTTGGAAACACTTGTTATTTTCTTTTATTTATTTTTATTTTTATTTTTTTTAGGGCAGCACCTGCGATAGATGGAGGTTCCCAGGCTAGGGGTTGAATCAGAGCTGTAGCCACTGGCCTATGCCATAGCAACACCAGATCCGAGCAGCATCTGCGACCTACATCACAGCCCATGGCAACACCACATCCTTAACCCACTGAGCGAGGCCAGGAATCACACTGCCTCCTCATGGACGAAGATTCGTTTCCACTGAACTCCTGTTATTTTGTTTTTTATATGAACCGTCTTACTGAGTGTGAGATAGTAGAGTATGTCGTGGTAAGCCAAAGATTTTTAAACCTTTTCTAATATGTATATATATATATATTTAAAACTATAAATTTGACTCTAAGCACTACTTTAGCTACTACATTCCACAGATGTTGATAATGTTGTATTTTCAATATTTCTCAGTTAAAAATACTTTCCAGTTTCCCTTGTTGATTCCTTCATCAACCTATGAACTATTTAGAAGTATTTTTTATTTAAATGTATGGAATTTTGTTGACTACTCATTGATTTCTAATTTTCTTTATTATGATTAGAGAACATAGTCTATGTGCATTCATGGACTTCACCTATGGCTTCAGCATACTCTTTTTTTTTGTTTTGTTTTGTTTTGCTATTTCTTGGGCCGCCCCTGCGGCATATGGAGGTTCCCAGGCTAGGGGTCCAATCGGAGCCATTGCCACCGGCCTACGCCAGAGCCACAGCAACGTGGGATCCGAGCCGCGTCTGCGACCTACACCACAGCTCACGGCAACGCCGGATCGTTAACCCACTGAGCAAGGGCAGGGACCGAACCCGCAACCTCATGGTTCCTCATCGGATTCGTTAACCACTGCACCACGACGGGAACTCCGTCTTCAGCATACTCTTGTGTGCATTCATTCCTTTAAAATTTATTAATATTTGTCTAATGGCCCAGCACATGGTCTCTCTTGGTGAACATACCTTCTTGCACTTGAAAAGAATAGGTATTCTGCACTATAAATATCAATTAGGTCAAGATGGTCTATGGTATTTTTCAGATCTTTATAGCTTGGTGTTTTTTGGTTTTGTTTTTTTGCCTGGTTCTATCAATTATTAGTAAGAAGGGTGTTAAATTTTCAATTTATCGGGAGTTCCCGTCGTGGCGCAGTGGTTAACGAATCCGACAAGGAACCATGAGGTTGCGGGTTCGGTCCCTGCCCTTGCTCAGTGGGTTAACGATCCGGCGTTGCCGTGAGCTGTGGTGTAGGTCGCAGACGCGGCTCGGATCCCACGTTGCTGTGGCTCTGGAGTAGGCCGGTGGCTACAGCTCCGATTCGACCCCTAGCCTGGGAACCTCCATATGCCACGGGAGCGGCCCAAGAAATAGCACCAACAACAACAACAAAAAGACAAAAAAAAAAAATTCCATTTATTACTATGGTTTATCTTTCTCTGTAATCCTGTCAATATTTGCTTCCTAATGCTTTGAAGCATTGTTATCAGGTGCATATATACTCTTTGTTACACACCTTTGTGTTGCTGGTAATACTTTTTGTGATGAAGTCTATCTTGTCTGATATTAAAGATAGCTAACTCCTGTACTTATTGTTTGCATGGTATGTCTTGTAACATACCTCTCTGTCTTTTTATTTAAAGTAGGTTTCTTATAAAGAACATACAGTTGGGGCTTGCTTTTTAAATTGCAGTCTCTGCTTTTATTAAAATTTAATGTGGTTACGTTTTACATTACTTTGAGAAGTAGACATGTATTAGTTTGCTAATGCTGCTGTAACAAAGTACCACAAACTGGATGGCTTAAAGAGAAATTTTGTCTGATTTGGAGCTTACATGGTATTGGCAGGATTGATCACATCTAAGGGAAGGAACTTAATGAGGGAAGAAGCTATTCTTGTCCTCTCTCCTTGCTTTTGCTAGTGCTTTGGCCTGTGGCAGCATAATTTCAGTCCTAACATGGCATTCTCCTTTTGTGCATCTGTCTTTGAATTTTACTTTGTATAAGGACATCTTAATTACTTCAGCTAAATTTGATTACTTTTATAAAGAGCCTGTTTCCAAATAAGGTAACGTTCTCAGGTACTGGGGACTCAAAATATCTTTTGGGAGAACACAGTTCAAATCCCTAAGACACATGTAAGGTTGGTAACACTGCAAAGGCATGTTGGGTAAAGCCGCTATACTTATGTACATATTTTAAAGCATACACAGTGGGACTAAAGTACTTGATATGACCACTTAACAACGCTTAGAGAAACAAAGAGCTGTTTAAGTGCTAATTGACTAAAACAGACTGGAATTTAACTTTTTCATGTAAGGATCCAAAAGACTGAAATAAGATACGCACTTTCTTCAAGCTTTCTTTCTAGTTAAAGTGATTTGATATTAATAGCTGATATCCGTTAAGTACTGTGGTTGAGTTCTTACAAATGGTAACTGATGAAGTGGGGAGAGGGGACTGTGATTTTGTTTTTTTCAGTCAGACCTTTCTTCAAATCCCAGTTTTATTGCTTATAGGAGTGTGGACAAGTTAATTTAATCTTCTGTTTCCTTATTTATAATTAGATCGTAAAAATCCTTTTCCCAGAATTGTGAGGCCAGAGAGAGCTATACTTGGTAGGAGTTACTCAATGTACATTAACTTACTTTCCCTGGATATCGACATTAATAATCAGCGTGACTCTATGGCTACCAGCAGTGAGAGGAAATTCTTATAGTTTAACGTTACTGGTTTAATTAAAGTTTAACTCCACATAAATCTCAGTCTCTCTTTTTCTCAAAGTTCTGAACTAGAAAGGACTTCTTCATGTAGTAAAATGATTAAAATCTTTACTTGAGTAAAAAGTGGCTAGTTATAAAAGTTAAGTGACTTAATTTTTTTATAACTCAAGTACAGTAGTAATTCGTTCAGAATAAACCTAAAGAAAACGCTTGGGAATTAAGCGTTTACTTGAGTAAAAAGTGGCTAGTTATAAAAGTTAAGTGACTTAATTTTTTTATAACTCAAGTACAGTAGTAATTCATTCAGAATAAACCTAAAGAAAACGCTTGGGAATTAAACTATTGTCAGATGAAGATTACATGCACTTTCATTAGTGTTCATGCTCTCAAGTATGAGTACTCATGTGGATCCATTCTAAAAAGTGATTCCTTTCTTGGAAAATATGGATGTTTGTTTTTGCTTAGATTGACAACATAGTGACAGTTTTTCTTAGAACAAAACTTAAAATATGAGATGCTGTAACAATTGTCCAGAAAACTTTATTCTAAAGGAAGCAGTAGTGAAAAACATACTATTTTAACAACTTTCTGGAGAAGGAAGTAGATGAGTTGTGTTTTCACTACTAAAATTTCTGTGTAATTTTAGCGTGAAGTTTCTGCTCTGAGTTAATGGCTTTTCCATTTTTAAACCATCCATATTGACAGGTTTTCTTTAAAACATTTGCATGTTTTATATGTTAAACTCCTTTAAAAATATTTATTTCAGGGAGTTCCCATCGTGGCGCGGTGGTTAACGAATCCAACTAGGAACCATGACGTTGCGAGTTCGGTCCCTACCCTTGCTCAGTGGGTTAATGATCCGGCGATGCCGTGAGCTGTGGTTGCAGACGCGGCTCGGATCCCGCGTTGCTGTGGCTCTGGCGTAGGCTGGTGGCTACAGCTCCGATTCAACCCCTAGCCTGGGAACCTCCATATGCCGCAGGAGCGGCCCAAGAAATAGCAAAAAGACAAAAAAAAAATTATTTCAGGCATTTATAATTATACTTTTATTAATAATGTGAATGACCATAGGAGTTCCCTTGTGGCACAGCAGGCTAAAGATCCAATGTTGTTACCACATCAGCTCAGGCCACTGCTGTGGCAGGAGTTGTCCCTGGCCCAGGAACTTCACATGCTGCAGGTGTGGCCAGAAAAAAAAGTAATACAAATGAGCATAAAAGCATATGCTTATTCCAAAGATAAGCACCACAGACATTTATTTATTTATTTTCCTTTTTTTATTTTGTTTTTGGCTGAGCCTGTGCAATTATGGAAGTTCCCGGCCCAGGGAACCCGGGCCACAGCAGTGATGATGCCAGATCCTTAACCCACTGAACCAACTAGGGAACTCCTAGTCAATGTTTTTTAAACGCTCTCTCTGTGTTAAGCAGTTACAGAATACACATACGTTCAGCATTTTCCCTCAAGTAGCATATGGATCTATAGGAGAACAAGATCTATAGACAGCTAACTGATCACCCATTATGCATAAAATACTCTACTGATTAACAGAGCAGTGATTCTTTTGTGGCTGTGAAGGGATGCCCAGTTGAGAACCACTATACTATAATAAGCAGTATTATTAATAAGAATATACCATGTGTGAAGCTCTCTGGTGGCTTAGCAGGTCAAGGATCCATTGTTGTCACTGTTGTGGCTTGTGTTCAATACATGGTCCAGGAACTTCTGCATGCCGCGGGCATGCCCCCGCACCCCAAGAGTATAGCACATATAAGTGGTATAGGAATAGAAATGATTAAGAACCTCTCCTGGTGTGTTTATATGAAGACTTGTGCACAAATGTTCATAGCAGTGTCAAGTGAAAAAAAAAAAAAAAACACACAACCTCAATGTTAAGAATTATGTTTTATTTGGCAGACATTCTGAGGACTTCAAGCCCAGTCCACAGAAGTGGACTCTCAGATTGCTCTGAGGGACCACTTGAAAGAGGCAGGCCAGGGGAGCCAGGATATGTAGGAGTTTTTGCAACAAAGACCAGGTAGTAGAAACTTCAGAAGATTAAAAAAAACCAGATATCTCAAGGAATTTAGCACTTTTCTGTGGCAAGATGCAAGAGTCTGGGCTCATTGAAATCATTTCTTTGATATGCATCTCAGCTATATGGGCCCAGCATCCTGTGCTTTCTCATCCTGAGACTCCTCAGAGTGCATTGAGGGTTGGGGGGGGTGACTAGTCTGATGACTGCACCCTATTTCCATCCTGAGCTCCCTCTGGGCTCACTGTCAGCATGGCTGTAATTTGATGGCTGTAACATCTTTTATTTACTGATGTGCCAGGCAATTTTTTATTTTTATTTTTTTGTCTTTTTATGGCCGCACCTGCAGCATATGGATCGAATCGGAGCTGTAGCTGCTGGCCTACACCATAGCCACAGTATTGCAGGATCCAAGCCGTGTCTGCAACTGCACCACAGCTCTAAGCAACGCCAGATCCTTAACCCACTGAGCAAGGCCAGGGATCTCGCACCTGCATCCTTATAGATACTAGTCAGGTTCATTAACCACTGAGCCATGGCAGGAACGTCAGCCAGTCAATATCTTTTATTCACAGCAACCTTATTTGTAATTGCCCCATACTGGAAACAGTTCAAAGTCTATCATCTGTTAGATGATGACCAGACTGTGGTACAATGGATACAATGGAATAGTACTCAGCAGTAAAAGGAACAAAAATTCTTGAGCCTGCAAACATGGGTGAATCTCAAAATAATTTCTATCCAGTGAAAGACGCCAGATGAGTAGGACATATATACTGTTTGGTTCCATTTATATTAAGTATGTTTGGTTTATTTAACTGGCACATCAGTTATAATGCAAGCATTTATAAAGTGATTTTCGAAGAACACAGGTATGATTGATTCCAGATATATGGAATTATCCTTGGAGAGACAGGACTGATACCTTGGTAAACCTAAATTGGTATTATATCAAATGCTAGGTCAGTAATCAAGATAGAAAATGCTGCAGAAGTTCAGTGGAGGGAAAGGCATTGGTAGAGTCAGAGTACCTGATTTTGTGGCCCTGTTAAGGCTGCTTATTTTCTCTGATCTTTATTTTCCTTGATCATTAAAGAATTTCTTCATATACTTCCTAAGTGGATCAAAAGAAAATATATTTTAAAACACTGTAATCTGGAAACTGACATACAAATGGAAGGTATTGCTCATACCTAGAGTGGAAGGAAGAACAAAATAATTTGACCTATTGAGTGCAATAAGGTAATTCTAAAATGAGACCAGAGGAGAGCAAGTGGAAATGTGTATATAGTTCAGAGAATGAGTCAAAATCAGTTTGACGCAAAGAATTTATCTTTTTTTTTTTTGCCTTTTCCAGGACTGCTCTCGCGGCATATGGAGGTTCCCAGGCTAGGGGTCTAATCAGAGCTGTTGCTGCCAGCCTGCACCACAGCCACAGCAACACCAGATCTGAGCCGCGTCTGCAACCTACACCACAGCTCATGGTGGCAACCCCAGATCCTTAACCCACTGAGCAAGGCCAGGGATCGAACCCACAACCTCATGGTTCCTAGTTGGATTCGTTTACCACTGAGCCATGACGGAAACTCCTCTTTACTCGTCTTATGACCTTATGAGAACTTGCCTTATGAGAATAAATAAGTCATTTATTCTCTAGGCCTCAGTTTCTTCCTCACTATAATTGGAGGATAATAGTCTGCCTTATCTCCAATATCCTATGTATTGAAATCAATTGATACCAGAATTGTTCAGTATGATAGCTAAGGCATGAAGTAGTAACTTATGGACTAAGATGATTGGATTTTAGACAATTCGAATAATGATGGAGGATTAACTCAAGATTGGTGAGACTAAAGGCAAGGAGACCAGTCAGGTTGTTAAAGTAGCCCAAGGCAGTGGCTATTGGAGAAGAGAAAGGATGGGTTTGATTGAGATAGGTCTTAATGACCAAGTCTGTGTTAGAGAAAAAGTAGAAGATAGAAGTTGTATTAGTTTCTTGTGGCTCTTGTAATAAATTATCACAAACTGGATGGCTTAAAACAACAGATTTATTCTCTCACGGTTCTGGAGGCCAGAGGTTCGAAATCAGTATCACTGGATTGAAATCAAGATATTGGCAGGTACTGGAGTTCCCTGGTGGCTCAGTTGGTTAAGAATCTGGCATTGTCACTGCTGTAGCTCTGGTTACTGCTATGGCTCAAGTTCCATCCCTGGCCTGGGAAATTCTGCATACCACAGGAGAAAAAAAAAATATATGTTGGCAGGTACCCCCTCCCTCCAGAGGCTCTAGTGGGGTAGGGAATCCATTCCTTGCTTCTTCTAGTTTCTGGTGACATTAGGCATTCTGTGGCTTGGGGCCACATCACTCTAATTTCTGTCTGTCTTCCCATCACTTTCTCTGATACATGTGTCAGGTCTCCTACCTCTCTCTTAGAAGGATGCTGAAGATTGTATTTAGGGACCACTTGGATATGCGGACAGATTTCCATATCTTGAGATACTTAATCATACTTGCAAAATCTTTGCCATGAAAGTACCATTAACAAAATTACAGGGATTAGGACACAGACCTGTTTTGAGGAAGTAACCTTTTAAAGGCTACCTTAGAAGTCAAAGATGATTTCCAGGTTTTTTGCTTTTTGAAATGGTGGTATCATGGACCAGAGTACTTGAAGGATAAGAGTACATTTGTGCGAAGTGATGATTAATTCATTTGGACCAGTTAAAGTACCTGTGGGACATCTGTATGTGGATATTCATATTGTGTATCAAAAAACTTTGAATGTAGTTACTTAAACCCTAAGGACATTAACTATTTCAAATGAAAACAAAACAAATCTCAGAGTATGACAACTTCAGAGTTAGTTATTCTACAATTCAGTGATGGCATCAAGAACATAAATTCTGGAGTTCCTGTCGTGGCTCAGTGGTTAATGAATCCGACTAGGAACCATGAGGTTGTGGGTTTGATCCCTGGCCTTGCTCAGTGGGTTAAGGATCTGGCATTGCTGTGGCTCTGGGGTAGGCCAACAGCTACAACTCCAATTAGACCCCTAGCCTGGGAACCTCCATATGCCTCAGATGCGGCCTTAGAAAAAGGCAAAAAGACAAAAAAAAAAAACCCAAAAAACAAGAAACCTAAATTCTCAACATTTTGCTTTGCCATCCATCTTTAAGTTAGCATTCCTTATGGTTCCAAGGTGACCCCCCCCCCAGCAATCCTAATACTTAAATCCAGAGATGAATTGTTATGTGTGCCTTTTTTTTTTTTAATAACAGCAAAGAGACCTAACCCTAATAACCCTTGAAGCTCGCTAGCAAGGTCTATTCCGCTTACCAGATAAGCAATTTAACGATTCCTTGACTGTCTTTTACAAATAGACCTATTATGTCTGTGTTGCAATTGGTCCTTTATCTTAAGTGACAAGTGGATATTACTACTTTGTTGTGCAAATTTGAATATACAAAACCATTTTTCTCTGGTCTGGGTCAGAAGTTTGAACAGCAGTCCTTTACCTTACTGAGCCTTTTCTAAATTCTTGTCTACAAATTTCTAATCATCTCCTGATTTAACATTAAAAATTAAGGCAGTGGTTACTCATGAACTCTCCTGGGATCTCCAGAACCTTTCAGCGGGCCCATAAGGTCAAAACCATTTCATAATAATAATAAGATAATTGTCATTTTTGTTCTTATTCTCAAGAATACAGTGGAGTTTTCAAGAGGCTACGTGAAGTGTGATATCACAACAGCAGGTGCAGATATGAGAATTCAGTTGATATGATGATAGACCTTAAGAGAGGTGGAAAAATCCATGTTATTCTTGCTTCTTTTTTGTTCTGAGGAAGTGTAGGTTATTGAAAAATATGTTATATTAACATGTAATAGGATTTTTTTTTTTTTTTTGGCCATACCCACGTTATGCAAAAGTTCCTAGGCCAGGGATTGAAGCCCAGCCATAGCAGTAACAATGCTGAATCCTTAATCACTAGGCCACCAGGGAACTACTGGGCTTACCATTTTTAATGAATCAATAGCTTTTTACATTTCTCAGTTTCAGTGTATAATGTAAATATTAGGTATAGTTCCTGCTTTGTCCTATAAACAAAAGTTCTTTGGAATTCTCAGTAAATTTTAAGAGTGTAAATGGGTCCTGAGACGAAAAAGTGTGAAATCTTGCCATCTAGTGTTGATGCTATTCTAAACACGTACTCAAGTTTTTCCATTTTATCAATTTTCCTTGTCCCTTGATGATTATTGTCAATTATCTCATAGATATAGCATCCTTTGTTGCAGAATTTGTTGTGGGTACTTCAGAATCATTCATATTGCTCAGTGACTTATTCCATGCATGGGAGCAGCATGCTTTCTCATTAAAGTGTTAGCTCTGCATTTGTCTCCACCATGATCACATACCTCTGTTTATTAACAGTTTCTGCATTCTTAAGGTTTTTGTATTTATTGACCATGCTGGATTTAATAGTATTCATAACTACCTTAAAACTAATCACAGAGAGGGAGTTCCCTGGTGGTCTAGTGGTTGGGACCCAGCGCTTTTACCACTGTGGCCCAAGGTTCAGGATCCCACATCAGGCCACTGCATGCTGCAGCCAAAAAACCCTGAAAATCTCAGAGAAACTAATGAAGACTACAGCAAAGATTTAAAGTACCATGCAAGACTATTATTGTCTCTTGGTAGTGGGTATGGTTAATGACTTGCTCCAGAGAATGACCTTGAATTATTAATAAATATTTATAAGTAGAGGAGTATCTGTAATTTTTCTGAATATGCCTCTGAGGAAAGAATAGCTATGGGAAGATTTCCAGATTTTGACAGGAAATGGTAAATCAAAAATGAGTACTAGATTTTAAGCTCTGAGTAACTGGGTAATTGAAAGCATCTGTCATTAACAGAAATTCTGCAGTAGAGTATCAGTTGAGGAGAAAGAATTTGAGTTCAGTTTTAAGACTGAATTTGAAAGATGGCAAACATTCAGATGGAATTGTCTAGTACTCTAGCTGGTCTTAGGGGCCCAGAATTGGAGTTCAAGAAAGATGATGGTATTAGAGGTTTGAGATTAATTCAGCCAGAGGTAGGTGATAGAGTCATAGGTCTTTCAGTAAGGATACTTCATCTGTTACTCAGTGCTTTATCACATTCTTGTGTGTATACTGATGGTGCTAGACAGTGGGCACTTCCTAAGTACTCATTTAATCTCATTTAACCCCTACCACACTTAAATTGTTTAAGGGCATCCAGTCAGATCAGTGATACAGCCATGGTTAAGATCCAGATTTATATAGTGAGATAAATACTATATGATATTGCTTGTATGTGGAATCTTTAAAAATGCAACAAATTAGTGAATGTAACATAAAAGAGGCAGAAAGTTCCCATTGTGGCTCATCAGGTTAAGAACCCAACTAGTATTCATGAGGATTCAGGTTCATTCCCTGGCCTTACTCAGTGGGTTAAAGATCTGGCATTGCTCCAAGCTGTGGCATAGGTCATTGATGCGGCTCAGGATCTGGCGTTGCTGTGGTTGTGATGTAGTCTGGCAGCTATGGCTCTGATTCGACCCCTAGCCTGGGAGCCTCCATATGCCGTGGGTGCAGCCCTAAAAAGACCAAAACAACAACAAAACCATAAATCAAAGAAGCAGACTCACAGATACAGAGAACAAACTAATGGTTACTGGTGGGAGAATGGCAATATAGAAGTGTGGAAGTAGAGGTACAAACTATTGGACGTAAGATAGGCTCAAGGATGTATTGTACACCATGGGGAATGTGGCCAATATTTTGTAATAACTGAATGGAAAGGGCTTTAGAATTGTATTACTTGTGTGTGTGTGTGTGTGTGTGTGTGTGTGGCTTTTTGCCTTTTTGCCTTTCCTAGGGCCGCTCCTGCGGCATATGGAGGTTCCCAGGCTAGGGGTCGAATCGGAGCTGTAGCCACCGGCCTACGCCAGAGCCACAGCAACATAGGATCCGAGCCATGTCTGCAACCTACATCACAACTCACGGTAACGCCGGATCCTTAACCCACTGAGCAAGGCCGGGGATCGAACCCACAACTCATGGTTCCTAGTTGGATTCGTTAACCACTGCACCACAACGGGAACTCCCCATTTAAAAAATAACGCAAAAACAGAGACAGACTCAGACATAGAAAACAAACTTATGGTTGCCAAAGGGTGGGGGAGGAGGAACAAATTAGAAGTATGAGAGTAACAGATACCAACTACTATATATAAAATAGATAAGCAACTAAGGATTTACTGGATAGCACAGGGATTTGTAGCCAATATCTTATAATAACCTATAATGGAATATAATCTGCAAAGAAACACAAATCACTATGCTATACACTTGACACTAACACACTATTATAAATTAACTATACTTTAATAATAAACAGGTTATAAAATAACAAAAAAGATCCAGATTTGTCTGAACTACAAAGCAATTACTTTTCTTACTATATAAGCTATCTCTAGGGAACAGTAATATATTGCGTGATGATTAAATTTAGTTTAGTGAAATAAATAATGCTTAATTATATATAAAGTGGAGAAATCTGTTACTGGATTTGGGCACTATGAGAAGATTTTAATTCTTTTAATTAATACATAGTACTGTCAAGAGGCTCAATGTATTTGGCCTTGTAGCAATCTTCTGTAGTTCAAAGGGGCATGGATACTATGGGTATATATCTGTGGCATTTCTAGAATTAAAAACCTTAATAGGAATTGAGCAGTTATGATGTAAGATATGTATTGCTCATTAGGGAGATTTGAGGTAGTAACTTTCTAAGAAACATCAACTTAATAGGTGTTTTTTAAAGACTTTATTATAGATTTTTGTATTGATAGATTTAAGAGCTGTAACTATAAGCGTATATTTTTCTGGACATTCAGATAATCACAATAGGCTTTTGTCTGATCTTTTCACAGAAGCGTTTTCCCCTTTAGGTGGTTTTGCAGGAAAGAGTACAACTAAAACTCACTTTTTAAATTCTAACCCAACAGTAATTTCTTTCTTTCAAACATTTTGTTATGGAATTTGCCTAAATCATTTGTTTGATAATTTAGAAAGATACTTACTTTAACAAGTCATAACCTTTTCCCATCCCAAGCTGTTTCCCAATTGTTCCTATATGGAAACAATTATACTGTTATCAAGTCAATGGAAAGAGTACTTATAATTTAGAAATACTGGCTCCAGCTCCTATTTTTAACTAAGTTTTTTGTAAAAGGCAGTAGATTCCAAGAATTGAGTAATCTGAGCTCCTCTCCTATCATCCATTAAGTTATGACTTGGTTAACCTTTCTGTCCTTTTTAGCACCTGATAAATACTGATCTAAACTTTTAAAACTGTAAAATAATCTCCTAATTATAGCTTCCAGCTCCGAAGTTCAAGTTCCTTCATTCTATTTTCTGAGAGTTTATTTTTTTTCCCACTTGAAGGGAAAAAGATTACCTTTTTTCAGTATTTCCTCCTTCCTTTATCTCTTTAACCTCTAAGATAATCTTTAAGCCATGGAAAGTAATATCTATAGTATACGAAAATGAAAACTAGAAGTGTCAGAGTCAAACCTCACAGCCTAGCATATGCTTCCCCTGGAGACACTTAATATAGTATTGACTATATCGGAATACAGTATTTTTCCACAGCTGTCTATATTATGCAAGACTGGTGATTTCTAGAGTTGTATAAAGTCTTGTTCTTGACCAGTTTTGAGTGTGGGCCCTCAGAAGACCAGATCTTACCAGAGGTTCTGTAATTGCTGTCTCTTTATCAGTTGTGAGTTAAAGCTAGAGCTATTGTATAGAACCATTTCTATTCTACAGTACCATTAATAGCTGTAGCAGTTGTGAATTATTAGAGTGTTTGTGATTATTTCAGTTACTTTGATTTTATTTTATTCATGAACAATTTTTATTTATTTATTTATTTTTGGTGCCTCCCTCCAGCATATGAAATTCCTGGGCCAGTGATCAGATCCAAGCCACAATTGTGACCTACCGCCACAGCAACACCAGATTCTTTAATCCACTGTGCTGTACCAGGGATTGAACCTGCATCCTGGTACTGCAGAGATGCCTCCAATCCTGTTGCACCACAGCAGGAACTCCATAAACAAATTTTTTAATGAAAAGGATGAGCAAGCAAAGTGTGAACTGCACATGTAATTGCCCATAAGCAAGATTGACTCAGTGAAAAAATTTGTGGTAACGTAACAGACAGTGTAATTCTATAAGTTTTACCTATGTGCTGCCTTTCAAGTATCTGGAATAGAGAATCAAAAAAAAAAAAAATCAAGATTTCTTCTCATTTTCAAATCTCAGTTTTTAAAAGTGAAATTGAATATATTTTCTTCTTATAAATATGGAATTTTTTGATATAGTTAAATGATGAATTTATTTCTTACAGGCTTTGTAAGTTCCGTTTAGGAATATTATGCCAAAGTAAAATTTGCGATGCTATTTGCTTTTGTCCTCTGTAGTTTTTTTGAGTATTGTCAAAATCTGGCCTTGTCAATGAAGAAGTTTTAGAAGTAGATAACAATGTTGTCTGCCAAACATTATTAATGTGCTTAATGTCACTGAACTACACATTTAAAAATGGTTAGAATGGCAAATTATATGTTATATTTAACGTAGTTTTTTTTTTCTTTTTTGGCTGCCTCGTAGCATATGGAGTTCCCAGGCTAGGGATCAGATCTGAGCCGCAGTTGTGACCATTGTGACCAATGCCACAGCTGTGGCAACACTGGATTCACAACCTACTGTGCTGGCCTGGGGATTGAAGCTGTATCCTGGTGCTCCAGTGATGCTGCATCACCGTGGGAACTCCACAATTTTTTAAAAAACTCAGGCCTCAAGATGGCGGAATAGAAGGACTGGAGCTCAACTTCTCTCCTAAAAACAACAAAATTCACAACTAAAGGCTGAGCAATCTCCACCCAAATGGACCGGAAACCTTAAAAAAGATACCCTACTCCAGAAGAAAAAGAGGAGACCACATCAAGAGGTAGGAGGGGCAATTTCACGATATAAACAACTTCATACCTCCCGGGTAGGAAGCTCCACAGACTGAAAACTAACTGGTTCACAGAGACTCACCTACAGGAGTGAGAGTTCTGAGCCCCACATCATACCCTCACCTGCGGGGATCTGGCACTGGGAGAAAGAACCCCTGGAGTATCTGGCATTGAAGGCCAGTGGGGCTTGTGGGCAGGAGCTCCACAGGACTGGGGGAAACGGAGACCCCATTCTTAAAAGGCACACACGGACTTTCATGTGCACTGGGTCCCAGGGCAGAGCGGGGTCTCCATAGGAATCTTGGTCAAACCTGACTGCAGTTCTTGGAGGACATCCTGGGAAAACGGGTGAATGTGGCTTGTTGTGAGGGACAGATATTGAAAGCAAAGCTCTTGGGAATATTCAGCAGTTGCCTTTCTCTGGAGGTGACCATTTTGTGATAATCTGGCCTCACCCATCAGTTAGGCTGGGTAGCCCCAGGGCAAACAACAATCCAGGTGGGATCACAGCCCCGCCCCTCAGTAAACAGGCTACCTAAAGACCCCCCAGGCCCACAGCTGCCTCTAATCCCATCCAGAGACTAAGCCCCACCCACCAGAGGGATTAGAATCATCTCCACCTACCAGTGGGCAGGCATCAGCCCCTCCCATCAAGAAGCCTACAGCAAGCCCCCATATACTGACTTCAGCCACAAGGGGGGCAGACGCCAGAAGTAAGAGGGGCTACAACTCTATTATCTGTAAAAAGGTCACCACACCAAAAACCTATAAAAATGAAAAGACAGAGAACTATAACTCAGATGAGGGAGAAAGTAAAAACCCCAGAAAATCAGCTAAGTGATGAGGAGATTCTCAGCATCCAAGAAAAAGACTTTAGATTGTTGATGCTAAAGATGATGCAAGACATTGGGAATAAACTGGAGGCAAAGATGGATAAACTTACAGGAAACACTGAGCAAAGAGATACAAGATATAAAACTTAAACAAGAAGAGATGCAAAATACAATAACTGAAATAAAAAACTCACTAGAAGCAGTTAACAGCAGAATACAGGAGGCAGAAGAATGAATAAGTGTAGTGGAGAACAGATTAGTGGAAATTACAAATGCAGAACAGAAAAGAGAAAAAAGACTGAAAAGCAAGAGAGTCTCAGAGAAGTCTGGGACAACGTTAAACGCACCAACATCCGTATTATAGGGGTGCCAGAAGGAGAAGAGAGAAGGGGACAGAAAAAATATTTCAAGAAATAATAGCCAAAAACTTCCCTAACACAGGAAAGGAACCACTCCCTCAAATCCAGGAAGCACAACGAGTACCATATAAAATAAAAAATGAGGCCTTGCCCATGGAGAGGTAATCACACATGTGAACATGTATGTCATGACTAAATTACTGATGGTAATTGCCAGTTTGGAAAAGTATAGAAATATGAACAGTTTGAAGTGGTAGCCACTCTTAAGATAATACAGAATTTTATGATGGTGATAATTTCCATCAAGTGATTTTAGGATTAGAACACTGTGGAACTGTAAGATCACTAAGATTCATCTCTACTTGGAGATTCTTTGAATTGTGAATAAACCGTGCTTTCATTAGTTAAGTGGGAGATTAAAAACCTGTGGAAACAACCCAAATGTTCATCAGCAGATAAATAAAGTAGACATACAGTGGTACATTATGCAGTCTTTAAAAAGGAAGGAAATTAGAATACATGCTACAACATGAATGAAGACATTATGCTAAAATGAAATAAGCCAATTTTAAAAGGACAAATAATGTATGATTCTACTTATATGAGGTACATAGAGTAGTAAAATTCATAGAGACAATGTAGAAGAAGGTTGGTTACCAGGGTCTGGTAGAGGGTGGAGGATGAAGAATGAAGAATTATCATTTGAGGAGTACTGAGTTTCATTATGGACGGTGAAAAAGTTCTGGAGATAGTGATGTTTGAGCAACAATGTGAACGTCAGAGCCACAAGATTGTACACTTAAAAATGGTTAAAATGGTAAGTTTTATGTTACTTGTTTTGCCACAGTAAAAAACAACAGCAAAACCTTTATTAACTGCTGTTGATTAAATAACTTAGATGATAGAGGTGTTTTCATTTATAATAGAGTTTTGAAGAGCATTTAAAAAAAAGTGTAGAGTTCCCCTT
Organism: Phacochoerus africanus; assembly: GCF_016906955.1. Classification (NCBI taxonomy): domain Eukaryota; kingdom Metazoa; phylum Chordata; class Mammalia; order Artiodactyla; family Suidae; genus Phacochoerus; species Phacochoerus africanus. Next base: position 56,547,785 of record NC_062554.1, on the reverse strand, counting down.
GTGGCTTAGCGGAAATGAATCCAACTAGGAACCATGAGGTTGCAGGTTCGATCCCTGCCCTCGCTCAGTGGATTAAGGATCTGGCATTGGCGTGAGCTGTAGTGTAGGTCACAGATGCGGCTCAGATCCTGAGATGCTGTGGCTCTGGCGTAGGCCGGCGGCAAAAGCTCCTTATTAGACCCCTAGCCCGAGAACCTCCATATGCCATGGGTGCAACCCCAAAAGGACAAAGGACCAAAAAATAAAAGTGATATGGGCATATTACCAAAACAGTAAACTGCTTTTTAATATACTACTTGATATAGTGAGACTGAGGAACTGAGTATTCAGTTTAATTTAGTTTGATTTAAAATAACTACATGTGGACAGTCTGGTGGAAGAGCAGACCCAACCCAGTGAACCAAGTCAGAGCCTCAGAATCAGTGCTATCAGAAATATCTGTGGTTTGAGACAGGATTAAGATGGCAGAGTAGAAGGACTGGACCTCACCTTCTCTCATAAAAGCAACAAAATTACATCCAACTGCTGAACAAAATTCAACAAAATAGATTGGAAACTATCAAAAAAGATATCCTACTCCAGAAGACAAAGAGGCCACATCAAGATGGTAGGAGGGGCAATTACACAATATAAGCAACCCTATATCGGCAGGATGGGCAGCCCACAAACTGGAAAGTAACTATATTGCAAGGCCTACCCACAGGAGTGAGAGTTCTGAGCCCTACATCAGGTTCACATGCCTGAGGATCTGGCATTGGAAGAAGGAGCCCCCAGAGCATTTCACACTGAGAGCCAGCGGGGCTTGTGTGCAGAAGCTCCATAGACTGGGGGAAATGGAGACTCCACTCTTGAAAGGCACACATAGGATTTCATGTGCAAATGGGTCCCAGGGCAAAGCAGAGACTCCATAGGAGTCTGGGTTAGACCTGCCTGCGATTCTTGGAGGACCTCCTGGGAAAACGGGGTGACTGGCTTATCATGAGGGAAGGACATTGGAGGCACAGGTCTTGGAAACAGTGATCAGTGTGAACTTCTCGAGAGGTGGCCATTTTGTAACAATCTGGCACTGCCATCAGGGCTGAGAAGCCCCAAGCCAAGTAACAAATGGGATGGAACTGCAACCTCACCCATCAGCAAACAGGCTGCCTAAAGACCCCCCCCCCCCCCCGACACACACACACACAGCTGCCACTAATCTCACCCAGGGACAAAGCCGCCCCACCCACCAGAGGGATAAGAATCAGTTTTACCTGCCAGTGGTTGGGCACCAGTCCCATGAGGAAGCCTGCAGTAAGTCCCTGTGCCAACTTCAGCCACAATGGGGACAGACATCAGAAGCAAGAGGCTACAACCCTATTGTCGGCAAAGAGGAGACCACACCAAAAATCTATACAACATGAAAAGAGAATTAGGACTCAGATAAGGGAATAAGGAGAAAAACCAGAAAAACAGCTAAGTGATCGGGAAATTATCAACCTTCACGAAGGAGACTTTAGACTAATGATAGCAACAATGATTCAAGATCTTGGAAATAACACTGGAGGCAAAAATTGATAAATTACAAGAAATGTTGAAGTTCCCCTCATGGCTCAGTGGTTAACGAATCCGACTAGGAACCATTAGGTTGTGGATTTTGATCCCTGGCCTCACTCAGTGGGTTAAGGATCCGGCATTGCCGTGAGCTGTGATGTAGGTTGCAGATGTGACTCGGATCCCACATTGCTGTGGCTGTGGTGTAGGCCGGTGGCTATGGCTCCAATTTGGTCCCTAGCCTGGGAACCTCCATATGCTGCGGGAGCGGCCCAAGAAATAGCAAAAAGACCAAAAAAAAAAAAAGAAGAAGTAGACGATTTAAAGATTAATAAGAAGCAGAGATGCAAAATACAGTAACTGAAATAACTGAGCAACCCACAGCAGAATACAGGAGGCAGAAGAAGTGAAAAATGGGGTGGAAGATGGGCTGGTAGAAATCAGTGATGAGGAACAATTAAAAAAAAATATTGAAAAGAAATGAAAGCAGTCTAAGAGAACTCTGGGACAACATTAAACACACCAGCATTCATATTATAGGGGTGCCAGGAGAAGAGATAGAGAAAGGGCCAGAGAAAATATTTATAGAGATAATAGCCAAAAACTTCCCTAGCATGGGGAAGGATCACTCATTCAAATGCAGGTACCATATAAAAGAAACCACAGAAGGGAATGACATAATATACTTAATGTGATGAAAGGAAAAGACCTCCAACTGAGATGACTATCTAGCAAGGCTTTCATTCAGAGTTGAAGGAGAAACCAAAAGCTTTTCAGAAAAGCAAAAGCTAAGAGAATTACAGCACCACTAAACCAGCTTTTCAGCAAATTCTAAAGTTCTCTAGGTGGGAGAGAAAAGGTCACAACTAGAAAGGAAAACACTACAAATGACAAGGCTCACCAGTGAAGGCATAGATATAGTAAAGGTAGGAAATCATCCACACAAAAATATGCTACCAAAACCAGAAAACGTGAGAAGAGTGCAAATGCAGGATACTGGAGATGCATTTGAAATTAAAAGACCAGCAGCTTAAAACAATCTTACATAAACACACAGTCATACACACACTCCTTTGTCAAACTTCGAACCAAAATCTGCAGTAGATACACACAGAGATAAGAAAAAGCAATTCAAACACTCCACTGAAGAAAGTCATCAAACCACAAGAAAAAAGAACAAGAGAAGAAAGGAAGAAAAAAGACCATCTAAACAAATCCAAAGCAATTAATAAAGACACAATAAGAACATACATGTCAGTAATTACCTTAAATGTAAATGGACTAAATGCCCCAACCGAAAGACATACACTGGCTGAATGGATACAAAAACAAGACCCACATTTATGCTGTCTTCAAGAGACCCACTTCAGTTCTAGGAACACATACAAATTGAAAGTAGAGTATGGAAGAAACTATTGCATGCAAACAGAAATCACAAGAAAGCTGGAGTAGCAATACTCGTATCAAACAAAAAGTTAAAGAATAGTATGAGAAAAAGACATTATATAATGATCAAAGGATCAATCCAAGAAGAAGATATAACAATTATATATGCACCCAGTATAGGATCACCTCAGTATATAAGGCCACTGCTAACAACCTTAAACAGAGAAATTGACAGTAACACAATAATAGCAAGGGACTTTAACACCTCCCTGACAGCATTGGACAGATCATCCAGATAGAAAATCAACAAGGAAACATAGGCCTTAAATGATGCATTAGACCAGATGGACTTAATAGATATTTATAGAACATTTCATCCAAAAGCAGCAAAATACACATTCTTCTCGTGTGCACACGGAATATTCTCTAGGATAGGTCTCATTCTGGGCTACAGATCAAACCTCAGTACATTTAAGAAAATTGAAATCAGATCAAGCATCTTTTCCAACCAAAACTCTGTATGACTGGAAATCAACAACAAGGAAAAAACTACAAAAAACACAAACATGTGTAGACTAAACAACATGCTAATAACCAGTGGATCACTGAAGAAATCAAAGAGGAAATTTAAAAATACCTAGAAGCAGGAGTTTCCATCGTGGCGCAGTGGTTAACAAATCCGACTAGGAACCATGAGGTTGCGGGTTCGGTCCCTGCCCTTGCTCAGTGGATTAACGATCTGGCGTTGCCGTGAGCTGTGGTGTAGGTTGCAGACTCGGCTCGGATCCTGCATTGCTGTGGCTCTGGTGTAGGCTGGCAGCTACAGCTCCGATTGGACCCCTAGCCTGGGAACCTCCATATGCCGTGGGAGCGGCCCAAGAAATAGCAAAAAAATAAAATAAAAATACCTAGAAGCAGATGACAACAAAGAAACATCAAGTGCAGCAAAAGCAGTTCTAAGAGGGAACTTTATAGCAATATAAGCCTACCTCAGGCAACAAGAAAAATCTCAAATAACCTAACTTTATACCTAAAGCAACTAGAGAGAAAAAACTGACAAAACCCAAAATTAGCAGAAGGAAAGAAATCATAAAGATCAGAGCAAAAAATCAAGAAATAGAAACCAAGAAAACCATAGAAAAGATCAATGAAGCTAAAAGCTGGTTCTTTGAAAAGATCAACAAAATTAATAAACCTTTAGTCAGACTCACCAAAGAGAAGAGAGAGAGGACTCAAAATCAATAAAATTAGAAATGAGAAAGTAGAAGTTAACGACAGGCATTACAGAAATACAGAAGATCATAAGATTCTACGATAAGCAACTATATGCCAATAAAATGGATAACTGAGAAGAAATGGACAAATTCTTAGAAAAGTACAATCTTCCAAGACTAAACCAAGATGAAATAAAAAAGATGAATGGACCCATCACAAGTACTGAAATTGAAACTGATTAAAAAAAAACTTCCAACAGGAGTTCCCTCTGTGGCACAGCAGTAACAAACCCAACTAGTATCCTTGAGGACTCAGGTTCAATCTCTGGCCTTCCTCAGTGGGTTAAGGATCTGGCATTGCCATGAGCTGTGGTGTAGGTCACAGATGTGGCTCAGATCTGGCATGGCTGTGGCTGTGGTGTAGGCTGGCAGCATCAGTTCTGATTTGACCCCTACCCTGGGAACTTCCATATGCCACAGATGCAGCCCTAAAAAAGACCAAAAAAAAAAAAAAGTTGCAACAAACAGAAGTCCAGGACCAGATGGTTTCACTGGAGAATTCTGTCAAAAATTTAGAGAAGAGTTAATGTCTGTCCTTTTGAAACTATTCCAAAAAATTGCAGAGGAAGGAATACTCCCAAACTCATTCCATGAGGCCACCATTACCCTGATACCAAAACCAGACAAAGATACCACAAGAAAAGAAAATTACTGGCCAGCGTCAGTGATGAACATAGATGCAAAAATCCTCAACAAAATACTAGCAAACCAAATCCAGCAATATATTGAACGGAATGTTTGTTTGTTTTGGTCTTTTGCCTTTTCAGGCCCCACCTGTGGCAGATAATCATGTTAGATTTGTAGAAGATTAGTTCTTCTTTCCTTCCTTCCATTTTGTAGATGACATTTTTATTATATTGAGTCTTCCACTTCATGAAAATAATATCTATCCATTTACTTAGGTCTTCCTTAATTTATTTTATTCTTTTTTTTTGTCTTTTTTTTGCTATTTTTTGGGGCCGCTCCAGTGGCATATGGAGGTTCCCAGGCCAGGGGTTGAATCGGAACTGTAGCCACCGGCCTACGCCAGAGCCGCAGCAACGTGGGATTCGTGCCGCATCTGCAACCTACACCACAGCTCACGGCAACACCGGATCGTTAACCCACCGAGTGAGGCCAGGGATCGAACCCACAACCTCATGGTTCCTGGTTGGATTCGTTAACCACTGCGCCACGACGGGAACTCCTATTTTATTCTTGTTTTATACTTTTCAGCATGTAGATTCTATACATATTTTGTTAGTTTTGCGGTTTTTGTTTTTGTTTTTGGGGGTTTTGGGGGTTTTTTGTTTGTTTTGGTTTTTTAGTGCTGCACCTGTGGCTTATGGAAGTTCCTGGGCTAGGGGTTGAATTTGAGCTGCCTAAGCCACAACCACAGCAACCCGGGGTCTGAACCACATTTGCAACCTAACCACAGCTCACACCAACGTTGGGTCCTTAACCCACTGAGCGGGGCCAGGAATCAAACCCACATCCTCAGAGATACTAGTGCATTACTAGTGCATTACTGCTGAGTCTCAACAAGAACTCTTGTTTTATATTTTAAGTTTGTTTTTTTTTTCCTGGCACTACTGTAATGATATTGATGTTTTTTAATTTTTACAGATCAAAATTAGATTTCTTTTTGTTCATTGCTGTTATATAAGAATACAACTGACTTGTTTATATTTACCTTATACCCTATCACTTAATAATGTAGAATGCTTTAAAAATTTTTTTATTGAGGTATAGTTGATGAACAGTATCATATTTTCAGGTGTACAACAGTGATTTGCAGTTTTTAAAAGTTGTACTCCACACACTTAAAAATACTGGCTGTGCTATGCAATATATATCCTTGTTTATTTTTATTATTTATCTTGTCCCCCCTCCCTTCCCTTTTCCCTCTGGCAACTACTAGTTTATTCTTTATATCTGTGGGTCTGTTTCTGTTATTTATATTCACTGATTGGTCTTATTTTTTAGATAACACATTTAAGTAATGTTTTACAGTATTTATCTTATCTCTGCCTGAATTACTTGACGAAGCATAATACCCTCTTAGTCCATCCATCTTGTTGTAAATGACAAAGAAATTCCTTTGATGTAGATAATCATAGCTGAATAAGTAGTTTTGGAGGTTTTTTCCTGATCTTAGGGGGGAAAGCATCCACCCTTTTAACCAATAAGTATGCTGTTACCTATACATTTTTTGTAATTGCCCTTTATTGGGTTGAAGTTCTTTTCTAATCCTAGTTTGCAAAGAGTTTATCATGCAACAATGTTGAGTTTTTTAAATGCTTTTTCCACATCAATTGAAATTACCATATGATATTTCTTCTATGTGAATATGGTGAATTAAATTGATTTCTTAATATTGAACCAACCTTGTAATCCCAAGATAAGCCATGCTTGATTGTGGTATTATTCTTTTTATTTTTCCTTGTATTGCTAGATTTGATTTGCTAATATTTTGTTGAGAATTTTTACATCTGTTTATGGAAGATACTATTCTGTCGGGGTTTTTTGTACTGACTTTGGTTTTGAAGTAATGCTGGCTTCATAAAATGAGAAGTGTTCTTTTATTTTCTGGAGGAGATTTATGATTCCTGTTACTTCTTTAAATGTTTGGTAAGATTCTCTAGTAAAATCATCTAGCCCTGAAGATTCTTTTTTTTCTTTTTCTTTCCTTTCTGCCCCCCCGCCCCGCCCCAAGTGGCATATGGAAGTTCTTAGGCCAGGGATCAAATCCAAACCAGAGGTGTAACCTGCACCACAGCTCCAGCAATGCCTGATCCTTAACCCACTGCACTGGGCCGAGATTGAACCTGTGGCTCCACAGCAACCGAGCCACTGCAGATGGATTCTTAACTCACTCCACCACAGTGGGAACTTCCAGTCTTTTCCTTTTAAATTACCTAAAATATATTCGAGGTGAGTTTCTTGTAGATTTGTTTGGATCATGCAGGGTCGTTCCCCCACCCCACCCCTCTCTCTCTTTTAAATCCACTCTGACAGTCTCTGTGTTTTAATTGATGTGTTTAGGCCATTTACATTGAATGTAGCAATGAGTGCAGTTGGGAGATAGGGGCTGCTTTCTTTGCTCCATTCCCCTACTTAAGGAGCTTTGGCTACAACACACTAAGAATACTGGGACCCCAGTCATCTATGCCTTGGCTCATGAAGCGGTGGCTCCATTCCAGATGAGTCAAGCCTAGAGGACTTGTGGCTGTTCTCTCCTCTCAACCTTTAGCTCCAGAGCTCTTTCTCAAGAGGTTTTGCCTGCAGGGTAAAGCAGACCTTAAAACAGGGTGGTAGTTCCTAGTCTCTTCCCTTAACAACTCACTTTGTTTGCAAAAAGTATGTAGAACTTCAGTGCTGTCAGTGCTCTCAAGAATAGTGGTAGTGTGTTGAAAGTTAATTGGGAGAAGATTGTGCATTTAATGAGTATGCAGCCTAGGTTACTCTACTGGGAGAACCAGGGAGTTATATACCTGGGAGTAGACCTCCTGTCAGAATAGATATGAAGCAGGAATCTCAAACTCTTCCTTCAGAGGAAGAGTTGAATTATTTTGTAGAATGATTTAGGTCACTGGGCATTGTTGAAAAATAATAGAGCAATTAGTACTTAAAACCAGCAATTAGTACTTTTGGGAAAAGGGAAAGATTGCCAGTTTCGCTGTAATTCCAGGGTTAACTGTGGATGTACCCAAAGATGCACGTCCCTGAGAAGCAGCATCAGAGGGATGTTGTGGGGATTGAGGTGGCAGAATAGACTTTGTTTAAAGTAATCCAGCTAGTCACTAAAAAAGTAAACAAGCAAATACAACAAATAACGGAAAGTGGAGTGTGGGACGGTAACTGGAGTTGCTGTAATATGTTATCAAATACGTTTGATTTCCACCAAAATATTATGAAACATGCAGAGAAACAAATTATGAGCCTTGCACTAGAGAAAAAAAAAAAGCAGGCAACATAAAACTGCCTGTTATATCAGTTGTCAGATTTAACAGAAAAAAACTTCGAGAACATTCTAAATATATTCATATTTCCTTTAGGAAAGGAAAGGATGATTAAATAAGTAAAGGAGGAATTCCCACTATGACACAATGGGATTGGTGGCATCTCTGGAGCACTGGGACCCAGATTTGATTCCTGTCCTGGCACAGTTTTGATTTAAGGATTCAGCATTGCCACAGCTGCGGCATAGGTCACAGCTGCAATTCAGATCTGATCCCTGGTCCAGGTGACCCCCCAATAAAAACCAGAAAGAGGACGTAATGACAATTTCACATAAAATAGGGACTATTGGTAGTAATTAGGAATTGTTAAAAAGAACCAGATGGAAATTCTGTAGTTGAAAAACCACTGTAACAGGAAAAAAAAAATTCACTAAAGGGTCTCAACAGTAGGTTTGGCTGAAGAAGATTAGCAAACTTGAGCATAGCACAATAGAGATTGTATAAACCAAAGAACAGAGAGAGGAAATGTGGTTCACCATCTAGTACACTAGCATATATATAATGTAATTAGCGAAAGGAGAAGATACAGAAGAAAAAATATTTGAAGAAATAATAGGCAACTTCCTAAGTTTCTTAAAGAACAATAACCTACATATTCAGAAGCCTATGAACTCCCAAGTAAGATGCAAGGAAATCTACAAACAGACCCATCATAGTGAAAATGCTGAAAATCAAATGAGAACATTTTGGAAGCAGCAAGAGAAAAATAACTTGTTACTTAAAGTGGAACCTCCCAAGTAAGATTAACAGCTGACTTCCTGTCAGACAGGGGAGGCCAGAATGCAGTGTGATAACATATTCAGTGTACTCAGAGAAAGAAACTGTCAACCCAGAATCCTATATTTCTAAAATGAAAGCAAATTATTTTCCCAGATGAACAAAAACTGAATTTCTTGCTAGCAGACTACCTCATAAGAAATACTGAAAGAAGTTCTGAAGTCTGAAAGCAAATGATCCTAGATGGTAATTCAGATACACAAAAGAGCACTAGTATAGGTAAATAGGAAATTATAGAAAATGGTAGAAATGGATATTGTTCTTCTCATTAAAAAGCAAGTTAGAAAATACATAATGTAATGGTGGCCCCTATAACATAGAGATGCAATGAATGTAATATATTTGTCAGTAACAGCACAAAAACAAGAGGGAGCAAAACTGTATTGGACTGCACAAATGACTACAGATGGTAAAGTAGTAATCATAACAATGTGTAACAGTATATATAATGTGTATGTTGATAATATTAGTAAAAGGGGGTAATGTTTCTGTGTGTCACTGATATTAAGGTAGTAGAAATCAAAAGCTGATTCTTAGATTTATATGGTAAACTCAAGGAATCACTGAGAATGTAACTCAAAAAAATAGTAGAAGTGTCATTTAAAAAGTTTAAATAAAAAAAAAGAAAAGAGTTCCCGTCGTGGCGCAGTGGTTAACAAATCCGACTAGGAACCATGAGGTTGCGAGTCCGGTCCCTGCCCTTGCTTGGTGGGTTAACGATCCGGTGTTGCCGTGAGCTGTGGTGTAGGTTGCAGACACTGCTCGGATCCCGCGTTGCTGTGGCTCTGGTGTAGGCTGGTGGCTACGGCTCCGATTCGACCCCTAGCCTGGGAACCTCCATATGCCGCGGGAGCAGCCCAAGAAATAGCAAAAAGACCAAAAAAAAAAAAAAGGTTAAATGCTACAGTAGAAAATATTCACGTAATCGCAAAAGAAATCACTATAGGAAGAAGAGAGGGACAAAAAGACCTGAGACATACAGAAGCCAATTGGAATGAATGGCATAAATCCAACTATATCAATAATAACATAAATGTAACTAAACTATCAGAAGGCAAAGATTATCAAATTGGGTTACAAAAAATAAATTAAAAAAACCTAATCTAGCAATATGTTGTCTATAAGAGACACATTTTAGATCCAAAGATAGAGCCTGATTGAAAAAGAATAGAAAAAAGATGTAAATAGTAACCACAAGAAAGCCAGAGTGATTGTACTGATAGCAGACAAAATAGACTTTAACAAAAAATGTTACTAAGGACATTTTATAATAATAGGGTCACTTCACCAGGAAGATACAATTACTAAGATAAGTGCAGTTATTAACAGAATACTAAAATATGTGAAACAAAAATGGACAAGTGAAGGAAGAGATAGGCAGTTTAACATTAATAGTTAGAGACTTCAGTACACCACTTTGAATACTGTATAGACTAGTCAGAATATCAACAGGCAGTAGATTCTCTAAGCCAACTAGACCTAGTAGACAACTATAAAACACTCTACCCAACAATAGAATGTACATTCTGAAGTGTACATGGAACATTGTAGATCATATACTAGACCATAAAAGAAACTTCAGTAAATCTTCAGAGGTTGAAATCATACTCAGTATGTTCTGAGACCTTAATGGAATGAAATTAGAAATCAATAGGAAAATTTTTGGGAAACTTATAAATGAAAATAAAACACATTCCTAAATAACCTGCAGGTCAAAGAAGGAGTCACATAGGAAATCAGAAAACATTCTGAGGTGAATGAAAATGAAGATACCACATACCAAAATTTACATAGCTATAACAGTGTTTGGATATTTATAATTGTATATACCTATATTAAGAAAGGAAGATTTCAAATAATCAGCTTTCCCCTTAAAACACTGCAAAAAGAAGAGCAAACTAAACATAAAGCAAGCAGAAGGAAGGAAATAATGATTATAAAAGAATACTATGAACAGTGAACCATCACAGATGAAATTAAGAATACAGTTGCAGAGTTCCCGTCGTGGCTCAGCGGTTAACAAATCCAACTAAGAACCATGAGGTTTCGGTTCAATCCCTGGCTTTGTTCAGTGGGTTAAGGAGCCAGGGTTGCTGTGAGCTGTGGTGTAGGTTGCAGGCGAGGCTCAGATCCCACGTTGCTATGGCTCTGGCATAGGCCAGTGGCTACAGTTCCAGTTAGACCCCTAGCCTGGGAACCTCTATATGCCCCCAGAGCAGCCCTAGAAAAAGGCAAAAAGATTAAAAAAAAAAAAAAGACAACCAAGTTAAAAAATGGACAAAGGAGTTCCTGTTTTAACAGTTTAAGAACTGGATGTAGTGTCAGTGAAGATTCAGGTTCCATCCCTGTGCCTCGCACAGTGGGTTAAGAATCTGGCATTCCGCAAGCTGCAGTGTAGGCCATAGATGGAGCTCAGATCTGTTGTTGCCATGGCTGTGGCATAGGCTGCAGCTGCAGTTCTACCCTAGGAACTTCCATATGCCTCAGGTACAGCTGTAAAAAGATAAAATTTTTTTAACAGACAAAGCTTTCAAATAGTTATTTCTCCAAGGATATGCACATAGCCAGTAAGCGTATGAAAAGATGTTCAGCATAAGCCAAGAGCTACCATTGGAGTCTTATTCCACTCCTGGAGACATATTTAGAAAAACTATAAGCATGTCCATACAAAAACTTTTACAAGAATGGTTATAGAAGCATTATTCATAATAGCTAAAATGTGTAAACAACCCAAATGTCCATCAACTGATGAAGAGATAGATAAAATGTGCTACATCTATACAATGGAATATTATCTAGACATAAAAATAAAACTCTGATATTTGCTGGTTTGGATGTGCCTTGAAAACATTATGGTAAGTGAATGAAGCCAACCACTGTTCACAAATTATATGATTCCATTCATATGAGAGGTGTTTTTTGGTTGTCTTTTAGAGGGTTTTTTTGTTGTTTTGTTTTTTTGTTTGTTTTGTCTTTTTAGGGCCACACCCATGGTGTATGGAGGTTCCCAGGCTAGGGTGTTGAATTGGAGCTGTAGCCACTGGCCTACACAACAGCTCCTGGCAATGCCAGATCCTTAACCTACTGAGCGAGGCCAGGGATCGAACCTGCATCCTCTTGGATACTAGTCAGATTTGTTTCTGCCAAACCACAAGGGAAACTCCACACATGAAAGTTGTGGATACGAAAATTCATAGAAACAGGTTAGTGATTGCTTAGGGCCAGCAGAGAGTTGGAAGGTGAGGTGGAGGGGAGAAGATGGTGGTGATAGCTAATATATCTATAGGGCTTCTTTTTGAGGTATGAAAAGGTCCTAAAATTGGTGATTTTTGTACATGTCTGTGAATATACTCAAGAAACTTTGAATTGTATGCTTTAAAGGAATGAATTGTATGGGATGTGAATTGTAGCTCTGTTATAAAATATATGGCAGTGTTATTGCATTTTAAAATTAATAATTTCTTGACATTTCCCAGCAGTCAATGAAAACTAATTTCCAATTACCCTGTAAGTTTATTCTTTTAAGATCCATAGTTTGACTGGTTTATAAAATCTTTGAAGTTTCTTTTAATCTTTTAAATTCCCCATTTTAGTTCCCCCTTAATCTCTTTTCTGCCTTGCTGGTTTTTTCCCTTTCAACTCTTTTGTCCTGTAATTTCTCACAGTCTAAATGCTGCTTGTATTGCTGTGGTGTAGCTTAACATATTCCTGTTACCTCTGTAATTACTGTGAATTGGTAGTTGGATCTACAGACTTGGTCAGATTTTTGTTCAGTCTTTTTGGCTGTGTCTTATTGCTCTTCTTGTGAAGTTATAAACCATAATGATTAATGCCTCTTTATGGGGAGGTGGGATCATGTGCACTACAGGTGTTCTAATTCTAATGTTCCTTCTTCAATTATTAGCTGGGATAGTTCTCTAAAGAGAAACCTTTCATGTTCTATTTGATTACTTAGAAATACCATTTGTATTGGAAAGGCAAGGTAAACACTTTATTCTTTCCTCTTTTTAAATTTTTATTTATTTATTTTTCAGCCACACCTGCAGCACAGGGAAGTTCTCAGGCTAGGGTCTAATCGGAGCTGCAGCTGCAGGCCTACACCACAGCTCACAACAATGCTGGATCCTTAACCCACTGAGCAAGGCCAGAGATTAAACCTGCATCCTCATGGATACTAGTTGGGTTCTTAACCTACCTAACCACTGCAGAAACTGCCTTTCCTCTTTTTAAAAACCAGTTTTCAAAATAACTTCTTGGGAGTTCTCGTTGTGGCACAGTGGAAACAAATCCAACTAGGAACCATGAGGTTTCAGGTTCTATCACTGGCCTCGCTCAGTGGGTTGAGGATCTGGCATTGCCGTGAGCTGTGGTGTAGGTCGCAGATACGGCTTGGATCTGATGTTGCTGTGGCTGGGGCGTAGGCCAGTGGCTATAGCTCTGATTAGACCCCTAGCCTGGGAACCTCCATGCTGTGGGTGCGGCTCTAAAAAGACACAAAAAAAATCTTTTTGGTTCATTAGCATGGTGATGGATTGGCTTTATTTTTGTTTCTGGTGTCATATGAATTCATGAATTTAAACGTATTTCACTGGTTCAGTTTATTCAGTTTTTTTTTGCCATTGGGAACCTCCTCAAAGTGACTTGCATTTTGGCATATCCCTAATGATCTTTGATAGCTTTTTTGCATATAGCTGGAAGGCGATATAGGGAGCCATGATTTCTTTTAGTGGGAAATGGAACTGGAAGCTAGTCTGGGTGCTGGGGATATTTATTGCCAAAGAGTAACTACGTTAGGAGTTCATATTGATGCTTTTAATTCAAACTCAAATTCAGATTGTAACTTTATCTTCACCTTTAACTACTGATAATGGATATAGGCCCTTTATATAACCAGACCAGATAGAAATTTCAGGACATATATTTATCCATTCATGTATTTTACTGCCTATTTTGTGTGTACTATGTTGAAAATTGGACAGGTTCAAAATATAATTTAGACACTGTATTTTCACTGAATCCTTTTGCTGTTCACCCATTCCAATCTTCTCACACCTTGCCTTTCTGCCCATGCTCCTGACGCATTCTTTAGATTTATCCGTGACTTAAAACCCAATACCTAACCTCGTCCATGGACTCCGGACCAAAATGGGCAACTTTATATAAATTTACTCTAGGATATTCCTCTCAGAAGTATTTCAAATCCAGTGTGCCTAAAACCAAAATACTTATTTTCGTTCATCACTAACCCCTACTCAATTCAGCTCTTCATCTTTCATTATCTTGTTTGATGAAAATACTGTCCACTCAGCCATCCATGTCAGAAAGCTAGGGTTACATTGTTCTCTCCTAGCTACCCCCCCCCCCCCCATCCTCAACGCAAAATCATGCCCAGGTGGTTTTACCTCCTAAATTTTTCAGATTTATGCTTTGTCCTCACTGCCACTGACTTAATTCAATTTTATCTTATCCTACACTTGCACTGCTATAACAGCCACTCTATATTGCCACCACATGTAGCTATAAATACCCTACTCCCCAGGGACTACCAGTGCCTATTGCATAAGGTCCTAGGTCCTTAGCTTTGGCATAAACAGAAGCGGCCTAGAACAAAGCAGTGTTCCAAATCTCAATTTCCTCTGTAAAGTCAGGTTATTATCAGCTTACCTTGTATGAGATAACGTATCTAAAGGTCCTAGTATAGGTTGGCAACGCAATTATCTCAGTTCAATTTTAGCATAATTAAAAATCTTGTCAGTGTTATTTGGAAAGTTAGTGTCCAGTTTTGAGATGTGGCTAGATATTTAAAATTTTTATTAAATATCACCTTTCGCATCCACACAAATTAGTTTCAGGATTATCAGTCTCTCATTACTTTAATCATCTGAGGCAGCCACCTAACTATATATGCTGAGCTATTCTGTTTTAATCTCATATCCTCTGATAATTTTTATCAGCTAATCTTTAAATCAAAATAGACATATTCAAAATGTGCTCTGTGTCATAAAAAAGACATTTTGAAATTTGATCTCCATTTCATTTTATTCACACTTTTTCCAGGGTAATAATAGTAGCTAACATTTATTGAATGTTTACTTTATGCCGGGAATTGTGCTAATTCATTCATTTTGGCTATTGAAAGTGTAATTTCCATTCCTGTTAACATATGAGAAAACTGAAGCATAGAGAGATGAAGTAATTTAAGTTTGAATGAGTGAATGGTAAATGGAAGAGTCAGAATTCAGAACCTAAGATTTGTCTAACTTAAACCATTGTGTTATGACAAAGATTTTTCAACTCAACTGCAAAACAAAATCAGAACTTTTTCTCCAAATCAGAACTTTTTCTCCTAAAGTATATGTTATTTAGCAACTCCCACTTTCATAAATGTGTATATACTACTTAAGTGATTCGGAATTAAAGAGATGGGAAGGAAATTTTTTGACTTACTAGCTCAAATTGCAAACTGTTACAAAATACATTTTTATTACTTGTGAGTGCTGCACAAATTCTACATTAGTTTTTTTTTTTTTTTTTTTTTTTTTTTTTTGTCTAGTTGTTGTTGTTGTTGTTGCTATTTCTTGGGCCGCTCCCTCGGCATATGGAGGTTCCCAGGCTAGGGGTTGAATCGGAGCTGTAGCCACCGGCCTACGCCAGAGCCACAGCAACGCGGGATCCAAGCCGCGTCTGCAACCTACACCACAGCTCACGGCAATGCCGGATCTTTAACCCACTGAGCAAGGGCAGGGACCGAACCCGCAACCTCATGGTTCCTAGTCAGATTCGTTAACCACTGCACCACGACGGGAACTCCATGATTGGGCTTTTAAAAGAAGAAGCCAGTTTACTGGGTAGGGCAAATGAACAAAAAACTATATAAATAAAGCCTTTTTTTTTTTCATGAGCCTGAGCCTCGCAGAAGTTATCGGGCCAGGAATCAAACGTGCACCACAGTAGCAACCCATGCCACAGCAGTGACAATGCCAGATCCTTAACTGATGGAGCCACCCAGGAATTCCCACAAATATTCCCCCTTTTTTCCCCCCTTTTCATCTCACTTCTGAGAGAAAAATCAGCAAATATGTTAAGTGGTAATTTAGTTAGACCAGTCCTAGCTGCCTAGTCTCTTATGATTACTGGTCTTTAGGAAAGTATATGGAGCAGGTTTATATTTGAAAAATTATCTCTGATATGGTCAAGGCAGTTATTTTCAGTGGCCTTACCTGGCTGTCTGAGTATAAGGCTTTATCTTGTTTATCCTTTCTATCATGTTATCATATGGAGGAGAATCTGATTATTTTGTCTTCTCAGAATATTCAGTGAATTTTTTATATTTATTCAGCTGGAAAGCTTTAGGATGTCTTCTCCTTCACATACTCATTTACCTCCAAAGAACATTCAAAAGGGATGTTCAGGAGTTCCCGTCGTGGCGCAGTGGTTAACGAATCCGACTAGGAACCATGAGGTTGCGGGTTCAGTCCCTGCCCTTGCTCAGTGGGTTAACGATCCGGCGTTGCCGTGAGCTGTGGTGTAGGTTGCAGACGCGGCTCGGATCCCGCGTTGCTGTGGCTCTGGCATAGGCTGGCGGCTACAGCTCCGATTGGACCCGTAGCCTGGGAACCTCCATATGCCGCGGGAGCGGTCCAAGAAATAGCAACAGCAACAACAACAACAAAAAAGGATGTTCATGTAATGGATTAATGTTGGAACCTCTGCATGCGCACATTTAGAATAACTTATCGTGCCCATTCACAGCAGTTAGCCAGTGCATTACACATACCATGCAGGGGGCAGATCAGAATGGTGAGCACTTGCTGAGATCATGTGAGGTCCCACGAGAGCCTGGAACTCCCACCTACTTTATCATCCAGCAAAGTTCTACTTTCATTGGGCCCTGTCCTCCATGATGCCCTCTGTCTTGCACAGAGTTAAATTTTTCATTCTCGGCTTTCACATAGCACTGTGTACTCTTAATTAGGCACATGTGTCGTCTGCATAAAGACTGTAAGCTTATTGAATTCAAGGACCTGTTTTATTTGTACTTGTGTTCCTTTCTTTTCATAATAAAGTTCCTCAATCTAAGTCAATTATTGAATTAAGTTTTCAATACTGTAAACAAAGTCAGTAGTATGAATTGCTGTCAGAATACCTAGTTTTGTCTTACTAATATTTGTGTAGAAAAGGGAGGTAGAAATAGTGAAGTTATTAGGCTCAAGTTATAATCCTACCATAGCTGTCATATTGTGTATAATTCTAGGAACCAGTCTTAAATATGGGAAGTGGAGATTGTTCAGAGTACTCTGGGTAACAAGGATTTCAGTAAAATTTGAAGGATCACTTGGGGGTAAGGGATGTTTAGCTTAAAGAAATGAGAAACCCATAGGGAAGAGTGGACTGTGACTGCCATCTTTGGTTTTTGAAAGCTTTTTCAAGTGGAAGGAAAAGGTAAGCCTACTCTGTATGACTTTGCAATTTGAACCAAGAGGAACTGAAATCCCAAGGTTTTGAAGCAATATGCTGCTTTTTAAAAGAAAAAATGTGCAAAAAGAAGGGGAGTAAACAACTCATGTTCTGGAGTTCCCGTTGTGGCTCAGTGGTTAACGAATCTGACTAGGAACCATGAGGTTGCGGGTTCGGGTTCCATCCCTGTCCTTGCTCAGTGGGTTAAGGATCCGGCACTTCCGAGAGCTGTGATGTAGGTTGCAGACTTGGCTCAGATCCGGCGTTGCTGTGGCTCTGGTGTAGGCCGGCGGCTGCAGCTCCAATCAGACCCATAGCCTGGGAACCTCCATATGCTGCAGGAGTAGCCCAAGAAATGGCAAAAAGACCAAAAAAAAAAAAGAAAAACTCATGTTCTACTAGTGATTCCCTTAAATATGGTGGAAGCTGTCATGTGTGCACACAGACATTTTTCTGTGTACAGTTTCAGAAGGATCATGGCCCTCATTGGGAATTCGTGAATCTCTAGTTAAGACATGTTCTCCTGCTGAGTATGTGTATGTGTACAAATATACACTTACATGTATTTATTTCGCAAAGATGAGTGCTATATATTCTGTATACTCTTTTTGTCACATTTTTTTTACTAGATATGTAATAGCCACTATTGAATGTTAACTCTACATCGGAAATGTACATTCATTTAATATTCAGAAACACATGTTTTTCCAGGCCAATTAAATATTCGTCATCTTTAACAACATTTTTAACTACTGGCTATATTCTTTTTTTTTTTGTCTTTTTGTCTTTTTGCTATTTCTTGGACCACTCCCGCGGCATATGGAGGTTCCCAGGCTACGGGTCGAATCGGAGCTGTAGCCCCCGGCCTACACCAGAGCCACAGCAACGCGGGATCTGAGCCGCGTCTGCAACCTACACCACAGCTCACGGCAACGCCGGATCGTTAGCCCACTGAGCAAGGGCAGGGATCGAACCCGCAACCTCATGGTTCCTAGTCGGATTCGTTAACCACTGCGCCACGACGGGAACTCCTGGCTATATTCTTAAGGCATTTGAAATCTTCCTTATTCAAAAATAATTTCACAGAAAGTACTTCTCCCAGGTTTGCTTTGCTTTGCATTTATTTCAGTACTTTTTAATCGTAGGTGAAATAATTGATATGCATAGCTGTATGTTTTTGTTTTGGAAAAGTACTGTGATCTAAGAGTGAGAAGTCCCAGATCTTAGCTTAGATTGTCATTTGTTAGTCCCTCAGCTTCTCTGAGTATTAGTTCTCTTATCTTTATCAAAGGGCTAATACAAGCCTCCCTGACCTCACACAGAGGGTCTGAAAAGATTTTGGGGGAAAGTACTGTTAAAAACTAAAATATTATTTGATTTGTTAAATTAAAAGTATTTAATAATGACAGATTTGTTTTTACTTTTTTTTTTTTGGTCTTTTTTGCCATTTCTTTGGGCCACTCCCCTGGCATATGGAGGTTCCCAGGCTAGGGGTCAAATTGGAGCTGTGCCTACTGGCCTATGCCAGAGCCACGGCAACGACAGATCGTTAACCCACTGAGCAAGGGCAGGGACCGAACCCACAACCTCATGGTTCCTGGTGGGATTCGTTAACCACTGCACCACGACGGGAACTCCCTACATTTTTAATATATATAATCTGGTAAAGGTAAACCAACTGTCTTTTTAAAGGGGAAATCCAGTCATTTGGCTGATTACTAAACATTGTTTTGTAAGTTTACTTCCAAAAAGGTTGTTTATTATGCTAGTAATATAAGTAGCAGTGCTCTTATCTGTTGAACATTGACAAAATGTCAAATTGTTTCATTTAGTTCTTATAACAACCTTGGAGGAATTGTTGGAGAAATGATGCAGGCCTATCACTTTTTAAAACTTAGACTCTTGACCACCTGTATTTACTCACTTTTTATCCTAAAAGAGGCAGGATAATGCATTGAGGCTGCAAGTGTAGGGTCTATATCAGCCTGAATGGTTTTAAACTCTGGGTCTGCTACTAAATCACTTTCTGACTTCAGCAAGGTAGTTAACCCTTTTCTATTAAACAGGGATAGTAATACACTTATTGATAGAGACATTATGACAATCAAATTATCAAATGTGAAGCATTTAGAACAGTATCTGGCACATAGTCATCTGTAATTGTCATTATTTGCAAACTACTATTGTTTAAAACTATGTAGCTAGCTCATTAAGACATTAGCTCACAGACTCCTTACTGGACAGTTTAGGGGACATGTAAGGAATGTATTTTAAGATATTTCTTACCTTGAACTTTCTTTCTCACTACCATTTTTTAGCATTTTTATTAGCATAGTGGCCTCATGAAAATGATCTATATCCCCTTTTGTTTCAGCTACTTAAACCATCCATTAATGTTTATTTTATGTATTTTTTTAGGACATTTCTGGTTCATTTGCATCTTTGACAGCATCTGTAGAAGAGGAAGGAAAAGATGGGTGTGAAAACATTTACTCATAGCTCCTCTTCTCACAGCCAGGAAATGCTTGGAAAGCTAAACATGCTGCGAAATGATGGACATTTTTGTGATATCACTATTCGTGTCCAGGACAAAATCTTCCGGGCACATAAGGTGGTACTAGCAGCTTGCAGTGATTTCTTTCGCACCAAACTTGTAGGCCAAGCAGAGGATGAGAACAAGAATGTGTTGGATTTGCATCATGTTACAGTGACTGGCTTTATACCCCTCTTAGAATATGCTTATACAGCCACTCTGTCAATTAACACAGAAAATATCATTGATGTTCTAGCTGCAGCCAGCTATATGCAAATGTTCAGTGTTGCTAGTACCTGCTCGGAATTCATGAAATCAAGCATTTTATGGAATACACCCAACAGCCAACCAGAAAAGAGTCTAGATGCTGGACAAGAAAATAACTCTAACTGCAATTTTACGTCTCGAGATGGAAGCATTTCTCCAGTGTCTTCAGAGTGCAGTGTGGTAGAAAGAACCATTCCTGTCTGTCGAGAATCCCGGAGAAAGCGCAAAAGCTACATTGTTATGTCTCCTGAAAGTCCTGTAAAGTGTAGCACACAAACAAGTTCTCCCCAGGTTTTGAATTCTTCAGCTTCTTACTCAGAAAATAGAAATCAGCCAGTTGACTCTTCTCTAGCTTTTCCCTGGACTTTTCCTTTTGGAATTGATCGAAGGATTCAGCCTGATAAGGTTAAGCAAGCAGAAGGTACCCGGACTTTAGAATTACCTGGGCCATCTGAGACAGGTAGAAGAATGCCCGATTATGTGACTTGTGAGAGCACAAAAACTGCCTTGCCTCTGGGTACCGAGGAAGATGTCCGGGTCAAAGTTGAAAGGTTGAGTGATGAGGAGGTCCATGAGGAAGTATCCCAGCCTGTCAGTGCATCTCAGAGCTCACTGAGTGATCAGCAAACAGTGCCAGGAAGTGAACAAGTTCAAGAGGACCTTCTGATTAGTCCACAGTCTTCCTCTATAGGTATAGTGTCTTATGTGTTTTCCATGATGCTAACAAGTCAAATCAAGCATTTTTAAGTGCTTATTTGATAAAAGTTTTGTGCTGTATCCTGTAGGAAATATAAGAAGAATAAAACACAGTAACTGGATTTTTGTAGATGCTGTTAGTACTACAGTTTTTTTGTTTGTTTAGTGCTACAAATTTTTTTTTTGACAAATTAGACATTGGGAAAGAAAGATGATATTTTAACAATATCTGGTGGAACTTATATGATAGCACAATTCTTATGTATATGAATTGTGACTTACTTTCAATAACAAAAAAAAAAAAATACCAGTTTAAAAAAATCCAGTTAGAGAGTTCCCACTGTGGCAAAATTTGGTTAAGGGTCAGGCATTGTCATTGCAGTGGCTCGGATCCAGTTCCTGATCTGGGAACTTGCACATGCCATGAGCATGGCCAAAAAAAAAAAAAATCCAGTTAGTGTTTTATTCTTTATTAAAATGTTTATTGAAGAGTTCCTTGGTGGCTCAGCAAGTTAAGGATCCAGCAGTGTCACTGCTGTGGGATGGATTCAGTCCCTGGCCCAGGAACTTCTGCATGCTGTGGGTACAACCGAAAAAAAATATATATATATACATATATATATTGAAAACTTACTGTGTGCCAAACTTAGGGATATATGATGAAAAAGACATATACTGCCTGCATCTGAGCAGTTAATAGTCTAATTGAGGAAGCAGATGAATAAATCAACAGCACTAAGCTAGAGGTATGAACAAAGTGTCACAGGTTCACAAAGGAAAAAGCAAGTTAACACTGTATATTTGTGCTGGATCTTAATAATTAGGAGTTTGCTCAGTTGAGGGAATGACATTTCTTTGAAAATGTATAAAAGCACAGAGGTATGGAAGAACATGTATGGTAACTTTAAAGTGGCTTAAACCAAACAGCATCTTTATTTTTATTGCATAAAGTGTTTATAAGTTGGAAGTCCAGGACTGGTACAGTGGCTTTACAATATAAGCAGTGACCTAGGCTCCTTATATTTTTATAATCCACCGCCCTCAGTTTGTCACCCATATACTTTATGGGTGACTAGATTTTTGCTTCATTCTTAGCCTTATATTCTAAAAAGGGGTAGTGCTTGTATCAGGAAAGACAAATGTTGCCAGAAGTCCCCCCAAAACTTCTGCCAAATTATGTCGCTTGGTCTTTCCTAGCTACAAGGGAATCTGGGGATACACATATTAGTTGGGTATGTAACTGCCTCAAACAAAGTTAGAGGAGATTGGCTATTATTATATGCAACTAGCAATGTCTACCACAGCTAGGCCAGGTAAGCTTGAATTTTATCCTACTGGTAATAAGGAGTCTGCCTTAAAGGGACTAAAAAGTAAAACATTTACAGATATTTTAGGAAAATAAATTTGATATTGGTATGCAAGGAAGTTGACTAAGGAGAGATAGTTATAGTAATAGTAATACCAGTTATAGTAATCTTTATATGAATCAAGATGGTTAGAGTAAAACTAAAGAAAACAGATATTAAGAGACTTTGTAGTAGTTCCCGTCATGGCTGAGCGGGTTAAGAACCCAACTAGCATCCATGAGGACGTGAGTTCGATCCCTGGCCTCGATCAGTGGGTTAGGAATCCAGCGTTGCAGTGAGCTGTGGCATAGGTGCAGACTCAGCCCCGGTCCCTCATTGCTATGGCTACGGCATAGGCTGGCAGCTGCAGCTCCAGTTCGACCCCTGGTTTGGAAATTTCCATATGCCGCAGGTGCAGCCCTTAAAAAAAGAGAGGGAGACTTTGTAAAGGAAGAATCATTACCACCCGTTGATATTGAATATATGGATTGAGGGAATAGGAAGAGGCAGGGTACCTGGATGACTAGGAAAATAGTGATAACGTCTTATGTTCATTGATTCTAAGTCAGTTTTTCGTATTATATATGAATTCAGATGTCTTATAATTAATAATCTTTACCGTTTTTCTTTTTAAATGGTATAAAACATAATGCTAATCATATAATGGATAGGAATCTGTTAAATGTAATAACCGCAATGTGAAAAACTAGTGGGTTGGTTCTGTGTGAACCATGCTTGGGTTCACACATCATCATGCCCCATAGCAGCTGAAAGGCAGGGTGGGTGAGATAAAACTGAAGAGGACCAGGTTGGGGCTTTTAACAGTAATGATTGACTCTCAACAGGGAGATTTGTATGTAAGAGCAAAAACCAAAGAACTGATCCTTGAGAAGTATCTATATCCAGGGAGAGAAGAAAAGCCAGCGAAGATTAGAAAGATTAGAAAATCAGGAGGGCCATATTAACTTTGTTTATTTCTTGGATTTTGACCTACTCTATGAGTTTCCCTGTGCTGCCATAACAACCTACCACAAACTGGGTGATTTAAAACAATAGAAATTTATCCTCTCACAGTTTAGAAAGCCCACGGTGTGAGATTAAGGTGTTGGCAGGGCCGTACTCCCTTTAAAGGCTGTGGGGAAGGATCCTTTTTTGCTTCTTCCTGGCTTCTGGCAGTTAGTTACTAATGCCACTTGATGGTCCTCAACTTGTAGCTGCATCTCTCCAATTTCTGCCTCAATCTTTATGGGCCCTTCCCTCTGTCTCTGACTTCAGCTCCAAATCTCCCTCCTAAGGATACCAGTCATGGGATTTTGGCCCACCCTACTTCCAGTATGCCTCATCTAACTTGATTACATCTGCAAAGACCTTACTTCAGATAAGCTTATATTCACAGGTTCTAGGGGTTAGAACTTGAATATGTCATCAGGGAGACACAGTTCTACCCACAGTACCTGCTAAAGATAATATTCCTAAATTTGGGTCAAGAATTCAAGTGACCACACATTCAGTAATGTATTTGATGGCAGGAGATCCTAACTATTTGACAATATGACTAAGTGTTTGTTAAATTACTAACATTCTTTAATCTTAAGTACATTGGTACCTTCCGAATGATGAATTAATAAGTAATTACTAGTTATTTATATGAGAATTTAGAAACCAAATATTAACCTAATTGAATATCTTGCTAACTAGACATGTGAAATAGTTCTATTGCCACTCTCGTAAATCTAATCAGTTCATATTTTGTCTTTGTTATCTTAATAACGTAATTAGAGAAGTTAGGAACATAAGTAGAATAAGCCATTCAGTTATGTAAGTATAATTTCTTTCTAAAATAATACTGTTGGAGAGTTCCCGTTGTGGCGCAGTGGTTAACAAATCCGACTAGGAACCATGAGGTTGCTGGTTCAATCCCTGGCCTTGCTCAGTGGGCCAAGGATCCCGAGTTGCTATGGCTGTGGTGTAGGCCGGCGGCTACAGCTCTGATTAGACCCCTAGCCTGGGAACCTCCATATGCCACAGGAGCGGCCCAAGAAATGGCAAGAAGACAAAAATAAATAAATAAATAAATAAAGTAATACTGTTGTAAATATGGATTCTATTATAAAGCAGACATACAAAGAACCCTGATCTGAATATCTTATAATCAAATAATCCAAATGAAGTTTTTCTTCCTTGCCTTCATAGCAAACGTGCTAATCACTCTTGAGTAACCTATCTTAACTCCCAATCTATACACTAAAATAAAGCATTACAGAAAAAATGTTAAGTTTCTGGAGTTTATTAGGCATTCAAAAATGTAGAAGGAAGAAAAGGAAGATGTATGTAGTACTTTTTTTTCCATATTCCATAAGAATACTTTTTATAAGAGTACTCAATTTTGCTTTTTTTTTTTTCTTTTGGTCTTTTCTAGGTCTGCTCCCATGGCGTATGGAGGTTCCCAGGCTGGGAGTCTAATTGGAGCTGTAGCTGCTGCCCCACGTCAGAGCCACAGCAACATGGGATCCAAGCTGCGTCTGCAACCTACACCACAGCTCACGGCAACGCCGGATCCTTAACCCACTGAGCGAGGCCAGGGATCGAACCCACAACCTCATGGTTCCTAGTCGGATTCGTTTACCACTGAGCCACTATGGGAATTCCCTCAATTTTACTTATTAAAGATAACATATAATAGGTAGTTTGTTATTCTAGAGACTGAGATTATAATATACTTATTGAATATGCTTATTATAATGAAATTCTAAAATAATTGCTCATGAAATTAACTCAAATAAGATTTTACCTGTTCTTCTAAGTTCCATTTATTGCCAGTTGCCCAGCAGAAAGCTGTAAAATCTGACATTCCAAATAACTATAGTAAATTTAAAAGAGAAAAAAATTGCTAAGTTTAGATTGAGTCTTGTTTCTCAAAAAGATGACCATCAATGTCTGGTATAGTTTAAGGGAAAAAAAAATTTTTAAGTGAGAAGGACTTCATGATATGGCTTTTATTATTTGTTTTTAAGTATTCAGTTATCTGTATTCACCAAAGACAAATAAGGTAGTGCTACGTAATCCACAGTTTACTATGTTAAAAAGGAAATTCAGTTTTTTTGTATATATATCTGCCATTAAAAAAGAAGTGATCATTGGCATTCCCATTGTGGCTCAGTGGGTTAAGAACCCAACATAGTGTCCATGAGTAGTGAGGTTCAATCCCTGCCCTCACTCAGAGGGTTAAGGATCCAGTGTTGCTGCATAGGTCAAAGATGCAGCTCAGAAGTTCCCTTCATGGCTCAGTGGTTAACGAATCTGACTAGGAACCGTGAGGTTGTGGGTTCTATCCCTGGCCTTGCTCAGTGGGTTAAGGATCCGGCCTTGCCGTGAGCTGTGATGTGGGTTGCAGATGCGGCTCGGATTCCACATTGCTGTGGCTCTGGCTGTAGGCCGGCAGCTACAGCTCCAATTTGACCCCTAGGCTGGGAACCTCCACATGCCGCAGGAGCAGCCCTAGAAATGGCGCCAAAAAAAAAAAAAAAAGATGCAGCTCAGATTTGGCATTGCTGTGGCTGTGGCGTAGGCCTGCAGCTGCAGCTCCAGTTCAACCCCTAGCCCAGGATCTTTCATATGCCATAGTCCAGCCCTAAAAAGAAAAAAAAAAATTTACAGGCAGCTGAGGGTTAGAGCTGCAGCCTGAAATCAGAAGGTAGTGCTCACCTGCCTTTTCTGGGAGATAAAAAAATCTAAATGATTTTGTTCCTCTATTTCCCCAACTGTAAAGTGGGTTTTCCTGGCTTGGAATGGTGCTTGCATATAAAATACAGAATCTGGAGTTCCCGTTGTGGCTCAGGGGTTAATGAATCTAACCGGTATCCATGAGGACCAGGTTCAATCCCTGGCCTCGCTCAGTGGATTAAGGATCCAGCATTGCTGTGGTGTAGGTTTCAGATGTGGCTCAGATCTAGCGTTGCTGTGGCTATGGAGTAGGCCAATAGCTACAGCTTACAGCTCCAATTCCACCCCTAGCCTGGGAACTTCCATATGCTGCAGTTGTGGCAGTAAAAATAAAATGAATTTTTTTTTAAGTAAAACATAATAGTGTATGCTATAGTGGTTTCTAATATATGCACAATTGTTTAATCATCCCCACAATCATAAGTTTACATTTTTATCACCCCAGAAAAGAAACCCCATACCCTTTTGCAATGACTCCCTCCTAATCCCACCCCTAGTCCCAGGCAGCTACTAATATACTGTAACTGGATATTAGTAGCTGGATATTTCATATAAGTGGGATCATGCAGTATGTAGTCTTTTCTGACTGACTTCTGTCACTTTACCTAATAGTTTCAAGGTTCATGTATGTCATACCTTGTAAAGTTTTGAAATGTTTTTGCCAGTCGGAGATCTGAACTCAGCCTCTCTCAAAAGACCTTGTTCTAGGAATACAAAATAAACCCAACACTGAAAGGCTTCAGTAAGATATATGAGCTCGATTCAACATGAACTTACTTACCTCCCAGCTAAGGGCTTGTTCCACTTCTGAAGGAATTTTAGATATGTACTCTGTTATCCAGGTTCCCAGTGCAAGACAGTAAGAACTTCAGCTGAATCTCCATGAGTTCTTCATTTCTTTCAGCGCCCTGTTACAGCAGAAACCACCAGGAGCATACTTGTATTTAAACAAGTTGAGTTCTGTGCCCATTTGCAATATGGGAGATCCCTACAGTATGGCTCTTTAGGGCTTCTCACGAAGAGGGTGTTAGAAAGGACTTACTAGAGGATATGGGTTTGTTAGATGATTTCAGGGAGGATTAAAGGAGATGAGGTTTGCTTTGTGACTGGTGACGTCATAAAGTGTAGCGAACTCTATGACTGAGGATCTCAACAGATATCTAGGAATGCAGACCAAAGTGAGCCTAAGGCGGCAGGGACTTCCATTAGCCAGAAAGGGGAGGTTTGGTATTTTTGTGATTGCACAATGACCTTGTTTTTGTGGTTTTTAAAAAATTGTGGGGAGTTCCTGTCGTGGCTCAGTGGAAACGGATCAGACCATATCCATGAAAATGCGGGTTTGACCCCTGGTCCTGCTCAGTGGTTTAAGGATCCAGCATTGCCAGGAGCTGTGGTGTAAGCTGACAGCTATAGCTCTGATTTGACCTCTAGCCTGGGAACACCATATGCTGCAGGTGCAGCCCTAAAAAGCGAAAGAAAGAAAAAGAAAGGAAGGAAAAGAAAGAAAGGAGGGAGAGAGAGAAAAACAAAGTTGTGTGTTTGAGGTCAGTCACACCTAAGTGTCAGTATCAGGCTAGTTCCTCTTTCTCAAGTATGAAATGAGATATTATGCTTAAAGCAGCAGCTGGTACGTGGTAAAAGCTCTGTAGTAGACAACCATTGTAATTATTTTTCACCACCAGAAGGGGCTCTGTGTCTTAAGTACTTTAAGTACAGTGGTTAGTGAAAACAGGACTCAGATTGATGGAACAGAAACTGTCCTCCAGCAGTTTTTTTTGTTTTTGTTTTTTTTTTTTTTGGTCTTTTTGCTATTTCTTGGGCCGCTCCCTCGGCATATGGAGGTTCCCAGGCTACGGGTCGAATCGGAGCCAGAGCCACAGCAACGCGGAATCCGAGCCACGTCTGCAACCTACACCACAGCTCACGGCAATGCCGGATCTTTAACCCACTGAGCAAGGGCAGGGACCGAACCCGCAACCTCATGGTTCCTAGTCGGATTCGTTAACCACTGCGCCAAGACAGGAACTCCCCTCCAGCACTCTTAATTGTGGAAGGGATTATCTTCATTATCTCCCCTGATAAGGTAGACCTTAATGTTTAAGTCAGCTTTACTGATTTCATAAGACAGAAGCTTCTGTTTAAAATTCTTAGCCCTCATTACCACCAAGAGCAGAATCCCTACAGTTTAGAAAGGAAATATCATTTTAATAATTTAAGAAACATCACTGTCGGAGTTCCCATCGTGGCACAGTGGTTAACGAATCTGACTAGGAACTAGGTTGCGGGTTCAATCCCTGGCCTTGCTCAGTGGGTTAAGGATCCGGCATTGCCATGAGCTGTGGTGTAGGTTGCAGACACAGCTTGGATCCACACATTGCTGTGGCTCTGGCGTAGGCCGGTGGCTGCAGCTCCGATTAGACTCCTCATATGCTGGGAACCTCCATATGCCACGGGAACAGCCCAAGAAATGGCAAAAAGACAAAAAAAAGAGAAAGGAAAAGAAACATCACTGTCACCTCAGGAAATTAACATTCTTGCTATTAAATCAGTTCAATTAAAATTCCAATTAATATGATTGTGTTGTCCTGAGCAGAAACCATTGCGTCAGGGAAAAAAGTTTACAAGATTTATTTTTGCTAATAGTTGCATAGGTGATAAAACACTGTGGGTTTTAATGTCCGCAGTATGGATAGATTTCTAAAAGTCTGTTTTAACTCTTAATTTAGTTTGGAGTGGTTTTTATTTTTAGCTTTTGGTATATTTAATTTGCCATGGACAAGAGGAGAGTTCCCTTTGTTTTACTTTCCATGCATACTCTCCATCAAATTAAGGATCTAGAGGCCAAGGTTTAGATATTTTAGAATGTAGAAATAGATTTGTTTTAAGAGGGACCATCTGCTAGATGTATCTTGTACATTTTAGTTCTTTTTGACCAGCTTTTAAAGCAAACTCTTGATAGATAATAATAGAATCAATCCAAAGCATGGTGGGTTTTATTTCCACCTCATCATGACCATACCCCCTCCTAAAAGTATTATAGCTTGCCTGATGGTCAAATGTCAGATCAGTCTTCCTGGCCTGCCCTAATCACACCTTCAGGCTTTTTTTTCTTTTCTTTTTTTTTTTTTCAAATCTTTACCTATAAGCTTTAATGTTGCCAGAATTCTGAACAACTGCAGACTACTATAAAGTAGAAGTGTGTGTGTGTGTGTGTGTGTGTGTGTGTGTCTCCATGGTAACCAAGTCTAAATATTGGGATTTAACCAGTTTTATCCCAGGCCAAATTGAAATGTTATTGTTTAGTTCCCTTTAAGGAAAAAAGGGACAGTGGGAAGATATTGACAAGTGAACAACTTTTTCTTTTTTTATTTCTGGGGGTTTTTTGTTTGTTTTTTACTTTATTAGCCATACCCCTGATATGGTAGTTTCCAGGCCAGGGATCAGACCCTGTCACAACCTGCTGCAGTGACAACACCAGATCCGGGGTTGGGAGGTGGGGCAGGGGGAAGATAATAATAGAGGTGCACTTGGGGATGAGTGTAAACTCATAAAGTCTTGTCTCCTTTCAAAAACCTCTATCAGGAGTTCCCGTCGTGGTTCAGTGGTTAACAAATCCGACTAGGAACCGTGGGGTCGAAGTCCAATCCCTGGCCTTGCTCAGTGGGTTAAGGATCTGGCATTGCCGTGAGCTGTGGTGTAGGTCGCAGACGTGGCTCGGATCCCGCATTGCTGAAGCTGTGGTGTGGGCCAGCGGCTACAGCTACGATTAGACCCTTAGCCTGGGAACCTCCACATGCCACGAGAACGGCCCTAGAAAAGGCAAAAAGACCAAAAAAAAAAAAAAACACCTCTATCAGTCTATTAGAACACAATGTAAGAACTGATGTTCATGATGATTGCCGTAAGTCATCAAGAAACAAGAAAGAAATCACATTTAGTATATTCTTTATTTATTTATTTTACCTGCTACCTGAGCAACACTTAGTCCAGTAAGCTGGCATATAAATTAACCATTACAGAGATTGTGGTGGAGACTACAGATGTAGAAGAGGGTGAAGATTATGGACAGTACAAACATAGGTTCGATCGAAGTCCTGAAAGGAGAAAAGTAAATGGCCAAGAATTTTCCAGGATTGACAAAAAGACAACAGATCAAAGATGACACTCCAGCAAATCCCAAACTAATAATAAAAAGAAACACAAACCTAGACACATTATAGAGAAAATTCCAAAAAAAAATTTAATGACAGCTTACCTTCAGAAAAAGATGACTTTTTTTTTTTTTTTTGGCTTTTTGGGGCCGCACCTGCGGCATGTGGAGGTTCCAGGCTAGGGGTCGAATCAGAGCTGCAGCCACTGGCCTACACCACAGCTCACAGCAACACCAGATCCTTAACCCACTGAGCGAGGCCAGGGATTGAATCCGTACTTCGTCGTTCCTAGTCGGATTTGTTTCTACTGCACCACGACAGGAACTCCAAAATATGACCTTTTAATAACATTAGAAAGCAATGGAATGATGTCCTCAATGTGGTAAAGAAAATGGCTATCAATCTGAATGTCTGCACAAAGTGAAAATATCTTTCAAGAATAAAGCTGAAATAAAGACATTTCTCAGAGTTCCAGTCATGGCTCAGCAGAAATGAATCTAACTAGTATCCATAAGGAAGCAGGTTCAATCCTTGGCCTCGCTCAGTGGGTTAAGGATCTGGCATTGCCAGGAGCTGTGGTGTAGGTTGCAGACGAGGCTTAGATCTGGCATGGCTGTGGCTGTGCTGTAGGCCAGTGGCTACAGCTCCAATTCAACCCCTGGCCTGGGAACTTCCGCTGCAGGTGCGGCCCTAAAACAAAAAAAATTTTCAAAGAAAAACAGAAGCCAGCAGAATATCTTTACTAAAGAAATGCTTAAGATAAACCTCAGGTAAAGTGAACATAGATGGAAGATCTAAAATACACAAAAGAATGAAGAGCAAAGAAAGGTAAACATCTGAACAAACATTGTTTATATGAAAAAGTAGAGACTTTATCAAAATAAAGAAGTAAAATGTCAGGCACTGATTTATAAAATGCAGAATGGGAGTGTATGGGACATGAAAAGTGATCTAAGATCCTTCTGTCATCCAGGAGAAAGTAAGAATTTTGTTTAGACTTTGGTAAGTTAGTATGTGTCTAATTTCCAAAGCAACCAGCAAAATCACTGGGGGAAAAACTGTGTAGTTTCCATACTAGTAGAATGAAGATGGAATGATTATTATCACTTATATTCAACAAGTTGATTTTAAAATATATAGAAAAATACAGAAGGCCAGGAATAATCAAGATGTTCTGGAAGCAAATGAATAAAGTGAAAGGGTTTGCTTGAGCTAATAGTGCGATTGATTATAAAGCTATAGTAACTGGGAGTTCTCTGGTGGCCTAGCAGCTACAGATCTAGTGTTATCACTGCTGTGGCAAGTGTTTAGTCCCTTGCCTGGGAACTCTTGCATGCAGTGGATGAGCCAAAAAAAAAAGGCTAGCAGATGGAACTAGTAGAGAATTTAGAAACAGACTCATGCATTTAGAGCACTGCAGAGCTGAGAAGAAGAAGAAAAAAAAATCTTTTCAGTAAGTTTTTTCCGTCACAAAAATCAGCTCCAGGTAGGTGAAAGAAAAGACCTAAATGTCCGGGGCAGAACAAGTTTTTCATAAGATAATTTGAAATAGAGAGGGGTATTTAAAAGCACACCCCAGGAGTTCCCATCGTGGCTCAGTGGAAACAATCTGACTAGTAACCATGAGGACGCAGGTTCGATCTCTGGCCTCAATCAGTGGGTTAAGGATCCGGTGTTGTGGTGTGCTATGGTGTAGGCCAATAGTTACAGCTCCGATTCGACCCCTAGCCTCCATATGTCATGGTGTGGGCCTAAAAAAATAAAAATTAAAAATTAAAAAAAGTTGTGTGTACAGTAAGTTGTATATCATAATAGTTTATGTTTGAAATGTTCTACTTCTTTCTAAAATTTATATCAAAGAAATACTTCTAAAAGAATTAAGTATTAGTGTAATGCTATTTTACTTATGAAAGTAAAATATTACAGAACACTACTTTTGTCTAATAATTTAGGTTATAGACATTAGATATTCAGTTCAGAGGCTTGCAGATAGAACTTGCGGTATATATCTTAGCTTATCTATTACAAAGTATTAACCGCTGTCTTCTTTCCTTTATTCACAGGTTCAGTAGATGAAGGCGTCACTGAAGGGTTACCTACACTTCAAAGCACTTCTAGTACCAATGCTCATGCAGACGATGATGATAGGTTAGTATTGACGTACATAGTTTTCTTGTGAGTGCTGTGCTTGTAACTCTAAATCCAAGCATTTCATCTGGAAATTACATAAAACTTTATTGGAACCCCATTTTAGTATATTTTTTAAAGTTATGAGGTAGCATTATCTATGTAAATTAGACAACTTATCCAAGGTTGGGTTTTTTTTGTTTGTTTGTTTGTTTGTTTTTCTTTTTTGGGGCATTTCCAAAACTGCGCAGCCCCATCACTTTAAATAGTATCTATATCAGGACTTAGTAAACTAACTGAACCACAGGCCAAAATCCAAGCCACCACCCCTTATTTGTAAATCAAGTTTTATTGGGACACAGCCATGCTCATGTTGTCCGTGGACTGCAGATTTGAGGTGTTGGAGCAGAGATCATGTGGTGTGTAAAACCAAAAATAATTACATACGACCTGCTACCAAAAAAGTTTACCTACCCCTTAGCTATGTACTTCCATGATTCCCGAGTCATTCTCTCCAAATTGACCCTCCCTGCTTGATATTTTCGCATTGATGTGCAGGAGCATTTCAGACTTGATGTGGCCAAGACAGAGCTCACCAGGCTTCACCCTCCTGCAGATTCTGCTGCTCCAGTCTTCCCTTCTCAGGACAGCAATACAGTCCCCCCAGTTTCTCAAGCAGTGTCTCTGGGAATTAAACTTGATCCTCATTTCTCTCTCCCTCTCCATATTTAATCGTTAAGCAAGTCCTGTTGGCTCTGCATCCAGAACACATTCCTTGTCAGTCCATTTCTCTTCAGTCCAACCACCCAGCCCAAGTCGCCACCATATTTTTGTCTTGACTGCTACAGTAACCTTCAACTGGCCCCTGACGTCATTCTCCCTCCAATCCAGTCATTCTCCATGTAGCAGCCAGAATGATCTTTTTTAAAAAATTCAGTCAAGAAAAACAAACAAAAAACCTGGAGTTCCCTTTGTGGCACAGTGGAAACAAATCTGACTAGGAACCATGAGGTTGCAGGTTCAATCCTTCATCTCGCTCAGTGGATTAAGGATCCAGCATTGCCGTGAGCTATGGTATAAGTTGCAGACAAGGCTCGGATTTTGTGTTGCCGTGGCTGTGGTGTAGACTGGCAGCTGTAGTTCTGCTTTGACCTCTAGCCTAGGAACCTCCATATGCTACAGGTTCAGCCCTAAAAAGGCCAAAAAAAAAAAAAAAAGAAAAAATTCAGTCAGATTATGTTTCAGTTCTAAGTAGCAGATTCTTAAAATTCTCCAATAGATTTACACTTAAATTCTAAACTCCTCACTATGCCTTTAAAGCCCTACATGCTATGACTTGGGCCTGACTCTCTTTAGACCACACTCCTCTTTGTATACCACATTCCAGCCATGCTGACTGTCTCTCAGTTCCTAGAATAGTCCATATTTGTCTGACTTTTGGGCCTTTCTGCCATTTTAGGGCCTTACTCTGCCTGAAATGCTTTGTCCCCTGATTTTCACATTGCTCACTCCTGAATCTTCAGCTCACTGTCTGAATGTCCATTCCTTTTTTTTTAGGGCTGCACCCATGGCATATGGAGGTTTCCAGGCTAGGGGTCTAATTGGAACTGTAGCTGCTGGCCTATGCCACAGCCACAGCAATGTGTGATCTGAGCCGCATCTATGGCCTACACCACAGCTCCTGGAAACACCGGATCCTTAACCCACTGAGCAAGGCCAGGGATCAAACCCGTGTCCTCATGGATGCTAGTCAGGTTCATTTCCACTGAGCCACGCTGGGAACTCCTTAATGTCAGTTCTTAAGGAAGCTTTTCCTGACTCCCAGTCTAAAGTAAAATAGCACCCATCAGTCACTCTTAGGTTACCCTATTTTAATTCTTTGTTTTGATTATTTTCTTAAGTGTTTATTGTCTGTCTCTGACCACTGAATATAGACTTCACTTATTTAGCTCCTCCTCATAGAGTCCAGAACAGACTTGAAAAGTATATTTGTTGAATACTTGAGGGATTCAAAGAACTCAAACAGGGTTTATTGTTCTTGAATAGTTAATCTAGTAGACCAGATTATGAACTAGAATCATTTGAATAAATTAATTAAGGTGTAAGCAAATGAAAATATGCCTGGATTCCTTAATTTCAAACATTAATAAGGTCTCTGTTCTGTACTAGATACTGTGCCAAGTGGTGGGGTATTGAGATGAAATGTAACCCTTACCTTCAAAGAAATCAAACCAACTTTGGGGGAGGGGGAGAGGTTAAAGATAGACAAACAGATTATTGTGAGCGTCCCACACAAGGATCTGTTGCTCTGCATAGGAGGGCATGTAGCTAGAACCACTGATGAGTCAAGGCTTTCAGGAGGAGGTAATTTCTTGGCTACATCTCATAAAATGCCTGGGCGTGTTATCTAGGCAACCACAGCAGGCAAATAGAGAAAGTTAAATACACAAAAGCACAGCATTGGAGTTCCCGTCATGGCTCAGCAGAAATGAATCCGACTAGATCCATGAAGACGAAGGTTCAATTCCTGGCGTCACTCAGTGGGTTAAGGATCCAGCGTTGCCATGAGCTATGGTGTAGGTTGCAACCTTGGCTCAGATCCAGCGGCTACAGCTCCAATTCATCCCCTAGCTTGGGAGCCTCCATATGCTGGGGGTACGGCCCTAAAAAGACCAAACCAAAAAAAAGGCATGGCATGGTATGTTTGGGAGATATGACAAAAAATGAGGCACAGACCCAGATCATAAGGACTCTTGTATGCCTTCATTCTGAAGGTAACAGTGAACCGTCACAGGATTTTTATCAGGGGATTGATTTAATCAGAAATCACTATGAATCGGTGAGGATGGATTAGAGGGAGTTATTAATTCAGACTTATATTGACAAGGGCCTGAATTAAAGCAGTAGTAGTAAGGAATGGATTAGTGGGATAAGGATACCTAAAGTAAAATTATCTATGGTATGTTCTTAAAATAGTCCTTTCTTAACTTAGGTAACTTTTAAACTACTTCAAAAATTTTGTTTTTTCTTTTATTTAAAGTTGTACAGAAGTGTTTATTGAACTTAAAAATCAGAGCCTGGTTGCCTTCTTTGGTCTGTTTTTTAGATTGGAAAATGTTCAGTATCCCTATCAACTCTACATTGCTCCTTCCACCAGCAGCACAGAACGACCAAGTCCAAATGGTCCAGATAGACCTTTTCAGTGTCCAACCTGTGGGGTGCGGTTCACCCGTATTCAGAACCTGAAACAGCACATGCTCATCCACTCAGGTAATGTCATCGTCCCAACTGTGGCATAAATGAGCACTGTAAACATTTTATTTCGAGATTATAGGTAAAAATAGTAAACAGATGCTTTTGAGTTAGAAGTATATCTCTGGGATATCTAGTGAGAGCAGATAAACAGGTCTGTTGCTGAAATGGGGCAGTGTCAGAAAGCTATTGCTTAATACATTTGCTACAGGCGTAAGTATTAGGATTAAAACTTAGAGGGGTGGGTGTAATATGGAAATGAAAAAGACATCAGATGTGTGTGTATATATACGTGAGAGAGAAAAGCACAAATACATATGGTAAAGCACATGGGTTTTAAAGGGTATATATTGATGTTCTTTGTACTATTCTTGTAACTTCTGTAAGTTTGTCATTATTTCCAAATAAAAAGTGTTTTTAAAAATTTAATAACAATTTTAATTCTACAGTTCTCTGTGCCCTGATTAGTCAGCCTTGTATTATTTTTTTTTTTTTTAGTATAAGAGAAATGTGGGGTAAATAATGTGTACAACATATTTGAAACTTTAGTTCAGTGTTTACATAAAGGCAATATGTTTTTTGTGGGTAGAACACTGACTTCTGATAAGTAAGAAATCTTTGCTACTATTCTCAGCTATATAATTTCTCACTTTCCCCTTCTTTAGATAGGTTTTAACAATCTCTGTGCTAATAGTAATTCCCTGTTTGTTGAATCAATAGATTATATTTTGAAGGGTTTTGAAATTTTTTTGGTAAAACTATAATAGTGGGAGTTCCCGCTGTGCCACAGTGGATTAAGAATCCCACTGCAGCAGTTCGTGTTGCTGCAGAGGCACGAGTTCAATCCCTGGCCCAAGAACTTCCATATGCCATTGGTGCAGCCATAAAAATTTAAAAATAAAACTGGGATAATGATTTGGGGGAGACCATTAATATACTTAGTTTGTTAATTTATTTTTTGCTTTTTTTAGCACTGCACCTGCGGCATATGGAAGTCCTCAGGCTAGGGGTTGAATCAGAGCTGTAGCCACCAGCCTCCACCACAGCCACAGCAACATGGGTTTCAAGCTGTGTCTGCAATCTATGCTACAGCTCACAACAACACCGGATCCTTAACCCACTGTACAAAGCCAGGGACTGAACCCGCATCTTCATGGATGCTTGTCAGGTTTGTTTCCTCTGCACTGCACTGGGAACTCCTATTAATATGCTTTGTAATTCATATATTAATCTCTACATATTTTTTCTAGCATTACATTAAATATCCCCAAACCCAATTCTTTCATGTTTTCCTCTGAGACAGGAAGTGAAGAATGGGTATGGGTACTGATCATTTTCACAGCTTCTCAATATAAACCTCATTACTTTAATGAAATAATGTCATCTGAAGCTTTGGCTTCTGTTTAAATAGTGTGGTTAAATTGTGTTTTGAAGTCTATGAAATAGAAGATTTAGAAGAGTTCAAAAATCAGTTGGAGTTCCTGTTGTGGCTCGCAATAATGAACCTGACTAGTATCCATGAGGACACAGGTTTGATCCCTAGCCTTGCTCGGTGGTTTAGGGATCTGGTGTTGCTGAGAGCTGCAATGCAGCTCAGATCCCGAGTTGCTGTGGCTGTGGTGTAGGCTAGCCACTGTAGCTCCAGTTCAACCCTAGCCTGGGAACTTTCATATGCCTCAGGTGTGCAGCCCTAAAAAAAGTTAAAAAAAAAATCAGTTGGACTGCCCCCCAATCAGACCTTTCTCACCTTTTTTTAAGCACTAGTGACTTTTCAAATGTCCAGTACCTTTTCCGAGATAGTGAATCTGGAATTCATTTCTGCTGACAATTTTTATCTTTTCAAAATATCTATTGCTGCAAAATTATAGTTCAGACATGTGTGAGGTGTGATCTTTCTGTTTATTTTGTTTTTAGATAATATTTCACTTTGCTTTATTTTATAGGAATTAAACCATTTCAGTGTGACCGCTGTGGGAAAAAATTCACCAGGGCTTACTCGCTAAAGATGCATCGCCTAAAGCATGAAGGTAAACGCTGTTTCCGGTGCCAGATATGTAGTGCCACTTTCACTTCCTTCGGGGAATATAAACACCACATGAGGGTTTCCCGGCACATTATCCGCAAGCCTCGGATTTACGAGTGCAAAACATGTGGCGCCATGTTCACCAACTCTGGAAATTTAATCGTGCACCTGAGGAGTCTGAACCATGAAGCGTCAGAGCTAGCAAACTACTTCCAGAGCAGGTGAGGTGCACAACAAGACCTGAACCAGGAAAACTGCTTTCTAAACTCTCTCTTCCTGCTTATAGGGCAGCCTGCTGTGTTTTTGTTTTTGTTTTTTAATCAGGTTGCCAACTAATTAGTCACATTCCTTTTAAATTCCCACTATCCAATAATACTCTGATCTCCTGATCCAATAAAATTTTACTGATTCTTCTAAATATATACAATTTAAAATATTTTTATAATTGGCATTAAAAATCTTTTCCTGCAGAAGTAGACTAGTTATCTGCTTGTGGGTTTTTTATTTTTTTAACTATAAGGTTAAAGTAATTCTGTAGCAGATTTTAATAGATCTTTTTGGAGAACCTACCATATGCCATGATGCTTAGTGATAGTGGGTTACTTCAGACTCTTTGGATGTTAAATTCTTGAACACATCTCTTTTTTTTTTTTTTCAAATAATAACAGAGAACCTTCAACTATAACTATAGTGAATATGATAATTTATTTATATCAATGAAGTTTTCCCTTTTTTCTTTCAGTTTAGAGCCCTATGCTTTTTAATATAAAAAGATTTATAATTAGTGACCTTTTTGACTCATAAGGTATCCAGGGATCAGGTTCTAGTTCTAACTCTGCCACTAACTGCTATTATGATTGAACATGTCGCTTCACAGATGAAGAAACTTGGAACTTAGAGAATGATAACATGTAAGCTTTGAAGATGATTTCTAAGATCTCCTGTAGATATAAAATGCTGTTGTCTATTTTTTTCAACTGCTGCACCCTCAGCCTATGGAAGTTCCCAGGCCAGGGATTGAATCCAGACAGACCTTAGCTTGCTGCACCACAGTAGCAGCTCCTGTTGTCTATTTTTAATACTTTATCAGAATTGTATATCTGTAGGAATCCTTAACTCCTTATACAATGAAATCCTTAATTTTTTTTTTTTTTTTTTGCTTTTTAGGGCCGCACTTGCAACATGGGGTTTCCCAAGCTAGGGGTCAGACGGGAGCTACAGCTGCCGGCCACAGCCACAGCAATGCGGGATCCAAGCCTCACATCTGTGACCTACACCACAGGTCACGGCATCACCGGATCCTTAACCCACTAATTGAGGCCAGGGATCGAACCCGCAACCTCATGGTTACTAGTCAGATTCGTTTCCACTGTGCCACAATAAGAACTCCCTAAACCACCTTAATTTTTAAAATCTTTTTTTTTTTTCAGTAAATTATTGCTGTATAGATTTTGCTTTTCTTTTCAAACCAACTGTTTTGTATAATGTAATCATTCCAACTCTGGATTTTTGGTTATCATTTCACTAAACCTAGATCATACATGACATATCAAACTTTGGGACTAAATGCCCCAGTTAACCATGCTGTTTCTGCTTCTTCCATGTGCTGAGCACTCCGTCCTCCAGTACCCCTCTTTAATACCTGAAGATGCTTTAGAAAATATAGGGCATCTTAAATTAACTTTACACATGAGCAGACTTTAATTTTTTTATTAAGAATGGACAAATTAGGAGCTCCCGTCATGGCTCAGTGGTTAACGAATCCTCCTAGGAACCATGAGGTTGCGAGTTCCATCCCTGGCCTCGCTCAGTGAGTTAAGGATCCAGCGTTGCCGTGAGCTGTGGTGTAGGTTGCGGATGCGGCTCAGATCCCGTGTGGCTGTGGCATAGGCCAGCAGCTACAGCTCCAATTAGACCCCTAGTCTGGGAACCTCCATATGCTGCGGGATCGGCCCTAGAAAAGGCAAAAAGATTAAAAAAAAAAAAAAGGACAAATTATAAAATAACCTTAAGTATTTTATTTATTGACATTCCTAGTATACTGACCTTTTTTATTCAGCAGTAAAGATTTTAATAAAGCATCTAGGTAGTTTTACATCTTTCTATATAGTGTATTATGTATAAAGTCACTTACACATGAGGATTTAGTTTCTTAACTAATTTATATCCAGGAAGTAATAAAAAGCTAAGTTTATATACCTCATATTAGTGTGTTATCCACAGAAAGGTTAAGCATAAATTATTCAGATGATCTTTGCTTAAGTGAACATGCTATTTGCATTTGTTTTGTGTACAGAAGCTCTTTTACATAAAATAAGAAAGGCTGTTTAGGTGTTCAAAGTGATACTGAAGGTGACAATTTTATTTCTCTTGATGGTAGGGAGAATTGGTTTGATCTACTTTGGTTCTGATGAATGGTTTTGGTTCATAATCAGGAGAGTTTAGAAGTTGAACATTCCTGAGTTATAATCTTCATTCAAGAATTAGAGAAATGAAAAATCCCAATCTTGTTTTACAAATCAAATCTATTTATTGTATTATTTATTACTGGTGTGAAAATTAACTCCCTGTTTCATTCTTTGCCTCTTACCTAGTGATTTCCTAGTACCGGACTACTTAAACCAGGAGCAAGAAGAGACCCTTGTTCAGTATGATCTTGGAGAACACAGTTTTGAAAGCAACTCCTCTGTTCAAATGCCTGTAATTTCACAGGTCTCCTCGACCCAGAATTGTGAAAGCACTTTTCCCTTGGGGTCTCTTGGTGGGCTGGCAGAAAAAGAGGAAGAAATGCCAGAGCAGCCAAAGACCAGTGCTGGTGCCGAGGCAACCAGAGTTGACCCCCCAAAATCAGAGCTGTCATCTATAACCATTGAGTAATTTCATGATTTGGCTTCATTTTTGATTTTTGGAAAGTGCCTGTGCTTGGTCTTGTACATTTAAATTTAATTTAATTTTCTAAACAAAAAAGGGTTTGGGAAAGAATTCTCCTTTTACTCTGTAAGTCCTGCAATTGATGTTTTATTTTTCATGACTGAGAGATTGTGTCTATAAGTGCACAATGACATGGTGGAACAAAATAGAAACTTTGAGACTTAGGGAGAACCAGTTGACTTAAAACTTATTTTCAGTTTCTTCTTCCAGTGTTAGGAATGGGCTAACAATGGATCATTAGGTCAAAAAGAAACAAGATAATTGTTGACCTTCTGAGATGAAAGGGAATACCAGAAATATTACTAAACAAATTTGGCAGATAGCCTGAATAGATGTTTACTTCTATACACAGGACAGTGTACAATTTTTTGTAAAGCCTGTTGTTTTTGGAAGTATTTATGGTGAGCTTTCTTAAAAATTATTATAGTATGTACTTCTGAAATCCAACGTATTCTTTTTTTTTAAGCTTTATCATTTTGATTTTTCATGGTAAAAATTTGATACTGGGGTAGATATTTCCTGTACCTTATAGTACCATTCCTCCAAATAATCTTCTATTAAAGGAGGCAAAGAACCATGGTTGAGAATAGTTAAGCTGTGCATGAAATGGCCAGGAGTGTAAAATATGTAGTATGTAGATCTCAGCTTCATAGAAACTCTGCTTTTCTGGCTAAAATTGTTGTTTACCTGGTCTTTGAATTTTACTGCCTGGCTAATTAGGTCATTACCTAAATCAGTTTTTGTCTTACCCCATCAAGAGTACTTTCTCTTGCCTACACTTGGCGTGATCCCATAAGAAGGAAAAAATACTGGAGATGTTCTATATTTTATATATAGGTTTTGTGTATTGTTGGGGATGTTTTTATTGTACTGTTTTGAACAAAATAAAGAATTCTCTGTTAAGGCTACATTCTTAACCCAACTGAGATTGTTTACAAAAAATCTATATTACAATGATACATTGTTCTTATTCCAAAATATTTTTAGATATTGCCAAATGTCTTATTAAAAACAGTATAGTTTTTACACATCGTAAGCAATAAAGTAGAAGATGAGAAAAAGCTATAAAATGATGATCTATGACTCAAATCTGGGTAAAAGAAAAAAGAATTAAGACTAAAGAAAAACTAGAATTCTTAAATTAATGAGTATTACCGCTTTTGCTGCTAAAAAAAAAAATGACACTTTCTAGTTTATAGTTAATATATATGATACTCTCGGCTGGAGTATATGTTTTATCTGTTGCCATTGACTTTGATTCTAAATATTCATGACTCCGTGAACAATGAACTTTTTTTTTTGTTTTGGCTATACCTGCAGCATGTGAAAAAAGTTCCCAGGCCAAGGTTTAAACCCAAGCCACAGCAGTGACAACATTGAATCCTTAACCACTAGGCCAGCAGGGGACTCCCAATAATGAGCTTTTGAGTAACTTTTTTCTTTGTTATTCCTAAAATTTAATACTTACGAAAGCACCTGATTAGATTAGAAGATTACAGTTTCTTTCTCAGAACATAAAATCTCAATTTTGTCTGGGTGCTACACCTTAATATAAAATATTTTTTTAGGTTAATACGGATTTAATTATTTCAGTTTTTTTTTTAATTGGCTAATTCTATAACTTATCCCCCACAAATGTTAAAGGAAGTAAACTCATTAGAGATTTTTTTCGATTAATATTCCTTTGTCTCTTTCCATGTTCTGCTCTTTTCAACTTGTTTCCAATTTCTTTTCTCATTTACTAACCTTTGTTTCCTATTTGCTCCCAAATATAGGCTATAGTACCTTCAGGAAAATCAACATATATAGATTATGATGGCCTTCCATCATTTAGGCTTCTTTACTACTAGGTTGAATTACTTTCTGCAACAGACTGTGGTACTCCTTAATAGTGATACTGCTGTGTCTCAGCGGGAAAGGTCAAGAATTTTTTAAAATCATATAGGTTCTTTGGAAACTATTATGCCTACCAGTAGATAAATCTCAGTTAATTTTAGAGTCTTACATGGACAAAGATTAGATAAAATTATGACCAGGAGTCATTGTTGCTCTCAGTTCTAAGAAGGAAGAAAGAAAAGAACAAAGAAATAGGGTTAATGAGAAGAAATACATCAGAACCACTTGTAGATCTGTTGGTTAAAAGGGTTTTAGCACACCCCCTGTCCTGAATATTTTGCATTAAGAGTCTCCTACACAATTTTGGCAGCTCTGAGTTGTTCAGTGTTCTCAGAATGTAGGATTACCATCACTGGCTATTTTTTGCCAAATAGACCTTTAGATTTTCATTGGTAATTACAAATTATATAGATTTCCAAGTTTTGTGAAATATTTGACTCTACTGTGAAAATGCCTATTGTTGGCTGTGTGCTCTCCAAATCTTACCGATACAGGTAACTAACTAGTACTGAAAATATGATATAAACGAAGGATTTTTTTCCCCGTTTCACTGAGGCGCTACATTTTCCTTGATAATACGGCTTAAAGATATTTAGCTTAT
Source organism: Phacochoerus africanus (assembly GCF_016906955.1). NCBI lineage: Eukaryota > Metazoa > Chordata > Mammalia > Artiodactyla > Suidae > Phacochoerus > Phacochoerus africanus. Next base: position 56,504,814 of record NC_062554.1, on the reverse strand, counting down.
GGATCAGTTTTTGGAAACTAAGTTATGGGGGAAATTACGCATAGTGTTATTTAGATTTATTTAAAATTCATCTAAGACAAAGATGCCTGGATGTGTAATTTTTACTAGAATATATGGAAAACATTGCAAAGAGATGAAAGCCAATTACATTATCTCATCCATTAGAAATTACTAGTATAACTAAACATTAAAAATTCCAGTTTGGAATACCTTAGCTTAGCTGTCTTAAAGGCCCAAAACTTTGTGGTATTGAAAGGGCTTAAATTTTAGGATACAGGATAAATTGCCTTTTTAAACCAAGTCTTTTATATAAGAAAAGCATGTATTTTTCATTTTAAAGCTACCAAATAGGTATGATATGCATACGTTAGAAATGAGCAAAGATTTTTGCTGTGACAAGGTATGTCAATCTCCTGCAGTCATTTGTTCCCTTTGTAAGGGTATGTATTCTAACAGTGGTAGCATCTAGCATGTCAGCGATTGTACTAATTCAGAAACGAAAGCATTCATATTGGTTTTTGTTTTTTTTTTAATTTTACATTTTTGAGAAAGGGATGCAGATGGAGGTTATCACCCGTAAGTGAATTTAAATTGATATTTCTTGCATTGAATTTGAAGTAATTTTCTTAATTTTTTTAGATAATTTAGTTATATTCACAGTTTTTAAAGTTCTCAATTTCATTGAGACAAAGTGTACTAAAATGTTTAAATAGCCTCATTCATTCTTTATTTTAACATTTCAGCAGCCACTCTGGCTTACAGCACTTACATTCTGATTCCATGCTATGACACATGCCCTGTGATTTTAAAAATAAAACTTCCATTTTGTTCAAACATTTTACTAAGTGGAATGAATTAGCACATCTAATGTACTTATCATTGGTAACCCCCTTACCTTCCAACTACTGAGCCAGTCTCTCCCCACGTATAAATGGTTCTCCCAGAGCCTTTGGAAGACTCTTGAGTCTCTTACTATTTTTTATTCTCGTACTTAATCTAAAAAGAGGCCAGTTACCAGTTTAGTGATTTTTATTTTGAAGGTTCTCAGATTATGTTTTAGTTTCTTTTAGCTTTATAGCCCCTGAAAATTACATCACTATGTAGGTAAATTCGTGCTAGTATACCACATGGATAGAATTATTTTTATTGCTTGATAAATGAACAATTCTGAAATCATAATATTATAACCAAAAGGAGTTTGGAATTTAAGGAATTAATAGAAAGAATTAGAAACTCGTGGCATTTATTCCGTTTTCACCCATCTGTAAAATGTGAATTTATAGCTCTGGAATATATAAGTGAGGAAGAATAGCTTTCTAGTTTAGTTGGGAGGGGAAAAAAACAGTGAAGTTCACATTTGGAAGCAATCCAAAGTTGCCAAAAGGTAGTAAATGTGGTTTTCACTGTAAGTTATTGACATAAGAGGATTTATTTAGATTTAGATTTTAAAAATTACTGAGAGAAGAATGCATAGATTTTCTTCTCTGAATCAGTGGGACAGGATTGATGAGCCCTGTTACAGTAACCATGTCTATGAGGAATATTTATGACAGAGCATATCCTACAGGTTTTAAGCTCAAATTGTCAAATTTAAAGTAACTTACTCCTTGTTTTGCCTATACCCATTTTTATCATTCAGTATCATTTTGCTTGATAGAGTATTGCTGACATAGGGTATGTTTATTTGGAAGGTCCTCAGCCAGACAGATTTGCCAAAAGCAATAATGGTTCAGATTAACAATGAAGTGGAATTGAACTAAATTCTAGATTCAGCTAAGAAGCAGACATTATTTGGGTATTTCATTTTTAGATTATAAGTATGTTGAGATTTATTAATGAGAAGTTAAGTCAGATTATGGGATGAAGACTCGATGACATCATAGTTAATACTTTTTTAAAAAACTTCATATTCAACTAATACAGTTAATGTATTTCTACTACATCATAGTGATTATATTTTTATGATAAAAAATAATAGTTCCATATCTTACAGATAATCTCTGCAGACATGTCAGGCAATGATGTTATTGGCATCTCCGTTTGGCAGCATCCAAGAAACAAGTCTGCCTTAAAATGTGTGTCCTACTTGGGGTATGTAGCTCCCTTTGCATAGGGACCATATGGCCAGTTCCAGCTAGTACCAAGGTTTCTATGTACATAATAGTTTACAAAGAATTTAAGATTCAGACCATTGGTTGAAAATAACTTTAAAAAAAATTTTTTTTAACTTAAAATTCAGTTTGAAGTGCCTGGTTTATAAAATCAGATTCCTTGATTATGCCTTTCTCTTTTAAATTGACTAATTTTACTGATTAAACTTAAAGCCCTGGGCTCAATTGTGATGACTTACTGATAAAATTGTTGCTTGGTGGTGGGAGGGCCTACAGTGCTATGACTTTTATTAAATTGTCCTTGTTTTCCCAAATACCAATGTAACCATGAGATTTCATTACTCAGTTACGCAAGTTAAAAAATCACCCTGTAAATGACTGTTTGGGTTACCAAGTACATTGTCTGCTGAGGAAGGGTACATCTTCCTGACATTACAAGGAGCCATCATCTCCTCTAAACACACGCTCTTTCCTTGGATTTGGTGGAGGCTGTATTCATTTAAAGGTGGGAAACTTTTTGTGCAGTTCCTAGAAACACCTGCTTTTTCTAGAAAGAACCTTTTCTATGATAGGTTATGATTGTGTTTTCTCTAAGAGCTTTTATTTCAGTTTCACTTTTCAAGTTAACAAATGCTATGTAAAGTCTCTCATACTGAGAGTAGTCCATTAAATTATTGAAAGTTGCACTGCTGTTGATCTTTCAGGTGCCTGAAGTGAATGCCATCAGGTGTTGGGAAGAAGTAAGATCAGAAACTTTATTCATTTTCTTCCGTATACGAAGTGATGGCTTCTGATGCTTATATTTCAAGATATTTTTTTAAAATACAACTGTCCCTATTAGAGCAAAATTTAATTTCAGTGCAGGTCCCAGTAATATGTTTGATTTCTCTGTTATTGCTGGTGCCTCATGTTGCATCAGATAGAGATTGCCTGCCTCTTTGTAGGGCACCCTTGTGGCACCTTATGTCCAGTTGGAAGATAGTATATGGCTTCTTTGTGCCTCTGCTATCTTTTCAAAAGCCATTTTATAAAAATCCTAGGTAGCCTATTTTAATATTTAAATATATATATTTGTGAGAGATACTTTTAGAAGACTTTTTTTTTTTTTTTTTACTTTAAATTTCTGTACTCCCATTTTTAAGAGTAAACTTTCCAGGATTTGAACTTATCTTTTTCCACAGCAGCAAAATGAAAAAGTCAGTTTGAGATAATAGACCATAATTCAGTGATAGAAGAAATTGATGTCTGGGTATCGGAAACATATGTGAAAGGAAAAAATTGTTTTGATGTAACAGAAATGAATTTTTAAATAAAATTATGTTTTTGTTTATGTATTTCATATTTGCTGCTATAGTAGCTCAGTATTTTACAGAGCTAACGTATAAATCTGGCTCCATTTAAAAACTGGAGTACTTTCTAGGACAACCAGCCTAGGAGGAAACTGTGCACCACAGTCTTCTAGATGGGTGACCGACGGCTTTATTTAGCTGATGCATGCTTTAACATTTGCCTATAGCCCAACATCAAGGAAGTTTGTGAGAAACTTTTCTCTTGCTAGTTACAACATTATGATTCTTTTGGGGCACTGGCATTTTGTGAAACCCTTGGGGGAGGGAGGGTGATGCTGGGGAAGAAATGTGAATTGAACTGTGTGGGTGGGTGTTTCCATGTCTTCTACCCTCTCCTAGAACCAGTACAACTTTCTTACCTGTGCCAGGCCCTGGTTCACCAGCTTTGTATCCAGTTATCATCTCATTCGAGTTTGGCTTTACTTGGTAACAGTGGCCATAGCTAAGTTATTTGGCATGTTTGACTTTCAACAGTAACAGAAATGGTTTTGGATTTTGTTTTATTTACTAAAAATGTATACAATGTCAGAACTTCACATTTTATATACTAGTATCTGGCTATTAGTATTTTACAGAGGAACCATAGTTCTTGGTGACAACATATATATATATTTTTGTGACTTTTTTGTATACTAAGTGCCGTTTCAATGTTACAATCATTTTTAGAGTTATTGTAATCAATGTGAATATCATGTTTTTTCAAATCTGTTCTGAGCCTATAGTGTTTGCTTTGTGAATATATGTGTATTGTATATATTCTGTATAGTTACATTGTACTGAAATATTAGCTTGTTTGATATAAGGAAAGTATGTATTGATACTTTTTTGCTAGCCTGGTTGTTTAATCTTTTTTTTAAAAGGTTTCAACTTTTTAAAAACAAAAAAAAAACAACAAAAAAAAACCTTTAAACTGGCCTTTATTACATGGTCACAAATTAAAGTTGCAGTTAGAAGGGATGGGCCGGGAAAAAATAGTTTTGAGTGTCTTTGGATAGAAACATAAGAATAAGATTTGTTTGGGTTTTTTTCCTCCTTCATTAAAATATCTTATTAATGATTTATGGAATAAAAGTTCCTGATATTGTTATTTACTCTTGGCTAGAAGGAAGAATTGATGGTGGTGCTGCTTGAGGTCAAGTGGGTAAGATATGTCATCATAATAATGCGTCACTTAAGGAAGCATCCATTTGAGTGTGTACAGACTAGAGGGTCGTACGTGAGACAGCATGTGTCTGCTTCCTGGGCAGGCAAGCCAAGAGCTGGATTTGTAAAGAATCCACCAACACTGTCCCTAAGATTGAAAGGGATATGAAGGAGGCTGGTTAGAGAAAGTCATCAAATCCTAGAGCTACTGAACCAGGTATTTTACACAGAGCTACTCTTTTCAGAACTTGCCCTGAGTCTTTCTGAGGCCATACTTTATTGATTAGAGACCTGTTGGTTATATTTCAATAATTTCTTGCAGCCAAGGAGTAGAAAATGATAGTTACTGGAGGAAAGCAGCTCAATGCATATAGGTGATGAGCCTATGAGATACTAAAGGAAGGTCATTCTAACTATAGATTTGTCTTACTGTGGAATTTGACAATAAGTGGTGTATAGAGTGAGAGTAATGGCAAAGTCAGTTGTTTCATTCACCCCAGGCTACCAAGATCACTTTAATTAAGTTTGGGAGGAAGGGGGTAAATTTTGGGAAAGCATTCTCTATCATTCATTGAGTATGTTGAGTATTTTTAACTGCAGTTTTCCAGACCATTCAAGGTCAGCCAACTGTGGGGGGGGGGGGGGGTCCTCAGTAGCCTCAGTCACCCAGAATGTAGAATTTTAAATGGTCATTTATGCCCTGTGGTTTGATTTGCATATGAATTCCAGACCAGAAAAACTCTTCTCAGAGAATGTTACTAAGGGTAATAACCTCCAGATGTGTGTCTCCTTGACTTGGTGCTGGGATTATTATTAGGGCATTCTTTTCTGAACAGAATGTTTGTTCTAAGTACTAAACTGAGAAATCTGTAAACGTACTAAGAGTTTAATTGAGAGAAATTTGCTCATGAACATCAAATCTCAAAATGTGGAGTTCCCTTTCTGGCGCAGTGGAAATGAATCCAACTAGGAACCATGAGGTTGCTGGTTCAATCCCTGGCCTCACACAGTGGGGTAAGGATCTGGCATAGGTAGGAGCTATGGTGTAGGTAGCAGACAAAGCTCAGACCCTGCATTGCTGTGGCTGTGGTGCAGGCCAGCAGCTGTAGCTCTGATTTGGCCCCCAGTGGGAACCTCCATATGCCGTGTGTGCGGCCCTAAAAAGCAAAAAAAAAAAAAATCTCAAAATGCAATGTAATTCATTTTTCTCACGGGTAAACTTTTACACAGATGGAAAAACTAATAAGATGGGGCATAGTCAGTCCAGAAAGAATTCCCCCATCAGCAAACTGATGAGAACTAGGGTTTGAACAGACATGAGGATGACAGGAAAGCTATTTTGGGTTTTTTAGCTTTTGGTTTTGTGGGGGTTTTTCGTTCATTTTTGGTTCTGTGGGGGTTTTTTGTTTGTTTTTAGGGCCACACCTGTGGCCTATGGAAGTTCCCAGGCTAGGGGTTGAATTGGAGCTACAGCTGCTGGCTTACACCACAGCTGCAGCAACTTGGGATGCAAGCTACGTTTGCAGCTTCCACACAGCTCACGGCAGCGCCCGATCCTTAACCCACCGAGCAAGGCCAGGGATCAAATCCACATCCTTGTGGTTACTAGTTGAGTTTCTTATCACAGAGCCACAACAGGAACTCCAGGAAAGCTGTTTTGTTTTCTTAAAATCTTGATTCATTTACTTGAAATTTTGTACCAAAAGTACTTGAAATTAGTAAACCTGGAGTTCCCGTCATGGTGCAGTGGTTAACGAATCCGACTAGGAACCATGAGGTTGCGGGTTCGGTCCCTGCCCTTGCTCAGTGGGTTAACGATCCGATGTTGCTGTGAGCTGTGGTGTAGGTTGCAGACGCGGCTCAGATCCCGCGTTGCTGTGGCTCTGGCGTAGGCCCGCAGCTACAGCTCCAATTCAACCCCTAGCCTGGGAACCTCCATATGCCGCAGGAGTGGCCCAAAGAAATATCAACAAAACAAAACAAAACAAAATTAGTAAACCTGCCCATTTTATAGATAAGCAAACAAGTCATTACAGAGGCTGTGGACAGAGTGTCGTTAGAATCATTTTGAGGGGCCTCAGCACAGTCCCTCACCCTTCTTTCTATTCTTGCCTGCTTTTTTCTACAGCTAACATTTCTGGCTGCCTTTGGCTGGAGTTAAGTAAAAGAGTGAATCTCATTGACCAGAGAACCTGAAAAGTTAGCAGCACACACTAAGTAAATGGCCAGCTTCAAATGAATTGCTTCTGATGAGCCATCTAGAGACCCTCTTTGGGGAAAATTGCTTTAAAATATAAGAAAAGATCACAACCAAATAAAATACTCCTAGCCTATCGTAATTAGGGACTGAGGCAGATAGTGCACTCTTGCAGTACAAGTGTCAGCAGTACATATGTAGGGCCTGTGTACATGATAACTTTTGTCCAGGAAGAGAATTAATTGAATGCAAATGAGTCTACATACAAGATTAGTGAAGATTTCAGTTTGTTCTACAGTTACCAAAGATTAGCACTGTAAATGATTTGGTCTTCAAAAACCCAGTGGCGTAACAGCAAAAATATGGTCCACCCAGACAGTGCCCTTCCTACCCTTACAAGAAAGGCATTGGAGAGTTCCCTTTGTGGCGCCTCGAAAGCAAATCTGACTAGTATCCATGAGGATGCAGGTTCAGTCCCTGGCCTCTCTCAGTGGGTCGAGGATCCTGTTTTCCTGGGGCTGTGGTGTAGGCCAGCAGCTACAGTTCCAATTTGACCCCTAGCCTGGGAACTTCCATGTGCTGCACATGCTGGCCCCCAAAAGACAAAAGAAAGGCATTAGATCCACCCTGAAATCTCTAGGTACCAACAGGTCTGAACCCTGAGAGGTCTTGAGTGGGTAGAGCCTGTATCTGTGTGGGCTCTGTGCTCTCCCAGACCCTGTGATTGGAAGAGAAGCCAGGAGCTTTGACCCTTCCAGTGTTCACATTGAGATTCTTTGGGGCACTAACATTTCGGCAGCCCCTTGAGAGAGGGTAATACTGGCAGGAAGTGTGAGTTCAATGATGCAGATGTGTGTTTTTGTCTTTTATGCCAAGACCTAGTTCTCCTAAAGGAGAGTCAGGTTAACTTGGTCTCTATGATGTAAAACAACTACAAGTGACCTTGCCGTAGGGACGTGGATTAATTGCCATGTGCTTTTTCTTTGTGTGCTTTTCCCTAGACAATACCACCACTGGGTTAACTTTACCACCTCTTTTGGTATTATTTTCTATCATTTTCTCCATCCCTACTGCGGCTAAGCCTTTGTTGTTTCTGGCCTAGTAACAACAAAAACAGCCTCCTAACCACTGTTCCCTCTCTCCAGTCAGGTCCATCCCTCCCATTTCTGCTATAGTCATCTTTTAATCAGGCCACCGCCCTACCTAAAATCTTCCTCCCTCCCTCCCTCAGGAACCGGTCCCAGCCTGCTGTGTAGCTGGATTTTCACAACACAGATCAGGCTTCACCTCCTGTCTGTTCCCCTAGCAGATTTTGTTTAGTTCTACCAAATCACTTCTCAATCACACTCTTTTAAATCTGCCTCATGGTGTAGTTATAAGAATTAAATGAATTGTATGTAAGATGCTTAGGAGAGAGAGCACCTAGTGTATAGTAACCACTTATTAAGTCTCATGTATTATTACTAGTATGTCTCCCTCACCTGATGTAATTCTTGACATCAGGGACTGTGTATTCTATTTGTATATCCCCCATAGTGCTGAGTACATAGTAGAACTCAAAAAAAAATGTTGAATAAATAATTGAATGTTGCCAGGAAACGGTCATAAGTTCACTTTACCGGAGTGCTCAGAGGTACTCACTAGAGAACTTGAGGACAGAACACCAAAAATTTGCCCTCAGCCTTGCCAAAATTTTCCTGAATTGTTCTCTGAAACACTGGTCCTGCCATTTTCCTCTTTCCATCTGGTTTACTCATCCGTCAAGTACATACCTAAGTCTTTCATCTTCAAGAAGCATTCCCAGAGCCCCCACCCTGGGCTGGGAATTCCTGTTAGGTTCACAGAGCATCCTGTGCTTTTATTACATTGGTAATTGATAATTTAAAATCAGCCGGGGAGTTCCCTGGTGGCTCAATGGGTTAAGGACCCAGCATTGTCACTGCTGTGGAGGGAGTTCTATCCCTGGCCTGGGAACTTATGAATGCCGTAGGTGTGGCCTAAAATAAGTATATTAAATAAAATCAGCTGGACTAAACTCCACTAGATAAGTTCTATTCGGATAGGTGCCATGCCTATCTCTTGTATCAAGGTGTCCCCAGGTCCAGGGTTGATTGAATGAAGTCTCTGACCTTAGCTTATGGTTTCCGAAGCCTAGAAGAATTCTAGAAGAAAAGGTAATACAAAAATAACAGTTCCCTTGTGGTGAAGCAGGTTAAGGATCCCTGCATTGTCACTGCAGCAGTTCAGGTCACTGCCGTGGGACAGGTTCAGTCTCTAGCCTTGGAACTGCCACATGCCATAGGCACAGACAAAAAAAATAAATAAATAACAGGTTGAAAAACACCAAAACATGTGCTTTGGAAATTTGGAGGGATCAGGGAAGGCTACATGGAGGAGGAACATTTGAGCTGAATCTTCCTTGCAAAGAGGTCTAGAATTTGTACCAGCAAAAACAGGGCCACTCAGGAGTTCCCTTTGTGGCTCAGTGGTTAACAAACCTGACTAGTATTCATGAGGATGTGGATTCAATCCTTGCCTCAATCAGTGGGCTAAGGATCTGGCATTGCCGTGAGCTATGGTGTAGGTTGCAGATGCAGCTTGGATCTGGCGTGGCTGTGGCTGCGGCCAGCGGCTGCAGCTCCAATTCAACCAGTAGTCTGGGAATTTCTGTGTGCCACAGGTTTGGCCCTAAAAAGCCAAAAAAAAGAAAAATAGGGCCACTCAGGAAATAATACTGAGCATAAGAGATGGAGTGTCCAAGAGTTGCAAGTGATTTGATTTGCTGAGATGTACAGGATCCCTGAAAGAAGAAAATGTCAGGCAGAACGGGACCAGATCAGGAAGGTCTTAAGAACTTCCGTTTGGTAGGATAGGGAACCATCACACATTTTGAGCCAGAAGGACAACTAATCAGAGCTTACTCTAGAAAGAGTAAGAACAAGCCTAATGTAGATGAGGGAGAAGGTATACAGACTTAACTGAGGTCACAGGAATTTCTTCAGTAGTTCAGGGAAGAGCCTAGAAGGTGCCATGAGTGGGGCTAAAGTAGGGGTCTGGGGAGGAGTTTGGTGAGAGGTTAGCCTGTGCCTCTAAACAGTGGACAGTATCCACTCTTATTCCAAGCCCTCACAGTGCCCTTTACTTGACTTTGTCAAACTTTAGGCAGACTCCCTTTGCTTTTTGTTGTTTTTTCTTTTTTGGCCAGCCCTGCAGCATATGGAAATTCCCGGGCCAGGGACCAAATCTGAGCCACAGCTGCGACCTACACTGTAGCTGCGGCGACAGTGGATCCTTAACCCACTGCACCACAGCAGGAATGCCAAACTCCCTGTTTTGAGGAGAAACTGTGTCCTAGACAAAATAGGGTGAGAATTAGGCAAAATTCTGAGCCAGGTTCCAGAGTTGAGCTCAGAGTTAGGGTAAAGAGAGGTTTCTTTTCCCCCTTGGAAAAATTCAGCTGGGTGGCCCTCTTCTAGTAGAGCCAGGTTTCTACTAAACCGAGATAGTGGAGGTGGAATTTCCAAACATGCTTCTCATGTCCTACTTCACTCTGCTTAAAATTCCTTCAATAAACATTGTCTGCTACACAAGACACTGTTCTAGGCACCACAAATAGTGCATCAAACAGAACCAAAGAAACCCTGCCCTCATGGAGTTCATCGGGTGTGGGAAGGGGTGGGAGCAACCATGAATAAGATAGCATGCAAGTGGGCGGTGGTACGATTTTAGGTACAGTGAGCAAAGGACCAGGACATCTAGGTCCAAGCAGGTGACAGTATCTGAACAGTGGACAATAACTGCTCCACTGGCAAGAGTGCTGTAGGCAGAGGGGACAGCAGGTACAAGGGACAGTAAGCTGCCTGGTGTGTTCAGGAGGGAGGCCAGGATCCCCATCCACAGGCAAGAAGCCAAAGTGGAACAGGCGGTGCCAGGAGATTAAAAAGAAATAGAGAGAAACTGATCGTGGAGGATGGAGGAAGTTTGTTTCCACGTGTAGTGTCCTGTCCTGAACAAACTCAGGAAGTCTGTTTCCCCAGCACAAGCCAAGGAGCAGGTTGCTCTGGGGTAGCAACCAAGCTAAAGGCCAAGTTCTAGCAGCAGTTGAAGGTTTAAGTTTTTAACATAGCTGAGCTCCTTCTTTATATCCAAATTTGTGGCTCCTAAGTTTAAGATGCCATTTAAAAGACCTCTGCAGGGAAGTTCCCTGTCGTGGCACAGCAGCAGAAACAAATCCAACTAGGAACCATGAGGTTACATTTCGATCCGTGGCCTTGCTCAGTGGGTTAAGGATCTGGTGTTGCCGTGAGCTCTGGTGTGGGTCGCAGACGCAGCTCAGAACTGGTGTTGCTATGGCTGTGGTGTAGGCTGGCAGATATAACTCCTATTAAACCCCTAACCTGGAAACCTCCATATGCCATGGGTGTGGCCCTAAAAAGCAAAGAAAAAGATCTCTGCATCCGTCAGATACCCTGACACCTTCTATAGAGGCCCTGACTACATGCAGACATACACTGAGCCCAGAGATGAGCTGTTTGCTGTCAGCATGTAATCTGTATTCACCCAGGAAACATGAGTGGCTTTTGTTAGACAACTGCTCTTCCCCCCGAGAACTTCCTGAGAGGATACGCATAACTGCCCTGGAAAGTTGGGGAAGTGCCTTTTAGAGAGGTACCACAAGGAAGGCCTAGGGAAAAAATGAGATTTAAATGGAGAAAACGTGCATGGAAAAACTAAACACAGCTGCTTCCAGTCCTGCCCAGTATGTGCCAGGTGCATGTGTGAAGAATTTCTCTGTAGAGCTGGGGTTCACAGTACCCCTGGCCTCCCTGGCAGGTTGTGTGATACCTTTTGGAATTGAGATCCACTGTTGGACATGGCAGGGCCTTCCGTGTGGTCTTGGGAGAAAGACCCTGGCACAGATTAGCTTTGGGGAAGATAACCTAGCCTTGCACATTTTAAGTGCTGCAGAACAGACACACGTGAAAAGGGACAAGTGAAGAAAGGAGGGCCTCTGCTTCACGTGGGATCCGTCTGGGGCAGCTTGCTAACTGCCCACCCAGGGCCCCCTCCCCAGGGCTGCTATCAGACTTCCCTTCCTGGGGCCCTGAGCCTGTGTCCCTGAAACACATGGGACCAGAAGCCCTTTCATGCTCCCCCTGGAGCCGACACCCTCACTTGTATCAGCCACCATTCCAGAGCCAAACAGTTCTAGCCCCTTATTCACCTCTGTTTACAGGCACCAGGTGTGGAAGGTTTTTTCCCCATTTCCTGAATCCCTACCTCCCCAGACTCACTCACAGTCACTGGTTTACCCCAGCTTTTTATCTGCATCAGTGGGTTTTCCTGTTCTTCTCCCACCATAAAGTGTAGGTTGGGGTGGGGGGGGTTAGCAGAGCCAGAAGCAAAGGAAAAATCCAGCAGCTCAGTTTGCCCAGCAACCCCCCTTCTCCGATGAGAACCAGATGCCTCCTCCGGGCCCAGCCAACACACTCAGCACCTGGTTCCTAAACCTCGGGAGGTGGGCCTTCCCCCTGACTCTCCCCACAGGTCCTTCCCAGAGGGCATCTAGGAGTATGTTAAGTAAGTATAATGTTTTCAGTGTAGACGTAAAAGTTTGGTCCTTGATTCCCAGAAGTTACCTATAATGCAGTGCCATGAGTAAGTACAAACTGGAAGGCGTTCACTAATCCCAAGGAGAATGAGAAGCATGTGGGGAGGTCAAGGCTGAATATAATTCAGACTCAGGCCAAGACGATGTTAATATGGGGTGACAGGAACATGTGGTAAGGAATAGGCTTAAGATCTTCCCAGAGCCCCAGACTCATCCTTTCGTAGCTGGGCATTGGTGAGGTTTTCACAGGACACTCTGTTCAGCCCCCTGGCTTTTTAAGGTTCTTTCCCTCAGAGACAGGAGAGTGTGTTGGTGAGCAGGGGCCTCACTCTCCCCCTGAGTTCCTGTGGGGGCATTATTGTGCCGCCAGAGCCAGGACCAGGCCTGCAGGCAGTGAGCAGTAAGTGTCCTCAGAAGGAATCAGTGAGGAGAGATGATATACATCTGTAATAATGGCAGTCTATCAATCAGATCACAGTTAATTAAAAAACAAACCTCAACACACTTCCTGCCTGTCACTTTCCCTGTCCGTGATGAAGAAATACCTAATTATGAGCTCTTCCTGGAGAACTGAACTCATCAGCTTCCCTACTACTTGATGTGACCATGACCGAAAAGCTAGAAAATGGCATCAGTGAAGAAAGCCTGAACGAGTAGACATTGACCTTGGAAACATTGACCTTGAAGATAGGTATATTAAATGGGATGAAATCCACGCTCTGGAAAAGGCGACCTGAGGAGCTTCCCTCTGGGTGCTCAGTTCCCACAGCAGTGACCACCATCCCAAAGTCCTGCTGCCTCCCATAAACCAGCCCGGGAATCTGCCAAGGATGCCTGCATAAGGCCAACCCTTAACCCACTTCCAGGTCATGTGAGCAGGCCTGCTCCATGCCCGGAGCTCAGGAAGTGCAGTGGGACCTCAGAGTGCCTGCCAGCCTCGCCAGGGGACAGCGAGTTTGCTCATGGCATGCCACTGCCATGGATCCACCCCTTAGGGCAAGGGGACAGGAAGAGAAAAGGCAGCACAACCCCTGGAAAGCCACCTTCACAAGGGGTCCAGACATGGCACTGCCACATTTGGGAACACTGTTCCACGTCTGTACTTTGCCAAGACTCACCATCACCTGTGTGGAGGGGGCTGTGAAGATGCCCAAAGCTTCCCCTGGACACTTAGGAAGTACGAGGTGTGGGCGCCCCCTACTGCTCTCGCCTCGAATGAGCCCTAGGACAAAGACCCAGAGTCATCTTTCTTTGCCTTTAACCTAAAGTTATAGAATACTTATTAAACCTAATTAAAAGGCTTTTGTTTAAAATAAATACCCAGTGAAACCATTCAAACTGTTAACCATTCACTTATTCTTCAAAAGCCTTGGAACTAAAACAAAACGGACTTGGCCTTTCGGCTCTGGTTGCGACATTCTCCCAGGTCCCAGTGAAGAAAGTCCCCATCATTGATGATCCAGAAATATTTCTGTCACCCAGTACAGGCTCATTCTGTGGCTCTTCTTTGGGCCTGGAAACATCTGAGCAAAGGGGATTTCCCTGGATTCGGCAGGACCCAGTACAGGGACGTGTGCCGTAGCCCCAGCAGAGTTTCCATCAGTCCTTTTCCAGCCATCTCTCCAAGCTCAGCTGCCCAATCACTTTTGGCCTCTGTTCCCTTTGCTTACGCTCCCCCCCCCCCTCCCCACGGCCAACCAGCATCCAGCAGAAATGAAGGGCTCTAGGGAGGAAGAAGATGGGTCACAGCTCAGAACATGCTGTTCTGCTGCCCACAGCCAAGACTCAAGGGAACGTTTTCTCCCTCCAGGTTCCTGCTAGCCACAGGCCGAGGAATAAGAGAAAGCAGACGGTTTGGCCCCCGAGAAGGGGAGATGCCCAGGGGCTGCTGGGCGTAGCCAAGGAGATGAGAATGGGAAGGGTATTGAAATGCTGCAGGAGCCGTTTCAGAATCCAGCCCAGTTCACTTTGGCCTTTCCCGCGTGTGCCTGAGCCAGAGGGTTGATCGCCTAGTGAGAGACCCTGGATCCTCAAAGCTTCAGGTGGGGAGTGACTTGCCTCCAGAAGGCAGTACAGCACTTCACTGCATGGGCTTTGGGGTCCTGCCACTGGGTTTGTAGCCTTCCTCTTCTACTGAGGAAGCTTGAGCGAGGTGAACCGCTTCCTCCAAACACAGTCACAAGACTGGTGAGGATGCAGGGATGTGATGCATATAAGGTACTCAGCATGCCCTGCCCGTTGTTACTGATACTTTTTATATATCATTGGAGCAGCTGACCTGCCAGGTCCCACCCAGCACAGACACCAGCGGGAGAGAGACCATCATCACAGCGACTTCCTGTCCCTGACAGCCTGTCTCTGCTCTCGGATGTTAAGCAGGTGCCTACCTACCTGACCTTTAAGTTCTTTCCAGCTGTGAGGTCAAATGGGTGCCCCTCAGGCAGCTGTTACTCCCCTAAGCACCTGGAGGACCACAGAGGCATGCTGGCACACACCTGAAAAGGCCTCGGGCACAGGCACCTGTTTCCCGGCACTGGCCCAGACCTGGGACCCCACATCTCCCAGGGACATAAACTCTCCCCTGAGCCCCGGACAAGTTCCAGGACCTGCTCCCTAAAGCAGCCCCCCACCCTAAAACTGCCCTGTTTCCCAATCACGAACGGCACGGGGTGGGCCCTGACAAAACCTTGCTGCACCGAAGACTTCGTCCCTCATCCTTTCCTTTGGCCGGTAGAAATAAGCTTGTTACTTTTTTTTTTTTTTGCCACAGTCACATGTTTCAAATATAGATATCAATTTTTTCTAGTTTGTGTCTATACATTTTTCCTGTCCTGTTAGGTGTTCAGATAGTATTTCTGTTATGAAATTCAAAAAGGTGTCTGATGCCTTGTTTACGCGGGGAGCTCTTCTCTGAACGTACTTCTGGGTGGAGAGGGGGAGCCTGAATGCAAGCTTCCCTCCCCTTCTCTCTGAATCTGGTCCTTCTCCCTCCTCGCTTGCCCTCACCACACACCCGGTGCTCTTCAGCTCTTTGGAAAAAGAACACAGGCTAAGGATGGAAGAGTTTCCTTTTTGAGTTAAACAAGTCCATATGAAGTTCCAGAGAAGTCTGGCAGGGAGGCTGAGTTATTCTTGAACACCAGGGCATGGGCAGGGAAAATCACGATAACCCCAAGGTGAAGGGAGCAGGCGGCGCAGGGAAAGCACAGAGAGCCAAGGGGAAGGACATGTTAGGTTTACACCCCAGGAAAATCCACATCCCTCCTAGTGGAAGATTCTGAGACAATGGAACAAACAGACAATGGGGTTGATTCCACCCATGCCTGGAAACTGAGCATTCCATTTTTAGGAAACAACTGGAGGTGAAGGGAAAGGGTAAACATGTGTCTCCAAGCTGCAGGCACAAGGCGATGGACCAGGAGTGCACACCCCTCAGAGAAGAAAAAGGAGGAGCAGCAGATAACGAGACTGAGAGCTTCAGAGTTGGGGTTTCTTCACCAAAATACAACCATCACTGCAGGCCCATCAGCCCACAGAAGCAACTGGTGCATGGCACAGAGCTCATGGTCAGGGCTGCTCTTTCCTCACATCTGTCTTGGTTTGGGGTCAGGGGTGGGTGGGGAATAGCCTGGACAAAGATAATCTGGACACAGAATCCCCTATCCTCAGCCGGGGCCCCGCTTCTCCTGACGTGCCAGCGGCCGTGCTCTCTCCTCTCCCATCTCTGCCATGAGCTCAGAAGGCTCATCCCACAGATGGACGAGGCTCTGCATCCCACAGGCCCAGAGGAAAGGCCACTCGCTCAAACCCCTCTGACATCTTCCCTCCCCATTGTCAACACCAGTGTCTGTCATCTTGTGGAAGAACAGTTGGAACCGTTTTCTAGGTGATCCCAAGTCAAAGCAAGTGATAAATACCTGCTTTGGGATTTGATCTCAGCATCTGAGTGGGATCTGGAGGCTTTCTGAGCTCCCTTCCTGATTGTCACTGTGAGGAATCCCAGTGCAGGGGGCAGGGACCTAAGCTGATGCTAATTGTCCCCCACCTCTTTCGAACACTTCCCCCTTCCCTCCCTCAGCCAACCACCCCTATTGGGCAGGTTGAGACAGCACGAGGATTAAGGCAAACCTCCCTTCTTCTGGCCCAGTGGACCCTGGGGGCCCAGTAAGGAACAATGTTCCACCCAGGCTGGCCAAGCAGATGGAAGACAAGCTCACTGCCAGCCTAGAGCAAAGCCTCTGCCTGGAAAGCAGGTCCTGCACTAGGTTTGTGAGAATTTCCTCAAAGCCAGGGGGACTCGTGCCTAGAGAAACACTTGCCAGATGCTGGCCCCCCAGTTCTCTAAGAGCGAGGCCTGCCTTCATTCTACATGTGAAAAGGCCCTTCCTTCCTGAAACGACATGCGCATGCGCGTAAGGCACAGGGCCTGAGAGCCAGGTTACCAGCACTCCGTCCTAGATCCCCAGATGCTAGGAAACTAGACACGGGACCTTGGGCAGTTATTTATACTTTTGGTGCCTTGGTTTTCTGCTGTAACATGGGAACGACCCTAGAGTTGTCGTGAGGTTTGAATCAGATGAATAAAGCACTTAGAACACTGGTGCGGCGTTTTCATTAAATGTTTAGAGATGTTGCACCCAAGTTCACTTATATTAAATGTTATGAGACATTCAATAGTTCAAGAAACACTGGCTGAAAGGCCCAGCTCCCCCAGGTGTGGTTGCAGGTGTGCAAAACACACATACACACACCACCCATGATTCTAAGCCTGCCAAAGTGAAAAGCATCATTCCATCCCCAAGAGTTGAGGCCTCCTGAACTAGTCCGCAGGCACCCCAGGTGCCTGGAAGGGGGAGGGCATTCCCGCACAGCCTCATGCCCAGGATCCAGAGTTCGGTCCCTAAAACACACCCTCGCCCCTCCCCCCAGAATGCAGGTCTTCACAAGAACCGTAGGGCCCACGGGCTGCAGTGGGGATAACGTTCCACGCATGCTACTCCAGGAGATGTCAATTAACATCTGCCACAGGTCACCTCTGTCCTCAACTCCGACAGTTCCTTTGACCCTTCCCTGGGACCATATGTCCTCCAGGTCCCAAAGTCTGAGGGCCAGCAGGTCCTGGCTGCAGGGTGGGGTGGGTTCAGCTGAGACTGACCCGGAAGGCTGGCTGCTGGCCTCCCATGGGCCCACCTGAGATGGAGCACGAAGCAGCTGGAAGCAGTGGGAGACAGCCTTCCCGGACCAGCTGGACTTGGAATCCTTTTCCAACCCAGGTCCCACCCTAAGCAGCCCATCCCCACCCTGGCAGGAAGTGAGGCCCCTCTCAGGTGAAAACTATGCAGTGGAGAGGCCGGCAGCCTGGGAAGCCCTGCAGCGCCCTCTGGTGGTTGAACAGTTTCCCTCCCACTTTTGGGTCCCTGCAGAACCCTGTATCAGACTCCCTGTCCACAAAATAGGAGCAAACACTGCATTTAATTTCAATGGTTGTGATCAGTGACTAAAACAACTGAGATACAAGGTAGTTGGGGGACCAGAGAAATGGATTGTTTCAAGATCCTAGAAACAAAAACAGGCCAATCGGGAAAAGACCCTTCGGTAGTTCACTGAGATTTTAGGGGGCACTCAACCAACCCCACTGGGCCCTGTTCCTGGGAAGCCTGGGGGTGCTGTGCGTGGGGTGTGGGCTCTCACTTGAGTAGGAATCCCACCCTCTTCTGCCTCACGCCCCCGCCACCTCCTCCTCTGGCTTTTCAGCGGCACCTGAATCTCAGTTGGGGTCTCATACCTGCAGGTGGAGCAGAGGCTCCCATGGTCCCCTTGGCCAGGTTTGCAGATGGGGGCCCCAAGGTCCACACAGCAGGATGGCAGCTCGAGGGCTAGAAGTTTATTCCACCTCCCAGCAGACTCCACACCTTACTGCACCCACCTCAGAGCCTCCTCGGCCCCTGCTCCCGCCCAGGCCACACTCTGGACATACCCTATGCTGACCAGAGGATGGCCATGGGCACAAGGCTGCAGGACTAGGCACAGAATTTGTGGGATCCAATAGGAGATGAAAACACAGGTCCCCTTGTTTAAAATTTAGTACAAATTTTAGGGGAGTTCCCGTCGTGGCACAGTGGTTAACGAATCCTACTAGGAACCATGAGGTTGCGGGTTCGGTCCCTGCCCTTGCTCAGTGGGTTAACGATCCGGCGTTGCCGTGAGCTGTGGTGTAGGTCGCAGACGCAGTTCGGATCCCTCGTTGCTGTGGGTCTGGCGTAGGCCGGTGGCTACAGCTCCAATTCGACCCCTAGCCTGGGAACCTCCATATACTGTGGGAGCGGCCCAAGAAATAGCAAAAAGACAAAAAAAAAAAAACTTAGTACAAATTTTAAAAAGACGGAGTTCCCACTGTGGCACAGTGGGTTAAGGATCCAGCATTGCCGAAACTGTGACATGGATTGCAGTGGTGGCTCGGATTCAAGCATGAACCCCAGTTGAGGGCCCATCTGAGCAGGGCCATGTGCCTGGCCAGGGGACAGCCCTGCCTGGCTGTTTGGGTGCAGTCATACGAATGGCACTGGGCCATGGGCCTGGCTGCAGCCACAGAGTACTGTCCAGATGGAACTGAATTCTGTCACACACATAGAGCTGGAGCTCTTGAATTAGAAATGCAAATGTTTATAAGATAGTTTTGGCCATTTGTCCCTCCCCCAGCCTTCACCTGGGTTAACAGAAACCCAAGTCCACGCTGACCCGAGCAGCACACACCCCAGCCAACACAGTGGCCATACACCGTTCCACTGCTGCAGGCCTGCATTGCGGCCCTCAGCAAGGAGGAGCAGACACAGGCCAGCTGTCACAGTCACTACATTACATTACAGCTCAGTGACAAACCTCAGCCTGAGGAGTCCAACTTCCCACTAAGCCAAGGAGTCTCAGCTGATTCATACCTGTGGTCAGAAGTCAGGCTGGATTGGGCCCCACATTCTCTTGAAAGGCACTGCAACTCTCTTCAGTTTCCAGGCGTCAAATGTGTGTGGCTTCCAGGACCCTGCCAGGACCGCAGGACACTCCTGCCAACCACAGCGCCGGGCACCAACCACTCAGTGATGCGGTGCTGTTTGTTCCCAGGTTCTCAAACCTGAGGTCCGTCAGAATCACCTGGAAGCCCTGTTAAAGCAGATCGCTGGGCCCCACCCCTCGCTGATGTGTTAAGCCTGGTGAAGCGGGAATTGAGCCGCTGCAATGGCCCAGGTGGTGCAGATGTTCCCATCCCTGGGGCCATGCTGTGGGGACACTGTCATGGATAATCCACCTGGAACCATGCCAGACACACCACTGAGACGCCCATGATGGTGGGGTGACCCTGCAGGACTGCAGGAGGGTATAACAATGAGCCCGAGAAACCACAATAAACTGGAACCACTGTGGAGAGAGACCCTGTGTCTTTAAAGAACAGTAAAGTCCTCTGATGACCCTGCCTGCCTTTCTGACCTGGGGAGGGAGGT
Organism: Phacochoerus africanus; assembly: GCF_016906955.1. NCBI lineage: Eukaryota > Metazoa > Chordata > Mammalia > Artiodactyla > Suidae > Phacochoerus > Phacochoerus africanus. The sequence goes on along the minus strand of NC_062554.1, from coordinate 56,484,910 downwards.
CTTCCAGATGATGGCAGGTGTTGACAGGAGAGAGAGACTGTAGACAGGCACAGGCGCCTGGCTGCCTGCGTGGCACCTGCCCTTGGGAAATAGACCACCGATGAAGTCTCTTCCTCCACATCAGCTATTTACAACATGGCGCCCTCTACATGGGTCGGCAGATGGCACCTTCATTCTCCCGATCCCCACACCTCAGTAAAAATGATACTTGTTCCCTTCTCTGGAAGGAAAAACCAAAGCAGATGGCGGCACAGGTGTTAAGACAAAATGTCTCCCTCCTTCCAGAGGTAAAAACACTCAGGGAAATGAAAGAGGCAGCTCGCCTCCTCCAGGAAGTCTGCCCAGATTGCTCCCTTTGGTTTCCAAAACGCATGGACAGCAAAGACCATTCATTCACTCAGCAAATATGTGTTAGCATCTTCTAGGAGCCAGACCTGAGCTGGAGATGGAGCAATGAGAGAAGATTACCCCGTCTTCCCTCGCAACATGGCCATCTGATTTCTCTTCCTAGATCTGCTACAGCCCCAGCTCATACACAGCCTTGGCACACAGAAGGCCCTCAAATGTTTCTTTTCTTTCTTCCTTTCTTAATAACTGGTTCTTATTTATTTGTTTGTTTGTTTATGTGGGGGCACACCCCTGGCATGTGGAAGTTCCCAAGCCAGGGATTGAACCTGGGCCACAGCAGCCAAAATTACGACACTGGATCCTTAACCTGCACCCTCAAATGTTTTTGCAAGAACTAAGCCCTCCCCAGATGCTCAACACCGTCCCTCTGGGTCGTCCTAAGCAAGAAGTGAGAGAATAGGAAGCTCCCGCCATAGCACAGTGGATTAAGAATCTGACTGCAGTGGCTGGGGTGGCTGTGGAGGTACGGGTCCAATTCCCAGCTGGTGAAGTGGGTTAAGGACCCTGTGTTGCTACAGCTGTGGCTTAGATTCAATCCCTGGCCCAGGAACTTCCATATGCCATAGCATAGGCACAACCACAACATTTTAAAAAACTAAAAAAGAGAATATTTTAGGAGTTCCCATTGTGGTGCAGCAGAAACGAATCTGACTAGTAACCATGAGGTGGAGGGTTCAATCCCTGGCCTCGCTCCATGGGTTAAGGATCTGGCGTTGCCATGAGTTGTGGTGTAGGATGCAGACATGACTCGGACCCTGCGTTGCTGTGGCTGTGGTGTAGGCTGGCAGCTGTAGCTCTGATTCAACCCCTAACTTGGGAACCTCCAAATGTTGCGAGCGTGGCCCTAAAAAGCTAAAAAAAAAAAAAAAGAGAATATTTTAAATTAATACGTAAAAATCAAAGAAAGATGGCACGAGACAGTGAGAAGCCTGAAGTAAGGCAACATCACTCCTCCAAGACTTGAGAACCCACCCACTCTGCCCACACTGCACAGCCTCCTAAGTGTGCAAGCATAGACACATACAGCCCTCCTATGACCACCCTCCCCACTGAAAGGAAAACCCCCAACAAAGCCCCTCCTCCATTCTGGGGAGCTCAGGCCCTTGGGGTGCCTCACCTCCTCCCATCCCTATCAGGGCCCCAGGCCATCTAGGGAGCCTCTGATAAGAGCAGACACACAGCCCCTCATTGGCCAGCACCCTGTGGTCCCCACTCTCAGCCTGACTCCAGGATCTGTGCCGAGGGGAATTTAAACCCACTTTCTTGCTTCTGCAGTTAGGAGAGCCCATCAACTCCAACAAGAAAAAAAAAAAGACTTAAAAAGAAATACAGTGTTTTTTTACTACATACACACAAATGCACACACTGAACCCCACCCTGGGAGCTGGTCAAACATTCAAATCTTGGACCCGTCGGACTTCCATGATCCTTCCGGCCTGGGTTTCCCGGAGAGCGTGAGCCACGGTGCCCCACCAGCCCCGCGAGGGGCAACGTGACGGCTGCTCCTCTATCAGGGGCAGAGGAAGCAGACCTTCCGGAAAGCGCCTCCGCCCAGCTTGGGGTCGGAGTCGGGGGCACTGCGGATGGATGTCCTCCCCTCCGCATCTCTAGCCCCCCCCCCGCCCTTCGGAGGCTGCGGCAGGTGAGCGGTCTCCAAGCGAGTCTCCATCTCGAGTCTCCGGGATTCAGTTCACAGCCTGGGTTCTGGGGGCCCGCGGGGCGGGTACAGTGAGCAGTCCGGTCCTCAGGCCGCAGGTGTGTGCGCTGGGGTGGCTGGCGGGCGGGCCTTGCAGCTATACCCCAGTCTGCTCTTTAATCCAGTTCCGAAACACGGGGAGCCTCGTGTACACGCCTGGCTTGTTCCTCTGTGCACAGCCGTCGCCCCAGCTCACCACGCCGGCCAGGAACATCCGCCCATCCGACTCCACGCTGGACAGGGGGCCCCCGGAATCGCCCTGTGGGGAGACTAGGCTTCGCACCAGAGCCGCCGCCCGCCTGCCCGCCTGCCCGCCCCGCCGCCCCGCGTCCCCTGCCGCGGGCCCACCTGGCAGGCGTCCACGCCGCCGCTGAGGTAGCCCACGCACATCATGCGGTCAGTGATCTGCTGCGGCAGCAAGCGCTCGCACGTGGTCTGGTTGATGACGCGGATCTCACCCTTCTGCAGGATCAGTGCCCCGGTGCCTGGGGGACAGGGCAGGATGAGGCTGGGAGCCAAGCTACCCGGGGAGGAGCCAGTTTACGTGTTCCCACAGGAGGGACCTGCCTGGCAGAGCCCCGGAAGCCACTAGGAGGCTTTGGCAGACACAGGGCTAAAACCTCATGGCACATGTCCCGGATGGGATGCTGTGCTGCCAGACAGAGTGCCCAGGGCGTGCTGACCTTCTGTCGGGATACGGCCCACACACACCCTGGGAAGGCGACTGAGGGGCAAAGACAGCAAGATGGCTACGGAGCCCCCAAAGCCCACAGCGGTTCAGTTGCGGCTGCCGAGCTGGAAGTCTGCCCCCCACAACCCCACCTCTTGGCCCCGCTCACCTCCCTCCTGCGTGTGGCCCCAGCCGGTGACCCAGATGGCCTTGCCGGTGGGGAAGGTGTGCGAGGCGTCGGGCAGGCAGATGGGCCGCACGGTGGGGCTGTACTCGACCGGCTGGTCCAACTGCAGCAGCGCTATGTCGTAATCGAAGGTGAAGTCGTTGAAGAAGGGGTGGAACGTGATGCGCTGCAGGCGGCGCTCCTGCACCCCCGGGACACTGCGCTTGCTCTGGTCGTGCAGGCCCAGGAAGGCGGTCCACATTTTGGCGTCGGAGTACCTGCAGGGGTGGGGGAAGGCCAGAGGAGGGAGGCCCTGAGCCTGTGTTCAGGCCCATCTGGCAGTGGCAGGGCGGCTCCCAGCCCTCACCTCTGGGCTGCCCTCAGGATATTCACATCTCGTTATACCAAAAAGATCTCCCGTCTTGTTAATCTGCTCTTTCAGGGAAGGAATAACAGATCAATCCAGATACGTCTCAAAGTATGTACAGTGGTACATACTTTGAGTGCCAAATGCACTGAAACGTAGATGGAAGTTTATCTGCCAGGCTTGTGGTTGGCAGTGGGGCAGTGCAGCACTTCTGGCTGTCGTGTATCACAGGACTGAGTCAGTAAGGATAAGACACTGGTGGTGCTGGGACTGAGTTTCCCGTGTGGGAAAAGGGAGGCGCACCAGCATGCAGTGGGAGGAGGAGAGGTGAACCCGGTGCTGCTGCATCTGGATCAGAACAGAAACATCCTCAACAGCATCCAGAAGTTGGTTTCTATCCTTCTCCTTGGAAGGAATGGTTCATTTCAAGTCTGAAGCAAGTAGCACAGAGAGCAAACCAGGAACCTTTTATTTTACCGGAAGTGAGTAAGAACTCACGTAAGGACGGTGCCAGAATGACATGGCTTTCACTGGCCAAGAGCTGGACCATCTGGACACCAAAATTATATTAAATCTGTAAGTCTATCCTGAATCGAAAAAATAATTTCAAAAAGGAAAGCTCTTCTTTACAGAAAAACACCGGCTAATAAATATAGAAGAAGCGATAAAGTAAGTCATATTTTACACATACCACAGCAATAACCAGTAGATGCAAGAATCATCAATGGATGCTAAAACCACTGGGTAGCATGATGTACAAACTGACTCAAAGTACCACCCAAGCTTACGATTCATAACCAATGGGGGAAGTACTTTTATAATAGAGAATCCCCATGGACACCACCCTGACTAAGTAATCAGACTTCTTCCAGGTTGTTCCCTTTGATGGAGTATCATGTGATTCCTGAGAACACAACCACCTATGCAGTGTTTCCTGACCCCCCCCCCGCCAAATATTTAACCTAACTGTAATCATGAAACGGCAAGCAGAAAAATCCAAATGGAGAGACATTCTTCAAAATAACAGCCTGGACTTTTCCAAAATGTAATGCCATAGAAGAGCAAATATTAAAAGGCTGGGAGAGACTGTTCTAGATTTACGACACTAGAGAAAACTAATGACTAAAACAAAGCATATCCCTTGACTGGATCCTGAAAATTTTTTTTTGTCTTTTTAGTGCTGCACCTGTGGCATATGGAAGTTCCCAGGCTAGGGGTAGAATCAGAGCTATAGCTGCCAGCCTACACCACAGCCACAGCAATGCGGGATCATAGCCATGTCTGCAGTCTACACTGCAGCTCTCAGTAACACTGGATCTTAAACCCACTGAGTGAGGCCAGGGATAGAACCCACATCCTCATGGATACTGGTTGGGTTTGTTACCACTTTGAGCCATGAAGGGAATTCCCAGATCCTAGATTTTTTAAAAAAAAAAAAAACCTATATTGGTGGAATTGGAGGAATCTGAAATGCAGACAGTATGCCAGCTAATAGTGTTCTGTCAGTGTGATCATTTCTGGATATGATCACCACAATGCAGTCATGGGAGTTTCCTCGTTCTTGGGAGATACCAGCTGATGTACTTGGGGGAGAAATGGCTCAGAAAGGTATATGTGAATGTCCTGAGAAGCACAGCTTAGATGTGACCTGTGTGCTCAAGCCCTTTGATGAGTGCTGCATCCAACAGCAGAAGGAATCCCAGAGAGGGCCCGGAACTTCCAGAAGACAAGAGGAAAAGAGAACAGAAAAGTGTGAAAACCTGCACAAAACCATGAAGGTCCTCTTGGAGAAGCCCATAAGCTGGTTGTGGTCAAGCTGACTAGTGACATCCCCACACTGCATTGTCACAAGCACATCTGGCTGGACAGCAAATCGGCAAGAATCATGAAGGCTCAAGCCCTCAGAGGCAACTCAATGATGGGTTAGATGGTGGCAGAGAAACACCTGCAGAAGAACCCTGGCCATTCCATTAAGACTTAAGGCAAAGGCAGGGGTGGACAAGAAGGACACGTGTGCGAAGGATCTGGTCATCCCGGACCTCAAAACCAGAAGATCCTCAGACACATGCTAACAGGACCCATGATGATCTCACTTGGTCTTGGTACTGATGGAGATGACCCTGCTGCTGATAACAGCAGTACTGCCGTGACTGAAGAGAGGCAGCCTTCAGAGGACGTGGTGGCATGACCCGCTTGGAAGAAGCAGACCAGGCTCGGCCTCGAGAATGTCTTAAACACATGTCAGTACTTTATCTTCATTCCGTCTAACATATTTTCATGGATTTTCACATTTTTACTAACATTTTAAAAAATCAGTAGGGAATGACAAAAACTACATGAGGGGAAGGTAAGATGTCATTTCCAAGTGTGATAATTCGATACAGTATCTGAGTATGAAACTGTGATACTCGAGGCACTAAAGCAGAGCTAGTGTTTCTTTTCTAGTTTTACTTCGGCTTACTTTATTATTTTTTTTTGGCCACACCCACAGCATGCAGAAATTCCTGGGTCAGGGATCCAACCCTCACCACAAGCAGTGATCCAAGCTGCTGCAGTGACAATGCTGGATTCTTAACCTGCTGTGCGGGAGAAAACTCAACTCCCACGTTGGACTATTTTAATAGATCAATGTAATATTTGTCAGATGTATATAACCTGATATTAACTTTGTGGCCTAAATAATGTGGCTTAGTAAACTACGCTTCTGTCCCTGAAGCGTGCTGAGATACCTTGGTGTCTAAAAGAAAAATATGTTAGGAGTTCCCGTCATGGCTCAGCGGTTAACAAATCTGACTAGCCTCTATGAGGACGAAGGTTCGATCCCTGGTCTTGCTCAGTGTGTTAAGGATCTGACGTTGCCGTGAGATGTGGTGTAGGTCACAGACGCGGCTCAGATCCCGAGTTGCTGTGGCTGTGGCTGCAGCTACAGCTCTGATTGGACCCCTAGCCTGGGAACCTCCATATGCTGCAGGTTCGGCTCTAAAAAGCAAAAAAAAAAAAAAGAAAAATATGTGTTAAAACAAAATGGGTGTGTGCACATGCACACACCTGGGTAAAGTGAGAAAAATAAAATGAATGTGGTAAAACTCGAACAATTAATGAATGTAGATAAAGGGGGTGAGGACATTCATTGTATTTTTTTCTTTTGTTCTACCTGCAACTTTTTTATAGGTTTGAAATTTTTTCGAAATAAAAAATCGGGAAAATACATCTTTAAAATAGAAAATGTCGCATGAGAGAGAAAAGCTAAGACCTGCTTCCACTCCTCTGACCTCTCAGGAAAGTCAAGAGGCTACTGGAATGGCCAGTTACGAAACATCTGGCCCCCAGCACTGAACCTTCCATTCCCTGTAAACAGTCTCATCTGCCCCTCCCACGCTCCCACTGCCCCCCCTGCATCCTGCATCCTGCATCCCTTACCTCCTCCCCACAGAATCTCACACTCAGAGGAAGCACTAGCCCCAAGCTGGTCTTTTTTGCCTCTGGCCTCTCTTCACTGTAATCTGTTGCTGCCAGATAACCACTTCCTAAAAACTGCTTTTCTGAGATCCTTTTTTGTCTTATTCAACAGCTTAAAATGGTTCCCAAAACTTGCCTCCCAAGCAGGTGTTCTCCATCTGCATTAACTCTGCCTGACCCCCTCTTTTTCCCCCAATCATCTTCAGATGGACCATGGGTTCATCCATCCATCTCTTTATTCATTTATGCACAAATCTTTGGGCATCTCTGATGTTCTAGAAATGGCACTCGACCCAGTCTTCAAGTCCCCAGGGCATGAGGGGAGAAAGCCATGAAGGCCACCCATGACAGCACCAGCGAAGTCCTCCGGAGGAACGGGTAGAAGGCCAGGGAGGAACAGGGGTGGGAGGCAGAGAGCCAGGAGAGGAAGCAAGTCTCGAACCAAGCCTGGAAGATCAAATCAGATGTGGCCAAAGCCTGTGGGTGGGGAAGAAAGCAACATCTTCAAAGAGGGCCAAGGCAAGATTGAGGAGGGGCCAGAACTAAACATGGGCCGGTGTGAGAGCAGGTGAGGGTGGGGGCTGGGCTGGGGCAGACGGCGTGGCCCCGCTGGCCAGGCTGCGGCATTCCTCCACTATCCCGCCAGCTGTGGAAAGCCCGTAGGTAGGGGTGACAGGACCCATTTAGCTCTTTGTGGATACAGACCAAAGTGTGGAGAAGGAAGCAGGGACGTCAGGAGAGGGTGCAGCCCCCGGGCCTAGGCAGCCAAGGCCGCAGTGGAATGGAGAGGAGCAGAGATGCTCCCGGGGTATTTAGGAAGCAAAGCCCAGGGGGGATGTGATGGGCCACCCTCCCAAGCCCTCAGGAGAACTCTGAGCCACACGCTGGGCCCTAGGTAGCCTGCACCTGGCTCTGGCACAGCCCTTACTGTGCCCACAGGTGTACACATGTGCACATGCCTGTGTGCATTCATGTGTGTACGTATGTACTGTATCTTGTCTTGGTCCCTGAGAAGTGCAGGGACCAAGTCTAATTCAGCTTTGTCTCTCCTGGTGCCAGTGAGAACAATGGGTGTTGAGTACCTTCACTGGCAGAGGTAAAAGACTGCAGAGCAAGAGACGATGAAGGAAAGGGAAATGAGAAATGAAAAGATGGAGCAGAGTTCCCGTGGTGGCGCAGCGGAAACGAATCTGACTAGGAACCATGAGGTTGCGGGTTCGATCCCTGGCCTCACTCAGTGGGTTGAGGATCCGGCATTGCCATGAGCTGTAGGGTAGGTCACAGATGTGGCTCAGATCTGCCATTGCTGTGGCTCTGGCACAGGCCGGCAGCTGAAGCTCTGATTCAACCCCTAGCCTGGGAACCTCCACATGTCCCAGGTGCGGCCCTTAAAAAAAAAGAAAAGAAAAGATGGATCAAGGGAGGGGGCAGAATCCAAGGGTGGCTGCTTCAAGTACTGTACACATACATCATGCACATCCCAACCCACGCCACTGGCAGCGCTAGAAACAGGGACTGTGGTAACTCTGGGGGCGCACAGTGCCCAGACCGTGGTTTCTCCTTGGGGAATACCTAGTTCTAGGGCTGGGCCGGAAAAATGCAAGATGAGCCTAGAGCGCCAGGTAGTGCCAGAAAGCAAGGACGTGGCTCAGAAAAAACAAAGCATGGGGGCATGTCAAAGAAAGCCAGGAGCCAGCCCTAGAGAGCTCCCAGTGGTTGGCTCTGGAACAATCTAGCAGCAGTAAACAACATGGGGAGCTCCCATCATGGCTCAGTGGAAATGAATCTGACTAGCATCCATGAGGTCGTAGGTTTGATCCCTGGCCTTGCTCAGTGGGTTAAGCATCCTTCGTTTCCGTGATCTGTGGTGTAGGTGGCAGATGCGGCTTGGATCCCGCATTGCTATGGCTCTGGGGTAGGCCAGCGGCTACAGCTCTGATTAGACCCCTACCCTGGGAACCTCCATATGCCGAGGGTGCAGCCCTAAAGAGACAAAAAACCAAAAAAAAAAAAAAAAACCCACAAAAAAACAGTAAACAACATGGTATTGGATTACAACCCTCCCCAATATATATATATATATATTGCACAAGTTCCTACCAACGTAAATAGATGATTAAATAAATAAATAGGAGAGAAGGAACAAAGAACAATTCCAAACTGACTCTCTTCCAAAGAATAGAATAGGGAAAGACGAAAACACTTTGGATAAAGCAGGCAGACTCTGTCTTGACCAGATGAGAGAGATGAACATCTCCAGCAATAAGTCACGCTGACCTCATTTACCTACAGTTATGACATGACATTCTTCCAAACACTCGTGACCTCATGAGAACATCAGACGTACCCAGATGGGGGCGCTCTACAACACCCCTGCCTCCAGAGTTGCATAAAACACACAAAGAGAAGACGGAGAAGCCAGCAGGGACCACAGGCGACTGGGGAGAAGGACAAGAGATGCAAAGAGGGAACCTGGACTGACTCCTGCAGCAGAAACGGGCACCAAGAGCCCTGAGGGAGCCCGAAGGCGAGTTCGTGGTAAGGGGTCATGAGTTTCTCAGTGCTGACACATGCACCACGATAACATCAAGGGAAACTGGGTGAGGGTACGGGGGAGTTCCGTCCTATCTGTGCAACCTGTCCACATTCCAAAATGAAAAGGCTATTTTAAAGATTCTCAGGCAAGCTCTCCTCACCCCAAGAAGGAAGCAAATCACTTCTCCCCAGAGTGGAGTGGAGTGGAGTGTGACAAAGTGAGAGGAGGGAGGACAGGCTGGACGAGGATGCACTTCCTCAGACCAGCGAGGCTGGGGAATGATCACTGACCCCTCTCCCTCCAGACTCTGCTGTCACCTCCAGTACATGCACCTGTCTGACCAGCCCCAACATCTGACTGGAGGCCCACTTCGTGCTACCGGCCCCATCTGTCCTGAAAATCCATGTTGGTCCTTCTCTCTCTTTGCAAAAGGGCAACAATCATGGCAGCCGGTGTCCCCTTCTCAGGCAGATGCCTGTGGCAGGTGGGCAGGAAGGCCCCAGGAGGGGGATCCTCTGTGTCTGCCTCTCCAGGAGCCAGTCTTTCTCCCATAGCCGATGGCCGGCGGGCCTGGGCAGCCACAAAGAGCCCCAGCCCTGGGCCAGGCCACCTGCCCCTGCCAAGCCTGGCCCTGCCCAGGCCACCCTGAGACAGCCAGCACGACCCTAGCAACTTTTCCTGCACCAGGCTCAAGTCCATGGTGGACCTGAGGCTACGACGGGCTGAGCCCCTACTATGTGCCAGGCACAGGCTCAGGATTTACTTCTCACAACTCCCACGATAAGAGTCACAGCGTCACCATCAGCACCAAGGAAGGTGAATAACTCGCCCAGGGTCTCCTGGCAAGCCGGAGCCGGTATGGGAATGCAAGGACCCCGAGGAGTTCCCGCAGTGGAGACTGATCACACAGGCTCTGGAATCCACACACCAGGGCTCAAGTCTGGCCCTGCCACTTAGTAGGTGCACAGCCCCGGGCAAATGTCCTTTCCTCTCTGATCCTTTGTTTCTGAGAAACAGGGACATCATCAGACTTACCTGCCCAGGTTGTTAGCAAAGACACTGAGACCCCACCCTCTAAACATTCAAGTCAATTATTTATGTGATTCAGCCCCATCCTGGGGGGTCTGCCATCCCTCCAGTCCTGGCACGGCCCCACCTGGGCACGACTCACAAAGGGACTTTGCAGCCCAGGAAACACCCAGGGCCTGCGAGCAACCCCCCTGCTGCTGCCGCTGGCTCATGGCTCACCTGAATCCTCTGCTATCAACGAAGCAGTGCGCTGCGGACACCATCCAGCTGGGGGCGATGAGGGAAGCCCCGCACACGTGGCCCTGGCCCAGGGCGTGGAGGCTCACCTGCCAGGGCCACTCGCCTTCATCCGCATTCTCACCCCCGACGACCCGAGACTGCCTGGTGAACGCGCGAAGCCCACAGTCTAGGAGGAGCAGAGACAGGGGTCAAGGTTCAGCATTGGGCCGACAGCCGCGCCACACTCAGCGTGTGGGCACTGGCACTGCTGCCACAGTCGTGACAGCCATCTGTCCCCTCTCCCTGCCCCCAAACCTCAGAACTCTCACCCCCCTCCCACCTCCCTGCTCCTGCACAGATGCTGTAAGGAGCCTCCAGACATCTACTGGTTTGCCTGGATTTAGTTTGGGTGTCATTTGCCTAAATGTTCTCATTGCATGCTGAAGGACATGGCTCTCAGAGGCAAGAGTGATGGGTGACGTGAAGTCACAGGACAGCGGCAGCTCTGCTCACACCTAACCTTGGCCAGTGCTTCTGAAACACACAAGTGGCTGCAAATTAAACTATGGGTGGGGTGGGGACCAAACCCCGCTGAGAGCTCCGGAGCCCTGCTCTCTCCTCCAGGCAGCCTGGGGAAGTCAGTACTTGCCCCTGTGGCCGGGTCTATAGAGCAGGGGTCAGCCCAGCACTGGGGCCAGGACACCAGCCTACCACAGAGGCCCTGACCACCCTGGGGCTGGCCTCCAGGATCAGAGCTGCCAGGGGGCAGTGCCTTGGTGTCAATCGGCAGTCATCCTTTCCCAGCAGATACACCCTCTCACCAGGGCAGAGCTGGGTGAGTGAGGTACTGGTGTGATTTCCGCCTCGGTGTGCCTTACACCATGAACAATCTGCATAACTGTAGGCGGCAGCCCTGCTCACCACAGTCCTTCTCATCCGAGCCATCGCTGCAGTCCTTCTGCCCGTCACATTCGGGGTTGACCTTGCTCACACAAAGCCCGTTGAGGCAGCGGTAGGTGAGTTTGGTGCAGGCGACGGTCCTTCCCGCTAAAGTAAGACACAGGGGAGAAGAATCTACTTCCCTCTGACACCTGACCAGAAGCCTGATGACCCATGCACACCCACACCCACTCTCCTTCCAGCCCTGCCAAAGCTTCTCTACCTTCCAGAAGGTTCTCCCCCAACCAATGACCTTTCTCGTCACATTTGACCATGCAAGGAACTTTGGACCTGATGCTTATGTGTGTGTGTGTGTATGTTCGCGTGCGCATACACACCCCTGGGATAAAAGCCCCCAAGGAGAGTGGGCTGGGCCTAGCCTCACCACTGCCGCACGTGGCCTCATCAGACCCGTCACCACAGTTGTCGTTTCCGTCGCACTGCTGGCTCTTCGGGATGCACTTCCCATTGTCACATTTGAAAGTCTCGGCCGGACAGCCTGGGGAAGCAACAAGACTCAGCAGAGGCTCGATGCTACAGCAGAGTGGCTACAGGAAGCCCGACCAGCTCATCCACAAGTACTCACTGCATCCTAGTTCATCACTGCCGTCCCCACAGTCATTCACAGTGTCACAGACCCAGAAGAGGGGCTTGCAGAACTTGTTCTTGCACATGAACTGGTAGGTGGCATTGCATTCTGGAAGGGGATGAGGAGCAGCAGTTAATAAACATGAGGCTCAGGAGTTCCCATCGTGGCTCAGCAGAAACAAATTTGACTAGCATCCATAAGGATGCAAGTTCGATCACCCCTGGCCTCACTCCATGGGTTAAGAGTCTGGCACTGCCCTGAGTTGTGTAGACTGCAGACATGGCTCGGATCCCCCATTGCTGTGGCTGTGGTGTAAGCCAGCAGCTACAGCTCCGATCTGACCCCTAGCCTGGGAACCTCCATACACCGTAGGTGTGGCCCTAAAAAGACAAAAGACACACAAAAAATGAAGCTCAGCTGGTATGGAGCCTCCTTCTGGCCCCACTCATCACTCACTGCTGCCCGGGAGCTGGGGGAGCTGGGGCAACTGCTCCCTCTTGGGAACCACTTCCCACCTGGAGGGCGATCTGAGCTGTGGGTACTGACTCAGCACCACCCGTTCCAACAGCAGCCAGGAGACAGTGGCCTGCCCTTTACACCAGGATGGGAACAACCTCCCCCCACCTCGGGCCTTCCTGGGGTAGGTGGCATAAGCCACGCACAAGAAGGGCAGGACACCCGGGTCTCGCAGCCCTGACTCACGGCAACTGATCTCATCGCTATAGTCAGTGCAGTCCGCCCAGCCGTCACAGCGCAGCTCCTTCTCGATACACCGCCCTGTGTTGCACATGAACTTCCCCGGGCATGCTGCAGGGACAGGGCAGGCCTGAAGTCCATGGCCACCACCCTCACCTCCACCCCTGGCTCCCCACCTCACCCCCACCCTCAGAGCTAACCTCACAGCTACTCTGGGCACCAGAGACTAACCCCCACAACCCAGCCCAGCCCCCAGCACAGAGAGCAGTAAGGCTGCAGCTAGGGTCTCTCAGAGCCACTGAGCTGTGGCAAAGGGGTCCTGATAGCCTAAGGCAGGGGTCTGACCAAATCCCTCCTAACTTCCGATTGACCACACCCCAGGAAGCCCTCGGCAGAGTGGAGAGAGGCTGGTGGGTGTGCACTCAGTTCTATTGCCCCGTGGTCTTGGCCAGCCAGGTCCTAAGAGCCAGGCCTGTCGGCAGCTCAGAGCAGATGGATGACATACGTGTCCTATCCTAGTGTTAAACGGATCACCGGGTTTCCTTCATGTTTCAACATTTCTGAAACTGGAATGTGTCTGCCACCTGATGTCATCAGGCAGATGACAAAACTGAGAGGAGACCCTTGTCACTTTCTCTGCTCAGGAAGCTTAGCTAAGCTTGTTCATCGAATCACACTTTTGGTGGTGAGCCATGCACTTGAATTTTAACTAAAATTAGGGTGCTCGTGCACAGTTAGCATGTCTTCCAAAGGTTATTCTAAGATACAAGGTTGAAACAAAAATCCACTGTGTAGGTGGTAGAACCGGATTCACAGCAGACAGTGAAGCTAAAGGCCATGGAATCTGCCAGATCTCTTCAGTAGAGGTCACAGAATTTTCAGTAGAATTTCCAGATCTCTTCAGTAGAGGGCACAGAATTTTCAAAGCTAGTGCGAGGATTCATACCCCAATGTGTTCTAATGTCTCAAAAGCATGCCATTAAGCCTGGAGGTGCTGAAAGGCCAGAGAGTCTCAAAGTCGCAATGATGCTGAACCAAAGGGACAGAGGCTCAAGGGAATTTGGAGTCTTCAGACTGAAGTGCCCACCCAGGGATGGAAGGGCACCGTGTGTGCCAACCTTCGCTGCCAGCCTTTTTTCATAAGTACATCTAAAGTAGCCCTTTTTTCCCCCTCAAAACCTACTAAGGGGTCAAGCATCCTACAGTCCCTGGTAGCTCAGATACAGACTAGAACGTGCTCCTATCAGCCCCTCCAGCCAGGCTCCTCCCCCTGCAGGCTTCACTCACGGTCACTGGAGTCGTAGGACAGGTACTCAGCCAGGAACCCCGTGTCGGTGTAGGACTGGTCCGAGTGGAAGTGGACAGTGATCTTGTTGCTCCTGCTGCTCACGACAAACTGGGGCTTCTCTCCGCAGAGCCTGGGGTGGTGGTCAGCTCAGGATCCACCTCAGGGCACACCCCATCCCTGGCCCCGCTCCCTGGCCTACGACACTCACCTCTCGCCGTTGACCTCCACATAGTCCTTGGGGCAGGAGCCCAGGGGGACGTTGGGCTCCAGCAAGTAGAAGGCTTTGAATCGCACCTTCACATTTTTGTTGCTGGGCACCTGCGGAGAGAGATGCTGCTGGACCTCTGCTCTGCCTGCCTCTTTTCCCAGCCCGGCGGGGTGAGGGGCAGGGGGAGGGTCGGGCAGCAGCTTCCCAGCTCTCCCCACCAGTCTGCAGGCAGTAAGAGTAAGGATGTGGTGGGACGGATACAGACTCCGTGCTTGGAAGCCCTTCTAGACTCCTGAACAGTGCAACACACTAGTACATGATTTAAAAAAAAACTGGAAAGTTCTCCCAACATTATCAACTGGATGGTGTGAGGGGCAATCCCACCAGCCAGACTCCATCTCCTGCCAGCCATCGAGCAGGTGCATCCTCTAGGCTTCAATGGTTGTGACCTCATCCCGGCAGCACCCTTGAGTGAGCTGCAGCCTGAGAAGCAAGTCCCTGGTCCAGGTTCCTTACCAGGCACTGGCCAGGAACAATGGTCTAGGCCTGAGTCTGCAGGATGCTGCTGATCAGCACTACAGAATGTGCCCTGCCCCTCGGACCCCAGGGCATGCCCAAGGCACTCATCACCCTCTCCTCTGCCATCTGGAGTGTCCCTCTCCCTCCAACTTCTCCCTCTTTGCTCTCCCTCTCTCTTTTCTCTAACACCCCCCACCCTAGCACCTACCTCGATGTTCCAGGTACAGTTGATGTTGGGCGGATAGTGGCCGGGATAGTAGGGGCTGCTGAACATACCCTGGGTTCCACGTAAATAGCCTCCACAGCCTGAAAGGAAAGGCAGGAGGAAGAGCATGAGGACCTAGGACCCAGGCTCGCCAAGGGGCCCCATTCTCCTGAGCCACCCCTGCCCTCCCTTACTGCTCATCCGGGGCAGCTGGAAGAACACGGCCTCAAAGCCAGGATGCCGGCGCTCCGTATTGGTCACCAGCGTGACAAGCAGGACGTTCTGGGAGGAGAGGAAGGTCAGGTTGTAGGAAGGAGGGTAGGTGCCACACAGCCTGCAGGGCAGAAGGGTGGGCGTTACAGGAGCAGATAGAGCCCCAGGCGAGGGGCCGGAGGACCCCACCCCTGACCCCGACCCTGCCCACACAGGGCCGAGGGTGGCGTCCAAAAGCTGTCCTCACATAGGCCAGCAGCCATCTGAGTAAAGATCTACTCCTAAGACTGTGAACAGCAAAAACTCAAATACCTAACACCTAACAATAAAGGACGGATTAAATAAACTTCGGGCCAAAGAGTAACAGTAACAGCAGCAATAACAGCATCAACTACTAACACTTACTAAGAACACGCCAGGGGAGTTCCCGTCATGGCTCAGTGGTTAACGAATCCAACTAGGAATCATGAGGTTGAGGGTTCAATTCCTGCCCTTGCTCAGTGGGTGAAGGATCCAGCATTGCCATGAGCTGTGGTATAAGTCACAAACGCAGCTCAGCTCTGGCATTGCTATGCCTCTGGCGTAGGCCAGCAGCTACAACTCCAATTAGACCCCTAGCCTGGGAACCTCCATATGCCATGGGTGCAGCCCTAAAAAAGACAAAAAAAAAAAAAGAACACACCAGGCATGTCATGCTTCTCTATTAACTCAGGTATTCGTCACAACAGCTATTACATACTATTGCCCCATCTTACAGATAAGGAAATGGAGTCATAGACAGGTGAAATAACTTGCCCAAGACCGCACAGGAAAATTCAAACTGAAATTCAAACTTGGCATCCAGGACCCCAGCCCTCACGGCTAACAAGCATGTCACGTGCCGCTAACCAGCACCTCGTCATGCAGCCGTTACCGGTAACAGAGACACGCTACTGATCTGGGAAGATCATCATAACACATTTCCTTCTTGAGAGGCAGATAACAAAACAGAGTGTGCTGTAGCCCTGTTTTTAAATAAATACACAAACATACACATAGCAAAAAATTCTACAAGAATGTACATCCCAAGTTTACAGTGATTATTTCCATGCAATAAGATTATGAGTGGTGGGAGTTCCTGTCGTGGCTCAGCAGTAATGAAACCAACTAGCATCCATGAGGATGTGGGCTCGATCCCTGGCCTCACTCAGTGTGTTAAGTAAGGATCCCGTGTTGCCGTGAGCTGTGGTGTAGGCTGCAGACACAGCTCGGATCTGGCATTGCTGTGGCTGTGGTGTAGGCCGGCAGCTGCAACTCCAATTCTGGCATCCTTCGCAAGGCTGACCATCACCTCTGAGATGCTCCCTACAGCGCACACTGAGGCTCACACTGCACCTGCTCTCCACTGCTGGCAAGTTGGCAGTGACCTGACCTTCCAACCTACACTGTGGTTCATTCTGGAGGCTCAGCCCATGGTGGGCAGCTGCCAGGCCCCCACTGCCCATCTCCACTTGCCCAGGATACTCACTGCACCACGGCTCGGGGTTCCACGGGGCTTAGGGTGTCATACACCATGACCAGGTCACTGCCACGTTCGTCGCAAGTTGAGACATCGAAGCTGTGGAAGGTGAGGCTCAGAGCAGAGTTGGCGTCCCCCCGCAGGGTCCATTGGCAGTGGGCGCGAGATGGGTAGGGGCTGTCAGGGAAGCCAGGCGTGGTGAAGCGAGTTAGTTCACTGCCATGGGCATGCAGGGCAAAGTTGCAGCTGTCTGTGGAGGACAAGAGGACACAGGGCAGAGCTGGGCAGAGGTGGCAGGGAAGATAACCAGGCCCTCCACCTGGGTGTCACCCAGGCCTGACCCTCTGAGATGTCCCAGGCCACCCTGGACCCAGAAGAGACTGGAATGAGGACTTCTCATAGACTGGGAGAGGCAGAGGGATGGGGCTGGCGGTCACCACCACGTGACTTTGAGGGACCCTCTTGAGCAAAGGGACATCACATTCCCCCCTCTTCCCCTTTGGGAGGAGGGCATTATACTTACTGTCCTGGGTGTTCTGTACTGTTCTGGGGTCAGTGGCTGAAGAAAAAGAGGGAGAATAAAGCTTACCGATAGAGTCTATTTCCTTATTCTTGCTTCCTTATTACCTAAAGGAATAAGGAAGTCAGTATCTTCTTCTGGGCACCGGCTCTCACGGTGTTGGCTCCCCCATGATGGTCCAGGGCTTGGCCTTGCTCTGGGCCAGACAACTACCCACCCCCAGCACCCTGGCACTCACGGAAGGCCACCACTGAGGACAGTACGATGGAGCCCAGGGAGCGGGCGCGGGGCGGCACTGTGACCACGTGCTCCTCCGCCATGGCCCGATTGGCCTCCTCCACCAGGTAATAGGGGATGCTGAACTCCGACCAGTAGTAGGCGATGACACTGCCCTCGCTGGGGAGAGAGGGGCAAGCCTGAGACGCCAGTGCCCACACCCTCCCAGATGCCCGGTAGAGGTCAGCTTAGCCTCCCAAGGGACTCCCCTAGAGACCCTCTCCAGGCCCACCCTACCCCCCACAGCTCCTGAATACACACCCACCTGCTGATCCCCTAAGCCAGAAGCGGGGGCCCTTTGGTCCCACAGCCTCACACCCAACCAGACGTAACGCAGGGTCAGCTCAGGCTCAGGCGTGAGAAAAAAACCTCAAGTGGAGTTTGGGGTCTACCACTAGCTTGGCCACACTGAGTGACAGCTTCTTGAGTCTGTTTCCTGAACTTGAAAGGGGCTGACAATGCCACCTGCCACACAGCATCCTTAAAGACTAAATTAGATTAGAAGCTGCGAAAGGACTCTTGAGATAAAGTCAGAACACGGCCTGGTGCCTCGGCTCTCCAAGCAGGACCTCGCGGCTTTAACAGCCTGAAGGCCCCCCACTCTCACTACCACCGTGTTCCCCTTCCCACTGGCCTTCCCAGCACCCACCTGAAGGCAGTCACGGCCGACTTCTTATGGTAGGGTCCCAGGACTGGGATCCCTTTGTACAACACCTTCAGCTGCGGGAAGGAAAGGAGGCTGATGGTGCCAGAGGGCAGCAATGGCCCCCAGCCCAGCCCAGGATAGGCCACTCCCTCCCTCCTGAAACCTGGGCCCCCTTCCCCGGTGCCCAGAAGCCCATGTCACAGGCCAGCCCAGGCATCAGGGAGCAGAGAGGAGCGTCCTTTCTGCCAGGGGGGGTTGGGGTGCCAGAGAGGACTGTAGGGCCTGGGCTCTGCCCAGGGATTGGACTTACTGCCTCCTTCACCCTGTTGGCCAGGTTTGCAAACTCAGTGGAGTTGGAGTTCTCATAGGCATCCAGAAAGTTCTCATTCTTGACCCTCAGGTAGCCATTGAAGACCTTCTGGACCTGCACGTTCCGGTCTGTGAGAGACCAGGAAAGGAGAGTGGTCAGAAGAAGGGACCCACGCCCTCTGATCCCCTCACTGTCACAGCTGCCCTCAGCCACCCTGGGGGGAGTGGACCTGAGTCTCGCCTGCTCATGGGCAGAGCCCTCCTCTCCCACCCCCCGATCTGCACCCTCTGGCCCTCCCTCAGGCTCGCAGCAGGTGCCCCAGGCAAGCCCACAGAGGAGGATCCACTCACACTGGAAGTGCCACACCAGGAGGCCAGCCACGAGGGAGAGCGTCAGGATGCTGGCCAGCACGGCCACCAGCACCACCCAGCGCCTCAGGCCGCCCTTCTCCACCTTCTGGGTGTTGTTGGCTGGCAGGAACTCCACACCTTCCTCAAAGCCATTCATGTTCTGAACAGAGAAAGCAAAGCGCTGCCCTTCAGGAATCCCTCCCATCTCAGCAGCCTCCCAGCCCCTCTGGGTAAGAACGCTGACAGGGTGTAAGGTCCAGCTGCAGGAGGAAAGCCAGAAGGAGGGAGCAGTGGCCTCCCTCCCTGCATCCCCATGTCCGGCAGCCCCATGCCACTTAAGGATTGTGAGTTTAAATTTAAAAAAAAATGGGAGTTCTGGTCATGGCGCAGTGGAAACAAATCCAACTAGGAACCATGAGGTTATGGGTTTGATCCCTGGCCTCTCTCAGAGGGTAGGGGATCCAGCATTGCCATGAGCTGTGGTGTAGGTCACAGATACAGCTCGGATCCCCCGTTGCTGTGGCTGTGGCATAGGCCGGCAGCTGCAGCTCCGATTCGACCCCTAGCCTGGGAAGCTCCATATGCCGTGGTTGCAGCCCTAAAGAGCAAAAAAATAAAAAATAAGAAATAAATTTTAAAAAGGGGAGAATCCAGCATTGCTGTGAGCTGTAGCGTAGGCCAGTGGCTACAGCTCCAATTCGACCCCTAGCCTGGAAACTTCTACATGCCAGGGGTGCAAGCCCAAAAAGACAAAAAAAAAAAAACAAACAGACAGACCATCTGAACGTAGTTATTGAGACTGTCCACCTACATGAGTCATCTCTGACGCAGGTGGATACCCAGGTTGGGGTAGCAGGCCCAGCCCAGGGCCAGGATCGGCCACCGAGGTGCCTTCTGGGCAAGCTTCACTGCACACCCTACCCAGTGGCCTTGCTCTGCCAATGTTTAACCAGCCACACATAAAAAGACAGTAAACTGGGCAGCTCTGCCATGCCACTGCAGGGCAAGTCACTCTGCTTGCAGCCTTAAGTGTCCAAGGCCAGGATCCCAAGGTGAAATGGAAAGGCCAGGTCTCTCCTGGAATTTACATACCCATACTCAATCCTAGAGCATGCAAAGCAAGCAAAACTTCCCACGAACAGGATGGCAGCTTCGGTAAACCCAGGAACAGGGGGCATGAGTAAGAACAGGGCAGGTGGGACATTTGCGGCACTAATGACAGGTAGGCAGAATTTCCCTCCCTGCAGCACAGACTCTATCCGCCTGCCCTATAACCCTGGGGAGCAGGGGCTGTGCCCTTTTAGAGTTCGCTGCTTCACACCCACTCCAACAAAGTTTGTAATAAAAGCAATAGAGGAGTTCCCATCGTGGCTCAGCAGTAACGAACCTGACTAGTATCCATGAGGATGCAGGTTTGATCCCTGGCCCCACTCAATGGGTTAAGAATCCTAAGCTGCAGTTCGCAGATACGGCTCGGATCTGGCGTTGCTGTGGCTGTGGTGTAGGCGGGCAGCTGTAGCTGTTCTCTAGCCTGGGAACCTCTATATGCTGCAGGTACAGCCCTAGAAAGAAAAAAAAGCAACAGCCTCACCCCAAATCCCACAGATGTGGCCATTTTTAAGTTTTCAGATGTGACTCTTTCGGCATTTACCTCATAACTGTAAATGATGTGCTTGAACTTGAACTTTTTTTTTTTCTTTTATAGCTGCACCTGCAGTAATATGGAAGTTCCTGGGCTATGCCACAGCCACGGCAACACCAGATGCAAGCCAGGTCTTTGACCTATGCCACACCCTGTTAGCAACACTGGATCCTTAGCCCACTGAGTGAAGCCAGAGATCAAACCTCATGGATACTATGCTGGGTTCTTAACCTGCTAAGTCACAATGGGAACTCCTGAACTACTATTTCTTGTTGTATCACATTCAAATTTTACTTATTTACTCACTGCTATGAAAGATTCTCCCCACTCCTGCCACATTTGGATACTTGTAACTCTAATTTTAGTTTCCTAATGGTTATATTTACGAGTTTATTATCAAACACCAAAAAACATTCATCCCATGGCTAACCCTACCATGGTAATCATACTGCAACATATAAAGGTATCAAATCAACACACTGTACACCTCACTATGTCAATTTTATCTCAAAAAGAAATAACTTTTTAAAAAGGAAAAAAAAACAAACAAACATACCCAGAGGCATCCACTTAAAATGCTTTCAAGCTGCTTGTTCTGGAATTTGTCTCTATGTTTCTAAATACTCCAATACCAGTATTTCTTTCTTTCTTTCTTTTTTTAGAACCATACCCCCAGCATATGGAAGTTCCCAGGCTAGGGGTCAAATCAGAGCTGTAGCCACCAGCCTATGCCACAGCCACAGCAACTTGGGATCTGAGCCTCATCTGCAACCTACACCACAGCTCACGGCAACGCCGGATCCTTAACCCACTGAGCAAAGCCAGGGATGGAACCCGCATCCTCACAGATCCTAGTCAGGTTTGTTAACTGCTGGGCCACGACGAGAACTCCCCAATACCACTGTTTCTTGACTCATCCATCTAAAATATAATCAATGTGGATTTCAATGCCCTTCCTTCTCTGCCTCTCACCCATCCTCCCAAAACATAGGTTTTTAAAAAATTATATCCATACTCTGTTTTCATTATTAGTCTTTGAAAATACTGTTTTACTTTTTATTCACCATTCATTGTCTTTCTCTCAAAGCCTTGAGGAAATGTTTTCTATTGAGTCTTAAAATTTCTCTAACACTGAGCTTTCTGCCTGGCTCTGAATTTGGAAACTCCTATCTTTCAGTGTGGGAAACTTTCTTGTATTATTTCTTAGATTATGTCCTTCCCTTCGTTTTCTCTTTTCTCTTTCTGTAAGTTCTACTATATATATAGAATATAATATACCTCATAGTTCCTAGTCAGATTCATTTCCACTGTGCCACAACAAGAACTCCCATAAGTCCTATTATATTGATCCTCTATTTTATCTGTCCTTTCTCTGCTATTACCTCTTGCTTTTTAATCTTCCTATTGTTTTTCACTTCTGCCATCAAAACTTTGATTTCCAAGAGTTCTTTCTTGTTCTCTGAATATTGGATGTAAAATCTTCTCATCCTTCTACTTCTACTGAGTAACTTTCTTCTGTTGCTGACTTTCTCTTTTGTGTTGAAGGCTTTCCTCAAATGCCTGAGGACGTGTGGCTATGTACTCATATTTAGGAATGAGATCCTAAAGGTTGTGTGGAAGCTCTGTGGGCATGGCTGATCATAGATGGATTCACCTCAGCCTACAATTCAGTGGCTAGCCAGAGATTTTACTGGACACTCTCAACTGTTACACTGTGTAGATCTTTTCTATGGGATGATTTAGTTACTGCAGAGAGTAATTTTCTAATTTTCTGGATGGAGTGATTTAAACCGAGCTGCTAGCATTTAGAACATGGGAGAGAAGAGACCAGGGACTGTTTGTCCCCTTCACTTCAGCCCTCCTGGTGTCAAGTCTGGAGACATCGATTTCCCATCCCTTATGGGAGAATGGTGGGAAGAGGTATTTTTGTGTGGGATGGAGATGGGGCTCTAGGGATTTCTAACAACGCCCTTCCCTATCTCACTCCTATTTTCTATAATACTGAGCCCAGTTCCTGAGCCTGGCAGAGGAATGTTATCAGAGAAATACTAGAAGAATATTTCCAAACACTACAGAGAGGCATATCACATCAAATCCAAAGGGCTCACAGAAAGGTGAGAAAAATAAATGAAAAGTATATGTAACAAAATATATCATGATGCAATTTCAGAACAGCAAGAATTAAGAGTACCTCCTCTATATGCCTATCTAGCTTTCCCTCCCCCCTCGTATTTCACATCTCTGTCATTTGGTTCTATTCTGGGATTTTTTTTTTAAACTTACTCTTATAAACCTTCTGTGGAATTTTTTTTTTTTTTTTGGTCTTTTTGCCATTTCTTGGGCCACTGCTGCAGCATATGGAGGTTCCCAGGCTAGGGGTCTAATCGGAGCTGTAGCTGCTGGCCTACGTCAGAGCCACAGCAACGCCAGATTTGAGACGTGTCTGCAATCTACACCACAGCTCATGGCAATACCAGATCCTTAACCCACTGATGGAGGCCAGGGATCGAACCCGCAACCTCATGGTTCCTAGTCGGATTTGTTAACCACTGAGCCACGGCAGGCACTCCTATGGAATTTTTAACATGGCTTCAGTGAGGTACAACTGACATAAAATAAACTGTACATATTTAAAGCATTCAATTTGGAATTCCTACTATGGCACAACGGAATCTGGGGCATCTCTGGAACACTGGGACACAGGTTCAATGCCAGCCCAGTACAATGGGTTAAGGATCCAGCATTGCCACAGCACAGCACAGGTGGCAATTGAGGCTCAGATCTGATCCCTGGCCTGGGAATCCATATGCCTCGCGGCAGCCAAAAAAGAAAACAAAACGAAGTGTATGTATGTGTGTGTGTGGATATATATTCATGTATATATATACCCATGAAACTGTCACTACAATCAAAATAATGCACATATCCACCATATGACCCAGCAATCCCACTCTTGGGCATATATCCAGACAAAACTTCCCTTGAAAAAGACACATGCACCCGTATGTTCACTGCAGCACTATTCACAACAGCCAAGACATGGAGACAACCTAAATGTCCACTGACAGATGAATGGATTAAGAAGATGGGGTATATATATATATACACAGTGGAATAGTACTCAGCCATAAAAAAATGCCATTTGCAGCAACATGGATAGAACTACAGACTATCATACTAAGTGAAGTAAGTCAGAAAGAGAAAGAAAAATACCATATGATATCACTTATATCTGAAATCTAATATATGGCACAAATGGACCTTTCCACAGAAAAGAAACTCATGGACTTAGAAAACAGATTTGTGGTTGCCAAGGGGGAGGGAGAGGGTTGGGATGGACTAGAAATTTAGGGTTAGTAGATGCAAACTATTGCCTTTCGAATGGATAAGCAATGAGATCTGGCTGAATAGCACTGGGAACTGCATCTAGTCACTTGTGACGGAGCATGATAATGTGAGAAAAAGGAGTGTATATGTGTATGTGTGACTGGGTCACCCTGCTGTACAGGAGAAAATGGCAGAACACTGTAAACCAGTTATAATGGAAAAAATAAAAATCATTAAATAAATAAAAAAAATAATGAACACATCCAGCAGTCCATCACTGTTTTCCTTCCTGATTCCCTTTCCTGTCCTTAAGCAACAACTCAAATGCTTCCCATCAGCAAAGATTCATTTACCTTTTCTGGAACTTTATATAAATAGAATATATAGCGTATACTCTCTCTCTCTCTCTCTCTTTTTTTTTTTTTTTTTTAAGGGCTGCACCTGCGGCACATGGAAGCTCTCAGGCTAGGGGCTGAATAAAAGCTGCAGTTGGAGGCCTACACCACAGCCACAACAATGTGGGATCTGAACCACATATGTAGCCTACACCACAGCTTGCAGCAATGCCAGATTCTTAACCCATTGAGCGAGGCTAGGGATAGAACCTGAATCCTCATGGATACTAGTCAGATTCTTAACCCTTAACCTGCTGAGCCACAGAGGGAACTCCAACAGCATACTCTTTATTGTCTGGCTCCTTTTACTCAGCACAACATTTGAGAGTCACTCAATTATTATCATATTAATTCTGTTAATAGAGCATTCCTTTCCACTGTTGAGTCACAGCCCATTGTATGGATATACAATAATCTGTCTACCTAGTCACCTGTTAATGCACATTTGGGCTGTTTCCAGTTGGGGCAATTACAAATAAATCTGCTAAACATTCCTGTATGAGTCCTTGTATTAGCATATGCTCTCATTTCTCTTGGGCAAGCACCCTGAGTGGAATAGTAAGTTTATATAATTATGTTTATTAGCTCTTTACGAAACTGCCGAAGTGTCTCCCAAAGTGACTGTACCACTGTACATCCCCATCAGCAGTGTGTGAGGATTCCAAGCTGTCCACATGCTACCCAGCAGCTGACATGGTCAGTCTTCTTCATTTTAGCCATTCTAATAGATATGTATTGGTCTCTCACTGTGGTTTTAAGTTCCCTTTTTCTTTTTTTTTAAGTTCCCTTTTTCTAATGACTACTAATGTTGAGCATCTTTGTACTTAACTACTGTTTATCTTCCTTGGTAAGGTACGTGTGTGTGTGTGTGTGTGTGTGTGTGTGTGTGTGTGTGTGTGTGTGTGTGTTTGTGTGTTTAGGGTCTCAACCTCGGCATATGGAGGTTCCCAGGCTAGAGGTCCAATCGGAGCTGTAGCTGCCAGCCTACACCACAGCAATGCCAGATCCAAGCCGTGTCTGCAACCTACACTACAGCTCATGGCAACGCTGGATCCTTAACCCACTAAGCGAGGCCAGGGATCGAACCCGTGTCCCCATGGTTCCTAGTCAGATTCGTTTCTGCTGCGCCAGGACGGGAACTCCCTGTCTTTTCAAATCTTTTGCCTAGTTTTTTAAACTGGTTTGCTTAGTTTCCTCTTACCGAGTTCTGAGAGTTTTTCATATATATTCTATAAAAGTCCTTTATCAGATAAATATTTGCAAAGGTTTTCTCCTAGTCTATGGCTTGTATTTTCATTCTTTTAACAGTGGATTTTGAAGAGGAGACGTTTTTCATTTCGATGAAGTCCAATTTGTCAAGCTTTTCTTTATGGATTCTGAGTTTGTGTCTGTATTTAGGAAATCTTTGCCTGACCCAAGGCAACGAGGATTTTCTCCTATGTTTTCTTCCAGTCATTTTAACATTTTAAGTTTTACATTGGGCCTATAATCCATCTTGAGCTAAAAATGTTTTAATGGTGCAAGGTAAGGATCAAAGTTCTTTTTCTTTCTTCTTTGTTTTCTTGGTAGATGGATATCCACTGTTGCACAGACTACCCTTTCTCTACTGAATTGCCTTTGCACATTTGTCAAATATGAGTTGTCCCTATATACATGGGTCTATTTCCAGACTCTATTCTATCCCATTCATCCAGCATTGTCACTGCAGTGGCTCAGATCACTGCTTCAGCACAGGTTTGATTCCTGGCCCAGGAACTTCCACATGATGTGACCATGGTCAAAAAAAAAAAAAAAAGTAAAAAAATCCATTGTATTTCTATATATTAACAATGACCACTTGGAAATTAAAACTAAAAACAAAACAAAACTCTATTGCAGTAACATCCACAGTATGAAATTCTTAGGGGCAACTCTGACAAAAGATATAGGGGATCTATACACTGACAAACACAAAACACCACTGAGAAAAAATTTGGAAGACCTGAAAAAAAATCAAGCAATGTCCCATGTTCGTGGATTGGAAGAATCAGGTAGTTAAGATGTCTATTCTCCTCAAGAAGAGTCAATACACTTTTTTTTTTTTTTTTCCTGGCTATGCCTGAGGCAAGTGGAAGTTCCTGTACCAGGGATCAAACTCTCCCTACCGCAGAGACAATGCCGGATCCTTAACCCTCTGTACCACAGCAGGGAACCCCAAAAGTCAATACAATCTTGATCAAAGTCTCAGCAGGCTGTTCACAGAACCTGATGAGCTGCTTCTGAGATTCATATGGAAATGCAACAGGTTCTGAAAAGAACAAAACTGGAGGACTTACAGCACCTGATCTTGAGACTTATTACAAAGACAATTTTTTTTTAATTAAAAAAAAAAATCATACAACTCAGCTCCAAGAGTGATGTTTTATTCTTAGATGTTTCTTTTTTGAACAGCCTTTTCTATTTCACGGATGCACTAACTTCTTGCTCTTAGGATACCAACTCAATTGTTTTTATATTATCTTCAGAATCTTATTTTGCCCTTCTCTTCCAGGCTGTAGGTTTTCTTGGTCTTTAGCTGTCTAATCATACTTGAAAATGAAAAAACATTAAGGCTTTAGCTAGATTCTCTGAACAGAGTGTGTGTATGTTTATATGCATTGGAAGAAATGTAACAAAATAATGGTTTATTACTTTTACTTTCAATTTGCAGAGTGATTTCGCAACTGTTTTCTTACCCTCACAACCATCTTGGAATCATTTCATGACAGGTGCCCTCACCACTGTTCTAGAGAAAGGCAGGGGAAAATGATGACTTTGCAAGATCATACCACCCTTGGGTGGCAGCTCGAGATCTTATACTGATTTCCTGCCTCCCTGAGGTCAGCTGCCAGAACCCAGGGAGCAAGTATTCTGGGAAATGGGAAAGCCAGCTCCTTGGGACCCAAGGGCCACCCCAGCCTGGCCATGAAGCAAGGTGTCAGAGGTGGGACTGGCTCATAGGTAGGGCCCTGGTCATGCTTGCTGTGTGAATCCGCAGACGCTGTTTAACCAGTAACTAGACTACTGCCTTTTATTACCCTACTCCTGGCCTCATTTTCAGGTACATTGGAGATCATCTTGCCTAACCCAGTCATTTTATTGATAAGGAAACTGAGGCTGAGAGAGAGGGTAGGAACTATCCAAAGTCACAAAGGTAGTGAAGCCAGTAAAGCACCAAAGCGAGACAAGAGCCATAGCTTTCAGGAGTTCCCGTCATGGCTCAGTGGTTAACGAATCCGACTAGGAACCATGAGTTGCGGGTTCGATCCCTGGCCTTGCTCAGTGGGTTAAGGATCCAGCATTGCCGTGAGCTGCGGTACAGGCTGCAGACTCGGCTCGGATCCCGCGTTGCTGTGGCTCTAGTGTGGGCCAGTGGCTACAGCTCTGATTTGACCCCTAGCCTGGGAACCTCGATATGCCACGGGAGCGGCCCAAGAAATGGCAAAAAAGACCAAAAAAAAAAAAAAAAGAGCCATAGCTTTCAACCCTGGCAGGGTTTCACTGATGGGTACATGCCCCCAGGAGGAGGTGGCAGGGGGTTCCCATCCACTCAGGCTTAATCATGTACATTGCCTTCTCTCTGTACAGAACCATCTCATTCCAGGTCACAGAGCCAATGGAAGAGGGAGCACACAAGTGCCTGCCTCTGCCTCTCCTGTCTTTCATAAAAGTAAACACATCTGCAGGTGCACATACAAAACCTAGTGCTGTGAAGCAGGTGCTTGCCTACCATAAACAGAGGCCACGCCACTCTCGTGGCTGCTTCCCACCCAGGAGCTCAAGTTAGATCTTGGCCAGAGTCCCCAGAAACACAGCTTGGCTCAAGGCCAGCTCAGACAAGAAGGAATGACTTTCTGGAGGACAGAGTGAAGCCCTTGGAGGGATGAAGGAGGAGAAGCCAAGGGTGGGGTGCAAGGGCAAATCAGATCATCACCATCCAAACCCAACTTCCTAGAGGGACAGAGACGGGGAGCATCTAAAACTCTAGATGGGGAGAAGCACCAGAGAATATCATAGTTTCTGCTATTTTCAGCACATCAGTGCAAATGATGTATATCCTCCCCAAGGCTAGTGGTTGTCCAGAAAACTAATTTATAGAAGGTAAAAAGAACAACTCACATTTTATTTGATGCTATAGAAAGAGTCCTGTGGTCACCTTACTCCTGTTAAGAAGAAACTCACCAGGGCTGAAAGCTGAACACTAAGCAAGCAAAACTCTATGTCCATGTCCACCACAGACCCCCTGCTGGAGGGAACCAAAATGTGCCTAGTTGCCCAAGCCCAGACTGATGGGCCAGGCACCGGCCACACGCTCGCCAGGGCCTGCTCTTCCACTGGCTCCAGGGACCAGCAGATCTGAAGCCGGAACATGCCACTGGCAGCTCAGTGTGGTCCTCATGGGAGAAAAGCTACTAGTAAGTGTTCATGCTAATAAACAGCAGAAATAATACGAACCATCCAAAAAATCCACACAACAGACCAGTCAACTGCAGAGAGGGACAAAAATAAACCTTGCCAGACTTTTTTTTTTTTTTTTCAAGATTGTTCCTCATTTGGCCAAGGTCGGGTGTGATCTGCCAGGAAGGCAGCAGACGAAACCGAAGACGGGAGTCTTGGGAAGGGCCATGAAAGGCCCTCACATGATGTCTGATGATATGCTTCTGTGGCTGAGGATCAAGGTCAAAGGGCAGAGGTGATGTCACTGGCTGGAGACACAGACCTAAGACTGGGACAAGGGTGGGTGGCTTCATGTGCCACTGTCTCGTGGCAGGCACCCCTCTCTCATAAGCTCAGTGACTCAGTGTGCCCACCATCAGGTGGGATGGATTTCAATTCCATGATGTCATCCCCACCACCATGGCCATGAGAACCAGAACATATCCCTGGGATGGTGCAAGCAGGAAATGATGGTCTGAGCACCCAGGTGAGGCATGCCTTCCATGGGACTTCAAAAATGCCTTTATTTTCAAAAGGAAAGACAAAGCCAGCATAACTCATGGCCACTCCCTGGTACCATTTCAACTTAGATCCTGGCCAGAATTCCCCAGAAACTCAGCCTGGCTCAAGAGCAGGGGACCTGCCACCGCATTTGTCAACCTGAGAGATGCTGAGCACAGGACAATGCACAGCACTGAGATACTAGGGGTGCAACTGGAGAAAAGTCCCTTCTTCAAGCTGCTGGTTATAAAGGAACCCTGTCTCCAGGCAGAAGAGGCCCTATTAAAGGGGCTCTCTCCAGCTGAATCAGCACCCACAAAAAAACTCAAGCAGCTGTGGGCAGAGTACAGCCAATATGCAGGTTCCCGAGGGTGAGAACTTCACCCATCCTACAGCCACTGCAGTTCTGTCCCAGCGCAACGACCAGCACAGAGAGGACACTCAATTTGCTCATCACAGGATGACCGAATCGACAAAGGAGAAGGGAAAAGAAACCCATATTTGAATTCACCCCCTCACCAGCCCGGGGAAACTGATATCAAAAAAAGCCAGAATCTCAAGAAACAGGAAGTGTAAACTCTTGATGGTACTACCTCAGCATTTCCCCGACTTGTCTGGCCATGAAAAAATAATAATTAAAAAAAAGAAAAGAAGCACAAAAAAGCAAAAAAAAAAAACAAAAAAACCCCAAAAACAAAAACATAGTGCTTGCTCGAATAGTGATTCCCAAGCCTCTCTCCCTCTCCGTGAAGATTATGATGCAGATGCAGCAGGTCAAGGGCAGGGCCCTGGGGTTTGGAAGTTTAACCTGTGTCCCAGGTCATTCTTAGGAACTGGGTGGTTAGAGTATGCTGCCGCCTACCATTTCTAGGAGGCTGCTGGCCCCACTCACTCACCTCCCATCACAGTGAGAGGAGCCTCCAGGCCATGTCAGTTTCAGTCAGCCTATTTTAAGCAACCACCTGGGATGCAAGGTACCTGTGCAAGGGGTTGGACTGGGCTTCCCCACCCAGGACTCTCCCACGATAGGTTATAAGCACCACCCAGAAGTCCCTGAAGCTGCCAGCAGATTTCTGTGGACACATACTGCCAGTTGAGACTGGTTAGCAGGTGGCTTTTGTGTTTGTGGCCTGACCCTCTCACTCTTTCCCTTCGACCTTATTCTGTCCTCAGCTGCCCCACCAGGAAGAAGGAGCTGCCGGGAAATGGGTGAGGCTGCAGGGCCCTGAGAGGATCCAAAAATTACCTGCAGATCTGTGACCCCCAGGCATTGAGAGAAACAGAAAGCTGACCCAGAGCCAACAGCTCCTGTTGAAGGAAATAAATCAAAATTGCACACCTGCTCAGAGCAAGATGGAAAGTCTCAGGGGCCTGACTCGGCTGATGTGGGCCCTGTCAGCACAGGACCCAAGGGATCGCTGCTGGCCTGCCCAGCCAGAGTCTGCAGGTTTCAGGCCTGTACCCCCTCCCCACTCCTGGCCCTGCCCACACTACTGCGGCACTGGAACCACACACACCTGCAACCAGACTCCATAGACACAAGCCTCCTTCTTTTATGAGGGGTCAGGGTGGGTGAATTTCCACCCCTTCAACACTGGATTGAGGGGCACTAACCCTGCCCCCAGAAAACCTGTAGGGAAGCATGACGCAGCTCCTGTCACCACCCACCAAGTCCCACCTGCCCCTGAAGACACAGCCCAGGGCTGAGCCCCTCCAGGAAACCCCTGGGACCACCTCAGTCTGGAGTCCTTCTCCCTGGAACCTCAATCCCCTTAGACCCACTTCATCAATGATACCCACTGGCCATAGTAGTCAGGGAATCCTAGGAGGTCAGGCTCCCCCAGTTTCTTCTTGGCACTGCTTCCCTCCCCCACCCCTTTTACCCTTGACCTTGCCCAGGTGAGCCCCTGACTGACTGACTGACTGACCAATTGAAAGACTTTTCTGGGAGTTCCCGTCGTGGCGCAGTGGTTAACAAATCCGACTAGGAACCATGAGGTTGCGGGTTCAATCCCTGCCCTTGCTCAGTGGGTTGACGATCCAGCATTGCTGTGAGCTGTGGTGTAGGCCGCAGACGCGGCTCGGATCCCGCGTTGCTGTGGCTCTGGCGTAGGCCGGTGGCTACAGCTCCAATTAGACCCCTAGCCTGGGAACCTCCATATGCCAAGGGAGCGGCTCCGGAAAAGGCAAAAAGACAAAAAAAAAAAAAAAGAAAGAAAGAAAGAAAGAAGGACTTTTCCCTTCATAGGCAGATTTAGGATGCCTACCCCAAGGAAGGCGCTAGAGCCCAGGGAACTTTCCTGACCTGTGTCCACCCCTAGAAGGGTTGAGAATGCTCAGTCCACACCCCAGGATTCTGCTGACAGCCCCTCAATCTCTCTAGTGTCAGCCACCCCGCCACCTGCAATATCCTCGGCATCTGCGTCTGAGTTCATCCTCGCCCAGTCTCTCCCTGTCCCGGTCCTCAGTTAAATGCTCCCCCAGGACACAAACTCTTGTCATTCCAACCAGAATATTCCATCTCAAATGGGCTCCAAGATTGCATAAGAGAGAAGCCTGTCCCCCAACCCAGCCAGTATCTTTGATCCCACAAACTCTGTACACACCGCGTCCTTTTCAGCCAGAGAGCCCCTTCCTGGCTCAGCCACACCCACCTTTCTCCGGCCCTAGTCACCTGACCAGGAGCGGAAGTATTTGCCTGCAGGGACACAAACCAGGCAGATCCCCCAGAAATTAAACAAGAAAGAAAGAAAAGATTCCCATCGTGGCACAGCGGAAATGAATCCCACTAGGAACCATGAGGACACAGGTTCAATCCCTGGCCTCGCTCAGTGGGTTAAGGATCCGGCGTTGCTGTGAGCTGTGGTATAGGTCACAGACACGGCTCAGATCTGGCATTGCTGTGGCTGTGCCTGTGGCCAGCAGCTATAGCCCTGATTAGACCCCTAGCCTGGGAACCTCCATGTGCCTCGGGTGTGGCCCTAAAAAACAAAAAAAGAAAAGAAAAAAAAACCCACTAAATTAGAAACTAAGAAAAAAAAAACAGTAAACCAGAAAGAGGTAAAGGCATCACCCTGTAATTTCTTTTCATCCTTTTTCTTGACATTTCACTGAGCCCACATTCAGATTTCACAGCTAGTGCTTTTTTATTGACATTTTTGTCGAGATCACCGTAAATTTGAGTGCAGTTGTAAGAAATGATACCAAGATCCCTGGCACACTTTGCCCAGTCTCCCCGAGTGGTAACATCGAGAAAGACTATAGCTACAACACCACGACACTGATGTAACCCACGGGTCTCATTCAGAGATCATTTTACTTGTATTCATTTGCATGGAGCTGTTAAGTTCCCAATGATTTTATCCCTGGCATACATTCCTGTGTGGACCAACAGTCATGATTCTGCAGGGTTCCCACAAGGATCCCTCCTTGCAGCCCTCCTGTGACCACACCCACTTCCTCCTGCCCGCCCCACCGCCCACCCAGCCGATCCTCCAGTTCGAAAACTGGCATTTCAAAAGTGTCAAATAAATGGATCATCCAGTATAGAATTTATAAGGATTGCTGTCTTTTTCTCCCTCAGCAATATTCCCTGGCGCATCATGCCTCAAGGCTTTGCTCTTTTGTATTGCTGAGTAGTATTCCACAGTGCCTGTTAGCCTTTTTTAACCGCTGACTTGGTGGACCCAGAGAACTGCAGACGTTAGTGGAAATGCACCAAGTGCACTGGCCTTCTGGAATTGACTACATTCAGAAATACCTCTGCACCTCTTCAGCAGCTCCCAGCAAAGTTAACTGGGCTACCAATCTAGCAGTTTGAAAGCCCTGAATATGCAAACAAGAAAGCCCCATCACCAGGGAAGGGCGCCGGGAGGCCCCAACCTGTGCACAGAAGTTAAAGGACGGGAGCCATGAGAAAAATGAGGAGTCCTGTTCTTGGCATCGGATTCTTAGAGCGAAAACAGTTTAGACGTCATCCCCTCTCCATCCTCCCGGGACCACCCTTTCTGGGGGAAAGGGTATTTTCAGTTTGGGCCACCGCGACAAAGTTCTTCCCTCCCCGGAGGGTGATCGGCATCACAGTAGCCTGCACATCAGCATTGCAATAGAACCGGCAGATTCCTTCCGCTCAGGGCAGTTCCTGAAATCTGAGTCCGCTCTTTCCCCAGCTAAAATGCTTGACTCAATCATTCAGTGTTTTCTACACCTCTGGCCATTGGGAAAACGCACAGTAGCTACAGGTGTGGAAAGTAACATAACGTCTTTTCTATCAAGGGAAATCTTGGCTAATCCATTGTGCTCCGGTTTCAGCTGAAACCGCCTCCTGCGACGCCCTCTTCTTTCCCTCTTCTCCCAGCAACAGTTTGTTTCAATTGGCCAACCGGGAAGAATGTGCGCCCTGACCTGACCAATGAGAAGGAGACAGGAACGTCACCTGCGTTAGGGATAAATAGGGAGGGTCTTTTCTTCTTTGCACGCCCTTAGAGATAAATAGGAAAGGTCTTTTCTTCTTTGCACGCCCTTTTTGAGCACCCGCGCCCTTCTGCGGAAGTAAAGAGCCGTGTCAAGATCTCCAGTGTTCACGTGTCTCATGTTCCAACACTGACGATGATCCGAGCCATTCTCCAACACATGGAACCCACAATTCAATAGCATAACCCAAACCGGGCCTGACCGGTCAGGTCTCCACGAGGGCTGTTTGTCAATTTCCTCCCTTATCCTGAGCACTGTTGCCATAAACCTGTCCCATAGCAGAGTCAACCAGCACCCACAAATAGTAAAAAAAAAATACTAACGACAAAAAATGACATATCCACTTGATGAAAGTTTATGCAGCCATCAAGAATCATTTTGCAAAGGGTAGGTAATAACGCGGAAAAACTCTAAAATACAATGTTAAATGAGAAAAAGTCAAAGTGTTAGGGTGTTTCCTCCCCCTTCCAAACTCAGTTCAGGTTGTCTCTTCTGAGAAGCCTCCAAGGAAAGCCCCTCCCCCACTGTTTTAGTGGGGTGATGTCCTCCAGTTTCCCTGTCACCCCAAGCACACCTGCACCCCAATCTCTGGGTCTCAAAGTCAACCACCTGGGGAGAGGGCTGCGTCTTGCTCCACAACACAAGTGTGGTTTAGATATGTAATAAATAGGTGATCAATTCATTCATTACAAACATGTCTTTAGCAACAGGATAGGAATGACATTATAGTTCCATCTGGGGAGAATACATGTACACATATATATTAATATCCACATAAGTATTAATTCATGCATAGAAGATGTGGGAGAATAGAAACCTGACTGTTTATAGGGTTATAAAATCTGGGGAGAGAATTTCAGAGGAATTTCACTGTATATATTTTTACATTGCTTGACTTAAAAAAATCCTTTCCTAAGTTTTTAATTGGAAAAAAAAGCAACTTTTTTTTGTCTTTTGTCTTTTTTTTTTTTTTTTAGAGCTGCACCCACAGCATATGGAGGTTCCCAGGCTAGGGGTTGAATCGGAGCTGTAACTGCCAGCCTATGCCACAACCACAGCAATACCAGATCCAAGCCATGTCTGAGAGCTACATCACAACTCATGGCAACACCAGATCCCTAACCCACTGAGCGAGGACAGGGATCAAACCACATCCTCATGGATCCTAGTCGGGTTCCTTAACCACTGAGCCACTATGGGAACTCCAAAAGCAACTTTTTTTAAAGAAAATATGCATAGGCAATATCCAGTTAATAAAATGTCTCTCTAGGAGTTTCCTCGTGGCTCAGTGGGTTACGGATCCAGCGGCTAAACTACAGCGGCTCTGTTATAGCTGTGGCGCAAGTTCAGTCCCTGGCTGGGGAAATTCTACATGCTGTAGATGTGGCCAAAAAAAAAAAAAAAAAATTGTCTCTCTTGGGTACTTTCCCCATTTCTAAAATTCCTTCTACTTTTCTAAGTTAGCCAAATTTTCTTTAAATATGTATATATCAGCCTTTTTAATAATAATTTTAAAAGATATAACCAAATAAAAATACTGAGGGGGGATTTGTTTGACATTTGAGGGAACCACATTATAGGCTGGCTTTGTGAACTCAAAATTCTGGGTCTGCCGTGTTGCCCTGCTCGCTCCTTAGATCCCAACTGTGGGGGGGATGGAGGTTTTGAGTCTTATCTGGGTGGTTCACTTACTTCTAAGGCAGCTGGCTGCCCAGGTCCTTCTGAGTCATGATGAAGTCATTTGAGGTATCGGCCTTTCCCTCCTGGTAGGGTGTCATCAACGAAGCTGATAAGCGAAGCCCTAAGACCTCATCAGAGTTGTTACTAAATAAGAAATGACACAAGACCCAGGAAGGAGTCAGGAGCAACCCCGAGGCCACCACCCAGAGTGACCTGGAAGCATGAGGAGACCCTTTGGGCACAGTCAATCAAACACAACTCTGCAGACCTGACTCTCCTCCAGCCCCCAGCCCTCCACTGTGCCCAGTTGATAGGAGGCTGATATGCCTTCCAGAACATATGTATACAACAACAAACTAGATAAAACCTAGGCATGCAGCAAAGATTGGAAGGAGGTATGCAAAATGTAAAGAATTTGATTTGTGTGCCTGGGCAGGTAAATTTTCTTTATTTTAAAATCTATTATGGGAGTTCCCGTCGTGGCGCAGTGGTTAACGAATCCGACTAGGAACCATGAGGTTGCGGGTTCGGTCCCTGCCCTTGCTCAGTGGGTTAACGATCCGGTGTTGCCATGAGCTGTGGTGTAGGTTGCAGACGCGGCTTGGATCCCGCGTTGCTGTGGCTCTGGCATAGGCCGGTGGCTACAGCTCCGATTCAACCCCTAGCCTGGGAACCTCCATATGCCGCCAGAGCGGCCCAAGAAATAGCAACAACAACAACAACAGAAGACAAAAGACAAAAAAAAAAATCTATTATGATTTTTAATCACATGTATAATAAACAAAGCTCCATCTGTCAAAGCCTTGTGGAAATCCCATCTCCAGCCAGCCTCCTGGTCTACCAGGTGAGTCACCTCATCAAAAGCTGAAACCAGAAGAGTTTAGTATAAGAGATCTTTAGTGGGCTCCTGCTGGAGCCTGGTGCTGAGCACTGTTTAACGATGTGTTCTGGGGTTTTGCTTGGGGTGCGCATGAATTACCCATCATCCTGGGATTGTTCTGAGGTTAGTAGGCTTTGAAGTCACAAAGATCTAGGTTTGAACTCTTGCTCTACCCAAACTGCCTTTGGGCCATTATGCAAACTTTTCAAGCCTCAGTATTCTCTTCTGTAAACTAGGCATTTTTTCTTTTCTTTTCTTTCTCTCTTTTTTTTTTTTGTCTTTTTAGGGCCGTACCCACAGCATATGGAGGTTCCCAAGCTACAGCTGGCGGCCTACACCACAGCCACAGCAACACCAGATCCAACGCTGGATCCTTAACCCACTGAACGAGGCCAGGGATTGAACCTGGGTCCTCGTGGATTCTAGTCAGACTCGTTTCCTCTGAGCCATGACGGGAACTCTGGCGTTTTTTTTCTACTACTGTTGCTGTGAGGATTAAGAGAGCATGAATTGAAAATGCACATCTTGGAGTTCCTGTCGTGGCTCAGTGGTTAGCGAATCCGACTAAGAACCATGAGGTTGCGGGTTCGATCCCTGGCCTCGCTCAGTGGGTTAAGGACCCGGCATTGCCGTGAGCTGTGGTGTGGGTTGCAGATGCGGCTCGGATCCTTCGTTGCTGTGGCTCTGGCGTAGGCTGGCGGCTACAGCTCCGATTCGACCCCTAGCCTGGGAACCTCCATATGCCGAGGGAGCGGCCCAAGAAATGGCAAAAAGACAAAAAAATAAAAATAAAAGAAAAAAGAAAATGCACATCTTTAGTGAAGGGTAGTGATGACTGACTGTCTCGTTAAGGGCCACCTTTTTGCCATCATCATCACCAACTAAGAGACAAATTCTGACCAGTGAGTCAACTACCACAGGGATTCAAAGCATTCTGCTGCTAAGCAAATTCTGAAAATGAGATTCCAAGACAGAATTTTTAGTAAGGATCCGCTTCAAGAAAAGTCCTTAGCAAAGACAAAAGTCATGGCATTACTGCCCATGACTTCTGAGCAAACCCCAAACACCTTTCTCACCACTGCCAGCCAGGGTGAGAATTCTCTGAGAATCTCAGAAGTTCCCATTTTCCCGTCCTATCCTACCCAACAATTTTTGTAATTTGGCTAAGCGTGAGGCATCTCAGAAAATCCTGAGAAGAGAAATCCAATTTCTTACCAAATCAAACCATCTCTTACCCTTAGTAATTCAGACCTTCCTGGGCCCACTGGGCTGCCAGCCCTGTCTCATACCACAGCATTTCCAAGGAGAATGCAGCAAAGCCAGACTGCCTGGGTTCAAATCCTGAACCCACTACTGTTTTGCTCTGCGACCTTAGGCAAGTTACTAAGCCTCTCTGGGCTCCACCTTCCTCACCTATGAAAGGGTAATAGTACTTACTCTGAGAGGTATAAGACATGGCATATGCTCCATAAACTCAGCGATGATCATTAGTATTCCAGACACTCCAATAACCCATGTGCAAGGTCAGAAGCCACAACTTTGGGACCTGTGCTCCTTAGGGCCTTGTCACACCCTCACCCCTCTTCCCAAAACAGACTTTCTCTCTTAGGAGAGACAGGAGCCAACAGCCTGGGCAGAACCACAGGCCAGAGAAGCTGGCACCAGCAAAATTCTAGGACCACAGCGGCCACAGCCACAGCCACAGCTGGCAGTGAGAGGCCTGGGTGGGGGAGGCTGTGACGAAACGGCACCCCCACCAAGGAGCCAGCTTTGGGCAGACCCACTCCGGGACGATTTGCAGGGGTAGCAGGCAAGGGCTTCTTCCCAAGGCACCTGTCAAGCTAGTGCTGTCTTCTCCTACCCTCAGTTTTCTTTCTCCTAAACGAGGGCCACAGAGTCCCAGGACCGGGCTGGAGGGAAGGCTGTATGAGGCCTGAGGAAGGCAGGCTTCCGGACCATTCACACACCTTGGCTCCCGCTGCTCACCACCTTCCCAGGCTCTCTGCTCACTCCTGCAGGTACCTTTCAGCACACGGCCTTCCCCTCCAGAGGCCCGCGCATGCTCTGAGAGCCCAGAAAGAGGGAAGTGCTCTAAGTTTTGTTTTGTGTGCTGGGAGGGAGAAAGGCCTGAGCAGTCTGTCCTAGCACCCATTTCCCTTTTTTTTCTTCTTTGCCTGCACCCGAGGCATGTGGAGGTTCCCAGGCTAGGGGTCCAATCAGAGCTACAGCTGCCGGCCTACACCAGAGTCACAGCAACATCAGATCTGAGTTGCGCCTGTGACCTACACCACAGCCACAGCCACGCCAGATCTGAGCCTCATCTGCAACCTACACCACAGCTCACGGCAACGCCAGATCCTTAACCCACTGAGCAAGGCCAAGGATCGAACCTGTGTCCTCATAGATACTAGTCAGATTCGTTTCCACTGAGCCACAACAGGAATTCTCCCATTTCCCTTTCACAGGAGGACCTTCCTCACAGAAGCCACATAAAAGAGGGAAATGAAAACTACAAGGCCCTAGGGAGAGGGTTTCCATTGCCAGGATGCTGTTCCCAACACTCCTGGATGAGATTCCCAGAGCTCAGCAGGCAGACAGGCAGGCAGGTCTGCCAGGTCACCCCCCCAACCCCAACCTAGGTTCTCAGCCTCTTCCTAAGCATCCTACTGATATGATATCAGCTTACAGTTTGTCTCAAGGCTTTGCCAACTCAAGAAATTCAAACTGTGATTTGTACCCCACACTGCAACTTATAAAGGGCTTTCGTGTAAAGGATCCTTTTTAATCTTTGCAACACATCTGTGACATACATGTCATCCCCATTTTATAGCCACAGAAACTAAGGTCCAGAGAGATTAGGTAACACTTCTGAGATCATCTGACGGGAAAGTGGCAACACCAGGTCTTGACTCCAGGTTGGAAACCCCTGCCACCACATCAGTGACAGAAGTGACTGAGAGCAAGGAGTTCAATAGCAACAGTGCTCCTGTGGGGCCCAGTGTGACCAAGCCAGGCTCCTGCCGATGCATGCAGAGGACAAACCCAGGGGCAGCAGCTGCACCTCCTGGTTAGAAAACAAGTCAAGGCAGAGGTGCAGTGGGTTAAGAATGTGACTGCAGTGGCTTGGGTTGCTGCAGAGGTACAGGTTCCGCCCCCAGCCCCATGCAGTATGTAAAAGGATCTGCCGTGGCCATAGCTGCAGCCTGAATTCAGTCCCTGGCCCAGGAACTTTCATATGCCATGGGTGTGGCCATAAAACAATTTTTTTAAAGAAAGAACAAAAAGGAGTTCCCGTCGTGGCACAATAGAAATGAATAGAACTAGGAACCATGAGGTTGCGGGTTCGATCCCTGGCCTCACTCCATAGGTTAAGGATCTGGCGTTGCCATGAGCTGTGGTGTAGGTCGCAGGCTCGGCTTGGATCCCGAGTTGCTGTGGCTGTGGCGCAGGCCAGCGGCTACCTTTCCGAATGGACCCCTAGCCTGGGAACCTCCATATGCTGAGGGTACAGCCCTAAAAGACAAAAAGATGAAAAAAAAAGAAGAAGAAGAAGAAAAACAAGTCAAGGCAGAGTCTGCAGACCCTGACTGCAAACACTGCAGGGTAATCCAGGAGTGAGAGTTCTGAGAAAGCATGGGGTGGGGAGCGGGATTCTGAGGACTTCCTGGAGAAACAGAAATGAGCTTTAGGCAGAGCAGGCCACTTCCTTTAGGACAGTGACTCACGTCTAATTTTCTCACACATCTCAGCACGGCTCTCAAGAGTGTAAGTTCCTTAAGGGAAACAACAACATCTTATTCATCTTTGATAGCCTTTCCCCCAACAGTGTCCGGCCCAGGATGAGGTATAGACATCAGTTCAGTGGAGCTTGGCAGGTGAAAAAGACAGTGATCCACTTAAGGAGAAAAAGGTGGAATCAGAGTGGAAGGAAGAGCCCAGCGGAGTGGAGAATGGATAATCTTCACGGAAGAGAATGAGCAGGACCATGAGGGGACAAAATCAAGGGCTTATGGGTAGCCGTGGAAGCTCAGAGGAGCGTGTGGGTGGTGAGAGGACTGCAGGAAGAAAGAGCCAGCTCTTGAGAGTCAGCAGGAGAATCCCAGAAAGGTAAGTCAGGAAGAAGTAAGACTTGAACAGAGGGAATAAAAACAGCCCAGAAATAGCAAACACCAAACAGCAGGCCCTCTGCTGAGGAAGCAGGAGGCTAGAGCCCCAGTAGGCAATTATTAGGGATTCATAAACATGGCAATTAAAGCAAGGAAAATAGAAGATGTCCACCACCAGTGTGCATCTGACCCCAGCAGGGCTGAGACTCAGCGGGAACACAGTCCCAAGCCTCCAGGCTGGCTGCTGAGTCCACACTTCCTCCTGCACTGGCTGGAAAAGTGGAGAAACCCAGAGTGCCCAGCCTCAGTTGCTAAGGGTGGTTCAGAGAATGAAGGCATCCCCAGAATCTGGCTTCTGCAAGCTTTCTCAGTCAGGATGGCCTTGGAAAAGACAGTGATTCTCGAGAGACCTCGGTGGAGGCCTGGCTGTTACTCCTGCCAGAGCACTGCCATGTAGCTTCCCCGCTCTTTACGTTAAGATCTAACGGTTTTTTTTTTTTTTTTTTTTTTTTTTGGAGTTCCCGTCGTGGCGCAGTGGTTAGCAAATCCGACTAGGAACCATGAGGTTGCGGGTTCGGTCCCTGCCCTTGCTCAATGGGTTAACGATCCGGCGTTGCCGTGAGCTGTGGTGTAGGTCGCAGACGCGGCTCGGATCCTGCGTTGCTGTGGCTCTGATGTAGGCTGGCGGCTACAGCTCCGATTCAACCCCTAGCCTGGGAACCTCCATATGCCGCGGGAGCGGCCCAAAGAAATAGCAAAAAGACAAAAAAAAAAAAAGATCTAACATTTTAATTGAAGATCTTTTAAGAAGTCTCTCCTGTTCTTTCTGCTAAGCAAGAGTTTCCTGCTTCAGTGTCTTCCAAAAGGCTCAAGACACAGCTTCCCACATCCTTTCCCATAAAGTCACCTGCCCAAACGGCTCTATCCCCTCTTGGAGAAGCCCAGACCCAGTCTCGCCCTGGGTGTCCCAAGCTCTATGGCAAGCGAAGCTCTGGCCTCCCAGTTGTCCTCTGCAGAGGTCCTCAGAATGTCTTCAGACCAGCAAGACAAAAACAAGTTCCTGCAGAGGCCAAGGACGCTAGGACTCCGGAGCCCTTTGGCAACTTTCCTTTCCCGACCCAAACCACCTGGTCTGAGGCCACGCCGTTGGTTCCTTCCAGATGTGCACCCACTGCGCGGAGATTATGCAGGGCCCAAGATGAGAACCCTTCCAGGTCAGGGAAAAGCCCGAGGGACAGGGGGACCGGGGCAGAGAGACGCCTGTACCTAGGCGGGCGCGGCGAGGCGGGAATCGAAGGTCCTGCCGGGTTCCCGCCGAGCAGGAAATTCCACCTGTTGACCCGGCGCCGCGACCACAAACCGGCAGAGGAGCTGCTCCCTCGGCCGACAGAAGCGCCGCGCTACTCCCCAGGCCCCCGATTCCCCGGGCCCTGTCCTCGCCCCCCGGCCCCCGCGTGTCCCGCCCAGATGCCCGCGCCGCCAGCGCTCGCCCACCTCCGGCCGCGAACTGTACTTGAGTCCCGCGCCGAGGCCCCCGAAGCCGCCAGCGCCCCTGCGCTCCCGGTCGCTCCTCATGGTCCCGTGGGCGGTGGGGCTCAGGCCATCGCCGCGGGGTCGGGGTCGGGGCGCGGGGCGGGCCTGGTTCCGGTCGCAGGTCCAGCGCGCCGGCCGCCGAGGTTCTTACCCGGCCCTTCCTGTCGCGCGCAGGTAGTTTCAGGGTGTGGCTCCCGGCCAGCCCCGCCCGCCGCGTCGCTGCACCTTCCCCTCCCCCCTCCCCCCTCCCCTCAGCCCGCGGGGCTCTCGGCCACCTCCTCCCCTAGGGAACCGGGAAGCTAGGCCACTGCCTGGAGGTGGTGGAGGAGCTGGGTGGGGCGACCTGTCTGGCGGTGGCCCTCTGCCCGCACCGTGCCCCGCTCACAGAACAGGCCCCCGGGAGATAGCGAGAAACAACAGCGAAACTTGGGAGTTCCCGGCCTGGCGCTGTGGAAATGAATCCGACTAGGAACCATGAGGTTGCAGGTTCGATCCCTGGCCTCGCTCAGTGGGTTAAGGATCCGGCGTTGCCCTCAGCTGTGGTGTAGGTTGCAGACGCGGCTTGGATCTGGCGTTGCTGTGGCTCTGGCGTGGGATGGCAGCAGCAGCTCGGATTAGACCCCTAAGCAGGTGCGGCCCTAAAAAGACAAAACAAACAAACAAAACAGGGAAACTTTTCCCCCACCCCCGCCCTTTTCCTCGCCTAGGTCCAGCCTTGGTTTCCCTCCCTCTCTTCCAGAGTCTTCAGTCTCTCCCGACCTTGCTCCACTTGTCCAGGTCTCAGTTCCGACCTACCTGTGGCCCAGCTTCCACCTCCAGCCACTGGCCCCCTCTCCCTCCTGGCAGGTAGCTGCCTCTCCTTCCTCCTTGTTGCTCCATGAGGGCCTCCCTGTGGCCTGCATCCGGCTCTCCCAGAGTTGCTCAACTCAGTGCCCTCTCAACTGCTCCCAGCCTCCTTCACCTGTTTGCAGCATCTGATACTGATTGACCCCAGCCTCAAATGTTCACCTTCCCTGGATTCTGGTCCTCCTTTCTGGCCCCTAAATGTCAGAGTTCCCAAAGCTCTCTCTCTTTTTTTTTCTCTACACTTTCTTGGCAACTCATCTAATGGCTTCAGGTAGGTTAAGTCCACTTTCCTAGCATTGACATGATGAGGAAGGGCCAATCCTGAATTAACAATTGCCTGGGGAGAAAAATTGCTTGGGAACTTCTCCTTTTGCTTTCTACTAGTGTTACGCATTTGCATTTAACAAATATCATTCAGTACAAGTTATATATTAAGCACTGTTCTTGATGCTGGGAAACAAGAGCAAGCAAAATAAAAACTCCTGCTTTGGAGTTCCCTTGTGGCTCAGGAGGTTAAGGATCCCGTGTTGTCACTGCTGTGGCTCAAGTTAGATACCTGGCATGGAAACTTCCACAGGCCCCTGGCACGGCCAAAAAGAAAAAAGAAAAGAAAAGAAAAGAAAAACAGCAAAAGAGAAACAATCAGCAAGGCCCAGACTCCCTTCCCAGACTTGGCCGTCTTGCACCATTTTCTCCTGTTATATTAT
Source organism: Phacochoerus africanus (assembly GCF_016906955.1). NCBI lineage: Eukaryota > Metazoa > Chordata > Mammalia > Artiodactyla > Suidae > Phacochoerus > Phacochoerus africanus. The sequence continues at coordinate 56,441,558 of NC_062554.1, read as the reverse complement.
CATTCTCCTAGGCTCAAAACCTTGGAATCATCTTTGACTCTCCAACCCTCAACCCTTACATTTCCTACGTAATTTGTTCCAGACTCAGTTGAGCCCTTCACTTAAGTAGCTGAGGTGTGTAAAACCCCTTTTTCCTCCCCTATTAGGAGACCCCACTTGAAGCTCTTGCACGTTGCCTGGATTAGTGTAAGAAGGAAATGCATCTCCTGCCCCCAGTTTGTGGTCCTCTAATCTCTCCTACACAGGGCAACCAGGTTACTCTTCCTAAATCACAGCATCTTTAAAACCTGAGTGTTGGGAGCTCCCGTCATGGCTCAGGGGAAACGAATCTGACTGGTATAGAACACAGGTTCGATCTCTCACATCCCTCAGTGGGTTAAGGATCCGGCAGATATGGCTCAGATCCTTGGTTGCTGTGGCTATGGTGTAGGCTGGCAGCTGCAGCTCCAATTCGACCCCTAGCCCAGGAATCTCTACATGCCACCAGTGCAGCCCTAAAAAGAAAAAAAAAACAAAAAAAACCCCTCAATGTCTCCTGGATCAAATCCAGCAGCCTTCCCTGGCTTTCACCATGTGATCTGTCTTCCTTTGCACACTTGCCTCCCAGCCATCTTATTAAGACCCCTCCTCTGCAGCTAGAGTTTTCCACATCGTCTTCTTTCCTAATGCTTCTTACCCACTGGGAAGCCCTTCTCCTTCATACTCTTACCTTGCACATTGGGACAAAGTCACCTGCACTCTAGTCATTCGTGTTCGTCACTGTTTCTAGCTCTCTGCCTTTTGGGAACAGGCTAGGATTTGAAGTTAGGTATGGCCATAGGAGTAGCCGTAAGCAGGGAAAGGTTAAATGTCAAATGATACACTCCTCTTCCAGGCAGGAGCCCAAGGAAACAATGCACAATCCCCATGCCCCCCTTTCCCTGGCAAGGGGATCCTGGAAGCACATATTGAGAAAAGACAAGATCCCCATCACTCTGTAGCCTTAGGTGGCTGCAGTGAGCAGAGGCTCCTATGGTGTGATGTGATATGTAGTATAAATGAGAGATAAGCTTCTAGAATGTTAAGCCACTGAGAGTTGAGGTTTGTTTGTTATTGCAGCAAATCTAGCCCATCCTGACTGATATATTACCTCCTCCAAGAGATTTTCCTTCCCTCTAAATCAGAACTAGGCCTGTTTGTACCTCCCTTGTGGAATTTTCACCTTTTCTTTGCATTTCTGTCCATGTCTTATTTACCTTTGAATCCTCAGAGCCTAGCACACTGACTGGCACAATAAATTATGTCCATTAAATACACAGAAAATAAGTTTGCCACCTACCATCAAATGAAGCATCTGAAAGCTATATAGAGGGGTTCCTGCTGTGATGCAAAAGGATTATCTTCATCCTGGGAGCCTTGGGACCCATGTTCAATCCCTGGCCCAGCACAGTGGGTTAAGGATCCAGCATTGCTACAGCTGTGGCTTCAGTAACAATTGCAGCTCAGATCTGATCCCTGGCCCAGGAACTCCATATGCTGTGGGGTGGCCAATAAAAGAGAGAGAGAGAAAAAAAAAAAGCTAAGTAGAAGATAGCAGAAAATAATTTTCTGTGTATTGGGTCAAAGTCACCTATGGAACTTCATAGGTCCTGCCTTGGTACTATAGTTACCAATGACACAAATACCCTTTAATTTGTGTGGATGATTGAAAGTAAGCTAGATCCAAAGTAACATCAAGGAGAGGGCCTGCATGGCTCCAAAACTTGCTGCTCTGCTACAAAAGAGTGTCTCATTTGTCTTCCAGAGTCCTAGAGCATCCTCTTTTATCTTATGGAGCTGTGACTGCCTTGCAGGTAGAAGGCACTCCGTGCTGTCATCTGAATGCTGTGCTCATGTGGTGCATTTGCTGGGATTCCAGTTTAAGAAGAAGCGGTGCAAGCCAAGACGCTCCCCCTGGCACTGTGTCCTGTCAGCTTGCTGAGTGCACGCCACGTGTGACAGGGGAAGATGTGTAACCACATGTCCTTATGGTACACCCATTTGGTTTAATCCTCATAAAATTGTGATATGTGAAGTCAGTGCTTGTATTCCTGAATTATAATTGAAGACACCCAAAAGCAGAAACCTAAAAGGATTGTCACACTCCTAAGGGGTAAACAGCCAGGTTGTCACACTCCTAAGGGGTAAAGCCAGACTCAACTCCAGATGTCAGCCTGAAGCCTGTGTCAATTTGCTGCAATGATCAACTCCTGCAATCTCCATCGTCAACTTCCTCCTCCCCTACAAGCGCTCTCTCCCACTGCCATCCCTCGGGGAAGTCCTTCTTTTCCTGCCTCTAGGGCCCTGTCCACTGGGCCCCCTCAGCCATTTCAACTACTCCAATGTCTTTGGGGCCAGAGCCACTTAGAGGATGTACATGTAGACCTGGCCAACTGGCTTCAACCAGTGATGATGTGGGAGGGGGTGGGGCCACATCAGGTAGACCCAGCCCAAGTTAAAATCCCCAAGCTTGGAGTTCCCTTCATGGCTCAGCGGTTAAAGAACCAGACTACAATCCATGAGGATGCGGGTTTGATCCCTGGCCTTGCTCAGTGGGTTAAGGATCTGGTGTTGCCGTGAGCTGTGATGTAGGTCTCATGTATGGCTGGGATCCCACATTGCTCTAGCTGTGGCCTAGGCCAGCAGCTGCAGCTCCAATTCAACCCCTAGCCTGGGAACCTCCGTATGCCACAGATGCAGCCCGTAAAAAATAAAATAAAACGTCTAAAAAATATAGTGAAAACAGTGGACAAATCAAGGTGAAGCAGATCGTGCCAGGCCTGCAGGCAAATCCTAGTCTTGAGAGAACCAGTCTACAGACAAGGTAAGTGGGAGAGATTTACAAGGACTTCCCATCTTGGCTCAGCAGTAATGACTCTGACTAGTATCCATGAGGTTGCAGGTTTGATCTCTGGCTTTGCTCAGTGGGTTAAGGATCTGGTGTTGCCATGAGCTGTGATGTAGGTCACAGATGTGGCTTGGATCCCTTGTTGCTATGGTGGTGGCATAGGTCAGCAGTTACAGGTCTGACTGAACTCCTAGCCTGGAAACCTCCATATGTCATGGGTGAGGCCCTAAAAAGCAAAAAAAAAAAAAAAAAAAAAAGGCGGGGAGAGCAAACTGAACCAATTAGGGAAACATCATCTATGAATGTATCATAATCTTCAAGGTTTGTATATTTGACACCTACTGGCACTTCGCTGTGGAAGGTAAACATGCCCTTTCTAAATACCAGTGTTTAGTAGCCACGAGGAAATTCCACCTTCTCGCCCCCATGATGCCCACCTGTGCCCCTGGCATCTTTCCCATGTCACCCCACCACACTTGTTCTCCTTCTCCCAGGGAAATCCAAATTCAACTAAAATGTCATGTCTGTGGAACTTTCTCAGGCATAGTTCATCTCTCCTTCCTCGGTTCCCCCAGAAAACTGGTACCCTCCTCAAGTAGAGCTTACACTCCAAGGCTTTTTTTTTTTTTTTTTTTTGCTTTTTAGGCACATGGAGTTTCCCAGGCTAGGGGTCAAAATGGAGCTGCCAGCCTACACCACAGCCACAGCAACACCAGATCCAAGCAGTGTCTTTGACCTGTACTGCAGTTCATGGCAACACCAGATCCTCAACCCACTGAGCAAGGTCAGGGATCGAACCTGCTTCCTCATGGTTACTAGTGAGATTCGTTTTCACTGAGCCATGACAGAAACTCTTCCAAGGCGTTTTGATTTTCCAGGTTGCAGGTTGCAGGCCATGAAGGTGGCAGGTTGCAGGTTGCAGGCCATGAAGATGGCAAGCATGTCAGCCTCTTAAGCCCTTGCTTAGGCTTCTGCTCTTAGGTGTCTTCACTTAAACTTCAGCAATAAAAGCACTGACCTCACGTATCACAATTTTATGAGGATTAAACCAAATGGGTGTACCATAAGGACATGTGGTTACACATCTTCCCCTGTCACACGTGGCGTGCACTCAGCAAGCTGACAGGACACAGTGCCAGGGGGAGCGTCTTGGCTTGCACCGCTTCTTCTTAAACTGGAATCCCAGCAAATGCACCACATGAGCACAGCATTCAGATGACAGCACGGAGTGCCTTCTACCTGCAAGGCAGTCACAGCTCCATAAGATAAAAGAGGATGCTCTAGGACTCTGGAAGACAAATGAGACACCCTTTTGCAGCAGAGCCATGCAGGCCCTCTCCTTGATATTACTTCAGATCTGGCCATCTTAGTAAAGGCCTTCGATACCTGTTTAGAGAAACAATTCTAAAGACATCACTGATTTCTTTTTCCTTGTCTCACCCACCCACAAACAACAGATATGTTAGTTCTACCTCCAAAATATATTTGGGATCTATCTACTCTTTCCTTTCCTACAAGATCTGCCTGTTTTAAGCAACCATCGTCTCCTCCCTGGACTATACATGGCCTACTGGAGTGCTGTCTTCTCCCAATGGGCCCCTCTCCCATCCGTTGAGATTACAGTGTGAGATCCCTGGTACTGCAGCACCTGCCTCTCCAAACACAAAGCTCCTGAGGACGAGGAGCAGTATCTGCTAGTTCCCCAGCTCACACTCAGTAAGCATTTCCTAAGCTTTTATTTATTTATTTATTTATTTTGGCTATTTTGGGCCATACCAGTGTCATACGGAAGTTCCCAGGCTAGGGGTCAAATCAGAGTGGCAGCTGCCAGCCCTCACCACAGCCCAGCAACATGGGATCCGAGCCACATCTGTGACCTGCACCACAGGTAATACCACTGAGCAAGGCCAGGGATCGAACCTGGGTCCTAATGGATACTAGTTGGGTTCATAAGCCACTGAGCTACAGTGGAAACTCCCTCTTAAGCTCTTTTAAAACAAAAGGAATAAGTGAAAATATTTTCCAGTTTTCCATCATCACTTGCAATTTTTATGGCTAAATGCAGCACAAATATAGAACACAGCATAAAATAAATATACAGCTTGCTGGACGTTCTACAGCAACACCTGGTCATCACCACCAGAAATGTGTCAGCACAGCCCACCCCTGCACCCTCCACGTGCCTGTCCCCAAAACAACCCTACTGCCCTCACTGAGTAGCCATGCTATTGACCTCTACAGGGATTACTTTCCCGTTTTTCTTTATATGGTTTCATCATCCAGGCCTCAATCTCTGCTAAATCTGAGCTTCATCCGCAATCTACACGCAGCGTGTGGCAACACTTAATTGTTAACCCACTCAGCGAGGCCTTGGATCAAACCTGCATCCTCATGTATACGAGTTAGGTTCTTTTTTTTTTTTTTTGCCTTTTCGCTTTTTTGCCTTTTGGGGCCATGGCACATGGCGGTTCCCAGGCTAGGGGTCCAGTTGGAACTATGGCCACCGGCCTACACCAGAGCTACAGCAACTTGGGATCTGAGCCATGTGTGTGACCCACACTATACCTCACAGCAATGCTGGATCCCTAACCCCCTAACCCACTATGCAAAGCCAGGGATTGAACATGCAGCCTCATGGATGCTAATCAGTTTCGCTAACTGCTGAGCCACAACGGGAACTTTCATGGGTCAGATTCTTAACCTGCTGAGCCACAATGGGAATTCCACTGAGAGTCCTTCTCATGTCTTTGTTTTTTGTTTTTTGGTTTTTTTTTTTAAGTCCTATCTCCTTTATTAAATGAAGGCAACAGGTACAATTTTCTCATTAGAGTTCAGTGAATTTGCCCTTAATGGAGTTTTTGTCAACTTTCCAGCTCACAAACAACAGAATGCTCTAGCTAATTTGAGTGGGGAAAGGGAGGAAATTATTAAAAGTGTCTTAGGAAGCTCAAGGAGTCTCTGGGAGGGTGGAGAGGCAAGAAGGGAGGAGACACAGCCAGAAACAAGGCCAGCCATACCTCAAGGCTGCCTGGGAAGCCCCCTACTCCCGTCCCGGGGAGACTGACCCTGGGCACCAGGAGTGCTACCCTGTAGCCTGGAAGCTGCGTGCCTCTGCTGTCACTATAACCAGATTGGCCTGTTTGTTCTTTGTTCTCTAAGTTCCCTGGAAGTGATTCTCATTGATGACCCTAAGTGACACCTCTGTCCTTCCCACAAGCCAGCTGAGAAGTCTCATTATGTTCCTGCCTGGTGTAGATGGGGCACATAACATGGAAATCCTCCCAAAAGCCTCCTTGCCTGCCCGCTTGCATCTCTCCCAAGTGTCCCATCTTAATAAATCTATGTCTTGCCTATAAAAAAGAAAGAGGAAGGAAGGAAGGAGGGAGGAAAGAAAGGAAGAAAGGAAGGAAGGAGAGAGGAAAGGAAGGAAGGAAGGAAGGAAGGAAGGAAGGAAGGAAGGAAGGAAGGAAAAAGAAAAGAAAAGAAAAAAGAAAGGAATCCTCCCAGCACAGGAACACTGTTCCAGGCTCCCTGCTGTCCACAGATGGATGGGCGAATGCGGATATTCTGAGCTGGTAGTCTGGGAGCGTGGCCTTGCAGCCTTTCTGGACATGCATTTTATTTCCTGGGCCCGGATACCTGTTGCTCTGTTGAGCATCACTGAGAATTCCTGTCCCATCTATATCATCGTCACTTCATATCATCCCTCCTTCTGTCTGATATTTGTAGCTACTCCCTGAGCCATGGTGCTGCATGGGGCCTATGGGGGCTATTTAAAAGTCAAAGTACCTGATGTATTTGCTTACAATTTTGAATCCAGTGCTTACATACCAGGTTAAAGGAACTTTAGGTTTTTGTTGTTGTTGTTTTTTTGCTTTGTTTTTTTAGGGGCTGCACCAGCGGCATATGGAAACTCCCAGGCTAGGGGTCAAATCGGAGGTACAGCTGCCAGCCTACACCAGAGCCACAGCAACTTGGGATCCAAGAGGCATCTGTAATCTACACCACAGCTCATGGCAACACCGGATCCCCAACCCACTGAGCAAGGCCAGGGATCGAACCTGCATCCGCATGGATACTAGTCGGATTCATTTCCGCTGAGCCACAACAGGAAGTTTCAGTCAAATAATGTAAATAAATGTTTGTGTGGCTTCAAAAGATTCTTGCAACGTATTATCTTCCCTCCAAGCACAGAGCAAAAAATGACAAGATTGACATTTCTGTTCCAAGTACAAACTCTTCAATGGCCATGTTATTGGGTTAAAACAATCTGATAAGAAGTTGGTTAAAAAAAAGTTTTATAGTATCAAGACCATGGACTTACCCTGTACATTAATAATGACATTCCTCACTCTAAGTGTATGTCGGGGCTGGAGACATTAACGAATATTATGAGGCCAACATGATTAATGACACTTAGAACATGTAGATAAGCCACCACCATTTTTTCAATGCTTAAAACTATGCAATGCTTAATTTTGTAATTTACAAAATTTCATTAAGGAATGATAAATATACAGCTTGAGGTTCTTAATTAAATGCCAAAGACAAAAAACCATAAGCAATTGCAGGATCACTTTTCTTGCCACAGGAAAAAAAGGCTAAAATAATACATAAAAGCAACGTGGCAGCAGTATAATCCATTCTCCTGTCAGCAAGTGCTGTTGGAAGATGACAAATTTGAAGAAACTAGCAAAAAGCCATGTTGAGAGTGTGGGAAATTTGGATGAAACTTGAAACATAGAAGTATGTTTCTATTATAGCCCAGTTTATGGTATAATATTTGCCAATGGTTTTAATCATGAGAAACACAAATACTTTTTTAGAAGGGGTGCACCTCCAACATACAGAAGTCCCAGGGCCAGGGATCAAACCCGCGCCACCACAGTGACAATGCCAGATCCTTACCCTACTGTGTCACCAGGAAACTCCACAAATACTATATATATATATATATATATATATATTTATACATCTATCTATCTATCTAATCTTTTTGGTGCCTTGTGTACTGCAGAAGATGTTTTCAGCAAATAATACTACCTTCCATTCATGTCTGTACTGGGCAATGGTATAGCTTTATGATCTTTACCTGTGATCACTCACTCCTAACCCAACCGGGTAAGTGCTATCACCACCTCCATTTTTTTCCGATGGAAAAATCAAGGCACAGGGCCCTTCAACAACTTCCTCAAGGTCACCCAGCCAGTAGGTGGCCAAATTAGGAAAATAATCAGGCGGTTTGGCTTTAGAATTCCCATTTGTAACATTACAGCTGCTTCTTCTATTGTATTCATATTTTGTGGGAAAGAATGTAGTTTGAAAAATCTGGGAAAATGTAATGCTAATAGATTGGCTGCTTTAACTGGAGTAAAAAAAAAAATACTTCCAGATAAAGTTTGGTAGTGGAAATCCTAAGTGCAGGAAATGCTGCAAAATGGCTCCAACCAGTGTAGTTATTTTGATAAGAATTAAGAACAGGGGTTCCTGTTGTGGCTCAGTGGTTAACGAGCCCAACCAGTATCCATGATGACCTGGGTTCGATCCCTGGCCTTGCTCAGAGGGTTAAGGATCTGGCGTTGCCATGAGCTATGGTGTAGGTCACAGACACGGCTTGGATCCCGAATTGCAACTGTGGTTGTAGACCGGCAGCTACAGCTCCTATTCCCTCCCCCCCAGCCTGGGAACTTTCATATGCTGCAGGTGTGGCCCTAAAAAGACAAAAAAAAAAAAAGAATTTAGAACATTTAGGGAGTTTCCTTATGGCTCAGTGGGTCAAGGATCGGGTGTTGTCACTGCTGTGGCTCTGGTTACAGCTATGGCACGGGTTCAATCCCTGACTTGGGAACTTCTGCATGCTGTGCAGCCAAAAAGGGAAAAAAAATTTACATATGATAGAATCTTTGCAATATTTTAAAATAAGATTGGGAGTTCCTGTCGTGGCGCAGTGGTTAACGAATCCAACTAGGAACCATGAGGTTTCGGGTTCAGTCCCTGGCCTTGCTCAGTGGGTTAAAGGATCCCGCATTGCTGTGGCTCTGGCATAGGCCAGTGGCTGCAGTTCTGATTAGACCCCTAGTCTGGGAACCGCCATATGCCGTGGGAGCAGCCCTAGAAAAGGCAAAAAGACAAAAAAAATAAACAAATAAAATTGGACATCACCAAGAAAACGTTTTACACTTGCAAGAAGATTCATCTTGTGACAAAGTATTTAGAATTGTTGAACTTAAAGATGTTATATTGGCTTTTGTTTTTTAAGCTAAAAGCACCTATTTCCATTTGTTTTTTTCTAAAGAAACCTATGCTATGGAGAAATTTGAAAACCAACATTTGCGAAAGGTTTTCCATTAGAAGATAATTCTGCTGTCAAAAGTGATGTCTCATCTGAATGATTTGTATACTTGGAAATAAAATTTATAGCTAGGACAGGAAATGTATTTATTCATTTATTTTAAAATTTTACTACCGTATAGTTGACTTACGGTATTGTGTTAAAATTTAGTTAGTGCTATTAACAGGCTTAGTCAAGGATGACTTCTCCCATTCCAGTCTGTTTTTACAAGGTGTCTCTTCCGGCTTTTGAAAAAAAAAGGGAGTTGCTGTCGTGGCTCAGCAGAAACGCATCTGACTAGTATCTGTGAGGACACAGGTTCAATCCCTGGCCTTGCTCATTGGGTTAAGGATCCAGTGTTGCCGTGAGCTGTGGTGTAGGTCATAGATGAGGCTCGGACCTGGTGTTGCTATGGGCTGTGGGGTTGGCCAGCAGCTGCAGCTCTGATTCAACCCCTAGCCTGGGAACTTCCATATGCCACAGGTGCAGCCCTAAAAAAAGACAAAAAAAAAGCTCTATTGTGATAGATATTGACATACATAAACTGCACATATCAGAAGTGTATAATCTGATAAGTTTGACACACGTCATACTCATATACTGCTGAAATTATCACCATAGTCAAGAACTCTTGCAGCTTTCAGAGCCCTGAAATACAATGAAACAAACAGAACTTAGAGCCATATTTTCCAATTTTTTTTTTCTTTTTTGGCCACTCCATGGCTTATGGAAGTTCCTGGGCCAGGGATCAGATCCAAGTTGTAGTTGTGAGCTATGCCACATCTGCAGCAATGCCGAATACTTAACCCACTGTGCCAGGCCAGCACTCCAGAGACACTGCCCATCTTATTGTGCCACAGCAGGAACTCCAGAACCAGATTTGCTAATCACTCTATTTCAAAGTGTTGGAGCATAATTTAAAAATAAGAAGGTTGAGGGAGCATAGCTCACCGTTCCTTCAGCTCATGGTGACGTTCTTCCGGAAAGGGGAGGGGAGAAACTTCACAGGGGAGAAACTGACAAACACACCCAGGCAGGTAATCAAGGCCAAGATCAACAGTGACAATCATGGTGACAGTTTGTCCACTGGATATGGTGTGATGAACATGGTACTTGGCTGTGGACTTTCTCCCCAGTAACACACAGCCCCCAGGGTTTAGAAGAAAAGCATCCAACCCATCCTGGAAGAGGATCATCCCACATGTCTGATCCGTACCTCTCACAACTTTCAAAATCATTGAAAACAAGGAAAGTCTGAGGAACTGCAAACACAGTTAAATGTGTGATATCCTGGGATAGAAAAAGGATAGTAAAATCAAAGGAAATCTGAATAAACTATGGACTTTAGTTAGAAAGAGGAAATAGAGGCAATCACTTTGCTTGCACTAAAATTAATAATATTTTACTTGACCCAAAAGACTTTGTACCTTTAGTAAATGATAACTTTTTTTTTTCTTCCTTTTTATAGCTGGCCACACTGTATACGGAAGTTCCTAGGCTAGGAGTCAAATCCAAGCTGCAGCCGCCAGCCTTTGCCACAGCCACAGGAGTGCAAGATCTGAGCCACATGTGCGACCTATACCACAGCCTGCTGCAGCACCGGATCCTTAACCCACTGAGTGAGGCCTGGGGTTGAACTGGCATCCTCATGGACACTATGACAGGTTCTTAAACCACTGAGCCACAATGAGAACTCCTCTTCATATTTTTTAATGCTTTCCAAGTTTCTTTTTTCACCACATCTGTGGCATGCGGAAGTTCCCGGGCCAGGGGTTGAAACCACGCCACTGTAGAGATGCCAGACCCTTAAACTGTTGAGCCACCAGGGAACTCCTCGAGTTTCTATTTATGACAGTGTATGTATGTAATGTTTCAATAACTCTATCCATAGGGCATATATTAAAAAGGATTTATTGATGGTGGTTGCTGCTTTAATCAGTTACTGACTTCAGTATTTTAAGTTCAATTAGACCTGGGTTTGACTTGTCTGAGAACCCCTCAAGATTTCCCAAGAAGCCATGCCCATTTCAAGAATTCTGGGGAAAAAAAAACATATATATATTTTGCTTTTTAGGGCCGCACCTGCAGCATATGGAAGCTCCCAGGCTAGGGGTCTAATCGGAGATGTCGCTGCCGGCCTACCACAGCCACAGCCACTCGGGATCTGAGCTGAGTCTGTGACTTACACCACAGCTCACTGCAATGCTGGATCCCTGACCCACTGAATGAGGCCAGGGGTTGAACCTGTGTCCTCATGGATACTAGTCGGATTTGTTTCCGCTGAGTCACAATAGGGACTCCTGAGAAAAACATTTTTAATTGGTTAGGTCTCATCCTGTTCCCTGGGTACCTGGGCCACTCTCCATGGGAATGCACAGTGTTCTGGGACTGTGAGGGGGACCCAGTGCCCACAGAGGTTAGGAGAGTCACCATTTCCCCTATTCATTCTAGGTTACAAGGCAAGGTACTGGCTCTCCCTGTTTTATAAGGATCACTTCACCCTTTGTCCCAGGAAAGAACTTACTGCCTGTCCCACACACAGGCTTTGGCTGTGCTGAGTAGCATGGTATCTGGTGGCCCAGTTTCCACTGTGAAGAGCAGGGAGTTAGCCACAAGGGCCCTCTGGTTCCTTCCATCCTTTTTTTTTTTTTTTTTTTTGCCCATGTCCACTTTTTTTCTTTCGTCTTTTTGCCTTTTCTAGGGCCACTCCCATAGCATATGGAGGTTCCCAGGCCAGGGGTCTAACTGGAGCTGTAGCCACCAGCCTATGCCAGAGTCACAGCAACGTGGGATCTGAGTCGCGTCTGCGACCTACACCACGGCTCACGGCAACACTGGATCCTTAACCCACTGAGCAGGGCCAGGGATCGAACCCGTGTTCTCATGGTTCCTAGTCGGATTTGTTAACCACTCTGCCACGATGGGAACTCCCCCACAATGTGATGTAAGGCAGTGTGTTCCTTTGGAGGAGACCCTGGGCCTCCCCAAATCGTAGCGATTCATCATATCCCAATCTGCTTCCTGAATCAGAGAATCAGTGTCCCAGCAACTGAAACCAGAGATTACCAGGACACCTGCACAGGCTGACTCAACCACCAGGTTCTGGTTTGTAACTGAGAGCAGATGAGGAGGTAGGAGGACCTCACACCAAAGTCCGCTGGGAACTACCGGCCCCTGAGGCTGCCAGCAAGATGGGCAGGGCCACATTCCCCAGAGGTTAGGGCTGAGTCACCACGGCAGAAACCAGCAGATGAGTGAGTGGCCCTCAGGACCCTGGGAGAAGCTGCCACCAGGGAGCAGAGTGGAGCTGGTCTAGGGCAAGGCCTGCCAGGGGGTCTCTGCCTTTTATACATTTCCATGGGCACTTAATTTCAAAATGAGAAAACCGGAGTTCCCATCGTGGCGCAGTGGTTAACGAATCCGACGAGGAACCATGAGGTTGCGGGTTCAGTCCCTGCCCTTGCTCAGTGGGTTAAGGATCCGGCGTTGCCGTGAGCTGTGGTGTAGGTTGCAGACGCGGCTCAGATCCCGAGTTGCTGTGGCTCTGGCGTAGGCCGGTGGCTACAGCTCCGATTCAACCCCTAGCCTGGGAACCTCCATATGTCGCGGGAGCGGTCCAAGAAATAGCAACAACAACAACAACAAAAAAAAAAGACAAAAAAAGACAAAAAAAAAGAAAAAACATATCTCCATGTAGCTTCTATAGATATTTAGATGAAGAGCTCTCCATCAATCCAGGCTGAGGGTGACACGCGAGTGCCATTGCCAGAATCTAACTCAGCTCCCCTTGCACTGACCTGGCGGGGTAGTGAATTGTACTACAAGGATCTCACTGACGCTATCAACAGTGGTGTCGGAGCGGACACCAGTTCTACGCACTGGCCAGCTTGTGGTGTGGCTCCCAGGACCCACTGTCTTCCAGGACTGACGTCCACACTGAGCAAGGGGGTGACAATGACCATTGGGCTTGGAGCTCTGCTTTGTGCTTCCCAGTGGGAGGACCTCAGATTTCTGTAAAATCATAGCCATGCTATAAAATGAAGACAAGTAGATGAGGCACTGCATACAAAGCAGCCAGCCGATGGCAGGGGCTAACATCAATGAAGCTGGTCTGTTCGATTTGGAATTGAATCATAAGGAATGTGGATCCACACTTGGCAGGTTATCCTGCAGAGGGTTAAGTGAAAACACTCTTCAGAACCTTCTGGCAGAAAGTGGCTTCAAAAAATGACGTTTCGTCTTTTTCATGACCTTCCTGGTAGCGAGTTGTGAGGCCAGTGCAGGAGGGTGGGGCAGATGGGGAAATGCTGATTGCTATGGAGAACCAGCCTGTTCAACTGGTTTGTCCCAAGGTGCTTCCTGGCCAGCAGCTCATAAAATGCACACTCCCCACCCCAGAGTTTCTGATGTGGCACAGTGGGTTAGGAATCTGACTGCCGTGGCTTGGGTCACCGCAGAGGCACAGGTTCAATCCCTGGCCCAGCACAGTGGGTTAAAGAATCCAGCATTGAACCAGCGGCAGCATAGGTTGCAGCTGCAGCTCAGATTTAGTCCCTGGCCTGGGAATTTCCATATGCCACTGGTGCGGTCGTTTAAAAAAAAAAAAAAAAAGCCACTCCCTATCCCAGTATCTAAAGAAAATTGATGCACCGTATATGCACACATGACATTTATACATATACATGCATGTGTATGCAGTGTAAACTTAACTGCAGTAAACTAGGGTGAGGACTCTAAGATTAACCCCTGATTTTACTCATACACATAGGCAGACTTAGATCACTGAAAGCAGGTGTTAGATAAACAAACCTCCTTCAATGAGAAAACAGTGCCTCCTAGTGGCAGATTATTTAAGAAACTCAGAAATGGAGCCTACAAACCTTTTTCTAAAAACTCAGCCACAAGCTCCACTCACTGTTTCCAGGATCAAAAGGAAAAGTCTCATATTTATAATTACATTTTGCTGCACCAAACTCTTGACTTATTTAAGCTAATCGTGTACTTTTTTTTTTAGGGCCACACTTGCAGCATTTGGAGGTTCCCACACTAGGAGTCCAAATGGAGCTGTAGCTGCCAGCCTACTCCACAGCTCAAGACAACGCCAGATCCTTAACCCACTGAGTGAGGCCAGGGATCGAACCCGCGTCCTCATGGATGTTAGCTGGGTTCACTAACTGCTGAGCCACAATGGAACTCCGTACTTTATTCTTAAATTTGATCAAATGTACGATCACTATACATTAACAGGAATTTACTGGAAGTCAATCATAAGCTCAGATGGATGTCATCATAAAAAGAAGCATTATAAAGCAAGCAGCTCTTAAATAAAATTTAAAAATACAAATACAATATTCACCAGAAAGGCTGAAGAAAGGCAAAGCAGCCACCTGGATTACAGACTAAACCTAAGGAAAAAAGAGCAACCAGGGAGGTCCAAAGTATAACCAATTAGAACTTTAGAAAACAAAGTCATTACAGAAATAATGAGACTATTCCTCAGAGATCAATAAAAGATACCGACCTTGAGGTTGAAGGCACTTTCCCTCTTACTTTTTTTAAAATTTTTTTATTTTTTAGGGCCGCACGTGCGGCATATGGAGGTTCCCAGGCTAGGGGTTGAATCGGAACTGTAGCTGCCAGCATATGCCACAGCCACAGCCACTCAGGATCCGAGCTGCGTCTTTGACCTATACCACAGCTCACGGCAACACTGGATCCATAACCCACTGAGCAAGGCCAGGAATCGAACCTGCAACCTCATGGATATCAGGTTCATTAACCACTAAGCCATGATGGGAACTCTACCCTCTTATTTTTTGAAAGAAAAATGGAATTCAAGCCCAAGAGTCCAGCTCATCTGACCAAGTGCAGCCTCCGCCGGGCAGTCGGCGACCCTCCTGGGAAGGAAGCCACCCACCATGCCGGGCCAGAGGTTTAAACCATCATCATGATGAATGCTGGCCAATAAAGCAAAGAGTCTTGGTGGAAGTTAAAGTTATTTATTGATGTGTTTAGACTCTGTACATTCTCCACAGATCAGATTAAAGAGTTTTGTGGGTGAAGTTTATCTGTGCACAGTGGGAAGAGACATGGACAGGGTAAAAGGGAGGGGGAAAAAAAAACAGTCACAGGGAAATAGAAAAAAAATACACCACAGGTTACCAGAACCTTCAGAATTAAAAAAAAAAAAAAAAAGAAAAGAAAAAAAGAAAAGAAGCAGTCGTGAGCATCAACAATCAACTATACAAGCATCACAGAGACTCATGTGAAGGAAACAAAATCTTCGAAGGTTTCCATGGGGTCTACGGACCATCTCATGTACAGCTCAGAACATCCATCTCCTGGGGTCTCGGGCCCCTTACTGCTGTCTTCTCTGCATGATGGGGACAGCGGGGGTTGATGCCTTCGGAGGGGGGTATGTCCAAAGAGGAAAACAGCACATCTGGATATTACGTGGGAGGGGAGTGAATAGTAAAAAGCTACAGTGAGTCAACGGCAGACGGTGGAAGAACGTCATGTACAAACTACAGGCTAATCTCTGCGGAAGAGCTGGATTCAGAAGGAACACGATGGTGGCCTTAATCGGTGTACACAGGGCTTGTTGCAAGATGCTGGAACTCAAATGCTCACTTTGAGCGCCTCCTTGGTGATGGGACTTGTGTGGAGACACCCCGGTATCTAGAGGTGGGAGCACCAGACTTCCAAGAAACTGGTCCTTCAAAGGAATTTTGAGAGGGGAGCCTGATGAGCTGCAAGGGTCAATGATGGCTCCTATTTCAGGTAGCTCCTCAGCAACGTTCTGAAAGCTCATTTAAAAGGGAATACTGCCTCTTCCTTTTCCAATATAAAAACCAGGACAGTGAGCCTTAAAGGGCAGATTTATACAATGCAGCTGGAACAAACGGCCTGCATAGAGCATGTACAGTCTATCACTGAAAAATCAACATTTGCCATTGCTACGGAGAGCACGTGTGAGACAATACAATAGAAGTGGGATTCCTGATTAATTTAAAAAAGAAAACTACATCAGTCAAATATCTGCAATAGATCATTTTTTCATTTCATTTAAGGTTTATATATCATATATTGTTATATTAACATTTTTTTTCACCCATTTAAAAGAATGGAGATTGTGATTCTACAGTAGTACTTTACAGTCTTAATGATCCAGGAGGTCTGAGTGTAAGATGAATCCTCTGGAAGTAACTGTTGGTCAGTAGTCAATCCAAAACTTGACCTCTGCTGCCCTCCTCACCCCCACCCACTGCAACCGGGTGCCGCACTTCTCCTGCTTAAATCTGCATCTGCTCCAGGTATTTGTAGGTCGGGTTTTCATAACCATGGTTCTGCATCTTGTTCAGGTGACGTTCTTCTGGGGTGAGCATTGGGTCGACCTGGAGGAACAAAGGTGAGGGACCATTGCGTAAACTTAAGAGAACTTTCCGAGAGACCTGAGCTGTACTTACTGCAGGATCGCCTGGGACCTAAAACCAGTCCAGTGGCCCAATTCCACTGGGCGGACCAAACAAGAGCAGGCAGAGGCGAGAGAAAAGAATAGGGTCAAGAGTGCCCGTCGTGGCGCAGCGGAAATGAATCCGACTAGGAATCACGAGGTTGCAGGTTCCATCCCTGGCCTTGCTCAGTGGGCTAAGGATCCGGTGTTGCCATGAGCTGTGGTGTAGGTCACAGATCAGCTCAGATCTGATGTTGCTGTGGCTCTGGTGTAGGCTGGCAGCTACAGCTCTGATTGGACCCCTAGCCTGGGAACCTCCATATGCCACGAGTGCAGCCCTAAAAAGTGAAAAAAAGAAGAGGGTCAGAGAGGCCAGGCTTCTGAAGGCTGGCAAACTAAATGCTTGGTCCAAGGTGAAGGAAACAATGAGCTTGATCTCCCAGCACCACAGCCACAGCAAGTCTTGGCTGCCACCTCCCTGTGGGGCAGCCTCGGCAAGCCACAACAGCATTGCAACGGCAATGCAATGGAGCCACAACAGCAATGCAACAGTGGGACCAGAAGACCCCTAGGGTCTCCTCCAGCCCTGGCCCTGAAATTCTCCAACTCAGTCAGTGTCCAGCAGGAGGTCGAGCCAAATAACCAAGATACACACATCTGTACTAATTTTCCTGGGGAAATTCTATTCCTTACTATACTCATTTTCTAGAAGCAAGACACTGGACATTCCCACCACCCACCAAAGCCAGGTGGTAAGCAGTTCTAACGACAAATGAGCAGAAAAGGGAACAGAATCCACCTGGTCTGGCTCTTTCTGAATTTCCCATTGCTTTTTCCCCCACTGAAAAAGAAGAGTATTATTCCTATTTCATATGTTTAAGACAATTCACTCACATTGCCACTGATGCTTGATCTGTCATATACCTGGTTTGCTCTTTATAAAACAAGTCCAAAAAAAGCAAACTAATGATAGATATAAAGAAACAGTATTAGCAGTTCTTCATTCACCATCACCTAACATACCTGAAAAAAGGAACATTAAGGAAAGTGTCTGAGAAAAGTTTTCATTCTCTGCAGTGTAAAATGCTCTTAAAATTTTTTCACATTCACAGTCAAAGCCCAAATTAATGTTAAAAGTTGGCAACAGCCCTTGTGACAGGATCATCTTAATTCAGCCAGGGCTGACTTCCAAAAGGTGCCCCAGTAATCCAGCAGTCATCTTGGGTGCAGTACCACACAAGATGCTTGAATCCCCCGAGGCTCCTCGACAGCTCAGGGAGAGCCCTCACTGCGAGAGCCCTGTGGCTCACCTCCACGATCCCATGGCTGATGGTGCCGTACTGCCTCTTCCGAAGCATCACCAGGCTGATGACAATGACCGTGGCGATGGCCACTGCAATGACCAGCAGGCCGATGAGGGCACTGCTGCTCAGACCGAAGTCCTCCCGCAGCGGCCCCGTGGATTCCTAAAACAGCAAAGCAACGCACGTGGGCCACAAGGCTCAAAAGGCGACAAGCAGCCGGGGAGGGAGTGGCCTGAGGGGTGGCCAGGACCCTGCTTTCCACGTACCCATCCAGGTGGGGAGAGCCCCCCCCAACTCTTCCCAATCTCCATGGAGATTCTAAAGTGTAGGAAAATGGGGTGGGGGGGCGCGAGGGATCTTGGACAACTTAAGCCCACAGGTACTGCTCCCAGATTACACCTGAACCAAGGGGGCGGCAGAGAAAACAGTGGAGGTTAACGCAGGACCAGCCACGAGGTTCTGGAGCTAAACACCTACCGGCGCCTCCTCGAGGCCTCCGACTCTCTCAGCGTTGAAGATCATCTCCTTCACATCCAGGGTCTCGTCAATGACCTGAAACAGTGGGAAGATGTTACCAATGGGGTAGAAGAGAAATTCAGCGTAAACATAACTGCTGCTTTTCTCCTTCATTTACTATTGGGCGGAGGGAAGCAGACGACGGATGGACACCCTCCTAACCCATCAGTTCTGCCACATTCCTGTAGGTCCACCGGCCAAACCCCTAAAGGAAGGCGCAAGTATGGGTGCAAAATTACTGGACGGCAATTGATCATTTGTTTGTTTTTGCTTTTTAATTTTTTTTTGGCTGCACCTGCAGCCTATGGAAGTTTCCAGGCCAGGGACTGAATTTGAGCCACAACTGTGACATATGCCATGGCTGTGGCAATGCTGGATCCTGAACCCACTGTGCCACAGCGGGAACTCCCAGTTGGTCTTTTATGGCCTGTCACCTGCCTTCTCCTTTAGGCAACCGTTGTGGAGATGTTTCAGGACAGATGACCAAGTAGCCATGTTTAAATATCAAACTCACTTAAGGATAATCCAGAAATACAAATGATAAAAATGCTGAAAGAATAATTAATAGGAGGTATAAACCTCAGGCAGTTAAAAACCAAATCCAGTAGTTCCCACTGTTGGCTCAGTGGTAACAAACCTGGCTAGTATCCATGAGGACTCGGATTCAATCCCTGGCCTTGTCCAGTGGGTTAAAGATCTGGCATTGCCATGAGCTGTGGTGTAGGTTGCAGATGAGGCTCAAATTGGCATTGCTGTGGCTGTGGTGTAGGCCTGCAGCTATAGCTCTGATTTGACCCCTAGCCTGGGAACTTCCATATGCCACAGGTGAGGCCCTAAAAAAGACAACAACAACAACAAAAAAGAACCAAATCCAACTCTATTCCATTTTTAAGTTATTAAATCTTTACTCACATGAAATGTCTGTCTATCTATCCTATCTATCTATCTACAGGCTATGCTCCCAGCATATGGAAGTTTCTGGGCCGGGGAACAGAGCTGCTGCAGTGACAACTCCAGATCCTTAACCTACTGCACCACCAGGGACCTCCCATTAAAATCACAGTTTCTTTTCTTTTCTTTCGGCTTTTTAGGGCCACACCCATGGCATATGGAGGTTCCCAGGCCAGGGGTAGAATCGGAGCTGTAGCTGCTGGCCACAGCCACAGCCACAGCAATGCAAGATCTGAGCTGCATCTTCAACTTACACCACAGCTCGCGGCAACGCCAGATCCTTAATCCACTGAATGAGGCCAGGGATCGAATCTGCGTTCTCATGGATGCTAGTCAGATTCATTAACTGCTGAGACATGATGGGAACTCCAAATCATAGTTTCTTTTATCGGAAAAAAGGGTGGCAGATTTCTCATTCTCATAACAACCCGAAAGAAAGGTAGATGTTATTAACCCCTCCCCTTTTTAATTTTTTTTTCTTTTTGACTGCCTTTGTGGCATGTGGAAGCTCCTGGGCCAGGGACTGAACCTGTGCCACAGCAGCAACCTGAGCCATAGCTGTGACATCAGATCCTTAACCCACTGAGCCACCAGGGAACTCAGAAATGGCCTCTTCTATTCTATTCATACTTTTAGTTGCAAATATATTTTCCACTGTATAACAAGAGATGAGCTACTGCTGAAAAATAATTCTTTGTTCCTTCTCACACCCAAACACTAAACAACACGGCGCATTTGTGGGAGCAGCTGTAGCCCATCCACCTGCTAGCCTGTGGAAACAGACACATGGAGCTTCATCTGGGAAGCATCTCTCATTATTCTCAGCATTAACATGGGCATGGCAACAGAGGGAAATGCTTACCATGTTTTCATCCACTTTCTTCTTACTGTTAATCACTTTCTCCTCGGCACCAATCAGCCCCCCGTCCTGCTCTCCCAGGGCAGATCCTGTGTGGAGAGAGCACAGCTGAGCTTCCCAGGATGGGCTGACCTCACAAGCAGCAGCAAACACCCTCCCGAGGGCCAGGGAGCCCTCCCTGAATGCCTTCCCCCCGCATCCTCAAAACATAGCTTGTCCCCATTTCTAAGGATGCATGGTGTTCCATAGGGATGAGTGACACAGGACCGATGGGTGTCATGGAGGAGAAGGTGCGCCCTTTACAAGCCCTCAGGAGACATGGTATTTGTGATATTAAACAGAAGCTGAATCCAAAGCCATTCCAGATGAACACGTGACTCCCTGTGTGGTCTCACCAAGCACCCATTACCCTTCCATTTGCTTGTCCAACACCCAGGGCTCCTTCCAAACGAAGAACGGGCAAATCCCATGCCTGCTTTGAGCTTCATCCTTTGTGCCACAGGCAATTTTCTGCCTGAGATACCCTCCCCTCCCTGACCTTAAACCCTTCCTCTTTGTCCTCCAAGCTGCAGCTCCTCTTGGGAGACATTCCCCGGTTATAGCACTTAAAGCCACTCTTTGGAATCATTGATTTTCTGCTGTCTCTCTCTCCAGGCCGGAACCCTCTCGGGGCCTGTATCATCGAGAGCCACATCATCAGCAGTTACTAGGGAACGAACGGAAGGAAGCACTGCACAGACAGGGAGGACACCAACACCAGGGCGGATGGTACCTTTCCGTAAACAGAGGAAGAATGGCAAAGTCCTCTTGTCAAGGTCAGACAACGCCTGAGCCAAGGTCACCTGTGTTTGCCACTTCAAATGACAGTGTCCAAGATGCAGCACAAACTCCAGGAGGGGAAAAGTGAGGAGCAATCCTATCTTCAGCTTCTAAGCACATGACTTCTAGCTAACCTATGAGTGTCTTATGAATAACAGTATGTGTAGTTTTATAAGATGTCTGTGATTTAAACCTTTTATAAATAGATCACCCCGACGGCTACTTGGCATTACCTGTCGGGACCACCTGCAGGCATAGGATTCTGACGTGAGTATTTGCCAAGCACTGCTGCCCCCTGCCCCCGGGGCTGCTGGAGAGACAGCGACCCGAGGCCCAGCCATAGCAAGGCTCTTCTGCTCACGGCCCGACTCCTTCTGGACCCTGAGCTGTCAGCAGCCACGCTGCAAGTGCTGAGTCCCCCACTGGCCAGCCAACACCTTGGGCATTAGAATGCAGACAAAAAAAGAAAAAAAAAAAGAGGCACCTTTCTTCTACAGCTTTCTTTTTTTTTTTTTTTTGGTCTTTTTGCCATTTCTTGGGCCACTCCTGCGGCACTCCCCAGGCTAGGGGTCCAATCGGAGCTGTAGCCACCGGCCTACGCCAGAGCCACAGCAACGTGGGATCCGAGCTGCGTCTGCGACCTACACCACAGCTCACGGCAGTGCCGGATCGTTAACCCACTGAGCAAGGGCAGGGATCGAACCCACAACCTCATGGTTCCTAGTCGGATTCGTTAACCACTGCGCCACAGCGGGAACTCCATACAGCTTTCATTCAAACAAGAACTTTCACAACTTGATTCTGGTTTCTGTAGTGTAGAAATGTCAATGAAACAGCTATACTGCACTTGAGCTATTTAAGAGGAATCTCTCTGGGCAGGATGCTTGTGACCAAGCCTAATAAATTCTAACTCTGCACTCTTTCCGCCTTTCTCTTCTCCTTGGAATTTTAAAGGGCATAAGGCAGGATCCTGCTTGAAAGTGTGAGGCACTGAACCAACAAATCTCAAGCCCTACTACCAGGGTAGACTTTCCTAAGACTTTTGGTGGTACAACCCACATGTTCTCTTTTGTCTTTTTAGGGCTGCACCTGCGGCATATCGAAGTTCCCAGACCAGGGGTCAAATCAAAGCTGCAGCTGCCAGCCTACACCACCGCCACAGCAACACCAAATCCGAGCCTCGTCCGTGACCTACACCACGGCTCATGGCAATGCTGAGTCCTTACCCCACAAGCGAGGCCAGGGATTGAACCCACGTCCTCATGGATACTAGTCGGGTTCATTACCACTGAGCCACCATGGCAACTCCAACGCACGTGTTGCTTAAACACTGACCTTAACTACTTTGGTTTTATAAAATTCATAAATGAGGGACATTAAAAGACCAAAAATTAATGTTTAAATCATTCCGATTAATAATAGTTGAAGCCTAAGGGCAATAGCCAGTTAAACGCTCAGGAAATTTGTCTTTAAACATATCCAAGATGTCCACACTGGGGGGGAAGAGGTCCATATGAACAGAATAAAATGAACCATGTGCACACGAGTGATTGTGAAGAGCCCGTTCATGATCCTGTGTTTTGAGGAGCAGCACACACGCCAGGACCCAGCATGTCAGCCCGTGAACGTGGGCCCTTGTTCACAGCAACCCTGGAGGCCAGGAACCTCAAGATGCTGCAGCCACACCACGTTCTACATACAGGATCAACCACGGGCGCCGCAGACAGAGGGAGCCCGGGCCAAGTTCTGGTTCCCCCACTCCTTAAAGGCACGACTTCACTCTGAGGCTTCTTCAGCTGCCTTCCCTGTGAAAGGGCTAAACCCCGACCTACGATATGTTCTGTGGGCTGAGCGAGGTTAAGTATGGAAGCACTCAGCACAGCGCTCAGAAAGCTTCATCTGAAAACTGAGTTCGCTCGTCTCAACCTGTCTCATCGTCAGCTTCTCCTACGTGCTGAGGGACACTACACCCAGGAGACACGAGATGGCTGGGAACAGACAAAGGACGAGGAGTGGCTAAACAAAAGGGAAAAGATGGAAGTGGAGGCAGCAGAGAAGAAGAGGTACAATAAATGACTCACCACCTGGCCATCTGCATGTTTTTATATAGCCTCACATGCACAACCTGCCTGTTTAAACTGGATATACTTTTTTTTTTTTTTGGCTAAGCCCACAGCATTTGGAAGTTCCCGGGGCAGGGATCAAACCTGAGCCACCGCAGTGAGAACACTGAGTCCTTAACCACCAGGCCACCAGGGAACTTCTGGGTATACTTGTCAAGTCTATCCAGATTCAACGGGTTTATGAAAAACCGACTCTCGTTACTCTGTACTCTCTGGCCATCCAGAAGGATGACTCGGGATGGCCACCTGGCAACCCAAACCACCAACATTGGGTCTAGGTGCCGGAGGCAGGGCTGCTCTGGCTCCACACACAGCCATGTCCGAAGGGATGAGGTGGAAAAAAAATCAGGTGATGTAATGAAACAGAACACGAAACTTCTGGGGAAGTGAAGGGAATGAAGGTCTTTAGAGGGAACATCTTGGACAAACCAACCTTTTTTCACTGGGTGGTACAACTCCGGCTGAGGGTCTAGCAGAAAGGAAAGCAACAAAAACAAACAGCACAAAAGGAGATTAAGAAAAAACAAAACAAAACAAAAAAAAAACACCCCACCTTCTTTCAAAATTCCTACCTTAGACTTTCTCTACGAGGTGTTATAAGAGCATTGTTCTTTATAAACCGGGCTTGAGCTATCTATCCCATAAGCAAACCAGGTACAAGCTACAACAAATGGCTGGGAGTTGGGGAGAGAAGTCACTCAGTCTTGGGTCTTTTGGGGAACTTCTGTGAAATTCCCAAATTATGATTTTCTTTTTCTTTTTAAGGCCACATGCATGGCATATGCAAGTTCTCAGGCTAGGGATTGAATTGGAGCTGCAGCTGCTGGCCTACACCACAGCCACAGCCATGCCAGATCTGAGCCACACCTGTGACCTACACCACAGCTCACGGCAACACAACACTGGATCCTTTAACCCACAGCCCAAGCCCAGGGATCAAACCCACATCCTCATGGATACTAGTCGGGTTTGTGACCACTGAGCCACGACAGAAACTGTAAACTTCCCAAATTATTTAGCCTAGCCCGTTATTTTTCTCAGAAAATAACAAAAACACAAGTTAGTATTGACTGTGGCTGAGAAGGAGACAAGGTCCTAGTAGGCAAATGTCCAAGATGCCCACCCCCGTGTAGCCTGTGCTGCTGGGGGGGGGTGGGGTGGTTCATGAAGGCAGGGTTAGGGATGTGCTTGTGGGCCCTTCCTCAGATCCTGTATACTGAATTGGGACCTCTGAGAGAACGGGTTTAAAAGGCACTTTGTTAAGTCTGGGGGCTGGGCTAGATGCCTCTTCCTCAGGCCTCCATGGCCCAGGACTGCAGGACTCCATCAGCTTGGGTTCAAATCCTTACTCTCCACCTACAAGCTACGCGACCCTGGGCAGACACGTAACCTTTTTAAATCTTGGAATTCCCACATGGGGACACTCCTAGTCCCCACCTCAGAGGGTTTCTTTGAGGATAAAAATATAAATGAGAGCATCCATGCACAGTGCTCGGCCAAGGCTGGTATATGAGAAGGACTCTATGGCAGTGGCCACTATTTTTATCATCACCACCAGCAGCAGCAACAGTGGCAGACAAATAAATAGAAACTGATTCCACACTCTGATCTCAGGGCCCCGGGCTCAGCAGCTAGATTATTTCTGGAGCAGACCCACAGCTCGGAGAGATCTCTTTAGCATCAAGAACCAGCAGGGAACAGAAGAAAGAGTGTCTGCCGGGGGAGTCGGAGGGACAGCCTCTCACCCCGCCTTGTACTAGAGCCAAGTCACCCCTGCGGCCTCCCCAGGCTGTTGGGAAAAGGTAATGATAGCCTAGAACATGCAAGTGCTATTTCTGCTGCAAAGGGACTTCTACGTGGATGGCATCACACACTGGAGGCAGCTGATGAGCCCAGGAAAAACAGTGGGCTTTAGGAAAATCATCTATAAACGGCAGAAACATTACAACCCCCAACCATAAAGAAGGTGCCCAGTGCAGTGCCTGCACAGCAGGTGCCCGAAGAATCCCATCTCCCCTCCCCCGCCCAACCCACACCAGGAACACAGCCCCGTTCCCAAAGCTGACTTCTAATCAGTTTTCTAACTGTGTTCTTCCTGGTCCCTGGCCCACCCCCCCGCCCGGCTGCGTTGTTAAGCTCACACACCTTCATTCTCAGGTAAGGATGGGAAAGGATGGAGGGGATACAACGGTGGCATCTCGTCACTCTCTTCCGAGCTCACCCGGACGTCCACGGGGGTCTCCGAGATGGAGGCAGTGAACTGGTCCATGTCTGCTCGCTGTTCCTGAAGCAGCTCATCTGACAAAGACAGACATGCAGGAGCCCAGCTTTCAGAAGGATCTGGCTTCTGGGTGCAGGACCAACAGTCTGAGTGGGGCTAATTCGTGTCATTATGGGCGGAACGCAAGCTCTGCCCGAAGGCAGGTCTCACCAGCTTACAACACAGGCTTCCCTCCAACCTGAGGTAGTGCCCCCTGACTAGACTGCAGAGCCCCGGCACTGAAGACCCCAGGGTCCATCTCCTCTATCAGCTCACTCTGGCAAACTGGTTTCATCCAATGGCACAGTTTTTATTTTTTTGCTTTTTAGGGCTGTACCCACAGCATATGGAAGTTCCCAAGCTAGGGGTCCAATCAGAGCTATAGCTACTGGCCTATACCACAGCCACAGCAACTCGGGATCCAAGCTGCATCTGTGACCTACACCACAGCTCACAGCAACGCCGGATCCTTAAGCCATTGAGCGAGGCCAGGGATCGAACCCGCATCCTCATGGATTCTAGTCGGGTTTGTTAACCACTGAGCCATGATGGGAACCCCAGGCAATTTCTATTTTAATAAGTATAAAGACAACAACAACAACAACAAAATAAAAAAAAAAAAAAGGAGTTCCCGTCGTGGCGCAGTGGTTAACGAATCCGACTAGGAACCATGAGGTTGCGGGTTCGGTCCCTGCCCTTGCTCAGTGGGTTAACGATCCGGCGTTGCCGTGAGCTGTGGTGTAGCTTACAGACGCGGCTCAGATCCCACGTTGCTGTGGCTCTGGCGTAGGCCGGTGGCTACAGCTCTGATTCAACCCCTAGCCTGGGAACCTCCATATGCCGCGGGAGCGGCCCAAGAAATAGCAACAACAACGACAACAACAACAAAATATAGAGAATGCTGTACCTCAGCGAAATGTGGCCCCACCACCCACACTGCTGCTCATAGTGACAACTGGGGCATTTCCAATCCTTTTCTTTCCATCAACCCCCTCCTCAGTGCCTTCAACCCATCAGCCCACCCTGATCAACACTCCTCGAAATATATCCCCATGACTGCCCCACCTCCATCCCCATATCTCAGTGCCATCCCCTCTCTCCTGGATTTTCACATTTGCTTACGGGGTGGTTTGCAATTTTAGTCAACTCGCTACATAGCAGTCAAATAATTTCTTTACAACTCACATATTTTTAAAAGTATAATCCAGATCCAGACATTTGCTGGTTTAAAACCCTCTAATGGCTTTCCATTATCCTAGAATAAAACCCAAACTCCTTGATTTTGCTAACATCTACGGATTTAAAGGTCAGGCTCAGCAGCCGTCACTTCCTGTGCTCATTTTTTTCCCCCGTGGGGTCTGTGCATGGACGGCGACACCTTACCATCAGGTCTCGGGTTCTCCTCCTCTCTCCTCCTCGACAGCCTGACCACCAGGCCTTCCCCACCAATGCCCAGACCCACCCCCCCACCTGACAATCATTGTCTCATTTTCCTGTCTCTTCTCTCCTCTAATGTGAGCTCCAGGTCTGTCTACTGGTGCACCCTTTACTCTGTGACACACAGGAGACACAAGAAACATTTGTTGACTAAATGAAGAACAGAAAGACCAGAAGAGGGAGAGGAAGTGAAAGCGTGTATAAATAGATGCCTTGAAATACATCAGCAATTAAGGGGGAAAGGGTAACAGGAGACTTGGGCAGTCCCTTGCAATTTCACACCCCAGATTTTTCTTCCGGTAACAGAGGGAAGGTCAATGAAACTCAAGGCTTGGTGGCTCCCAGCCAGTACCTGACCTTGTCACATGAGCCCCCCAGACTTCTGAACACCCCCCTCCCCTGAGGTGTACTAACGCCCGGCTTCATGGCCCTGCTTGCCCTGTTTTTTTAATCTCCCATCTCCACCACCCTTGAGCCTTAGTGACAAGTCCCGCCTGACCTCGATGCAAACAGCCGGCACCCACCGATTTCCTCCTGGATTTCCTGGGCCACGTAAGGTACTTTGTACAGCAAGGAGAGGCTCTGGTTCCTCCTTTCTTCAATCACATGGAGATGTGTCATCACCTGTAAGCACAGTATGGGGGAGAGGCCTCATCTCCAGCCAGCCAGGGCACCCACACACTCCT